>NC_072793.1:122333918-123583918 GCF_028583425.1 Eublepharis macularius
CTCCCGGCAACCCGAGACAGCTGTGCCTTCATGTGTTCCCTGGCAGCCCTGTAAAACGAGGGCACCACCGATCTGCTCAACATCGTGCGAGCAGGGACGGTGTACCAGGGAAAGAAATCATGGAGCAGCCCTGAGAAACTAAAGTCATCAACTATGGAGAACAGTCTTCCATCTACAGCTACCATATTGACGATGTGGTGCGTGAGGCGCTGGCTCGCCCTCTGGATCCCCTCTCTGGGCACACTAGGGCCCTGCTTACCAAGCATCTCCGTCAGAGAGGCTTGGCATCCCTGCCCTACAGGAACTCGTGGGGGGAGAGCACCAGAGGAGCCAGCCTCCTTCTGGCTAGCTGGCAGCCATGTGGTGCCACTCAAACTCTCCCCCCGAAGAAGCATAGCCTGGTGATGCCTCTTCATGTGGCTCCGCATCCCAGATGTGGAGAGATGGTTCACATCTATGCCATGGCTGACATGCAGCCTACAATGCTGGCACTGGGCAACTCGGGGGTCCTCCGTTATCTGGAAGTGACTTCAGATTTTGGAAGTAAAGGGTTGTCCACACTTCCCAGGAGAAGCGCTCATGGGCTCACCCTGAGACACCTCCTGTGAGGTGCTCTGGCTGGACACACTGTGTCCCACTCTCGGCTGGGCTGTTGGGGATGGATGAGGCTGAAGGGGCAGAGATGTGGGTTCTTCCACCACAGTCTCTTCCTCTTCCTCCCACACCCTCTCCTCCTGCACAGCCGCGAGAGGCCTGCTGCTGGCCTCAGAGGAAACAGGGGTGGACCGCCCTGCAGGGGGTCCCACCGGCAGTTCCTCCAACATCCTCTGGGTTCCTGGGGTGACCGTGAGGGATGGAAAAGTCACATGCCTCACATCCATGCCAGGAGACACCACATGCTGCCCCTCCTCCAGCAGCTGGCTCGCAACCACTGGAGGAGGTGGAGCCTCAGCAGCAGGTCCCCACCCAGTGCCAGCCCCTGCCTGAGACACCTGGGTTGGGGGTGGCCCTCCAGCAGCTGCCTCAGGAAAGAGGGCCTTGCAAGCCCTCTTCCTGTCACCAGAAGACAGGCTGGTGAACGGCAGGAGCACAGGGGAGGGCCTCCTCCGCTCAGATGGGGGGGCTGCTGCAGCAGTCCCCCTCCCCCTTCCCTCCACCCCTCTTGTTTTCTCTCTGGCCTTTCCCCCAGGGCCCCTCTCAACTTTCCTTTCTGCCATCCTTTCCCCTCCCGGAAGCTATACTGACTATTTAGAGACCAAAGGAAAGCAAAGGTTAACTTTGTTTTTAAGCGCTATCTACCTACTTCTAAATCTGTTCTTCTTGTGGCTTTGTCACTCAGAAATGGTCAATCAAATGTCTTTTTAGACAACCCTATTTATGTTGGGGGACCTGAGCCTGCCAAACAGCTGAATTCCTCAGGAATCGAGCTGGCCCTAAACCCCAATAACAAGGGAAAGCCTTAGACACTAACAAGACTAGTATGCCCGGGCCAGCCTGGCTCCACCACGGGTGCCAGAGATAGGCAGTGAAACCCTAGTTATGGGAGCACTAATGGGATGCTTATTTACAACTATAACAATATGTATATATATGAATAGAAATCAAATATAACCTAACTCTAACTGCTGCTTGTCTTGATGATCCCTATTTACTGTGTTAAACAAGCTACGCTTGGTTCCCTATCAATTAGGTTGAGGGCAAGTAGCCACTGAACGCCTACAAACTGGCCTACCTTCCTAAGACACTATTTAATGGGAAAAACTTTTCTGTGGTGTGTCTGTGTGGGGTGTGGATGTGGTGTTCTGAAAATGTACCTCCCCCCTCCCAGGCAAGCAAAAGCCCACCCCTATGCCCACCCAAATGTTAAACCTGGTGAGTCACAGACTCACTTACCAGTCCTGCAGTCCAGCGATGGTCAGGCAGACAGGCAGGCAGGAAGTCCTCTCCTCCTCAGCAGCAGGCGAGATGATGCTCTGCAAGCCGCCGAAGCAGTCTCGCCTCTCTAGGCCAGAAACAGAATGGTGGGAGGTTAGCAGAGATCCATAAACTGCACTACCCCCAAAAGTTAAGGCCCAGGCATCGGTTTGGCCTGGCCATGCCCAGAGCCACTGTGCAGATCCAGGCCACAGAATTGAAGAGAGCAAACTTGCAAGCAGTGAGGCACCCCCCCCCCAGTAAAAATGCTCCCACTTTGATTCCCTAGCTGGCACCAAAAGTTTAAAAAGACACCGGGCGTGGGCATGGGTTTGGCCTGGCCAGGCCCGGAGCCACTGTGCAGAGGCAGGCCACAGAGTTGAAGGGAGCAAACATGCAAGCAGTGAGGCAAACCCCCCCAATAAAAATGCTCCCACTTTGGTTCCCTGGCTGGCACCAAAAGTTTAAAAAGACACCGGGCGTGGGCATGGGTTTGGCCTGGCCAGGCCCGGAGCCACTGTGCAGAGGCAGGCCACAGAGTTGAAGGGAGCAAACATGCAAGCAGTGAGTGAGGCCAAACCCCCAGTTAAGAATCTTCCCTTTTCCTTCCCTGGCACAAAAAGTTAAAAGACACCAGGCCCTGTCATAAGTGTCACCTGGCCAGGCCCAGAGCCACAGTGCCCAGGCAGGCAGGCCACAGAGTTAAAGAGAGCAAACATGAAAGCAGTGAGGCCAATCCCCAGTAAAAATGCTCCCACTTTTGTTCCCTGGAACCACAAGATAAAACAGGGAACAATAATCCAAGCCTTAAGAAGACCCAGGCCCACTCTGCAGGCAAAACCAGTGTCACAGTGAAGCATTTTTAACCAGAGGCCAGCAGAGTGGCCTAGCATCATTTTAAACAAACTCTGTGCCTTCCCTTCCTCCCATCTCTCCCCTCAATAAAAAATCTCTCCTACCAGTCCTCTCCTGATGACCAGCCCTGAGTTGATCCACAGGCAGAAGTCCACTCCACAGGCAGTCCAGTCCAGAAGGTCAGGCCAAGGCAGAGACAGTGAGAAGAAGCAGTGTCTCTCTCACTGTCTCTCTCCAGCAGCAACAGAGGCTGTCCCAAAGTCCAGCCTCTATTTTAAATCCCCTGCTGCATCCTCTTCCAAAGAATCCATTGGCTGGAAGAAGGATGCAGCAGTGGGATTGGACACTCCTAAGTCCCCCCTCCCTTGCCTGACCCCCCTCTTCCCCCTTGCACTCCTACTCTATCACTCTTTCCTGCTCACCCCTCCCCTACCTGAAATCTAGGCGGGAATTTCTTGCTGCTTGCTTTGCATTGCATTTTGCAAGTGCAATGCTAGTAAGCAAGCACCTTGCAAAGCAAAGATTCCCGCCTCTTCTAGCTAGAGGGAAGGGGTGAGGAGGAGGTAGTGAGTCACTCACTCCTTCTCCCCCCTCCCCTCTTCAAAGAGGTGAGGATTCCTGCAGGATTTTGCTAGCCGCTTGCAAATGCAAACGGCTAGCAAAATAGCGATTCTTAGATTACCGAATCGACCTGAAACATACCGAATCGATTCGGTAATCTCTGTCTCGGTATTACCGAAATTTTTTGGTATTCTAAAAACATTTCAGTAATACCGAAACATACTGAAATGGTTCTGATTCGGTAATTTTTACCGAATCAGATAACCGAATTGCACACCCCTACATAGGAGTACATATTTAAAGCAACAGATAATATGAAAGGCAAATCTGTGAGATAGGATAAGGAGAGAGAAAGAGACTTGCCAAAGACCATTGAAAGAGCATTATAGATGAGTGGGTTTACTTTACACTTGAAATTTTGAACATGTACCTGATCCTGCATTAACATATGAAGATGGCCCATTGAAACTTATACAGAGAGTCTAAACAACATGCATTCCTGTCCACTTGGTGGCATTTGTCAGAAGGACCGAACTGCCTCCATTCTCAAACCATTTCTTGGTGTGTATGTGCTGTCTCTGGCTGCTGATGGCCTGAGTCTTGTACAGCTATGTTAGTTTAGCATTTGGGAAGAATTACTGTGGGGGTGGGGAGGTAAACCTTCAATTTGGTTAGCATTCTCCCTTCCTGGTTTTATCCTCACAACAGCTCTATGAGATAGATTAGGCTTAGAGTGTGTGACTAACTCCAAGACACTTGGCAGTCTTCATGGTAGGTCAGGGATTTGAACCCAGGACTCCTTGATCCTAGTACAACACTCTAAGCACTACACCATGCTAGAATTTAGAGAACAAAATAAACAGGAGCAGAAGCCAAGCAAGCAGAGAAGGGGAGGCAAGATCGGTGCAATGTGTTTTTGAACCCCAACATGCAAAACTGCATCTGTTGTGCTTCGTGCATCTCTTGACATTTGTGAAGTTATTAATAAGGATTAATTGTGGCCTGCCTGGCCCTGGCCCACACCGCTTTTACTCCCCTCGCTTGCTGGCTCCCTCCTAAATGAGCCTGGTCCCCAATGGCCTGAGCAGGTAATTTATACTCATGGAGATGTGGGTAGCTGCTTGTTGGCTGGCAGCCTGGCCACTGGGCACCTGTGCCTTGGTTGAGGCAATAAATAATCCTATCAGCCACGCTCCATCAAACGCGATATTAGTAGTAGATTGTTAATTCCCTTTAAGGACGTGGTGATACTATGCTATAGTCATCATGTGCCTTGGCACTAGTTTTGTACTTCTTAGGAAGCCCCCCCCTCAAATGCTTTACAGAATGAGTGCCACTAATCTAACTGATCTTTGCCAGACTGACCAAAATCTGAGGGAATTTAAAGTGGGGGGTGGGGCTGGGGAAGAGAGGCTTTTTGGACCTATGTTAATCAGTCCACAGGAGCACCTATGTTATTGTGAGGTATTGGAAAGTGACCAGTATACATTATTTTAAAATATACTGCTTTTTGCAATGTACAGTTCAATCCTAAACAGAATTACATGCTTTAATTCACTGAAGGAGTAACTCTATTTAGGAGCGCACTGTTACAGGGAACTTATGTACAATACATGCACAGTGCACTCTTGATTTTTCTTTACTCTCATGTTACATTCAACTCATGAACAGCTGAACATGTGATTGAAACCCCACATTTATCCGAAACTGGTCACTTGTTTTGTTTGTCAAGTGAATGTATATTGGCTCTTTCTTACAAACAGGTATACAGACGTTCATGTAGGTTGAACACACCCTCGCTGTAATGTGAATAAGACTCCTGTCTTATATGGAATCGTTTCCATGTAGATCTGTACTCCTAATTTCTTTTTGTGTCCCATTTTCAGACTTCCACTGAGGCACAAGCCTTGTTGCATACAGGTGTCCTCTAGTGTTTTATAGCTATTTTCTTTCTCCTAGACTGCTGGATCAAGAGTGGATGGTAAACAAAACTCCAGTGCCAGGATCTTGGGGGGGGGGGGGAAATGCAACAGGTGGTCAGGGAGGGTGAGGTGCCTCTCCAGGGACCTCTGGCAAAACAAGCTGTGCACATCTCCCCCCAGCAGCCTCCCTTCATAAATCATTGCTCCCCTCCTAGCCAGCCAGCTAACTCCTCTGGGATTCAAGGGGTTGGTTCTCGGAGAGCAGATGGCCTCTGCCGTTTGGAGCACAGACCTGTCAAAAGGACTGATACTTTCCCTAACTACTAACACCACAATTAAATGTCTGGAAGATCCACTGATTGCCATTACATCTTGTTACACTGCAGCCTACATGGCACACGACTGCAAGCGGCATTTGCCTTGTGTTTGTGGAAGCAAGGCAGCATTGCCTGAGTGTCATTCAGAACCCTGGTAAATGTGCAGAGACATATGTTTCTGCAATCTGCTTGTTTTTGTGTGTGCACCTTGGCTCTTGCCAGTTCATTTTCTGCCCTCTTCCCCTTAGCCCAGTGTCCCTCTGCTCCCTGCTCCGGAGCTGAAAATTCCCCCCTGTGCATACTTACCGTGATGCTTCCTGTTTCCCTTCCTTCCTCTCCCCGACCTGAAGTTGGGATCTCTTTTGATGAAGCACCAGTTGCAAACTGGGGTCCCAGCAGATGGGATGAGTGAATGTGAATCTAATATATCTGACTGCAAGCACATTGGGCCAATATCATTGGCTCTGTATACCTGCAGTGGGAAGTGAACATGGGGCATCAAACGTGTCCTCTGTATTGCAGTTTACAAACTAATTCTGTTAAAGAAATAAGGCTTTGCTAATTCTGCTCCCTCTAGAAAACTGGTATGCCTAGCCAAGATGATTTGCTGTAAGGAGGAAGAAGCTTCTTAGCTTTTCCATGCTTCTTTTAAGGAGCATTTCCCATTTTGTACTGAAATTCTAATTGAATATGGCAGAGGGGCAGATATTTCAACCGTGCTAATCTCTAAAACCATGCCTGAAATTTTTCATTGGCATGCAAAAGTGTACCTCCCTGCATACCGATTAAAGTTGTAGGATCAGAATATCAAAAGGACGTAATAAGAGAGATCTGAAGTCTATTCTGTGACCTCCAATGGAGTGGTATTGAATAAGACACCCCACTGAGCTCTGTATGACTAATATACTAGAAGAATGGATAATGCTTTAAACTAAAGAACCTTGCTGAAATGAGGGGTGCATTTTTAAAAAAATTATTGAATTTGAAATATTTATAGGAACTAACAAATGATCTTAGAACCACTTCAGTACTACAGGAAAAGTTCCCAATCAGTTTATTAAGGGCAATTTCTGGTATCACATAATGATTCTGGATTAACCCAATATAGGATACCATGAGTTTAATTTTGTGATTTTCAGTAAATGCCTTTCAAGGTGGCATTCAAACTTGGGTAGACCAAATTCATCTCTGACTTTTTAACATGGAAACTAAGTGCTTCTCTGTACTCTAATTACTGTCTTCCCACCTGTCTACTAGATACAATGCAATTAGACCAAACCAAATGAGATAAACTAGTCCATTCATGTATCATAAGTATAACCATTGACAGAATATTGACTTTATTGAGGCCAGTTGTACCATGTTGAAAGCAATCCTAAACAGGTCTCATACTCAAGCCTATTCAATGGGGCTTACTCCCAGGAAACTGTTCTGAGGATGATACTGTCTCCCCAACCATTCCTCACATCTGGCAAACCCATTCTCCATGATTTTTGATTCAGCAATAGGTCCTCCTGATTAATGTTTCCCTATAAGAAAGAATTGCTGTGTGAAGACCTGTACCCATAAATTTGGCCATTTATGTGTGCTCAGAATTAGAATCTGAAATTTCAGGGTCTCTCTCTCTCTCTCTCTCTCTCTCTCTCTTTCTCTCTCTCTCTCAGGCCCTAACTAATTTCTTTTGGCTGACCTGGGTCTCTCTCTGCCCCCCGAGGCAATCAATCTTTGTCACTTTGCCAATGGGAATTATATTTTTGCGTTCTCATCAGTGTGTGTTATTCACCTTTTTACAAGAGAACCTGAAAGAAAGGTGTTGAAACAGTCCAAGGGGCATATTCCAAGCATGTTGCTAATAGGGCTGTTACCAAAAGGGCCGGAGAAAAGGGTCAGCATTAATGGAGAGCCAATTTATTGCTGAAAGAAATAGATGGGCACCAAAAGTTGATTTTGTGCCATGTGGATAATTAGGTATGGCGAGGTGGGGGGGAGTTGGGGAGGAACAGTTTCAGCTAAAATAATTTTGGCTTGATCCTTCTCAGACTTTTCAGACCCGCATTCAGTATCAAGTACTACCACACCTCTTCATCCAAGAGTCGACCCACCTGATCTTTTCAAATCAAGCCAATACTTCTTCCAGCATTTCTATTTTTCCCCCTTCTAGCAGGGCTGCTTTCAACAGCTGTGTAACAAGGACCAGCTCAGCAACTGAAGTTACTCCTAGTATGTAGATATAATGATGGAAAAAAGCTTCAATAACTGAATTTCTACTGTCTTGCAGTTGTTGAGGACACAGAAGACAGGGGAAAGAACATACTTCCAGTTTCAGGCTCTTGTCTCCATCCCATCGTTACGTTAACTCTAAAAGTCATACCAAAGACATATGGCAACAGAGCTCTCAGTAATATCCCACTGGCATCTTCTAGTTATTCAGAAGAATAGCTATTCCAGTTAAAAAAAATGTTAAGGCTCATTAGTAATGGTGGTTTTCCATCAGGGGAATCTGACTACATTTAAACTGCTGTGTGATGTCCTACTTTGTTTTCATTAGAATTTACAAAAAGGAGGCCGGAATTGGCTCCCCATTTGAAAAATGGAAAGTATGTTTTAAAAGGTATAGATTATGTACCACTACCATGTCTGGTCAAGAGAGAAGATCTATAGCTAAGATAGATCAATATTTTTGTTAGGTATACCTTACGGTGCCATTCTAAGTAGAGTATACCCTTCTAAGTACATCTAATTCAATGGGCTTAGAAGCATGTAACTCTGCTTAAGATGTCAGCCAGTCACTATAAAATGGTAGCAGAAAAGGAAATACTGTATTTTCTTTACCATTCTAGTTTTATTAAGTGTGATAATGTGTTGTAATCAGGAAGTTCTTTCTATCAGAACTGGAAGGAGAGCCAGGTTGGTGTAGTGGTTAAGAGCGACAGGACTCTAGTCTTGAGAAACGTGTTTGATTCCCCACTCCTCCACTTGAAGCGAGCTGGGTGACCTTGGGTTAGTCTCAGAGCTCTCTCTTTGTAAACCAGTGTCGGAAACCCGCATCGGCTGGGCGCATTACCCACTGACAATCCTTCCTCCTCCTCCGAGGAGCTGGAAGAACCCACGGGAGACCTGTCCGCAGCCCCTGAAGAGCCGTCCGGTGACCAGCAACCCGGCCCCTCAATGCAACCTGATCCCTCAGTGCAACCTGGCCCCTCAGCACAACCTGGTCCCTCAGCGCAAGAGGAGGGGGCGCACAGAGAGGAGGAGCAACCGGCGCCTCGGAGAACCAGGCCTTGCGAGCTGGCGGTGAGGCGGAAAGCTCGGGCAAAAGAGGCGGTTTGGGAATGACTGAAGAGTGCGCGCCTGTAGGTGTAGTGTCGGGTGGAGCTGAATGCCAATAATGAGGCAGGGCAATCAAGTGAAGGAGAAAAACCTGCGCCTTGTTCTCTTATGCTGCGCTGAGTGTATAAGGGGGAGCAACGTCGTTCACCACTCCTAGCACCCAGCAGCTCGGCTCCTGGAAGCTACACCTCCGCCTTGTACCCTGCCCTTGTTCAGATAGATCCCGTGTCCTGACCTTGGCTTTGTCCTTGACCACCCCTCGCTTCTCTGTGCATTGGACTGACAACTCGGCTTGCAGACCTCAGCCCGGCTCTCTGATTCACCTCTGCTTGCTCCCTTAACGGATGGACTTCCTGGCTCTTGACCCCGGCATGCTTTGGATCCTCTTGCTCTCTCTCCCTCGCTCAGCCCGGCACCCGAGCCAGACCCCAGCCCTGACCGTGACACGTTGCTCCCACTGCAACAACAGGCGGCATGGACACAGCAACCGCTGCAGCGCTGGTGGCGCAAAACCAAGCCCTGCAGCAGACAGTTGACCAGCTGCAAAACGCTGTGGCCCAACTCCAGCAACAGCTGCAGCAGCAAGCTCAGGCAACGCCGCCGCCTCCACAGGCCATGCCCAAGTGCCCAGTAAGCCCGCCGGAGAAGTTTGCTGGCAACGTGGAGGAGTTTCCAGCCTTCCTAGCCCAGTGCCAGCTGTACATTAGCCTGCGCCCCCGAGACTTTCCTGATGACCGGACCAAGGTGGGCTTCATTCTGAGTTTGATGAAGGGCCAGGTGGCCAAGTGGTCCACCCCCTTGCTCCTTGAACCATCACCACTGCTGCAGGACTATGCCGGATTTGTGGAGCGGCTTCAGCAAGCCTTTGCGAACCCGGTCAAGGCTGAGAGCGCCAACCAGCATATCTGATGCCTCCGCCAGTGGTGGGGGTCAGTAGCCAGCTACACGGCAGAATTCCAGCTTCTGGCTTATCTGACGAGGTCGCGGACGAGGTGGCTCAGACGGAACACCCCGCTACGCTTCAAGGCCTAGTGGTGCTGTGCCAGCACATCGATCAGCACCTGGAAGCCCGGAAACAGGCGTGCAGCGAAGTCCCCCAGGGGAAGGCTGCCACGACCCACACCTGAAGGCATCTACTCCTTCCCAGTTGGTCCAAAAGGGGCAGAGGCCGAGGAACCCATGCAGCTAGGCGGCACCCAACCCCGCCTGACGGCCACAGAGAAGACAAGGCAACATACCCAGGGGCTTTGCCTGTACTGTGGAGGGGCTGGTCACTACGCCAATGCCTGCCCAGAGAAGTGCCGTCCGGGAGTTGCAGCAAAAGACAGGCCCCAACTCGCAGCAACCCACACGGACCAGGGCAAGAGGTCTACACCAATGGGGCCCTTGACGTTGAAGGAGTACGCCTCCTCCTTCCCTTAGCAATACTACTACCAGATGGGCAGCGCCTGGAAATGAGTGCTATGGTCGACTGGCACTTCCCGGAGTTTCATGGATCAGGAGTTCGTCCACCAGCACCGCATCCCTCTGTGTGAGAAGCCAGTCACTGCCTTGGTGAAAGCCATCGATGGATGCCTGCTGAAGTCCGGTCCAGTAACCCATGAGACGGAGCCAGTAGAGATAGTTGCGGAAGGTCACTGGAACCGAGTCCAGTTCGACGTGGTCCACATGCCGCACTTCTCTGTCATGCTGGGCCTGACCTGGCTCGTGAGCACCAACCCATTCATCGACTGGAAGCACCAGGTAGTCCAGTTCCCCGCCAGAAAGCCGGACCCCTCCCAGAAGCTGCTCACCAGTGCCAATGCCAGCCCCTAGGGAACCGTGCTGCCGCTCCGCTATGCCGAGTTTGTGGACGTGTTCAAGGAGGGGGCGAACCAGCTGCCGCCCCACCGGCCATATGACTGTGCAATCAACCTGCAGCTCGACAAGCCCCTGCCAACAGCTCGCCTCTACTTCCTGACTGAGCCGGAGTGCCTGGCACTCCAGGAATTCCTGGTGAGGAACCTGCAGCAGGGGTTCATCCAGCCCTCCACCTCTCCCACGTCAGCATCAGTCCTGTTCATGAAGAAGAAGGGAGCGGAGCTCAGACTGTGCCATGACTATCGGGCCCTGAACCAGATCATGATCCGGGAACGCTACCCGCTACCCCTGATCCCAGAGCTTCTGGACCGGCTCCGGGGAGCAACCCGCTTCACCAAGCTCGACCTGTGTGGGGCTTACAATCTGATCTGGAGTCGCGAGGGGAACGAATGGAAAACAGCCTTCGGGACCTGCTACGGCCAATTCTAATACCTCGTGATGCCATTCGGGCCATGTAATGTGCCCTCGGTATTCCAGAAGTACATAAATGACGTGTTTCGTGACCTACTGGACCACTACATCATCGTATACCTTGATGACATCCTGGTATTCTCTCGGGACCTGGCCAAACACCCCGACCACATCCAGAGTGTGCTCCGCTGGCTGAGACAACACGGGCTGTACACCAAACTCGAGAAGTGCGAGTTCGACCGGGACAAGGTGGAGTTCCTGGGACACCGTGTCTCTGCCCCAGGCCTCCGGATGGATCCAGCCAAGGTTGAGGCCGTGATCTCCTGGCAGGCCCTCAGGAATCGGAAGGACGTCCAGCGGTTCCTGGGGTTCGCAAACTATTACAGGCAATTCATCCCTGAGTTTGCTGAACTGGTGGTACCATTGACCCAGCTTGTGAGACTCCGAGTCCCCTTCACTTGGACCCTGGCAGCCCAGCAGGCCTTCCAAGCCCTGAAGCACCACTTTGCTACCGGCCCCGTCCTATGCTACCCGGACGCATCCCAACCTTTCGTCATCAAAGCGGATGCCTCCGACACCGCACTAGGGGCCATCCTGGTGCAGCTACTATGCCCCTGTGTGTACTACTCGTGCCAACTTACACCTGCAGAATGGAACTATACCATCTGGGAGAGACAGTTGCTGGCCATCAAGGCTGCCTTCGAGACCTGGAGGCATCATCTGGAAGAGGCGCGGTATCCCATCCTGGTGTACTCAGACCACTGCAACCTGGTGCACCTGCAGACTGCCCAGAACCTGAACCAATGCCAAGTCCAGTGGGCCCTATTCTTTGCCCGGTTCCACTTCACCATCCGCTACATCCCTGGTGCCCAGAATAAACAGGCGGATGCCCTGTCCCGAAAACCAGAATTCGCCCAACCAGAGGGGAAGGCCCCCATCATCTCCACCATTCTCTCACCTGAGGTCTTTGCCACGACTGACGAGCCTGCCTCTCTGTGACTCCGAATCCAGCAAACCCAGCAGGAGGACCCTTGGGCCCAATGCATTGCCCAGCATCGGCGCAACCTGACCCAGACAGACCCACCTGGATACCAACTCCAGCAAGACCTCCTCACCCTCAACGACCAGAGTTATGTGTCCCCCAGGCCCCTGCATCGGGAGGTGCTGCAGCTGGTTCATGACGCCCCCGCCGCAGGACACTTTGGGTGCTACAAGACCCTACACCTCCTTTCCCGGGAATTCTGGTGGCCGCGGGTACAGGGTGATGTAGCCCGGTATGTCCAGTCCTGTGAGGTGTGCCGCCACGCCAAGGATGTGCCTGGGAAACCAGCCGGTCTGTTGCAGCCCCTGCCAACCCCAACAAGACCCTGGGAGATGATTTCCTTAGACTTCGTCACCAACCGTCCCCTGTCACAGGGGCATACCTGCATCACGGTCATACTGGATCTCCTCACCAAGATGGCACATTTTGTCCCTTGTCCTGCACCGCCAACAGCCACAGAAGTCGCCCACCTGTACTTGCACCATGTCTTCTGCTTACACGGAATCCCACAGCACCTGATCTCGGATCAAGGAGTACAGTTCACCTCCCATTTCTGGCAAGCTCTCCAGGCCCTCCTGGGCACCCATGTCCACCTGTCCTCCTCGC
Source organism: Eublepharis macularius (assembly GCF_028583425.1). Classification (NCBI taxonomy): domain Eukaryota; kingdom Metazoa; phylum Chordata; class Lepidosauria; order Squamata; family Eublepharidae; genus Eublepharis; species Eublepharis macularius. Next base: position 122,346,737 of record NC_072793.1, read on the forward strand.
ATCATCCGCAGACCGATGGGCAAATGGAGCGAACAAATGCCACGTTGGAACAGTACCTGCGTTGCTATACCAACTACCAGCAGGACAACTGGGCCGGCCTCCTACCCTTGGCAGAGTTTGCGTACAACAACTCCGTCCACTCCTCAACCCGGCAGACTCCTTTCCTGGCCAACTACTGACACCACCCCCGGTATTTCCCTAAAACTGCTCCGGAGTCCGCAGTCCCGGCGGCGAACGCCTTCATACAGGAACTCCAAGCTCTACACCAGGTACAACTAGAGCAACTGGACCAAGCCAAACAGGCCTATAAGGTCACTGCAGACCGACACCACCAGGAGGGAGAGGTCCTCGCAGTAGGCGACATGGTATGGCTATCGACCAAGCACATCCGGTCCCAACGCCCTTCCCGAAAACTGGACCATCGGTTCATTGGGCCCTACCGGAGAGTGGAGCAAGTCAACCAAGTGGCGTTCCACCTCAAGTTACCCCCGACCCTTCGGATCCACCCGGTTTTCCACTGGTCCCTCCTCACTCCGATGGCACCCCCGCACCCACTCCGCGATTGGCCACCGCCAGTACTGGTGGACGGCCAGGAAGAGTACAAGGTGGACCAGATCCTGGATTCGCGTCGGCACCGGGGCCAGCTCCAGTATCTGGTGGAGTGGAAGGGATATGGACCAGACGACAGGACCTGGGAACCTGCAAGTAACCTCCATGCCCCCGTCTCCTCCGGCGGTTCCATCGAACTTACCCTGACAAGCCTGGCCCTCCAGGTCATTCGCAGGGGCGGGGCCTTGGGGGGGATGGTGTCAGAGACCTGTGTTGGCTGGGCGCATTACCCACTGATGATCCTTCCTCCTCTGAGGAGGAGCTGGAAGAACCCGCAGGAGACCCGCGTGCAGCCCCTGAAGAGCCGTCCGGCGACCAGCAACCCGGCCCCTCAGTGCAACCCAATCCCTCAGTGCAACCCAGTCCCTCAGCACAACCGGCGACCAACAACCCAGCCCCTCAGTGCAACCCAATCCCTCAGTACAACCCGGCCTCTCAGCACAACCTGGTCCCTCAGCGCAAGAGGAGGGGGCGCGCAAGGAGGAGGAGCAACCGGCACCTCAGAGAACCAAGCCTTGCGAGCTAGCAGTGAGGCGGAAGGCTTGGGCAAAAGAGGCGGTTTGGGAATTACGGAAGAGTGCGCGCCTGCAAGTGCAGTGTCGGAAAGAGCTGAATGCTGAGGACGAGGCAGGGCAATCAAGTGAAGGAGAAACACCTGAGTCTCATTCTCTTATGCCGCACTGAGCTTATAAGGGAGCAACGTTGTTCACCACTCCTAGCGCCCAGCAGCTTGGCTCCTGGAAGCTACGCCTCCACCTTGTACCCTGCCTTTGTTCGGATAGATCCCCTGTGTCCTGACCTTGGCTTTGTCCTTGACCACCCCTCGCTTCTCTGTGCATTGGACTGATGACTTGGCTTGCAGACCTCAGCCCGGCTCTCTGACTCGCCTCTGCTCGCTCCCCTAATGGACGGACTTCCTGGCTCTCGACCCCGGCGTGCTTTGGATCCTCTTGCTCTCTCTCCCTCGCTCAGCCCAGCACCCGAGCCAGACCCCAGAACTGACCGTGACAACCGGTCTGAGTGAGTGTTAAGTTGTCCTGAAGGGCAGTATGTAAATCGAATGTTGTTGTTGTTGTTGTTATATTTGTGTTAACCTGATGAGACTATACCTTGGCCCAGGATATAATGAGTGAGTCCTCATCAGGAACAAAGCAAACTTGTGAACCAGTAAGAGCTATGAGAACAATAACCTAAAACCAGAAGAAAGTAATTCAGTGAGAAATTCCTGTTGCATTGATTAAGGATATTGAGGAACACCAATATATCCTGAATTCTTTGTTGGGAATGCCTGCTCAGACATTTCGTGTCTAGCATGCTGCTTAAATACTGATGCTGATTCTTAAGGCCCTGTCAAGTGACAGTGGGATCCCAGGAGTTGGTCTGGTTCTGAAGGCATGTGTTGCACAACGTTGTTGAAGAGAAGCAGGTGTGGATCTGGCCAGTGCATGGATGAGAGATTTCCTGAGAAACTTGTGAGAGCCATCTCGAGTTTCGTGATGGAAGAAAAATTAGATATGTACAGTCAATAACTAACCATTTTTCTTGGCATTTCTTCTGTCAACTTTATTCCTCAGAATATGTACTTTTTTCATCAGTTCTTCAATCCTGGATGTAAAATATCGGCCACTTGTCATCCTGTGGTACATCCCTTAGATGAAAGGCTGAGAGACTAGTCTTGTATTCCCTCTCACAAGGCCAGTTTTAAATACTGATTATTTGAACATTTAAAGACTTAAAATCTATCTTGTAATAAAATTGAGAAGAGATCTGAGGATGGCTCCTGGGACAGTGTATGTTGATGTATTGTTGTGTGACTTGTGCACTGCTTTGATCACTAGATTGTTGGTTCAACACAGTCAGTCAATCAAATCTCAGGGGTATCTTTGAGGAAAGTGCAAAATGTTTAAATACTCTTATAAAAGCAGAACCCACAGAGAGAGGAGCAATAGGTCATATTGGTTAGAAAGGCTCTCTCTTTTACTTTGTAATTATGAACATCTAGTCTCCCCTTCTCTCCACAGCTGAAGATAAATTCTCTGGGTCTGACGTGGCAGGGCCTGCAATCATTCCTCACCTAACTGTTAGTGAGAGATGAGAACTACACTCTCTACTTTCCTTACCCATCTCAAAAATGCCAGCGGAGAGAATTCTGCCTAATTTTACTGTGTGTGTGTTATGTGCCATCAAGTCATTTCCGACCTATGGCGACCCTATGAATGAAAAGCCTCCAAAACATTCTATCTCTAACAGACCTACTCAGATCCTGCAAACTGGAGGAAGTGGATTCTTTTATTGAGTCTATTGTTTATTAAGTATGAATTTTGGAGGAGCAGTTGGAGCCCCTCCTGGTGTCATTCCATCTTCTTGGTTCATGACAGGTCCTTCATAACATATTGAAGACCATAAAAAAGGCAATGGTATATAGTTCTTACAGATTCTTTGATGGAAAACTGTTATCTTAAGCTTTCTAGAAATAGAGGTGGGGAGTGTCCTAGTAAGACGAAAACTCAAAGAATCAGTGAATAAAAACAAGAGGAAAAAAGAAAACAAATAAGAATCTTGTAGGCTCTGGTGAAGATGGAAGAAGGGGTGCAGAGGGCCCCACAGACCACATGCAAGGCGGGGGGTAGGTGGGTTTACTTTTCATTGTTAACAACCAGCATTTGTGAAAGATTTTTTTTGCTCCAGGATAGTTCTCATATTAAAGAGACAGTAGCATGTAGGCTATTACATAATCAGAAGTTATGATGAACATGTCAAGCAGGGCCAGAACATCTGGGCCCAACCTCTGCTCCTCATATTCATTCTACATTAATAAGTGATCCACCAGGCAGGATTGCTGAGCGCTATGAAGCCCCTCCCCCTGACTAGATTTCCTATGGGCCCTTTCACACCACATTTGGGTCCCCCCTGCATTCAGAACACACACAAGATGTTTGATGAAAATAGGTATGTGTTACTATCCTCTAGCAGAATCTTCTTGGTGACCTCCCCTGCTAAAATTTTGCATCCCTGGTTCCTCCCTTCTGCCAGTCCCACACAGGACTAATACTGTAATACTGCTTAACTGTCAAACTGAATATGAAGGCTTAAGACTGAGTGGAGATTGCATTAATGGGGCCTGGCTTTCAAAGCACAGAGCTGTCTTCTCCTCACTGAGGGAGGTACCCAGGAGAATCATATTATTTTAGAATGCAAGCAATTGCCTTCCAAGCAGGACCACAGGTTTTGGTTTGCTGGTGTGCTCCACCCCACCCCCACCCCGAGTTTATGAGCCTTGGGATTTGAACCCAGGCTTCTTCAGGCAGTGCATAACCAGTATGCTCTGTGTGGTATACTTCAGCCCTTATTTTCTTTTCCCCAGGCTGTGTTTTGGATAGGGTACCTCCAGGAGAGGGGGGTGGATTCTGATGGCTCAGCACTTCTTCCCTTTTGCTGGAGCAGAAGGGGGGGGAGTATTTTTAGCAGTTTGGTTCTCGCAAACAGTAATTGGTTTCCGAGGGTTTTGCTGTATATTCCTGATTGTACTTCACAGTTTGCTACACAAGAAAATGTGTTCTTTTCCCTGCTCAGCTCCTTTGGCGGTTTTTGTTTAAGCGGGTAACTCTATTGCGAGGTTGGATGGCATCCATGCAGACTGCCGGATCAGCAGACACCAGGCCTCATTAAAAGCTTTTCTTCCCCACCTAATAGCAGCCCTCGCCTCGCTCCTTGAAAGCCCCCTCTGCCAACACACGTATACACCCTCTTTGCTTCACATCCTCCCTCCTAATCATAATCCCAACAGCTGGGACCAGAAAATGTAAATTATGGGCCTCTCAGAAATCCTGCTGCCAGCCAAGCACCTTTCAGTGACTCCCGTCCAGGAGCTGTGGGAACAACTGGGTATTCCACTATATGCCAGGGGCCACTCCTTGCTTGCCTAGGTTTCTGCCTTTCCCAACACACATCGTATGGAATGAACCGTGAGTTCTTCTATAGAGATTTTGGCACAGCCAGAGGGTCCTTAGCAAACAAAGGAGGTTTTCTGCACATCTTGAAAAATCACTTCTTAAATTTGTATTGACCTTTTCAGTGCCTGCAGGTTTTTGAGAATGAAAATATTATATAATCTTTTAAATATAAACTTGGGGTAAACTGAGATGGTTATTACAGCTGGATTTTCAGGATTCATCCATTGATCTCATGCCAAAACTACTAGTTGTGCTAGATTTTATTGATCTTTCATATTTGTAGTATGTGCTTCCCAATTTCCCAAAGAGCTCATGAGCTGTCCCATCTTATCCCTACACAGCCTCTTAAGGTGTGAGGTTTTGAGACAGTGGATGGGAGCCAGTCAGCTTTTTAGCTCAACTTTGTCCAGTTTTCCTCCAGCTGTTCCCACATGGCCTTTGTTCACACAGGTCTCATGATGATACCTAGCATAGCCTTTTGGGTGGTCAAAGGGGACTCACTCCTCCCTTTTGCATCCCAAAAGTTGGTTGAATCCAACCCAGTAACTGGCTCAAAATCAACCAGTGAGCTTCATAATTAAGGAGAGATCTGAACCTAGGTACCCCAATCAAAGCCCAGCCTCCTATCTGCTTTATCACACTGGCTCTCCCTTACTAGTATCTTGATGACTCACAGTGCCCTTAGGTATGTGCGTGAATCCCAGTCCATCACAGGAGAACCAATCGGTTTTAGTACCAAAAACACCAGATTGCTGGTTGTACTTTCTGTTTGCTTTCTCCCATCATCCACTATTGCCAGTAATAAAGTTGGCTAAAAACTGGTAAAAATTACTGGTTCTAGGCATGCTTACTCAGGATTAAGTTTTACCATGTTCAGTGGTACTTACTGTCCAGGTCCTGCAGTGTAATCCTAAGCATCTATACTCAGAATTAAATCCCATTGAGTTAAATGGGACTTACTCCTTAGTAAGTATGCTTGGGAGTGCATCCTTAGATAGTTAATTGCTCATCTGATTCTAAGAAAATTGATAACCTTAGTAATTGATATCCATGACTATTTACCTGAGGTGTAGTATTGGAAATGCCATATGAAATACCACCTTCACAACAGCAGTCTCTATCCATGACGGCCTCACACACAATCTGACTCATTTTCAGGACTGGGTACAGTCATGCATGGAGCTGACCTGGCACTTCAGATATTATAATGGCGTGGTCGCTACAGGTTGCTTGCCTTCCAAATTTTAGAATGGATTACAAACCTTTTACTCCAATCCTAACTGTAATTAATTTGGTGGATAGATCATTTCTTTACATTCTGCATATTTCAAAATATGTATGATATAATTGTGTAGGAGGACAGGGTTAAACTCTGGCCAAATTTATCACATCCAATATCCTTGACATATTTTTCAAACTTTCTACTGTCTGAAACCCATATCCCCTTATAATAAGGGGATATTCTGTGTGTCTACTATAGACCACCTGGTGTGTTTGCAGAAGATGCTGGGGCATGCAGATGGCACCCATCTCTGCATCTCACTATCCAAATCATTGACTGATGCAGTAGAAATCTTGAGTTAATGCCTGACAGCTGTGGTCAAGTGGGTAAACATGAACAAACTGAAACTGGACCCAGACAAGAAAGAAGCAATGCTGGTTGGGAAGGCAGAGGTCTTGAAGGACATTATGCTCCTCACTTTTGATGGGGTTCAATTGACCCTTGCAGACTTGGTTAAGAGCCTAGGGGTTATACTGGATCCAGCATTGCAGCTAGAGAAGCAAGTTCAGCCTGAAAGATGGCCCTCTACCTTAACACGACTGATCTGCCCTCCTGGATCCATGCCATGACAACATTGAGAATAGGTTACTGTAATAACTCTACATAGGTCTACCTTCAAAGTCAACTTGACTCAATTATTATAAGGAGCTAGGAGAAGCATACATATTACTCCCATTCTGCAGTTACTCCATTAGCCTTCCACCAGTTAGTGGGTTCACTTAAGGTGGTGTGGTGGTGGTGCTGTCAAGTTGTAGCCAACTGATGGCAACTCCTGCTGGGGTTTTCAAAGTAAGAGACTAACAGAGGTAGTTTGCCATTGTCAGCCTCTGCATAGTGACCCTGGTCTTCCTTGGTGGTCTCCCATCCAATTCCTAGCCAAGGCTGACCTTGCTTAGCTTCTGAGAACTGATGAGATCAGGCTATCCAAGGCTATCCAGCTCAGGGCTCAAGGCATTGGCTATCACATAAAAAGGACTTCTTGGCCTTGGTCCCTCATATCTACAGGACCACCTCTCCCTATGCTGTACCACTTCAGCTTTGCTCATCTGAACAGGGCCTTCTGCATGTGCCACCTTGCAAATGGGCAACATCAATAGCTGCCTGCACATGTACGTTCTCTGTAGTGGCCCAGACCTTATGGAATGGTCTGCCTGAAGAGGTTAGAAAAGCTCCCACGCTTCTGGCTTTCTGCAAACTATGTGAAACTGAATTATTCAGGAGCGGGTTTTTTACACAGGTAATAGAATTGTGCTATAAGGAAATTGTATATTATAAGGAATTGTATGCTATAAGGAAATTGTACATTAATAAATGGGCAGGGACTGTAGACTGTATTGTGTGCTGTTAGTTGCTGTAATTGTGCAACCTACTGGATAGTTCTGCATCTTTTAATATTTCATGTCAATTTGCTTGTTTTGTTTCAGAATACTTTTTATCTCTGTATCAAATTTCTGCTTGCTTTCAAATTTATGCAATCCATACCCTATTATATTGTTTACTCAATACCTCAACCATTGATCATATTGATTTACACTGTGTGATCTGCTTTGAGTCTCAGCAAGAAAGGCGGACTATAAATAACATAAATAAAATAAATAACTATCTAGTATGCAGTGTTAATAAAAGACATTTGCTAGGCATGTTGGGCATCAGCATTGCTTATGAGAACTAAAAATGTAACCAAGAACCTCTACTATAATATTAGTAGAAACTAAGGTGTACCATGAGTGGGTGCATGGAGGGAAGTATTCTGAAATACACCACAGAGAACTGAAACCTCAGACAGCAGTTGCCATGTTGAGTTCAGTTGTAATAAAAGTTGCACAGTGTTAAGAAGAGTGTGTTCCATATATCAGTCTTTTGTGGTATCCTTTTATGAAGTTTGCAGTAGAGATGGGCATAAACCGGAAAAAAACTGAATCACGTGGTTCGTCAAATTTCATGAACCATGAACCATGAACTTTCACGAACCTGCCCCTGGTTTGCGAACCGGTTCATTTGGTTTGTGAAAACGTCACATCCAGGTCAGAAAATCATTACTTCTGGGTCAGCAGAAGGTCTGCAGGAAGTCCATCCCCTGTTGCCTAGGAAACTGATTGATCGGCACCAGGCTGTCTGCAGTGACGAACCAAAAAACGAACCAAATGAACCAGCCTAGAATTCGTGGCGGTTCATCAGAAATGGGATCTGGCGAACCGCTGGTTCGTGAACCATGAATCGGCCTGGTTCGTGCTTAATTTTGTTTCGTATTTCAGTTTGTGCCCATCTCTAGTTTGCACCAGCAACTATTACATGCACTGTGTTCTTCTGTGGCAGCATTGCAAAGGAAGATTAGCAGTGGTGGGGCAAATTGGTTTCAGGAAAAAGAGTGTACTATTACTGACATTCTTATCTGAGAAGCCCCTGATAGACTTCCAAGTAACTCCAGGATCCCCCAGAACACAGTTGGGGGAAAAAATCACTAATCTAGATTTTAATGAGCCACAGCAGAGAGGAGGAGGAGGAACCAAGGAGCAGGATGTTTGAAGAACATGTTAAATCAAGAATGTTTCTTAATAGATCAGATGGGTTCAAGAACAGCTATCTTTTGAAATGCTGCAGGGGACGGACTGAATACCCTGCACACTTTTACTGACGGCCAACTTCCGATTACTTCTATCCTTCTAGATTTTCCAATTGACTTTACCAGTTCAATCATTTTGACAGGTAACAGGTACTGGGCCAAAGTATTGACTCCACCTCAAGATCAGATAGGCCTTATCAATGACCCACCTGGTCCCACCAGATTCACCACAGCTCCACATAGGGGACAGAACTTCATTGATCAAAACTTGGCAACTCTACATCCTTCCAAAAGTGGAGAGTGTCTTTGCACAAACCAGTACCCTGTATATAAAAATCTTTGTGAAATGGCTCTGTGAAATATGCCATTTTCAAGAAGTAAGGGGGGCAAAGAATGGGCTTAAATTAAAAAATCTAACGCATCTCAACTAACAGAACATTAAAGCTGGATCCCCATAACAGAACCAGGTGTCGGGTTTTTTTAGAAGTCATGCTGTGCTGTCAGTGGATTGCTACATAGCATATTCTTTCCAACTGCTGCTCTTATGCAGATATCTACAAGCATCATCGAATGCTCCGAGTAGAAAATCCCCTTTTTCTCCACTTAATCTTCTGCCTGGACCCCATTTGCTTGCCTGCTGGTAAGCCTTATCACAAAGACTCCTATGGCTACTGTGATCCAACAGTTCAGAGCCCTTTGTGGGCCAGATTGGCTTGTACATTGTGGGTTTTGGCAGAAGCTACTGCATCTGCTTGTTATTTCAACCCTTTCCCCACTTACTCTACCCCAAACTCCCAGCCTCCCAGTGATGGCTGCAGCCAATTCATTTCGTTAAATCAAAGTAGGCCCTGCTGGCTGGTTCCGGCAGCCATATTTAAGCCTGGCAGCTGAATTGGCTGACCTACCATATTGGAGATTATTGTTACTACAGCATAAGGGGATGTTATGGGAATTAGGTAGGTCAACATAGAATGGAAAGTTCTTTGTACAGAATAGAATGCTAAGACTGCTGCTTAGAACAGGAAACAAGTTAGAGTAAGATCTTGCAGCTAACAAACGAGTCTAATGCTTGAGGGAATGTGGGCCTTGTTTACGGTGGTGGCCTGATGCAAATTAAATATCTGGCAAATGTATTTAATGCACAAATTACCTCTGGTGTTTGCAGTTCTGCTGCCAATCCTCAACTGAAGATGCACTAAAAGTCAGCATTACAGCATAAAGTACATGATGAGTGAAATGTGTTGTTCATTGTTCACGAACTTGGCAAGAGGATCCCACTCTTATGCATCCCCCTACATTTTTATCCATTCATCTAGCACAAAAGGCAATGCCCTTAGACAGGTGTAGCTGCCAGGTTTGTTCCGTCTTTTTTTTTCCATTGTTTTTTTTTACAAAATTAAGCATCGGTCCAGATTTCTGGGCTTTGCCAAGTGATAATTTGAAAGTGCCTGATAGCTGTGCTCTCTTATCATCCAAGCATGTTCTTCAGGAAAGGGAAAAGTCTCCTCTTGGATGGTGATAGACAAGTCCCTGTAGGTACAACAGAGTTTAAGTATCTTCCAGAAGTAATGCTAAGTTTTTAAAAAATTCAACAAGTGTTTAGTAGTCCAGAATAAAAGCTGCATAAATAGATACATAACCCTACTCAGCAGATGACCTTGGGCTAGTCACTCTCTCAGTCACAGTATTTGGTTGTCATGAACTAGGATAAAACAGAGGAGAATCATGCAAACTGCCCTGAGCTTCTGGGAGGGAGGATGGGTTAAAAATGTGATGGGCAGATATTTTAAGAGTTCTTTCCGTGGTTTTTAAACACTACTTCTTCTGCTGTCCCTTTGAGGAGAGGACAGATTAACTATCTAAATAAATGAACAAATGCTTGAGAAATATATGATGGATGGAAGGGTGACAGTGAATGAATTTAGTGGAGCTGCCCCGGCCTGGAGTCTTCCTTTGGCTCCTCTGAACTGTGATACATCTGAAATGTGTCTGCTTCTTGTTGAGTTTGATGTTTCTTTGTCACATTATGCAGTTCCTGTACAGCAACATCTCTCAGTCCTCCTGACTTGGAAAGCCCCCCCCCCCCCTTACATTCTCTATGGGCATAGGAAAATTTAATGGGCTGTTTAGTTTCTGGCCTCCATATACTAAAGCTGAACAAATGCCAGCTGCAGCAGTGCTTTTTTAAGAACATGGACCTATATCCAATAGGAACTGCTGTAGAGACCTCTGAATGCCAACAGATGGGAGCAAACCACTGACTCTTCCATCTTGGCTAGAACTCAAACACAAAGGGGCAATGATGCATGTCACACTGCAAATATATCCCTTTTCCTCTTCCAGAGCTGAGGAGCATATGAATTGCATGTACAGTGCCTAACACTGGCTCGGTAAGGCAATGGAGACTGGAAACTGCCTTCAGGTTCTGGGGAAGGCGAGCTACACACTTCTATGTTTGAAAAACAGGATTGCCCCTGCGTTTGTACAACTGCCTGACTGGAAAAATGCAGCTGGTTCTGTTTATGCCGGCACAGAGATGGAGTAATCGGGCAGGTGAATTTTTGTCATGTACTTTCTGAAGGCACTGGAGCCCTTCCAGAAAAGAAAGGTGGTAACTTCACCTGTCACAGAGACAGGGGCATCGTTAATATGTTGTCCACTGTAGAAACAACACTGTAGAAAGAAGGTATGAGTATATTCATGTGCACCTGTCTGTGAGATGGGAAGTTATTTTATTAAGGGTGTTGAATGTATTTTCTTGCTTTCTCTGTTGAATTTACATAGACAACTCAGAGCGGAGTTCCTGCAGATTGTTTTGGATTTTACGCTTGGCCTGCCGCTGCTCTGAATGCTTTGTAAAAGTGCCTGGAGCCACTGGGGAGAAGCAACTCTGAAAAATCTGAATAAATCCATCAGACCACTGAGCCACAGAATCCCTGAACTATACCAGGGGAAAGTGGGCTTTTAAAAAATTAGGCCAAATGTGCGTATTGCTGTGTCTTTTTCTCATGATTTGTGTCGCCTCTTCTCTCAGTCCGTTTGTGGGAGTCAAACGTTTTTGGGCATCAAGCAGAGACATATACTGCAAGGCCTTTGGACATATGAGTTGGCTCATGTGTGTACGTGCATATGTTTAATTTTCTGGAAAAGGAACATGGGGGAAAGACTTTCCAGCATACTTTCAGGTAGTTCATTTACAATGATGCTTACTCCAGAATACTGAAAACACCGAGGTCTTTCACAGCTGCTGTTGGAACAAGGCAGACCCCTATGCTTCTTCCATCCAGCCTGGCCTCCTAACAGGAAGGTTCCTGATTTTTTTCCAGTGCTCATAAAATTATTTTAATAAATGTTTTAAAGCCTCTTGGCACCTGATACCCCAAAGGCCTCTGGGCACCTTCTCAAAAAACACACAACAAAAATTTTACTGTAATGCCACATGCCATGGTAAAAATACAGTGTGAGAACAGGCTTTGGCCTGTTGCTTTTCTGCTGTGGGTCTTTGCTTAGCTCCTGAGGCACTCTCTACAGCAAAGATTCCTGTGAGGAAATGCTCTTGAACTGCTAGGATGTAGCCCCACTGAGCCCTATTGTACTTCCAGCACTCTTTTGATTATGTCAACATAAAGTAGAAATAGGCATTACTATCAGTATGAGGATGCCACCCAAAATGGTAGCCTCCTCATGAGTTCTTTCTGACCTCCTCATCTATAATATCTAGTCCAGTTTATGTCCTGGCATCATTGCACCGAGCATTTCTGCAAACCCATAGGTGACAGGCAGAACTGTGGAGTGGGGAACAGTCATAACGATATTTGAACATGAAGTAAAATGAACTTCATGTTATGAAGGGGAAGAGGAGAATTCAACACAGGGCTTCTAGTTTCAGTGGCTGTCCTCTGTTTTTTGTAATATGCAGATCTGCCTTCATTCTGACCAAATGTCTTCCCCTCCTTATCTTTCTGTGTAGTTGAATTCTTTTCTCAGCCTCTTAAAAGTCAACTGACTTTTTTTCAATTTCTCACCACCATCTTCCCTTCCTGCTGCAATCATATGCATGATCAATCAAATTTTTATCCCTTCCTCTAAGGAGCATCCTTTAATGGGTTGTAGATATGATTTTCTCCTTCCGTCTTCTCAACAACTCTCTGAAGTTCACCCAATAAGCTTCACTACAGAGTAGTGCTTTGAACCCGGGTCTTCCTGGTCCCCCTCTGACATTCTAAGCACTGCACCACACAGTCCAATGCATGTTAATTGTAAAATACCAACTGTAACTTCAGAGAAAGCATGACATAAATGGAAGAAGACTATGATAACAGTTATTCTGTCAGGTGAGCATTGCAGTATAGGGGGTGATGCCCGTCTTCATCAGCTACATGTATGGAAAGCGTGCAGGACCCGAAAATCTACTCATGTTAGCTGGAAGATTTTTTTTATGGATAAAAAGAGGATTTTCAGGAGAGATCAGAAAAGTAGGGAGGGACCTGGACCTCTATGTGAAGAATGTTTACTTGCCAATAGACAGCTAGGATCAAATTTTATGATAAATACCAGCCCTGGTACACCAGGTTGGGAAGACACTCTTTTGATATTTGTGTGGAGGTTTGACATATATGTATTATAGACTGAGTTTTAGAGTAAGAATGTCGTGATTGACTAAACGCAAAGGAGAGGAGAGAATGGCATTTTTCTTGAGTGCAGCCTGGGCAAGCTGTCTTGAAATAAATGGAACCATTGTGGTGGGACATGTGCAGGAGAACTTCCTGGTGGACTCTAAAGGAGCATCGTTTCCATCCTCTGTAACAACTGCCATTGTACAATACGCTGGGTGGTGATGGAATCACTAGGTTTGGTTTTCTATTGCTTCTCTCTAAGGGGGTTGACTTGGCTGCTTTTGGCATTCTCTGCAGCTGAGACAATCCAAGAGTTGTCTGATTCTGGAAAGGAGTAAGCGTGATAGATGCTTTCCCAGGATAACGAGGAAAGCGCAGTGCAGTCTAATTCTTGTGATAAGAATTTCAGGAGCTTCTCTTTGCACTATAATCTTTTCAAAGTTAACCACTTAATATGGGTTACAATGTGCAAGTGTTTAAAGCTGACCAACTATGTTTTTAAATAAAATAATAAAGATGGACCAACCCGCAGTCCCATCTCGAATGAGCAGGGTAGATTTAAACTTTGCTTTGAACCAGAACTGCGAAGCTGGAATCTGAAAGATTTCATCAACACAAATCCCTGTTAAGATTAATTTACATGTAAACAAATATTTTCCACTTCCTGTTATCATGTATTTGCTAGTTAGGTAAGTTCAGTTCCTGCAATGCTTTTATTATTGGTCAGATGTTTGAAGGAGAATAAGAAAACAACTGGTTGTTTAAACTCTCCTATATTTCCTGGAAATGTGGAACAGAAGGCCAAAGGGTTACCAGTAGCTTCTCAGATCCAAGCCCCAAGATGCTGCAGGCAAGTGCATAACTTTGAGTATTATTGATTATGTCTTCACTGCACAGGTTTCCCCATAATGTTTCCCTGAGTTCCCAAATGCCTATCCCAGCATGCACTGGGCTCAGCAAAGTCTGTGATGAGCTCCCAAGGGAAATTTCTCCTTCGGTTGCTCTGAATTGCTGATCAAGAACGTAGAGGGCATGTCCTCAGAACATGGCAACGCAGTCCCCATAAGATCCTAAACATGAAACTGATGTACCCAGAAAGTCTGAAGGAAGTCATCACACAAGAGGCTATGAAAGGAGTCAAATATTGTTCTGTAATTTCCAGACAAGACCTGACCTGGATAGCACAGGAGAGCCTGATCTTGTCAGATCTCAGAAGCTAAGCAGGATCAGCCTTGGTTAGTAATTGGATAGGAGACTTCCAATGAAAACCAGGGTTGCAGAGGCAGGCAATGGCAAACCATGTCTATTAGCCTCTTGCCATGAAAACCCTGCTGGGATTGCTATAAGTCAACTATGATTTGAGGGCAAGATTTCATTTCAAGAAATCATACCACAGTCTCCAAGGCATACTGAAACAATGGCTGGAATATGATTGTGTTGCTGAATAGTAGCCCACATGATCCACTGTCAGGGTGGGATGCTTGATCACCTGCCACCTGGGCTCGCATCCTGTATGGGGGTAGGCAGTCTTGGGAGGGGCTTTGACACTCTTCAGGGGTGTCTGAATAGCTCAAACCTGCCTGATCATGCAAAAGGTCAACAGGGCATGCAAAATTAAGGTTTTATTGCAGGTGTTGCTTCCACCACTGCTACTTTGTCTGACTTCACTATTGCCTCCAGCTTGAAAGGCACATTGCATTGCTTTTAAAAAAACATTTTGAATCGAAACTTTCTGCTTTGCTGATTATCTCAGTGGGTGCCTGTTGCTGCCAAACTGCCCAGAGCCAGATCCATAAAATCTTGATTTACAACTTTTACATCCCTGGGGGTGGGGTGGGGTTTGGTTCTTGCAATGCAGTGTTCCTGGCACAGGGTGCCCACACTAACAACTTAAAAGGTGACAAATCTTGCAATCAGCTCTTGCCATCACTATAGATGATGCAACTGTGTACATGGAAATAAACAATCATTGTATCTACTCTGCATATCTTAAAGGATGTATATAACTTCACTAGCACAAAAGAGAGAGTGATTATATGCTTGACAAATAGGCCCCTTTAATGATTTGACCATGACCTTGGGGGATATCTGCCTGTTTTCCAGTGAGTTAAGAGGTTTAGTTTGTGCGGTGTGCAACTGCAAAAGCACTCACATGCTAATACGCAAATATTACTGATTTTAAATGAAGGGTTCTATCTTTATTATATGCTTTAATGGTCTGCTTTTAGCCTGAGGGTTATGCTCAGCTGAATACTATTTTATTTATTTGATTGTTTTTATTATCGTTTTTTATATTGTTTTACCGTATCGTTTTTTTACTTTTGAGCTGCCTCAAGCAAAGCTCTGGAGAGGCAGCGTATATATTTCCTAAATATATCAATATTCACCAAGGCACAATAGGGCTATGTCCTTGGAGCATGTGCCTACAGGCATGGGGGTATTTAACATGGCAATCAAGTTTAAAATTGAACACCACCACCAAAGTTCCTCAAGAGCAGGCTCAATTTGCAGGTAAATAAGGCAGATTGAGGAGTTTGATCAAGGTAAGTTGATTGTGTTTGTGTCCAAGTTCTCAGCATCTCTGCCCATGGTAACCTAGGATTGACAAGTTCAGTGGTGCAGGGAAGATAGCATTTCATATTGTGAGTACACCACCTCAGGACTCTGGCTGGGTATTCAGAGCACTAGCAGCTCAGTTTTAGTTCTTTGCACTGTCATGTTATTCAGAGACTGTAATTTACAGAACCTTTTCACAGACAAGTTTACCCATCCAACCAGAAATCTTTGTTCAGCAAAGAGCAAGTGCCGTGCAGAAAGATCCTTGCAATAGATCTAGACTGAAGAAGGGAATGGTGATCTGGTTTGCCCTTTAGGGGAAAAAATGACGGAAATATACAAAATGAACAGTGCAGCTTACAATTAGCTTCATCTCACACGTACACACACTGACCCAATGCAGATGTTCTGAAACTAGATATGATCAATATATGGAGAGGAGAGCAGGCTCAGTCTCCATGTTTCAATCACAACTTGTGCTACTAGGTTTATACATATGATACAGCCATGTAAACATTGTTTGTGTGATCACTATGTTATAATATTTGTGATATTAGATTGGTTATTAGATTGGGTTTATATTTTTTGTTACTTGAGGGTAATTGTTAGTTTTTCTTTCTTATTGTTGTGACTGATTTTTGTATTAGGTGAACAAATATATATATCTGCAGCAATCATGTGTGAGTATCTACATGCTGTTTTTATGTTTTTTTCCTACACTAAGTATTATGATGGACACTGTCCACAAAGCATTTCACATCCCTTGCCACCCAGGCAGGTAAAAGCTGGGAGTCCACCACCACACACCTCCTATCCAGTCTCCACTACAGCAGGCAGCGAGCCCTGACCCAAAACCTCACAGAGTCCTCTCTCTCCTCTTCCATCAGACAGGCAGCCAGTCTCCTGTAAGCAGGGCTTTTTTCAGGGAAAAGAGGTGGTGGAACTCTCTATTACGACATGTGCACGCGCGCACGCATGCATGCATGTGCGCTTTCAGAAATGTGTGATGATGTCACTTCCGGAAGTGATGGTGCTCCCAGAAGTGATGCCACTTCCCAGAAGTGACACCGCTTCCCGGAACCCAGCACAATGCATTACAACGAGATAAATGTTAGTAAGCTTGGAAAATTACACTGTTATGAGAAAAGGTTTTTTTCCTCTCCGTATCCTCTACAAAAAGTGAAATCTTCCATTTCCTTTCCCAAACATTTCATTTCTTTGGAATCATATTTTAAAATATGCAAGAAGGAGGGGGCCTCTAAAAATCTAAAACCCATCTCACAAATCTAAATTCTAACAGATTCCCTCTGCCAGTGTAGAAAAAAATTTGAAAATTCTTTCTCAACATTCCACAGTCTGAAATTCCTAATCTGATGAATACTGAATTTTCAAATTTTCAGGGAGGGTTTTGCTTTACTGGAGCAATTCAAAAGAAGATACTCAACTTTAGCTGCATTAGATTTATACTTAGTTTAAAATGGTTTTTTTCTTGTTGCCTGCCAACTCTACCTTACCAATGGCTAAGCTGTTGTGACATTGTGAAATGCTCATAAATATTCCAATGTCCCAGACAAACAATATTCATAAAAACTTCCTTAACACCCATATGTCCACTGCAATTTCAGTGATGTTAATCAGCTGAGGGTGGGGAGAACCATTTGAGTTACAGCTATTAAGACATAAGAACACCTACATGCTGATGAATATATTGATGAAAGCCTATCCATTTCTAGCATAAAACTGGAATAACCATAACTGATATTTTAACTAATACAAATAACCATAACTGATATATTTAACTAACACAGAACCAATCTGCATTCAAAAGCTGTGGGGACCATAACAATGTCAATTTCAGTCAACAAAAGAATGAAAGCAACATACACACGCACATACATGCACAGCCCCACCCACCCCCATGAAATGAAAGTACAATGAACTCAAAGCAGCACATGCACACACACAGCCCCATCCCCTGAAAAGAAACTAGAATGAAATCAAAAGCAGCACACACACAGAAACCCCTGAATGAAATGAAAGCAGAATGAACTCAAAGCAGCATGTGTGCGATTGTGTGCACACACGTGCATGCGCGCACACACACATACACAGCCCCACCCCCTGAAAAAAGCAGAATGAACTCAAAGCAGCACACATACAGAGGAATGATAAGAAAGCAAAATGAACTCAAAGCGGCCTAGTCTCCTCTGCAGACCCCCCGCTGGGCCCCAGCTCTCTCTCTCTCTCTCTCTCTCTCTCTCTCTCACACACACACACACACACACACACACACACACACACACACACACACACACACAGAGGAATGAAAAGAAAGCAGAATGAACTCAAAGCAGCTTAGCCTCCTCTGCAGAGCCAGCACCGGGCCCCAGCTCTCTCTCTCTCTCTCTCTCTCTCACACACACACACACACACACACACACATACACAGGAATGAAAAGAAAGCAGAATGAACTCAAAGCAGCTTAACCTCCTCTGCACAGCGCGCTGGGCTGAAGGAGGAAGGAATCACATGGGCAGATTCCAGAGCTGCCAGAATGCAGTTCCGGGGCGTTCCCCCTCAAAAAAGCCCTGCCTGTATGTACCTCAGGCCTCAACCAACTACAGCCAGGGCTATTGGGGGAAAGGGAACTCACAAGTTACTTTCCCTCAATATATGGTGCCACTATTTAATTCACTAGGTCTGTTTAACGTGACGAGAGCATGTGTGTGTGTGTGTGTCAGAGATTTCCTGCAGCTAACAATCTCAAGCCAGCCGGGGTTAAACAAAACAAAAACAAACTTTATTTACAAGATAGAATATAGGAGGATACAGATTTTAAACTAATAAAACAAACTTTGTAGTGTTTAAAGCAGCCCTTATGCACTTTAACTCTCACCAAGATTCATTAGGAAGCTAATCCCGACAGCTGTCTCAGAGGTCTGACCTGTCCTCCCAGTTCATCCCTCCTTTGCCACTTTTCTTTGCTGTGACAGCTCCCCAATAAAACATGTTCTTGCTTCTGCTGCTAAAGGGAAAAAACGTTGCAGCTGTCTGAGCAACAGGGAAAGCCCAGCATAGCGCAATCTTTGCCAAGTCATGGTAGCGATTAGCGAACAGTGCAGGGTAAATTAAAACACTTAATAAGCCATAAAATAAAATGCAGCTATTGAACAGCCTGTAATAAAATCCAGCATGTTTCTCTGCTCCTTGCAAACTATTTATTCTTAACATCATTAAAAAAATAAATAACTGCCCAGTGGAAAATGCCCATGCTTTACCCCTTGGACCTGTCTCACAAAGCTCATCTTATCAGTAGAAGAACCTTGATCTTACTCTTAACTTCATCACAGGACTTGCAGTTTCCCCCCTCCTTCCTTTATAATTCATAGTTTTAAAATAATAGGTCAAAACAAAGCAAAAGCCAAAAACTCACCTAATAAAAAAAGCAGTCACAACAATAAGAAAGAAAAAATAACAGTTACCTTCCAAGTAACAAAAATATAAACCCAATAACATTCTTTAAAAAATGTGTAGAGAGGAAAATGAGGAAAGGTATATTCAATCTAGTATCAAATATTATAACATAGCGATCACTAATGCACAACACAAACAATGTTTACATGGTTGTTGTGGGTTTTCTGGGCTGTATTGCCGTGGTCTTGGCATTGTAGTTCCTGACGTTTCGCCAGCAGCTGTGGCTGGCATCTTCAGAGGCATCTTCTCTCTGAGAGATCTCTGTCTTTTGGTGCTACACCTCTGAAGATGCCAGCCACAGCTGCTGGCGAAACGTCAGGAACTACAATGCCAAGACCACGGCAATACAGCCCGGAAAACCCACAACAACCATCGTTCTCCGGCCGTGAAAGCCTTCGACAATACAATGTTTACATGGTTGCATAACATGTATAAACCTGGCAGCACAAAGTATGGTTGAAACACCACAAAGTTTTTACATGGAAGGTGCTTCTGTGTTTCCTGTATGAATATATCCACATGTATGACACTCATAAACAAGCACACATTTTGTTGTGTGTATGCACTGTAAGTCTTCTTAGTTGAATAATAACATAATAACAATCGATTTATATACCACCCTTCAGGACAACTTAATGCCCACTCAGAGCGGTTTATAAAGTATGTCATTATTATTCACACAACAAAACATCCTGTGAGGTGGGTGGGGCTGAGTGAGCTCCTAGAAGCTGTGATTGATCCTCTCCCTTGTGACTAGTGAGTTCCTGGGAAGTTTGGTGGCCACAGATAGGCTAGCTGCACTGTGATCCTTCTTCCATATTGCATTGGCAAGAGTGTCTGGAGAATCAGAGTTTGGTAATAACATTCCACATGTTCTTGGCTCTTGGGCTGATTTCAGGTGCCATGGTGAATCAGACATCCTGCCTTGTGTGAGTAATATTTTCGTCATTTTGTTTGCATTCCCAAAATATCATGAATTTGGGTGTGTGTGCGCCTGCATATGCTTTCTCTTAAGTAATAATTGTCTGATACAATTCCAGAGTTCTTGAGGTGAGCGAAGGACTATCAGGTACCAAGCACCAGCCAATCAGGTAGTTTGGAGTTTTTCTGTCTCCCATGTACACAGATGACTCATAGATTAAATCAGAATATTTGTTTTAGTCCAATAAATTAAAATCCCAACATCAAGTTTTGTTTTTGGATTTCTTTTTTCTTTATTAATCCCATACCCAGCAAAACAAAAATATTTATTTACAAGTAGAGCCCTGGTGGCTGGGACCGGTGGTCCATCTAGTTTTTCATAGTGCAGCCAACTAGTTGCCCAGGAGGGATAACAAACAGAACATAGAAATCAAGACTTTCCTCTGAAGTTGTCTCCTAGAAGTGATATTATTTAGAAGATTTGTACACATCCCTCCAAGTGCCTCCTTGAAGAGGCTAACAGTACAAAGGCCGACTATAAATGACATAAATAATAAGGTTTTTTTAATAAAAAAAGCAAAACCACATTCAAATCATGATTAATGCATTACAAAACCATCTGCAATAAAATGAGCAAAAAAGTGCATAGAACACCTGAGAACGTGCAGTCGATGCTTACTAAGGGCTCCAGAATTCAATGGGCAGGATTTTGCTGTCCTGTAGCACTATGTATAACTCCTTAGAGTTCTCCATTCATGCGCTCACATCTTTGGATGCAAGGCCAGCACAAGGAATCCTGAAACTGATGATTAACTTCTTTTTCAGCATTATTTTGAACAATAATGTTTAAAGAATTCAACAGATGAACAATGAAACCTCTAATGTATTCAGTCTGCAGACGTGGCCAAGATCCTTGGAGGTTTGAGGCCTAACATTTGCTTGTATGCTCTGAGCTAAATAGCCCAGGCAAGCCCAATCTCATCAGATCTTGCAACATAAGCGAGGTTGGCCTTGGATAAGAATTGGATGGGAGACCTTCAAAACAGGCTAGGGTTGCAGAGGCAGACAATGACAAACTGCCTCTGTTAGTCTCTTGCCTTGAAAACCCCATCAGCGGTCACCATAATTAAGTTATGAGGTGGTGGCAGTTTTTATCACCACCTGTTTGTATGACTCTTGCCCTTTCTGACTAATGAGGGAATCTACTGCTGGCTGCCCCGAAAAGAGGTACAGTATTCTATCTGTCCGCTACTACCTCCCCTTTTTGTGTGCTGACGGGCAGGAGCCCGGGCAGGAGACGACTGCTTCGTCTTGGAATGGTTTTATTGATTGCTGTTTTTATGCTGTGATTATTGTTTTTATGTTGTATTTTAATGAATGTTGTACCTCGCCCTGAGCCCACTTGTGGGGAGAGCGGGTTAAAAATATAATAAATAAATTAATTAAATTTGCTGGGAGGGGTTGACTAGGTCTGAAAGGAAATTAATATCTTCCTGGTGGAGGTATATTCACTTGTAAAGAACTCTTACATGGACCCAGGAGATATTAATTAGACATGGGCACAAACAGCATTATGAACGCAAAAAAGCCACAAACAGCCCGTTTGGCAGTTCACGAACAAGGTGTCCGTGAGGCCCCATTCTAGACAAACAAGTGGTCATCACAAGCCTTGTTCGTTGTGTTCGTCTGCTGTTCGGGAAGCCAGACAGTCAGGCACCTTCAATCAATTCCCTTGGCAATGGAGGCAGGAACTGCCTGAACTCTGTCTGAACTCCTTCTGTCGCCCGGGAAACCCCAATTAAGCCCAACTTAGCTTGATGGGCAGGTCTTCCTTCCAAGTATGGAAGGAATTGGTTACAATTGGTTACATGGGAGCAGACACCAGGGGGGAGGGAAGGGGTGTTCTGTGGCCATGGGAACTCCAATCTCATCCCTGCAAACCCTGTTAAACAGTTCTGACTGTGAACCACAGACCTCCTGTGTTGCTCTATGGGACCTCCGGTTATAAAAGGTACTGTGCTCCCAGGCTGGCTTTCAGTTTCAGCAGGCAGTGGAGTGGGAGAGAGCTGTTGTTAGCCTTTTGGGAGAGAGACAGGGAGAGTGCATTGGAGCTGGGATTTTTTTCTGTGTGCGCTGGGATAGAGATCTATCCCCTCTGGTTCCAGGGCTGCTGCCAGGCCCTGGGGCAAAGCTCAGTGGGCACCTTGGCTGAGGGCTCACACTGATTATTATTATTATTATTAGTGCCTGATCTGACCAGGTTTCTGGGAGTGCTGGGCTAGGGGTCTACCCCCTCTCTCTGGTTCCAGGGCTGCTGCCAGGCGCGTATGGAGAGCAACGCCGCCTTTACCGGGATGCAGGAATGATTTGTTTCCCTTAAAGTCTATTATTGATGGTGCTAAGCTCCTGAAGAAGTAGGCGCGAAATCTGTTCGCAGCCGGCCTCAGATTGAGAGCATTCCATCGGGGTACGCCTTATGGCTACATCTTTGCCTTAAGAAACAGACCAATCTGGCGTTTCATACTCCATGGGAAGTACACTGTTCCATCGTGAGAAACATTACGAAAAAAACTCTGAATTAATTATTGTTTGGGAACTTAAAAGAAAAATATAAGAGAAGTTTTTGGACTTTAGGCAGGTTTTGAGGGAGTTGACATCTTCCGGTTCACTTATGAAAGATTCAGCATGGAATTGTATAATGAGACTAATTTTGTATAAATATATTTAAGTATCTATGAGCACTTTGCACTTTGTATACTTTGTGGAATATTTGAAATTGTGTATCAATATATGAAATTGATTTTTGGTATTCTGTGGGTGTTGTCCCTCATTCATTGCCTCCCTGGAATCAGCTGGAAGTATGAGAAAGAGCTGAGTGACATCTCCATATCTGTGACAGACCAGCCCCAATCTCTGGATGACTTCACCCTGAGGTTTTATGTAGATGTTAAAAAGCATGGGGGACAGGATGGAACCCTGTGGAACTCCCCAGGCCAAAGGCCAAGGGGCTAAACAACAGTCCCACAGCACTACCTTCTGAAACCTACTCTCTGTGTAGGGCTGGAACTACCAGAGTGGTGCCTCCCAATCCCAGCTCAGAAAGGTGGTCCAGATGGATACCATGACTAATGGTATTGAAAGCTGCTGATCCAGGACAATCAACAGAGCTATACTCCTTCTGTTCATCCCCTGGCATAGGTCAGCCACCAGAGCAACCAAGGCTGTTTCAGTTCCATAACCAGACGTAATATCAGTCTGGAATGTCTCTGAACAATTTGCCTCATTCAGGAAAGCTTGAAATTGTCTAGCCACCATTCTTTCAATTACCTTCCTCAAGAATGGAACATTTCAGACTGGTTGATAGCTATTAAGATTAGACATGGGCAAGAACGGGGAGGAAAGCCGAACACGCTGTTTGTTGTTCGTTGCCAAAATGAACACGAACAGACGAACAGTAATGAACATGTCCCGTTAATGAACATGTTCGGTGTTCATTGTTCGTGGGGGTCAGAATGGCTCCCATTGAACTTAGAGAGCCCATATTCACATGGAGTGTTCAGCAGGCTCTCCTCCAGCCATCAGCCCAGTTTGGTCAAGATTGCAATACAGATCTTGGAGTTACACATTCTCAAATCCGACGCCCCCAGGAAACTCCCATTTGACACAATTGGAGACACCAGTTGACTTTGGCTCCATGTACAAGTGGTGGACTCAAAGGCATCTAGGGTGGACTCAAAGGCATCTAGGCCTCTAGGGGGTGGAGGTTTGGCCGCTCACCAGCAGCACCTTCCATATGCCTGGCCGCCAGACCGCCCAGAGGCTACTTTCCGCCAAGGTATAATGGTGGGTGATGTAGGCGGCTGCTGGGCCTGACGGGCTGGGGGAGGCAGTGGTGGACTGCCTCCCCTATAGGGGGCAGGCTGCTCGCTGGCAGCACCCCCCATGTGCCCGCCTGCCAGGCCTCCCAGAAGCTACTTTCCGCCAAACCCAGAAGGTGGGTGAGGTTGGCGACCACTGGGCCTGGCGGGCTGAGGGAGGTGGTGGTGGGCCACTTCCCCTCTAGGGGGTGGGGGTTGGCCACTTCCCGGCCTCACCCCCATGTGCCCACCCAGCAGGCATCCCAGAGCCTACTTTCTGCCAAGGCCGGAAAGTGGGTGAGGTTGGTGGCCACCGGGCCTGGCAGGCTGGGGGAGGTGGTGGCAGACTGCCTCCCCTCTAGGGGTGGAGGTTTTGGCTGCTCGCCAGTGGCATCCCATGTGCCCACCCACCAGGCCTCCCAGAGACTACCTTCCGCAAAGGTATAACAGTGGGTGATGTCAGCGGCCGCTGCATAACCAAATGACCCAGCAACAGTCTGCAAAGAAAACCCTCCAGCATGACATGATGGTGTACGCGGAGGCCATTCACACACAAACACACACTCTGGTGGGTCAGAGACACAAACATACGCCCACCAGATGGGGACGTCATGGCATCAGGGCCAATGCTGTTGTCCACACCTCACGTGGTGCAGAGGCTGTTGCCGCCCAAACACACCGGCTGGACATGGAGCATTGGACGTTTAGGTACATGGGATAGACATGTTTCTCAATAGACAGGTGCACAGCAGAGTGGGATAGGTGTATAGGATAGAGGGATGCATGGATACATTGAATACCTGTATTGGATTGACAGGAGAGACAGATACCATGTACGGGCATATTGGGGAGACATGTGGATTACATAAATATCTGCGTTTTCCCATCATTAGAAAGTTGGAAGGAAAGAACCAAGGGTGGGAGGTGGGGCGCATCTCTAACATGTAGAAGTGGAGGCTAACGTGCTGGCCGTGGAGGCAGTGGAGGATGCCTCCCCCCCCCCGTCATGGGGAAGGCATCAGTTTCCTTAGGAAAGGGGATTGTGGGCAGACAGGTAGGTGCCCACGTGGGGAGCTATGGGCTGCTCCGCATCACCCATCGGTCTGCTGTCACAGACATGGCAGTCTATTCAGTGCACCCTACAGAAGACGGCAGTTCCACAGAATCTGCACCACTCAGAGACAGCTTACCTGTGCAGGCAGTACAGGCAGGCTGCCGCCAGCATCACCCACCTTCCTGCCTTTGCTGAAAGGACAGGTGTTGCAGCCAGGACCCATTTCCCCCTGCTCAGAGGGGACAGCAGGTGCCCATGGATAGGTGGCCCTGTGCTGTACAACCACATGCACAGCAGCAGCAGCTGTCTCTCGTGCCCAAAAGCAGCAGCAGCAGACAGCACCCACCTTCCTGCCCTCACGGAAAGGGTGGGAGTCGCGGGACCCATTCCCCCCTGCTCAGAGGGGGCAGCCAGTGCCGTTGATAGGGGGCACTGTGCAGAACAACCACATGTGCAACAGCTCCTGAGCTGCCCCTCATGCCCAAAAGCAGCAGCAGCAGACAGCACCCACCTTCCTGCCTTCACAGAAACAGTGGGAGGGACCCATTCCCCCCTGTTCAGAGGGGACAGGAGGTGCCATAGAATGGGGGGCACTGTGCAGCACAACCGTATCAGCAATATCTTTTGAACTGCCCCTCGTGTCCAAAAGCGGCAGCAGCTGACATGACCCACCTTCCTGCCTTCGTGGAAAGGACAGGATGGGCAGGGCAGGAGAGGTCATTAGGAAGGGTCATATTGGTTCCATCCACAGAGGGCGAGGATGAAAGAGGAACTGTCCAGGAACTTGTCAGGGAGAGGACACGATGGGCAGGACAAGTTGTGGGGAAGGGTCGTTTGTGCACCATCCAGAGAGGGAGAGGTTGAAAGAGGGACCAGGAGCTTGTCAGGGAGAGGGGGACAAAGGGTTGCTGTCCACATCGAGGGGCAGGAACAGGAAGACCCTTTCATTGGCGAGCCATGAGCCAAAAAACCCACTGAGTTGGGGGGCCGCGGTGGCAGCTGACATGACCCACCTTCCTGCCTTCGCAGAAAGGACGGGATGGGCAGGACAGGAGAGGTTGGTATGCATCTGAGTGGTTCCAGAGAGGGAGAGGTTGAAAGAGGGACCATCAGGGAACTTGTCAGGGAGAGGAGAACAAAGGGTTGTTACAGCTACATTGTGGAGCAGGAGCGTGAAGGCCCAAAGGTGGCGTCATTGCCGTGGTACTCCCTTGTGCCCAAAGGCGGTGGCAGCTGACATCACCCACCTTCCCGGCTTTGTGGAAAGAATGGGATGGGCAGGACAGGAGAGATCATTGGGAAGGGTCATATTCGTTCCATCCAGAGGGCGCGAGGTTGAAAGAGGGACCAGGAACTTGTGAAGGAGAGGACACGATGGGCAGGACAAGTTGTGGGGAAGGGTCATATTGGTGCCATACAGAGAGGGAGAGGTTGAAAGAGGGAACAGGAACTTGTCTGGGAGAGGAGGACAAAGGGTTACCAGCCATAGAAGCAGCCCTGAGAACTGAGGGGGGCTAGAGTCTGCTGTAGAGGAGCTTTGGCCTAGAACCACAGTAGACTTGGGGTGGCTCAGAGCCCAGGTAGGTCCAGGTCCATGGAGGGATACCGAAGTAGGTTGAGGTTGACCTTGACAAAGGTCAACATGTCCATGAGGTCCGGGTGCAGACGTGCGCGGCAGGGACGGAGGAGGGTGTTCTCCCAGGTGGGAGAACACCCGCTCGCTCTGCACGCTGGTGGGAGGGCAGGACAGGATGTTGGTTGCTACGATGGACAGTTCTGGCCATACGGCAGATTTACTCGCCCCATACTCCAAGGGGTTGGAATGGGGGGGGCTTGGTGGGCTCCACGAGGTACTCTCACACCATAGCCCCTGTCGAGTCCTCCACTGCGAGAGACGCGCCAACTGTGCTGCAGCCAACCACACAGCCCACCAACAAGGCCCAGAGATCAAGTGGCGTGGCTCCTGGCGTGGCTCTCTTCCCACCTCCTCTCCCCCTCCTCCTCCTCCTCCTCCTCCTTCTCCGCTGTCTGCCCTTCACCCCTGCCCAGTTCCCTCCATCCTGCCTTCTCTTTCTGGAAACGGAGCACTGCTGTGCGGAGCTCCAGATCAGGCACTAATAATCAGCGTGATTATTAGGGAGGCTGCAGAAATCTTGAACTGGTGCCTGGAGGCAGTTTTGGAGTGGACTTGGGCTGATAAATTGAAGCTTAATGCTACTGGTGAGCAGGTCTGATCCAAGATTTCATAGAGTCATAGAGTCATAGGGTTGGTAGGGATCTCCAGGGTCATCTAGTCCAACCTCCTGCACAATGCAGGAAATTCACAACTACCCCCCACCCTCACACACACATACCCCTAGTGACCCCTGCTCCATGCCCAGAAGATGACAAAACACTGTCAGGATCCCTAGCCAAACTGGCCTGGGGAA
The DNA here is from genome assembly GCF_028583425.1 of Eublepharis macularius. Lineage (NCBI taxonomy): Eukaryota > Metazoa > Chordata > Lepidosauria > Squamata > Eublepharidae > Eublepharis > Eublepharis macularius. Next base: position 122,374,052 of record NC_072793.1, read on the forward strand.
AATTGCTTCCTGACCCCAAAGTGGTGATTGCCATTACCCCAGGCATGTAAGAAGGGCCACGAGAACTAAGTGTAACCCCTATGAGGTAAGTGGTTTAACCCAGTAGGGCGGAGTCAGTAACAAGATCCAGGCAGCTGAGGAAGAAGCTGTTTCCTGGGGAGCTGAGTAATAATTAACATGCTCTTTAAGACTAAAAGTGGTATTTTTGTATTTGGTTGGTGTTACTGGGATTGTATTATTTTTGCAGGGCTGTAATTCCCCAAGAAGAGGTCAGAAGCCTGGGCTTCAGTTGCTTCAAATTGGAAGGATTGTCCCTGCTCTAGATTGTTTAACAAGCAAGGATTCTGAGTTACAATATTCTTCAAAAATGGATTATTACCATACACTAGCATACCTCTAACATGTCTGTAAGGGCAACTTACTTGATCAAAGTAAATCGGTAAGATAAGCTATTTGTTTGAAGAAATTAAGAAACTTGGATAAGGAGATAGGATTTTCAATTCATGTGTTGCTCAATAAGTTTATTATTTAGTGTTGTTTATTGTTTGTTACATTTGAAAAATGTTTATTAAAGTTTTAAAATCATTGAATAAATATACATTTTTAAACAATTGGAAGGATTGTGAAAAAGGACTCCATCACTTGGTGGAATCAGACAAGTTGAACTGTTTACCTTTTCAAAGACATTGTTGGTTTAAAGTTTCTGTATGGTTGCACTTATGAGTTTAGTTAAAGAAAAAATAGTTGGATTGTATTAATTATTAAAAGGTTTTAAAAAATTTCCTTAATGTAAAATTGTGTGAAAGTTTGCTTCCTAAGACCCACAGAACCCATACAAAGAGAATTTACATAAGCACTGATGTAATCCTTCTTGTCCTCCCTCTCATGATCTGCCTAGGTTCACAGAATCTAAAGAGAACCCTCACGGGAAGGAACAACAATTACAAATTAATAAACAACTCTATTATAAGTGCCCAAAGGGCCATATGTATTTCTTATATAAATAAACCAATCAGTAAGATGACCAATTACAATTTATACAATGATTCTTCCTTAAACTTGAAAAATACAAAGGTCCAAACAAAATGTGTCCTGTATCTTCTTTAAATAAAGTAGCATTCATGCACAGCAATGTCCACACATGGTAAGGGAATCCACGGCTGCACACCCAATCTGGGGCCGGCTGAAAAGCTGAGATTTCGTACAGAATCTTCCTCAGGGGCGTGGCATTGCTGTCAGATGGCCATTTAGCCTCTGCTTAAAAACCTCCAAAGAAGGAGAGCCCACCACCTCCCAAGGAAGCCTGTTCCACAGAGGGACTGCTGTAACTATCAGGAAGTTCTTCCTAATGTTTAGCCAAAAACTCTTTTGATTTAATGTCAACCCATTTGTTCTGGTCCGACCTTCTGTGGCAGCAGAAAACAACTCCGTGCCATCCTCCCTTCAAGTACTTGAAGATGGTTATCATATTACCTCTCAGTTGTCTCTTCTCCAAGCTAAACATACCGAGAGCCTTCAACCTTTCCTCATAGGATTTGGTGTCATCCATTTTGGATGGGGTTGCAGTCCCCTTGAAAGAATGGGTCCATAGTTTGGGGTGCTCTTGGACTTAGGCTTACTGATGGATAAGCAGGTGGTAGCTGTCCCTTTTCCAGTTTCAATGGACTAGCCATCTGCAGCATTTCCTGGGCAGGAAAGATCTAGCTACTGTGGAATATGCCCTAGTTTCATCTAAATTAGATTATTGCAATGTGTTCTACAAGGGAATGACCTTGAAGTCTGTTTGGAAACTTTAATTGGTGCAGAATGCTGCAGCCAGGATGTTAACTGGAGTAGGTTGCAGGGAACAAATCAGTTCAGTCTTGACACATCTAGACTGGTTCCCACTCTGTTTCCAGGCACAATTCAAAATGTTGGTGCTGACTTTAAAAGCTATATATAGTTTGGGGCCAACATACCTGAAGGACCACCTACTCCCCTATGAGCCTACCTAACCACTGTGGTAATCTTTGAAATCCTTGCTTCAGGTACCCATGCCTTCTGAAATATGGTGGGTTGCAACTTGGGAAAGGGCCTTCTCAGTTGTGGCACCCAAACTCTGAAACTCTCTCCCCAGGGAGACCCCTTCTGTTGCCACCTTACACCAGCGGGTGAAGACTTTTTTGTTTCGTTTCCCATTCCCTCAGAAATTATTCCTCCCTCCCCAATGTTTTCCTGTCTTTATCTTTTATATATATCTTAAGATCTGGTTTAAAATTTTTAATGATGTATTTACATGTTGGTTTTAATGGCTTTTAAGACAAGATTTTAATTTGTATGTTTTAATTTGTTAACTGCCTTGGTGGCCTGTGAGGGCAGACTGGCGGGGTAAAAATCCTATATATATTAAAAAAATAACTACTACTCTAAGGACAAAGGTGGCAGGTATGTGCTGAGTCATCTCAAAACACCACAATCCCTGAATTGTGATTAATAGCATCTTCAGTATGCAATATATTGGGTGGCAGCTACTAACTTTTTAAATTCAGCTGCCAGATTAATTGTGCCAAGTTTATTATTGCAGACACTAGACAGGTGATCCTCTTGCCCTGATAAACTAAACTCCTTGTGATACAGACAATTGCTTTCCAAGGATTCACTTTGCAATGTAGATAATAAGACAGTTCCTATATGGCTTGTGCTCTGTGTGTGTGTATGTGTGTATGTAAGAGACCCGAGAGTGAATGTATCTTCTCTGGCCATTGCCATTCAGCTCTTTAAACCAAAGTGACGCAGATGCTGCCATTTCCCATATGATGCTTTTACCGGGATTAAAACCTTTAATCAGTTCAGCACAGAAGCTTTTTTGCGCCTATCCTGTCCCTTGGAATAATCTGTCGCTCTGTTCCTCATACAATGCACTAGAAATCCAAAGGGCGCTTTCTGTCAGTGCAGCAACTGAGGTCCTTTCTCTTGTAACAATATTTTGCCTTTCTGTTGCACTCCTTATTTGGCCAACTCATGCATGTGGAATTACCTATAAAACATTTATTCAAACTTCACAGTGCAGGTCTCAATGAATAATGGCACAGACAGCAGTGGTTTTACCCTGACCCAACTAAAAGTGAGTGAATTGTCTGTGGGGCCTAAGAACCCAGAGATATAAATAAGAGTTGACTCTTGAAAGGATACTGGAGAATCCATACCTTATACCAATGGACAGTAGATATTACATCTCTTGCTTTTTATTTCAAATGGGAAAACAGGATAGCTGTTTGTTCACCTTTTCTGGGACCTGTGATGTTGTGAAATAAAGCAAAGCTGTCACTTCTTACAATGCATCTGACGAAGAGAGCTGTGGCTTTCAAAAGCTTATGCTACAATAAAGTTGGTTAGTCTTTTTTTTTTTGAAAAATTTTTATTGGGTTAGAATCCATTATTTCCACATTTACATTCAATTTTGCCCAATTTTTTCATCTCTAACCCCCTCCCTTTCCCCCCCCTTTTTGTTGACTTCCAACAGCTTTCCAACCCTTTGTCCCCTTTCCCTTACTTTTATTAGCTTCCTCTATCTAAAACAAATATATATTCTCCATTATTCTAAGCAGTACATCCTTAACTATTTTTAACATTATATGCCCAAACTGTAAGCCTTTGTTTCCATCTTAGATAAACAATTTATCCCAATTTTTCAATTTCAGGTATTTCTATATATCATAAACCATATAGATCATACATTCGTTTATATCAAACAATTTGACTTATTCTCTATATATATTACTCATTCTATCTTTTTATAATAGTTCTATATATCTCTCCTCACGTAGTCAATCAATTTGACCCATCTATATCTTCAGACATTCAGTTTGGTACAAAACTTGTCAGAAAAAAAAGAAAATATTGTTAGTTAATCGCTCCTTATATTTAGTCCTTATAATTAATTATTTTCTCTATGTTCTGTTTGTTAACCTATATATATCTATATATATGTCAATCTATTAATCTGACTGCTTATTAATTCACATTTATCTCTTCTCCCCCCGGTAAAGTCTCCCCCCTCTACTTCAATACTTCAGTAGTTCTCAAACTGCCACAGTTTTCCTCCCACCTCCCATTTCTTCTCCAGGTATTGTTTCAGCTTCTCCCAGTCTGTGTTGAACTGCCCTGAGTCCAGATCTCTCAATTTTCTTGTCATCCTGTCCATTTCAGCCATATACAGCAATTTGTAAGTCCAATCTTCAATAGTTGGCACTTCTTGTACTTTCCATTTTTGCGCATACAAAAGTCTAGCTGCTGCTGTCATATAAAATATCAACGTCCTGTGTTGGGCTGGGATTCCCTCCATTCCCAAGTTCAGTAGCAGGAGTTCTGGGTTCTTATTAATTTGAAATTGTAAAATTTCACTCATTTCTCTTATTATTTCACCCCAGTACTGCCTGGCTACCTCACACGACCACCACATATGATAGAGGGAGCCCTCATGCTTCTTACATTTCCAGCATTTATTAGAAGTATTCAAATTCCCTAGCGCAATCTTCTTTGGTGTCATGTACCAACGATAGATCATTTTATAAATGTTCTCTTTGATATTAATACATGTCGTTGTCTTCATTGTAGTTTTCCACAAGTATTCCCATGCCTCCATTGTTATTTCTTTATTAAAGTTTATAGCCCATTTCACCATTTGTGTTTTAACTATCTCATCCTCGGTATACCACTTCAACAGTACTTGGTATACCTTGGATATTCTTTTCTTATCTTCTTTAAGAAGGGTCTGCTCTAGTTCCGAATTCTCTATTCGTATACCTCCCTTTACAGAGTCCGAATTATATAAGTCTCTGATCTGTCTATACTGGAACCAATCGTAGTTAGGTGATAGTTCCTCTTGTGTCTTTATTCTAAGTTTGGATGCTTCAGTTTTAGTTATTTCTTTATACGTTAAACATTGTTGTTCATTATCAACAGCTCTCGGGTCTATCACCTCATATGGAACCACCCACAAAGGGGTTCCTTCTTGTAGATAAATTCTGTACTTCTTCCAGATTATGTATAAACTTCTCCGAACAAAGTGATGCAGGAACATCGAGTTGACCTTTACTTTGTCATGCCATAAATATGCGTGCCATCCAAATATTTTTTTATATCCCTCTAGGGCTAATAGTTTCTTGTTCTTTAATGTCATCCATTCTTTCAACCAAACTAGGCAGATTGCATCATGATAAAGTCTCAGATTGGGCAGTTGCATTCCGCCTCTTTCCTTTGCATCTTGTAAAACTTTCACTTTCACTCGAGGCTTCTTGCCTGCCCAAACAAAATCTGATATTTTCCTCTGCCATTTTTCAAATTGTTTGGAGTCTCTGATGATTGGTATTGTGTGTAGCAAAAACATTACTCTTGGTAACACATTCATCTTAACTGCTGCAATCCTGCCCAACCATGACAAATTCAATCTATTCCATTTAATCAAGTCTCTCTCTATCTGAGTCCATAGTTTTTCATAATTGTTTTTGAATAGATCTATGTTCTTTGCAGTTAATTCGACTCCCAAATATTTCACTTTACTTGTTACTTCACAATCCGTTGTTTCCATTAACAATTGTTGTTTCTGCTTAGTCATATTTTTGCATAATATCTTTGACTTCTTTTTGTTAATGAAGAAACCTGCCAAGTCTCCAAACTCCTTGATCTTATCTATCACTCTTGGCATGTTCTCCAATGGGTCCTCTACAATTAACATTATGTCATCCGCAAATGTTCTGACCTTGTATGAATAGTCCTTTATTTTTATTCCACGAATTTCATCATCTTGACGTATTTGTATCATCAGAATCTCCAATACTAAAATGAACAACAATGGAGATAACAGGCAACCTTGTCTTGTTCCTTTACTTATCGTCAATTTCTTGGTCAATTCATCATTCACCACAATTGCTGCAGTCTGGTCTCTATAAATTTCCTTAATTGCTCTGATGAATCTTTCTCCCAATTGTAGCTTTTCCATAGTGGCAAACATAAAGTCCCAGTTTAAATTGTCAAACGCTTTTTCAGCGTCAACAAAGAAGAAACCAACCTCTTTGTCACAACGCTTGTCATAATATTCAATAGCATTGATCACTGTCCTTAAGTTGTCTCTTATTTGTCTGTCTGGCAAAAAGCCTGCTTGTTCCTCCTCTATGACTTCCGAGAGCCACCCCTTCAATCTCTCTGCCAATATCTTCGCAAAAATTTTATAGTCATTGTTGAGTAGCGATATAGGTCTATAATTTTTCACATTAGTCAGGTCTTGGCCCTCTTTTGGGATCAATGATATATTCGCTTCACTCCAAGTTTCTGGAGTCCTTTGATCCCTTAAAACCCCATTCATCACCTCTTTTAGGAATGGTGCCAGTTCATTAGCCATTGTCTTATAGAATTTAGCCGTAAGTCCATCTGGCCCTGGCGCCTTTCCTAGATTTGCAGATTGTATTGCCTTACTTATTTCCTCGTCAGTTACTTCACTATTCAACTTATTTCTCCAAGCTTCCGAGATTTCTGGAAGTTTGGTTTTCTCCAAATATGACGCTATTGATTCTTTGTTTACTTCTTTTTTATTATACAGCTTAGCGTAAAATTTATAAAAGGCTCTACTAATGGTAGCCTGCTCCAAATACGTTTTGTTATCTTCGCAAATTTTATTTATTATCTTCTTTTCCCTTTTCTTCTTCAATTGCCATGCCAGGTACTTCCCAGGTTTATTAGCACCCTCAAACGCTTTTTGATTCAGTCTTTTGAGATTCCACTCCAATTCTTTATTGCTCATTGCTGTTAGCTGTTCTTGAAGTATTTTAATTTCCTGGTATACCTTCTTTTTCCCTGGTCTCTTTTTTAGCTGTATTTCTTTGGCTTTTATTTTCTCCTTAATCTCTTGTCTTTTCTCCTCTTTCTTCTTTCTTGCTCTACCATTTAAGTCCATTAGTATGCCCCTTACAACCGCCTTGTAAGCATCCCAAACTTTATTGGTTGGTACTTCTTTATTCACGTTGTATTGTATAAAAAACTTTGTCTCTCTTCTCAGTATTTCCATATTCTCTCTTTCCTGTAACAAGTCCTCATTTATTCTCCATGCTTTCCTTTTTCTCTTTTTTCCAAATTTCCACATAATTGGGTTGTGATCTGAGCCTACCATAGGCATTATTTCTACCTCCTTAGTCCATAACGCTAAGTCTTTTGAGGCCCAGATCATATCAATTCTTGATAATGTAGAATGCCTTGCAGAATAAAAAGTAAACTGTCTGCTTTTAGGATATTCTCTCCTCCATACATCTTCAAGAGTCTCTTGTTGAATCAACTCAAAAAAAAGCTTTGGTAATAGTCCTCTTTTCTTTTGTGCCGTTGTAGTCTTTTTGTCTAGTTCCAAGTCTGTCACTCCATTGAAGTCTCCAGCAAGAATTATCTGGTCGTATATAAGATCGTCTAAATGCTTCCTTAAATCCTCAAAGAAGCTTTCTTTTGCACCGTTAGGTGCATAAAGTCCGACTACCAACACTCTCTTTAAATTCCAAATACATTCCACTGCTACAAATCTAGCTTCCACATCTCTCATAACAAATTTTGGCTGTAGCTCCTCTTTTATGTACAACACCACTCCTCTTTTTTTCTTGTTGGAGGCCGCTACATATTCTTTGCCCAATTTTCCAGATTTTAAATATTTTACATCCTGCTTTTTGATATGGGTCTCTTGCAAACAAACAATGTCACATTTTTGTTTTAGTAGCCAGTGAAAAGTATTTTTCCTCTTATTCGGTGAGTTTAGTCCATTTACATTCCAAGATAATACTTTACACTCCATACTCATGATCTTGTTGGTAAGTCTTTTTCATTGTCCTTAATAAATCGCTCCATCTCTCGCTCAGATCTGATGCGTTTTTTGGCCCCTCCAAACTCAAAGGACACTCCTTCCGGTAACTCCCATCTGTACCTGATTTTCATGTCCTTCAAAATCTGAATTAGCACTTTATATTTTTTCCGGTCCAGTAACACTGATCTGGGCAATTCCTTCATTATAATAATCGTCTTGCCATCAATCTCCAATGGATCTTGAAACTGTTTTGTCACAATCCTCTCTTTCATATTTCGTGTTGTAAACTGCACAATCACATCTCTTGGTAGTTTCCTCTGGGTTGCTATTCTCGAATTCACACGGTATGCCACATCTAGGATAGCCACAACTTCCTCCTCCTCCTTCCCCAGGTACTCAGCCAACACCTCAGTCATCTGTTCTTGCGCTGACTTTCCTTCCACTTCTGGCAAGCCACGAAAACGTAGCTGCTTCTCCATATGTTTAGTTTCTGCAACTGACATTCTCCCCTTCACCAATCTCATCTCTGTTTGTTGCGTGTCTGCTAAATTCTCCATCGCGTCTTCTACTGTTTTAACTCTCTGCTGCGTTCCTTGTAATTCACTTCGTATTGTTTCCATACCTTTTTTCACTTCTGACAGCTCCGATTTTACTGTCTGTGTAACCTCTTTAACCTCTTTTATCAGCTCCAATTTCGTGTCCTTAAGTTCTTTAATCATATCTAAAAGTTTTTTGTCCAGGTTTTTATCCAGGTTTTCTATTGCCGATTGCCACTCTTTTTTTGACATCGTGGGGCTTGCTTTAGCTCGCTCCCACGAATCCGCTCTCTTCCTTAACTCCGTGGCGTAAAATTTAACGTTTTTCTATTTTAAATGTCCCGGTCTTCTTATAGAAATTAAATTTTAAAGAGTCCAAAATGTCGGGCGTCTTTTCTCTATGGTTTCTTTATGATTTTGTAATCCAAGATGGCCTACTTCCTCTTCCGCTGAAGCCGCGACCCTTCCCCTTTCAAAAATGGCGAATCCGCGAATCCGCTCTCTTCCTTAACTCCGTGGCGTAAAATTTAACGTTTTTCTATTTTAAATGTCCCGGTCTTCTTATAGAAATTAAATTTTAAAGAGTCCAAAATGTCGGGCGTCTTTTCTCTATGGTTTCTTTATGATTTTGTAATCCAAGATGGCCTACTTCCTCTTCCGCTGAAGCCGCGACCCTTCCCCTTTCAAAAATGGCGATTCCCTACTTCCTGCCCTCCAGCAAGGGCCGCTTCTCTCCAGCCACTCTATTGTTATTACGCACTTCCTGTCTCCCGTCTTCCCACAGCAGATCTCGCGATGGTGTCTTTTTCTCACAGCTCCAAAGCCACAGGTATTCAAAACAATAGTCCCATTTCTTTAATAACTTCTTTAAACTTAGTCTCTTTTTAAATTCGATTCCTGCCGAGTCTTCCCCTCCTTTTCACTAGTCTGTTGCAGTTTAAAAATCTACTTTTTTTCCTCTCTGTTTTTATCAATCTGTCCCGTCTCAGAAGATAATGATCTTTACCTTCTCTTCACTTTTCTCGGGTTATAATCGCTGTTTCGATTTTAAGTTCTCCTCTCAGCTTCTTCCCCCAATCGATGCTTGGGTATGTAGGTCTTATGCCAGCCGAATTGGCCCCAAAACTGCCGCAGAGATTATAGCCGACCCGTCGCAAGGTGGGACCTCAAGGATCGGGGGGAGACTCGTTGTATAGAGCCCCCCCTCGTCCGAGATCTAGCTCACCCTAGGGTCTTGAGCGTTCTTTGCCTGCTCCCCGCCTGAGAGCAGTTGGCCGCGGGCTATTTTCACCCCGCCGGCCGGTTAAAACGGCAGTCCGGTCAGCTCCGCAAGTGGAGCTGCGTTAGACCTCCATGGATCCCAAACAGGAAGTCCCCTAAAGTTGGTTAGTCTTAAAGGTGCAACTGGACTCTACTATTTTGCTACTTTGGACGAACGCGGCTAACTCCTCTGGATCTGCTTCTTACAATGTGGCCTCAAATATGGGATAATTGTTACCTTCATTGTGTTGCTATTAATATGAACATTTAAGTAGCCTAGTAGATTATTTAGTAGTCCACATTTTCTAAATGCTGTGACATGAAGTGGAGTGCTCAGGGGTCGACAGACAGTGTGGTAAAGTGGTTAGAATGTCAAACTATGATCTGAGCGACCCAAGTTTTGATCCCCACTCGGCCATGGAAGCTCTCCTGGGTGGCCAGGGGCCAGCCACACATGCTCAGCTTAACCTACCACACAGGGTTGTTGCGAGGATAAAATGGAGGAAAGAAGAATGTTGTAAGCCACTTTGGGTCCCAATTGGAGAGAAGAGTGGGGTATAAATAAAGTAAATAAATAAATACATATCTAATAATGTTACTGCAGAACAACGAAAACAATAATCTATTACTTTACTCTTAATATCAACAGTTGCAGAAAGTGTGCAACAAAAGGTTTTTCTTTTTTAAAAAACAACATCGAGCCTGTGATACAAATCCAAATGACATCAGTGAAAGGCACATGAAACATAAAAATCCTCTAGGAAGAAAGTCCTCCTCAAACACTAGCTGAATCAATGTTTTTATAAAACAGTTACTATGTTGTTTAAATGTCAGCTCATTATTACGAGTGTAGATTTTTGAGGTTTAATAACCATGTAATTGATGGCATCTATTCCACTGCTAAACCTTGGCAAACACGTTTTCATAATTAGTTGGTATTTACTTAACATCCTATTAAAGTTAATGAGTTCAATTAATAAGTATATAGGGGCTTTATTTTTTAATGTCAATATGAATTCCTAAACATGACTTCTGATATCTTGCATTCAGGAGGCTTAAATTACCTAGGAAGATAGTGAGGTCAGGTGGTAAAACTGAAACTACACGGCTTCAAACACTCTTTCAGGAAACCATCTAGTCTAGAGTCCCATTTCAATTAGTATTCAGGCCTGGGTTTGGGATGGAAATAGCCTTGGTCTCCCTGACAGATGATGTTCATTGGCAGAGTATATCCATATTGATTTTCCTGGACCTCTCAGCTGGCTGAGTTGGGAGTGGAGGGCACCGTGCTCCAATGGTGCCACTTTTACTTTGCTCACTGATTCCAGAATGTGGTACTGGGAGGCTGCTGCTTGGCCCTGTGGCATTTATGCTATGGATTCCATCTTGTCCCCCATGCTATTTAACGCCTCCATGAAACAGCTAGGAGAGATCATCCAGGGATTTGGAATGAGGTGCCTCTGATATGCAGATTACACTCAGCTCTTTCTCCTTATCATTTGAGTCTGGTGAATCTGTGGAAGTCCAAAACAGTGCCTGGAGAAAGTAATGGGATAGATTAAAGCCAATACTGAAGCTCAGTTCAGACAAGATTGAAGTACTGGTGGTCTATGACAAAGGTGCTTGAGGACTGAGGAGTCAGTCTATCCTAGAGGAGGTTGCATGCCCCATGAAGGAGCCCCTTGTAGGAGCAGGTTTATAGTTTGGGGATCAGAGAGTGCCCCCTGCTACCTGCTGCCACTCAGGGCCAAACTACAAGTGACGAATGACACTTGAACGGCAAGTGTATTCCTCCTTTCACTTGCCCTCCACTTGCTCTCCACTCGATCCACTTGCCGTTCAAGTGTCATTTGTCACTTGTAGCTTGGCCCTCAGATGCAGGGAGAAATGGGGGGGCAGCAATCAGAACCACTGGGGACACCGTGACATCATTTCCAGCATGACCCAGAAGTAATGTCATGATATTGGGCAACATTCTAGTATTTATTTATTTTATTTGACTTATACCCTATTCTTCCCACAAGCAAGCTCAGGGCGGCTTCCAACAATATTCCAATAACAATACAATAAAAACATTAAAACCACACTTAATCCAGATGACATGAAAAAAAGTTCAGGCACCACTGATCAAATCTACTATAAAATCACTATAGATCACGGGCACTGCCATGATGTAAATCTGGGGCGGCTGCATAAGGAGGGCATGGATTTGCTCCAAACTCTATGGTTAAACAATAAGAGTTTTGGCAGGATGCTAGATCATCACTGATGGTGCAATAATGTCACTTCTAAGTCTTACCATACACCTTGTCCCACATGTATTTTGCCATGCAGGTCCCATGATCCTCAGCACAGCCTTTTGGGTAGGCACCAACAAAAAAACTGGTTAGATCCAACCCATTGTTAGCTGAAAATACTAATAAGCTGCATTTTCACCGTGACATTTTTGTCTATATATTTCTTTATGACATGAATAACAACTTAGCAGAACTTAGCCCTTACATTCATTATTTAAATTTGTGACTGTCATCTAGATGCATGGATTGGCTTCTATTGTAAGAGCACTTCTCTTACCATATATACTAATACCCAAGTGGCCCTGATCTCTGGATACTTAAATCTGAAGATTGGAGCCATGAACAGACAAGACAGATTTTCTTACATGCCTGAAAAATGACCCAGGTTTGCAGAAAAATGTGAAAAAAATACATTGGGGGTTTAAAATCCCAAAATAATAAAAAGAATGCTTGTAGCTTTAACTTGATACCCTCAGTGGCTGTTGCTAGGCAACCATAACAGTTTATCTAGTATTCCATGCTTAGATTCTGTCAGTAAAAGGTAGGCAGGGCCCTTTCCAGGGCTGTTTTGGCCTTTGAGGGAAGACTCATTAGGCCAGGCCCAGAACCAACAACCAGGTGACTTAATACCACACAACTTGCTACAACAGACAACTTGAATGACTCACCCCGGCCCTGCTGCTTGCTACTGTTCAACCCCCACCTCTTGAAAAGTTTAGAATTTTAGAAAGGAGGCTACCAGGAAGGGAAAGAGGAGATAGTGTGGGGAATGGGATACAGGGAAAAATGAAATACCTCCAGCAATTCCTTGTAGGTTCCCTACCATGCAACTGGGCCATAAGGGAGAGGCTGCTGGGGATGGGAGAGAAGTGAAAACAGGAGGGCAAAGGTGGGTCAAAGGAGAGAGAAAGCAGGAAAAGGGGGAGGCTATGGGGGGCAGAGAAGGAAAGAAGACATTATGGGGGAGGGGAAAATGAGATGCTTCTGCAAGTCGTTGTGGGTCTCCCACTTGTTTCTCTATCATTCTCAGCTATCAACAGGTTTGGGAAATGGAAACAAAGGAAAATCTAAGGTGCCAGATGTCCATATAAACGTATGAAATTTCTGAATACTCATATGAAATTGTCATGAAGGGAGATCCATCTACACTTTCAACTGAAGAATCATGCATGCAAGTATACATATTTTATTTACTTTATTTATATCCCACATTTCTCCCCAATAGGGACACAAAGCAACTTACATTATTCCTCTCTCTTCCATTTTATCCTCACAACAATGTACTTGTGAGTAGACATGGGCATGATCTGAATTACGATTTCAACCCCCCCCCATTTTGGCGTTTGCGCCATCGTGACTCAGCTAATCGGTTCCGTCCACAGCAACTGATCCAGCAGTCGAGGGTTTGCTTGTTCGGGACTTGATCGGATGTATCGGTTCCTGTTCGGAATTGCAGAAACTCTTGCGCCAGTAATTTATTCCCAGGGCAACGGAGCCAGGGGAATGAGCTGTGTTTGCCCTCCTTCTGTCGCCCTCAAAACACGAATGGAAGTCCAGCTTTCCTTGATCAGCAGGCTTCCTTCCAACCACGGAGCAGCAACCCAGGGGAGGGAGGGGGAAGGGGTGTTCTGAAGCCATGAGCACAAAGGAAAGGCAAAAGGCAGTGCGGGGTGGCAGGCAAGCCAGCCACCCCTTGTCCTGGGGAAAGGCAAAGGGCAGCACAGGTGGCTGGGAGGCTGCCTGCGCCATTCGTCTTTCCCCAGGACAAGGGGCGCGTGGGCAAGCCAGCCGCCCCTTGTCCGGGGGAAAGGCAAAAGGCAGCGCGGGAGGCTGGGAGGCCGCCCGCGCTGTTCGCCTTTCCCCAGGACAAGGGGCTTGCAGGCAAGCCGGCCGCCCCTTGTCTTGCGGGGCAGGTGAACGGCGTGGGCAGCCTCCGAGCCACTCATGCTGCCACCAGCTCCGCAGCGCGCCGGGACAGCCAGCTTGCTGCGTGGGCGGGGTGTGTGTGTGACCCAGGAGCGCATGTGCGCACGCAAGAGCCTGACTACGGTTGCCCTGGGTGCTGGCAACCGTAGATCCGGCCCTGGGAATGTCCCCTCCCTGAGGGGAGGCGGCTCGTTGCCAGGTTAAAAACTCCCCCTCTCTACTCTAAGTGTGTGTGTGTGTGTGTGTGTGTGAATGTCCCCTCCCTGAAGGGAGGCGGCTCATCGCCGCCTCCCCCTGCCCGCCGGGCCTGGCGGCTGCTGCCACCAGCCACCATTCCTATATCGCTGGAAACAGTGGGGCGCCCTCCCGCTTTGGCCTTCCCGATTCCGGATCGGAAATGGGACTTGATCGGTTAGAATCGGTGGCCTGGGTTCGGCAGCAGCCCGGATCCACAAATGGCTTAATCGGTATTTTGGGGGGGGGATCGTGCCCATCTCTACTTGTGAGGTACATTAGAGTGTGTAACTGGTCCAAGGGAACCCAGCAGGTTTCCATAGCAGAGCGGGGATTCAAACCTGGGCCTCCTAGATTCTAGTCCAGCATTTAAACCACATTACCACATCAGCTTCTGTGTATGGCTTTCCTCACGCAAGCGGGAACCCTGTTCTTTGAACGTTTCCAATCACATGGTAAGAGCCAGGCACAACACCTTTCCTCATCCACACATTCAGTGAATGTTTGAAGAGCCCTGTGGTTTTGAATCAGACCGCTGGTTTCTCTAGTCCAATATGGTTTGCACTGACTGGAAGGGGTTCTCCAAGGCCTTCAGTGAAGGGTTTCCTACATCCTGCTGAAATTCTTAGAGATGTTATGGGCTGGACTAAGGACATTTTGCATGCAAAACATGCCATGGAGCTGCTGCCTCTCTCCATAGTGTGAGGAGAGTCTGGAATCTGGATAGTTCCCCCCTATACAACAGACGAATTTCAAGCTGATCTTTGAATAATGATTTCTCTCTCACTTTTTAAAAAATCATTAATCATTTCTTAGCATTATGGCCACATAGTTTCAATCTTGGCAAAACAGAAGGGTGGGTTTAGTGGGCTTGGACAAAACCAGAGAAGTGCTTTATATTTTGGATGTGTTCATGATTTGTGGAGAAACAAAATGGGGCAGCAAACAGCCTGAATGAGACTAGTGGTTTTTGCAAACTTGCTTCTGCTTTAATGGATTTATTGATCTTGTATGTGTCAGGAGATAATTTAGAAATCAATCTTCCAAAACCAATTAAAGGTTCTTCTAACAAAGTAAATTCCTGCTTTTGTTAAGATTTCCCTCTACACAAAAATCTATATGTCTACAAACTCTCCCATCCCAACCTAACTCTGAGCTTTGGGTTCTCTCCTATGGTTCTATGTAAAGGGGCCTGTTATACCCAAATTATATTTTCATCGTTAGTTCAAATAAAACACAGGATCCAGGGAGAGAAAATTGCTTAAATCATTTAATTAAATGGGAGGAACCCTGGCCATACAGAGGGCCCAAGCCCCCTCTTTTGACCCAAGGCTCATCAAGATTACAAAGCTTGTGCAAGACATTTTATACCCCTTGGTTCATTAAAATATTGGGCTTTGAATTGGCTTAAGTCTTCCAGGGATCTCCATTGGCGAAAACCAGTTGCCACCTCTGACTACCCAATGCCTCTTGATTGGAAGACTGATTTTGGCCATTAACATAATTATAATATTTCCCACCTTTCTTTACTTGTCAAGATGACTCAGTGTCTTATCTCTTTCCATGAATTTTTCTTCTGATCCACACTTCTCTTCCTATAGGCTAGAAGTAGATTCCTCTCCTCTTTTGCTGACTTAACACTTACAACCTGTTTTCCAAGACTACTTGTATCATGTAGGTTAAGACTGCTTTCTGCAAGCTTTGTGGGGCAAAATACTTTCCCTCTCTTAAGTGTGTGAAAGGTCACCTACTTTCACTATCTGGGCTCTTCATTCATTGTCCTAGATTGCTTTGCATATCTAAGCCAATTCTATGAGCTCTTCTCTTTCTCCCTTTCTGCTATGTAGAGACAGGTGCTTTCAACTTTCTTTTATACCTGCTCCTTCCCTTTTCTTTTGGGCTAGTATCCTAGCTACATCTATTGTGTAAAATACATCTATTAGTAAAAGAATATTTCCAATTGTTTTAAGCATATCATTATGTGTCTATGTATGCAGTGCAAATGCATTCTTCTAGTAGCAAGCTCCCATAGTAAACATGTCTCTTCTCTTGCAACTTTTTGCAGGCACATCTTTAGGACTTCTAGTTTCAAGTCTCAGTGTTCTAAGAAATGTTGTGCATCTGTTAGTGCTTCCACCTTGCTTTAGCTGCATATTACTCATAAAATTGCATAGTGTTAATAGAGGCACTTAAAATATCCTGTTCCATTACATTCATCCACATCAGGCCTGAAGACTGACCAACAAGTAGAGATTTAGGATCCATATTGCTAAACCCTCCCTCTCCTTAGCCCTGGCCTGCAGCAGCTCTTCATCTTACCAGCCTCTTGTGATCATGGCTTTCTGGTGCTGGTTTTAAAACCTGAACATCTACAGAAAAGAGCTCTATACAGCATTCAACAGATCACACTTACTTTGAAACAACCCAGAAACTGAAAGTTAAATACATTTCGTTACAAAGTGGAAATATCTGGGCATGATCACCTGCTTGTAATGTTTCCTGTGCCCATTGAAAGCCTTAGAAGTTTCTACAGAAGGTCTTTAACTGGACAAGAGAAGTCAGTGGGTTGGTGGCAGGTTCCCAATATTTTCCCATTATTTAGTATGTATTTAAAAATGTATATATTGCCACTCCAGAGAACTGTCTGAGGCAGCTGCTCTTATCCTGACCTGGCAAAGCATCAGTTAGGTATATAGGCATGGGGCCATGTCTTAGTGATAGATAACCTACTTTGAATGCAGAAGGTCCCAGATTTCATCTCCACTGAAAAGGATAAGGCAGATGGTGAGGTGAAAGACTTCTAGAGATACTTGAGAGCCTGCTGTCAATGACAGTAGACAGAAAAAGACCTAGATAGAAAAATAGTTTGAGTCAGCATAAGGCAGCTTCAAGTGTATCAATTGGTATATGGGCATATGAGCTGTACATTTCTTTATTCTGTGATGGCTATATTGCAAGTGATAGGTCCATGCTACTACAAGTAGCATGTCTTACTATGGGAGACAAATACATGGAACAGCTTAATAGTGGTCAGTTGATGTTTCTAGGGCAAGCAAAATCCATTTGCTGAATAGCTTTTGGTGGCCAGAAGATGTTTGTTGAATATGCACAGATAGTTGGTGGCTGCTGTTCTCTGGGATACCTTGCCTGATTAGGTAGAGGCTGGAGAGGAAGCAGATGGGAGTTGCAATGTAGCCAGTGAAGGAAACAGATACCCAAATTTTTGAAAATGGCTCCTTGGAACTTCCTACCATTCAGTACTAAAGGATCTTGAGATCAGTGCCTTTTGCATGTGCAAGTCCCTCTCACAGTGAAAGTCACAGGTTCTAGGATGTGCAAAGCTGCTCTCCATCTAGAGGAGGAAGAAAGACAAAATGTGCTCTGAGAATAAGCTCATGTGCAAACAGCTTCTTGTGCATGAATTCTCCAAGTTCTTTCAGTGGTTCCTCAAACTTAACCATCTGCATAGTTCCAGTCCATGTTTTCGAGTAAGCAGAATTATTTTGCATTCTTCTAACTCAAACCATTTTCTATTCAGTGCTGCTCTTCTAGTCTCATTGAATTCTTCTCTGTGATCTTGTAGTGATGTCAAAACACTGCATTTCACAACATCATGGACAGACGTCACACTGCATGGTGCCAGGCTCTTTCTTGGAAGTGTGTATTTTTGCTGCAAGATCTTGCTGCCAGGCTCTTGACAGTCATGCTTGAATCCAACGTCTGATGATAAGAGAGCTCTTGCTGACTGATTCCCAGGGTTGTTTCCATTTGCAAACCAAGTCATCTCCATTCCTGACATCTGAAATGCAGCTGCTTGTTCCAGAAATTGGTAACTGCATAATGTTAATGCACTGTAAGTGACAAATCGTTTTTACTGGAGTTGCCAAATCAAAGCTCCAAAATAACTTACTCTCTAACATTTGTCAGGCTGGAAAATTTGGTTCATATTAAATGAGAGAGGGAATAAAACAGAGAGCAGGAAGCCAAACAACAGTCAGCTGTACTAGATGATTTTGGAAATGTTACCTGAAAGGTGGATAGCTCTTTACCAATTAGAAAATAGCCTTTTAATGTTAACAGTCCAATAGATACTTCACATATCTGGTGCAGAGTCAGTACTCTGTATCCACTGGTACACATAGTGATACAGCAGTAATGATAATAAAACATATCACTGAAATATAGGAAATGTATTTGTTTATGGTATTTGTCTGTTTTTTTCTCCCCAAAGGGACCACAATGCAGTAATGGTATCTATCCTGTTCAGAAATAAGGATCCAGTGCTGCAAAATCATGGTATTACAGACAACCTTAAAACCTTTTAAAACCTTAAAAGAATGGAATGGTTTTTCCTCAGATGAGCATTTCTCAAACTCCAAGATCCAGTTGCCCATGGCCCCTGCCTACCTCTGACAGCTTTCTCCACATTTTTTTCTTATTGTAGCCACTGCTTATACCCATACAGAGGGTAAGAGGCTTGCATATTGAATTTAATAAAGGGAAATGACTTGGTGGTCACATCAAAAATACCTGGGAGCTTATGCAGCCAGAGTAATTGCTGGCCACATTTAAGAAACAAGAAAGGATACTTGTAGCAAGTTAGCAACCCTATTCTCTTCACCTGTCAAGCCCTGGGAAAGAAGCAGTGGAGATTAGTTTAAAGCCAGTATCAAATTTCCAATTTTTAGTTAGTTTCATGATTCTTTTAGGGGGGGGGAAACAACAAAGTGGATGGATCGTTGCAAGTTACAGGAAGCATCTATGATTAATTGTTTAGATGCAGAAAGAGTTACCATATGCCTGTCTGCTAAGCGCCCTACATCAAGCACTGTGGCTTATCTCTCTCGCTCTCTGTCGGTGGATGACTTGTGTCTCTGATGTATGACAATGACAGACCTTTGGATTGTTTATTTTAAGAAACGATGGCTAGCTCCTATTGTGTGGTGTTGTCTAGTGGGTCTCTGAAAGGAGGGGGAATAATAGGGATTCTGTAATTAACTGTTAAGTCACAGGCTGATTTGGACAGTAATTAAACATTCTATCCACACAAACATGGAATAAACTTGTCATTTCTGTGGCTGCTGCAAATAGAGCAGCCTGGAAAATGGGATGGCAATACGACTTCTAAAATCTTATTTAGAGAAAAGATTGTAGCTTGTAGTTCTACATCAACTAAAACCTGTATATTGGTGAGCGAGAGACAGAGATGGTATTGTGCTCGTAGGTGGGATATATGGGGCTTGTGTGGGGTTAATGTTTGCGGGGGGTGGTGGTGGTTTGCATTGCTGGACATCTGCCAAAGCCCACAGCCTGTCAGAATGCCCATGCTCGTCTGGAGATGTTGGATCAATCTCCCATTTCCAAATAAGAGAAGGACCTGGAAGCACGAAAGAAGCAAATCTAAGAGTACCATGCTCTGTCTTCTCCAGAAACCTCGCCTCATTGGCCCACACATTTCTGCAACATCACCATGACTCTTCCTTACTTCTTTTAGATCTACTAAACTGCCCGGAGCTGAAAAGAATATGAGAAAGTTGTATTCCACTTCCTCCAGTGTAGCAGCAATGGGGTGGAGGTGGGGGGGGGAAGGGAGCCCAACTAGAAGGGCCCAACAGTGGTTGGGGGGGGGGGGCGTCTATTGACAAACTGTGTCCACAGGTTCATAAATCTTGCAGCTTGCCCTGGGCTTACATTGATATCTTGAGAAAAAGAAGCTTCCTATGCTACTTTTAGAGCACAATGATCAGGTTCACCATTTGTTGACTGCACCATGAAACAATGATTTGGTTATTATGAATGAGCCAATATAGATCACAAGTAAAATTTTCATGGTCTCAATGCTGTTCGGAGGAATTTGTTCACATATTCTGTTGAGAATTATCAATCACTAAATAACAATGAGTTTATTGATATGTGTATTTGGCTATCAGATACAAAACTCTTCATGGCCTTGCCCCTCATAACTGCAGGACTGCCTCTCCCCCTATGTTCCACCACAGCAGCTTTGCTCATCTGAATGAGGTCTTCTGCAGACACCACCCTGCAAATGGGCAAAATCAAAAGCTGTAGGCATACGTGCATCCCCTATAGCAGCTCCCACCTGAAGAGGTCAGGAAAGCTCCTAGCTTTCCACAAACTGTTCAAAACGGAATTATTCAGGAGAACTTTTTTTACTGAGGCAATAGGGCTCTGTTATAAGGAAATGGTTCAGAGAGATACTTTGGTAAAGGGAAAGGGACTGTAGACTGTACAGCTGGGTACTATCTGTGGATGTAGTTATGATCTTACTGAGTAGTTTCCACATCATTTAATAGGTCATGTCAAAGTACTTATGTTTTGTTTCTGCAATGTTTCATCACTGTATTCTTATATTTGAATTGTATGCTTCTTTTCAAATTTCTGCCATGCACACCCTATTGTAAGATTTTTTTGAATGTCCCAACTGTTGATCCCAAGGACATACACTGTGTAATCTGCCTTGGGTCTCAATGAGAAAGACAAACTATAAAAAACATAAATAAATAAAAATAAATGTGTATAGATAGGTATTGCAGTAAGATACTTGAAAATATGACACAATAAGAATAAAACAAACTCCAGTTTGCTAGGGAAGAAGATACTAGGCTTTGGATACTAGGCTGAAGGCTTTGTGGCTTCTCATCAAAATATACGTTATCCTCTCAGATGTTAACATTTTCATGCATTTTAAGAAATGACACAAATGGGAAGACCTTTAAAATTAACACCAAGGAAAGTAACTATTTGAAGTGAAAGCTCTGGAAAATTAGGAGACATTCCCTGTCTTTAAAAGGCCTTGTATTTGGTTGTGTTTATTTGTGTGGGTAGTGACTACCGTGTATATGTGTGTTTGTACTGCTCAGAGTGAAGGAGCAGCCGGAGCATTTAATACAGATTATGGTACATTTTCTCTTTGTTAAAGTCTCTTGTAAATGTGAAGTGAAATGCAATTTATTTATGCTAAGCAGCCATTGTTATTCAAACACAATAAAATCAAGTCTGTGGTGTTCGGATTTCAACTACCCTCAATGTTGGCATTATTGAAGCGGAGGGGAAAGACCTTCTCTGGGGAATTAAGAGCTGCTGTTTAAAGGAAAACTGCCATCTTCTTCATCTTTCAAATTATATGTTTTCTGCCCTCCACTGTTCATCATCATCATCATCATCATCATCATCATCATCATCATCATCATCATCATCATCATCATCATCTGGATTGCAACAACCTGTGAAACATTTTGTCTTCCTATTTGTCTCATATTAACCAATGGCCCCATATAAATAATAATCACTATATTAGTACATATGGTGTTTATTTCGCATCCTAAACACTTTGCAAATATTCTCTGATAGCTAATCCTTAGCATACCTTCTGTGAACCAAGTATTATCTCCATTGCAGTATAATATGTGAGAATAGTGACTCTCAAACTCTATTATGAGTGACATGATAAATCAGGAAAAATATCTGAAGCTTTCTTGGTCTAGCCTTCATCATGCATGAAGTGATGATGCATTAGAGAAAACATCCAATAGATGTGTTCTTAAGCACTGTGTAGGGTTGCCAGTTCTGGGTTGGGGAATTCCTGGAGCTTTGGGAGCGGAGCCTGGGAAGGGATCTCAGTGGATTGTAATGCCAAAGCTGCCATTTTCTCTGGGGGAACTTATCTTTGTCATCAGGAGATGAATTGTGATTCCAGTAGATCACCAGACTCCACCTAGAGGCTGGCAACCCTCACTTTACACATTAAAGAGTCATAACTAATCAGGTTCCCCAGGCTATGTTCCTGAAAGTTTAGGAAAGTGCATCTGTCCTACAAGCATTACATGTTTACTGCAGGAAATGGCACCACAGCCACCTCAAATACAATTACCTTACCAAGTGGCTCTTAAACAATGGCAAGCAATACTTTAGCTCTAATGCAATGGCTCTCAGAAAGGCCCTCTCAGAGGTCTAGATAGGCTACTTAATAATTAAAATTAAAACAACAACATATTAAAACAAAATAGGACACCGAATAGAGTGGGGCATAACATGAATTTTGAAAATTTAACTAATGGTTTTCTAGACTTTTTAAAAAGCCCTCTCCTTTAAGCTTGAGGCCCAGGCCAAAAGGGCTTCCTGCTGCCCCCCCCTCCTCCCCTGACCTTATTCTCTACTCATCTGGTGGTTCTGAGGAAACTCCTCCAGGTGCTAATGGATCAGGATTAAAATTGGAGACAGATTTCCAGTCCATTTTACTAAATGAACACCATACTAACATGTTCTCACGATTACTGAGCTGAGGGGACTAATGGGACAATCCCTTATTTTGTGTCTTGGTGCACCAAGAACACATTTCTATAAAGTACCAGAGAGTACCACAGCAAATGTATTTATGATGAAGGGAGTAGGAAGATTAACTTGCCTTGCACCTGAGGACAAAGCACAGTGTACCTTTTAAAGTAAGGGAATTTTGACAGGTGCGTGTGTGTTGTCCTCTGCTGCATGCTAAACAGCTACTCATTGGCACAAAAGACTTGGATTCTTAAGCCCATGTATAAAGGGGCCACCAGTACACACACATACTATCCTTATACCATTTGATCTTTTTTTCTCTGGGAGCTATAGAGACAAATAAGTGCTGCTCCCTGAAACAACATCGCTTCCGCAAGTAATTCCTGTCAGAGAGACGCCATCTTTTTTTTACTTAACAAAGCCCAAGTCCTACATTACATTTTCAGACACGCAGTGGACCATATGAGTGCTAAAACGCTCCCATGTTGCTATCCTGAGAAGCTGTCATGGTTTAGGTAGTTTGTTAATAATTGCTATTACTGGTTACTTCAGGAAAATATAACCACTGGGACAAGGTGATTGCTTTTCCTGTTACTGGACATCTCTTCCTTTCTGGTGTTCCTGATGGTTCTTGAGGAAATATTGTTCTGTAATATAACAGCTTTATGCAAGGAAATTGTCTGAAGGAACGGTTTCTATATTTTAATGTAGTATTTGTCAGATCTTTTATTGGAATAAAATTAAGATGAAATTAGAAATGAAAATAACTTTAATTACAAATGGCATGATTCAGTCTGTTGTAAATCCTCTGGCATAATATTGTGCTATAAAAGTGCTATTTTCTGATAACTATTATTAAAATTAATGTGCTTCAAGTGCTAATACTGCCAGCATGCATTGTCTCACAGATTCCCTCACTAAGGTGCTTAAAGATGCTGGGGGCATGTTGTGAATTCTGTCAGTCCTCTCAGCAGATCTGTACAAGTAGGTTTCAGGAGAATGGCCTAATAATCCTGAAGTTCTTTTAATTTTGCAAACTTACCTGGGTTCTCCATCACAATATTAATATGTTATTATTAGGACTTGCCCAGGGCCATACAAGGTATTGGTTCCTTTGATCCATAGATGCAAAAACTGTGGATTTTCCTAATGTTTCCCACCCCCCAGAGGAGTCCTTTCCCACAGCACAAAAATTTGTTCCTGGAGTTGCAGGAGCTGTGGTTGCAGTTGCACACAGTTGCAGTTGTGTGGTCTAATAGCCATATAGGTTGGGAGGGTTGGGGAAAGGGAGGCGGGATGAAACTGCCTTCTTCAGCAGAACTAGTGTTCCTAAACTACTAAACTTTCCTTGGGGCTTAGAAAGGACTACTAGGGGGAGGGAAATGAGGGAAGATCCACGATTATCAGTGCTTTCTGCTGATGGAGAACAGGATCCTAAGGAGATGACACATGATAAACACTGAGTTCCAGATCTAGTCTGATATTCAATCACTAGGACCATGTTGGCTGTCTGCTTTAATTACTGCTGCCAGTACTGGATCACAGTACAGGGTACTATTATATGCCAGTTTTACAGATCAGAAAAGTATCCTCGTTTAACAGGTTAAAATAGGGACACCATTAACACTCATGGCCTGAGTGTCCTTCACTGCCTCTGCAATCTATGGCACATTGTTGAGGGTTCCTCTGTGCTGCTACATGCGCTGTTAGTAAATTAGCCATAGCCTTTAAAGAATGCTTAAAAGATGTTTAATAGAATGTATAATCTCATAATGGATCTGGCTGTACTTACTATAGAATAACAACTTAACTCATGCATCAACATTTACTATCTGGGTAGGATGGTTTGGGGGAAGGGATAGAAAAGAAGTGGTTCGTTGGCATTTGGTGTCAGACAATCAAGAGAGACTCAGCAGCCAAAGCTTGGGTCTGCCAAACACAAAGACCATGTTTATTCTTTTGGTTAAGAATATATTAGAAAATCATAATATGCTATAATATGTTATACAGCCATATCAACAGTTCAAAAGAAGCTTTACTTCATATACCACATAGAATGACAGGTTGATAACTAGACTGTGCTTTAGTGTTCATACACATGTACCTGTATGCACATGCACTAGAGTAAAGTTGAATCAACCTCCCACTCTGATATTTAACTTCTGAAGAAGAGGCTGAAATAAGAATGGCATTTCTGGAGTGTGGCTGCACACTCAAACAACATTTTAAAAATGAATTTCTGAAATTTTTGCCAAAAGGCAAAAGGAGTGTTACCAGAACTGCTCTTTTATAATGGGGAACTTAGCTTTAGCAGTCTGTAACTAAAATAGTGCGGATCTAACCTATGTTTACAGAGGTCCCGATTCCAGACACTCTAGTGACAAAGAGGCAGACTACAAATAAGTTCCAAACACGTGTATTTTACTAATAATGTGGCGTAAGCCTGAACTTGCACATACACACAAGAAAGCATACAAGGGCTAGGAAATACAGAGTAAGAAATACAGAGACTTTCGCATTAGCAGGTTCCCAACGTTGGTGGGGAATACTCACAATCCTGAAGCGAAGCAGAGACACGACAGCGAGGTGGCCCAATGCCAGCACTGGGACCACGGACGGACAGCGAGGGGTTCTGGATAGGATGGCACGCGCACCATGCGGTCTGGGAGACCGGCTTAAATACCCCAAAACGTACCCTGGGGCTGGTGCTGCACTTGGTGGTTCTCATAGATTAAAACAAAGGTTCTAATGGGTTACTGAATGGCTTGGATGGGCCACTTTTGTAATCTGATTGTGATAGGTGACACCTCAGGAAGAGGGGACAAATGAGGGAGGGGGAAATCCGAGTGGGCTGAATGGATGTTCCATCGGACAGGGCTTGCCCTGATGTCATCAGCTTCTGGAATGCGGAGGTTTCTTTGAGATGCATTCTCTAAGTGCATGGGATGGTTGGCACTTAGTTCCTTCTCCGGGGCGGCTCCTAAGATATGCAGAGCGGGGCAAGGCACTCTCGCTGTGGACGTGGTGTGCCCGCTTTGCCGAAATGGCTTCCCAAAGCAGTCTTTTCCTCTGGGTCTTCTGGCTGCCTGAGAACATGGAGGCCGGCTGGGCACAGCTGGGGCTGGTTTGCAGGCTGCCCGGTAGCGAGGGCAAGCTCGGGGACCGGCCCGCGGGAGGCTCCAGGCGGGAACTGGCCAGGGAGCGCCTAGCCAGGCTCGCTGGAGGTTTCCCCGGCAGGCACCCGGCTGCTAGCAGCGGCTTGGGTCCATATGAGGCAGGCTTCCATGGAGGCAGGGGGAACAGCATGTAAAACACAGTCCAAAGCGGGGAACAGGCACAGTCCGTGGCAGATGGCAATGCAGGCACGGGGCACACTTGTAATAAAGTCCAAACACACACTGGGAAGTCCAGATACAGGTCAGGGCAGGGCTGCCCAGGAAAAAGAGTCCTTTGTGCAGTTAACCAAACATGGAGTCAGGGAACTACACAGTCTATTGTAGCAGCAAGGTAGTTGACACGCAGGCCGGAAACTGACACGTGTAACAGAACACACACATGCAGGGCAGTCTTTGTGTAGCAGTAAACAGTAATGCAGGAAACTTCAACACAGTCCATGGCAGGCCTTAAAGCAGGAGAGGGGGCCTACTTGGCAACAGGAGAACAAAAAAGGAACAGTGTTTGAGAAAACAGGATCTGTCCCTGGTAAATAGTGAACACTGTAGCATATGAACGTGGAAACGATCGTCCTATTTTTGGAGCATTTGTTCCAGCAGGTGAGTCACTGAAGTGTGCAGAGTTACTGAATATGGCGCAGGTTAATCAAGGATCTGGTTTAGCTTAAAAGTCAGATGAGATGGTACATTAAATACAAGTTAACTCGTGTTTAATGTATGACCTGATGCTCACCTTTAAAATTGTGGGAGTGCAAATTGGCTCCCAAGACTGTGTAGAGGCAGGAGGAACTTCATTACTACCTCCCTTCCACTTAATGTTGCCAATTCTGGGTTGGGAAATACTTGGAGATTTGAGGGTGGACTCTGGGGAGGGTGGGGTTTGAGGAGAGGAGGATCCTCAGCAAGGTGTAATGTCATAAGCAGCCATTTTCTCCAGTGGGATTGATGTCTGTAGTCTGGAGATCAGCTGTAATTCCTGGAGGATGCCAACCCTACTTCCACCCTATGCACTGTTGCTAGCAGAAAAAGGCTATGGGGCTGGGCTGTTTGTCTTAGTTCCACATACCTCCTGGGCATTTACAGAAGACAAAAGACATTTAGAGAAGATCAGGAAACTGAATGTGGTTTCGCTAAATCATACGATAATACCTAAGCCTTTTCATACAGCTTCCCTATGATGTCTATTTGCTTTCAGAATAGGCGGTTTCTCTCTTGTTTCTCAAAGATACATTCTACACCCCCTTTATTATGGACATATTATTATATCCTTTATCAGTCTGGGTCCCACATCTGGCATGCACTGGGTACTGACAAATAATATTTACAAATAATATTGACTTGGTCACATTACAGAGGTAAGAAAGACTCAAAGATGACTTTAAACAGGATTCCACTGGCAGGCTTTCCTGCTAGAATTCATATCACTTACAGGCAGCGCGTGTCAGAGGTGTGCACCACCATCTAGTTGATAGATTACAATGGGCAGCCGTATTAGTCTACCTGCAGCAGCAGAAAAGAGCAAGAGTCCAGTAGCACCTATAAACAAAAAAAAAATTGTGGTAGGGTATGAGCTTTTGTGAGTCACAGCTCACTTCTTCAGATACCAGCTCATTTCTTCAGGTATCTTCAGGTTTCTGAAGAAGTAAGCTGTGAGTGACTCACAACAGCTCCTACGCTACCACACATTTTGTTAGTCTTGTAGGTGCTGGACTCGTGCTCTTTTCTGCTACATCCAGTTGATGATATCGAATGGAGTAATGAATGAAGCTTCTCTGCTCTCACTTCCATCAGATGTTGTATGCTTTTCATTCTCTTGCTCGATGTCCTAAATAGAAAGGCACTAACGATACAAAACAAAAATTATTATTATAAATGATTGTTCATAATTAACCATTACTGCCTTCCCAAATTAAATAATGTGTGGCCTATAAATCTACACTTTCTCCCTCACACGTGCACACCTTCTACTTACTTGCATATTCTTGCTCTTTCTCCATCTTTCTCTGAGTTTAGGAATGTATTACTTGCTGGCTGGAAGAGGATAACATTGGTCACTAGCTATGGCTATCAATCAGCAAACAAGCCTAGTTTTTCAATGCTATGAATGTTGCCATGAATGGTAGCTATATGCTTACTTTATACGCTGTCTCATATTTTAGTGGTCTTTATGATGGGATGGAAGCAGTCTTCAGCTGTATTTGAGCCAGTGATGGACCAGTTTTCCAAACTGTGGGGCAGCTGTTTGGAGTGAGATACCATCTTTTTTTTTTGGTGGAGGGAAGTGGAAACTCAGCTTCTGTGCTACCTCTCTCCACTCTCCCAGCTCTTAATAAATTATCTGTCACCAAAGAGTTCTGATATGTGTCTCAATATATTTAAATTACAGGAACGGCAGTAAACATGCGCAAAAGCTGTTGTTTTCAGCTTTCCCTCATATATGCACACATAATCAGCAGTGATGATAACAGCATGCAAGTGAAAATTTAAAGAAAAGATTGCTTTACCTAACGAGAATATTTGCTTTTAGTGTTAGAAAGAACAATGAAAACCAGAAACAGAGTGGGTTTTTTTTGGTTCCTAGTAAACAAATGGGCAAAGTACATGTTATGTACAAATATATATAGCAAAGGCCTGATCCACCCCACCCTTTTAATTTGATGGAGGGTGTTTTGAGTAGAGGAGCAACAGGAGGAGGGATTTTTGACCCTTTTCCTACCACCTGTTTTTCTGTTGAAAACCTTCCCCTCCTGCCCATCTGCAATCCTATAAGGGGAAAAGCAGCTTGAGGGGATGATTTTATTATCAGAATGATGTGAGGCAAAGCTAGAGAGATGCACAGTGCACTTACATGGAGTTATGCGTTAGTATAGTGCAAAGTAGGCCCATATTGCTATCCCTGTATTACAAAGGCCATTTTCACATGTCTTACCGGCCACACAAAATCGCGCAAAACTCCTGGAATGAAGGTGTCTTCCTGGCGCGATTTCCTATCATGATTCGTCCCACAAACCAGAGTCATGACAGCAAATATACTTTCTTCAAATTTCAGTTCACAAATTACTGAGACAAACAAAGCTTTTGGATGCCCTTTAGTCCATTAAAAATGGACCTTTGTTCAAATGATGAACATTTCCAAAATGTCTAAGTTGTTACTGAAATTTGAAATGGAAGAAGAATCTGTGAAAGACTGTATGGTAAAATGGGCCAAAAAATTGGGTATAATATAATGATGGACCAATGGGAAAATATGTGGGTAAAGGGGCTTAAATTTACGTTGAGTGTTAGACTTAAAGAAATTTTTTATAAAATGATGTATCAGTGGTATGTGTCTCCTGATTGATTAGCCAAAATGAGCAAAGGTATGTCAAATAAGTGTTGGAAATGAGAGAAACAAGAAGGAACATTTTATCATCTCTCGTGGACTTACTGTAAAGCTAAAAAAATTTGGACCCAGATGTATATGGTCATACAAAAAATACTAAAGACTACTGTACAGTTTAAACCAGAAGCCTTTTTGTTGGGATTAATGGACAAACAGTTGGAAAACCAGCATGGGATTTTATTTCTGTATATGATTACTGCAGCTAGGTTGTTGTATGCACAGAAATGGAAAAATATGGAATTACCTTCAATAGAGGACTGGACTATGAAAAAGACAGAATTAGCAGAGATGGCGAACCTTACAGCTTTGATCAGAGACAAAACATTGTCTATCTTTTTGGCTAACTGGAAACCCTTTATTGATTTTCTGCACAAAATGAGGAATAGCGACTTGATAATTTGTGGGTTTGATCATTAAGAAGGTAATGGGGGAAATATAAAACAAGTAGAATGGAGGCAGTAGTGGAAAAGAAAATTTTGGACAGACTGTAATTTTGCTGCTAAAAAAAAAGATAAGCATTGTAGAGAAGAATGGAAATGAAATATGCATTATTGGTCTTTTTCTTTCTAAGTTTCAGGTTCTGTTACTGTCTACTTTTTCTTTATTCTTGTTTTCTGCCCTTTCTATGGGCTTTTATTTTTATTAATAATATATATATATAAAACCCAGAGTCATGACGGAAAATCGCACCAGGAAGATGCCATCGTTCCAGGAGTTTTGCTCAATTTTGCGCAGCTGGTAAGACATGCGAAAACAGCCTTTGTGGCTGAGGATGAGAAAGTTTTGTTTGCCTGGCCTAGCTTACAGGACTGTTTTGTGGATGAATGAGGCAGTGTTTATTCTCTGAACACTATATAAATATTAACTGTGAAGTTGATAATGATGACAATGGTGGTGGTGGTGATGATGAGTTGTGGTATAATACATGTTATGATGAAGAGGCAGCAACAAAGAAAGACAGCAATCCCATAGCCAGTGATACATCACATGATTTTTGTCTTGTAATGCTAATATGGAGATGAAAGAATGCATATGGTGGGGAGAACTGTCAGGGGGGAAGGAATGCTTAACCCTATCCTGGCCTGCTTATTCTTTTCTGTAGTTCCCCTTCCCACATGATATTTATCAGCTGGTTTACCCCAGTCAAGCTCTGAGACTGGAAATTATCCTGGCTGGTTAAAAAAATGACCTTGGAAGGACGCATTTGCAGGGGGAAATTGGCAGATACAGGAAAGTTTAAGAATGCCATTCTGTCATGCTGGTTTTCCCCACAGATGCACCCGTTGCCACATTCACATTGTCTCTGCAAATATGGGTTTGCTCCATGTAGTTCTGCCCTTAAATTTTGTTGCTGAGGGAACTGATTCAGTAGAGGCCCAGGATAAGAAAAGAGGTGCGAGAACAAGAAGATATGAATTGTCTCCACTGACGTTTGCTGATTAGATGTTTGGGTCATTGTATTCTCCCTCTGGATTTCCCCCTCAGTACAATGCAACCATGTTCCAGGGATCACAAAATAGAGGCCTACCCATGGGAACTGTGAGCAAAATACCATAACTATTATGCTATATGTGTGGATCATGAAGGGAAGTTATGGATCCCAGAGGTCTTTTTTTGTTTAACTGTTATTAGCGAGCTGTGAGCAGCTGGGAAGCGTGGGCTCCATGGACCTAATTTTAACAGAAGGAAGGAAGTTAGGACAGGGAGGAATGTCTGTTGGCAGCAGACAACAGAATTTCAAGCATTGATTAGTTTGGGCTCAGCAGATAATAGCCCAGCCCCCCTGAGAATAAGTCTGACTTCCCCTTCTGATTTCTATTCTAGTCCTCCCAGAAGTGCAACAATGTAACAAACCCTATACCAATTTCCTGGGATAGTGTTAAACTCTCTTTTACCTAAAGTGGGATTAAAAGCTTTTGGCAGTTGTGTAAAAAAACCCTTACATATATATTGCACATGTGTATAGGGTGTACAGCTGCCACCTCTGGCTTGGGAAATTCCTAGGTATTTGGAGGCCGTCCATAGAAATGGCAGCGTTTGGTGAGGGAGCTCAGCGGGGTGTGATGATGACATAGAATCTACTCTCTGAACGTTGAAGCGGCCATTTTTTCCTGCAGAACTGATCTCTGTATTCTGGAGATCAGTTGTAAATCCAGGAGAATTCCAGGCCCCATCTTGAAATAAGTGACCATTATGGAGTATATTCGTATCTTGGGGGTAATAAACAAATTCAAATTTGTGAAAGCTGACTGTACCCAGACTTCGAACCCAAAATATCAGAAATCAACATAAAATGTGACAGAAAACATCTTTCATGACTAATCGCGAATGCTGTCGTTATTTGCAGTTATTGCTCTACCTAAGAAGAAACCTGCTGAGGTGAGATAAATTGTTTCTTGTCAAAATCCATTGTTTTTGCCATCCTTGTGACCAACCTTCATTGCAGTGCTTCCTTGGATGAGTTTTCCTTTATACAAGCTCGTGGGACATTTTAAAAATCTATAATATAAAGGGTACTTTGGGGGTTGGGGTACTTTGATGGGGTACTTTGAGGGTTGTACCCCAAAGTACCTCAGATACCTGTTTTGTCTACTGACAAAACATTTGGAGACCATTATGCAAGTGACAATATCCTAAGTGGACAAGCATACAGAGTCACTTTTGGGTACATTCTGACCCCCCCCCCCCAACCAGGTAGATTTTCTCCCCAACCATCCTCCAAGAGCTCAGGGCAGCGTCCTCTATTTTTCTTTATAATAGTCTTGTGTGGTGCCCTGACCTGAATTGCCTAGGCAAGCCTGATCTCATTTAATCTCAGAAGCTAAGCAGGGTCAGCCTTGGTTAGTAACTGGATGGGATGCCTCCAACAAAGACCAGAGTTGCAGAAGCAGGCAATGGCAAACCACCTCTGTTCATCTCTCACCTTGAAACCCCCAGTAGGAGTTGCCTTTAGTCAGCTATGACTTGCCAGCACTTTCCTCCAACACCAGTCTTGTGAGGTAGGTTAAACTGAGAGAGGATGACTAGCCCAAGCTGACTAGTGAGCTTTATGCCTGAGTGGGGATTCAAATCCAAGTTTTATTGGTACAAGCCCTGATATGGGCTAACCACAACTCCACAGTGACTCTCTGGCATGGGAAAAGTCACCAAACAGACTCCCTAATATGTCACACAAACCTATTATCAGTTACATACACTCAGAACAGGAACTCCATCCAACAGTGCTCAGAGAAAGAATAGGTGATGGACCGCCAGCATATGCTCTAGAATGTACCCTTTTCACACAACCCCTCCAACATTACTCTATTTCAATCTTCACGTGCAGCAAATTGTATCAAAGGCATGATATCAATGGATCTTTAAATATGTGCATAGAGAGATTAGCAGATCAGCCTCCTGTGTTTGGGTCTTCCTTAAATCCTCAATTTATAGAGAACTCTGTTCTCAACCTAGCTATAATTTGTATAATGGTTCATACCCGCTTGAGTAAATAATTCCAGGGTTTTACAGAGTTTATTCAGCAGCAACCCCAGATAACGTAATTTTCCTTGTGGTATGAGAACAACTTATATATGAGAATATCGTATATATCCAATACCTCTTGACATAACTAAACTACACAAATTGCTGCACAATATATCTTAAAATGAAATATTTTGGCAACCATAGTATGATGTAGGGAATGGATGTTAGCAATGGCATTATCCTGAGGAGCTGGAGTGGGATATAATCAATAGGAGGCATTCGAAGGAATTAGGAAAGATGTTCAGAGGATGGAAATGTATCTTGGATAAGGTTATTATAACTAGGTATGCTGTCAACCTTATAGTGAACAGGTTCGGCAGGCAAACATCATGCTCAATAGCCACAACTACAGGTAAGTTCAGCTGGATCTCCCTGCCTTGTTGTGGTTGGTGTTGAGCAGGTGCCAAATTGCTGCACGGCTGCACATCATCTGCAATGGTCCTTCTGCCTTGTAAGCCACCCCTGCACCTGCACAGCAGGTGAAATTGGCCCCCTCAAGGTCATGCAATTTAATGATACAGGGAAGATACTTTGACTCCCATGAGGCTATGTGAAAACACACATGTGCAAGACAGCTTCAATGACTGCATGGGCCTAAACAAACGTTAAACAGTAAGCCCTCTTTGAAAATGTACTGCTTGTTTACAGCCATTGCACTATTGACAAATCTGTCATTGTTTACCCACACAACTGGCTGCCAAGCTGTGAGCAGCGATGCCAGACTGTCGAGGAGAGGGAAAATAGGACTCTCATGAATGCATGGGACACATGCATGCAATACTGCTGATTGTAGTGCTCTGCATCATGCAAAAAGTAATCCAATGAGCAGGACTTAGCTCCTCATGAACAGCCCATTGAAAAATCGGCTCCCTGTTTGCAATTGGTGAGCAGAATGTGAGCTGAACTGTGAGAGTTGGAACATACCAGTTACAGCTTCGAATGTGGTGAGAGTGGGAGGAGTATGATTAGCTGCTGCTTCTATGTATATGCAAAGTTTTTAAAAATCTTATTACTTGGTATTATGGTTGAGCTTAATGTCAAGCAAAACAAAAAGGGCTGTGTGACAAATAAATTCCCAAAATGAAGGGCGCGCACGCACACACACACACACAGGCTGATTTTGGGCACTAGGGTATGCAAGATAATTTACTGAGCTGTGCCCTTCCTAGTTGTATTTGGCTTTTGGGGGAAGGAGGCAGTTCTAATATTTATTGCAAGCAGTTTTAACATGACATACACCTTCTTCTCATGACTAATTCATTTTGAAAAAGGTACCTGTCCAGCGCACTTAGTGTTTTTGCTAAGAACATGCTGCAGCACATTATGTTTGAATTAAGGTGTCCTTAGAATTATGCCTCTTAATCAGAGAGAGATTTCATCATAAGCAGATAGATAGCATTATAGACCTGACAAAGAAATTAACAGAGCCATCCTATGCAGAGTTACTGCAGTCTAAGCCCACTGAAATCAGCAGACCGGAGTAATTCTGCATTGGAGTGCATGGTAAGAGTGTAAATTCATTGGGAAGTGACAGGTAGAAGAGTGAAAAGGAAGGAACTTGGTGGTGACTAGCATACTACTAGAATATGCAAAATATTCAAGCTGGAATGTCTGGGCTGAATTAAAAGGGACACTAGCTTGCATAACCCGGACATAAGCTTAATGAATATTAACCATATAAACTCCTGCTCTGACCTTGGGCTATTCATGCACTCTCAATCTAACTTGCCTCACAGGGTTGTCAGGAGGATAAAATGGAGAAGGGGAGCACAGTGTAAGCTCCTTTGGGTTCCCATTAGGAAGAAAGGCAGGCTATAAAAGAAATGAGTAATAAGTACATGGAGAGTGTATCTGTTGATGCCAGATATTAGAGATGAAGGAGGAGGTTTAGAGTAAAGTGAACAGAAAGGGCCCCGCACCCTCATAATACTAGATGGCATCTAATGAATGATTGGTACTACATTCTGAGCAGGCAAAAGAAAGTACTTCACAGAATTCTAAATTTACTCAGGCCATAAAATGTGATAGTAGCTTTGAAGGTTGAATTAGCCAAAGTCACAGAGAAGATATCTTTCAGTACCTTTCAGCCATGATACCTAAATGGACCTTCCATGTTCAGAAGCGGTATACCTTTGAATACCAGCTGCTGGGGAACTATAGTAGGGGAAGGCTGTTGCTATTGTGCCCTGCTTATAGTGTTTCTGGACATTTCTGGATGGCCACTGTTGGAAACTGTTGGATTCTGGACTAGAGGGATCCAAGATCTGCTGCAGGAGGAAGCAGATCACATTGTATGAGGGCCTTCACCTTCATCTTCTGGAACCATCTGGCTAGCTACACCTGGAGACTGAATGTTGTCCTAGATAGAGCTTTAGTCTGGTACAGCTTGAATTTGGTTTTGGACTGCTAGGAAGAGAGTGGCCATAAGGCCACGCTGTGCTTATTTTCCTTGCAATGGCTGCTTGACCTCCATTACTGTCTTTGTCCATACCACTATACCACATCACAGCTCCTCATTTACACACATCTGTCTCTTCCCATCACATTCTTGGTAAAGAATTTACAAAGCTGCAGAATTTAGGGGTGGGGGAAACATGCACCTTTCATGAGCTGGCGCCAAAATAAGCAAATCTGCATTAATTGTATTGATCTGCATAATGTATATCGAGCATAGGATTTGAATTTTTCTTGCCATGAAATGTTAGTGTCTTTGGTGATAAACATGGAATTAATATTGTTAGATACTAATCCAGACAAACAACAGCATTTCCAAGCCCCCTTAATTTGGGTAGAGAAAACTTTCTTCCTGAAATCTGTGGGACTTCCGAGGACTCATCTGTGGCTGCACTGTGCTTTTGGGCGCAGAGCCAGAACACCTCTAAGCCTTAGGACTGAGGTAAATTTGAATCAATAAGATGTTGCAACTCAGGAGGGAAACACAATGGGTGATACCGCTGCTTTTGACTGACAGTACTTGCTAACATTCCTTTGTACACTTGTCAGCACATTCTTTTTTATGAATCTCAACGGCTCTTTAAAATACCATATCCTAATTTTGTTCATGCTGATTATGAGAAAGCCATTGTGAACTTGCAGCCCACACCTTGGAACTTAGGTGTCACAAAGATTTAAACATGCAGCCGACAGCACCAATGTTTGGGGGATGTGGTGGTGGTAGAGGCCCTTTCCAGTTACTGCACCAGCTCATGCGCTGAAGCATGAAATGCTGTTAATACTGGGACAATTAGCTGTTGGCAATGGCAGACATAGCAGAGCCTGACACTGGCAGTCCCTTGCCTGGGAGCTAGAGAGGCTTTATGCCGCAGAGAGAGGGAGGGAGGGAAGGAGGGAGGGAGGTCCCTTTAAGGGACAATGCCCTTCAACACAGCATCATCCTCAACTGAACTCCACTGGAGACAATTAGTCTCCCCAACTGGCCTTGTATGTGCCTTCTTTTACCTAATCCCAGGGTTTTCTTTCTCTTTTTTTGCACTTAACCATGAAGAAACATATGGCAGTGTGTATAAACTAGCCTTGTATTTGTTTATTTGAACATATAGACTGGTTTATCCTGAGTAAGGATGCATTAATAAGCAAATATAAAATACCATGTTTATGTAATGAAAATCAATTTAAATAACTCAATGTTCTCCATTTCTGTGCATGTGGAACTAAATGTTATATAAAAGCCATAGGATTTTGTTGAGGTGGGGATATGATCACTCAGGGGCTTCCTTCATTCCTGGTTTAAATGGAAATGGGACCTGTAGGAAAAAAGGAACAAGGTTATACTATAGAATAGCATGCTAATGCACAACTGGATGTGGAGTATGTCAAAGATTAAAAGAGATCGGGGATGGGGGCATGTGATGACAATTCCTACAAATGTGGCATGGATTTATATACTTGCAAGCATGTTAATACACATAATGTTTGCCTGCTGTCCTATTGTGTCCTGTGATTTAGTGTTATCATAGTGCAAAGTATTATGTGACGTCTGAATTGTGCTTATATATGATAAAAATGAGATTCTATGCAATTCTGGTGTGTTGTTTGTATCCTTTCCTGGTCAGAATTTTCTTCAAAAGCCTTTTCCTAGTTGGAGACTGTCCTTGTGGATCAGTACATTCCTTCCCTGCTTCTGGAAACTTTTAACAGACTTTGTAGGGTAGGTTTTTGCTTTTTCTATCAGTGTAAAAATCAGTATGTTCTGCATATGCTATTTGGCAAGTCAGATCATCTGGGTAGGATGTGATTCAGTTCTGTATGGCTTCTTCAGTGTGCCCGGGACCTCAGAATTTCTTGGTATGGAAGTTCGACTGGTAGGCTCTGATTGGGCCCCAGAGTAAAAAAGTGATTATTATTCATTATGATCATTTACTATGCATAAAATACTCTCTCAAAAGTGGCAGGCAAAATTATATTACTACAGTAGAGCCCCACAGAAGAAGCCTCTTGTACAGCCCCACTGTCTGGAGTTTTTCCTGTTTGGATACAGGCACTTTGTAAATTGCAGCTGTGGTGGGACTTGAGGAACACATTTTCTCTTGTGCCTAGTTTCAACCCCCTGCTGTTCTCAACTGTCTCATGAAAAGCAAATTAAAGCCTGCTATGGAATCAGCTAGACCCTTGTGTTTTATTCCTGTCACTGAAACCATGCCGCTGGAAATGAAAAAAGAAGAGTAGACATTGCAAGTTATCCCGCATTTCCCCAAAACAGAGAATCTGAGCAGACAGGACTACCCTCTCCAGCTAACCAGAATGTTCTTTAAGAATAGTTGCTCAGGAATGGGTTAATCCATCCATCTTGAATGTCTGAGTGAACTGTTAGCTACCATACAGCTTCTTGAATGCCAAAATATCAATGTAATTTTTAACATCCCTGGTTATCTGAAATGTGCAGCAGCAGTTGTAGGTTGTGCCCATTGGGTCTTATAATTAGGATTGCTGGGTTTGAGGAATTTGCTTATCAACAAAAATGAAGGCCAGAAAATGTTATGTGAAAAAGAATTTTCTCCCAAGCTAGTTTTTGCCACAGCAATAATGTGTAGGCAGTACTTGGGGAGAGAAAAAAAATTGCCTATTTTCATGAATATAAGGCGTATTCCATGTGGGAAGGGGATTTTTGTGGTTTCCCCATTGAAATACAACTGCAGAGAAGGCAGGGCAGGAAGCCATGGGGCTTCTACATGGCATGTTTCCCCACATTCTTCCTGCTCCAGTCTTCCAGAAATGTCTCTTCTCCTCTACCCCAGGCTGAATTATGCTGCCAAGTCACTACTGTACCTTGTTTACATTTTTGTCTGACCACCCTACACTGGTTAATCCAAACTCACATTTTTCTTTGTTCAATGTTGATCCAGGACTTCTGCTGCTAGGAGGAAGGGGCAAATGTGGACCTAATATGCAGTCTACATCAAAGAACTATGAGTAGAGGAAGAGTTGTAACCACATTTTTGCCTAGAGCAGAATCCAAAGCTAAACCAAGAGTTCCTCCTCAGCTGCAATGCCTGAGGAATTTGAAGAGGAGCCAAAATAGAGTCTGTTCCCTTATGTAACTTTGAATGTTATGTCTGTGGCCTAGATTGTTGTGTTTGAAAATCAATTAATTTTTTTTTAAAAAATATAAGATTATGTACATCCCTAGAAATTACTGGATTATTTAAATGTTCTTCAACAAGCTACAAACATCAGATATGAGTTTTGGCAGGTAGCTCTTCTGTGTGCTAGTGTATATCGGCTTCTGAAGAATATGACTTACTGGTACATCCCACAAAGGGGCTTGAGGAAGAGTGCTCAGGCAAAGGGTGTCACGCCTGATGTTTGAATCCATCCAAAAAGCTTTCTTTCTTTCTTAAGAGCGCTGGCATTTTGTTGCTTTAAAATCCTTGCTTTGCAGAAACAGAGTTTAGCTCACGCACAATACCATGAGCAGTTAAAAGGTGCACATTTTTAGATGGATTCGCATTTGTAACAGATGAATAGCTGCACAAAATCAAAGGGAATAGCTCTTTCTCCCCCCCCCCCCAATACTCTAGCAGGGCAGGCTAGAGAAACACAGGTAGACTTGCAGACAGAGATCGGCAGTAAGTTTGGATGAGTCTTGAGACTGCGGTTGCCATTAGGCCTGGAGAAAAGTGTCCTGTCCCTTTAAGATAGACTTAATATGTGGAAATGGGCAGATGAAGCTTTCCATGGCATGGAGGTAAATAACATCACCTCGTAAATAACATCCCATCCAGCCTGTTGCAGGGATAGTTTTTTTTCTTTCTTTCTCGGGGCAGTGGAGACTTGAGAAGTCTGTTCAGTGGTAAAGCAAAGGAAAGAGCCAAAATCTTTTTAGGACTTACCCCCCTCAGGAAAAATGATTGATCAGTACAGGAAGGAATCAAGAAAAGAAATCTTTGAAAGGAAAAATTCATTAACCTTAGCATGAAAGCAACTGATAGTGCGAGATTGCATGCAAGTCCCTCATTTCTCACAATAAGGCCCCTTGCAAAGAGATTCTTTCCTAGGCTGGCGTTCTTAATTCTTCGGTTTGTGTAGAGATTTGTGAAGCATAATAAGAACTTTATTAAACATGTGTAACATGAATGATGCTTCAGAAGTTATTTGTCAGTAGATGGCACTCTTTCTATGAAAACGATCTCCATGTGTGCTTAACATCTCTTCAGGCATCTTCTTATAACACATCCCTGTAACTTGCATTTTTAAACTCTGCATTACATTTAGAGGGAAATGAGACCCAGAGAAAGGAAAGAACTGAAATATAAAGAAAAGGAAACTTTCTTCAATTGGCCGTTGCACATAACTGGTGAACCCAATTGTCTACAATCGCTCTGGCCTGCTCTTCCCACCTCAGTGCACAGAAGACAGCCCTTAGATGGTAGTGAATGGCTCTTGGTGACAGATGGGAACAACTCTTGGCTCACCTGCCTTTGAAAGAGAAAGGCATCATATCTTTTTTGCATCCAATTCCAGGAATGCTTTTCCGGAGACTTACAGAACTATACTGGTTAGATAAGAGCAATTCTCTGGGCTGGAAATACTCTGTCATCTTCCAACCTGTTGTTTCTGCACTAGCTAGGCCTCTTCCAGCTTCTGACTAGGTAAGTAAACGCAATTCTGTGCTGACATCATTATTTATTTTTTTAAATGTATGTCCTGCACGACTTCAAGAAGGGTGGGCATCAGCAGGAAGAGGAGTGGAGGTGGGTTCAGTTTCCTCTCCACGTGATCTTCATGTGAGCTGTGAAACTTTCTCTGTAGGGGCTTCTGTGAATAGTAGGAAGGTTGCTTGGGGAAGCCTAACATTCTTTTGGACCCTGATGGTAGGATTTTTCATCCAGCTCTGTTTGATGTTGTCTGTTCCAGGCACAGCCTCTTCTTTTTCAGAGATGTATAGTGTTTTGCTCTTTTGGGTCTTAGAGCATGCTTCAGGCCCGTTGCAGACCCTTCTTTTTGCACTCGGATGAGAATAAGCCCAAGCACCCAAATTGCTGCTCTTCCTGATTTATTTAACAACCCTTGAGGGGGTTTATTTTGTTTTTCTCAGACACATTTAGTCCAAATTTTAAGGACCCCGTGTTCAGTGTTATTTTCTAAAGTGAGTGGTAACCTAGCTAAAAGTTGCGCCTGTGACACTTTCCACCAGATGTTTG
The DNA here is from genome assembly GCF_028583425.1 of Eublepharis macularius. Lineage (NCBI taxonomy): Eukaryota > Metazoa > Chordata > Lepidosauria > Squamata > Eublepharidae > Eublepharis > Eublepharis macularius. The sequence goes on from NC_072793.1 coordinate 122,414,157, forward strand.
TGGGCATCACATTTGTCTGCAGTCATCAAAAACTCTCACTCTGCAAATGCTCAGAGGCCTTCCTTATTATCATTACGTATCTGTTCCAAGGGTGCTTTGAAAGTGGAAAATCAATCCCTGACCTTTACCTTCCTGGGCCAACTAGTCTTCGCTAGACACCTGCAAAGAGGGTCATTGAAAGAATCATAGTAATCTTAATTTTACCTGCTCTCAAGATCCACAAATAAGCCAAGAGAGAGCTCATTTAAACTGCAAAGGCCAGCTTAGAAGAAGCACACGCCAGAGTGTATTTTTACTCACACTGGAACCCAGAGGCATATATCCTGATATGAGATTTATTAGAGCCAGCTGAGAGCAAGAAAGAAGCAAGGGAGATAGCCGAGATGCCTGCTTCTCAGTGGTAAGTATGTGAAGCTTGAAGCTGAAACCAGGATGCATTTTTAATGATGCAGCAGGCAGAGCTGAGTTTCTTTAACTAAGACTAGGCAATGAATACAGACGCTGCAAATTGTCTCGTGTGCCACAAATGCATTATTTACACCAGCTTCTTCTTCATCCATTTTAATTTTAAATGGGCTTCACAGTGTGATCTAAAAAGGAGAATAAACTACTCATGCCCACTCACATGTTGCATGTGTTACACGGAGGAATGTGGGGTGGAGGTTGTGTTTAGAGAGCAGGGTCACAGCATTAAGGGCTTGGGCTGCAGTCTGGCCACCAGCTTACATGAAGGTCCTGCTTGTCTGGGTTTGTGGGACAGATGGTGACTGGAACCGGGGTCAGCAACAGGAGAAGAAAGAACGTTGGAAAAGATGCATATTGATAGGAATGCAGATGCTGTATGGACAAAGGGCAGGTCTGTGTGAAGGTTCAAGCTGGAGAGTTGCTCTGTCAGACCACAAGTGCTTTATACCACCTTTGCCATTTATCCTTACTGTGTAAAATCAACATGGTGCAGTAGAGCAAGTGTTTTTTGGGGGTGTGGGACACCTAAGCTCAAAATCATGCTTAGCCATAAACCTTACTGAGCCATCCTTTTTCTCTGTATAGAAAGGGGTGGTTTTTTTTGCTCCACTGCATACAATAGGCCCCTACCTGGATGGCCAGGCTAGCCTGATCTCAACAGATCTTGTTAGTAAGCCCTTGTTTAGTGCTTGGATGGCAGACCACCAAGGAGATTCAGGGATTCAACATAAAGGCAGGCAACAGCAAACCACCTCTGAACATCTCCTGCCTGGAAAATCCTATGGGGGCTGGGGGTAGTTACCATATGTTAGCTGTGACTTAATGGAACTTTTCGCCACCACATACAACAGGGCAAGCAGAGAGCCTGTGTGTGTTGTTTCTTGTTCTTCCAGTAGAGCAATGAGCAGTCTAGATCTCACAAAAGATCTCCATGTGTACAACAGCCATGTGCAAAGTGCTCAAATTATTCTTGACTGTCTGCTTGTGTTAAATGAAAGCAATTGTATCCCCACTATCTGTTCCACGTATGCAAGACAGCACACAAGATATTTCTGTTGATACAGTTTCAAAAGCAAATGAAATGAAATTATGTGGACCATCTATTGTACATTCCATTGCTCCCTATGCATATTGTTATTTCATTAAAAAAACTATATTGAAGTGCTGTATGCTGTGGCAGCCCTTGCACTATCGCTTGCGCAAGTGGAACTACACAGAATACACTTTCCTTTCCACTCCTGCATTGCTGGATTTAACCCAGCAGTCCCACTGGGGCAGATGGTCTTCTAATACGGGAAGGAACAAACGACCATATCTGAAATATCATAAGCATCTGCAGACAGACAGCTAGTGTAGCCAGCAGCCAAGAGAGCGAATTGTGTACAAGGAAGTCCCTGGATCGTATCTTGGTCTGGCATTGAGCAAGTCAGTACTTTCTCAGCCTCAGTCATGGATCTATTGAAGAGAGATATAAGTATCATTATAAATTTGTTTCTTTAGCATACTTCTAGACTGCTGGCATACATGACAACTGCCTTTCCACTCAAAGGTCCTCAATGTGATGCACAAGAAATTAAAATGCAAACAATTACATTATAAAAATCAATATAAAATAATATAAAACCATCTGAAAAGCACTGAGGAATAAGCTTCAGCAAGGGCCATTATTGATATCAAAGTCCTTTCAGAAAAGAAAGATCTTCAGTTGGATGCAGAAGGGCTGCAGTGATGGCATAGGCTTCACTTTCAGGTGGAGTGACCTGTACCTGCCTTTCAAAGTTGTTGTAAGGATTAGCATGATAGTGAACGGGAGGCATTTTGTACACTTTACAGACAGTACAGACACTTTGGACTGTACATTACAGATTCTAAGGTCTCATATTAATTAATATTGAGGGTCTGCTCTGCATCGAGCTGGAATGATGTGATATACATGTTCAAAAATAAATATATGCTATAAACAAGCGACATCAAACTAGAATGCTTTGGAGAGGTGCATTTGTCACCTTACAGGTGTTGGACCCTGCATCTAAGGTTGCCAAGTCCTCCTTGCAACCAGTGAGGATGGAGAATTACTGGATCACAGGGGGCAAGGCTGTCATCAGCACATGGTGAGGCGGGGCAGCTGCCAGGCCCTTCAGCTTCCCATGGGGCCTGTTGCTGCTGTGAAATGCCCACTGGCAGCAGGGGAATGGCAAGGCTGCCTGCATCCCTTATGAAATGTGCTCTCAGACATATGCAAATTGTCTTTCTCTCACAAGGATGACTTCCTGCTGTTTCCAGCAGTGGCACCAGGGTTTTTGGTGGCTGTGGCCGGCCGGTGGGCCGGGTGCCCACCCACGTGCGCATGCACACACGCACCGGCCAGTGTGATGACGTCATGTGTGACATCATCATGGGCGCGCACCTGCCGCCAGCCCGATTGCTGTGACGGACAGCTGGGACAGCGTGTGAGTGGCCTCCGAGCTCTCCTGCTCGGTTTCCCTGTGCTGCCGCAGATGCCTGCCCGCGGCTGCTGAGCCCAGCTGGGGTGTGTGTGCTGGCGGTGGTAGCGGCTCGGGGCGGGAGGGCTAGGAGGCTGCAGGTCCGTGGTGTGCGCTCCTGCCCCCCATGCCTCCTCCGGCGCCCCTTCCGGCACCCCACGCCCTGAGGCCACCGCCTACCTGGCCTCAATGGGCGCGCCGGCCCTGGCTGTTTCAGAGGTTTGAGTGGACTAGATCAGGGACAGCCAGGTTCAAATCCCTCTCTGCCATATAAGTTTACTGTCTTCCTCTCTCACAACCTAACCTATTCCACAGGGTTGTTGTTGAGAGGATAAAACAGAGGAGGGGAGAATTATGTTGTAAGACACTTTGGGTTCCCTGCTGGAGATAAAAGTAGGGTATAAGCAAGCAAGCAAACAGTGGCATTGGATTTTGAATGGGAAACCTTCAGCTACAGAAACAAAGTATTGAGGGAAGATTTCTTTGGGGAGGGAAATCACAGAAATGCATTGCTATTCATACATACATGGCATAGCCATAGCTGATTCAGCCCTTTGGAACCAACTGCTGCTGTACTATGAGCATTACATTCTTTTAAAAACTTATCTCCCACTTTACACATAACCAGCCCTTCACCTCTTGCTTTATTGTCAGCAGTGTTAATACTGCTCAGAACTGCATTAGGTATTTGTTTGTCATTCATAGCCCACCTGTCTTACTAAGTCTCAAAGTGGATTACAAAATATAGAAATCCAGGGCTTTTTTTCAGGTGGAACGCAGTGGAACGCAGTTTCGGCACCTCTTGAAAATGGTCACATGGCTGGTGGCCCCGCCCCCTGATCTCCAGACAGAGGGGAGTTTAGATTGCTGTCCGCATTACAATAAACGACAATCCAATTCCCTTATAAAAACATCCTTCTGGATTGGGCCATGATGCTGCAATTAATTAAAATGCCCTCCTGAGCATCCTCTTTTGCATATTCTGTGGAATGGTAGAGATGTGGGGGCCATTCCACAAGCTGGAAGCCACCACGGAGACTGCACAAGTATAGGTAATTGCCAATCTTCTGAAGGTATCACCTTCAGAAGGCTTTGCTCAGAACAGTGAAGCTGTTGTGGCAGAGCATGAGAGTCTTTCAAGCTAGAATGAATTTACAAATTTCACACCTGGCTTCTCAGCAGTGAACTGTGAGCATACACCTGTGCCAAACTGAAGAGAAATAAGTGAATGGCAGTGCAGATGTAGTCTGAACTTAAAGTGATAGCCATGGTTTAGGCAGTTTACCCAAGATCCCATGGTTTCTTAAATGAGAGGAGGGGCAGGAGTGAAATGGTTCAGTCCTAATTCCAATCTAAGCCCAATGAAACCAATGGATTTAGGCTGGATTCTACTAAAAGTAGCTTAATTTTCTTGCTGGTACTGTCTTTCCTGGGAGGGGATACCAAAGCAGAAGATGAGAGGCACCATTTCAGCCTCTTTCTTACTGGTACTCAGTACCAACCCATACCAGCTTACTTTCCCTATTGGGAGGGGAGACATCAAGGTTTTCTGTTTGGCATTTTCCTTGAGTAATATCTTGTTGGAGGGAGAGGTACTGTTCACCACATGTATCATTCCCTTACACTTCAAGTTGCTCTCAAGGAGAAGTCATGCCCTTGGCTTTTGTTACCATACGATACTGAAAGACCGGGATTTGATTTATCAAGTGATGTCAAATCCACTTAGCAAAGAACAGATAGATACTATGAAGTCACTTGGGATGCAGGGTGGAATATGAAAAGACCAGGTATTTTTGCATTTGTTTCCCTCTCTTTCTATTTACTCTTTCCTTTGGCAGGGATTAATGTTGGTGGTGATAGAGGAGGGAAAGCTGGGGAGACGTAGAAACAGTTAAAGACCTGGAGAGAAGAGATGACGAACAGGATACTAATCTAACTAGCCTTGCCAGCAACTATGAGGTGTAGAGATGTCAAGTTGATAACCTGGAAAATAGATTTCGATTAAGAAATATCAATATAGAAAGTTGTTCTTGCCTGACAATGGCAGGACTGGCCTAGATGAAATGGACAGGGTGTGCTTCAGGGAACTGACAGGTTCCTACATCAGATTGGCTGTTAACTGGCACCTTTTCTAACAGTTCCAAGTGTAGGTTTCACTAGACCATGAGGCTGGAATTTCTCTCTCAGGGCCCCAGGGCTTTCTGTTCCTTCATGCATTACACTTGGGCTGGAAAGAATTGTTTACCCCAAAGCAATATTTAGCAAATGATCTAGAGATAGTGTCTGGGTGGCTATGTGGTGGTTTCAGTCACATGCTTTATCTTTTATTGAGAAGGCATCCCTCACTCCCGCGTTAAGATTTAACTTGGTTATTTTGGGGGGAGGGAATTAACGCTCATGGAGGTGCAAATAAATAAACAAATCTTCAATTTTTAACCCACTTTTCAATCCAAACTTGGGATCTCAAGGTGACCTACAAGTATTAATAATACATATGATGTAAATCCATATTAAATTGTCAAAGCAGCAGACATGAAAGTTATCTTATCCTGGAAATGATGCAAATAAGGTTTTTTTTAGTATAATTAGGATTGCCAACTCCAGGTTGAGAAATTCCTTGAGTTTTGGAGGTGGAGCCTAGAGAGGGTGGGGTTTAGTGAGAGGAGGGGCCTCAGCAGGGTATAATAGCATAGAGCCCACCCTGTAAAGCAGCCATTTTCTCTGGGAGGTCTCTGTTTTTGGAGTTCAATTGTAATTCCAAGAGGTCTCCCAGCCCCACCTGGAGTTTGGAAACACGTATAATGAAAGCTGATGCTTCAACCTACATTAAATTTGACTATTGGTTCATCTAGCCCTCTGATGTCTCACTGACAATTGCTCTCCACAGTTTCTGGCAGAGAAAGGTCTTTTCTGGTCCTGCTATTTAAGATCCTTTTAAAACCAGAGAAGTTAGGGACTAAACCTAAGATTTTCTATATGCATTGTTTATGCTATGCCATGACTTTCCCTGTATGTTCATCCTTTTAAAAATGTGTTTATATAATAACAATAACATCCAATTTATATGCCACCAGGTGGGTGGGGCTGAGAGAGCTCCTAGAAGCTGTGATTCACCCAAGGTCACCCAGCCGGCTTCCTTCATTAGGGCCATCAAGGTGGCTAACATATTAAAAATGTACAAAATAAAAACACAGCTCAAAAACAATTAAACCCAAACAAAATATGTAATTCAAATAAAAAACGCAATTAGATGCACGGCAGGAAGGAGGGATCACTGAGGGACACACCAGATGAAACAAGAAAATCTTATTCTTCAGCTCCATCCATCACAAATATTTTTCTCCCACCTTTCCTCCAAGCATTTCAGAGTGGCATACATGGTCCCTAGTGGACATCCCACCCTTATGTTACCTGAATGAAAATGTTTCTGCTGTACTATGCTTTCTTCCACACCACCCTGGTTATGAATACATTGCAATATAAATGTGGATGATAACTGCAATGCACTCTCTGTGGGCTGACTCTGAAGACAGTTTCGAAGCTTTTGCTGGTGCAAATATGGCAGCATGGGGGCTGATCAGTATAAGATAAAGAGAACGTGTCTTGCCAGTTCTGAGAGATCTACATTATTTTTTAATTTGCTTCCAGGTAAATCCAAAGTACTGGTAATTTTCTTTAATGCCCTAAATGGTCTCATACAAGGGCTATTTAAAAGACCACATGGTCCCGTGTGAGCCTGGGGTGAGGTGTATGTATAGTAGAAACAGGGCCTTTTCAGTGGTGGTGCCATGACTTTGGAATTCCCTCCCTGTAGATGCTGGCCAGGGACTAAATCTGTTTATTTTATGGTGCCAAGTGAAAATGTTTATATTTTCCAGGCTTTCACTGATTCCTTCTATACCCTTGGGCTTTTCTCAACTTTGAATCTGGTTTTGTTGCTACTGATGCTTAGATGGCTTCTAAATTATTTTAAGAGGCTATTCTACTTTGCTTTTATTGCTTTTATAATGATTGCTGATTGCTTTTACAACCTTTACTTGATACTGTTTGTATGAAGTTTATACATTTTAATGAGCGCATTAGTTTTAGTACAAATGGGAAGCCACCTAGGGAGCCTGCAGTGCTGAGAGCCCTACGTAGAAATGCTTTAAAGCAAATAAATAAAGCTTCCACCTCAAGGGGATGCGTGTAATGTGCGATTACAAATCATACCTTGATATATATTCTGATATGGTAACGGTAATGGATGTGATATTAACCAACACAAGCCCCCCAAACAAAGCAGAACAGGAACTTTATACAGTATCAGCCAGCAGGAGATGTGGTAGCAACTAGATTCTTTGCAGCAGCAAAACCTATACAGCATCCAAGACTTGCTTGCTGCTGACTCATCCTGAGAGACAAGCCAATTTTCACTCCAGTCCTAAACAGAGTTATACTCTTCTCCATCCATTGAAGTCAATGGACTTGGAAGAGAGTAACTCTGCTTGCACTGTTAGTAACTCTGCTTGTACTGTTAGTAACTCTGCTTGCACTGTTAATTTGTTTTCAGGCATTGAAAAAGAACTCTCCTGACCCTTCTCCCCATCCCTGAATTTAGATTTGTCTGTATCCCCCCCCCCGCAAGTTTTCTTTTCAATGCTTTTTAGAATCCCAGCATAAGAACCATATAGCTCTGTAGGATTTCTAGGTTGTCAGTATCATACATTCTAAGGTAATAAGACAAAATGCATTTACGTAAGATATTTTAAACGCATTTAAATAAATTTGAGATTCTTCTTATCTTGGTTTTGATTCTGACACCTTTACTCTAGGCAGCTACCGTGAACTGCAGAACGATTAACTGAGATGCTCATAATTTTATTGCAAAGATTTGTGAGTACAGACCTTGACGGACAAGAACATACAACATTGAGATCTTGGATATTGTTTTAAAATGAGCAAGCTTCTTTCGTTTTATACATCCAATTTATAGGCCCCCTTTCAATAATAAAAAGGCAACTTACAGTAATACAATACAGTGTGCCATAATAAGCAGGTCACACCCTTCATTGAAGTCAATGACTTATAAGAGTGTGACGCTGATCTGAAAGAAAACCCAGCTTTATTGTGGTAAAGCTTGAAAATATAACTCAGAATGCCTTGGAAAGCTTGTACTGAAATACTGGGGGGAAGGGGAGAAATTTCCAAGGTTTATACACACCTTCTTGGTTTGTGATTATTGAATGATCAGGATTAGCACTACTACTTTTTAAACTGTTCTCCTAACTTGGTTTATTTTGACTACATGCTAAAGGAGACAGACATTATCCTTGATAAGAAGCTGGTTTTATTTTTAAGCACGTCCCAGAGAAACACACCAAATAACTCAACCAGCCTTTAATAGCATTTAAACAAACTCACTTGGAGGAAATAGAATCCATTTGCCTAATCTGTGGAAAATCCCCATGCCTGTAATCAAAGGGAACCATGTCCAGAAGCCTTTCCCTCCCCCCTAGCTCACTGGCTCCTCTTGATATTCCCTCTTCTTTCACCATGAACGGAATCCTTGAAACAATCCTCTAGTTTTATGACCCAGCGTAGAGAGAACACAAAACTCTCCTGATGTAATTAACAATACCGCAGACTGCCCACGAAGGGCTCTAATAGAAAATTCCACATTTCAAGGAACATAAGCACAGCAGGCAAAAAGGAGAAACCATTCCATCAGCTCTGAGTGTTGCAATTGAAAGGGCAGCTGCAGTGGAGTTTAGGATTTGTGTGAAGAAGGCAGAAAACGGCTTCCTTGTGCAGTCTGGAGATATTGTACAGGAGAAGTGGCTGACTGTGTTGCCAATGTCCAAGTGGGATGTGAAAATCTCCCAGAATTACAAGTGATCTCCAGACGATAAAGATCAGTTCCCCTGGACAAAATGGCTGCTTAGGAGGGTGGACTTTATGGCATTACACCATAACCTTCCTCAAACCCCACCCTCTCCAGCTCCACCCCCAAAATCTCCATGAATTTCTCAACCAAGGTTGGCAATCCCACAAATTAGTTGTAGGATTAGGAAGGCTCATGATCCTATTTCTAAAAGAAGATGTTCCAGGCTCCTGGCTGGTAGACACACTCTGAATTTAGAAATTCTGATCTCGGGTATGTATGGAGTAGATGAAAGCCAGTGTGGTATAGTGGTTAGAGTGTCAGACTAGGATCTGGGAGACCCAGGTTCAAATCTCACTCTGGCATGGAAGCTTGCTTGGTGATCATTCAATAATCTCTCTCTCTCGGCTTACCCTACCTCACAGGGTTGTAGTAGGGATAAAATGGAGGAAAGGAGAAATATGTAAAACACTTTGGGTCCCCCTGGGAGAAAGGCAGGGTGTAAATGAAGTAAGTAAATAAATAAATGTTGCTACTCTGTGCATGAGGGAGGACACTCTGTATATGTATAAAAACACTTTCATTTCATATGTGCCAAGACTGAGTTCTGGCATTGCAAACATGTACCGGAACTGAAGGACTTTGGAACTCAAAGTCCTGACTGGTCTTGGATTGTATGTTTGGATAGTGTGTTTTGCTTTCTGGCCTGGCTTGAATTTGCAGCTGTGATTCACTAGAAAACGACTCTATTCATTACACATCTTAATTTCACCCGATATCCCAAGAGCTCTACAGACACATTTTGTTATTCTGGTTGTCAAGAAGAACTACTGAAACCTTCAGGGAAAGAAGAGGAAAAAAGTTGTTAGATCCTCAGTTTAGACACTCTTTCTAATTCCTCAGCCTGTCTGAAACAGGTTTCCTACCTCTGGTGCCACTTGCTGCCAAAGTCATAAATATATAGCATGGAGGAGATCATGAAAAAGGAAGAACTGTCTGCGTTCCTTCTCCACTTGAAGCTGGCAGAAGCCTCCATTTCAGTGGGAGCTGGATTTGAGCAGCTTTGATTTGGCACTTAGCCTGATCTGTGTGTCAAAAGATGCTAAAATGTGAGGTTCTGGCTAATCTGGGGATTATTTGGCTTTTACAGGGCCTAGTCTATATGGCAAAAGGTCAGCATGGAGAAATATTCCCTTTTACTCCAAAATAGTAGAAAATACTCTGTGTGTGTGTGTGTGTGAGAGAGAGAGAGAGAGATAGCGAGAGAGAGAGCATGATGAAAATGATTGGCTGTAGGCTCAGGTCAAACAAAAGGAAGAACTTCTTCACCTGAAGCTTAAGTAATTTATGAAATTCATTACCATAAGTCGTCCTCAATTGCTGCTAGTTTACGTTGGAAATACAATGTCTTGTGTACAGAGAAGGCACAGAATACCTGCAGGGGGCAGCAAATCTGACAGCAAAATAGGATCCTTCTTTCTGCCTCTCTTCTGTCCTTGCATGAAGTCCCTCTCTCCCACTTTAGTAAGGTAGTTAGTATCTATTCTGTTTCTCTGCTTTCTATCAAAGTTGTAGTTCTTGAATAAACTCTCTTCATTCACTCCTTAATCAGACTCAAGGTCATTCCTAAGATATACCATATCCTACAGTTTACCCAACTTTTTAAAAAATAAAACAAATTAATGGAAAATAGCTGTCAACTGCTATTAGGCATGATAACTAAATAGTACTTTCATATTCAGGTGCTATATTCCCCTGAGTACTATACCTGGGACAAACAAAGATGATGGCGGGCTATCATCTTCATGTCATGCTTACCAGCTCCCAGAATTGCCTGGCTAGCCAAGCTGAACTAGATAAGCTTTACCTTACTCTGCAGAGCAATTCATATACTGCGTTCTTACAGAATCATAGGGTGGGAATGGACCTTTAGTCCAACCCCCCCTGTACAATGCAGGAAATTCACACACACACTCAGTGACCCTTACTCCATTCTCAGAAGATGGCAAAACACCATCAGAATCCCTAGCCAAACTTGCCTGGGGGAAATTGCTACCTGACCCCAAGGAAGCAATCGGCTTTACCCTGGGCATGTAAGAAGGGGGACTAGGAGCTCAGCTATCCCCACTCTCAAGTGGGTACAGATAGCAGTTACTATCTGACTGTTTGAATTGTTGTGCTTCAGTTATTCCTGAAACGAAAACCCTGACGTGGCAGTCATCCCCCAAGCCCTGTCTCCCCTCCTGGGCACTGGACCAATCCTTGTGATTTTGGCCTAAGGCAAATCCAAGTGTTTGTCAGTCAGTCAGAGTCCATGGAACTTCACTAGTTGGGAGGGGGCAAGCAAGCCTCATTTTTAAAAGGGAGGGGAAAACTTCAGGATGAGAGCACCAGTTTAGCCAGAATTTTATTTGGCGTTTAGGTAGGATTTGGGTCAGTTTAGGGAAGAAAGCTTGTTTTATTGAGACAAATATGTATCCTGTTAAAAGCATGGCATACTCAACTTACGTATGTAGGTTCTGGGGACAGGAGCTCCCTGAACTGAAAGGGCAACTTTGAACCTGAGGAGGATATTGTGGTTTGTCTTAATAGATTCCAATGAAACCTTGTAAGCTGAAATAAACTGTCTGGAGAAAGGGGAGCCAAATTTCCCCGCAGTGTTTATTTATGTTAACTGAGGGCCAGTTACAAAGTATTCACTCTCATTGGGAAAGTTTATAACCTTTAGGGGGTGAAGTTGAGAGCCAGTTTCAATTTATACACTGAAGCATTCAGCACAAGACATGTATTCTGTTAAAAACTTTATGTTAAATAAAAAATTATCTCCATCTGTGTTTTGTCTATACTGACAAATATCTATGGAAAAGGGATTCCTCCTTACCTCATAAATAATTACAACATTATTCTAGCAGAGTCTCTAATAAGAGACCTTTTAGGGCATGCAGTTTATACACTACCAATACTTTAACCCAAGCTCGTATCACCCATTTCCCTGAATGTGGGTGGTCAGAGTTTAAAAGGAGATGAAAACATGCCAGATTGTGGGACTGGACATTTTAAGAAAAGGACCATACAGCTGCAGATATACCTGAGGCATGGCACTACAGTATAGTAAATAAACTTAATAAATCCTTATGTCCTGTCTGCAGCTGCCTCAAATGTTCCCCTCTCTTTTCTCCCACCATAGCCACCACACTTGGGAGAGGGAATGTTGTATCCTGGCTCTTGAGGATAGATTAGTAAAGTAACACATATCCAAACCACTAACTGCATAAATGTGGTTATTGAAAAAGCCATGGTTTGAGCTTAGAGACCCATTTTGCATATTGATTTAGGCCGCATTCCAGCCAATGAGATGAATTTGTGTGCATTACATTGCACTGTAGACCTCTAGTTCTAGTTTTTAAGGCCTATTTGATTTCCTGTTTTTAAAAACCAGATAAGCCTCATTTTAATAGAGGTAGCAATAGAGGTAGAGCTTCGTATCTTTCTCCAGCACTCCTACTTTATTGTTTGTTAGTATCTATGCTCTGCTGGTAAGCAGTAAAGGAGAAATACTGTCCATATAATGCCTTCCCTCATTTACTCCATGGGCTACTGCACTCAGGAATTTCTAATAGGTTGGAATCCTTGAGGTGGGTCTCCAGCTTACTATTATGGAACCACACCATAGGAGGACCTAGCAGAAGTGTGTGAAATACTTTCTGTTTGGAGAATAGTGATGGGTGCCCAAAGACACTTTCTGCACAGATGCCACTCCTGAATTCAATACATAGGATTCATTTTCCTACGCTTATATTTTTCATAGAGAAGAGAGCTCCGTCCTGATGTTAAGAACAGACTAGGAAAATATAGCTGCCTGACCCTCCTGGAACTGCTCCACACACCTGTCTGAAACCACATTAATGGGGAAGTAACAAGAAGACTGTTTTGGTCCTCAGCGGATCCTGACAGTGTGAACAGACTGCTATTAGTGAGCAATAGCTCATATTTCCCCCTTTTCTTGCTTTATTATGGGCCTCATCACAGCTTTAAACAGAGCATTCTTAGTGCTAAGAAAAGCATAAGCTGCTCCTGTTGACAAGTAAGAGGGAAAAATGGCATCATGCCCTTCAGTGAACCTAGGTGCAGTTAACTTCATTTTAATGCAGTTGAAATTAAGCTACAAAGATGGCTGTGCTATTTGAAGTATTTATAGCTTTGTGTTAAATAGCTGTTAAAGAGGCTTTAATGCTTCCTTCAAAAGCATTTTAATGCTCCTGAGGAGCACTGAGAAGGAATAGAAACCTGGCTGCTTTATCCAGAATAAGCAATGCAGCAGCAATGTAGCTCTGCTTTGCCAAAGGAAGAAGTAGTTACAGCACTTTAGCAGGCTCCCAAAGCTTAGTTTCTACAAAGGCTCCCAACAAACCCCATCTTATTGCTCTATATCATTATGTCTAACTAAGCCATGGTTTCTATTCTCCTGAACAGCCCAGCACTCCATTTCTTTTTAATACAGATATTTGGAAGACACCTTTTACAAAATGAAAACCTGCTCATCTAGAGCATATCTGGATGGTGATAGAGAGGAGGAACCAGAAACAGTGAGGCTTTTATTTCAAAGCAATAATATGCCTGTTAATTGTGGAGGCACTGCTTGCCTTTTATTAGCATGAGGAGAGAGAAGCACATAAACTACATGGAGGTTGATGCGTATAAACAAAGTCTTCCTTTGGCTTCCACAGCTTCTACCAGAGACAAACAGGAACACTGAAATGTACATTGTCTCCATTACACCTTTCTTTTCTGTCAGCTGTCCTGGGGTATGTGGAATACCTGGAGCATGACCAATTGTATTGGTCTGAAGTGCCTTGTCAGTAAAAGGTGACAGAAGAGCATTTTTAAAAAAGGATTACGGAATTCAGCTTCAGCTGGAAAACTGGGGAGAGGGCGGGTTAAAACACCATAATGTAATACATTTGAAGAACACATGGACCTCTATTAAAGCCCACTTATTACAATCCAAGTTATAGTGAGGTGTATAAAGAGTAGACCATCCTATGGCTTCCATATAATGGGATGTGTTACTGTTCTGACAACTGGAGGGCTTTTAGCATGAGTGGGCAGGCAAGAGAGACCAGAAGTCCTACATTTACAAAGATGCAGAAAGACATGTCTATTCTAATGTCACTGTATGTTGCAGGAACAATGAGGACAACAAGATATTTATTGAACAAGAGGTAGGCCTGATAAATAGCTTTAGTTTTCATATTTGCAAAACATGTTTTTCTTTGCTAAGTTCTTGCCATACATCTTTGAATGAGATAAGGCACAATGGCTTGATGGATGCCCAGACTAATCTCAAAAGCTTGTTCTGAACAAGGTTCTCTAAACTGAAAGTTTGTTTGAATCATCTACAGCTCAGAAAGGAAGTCATGACATACTATAAGGAGAGAGTTTTGGTATGGTCATGTGGGTTTCATGTTACTGAGCCTGTATTAGATCGCCACATCCAGAGACGACCCGTGCATCTCTCATACTTGGGTTGTGTGAGACTATCTAATCTTACAGAAAGTGCTTTGGTGAGATTCTTAAAATTGTATTTTATCTTTTAGGTCTTATAGAATAAGAGATGATTACATGTATCTTTATCTGCTTCTGATATCTTTGATATATGGAATTGTTTTTTGTATCTTTGTGATCCTTGTATATTTAACTATTTCAATACTGATTTTAAATAAGAGTCCTAAAAGACAACAATTAGTGATTTTGGGCTGGGGTACAGGTTTTTCATTTTATACTTGAAATAAATAAACATCTGATTTCTCTTCAAGCAGAAGGCTGTTAGCCCTTTCTGTAGTTTAGTTGTTAGAGCAGTGCTTTGAAATAGACAAAGAGACTTTTGTTTCCATGTGTCTATTTTACAAGGACTACTTCCCCTACCGACCAGATAGTACTCCTCTACAGAGTCATGACCCAAAATAATGTGGATCACCCACCATCCACACACAAAATCAGTTTTAAAATGTAAGGAGGAGAAGGAGGAATGAGAAAGACCTCAACAGTTAAAGAGGAAGAGCTGAGCTAGTAATTGGGAATAGAATCATTGTGGGATTTCTGTGCATCTTTTTAATAAATTATTGTTTTAAAAACCCAGTTACCCCAGATAACTCAACCACAGCAAAAACTATAATATTGCTGGGCCTCATTCAGCACAGCATTCCCCATTGTGCCTACTAGCACTTCCTCTGACACCCATCGTGTGCTTCAAGCAAGTGGGTGGGGTCACTGTGAAGACAGGACCTGCGGTTAGCTGCCTTCATACTGATAAAGGGGCGTTTGAGCTCAATTCTCCTTGTTGCTCAATGGAAAAGGATCCAGGATCAGGTAAGCAGACTGGCCAGTCAGCTCTGTCTAACTGCCTTGGCGTTTTATGAGGGCAGAAGGTAGGAACTAAATTTTTTTATATAAGTAATAAAGTGGAGAAGTGCTGGACTTCCTTGTGCTGCACCTGATTAGCAACTGGAGAGTGACAGAAATGCAGATCATCATGAGAGAGGGCAGGAAGGGTTACATCAGTGCGTAGTTCTTGTGGCGCCTTCTTACATGCCCAGGGAAATGAGCCTCTTTGGGGTCAGGAAGCAATTTCCCCCAAGCCAGTTTGGCTAAGGATCCTGATGGTGTTTTGCCATCTTCTGGGCATGCAGCAGGGGTCACAGGGTGTGTATGTGGGGAGAGGTAGTTGTGAATGTCCTGCATTGTGCAGGAGGTTGGACTAGATGACCCTGGAGGTCCCTTCCACCCCATGATTCTGTGCTGAGGCAGGGAGTAACCTGCAGTGCCTCAATATATCTTGCTTTTTCTATCTTTCAGTCAGCTGGTTGGACACAACACAACCAAGTTGAGCACTAAGAAGGGCTTGGCTTTCTTGGGTTGTTCCTGGGTGGTTCTTCATGTTGGGGAGGGGGAGGAGGAAGGAAATAGGGCTGCAAAAAGGTCCATGTCCTTGCTGCTGCTGCTCCATGGAGCAGTGGAAGCAAAATTGGGGGGAGGGGTTGGAATCATATGACACTCCAGGAATTCTCCAAATCTCTATAGTAAAAAACCAGAGAGATGTGGGAAATTCCCATTGTCATGCAATTTTATTATGTCACTTCTGGTTCTGAACATTTTGAAGTCTCTATCCCCATTTTGTACCTGGCAATTGCCAGTTGGGGGCTGACAATCCTTTGGAGGAAGGGAGAAAGAGGGAGGGAGATGCTGTACTTTACTCCTCCTCCCTTATTCTTTGTCTCTTTGTCTGTATGTGTGTGTTGCTCCCCATCCCCTTCTACTTGTGTGTATGGATGAACATAGACACATGTATTTGGTTCCACCTCCTACAACAACCATTTTGTCGTGGTGCCCACCACCCTCTTTCAAAATACCAAAGGGTGAAAAAGTTTAGGGACCACTGACTTCCCATAACACTGCTCTGACTGCAGGCTAGACTGTTGCCAAGTTAAAGCTGTGGAGATTTTTAACAGGATCATTTCCCACACAAATCTACCTATGAAATTTTCCTACCCACTTAGTTCCTGATTTTAGTATATTGTTGCTAAAATCTGTTGCCTGCCTCTGTGTCTTTAACTTCTTTTGTGAAAATATTGGTTAGGAGTGGCAGACAGTGACTAGGGGCGGATGTATGGCTTTGAGACTGGAATGTGTATTTGGAATTTCTGGAGGTCTTTTCCAAGCCCCATCATTAACTTTAACTTTAACTTTAATTGAATTTTTATACCGCCTATCTCCCGAAGGACTCAGGGCGATCATTAAATCAAGATGTGGACATTTTAATGCCAATCTGTTGACCAGGGTGCATAACATCATAAAAAAAGAAAAAAAATATTTGTCAATAATGTAAGATTAAGGTTGCAGAGGCAGGCAACAGCAAACTGCGTTTGTTAGACTCTTACCATGAAAACCCTGTCAGAGGTTTCCATAAGACAGCTATGACTCGAGGGCACTCTCTACCACCAATATACCATACAGCTTTGTGAATGCTTCCAGTGAATAAACTGAGGTAGAACCAGCTTTTTCCCTCCCTTGCCCATAATTCTATCTTTTCTCTAAAGCTGGTGTCTTGAGGGGCAGTAAAAGGATTAAGCCAATGTTATTTATTCTAAACAAAGACAAGACTTTAACAGGGGTAACATTAATACTCTATATGATGGCATGCCTTGTAGATCTTTGCCTCTTTGGGTGAAAGAAGCTTCCTTTCTGACAACAATCACAGTATGTGGGTTGCAAGGAAATCTTAATGCTCTGTATACTTCTACCAGATGGAGTAAACATGTTACCTATTATGAGTGTTCAATCATTCTGTGAACAAAAGTCATGTAATACCTTTTTATTAGGACCAATCCAAACAAAACAAAACAATGCACAAGTTTTGAGTTTCCCAGAACCCTTAATCTGGATAAAAGTTCAGTATAAAAACAAAAAAGGGAAATTATGTTTCACAACCTGGTGAAGAAAAGCTCCTATTCTTTTAGTTTAAAGAGTCTTAAAATGGCTTATAGACTTAATTGGATTGGGTGATGTTGGGTGCCAAATGAATTTTAAAATGCACCAAGAACCATTGGGACAGAGAAGTAAAATAAGCAAATAACCCTTTGACTAACAGGGCTTTGTCTATTTTATGAACCTTCACTTCTTCCACACACATATGGCCTTGTTCAACAAACTAGTTTTACTAGGCCCCCCCAACCCGCTCCACTTTTCCCCTAGTGGCATGCTGCCAATCTTCCCAGAGGCTGTTCATTCACTTTTCTCTTTTGCCTCTGGAGCAGACAACTGGGGCAAATAAGATGATCCAACTCAGAGGACCAGGTCGAACCCAGAGGCCACCAGTTGCTTCCCCCTACTGCATAAAAAAAGGGGGAGGAGCTGCAAGGACTCTTGGAAATGCCATTTGAGAGAGATTGACAGATGATCTGACACACTTTGGAATATGTAGTCCTTACTTTCATTACTGTGAAATGTTCAGAACGTGACTCTTTCCTCCACGATGTTATCCTGCTATCTGTAATATAACTTGAAATTATAGAGAAATCCTCTCAAAATGCAATTGTCCATAGAGTGTTTATGGATTTCCATTAACATACTTACTGCCTCCTTCTGCTTCTGGAAGGTGGAAAAACATCACCAAAGCTTTCCTGGGAGTTAAATATTCATACTCTTTTTTTTTTTTGTAATTTTGCAAAAAAAAAAAAAAGTAGGAGCAGGAATTAATTGCTGGAAATCTGCCACTGTAGAATGAACATCCTTTCTCCTCCCACCCAGTCTGTTGAAATAACATTCCCCTCGATGGTTGTCGATGGTCCCGATGGTAACATCAGGACCACAAAGCGTAGCATCCAGACAAGAATAAAAGAACATGAAAGACACTGCAGACTTGGACAACCTGAAAAATCAGCAGTGGCTGAACACAGCCTAACTCAAACAGGGCACAGTATCTTATTCCAGGACACCAAAATACTGGACAACACTTCCAACTACTTTGTCAGACTGCACAGGGAAGCCATTGAAATTCACAAGCATAAGCAAAACTTCAACAGGAAAGAAGAAACCTTAAGAATGAACAGAGCATGGTTTCCAGTTCTGAAAAACACCAGGCTAACAAAACACTCTACACCCGACAATAGCCCTGCAGAGAAGATTAGCACATCAAGTACCAATCTATATGCAAAAGAACCTCCTCAGGATACAGTGAAGCCTCCCGCCATTAGCATTCCACACCCTGGGAAACTCTTACAGGATGACTCAGCTCAACCCCACCCCTCCTGAGTAGATATAAATGACCTGCCAACATCCTTTCCACACTGTGACACTGAGAGATCTCTGTCTTTTGGTGCTACACCTCTGAAGATGCCAGCCACAGCTGCTGGCGAAACGTCAGGAACTACAATGCCAAGACCACGGCAATACAGCCCGGAAAACCCACAACAACCATCGTTCTCCAGCTGTGAAAGCTTTCGACAATACAACATTCCCCCCCTCCACTGAGAGCCAAGCTACAAGTGACACCTTACACAGGTTGGACACTTGTCAGCTTCCCTCAAGTTTTGATGGGAAATGTAGGTGTCCTGGTTTTACAGCTTGGCTCTCCATTATAGCTGCAAGACCAGGATGCCTACATTTCCCATCAAAACTTGAGGGAAGCTTATAATGCGGACTGCCAGAGAGGAGGAATAAGATTGGAAAATTCGGAGTTAGAGGAAGTGTTACTACAGGAAGGCAAGAAAGAAATATCCAAGATTTACAAATTACTTTTAAAATGGTTTACAGTGGATGAAACAGTAAAAGTTCAGATGGTGAAGTGGGCAATACATTTTCATAAAGAAATAACAATGGAAGCATGGGAATACCTATGGAAAAATACAGTGAAGATCTCAACCTGTACGAACATTAAAGAGAATGTGTACAAAATGATATACAGATGGTATTTAACGCCAAAGAAAATTGCGCTAGTAAATACCAATATGTCAGACAAGTGCTGGAAATGTAAAAAACATGATCATTATATCACATGTGGTGGACATGTGAAGTAGCTAAACAGTACTGGGGAGAAATAATTGAAGTAATAAATGAGATTTTACAAATACAAATAAATAAGAACCCAGAACTGTTGCTACTGAACTTGGGAATGGAGACAGTTCCAAGACTTTTATATGCGCAGAAATGGAAGACACAAGAAATACCAACTGTAGAAGACTGGATTTACAAATTGCTGTACATGGCAGAAATGGACAAAATGACAAGGAAACTTAAAGATCTTGACCTAGGGCAATATATTGTTGATTGGGGGAAACTGAAACAATTTCTGGAAAAAAAATGGGATGTAAAAGGAGAACTGTGGCAGTTTGAAAATTTTTAAAGAATAGTGTTGTAATGACAAGAGAGAAGGGATCTTACCATTTAGGGGGAATGTAATTATAATCTAAGCTTATATAATGTTTAAGGGGATTTTACATTGAATATATGGGATAATGAGAAGGGGTAAACAGATATCTCGATGAGGTATACTATACATGATATATGACATAAAACAACGGGTTAGTAGATCAGACTTTACATATAATATGATATGTGGCTGTGTTGTGTGGTGATGTGTGCTGTGCTACATTGGTGGCATAGCATACAACATATATATAATATATTACTGTGATATATACTATATTGATAGTGTATTTGATGGAGTATATGTTGAAAAGAAATAGAATAAGTTTAAAGTAAGAGATAGGGTGATCTTTGTTATATATTATATCATATTAGTATGTTATATTGAGTTGAGATATACTATATTGATAGTAGGGCCGATTCCAGATGGGCACTAATAAAGCGAGTGCTTTCGCTTTTTCACCGTTCAAACCCGTTCACACCCGTTATATCCCGTCCCATCTTACCTGCGCTTCATGGCGCCTTGTTCCGTGATATAGGCTGCCGGTGTGAACATCCGAGTACGGGTTTGTACTGTTCGCGACGCCCCGTCACCGCTCAGAGGCCTGCCCCTTTCCCCCCCGCCGGCCGATGGCGAGGCCATTTTTTTTTTAAAAAACCGGGCGCAATTTGCGCAAGAACGGGAATGCGTTGATCGACGTGCGAAAATGCGCACTTCGGCAAAGAACGGCAAGGAATTGCCATTCTTGCCTTTCTCCGTGCGGCTGGAAATTTTTTTTTGTTTCCCAGAAAACATTTATCGATGTTGCGAAACATCTCAAAAGGAGCACTTGCGCTTCTTCGCCTCTTCTTCGTTTTTAGTGCGGTCGCCATTTTGTTCCTCTCAAAGAATCCCGCAACGCCACGTATTGTCGACCTTTGACCTGAACTCCCTTGCACGCTGATTTGAGGAGCTTTGAGGGGCCCCATCCTAGGGACGAGAGAATTCCCAACTCGCAAGCACAGTAGCCAACGCCGGTGTTTGTTGCATACGTGGGTATTTGGAGCAGCATGGCCAGCGGGGGGGCAGTTGCTGGGAAGCGGGGAGTATCCTGGCGACACAGAGAGATTATGGATCTCCTACACTTCTGGGGTGAGGAGAAGATCCAGGAAGCTCTGAGAAACACCCACCGGAACTTGGACTACTTCGAGAAAATCTCGAGGCAGATGGCTGAGCGGGGCCACAAGCGGTCGGCTACAGAGTGCCGCTCGAAGACCAAAAACATGCGCCTGGAGTACAAGAAGGTGATGGCACACAATGGTCGATCTGGGAACGCGCCTACAACCTGCCCCTACTTCAGGGAGCTCGACAGCATTCTGAGGGGGGATGCGAGTGTTAACCCAAAGCGGCTTGCAAGAAGTATTGTGCTGGAGGTGGAGGGCAGGACGAGGCCAGACCCAATGGACCTTCTGGAGGGCTCTGAGGAGCTTTTCAGCCATGACCTGGTCACCATCAATGCGGACCATCTTAGGACGTCGACCCCTTTCCCAAGCGGTAGGTGGGGGCAGGGTGGAGTGAGGGATTCCGGTGTTGGGGGGCCATTCGGGCTTGGGGAGAGGAGATCCGTTCTGACGATGCTGGTCTGTTTCCATTAACAGGGCACATTGGCTTCGAGGAAGAAGACCTCCTGGAGCACGGGGATGATCCTGACGCGACCTTAAGTGGACTGGCAGGAACAGGTGAGGGGCCGGGTGGGGGCTACCCAAGCGGGCCTGGGCAGAGGGTGGTGTGGGCTCAGGGACATAGGCACTCTGTGGGGCGGGCCAGACTCTCCCCTCCCCAGGCCATGCCGTGATTCTCTGGGGCTGCATGGCTCTCTTCCTGGCAGCCATGACTGAACCCCCCCCCCGCCCTGGGCACAGGCCAGGCCCCCCTCCCCCGGCCAAACTGTGATTCTCGGGCCCACTGCCCCTGAGAGAATCCCCTGCAAGCGCTGCCCAGGCTGGCCTGGGCAGAGGGTGGTGTGGGCTCAGGGACATAGGCACTCTGTGGGGCGGGCCAGACTCTCCCCTCCCCAGGCCATGCCGTGATTCTCTGGGGCTGCATGGCTCTCTTCCTGGCAGCCATGGCTGAACCCCCCCCCGCCCTGGGCACAGGCCAGGCCCCCCTCCCCCGGCCAAACTGTGATTCTCGGGCCCACTGCCCCTGAGAGAATCCCCTGCAAGCGCTGCCCAGGCTGGCCTGGGCAGAGGGTGGTGTGGGCTCAGGGACATAGGCACTCTGTGGGGCGGGCCAGACTCTCCCCTCCCCAGGCCATGCCGTGATTCTCTGGGGCTGCATGGCTCTCTTCCTGGCAGCCATGACTGAACCCCCCCCCCCCCGCCCTGGGCACAGGCCAGGCCCCCCTCCCCCGGCCAAACTGTGATTCTCGGGCCCACTGCCCCTGAGAGAATCCCCTGCAAGCGCTGCCCAGGCTGGCCTGGGCAGAGGGTGGTGTGGGCTCAGGGACATAGGCACTCTGTGGGGCGGGCCAGACTCTCCCCTCCCCAGGCCATGCCGTGATTCTCTGGGGCTGCATGGCTCTCTTCCTGGCAGCCATGACTGAACCCCCCCCCCGCCCTGGGCACAGGCCAGGCCCCCCTCCCCCGGCCAAACTGTGATTCTCGGGCCCACTGCCCCTGAGAGAATCCCCTGCAAGCGCTGCCCAGGCTGGCCTGGGCAGAGGGTGGTGTGGGCTCAGGGACATAGGCACTCTGTGGGGCGGGCCAGACTCTCCCCTCCCCAGGCCATGCCGTGATTCTCTGGGGCTGCATGGCTCTCTTCCTGGCAGCCATGACTGAACCCCCCCCCCCCGCCCTGGGCACAGGCCAGGCCCCCCTCCCCCGGCCAAACTGTGATTCTCGGGCCCACTGCCCCTGAGAGAATCCCCTGCAAGCGCTGCCCAGGCTGGCCTGGGCAGAGGGTGGTGTGGGCTCAGGGACATAGGCACTCTGTGGGGCGGGCCAGACTCTCCCCTCCCCAGGCCATGCCGTGATTCTCTGGGGCTGCATGGCTCTCTTCCTGGCAGCCATGACTGAACCCCCCCCCCGCCCTGGGCACAGGCCAGGCCCCCCTCCCCCGGCCAAACTGTGATTCTCGGGCCCACTGCCCCTGAGAGAATCCCCTGCAAGCGCTGCCCAGGCTGGCCTGGGCAGAGGGTGGTGTGGGCTCAGGGACATAGGCACTCTGTGGGGCGGGCCAGACTCTCCCCTCCCCAGGCCATGCCGTGATTCTCTGGGGCTGCATGGCTCTCTTCCTGGCAGCCATGACTGAACCCCCCCCCCCCGCCCTGGGCACAGGCCAGGCCCCCCTCCCCCGGCCAAACTGTGATTCTCGGGCCCACTGCCCCTGAGAGAATCCCCTGCAAGCGCTGCCCAGGCTGGCCTGGGCAGAGGGTGGTGTGGGCTCAGGGACATAGGCACTCTGTGGGGCGGGCCAGACTCTCCCCTCCCCAGGCCATGCCGTGATTCTCTGGGGCTGCATGGCTCTCTTCCTGGCAGCCATGACTGAACCCCCCCCCCCGCCCTGGGCACAGGCCAGGCCCCCCTCCCCCGGCCAAACTGTGATTCTCGGGCCCACTGCCCCTGAGAGAATCCCCTGCAAGCGCTGCCCAGGCTGGCCTGGGCAGAGGGTGGTGTGGGCTCAGGGACATAGGCACTCTGTGGGGCGGGCCAGACTCTCCCCTCCCCAGGCCATGCCGTGATTCTCTGGGGCTGCATGGCTCTCTTCCTGGCAGCCATGACTGAACCCCCCCCCCCCGCCCTGGGCACAGGCCAGGCCCCCCTCCCCCGGCCAAACTGTGATTCTCGGGCCCACTGCCCCTGAGAGAATCCCCTGCAAGCGCTGCCCAGGCTGGCCTGGGCAGAGGGTGGTGTGGGCTCAGGGACATAGGCACTCTGTGGGGCGGGCCAGACTCTCCCCTCCCCAGGCCATGCCGTGATTCTCTGGGGCTGCATGGCTCTCTTCCTGGCAGCCATGACTGAACCCCCCCCCGCCCTGGGCACAGGCCAGGCCCCCCTCCCCCGGCCAAACTGTGATTCTCGGGCCCACTGCCCCTGAGAGAATCCCCTGCAAGCGCTGCCCAGGCTGGCCTGGGCAGAGGGTGGTGTGGGCTCAGGGACATAGGCACTCTGTGGGGCAGCCATTGTAGTATTTCCCCAGTCCGCTGATAATGTTGCCTTCTGCGCAGATGAGACTGAGGCGGGCACTGCCAGCGGTGCGGAGGACACTTCTGGAAAGGAGAACAGCCCACCCTCCCCGAGCAGCGGCTCACCAGGTACCCCAGTGACCCCCATTGTGAGGCCGGGCCTTGGAGGCATCAGTCCCTACGGCTGGCCGACCAAGGTCTGTGCCCCCCCCCAGACTGGGAAATGGGGAGGCCTCGACTTGATTGGTGCCTTGACCTTGCTGCTGTTCTCTCCCCTTCAGGAGGCCTTCCCGCTGCCGCTGCCCAGCTGTCTCCTGGCACACGTCTTTCAGCAATCAGGCACCGTAAGCGGAGGACCCAGGGAAGCACCGAGGTGGCCGAGAAAATGATGAGCCAGGCAGCCGATCTGCACCGCGAGGAGATTGCCGAGCGGAGAAGGGAGCAGTCCGAGGCTCAGATGTGGCGGGCTGAGTTCATGGAGGCCACTCGTCAGGAGCAGGCAATGTTCCAGAGCGCTTGGAACCAGAACCTGGAAGTGATGCGTGCAGCCGTCAGCACGCTGCAAACACTTGGAGAGGCCATGCTCCGGCGACAGGAACCGGTGGCGCCCGCTCCAGAAAGGCCACCCCTTGTACCGGTAGTGACCAACACCCAGCCTGCGACGCCAGCTCAGGGAGAATTGGACGAGGGAACAATCAGCCAGCCTCCTGCCCCTCCTCCTCAGCCGAGGCAAGGTGTGCCAAGACGCTCCTGTGTTGGCAGGTCCAGGGATCGCCTCACCTTGTAGGCGCCCTTCTCAAAAGCATGAATTCCCACTCCCGGCTCCCACCAATGCACCAAAACAGGGACAACGAGGCGTTCAACAAACCCAAAAACTTTATTTTTCAACAAATAAGTGCTGCAACAGGCATCGAATGGAAACACCCCCACCCCCCGTCATCTCACTGCTCCCTTGCAGTCGACTGCTGTGCGGACAACTGCTGCTCCAGTGCCCGAACACGCCTCTCAAGTGCCCTGTGCTTCCTTCCCTGGTAGAGGAGCAGGCGCTCCACGGTGTCAAGTCTGCTCTGCACATTGTTCACTGGAAAAAAACCAAGCAGATGATGAACACCTCGGCCTCACCACACTCCCGCCCGAACCCGAAGCCCAACTCACTCACGGGTGTTCATGATTCGGCCCTCCAGTGCCTCAATGGCGTTCAGGACGTTGTCCGTCCCCTGAGGGTTGCTCGCTGGTGGCCCTGACATACTGCTGGTAGAGGGGCCTTCATGGGGCGCGCTTGTTGGTGGAGCCTCGCCAACGCTAGAAACTGTGAACAAATTGGGGCTGGTCATAAGTGTGCAGTCAAAGCATGGGATGACCTGTCGGTTGAGAATTCATGCAATTTTGATCTGGTTAGAGTTATGCTGTTTGGTTTGAGGTCACGTTTGGTTAACAGTTATGCGGTTCAAGTTATGAGGGTTGGTGGTGCCCGGGTGGCCCACGCCTGTGGCCTGTGACTCTTGAAGTTGTCCTTCAAATGTTGGGTGTTCAAACAATAAAGTTATATTGATCGGTGAGACACATACTGCCTGTTCATTGAGTGGCGGATGCACGTCAGGCCTGCACCTACCTTGGGGCTGCTCGGCCGGTGGCTCTGGTGGTGCCTCCACCACAGGTCGGCGCAGCCGGCTCTGTTGTGGCCCACGCCTGCCGCCAGGGTCTTCCCCCAGAGCTGCCTCCCGAATGGCCAGGTCTCTGCCCATCCCAGCATCTGCAACACAGTAGGACACAACACACCGCAGGAGTTAATCTTTCCAATGTTGGCAGTCCAGCCGACACCGCTCGCTGTGCAGGTGTGCCCACTCATGCCATCGCATGGAGTGGCGCGTGTCCTGCGCTCCCCGGGGGGTTCCAGAAGCGGCCTCCGGTGGCTGCTGTTGTGCCCACGCCAGCATCTACCTTGGGGCTTCTCGGCCGGTGGCTCTGGTGGTGCCTCCACCACAGGTCGGCGCAGCCGGCTCTGTTGTGGCCCACGCCTGCCGCCAGGGTCTTCCCCCAGAGCTGCCTCCCGAATGGCCAGGTCTCTGCCCATCCCAGCATCTGCAACACAGTAGGACACAACACACCGCAGGAGTTAATCTTTCCAATGTTGGCAGTCCAGCCGACACCGCTCGCTGTGCAGGTGTGCCCACTCATGCCATCGCATGGAGTGGCGCGTGTCCTGCGCTCCCCGGGGGTTTCCAGAAGCGGCCTCCGGTGGCTGCTGTTGTGCCCACGCCAGCACCTACCTTGGGGCTGCTCGGCCGGTGGCTCTGGTGGTGCCTCCAATCCCTCGGGCACACCCTCCTCTTGCTCCTCGACAGCAGGTGGGGGAAGTTCCTCTGGCGCAGGCCTCGCTTCCTCTACCTCCTCCTCCTCCTCCTCCTCGCGCACCTGTGGCCTTGCGCGCTCTATCCCCCTCTGGACTGCTGCAAGTGCAATGGGCGGGGAGGTGGTTACTCTTGGCAGCCATCTCTGTGGGCGTGGGAGATCAGAGGAGTGCGTGTGTGCCCACCAATATATTGCCCACAGACTGTGCACAATTGCCCTCGGAACGAGAGGTCCATCACGTCTCACACGGTGGGATCAGCTTTGGCCGTGGTGGAGTGTCGGGGCACAGGTTGGAGATGGAGTTGTCAACCCTATGCAGGCCAGCGTGTATGTTTTTCCTTGTAAGGCTAATGGATGGCTTCTGGGGCCTGTAACTTATGAGTGCTTTGGTGCAACATTCACACACTATGCACTGAATGGACAATGCAAGAATAGCAATCTCAAGCCACACTGACCTATAATGGACCCTTACAAACTTTGGTCCTTGTCGTGGCGGACTAGTAGTGGGGTGTGGACACGGTGAGATAGAAATGCGTTGATACATTCATTGATACATGCATCTTTTGTTGCATGGGAGTGCTCTTCCACGTTATAGAGTGGATTCAAGCAGCTTCTCTGCTTGCAGAAAAAGGGAGACCGGGTCATTTTTGGACGCAAAAATGGGTTTCCAGGGGATTCTGCAGCCATGCGGCATGGCCAATGTTGGATGTAAGGGAAATGGGTGAGACTGAGGGAAGGGGGCTGGAAGTGGCTGGATTCAACCCAATATTCTTTTCATGGGGATGTGGCTTCGAAGGTCGGGGCAGTTCTCTTGCCAGATGCCACCCCTGGGCAGAGAGCCCCGTCTCGCGTGACTTCCTGGGAACAGTGGTAACATGGTGGGCTGAAACCAGCATGTTCAGCAGTCCATGAAATGGCCCCTCGAACAGGGACCAGTTTCAGCCTAGGGGTGGGGTGGGATGACAGGTGTAGCAACACACCTTGAAGTCTGGGTGCAGTGTGCATCCAACATGCCACTCCCAGCCACACCAGCCTGTCTGTTTTCACCCATGGGAAACACTGCCAAAAGGGGGTGGGTGGTGGCACCATCTTATGGAGACCCGTTGTGAGATAGGCTCGTGCCTTCGTGGATGTCGGGAGGGGTTGGTGACATCTCGCGAGTGCGATCATACGCACAGCCACACAAGCCTCTCCTTTCCCCAGGCCTTGCACGCCTCCACTTCTTGCTTACCGGCGTGTCTCCGGTCCTCCCAACTCGGCCGGCCTGCCTGCTCCCAAAGGCGCCGCATCTGCGCAAAGTAGGGCGGTCGCGCAGTCATCCGAGGGATCCCCTGCCAGTGTTCCAGGGCCCCGAAAAAGTCCGCCTTGATCCGCTTGAATTTTGAGCGGCATTGGTCTGCGGATCGAGGGTAACCCCTCGCGCCAAGCTGTCTGGCGACCCTGGAGAAGAGGCTTTTTGTGGGAAGGTGGCTGCTGCACATGATGCGAGCCGCCTTGCCACTCTCCAGAAGCAGGTCAAGGAGCGCCTCAACCTCCCGGTCTTTCCAGAAGCGCCCCTTGATCGCCGCCATTTTTGCTCTGGCTTTTGCGGGGCTGCGTAAATGCGCGGGAACGCGACTGAGCATGCCCGAAATTCAAACTGGTTTTTGCTAGGAGGCCTGCGATTGGACAGTTGAGAGCGGCCATTTTAGGGTTTGCAGAAGTACTGGCTCTCATTTTGCACCTTTTCGCACCGGCGAACATATAGTAGCACAGCCAACCGTGCACAATTCGACCACATCCTTTTATCCCAGAACTGCTTTTTGTCCGATAACGCCATACAGAAAACAAAGATATCGTGCAGGCACCGGATCGCCCTCTAGGCCATGGGCGGGGGGGGGGGGGGTTATTATGCGGAGATCGAATGCCGCCATCTCACGGGGAGCGGAAATGATCCGGCGCCATTTTGTGGATGATCGAAGTGGCGAAAATCAGGCGGCACACGGCCATCCCTGCATAACCCATACACACTCTTTTAAGGTTAACATTTGGTTGTCTCACATTACCGTTCGACCAACCCACACATCATTCAATCGACACTCTCCATCCTGCGATGGGGGGGGGGTAGAACACCCTTCGCCAATGCTGAAACTTTGTTCAGACATATAGCGGGGTCGAAACGTGCCGCTGGCATTGACCACATTTTCGTATCTGCGCAAATGCGTCAGCCCAACAGCCCCACAATATACGGCCGCCCATCACTCCTCTGAACTCAAAAGTCGCAGGAACCGCAAATATTCTCCCGCACGCTTAACAACACCAAACGAGACCGCTTACCCCCTGGTCTGTGCGAATAATACAATTGCGAGAGATGGATGAAATGCCCCCCCTTTTCCCGCTTCAGAAACGATCCCCGCAACGGGGTCCCCTTCAAACCCCAGAATGCCGCTGCCCACACACACTCAGTTGGTCACTGGTAATAACTGCGAGGCCACCATCATTTCATAAATCAAATCTTTATTGTCACCAAAGAGTCTGCATTGCAAAAGATACCGTTGCTGGTCACGCATTCCCGGGGCCCACAAGGAAAACCAGAGCATCACCGCCTGTCCCTTGCATACATGAATGCCGCCATCGCATCACGGACCTCCTTCCCCTCCTCCAACACTCCCCGGTCGTTCTCCCCGAACTCCAGACCATCGCCGGGCATTGTCAAAGGCGTGGGATCCCGCAATGAACCTAGCACGCCATGGCCTTTGGCCTCACACAAATTGTGCAGGATCACGCATGCAGTCACAATTGTCACCACGTTCTCCTCTCTGGCCCTCAGGCGATGCAGGAGACATTGCCAGCGTCCCTTCAGACGACCGAAACTGCATTCCACCTTATTCCTGGCCCGTGCCAGACACCGGTCAAAGTACTTCTGCTGTTGCGTGATTGCGAATTTCCCATAAGGTTTCATAAGCCATCGCCGCATTGGATACGCACCGTCAGTGATCATCAGTGGTGGCACAGATACACCGTTCACAGTCAGGGTCGGATTTCCAGGGACAAAAACGCCAGTGTCCATTGCCGCACAGATGGCCGAGTTGCGGAAGACAAAGGCATCGTGATTCTTGCCACTCCAGCCCACCTCCGCGTCCACAAAACGTCCGGTGTGGTCAACTGTCCCCTGGAGCAAGATGGAAGAGAAGTTCTTGCGATTTCCATATTGGTCCGGCCTCCCCCGGGGCTGACCGATGCGAATGTGAGTTCCATCTATCGCCCCGACACAGTGGGGGAACCCCAGCGCGGAATACCCGTCCATGATCTGAAACGCAAGGAAAAGAGGATCAGTCTAGACCCCGAGTCGGCCATGCACGACATGACCAAACCACACACACACAAAAAATCACTGCGGTCGTGGACTGGCCAATCATTGTTGCGATGGCTCAAAATTCTAAATATCGCTAGTGCGCAAATGCAGATATAAATAAAAAAAATTTCATTAGGGAACAGTCTACTTGGCAATGACACTCACCTTTCCGACCTCCTCCCCAAGGCAAACCAGCTTAGAGAGCAGCTCCTTCTCAATGGCGAAGCAGACCTCCAGCACAGCATCCGAAACAGTCGATAACCCCAAACCGAAGTTGTCCCCCGTGACGCGGTAACATGCTCCAGTGGCAAGGCACCATACTGCCACGGCCACCCTCTTCTCCACGGAGACGGGCTCACGCATGTTGGTACTCTGCCGTTCCAAGGTTGGTCGAAGCACACCCACAAGCTCCATGAAGGTCCCCCTGCTCATTCTGAAGCACTGGATCCAATGTTGGTCGTCCCAAACACGCAACACTATGCGCTCCCACCAGTCCCAGCTGCGGGGATAGACCCAACAGTCCCGCGGTTCTCTAATGTGCGCAAGTGCATACCACCGCTGGTGAAGCCGATATCTTCGCAAAGCGGTCCTTCGAGCGGTTCTGGCCGGGTTGCCACAATGGAAAAGTAGTGTGGCAGCCCTTCTTCTCCGCATGATGTGCCACAGATGCGCTTGGCACAGCGCCGTCGAGCTCTGGAGCAGGAGAATCACCAGCTGAGCCATCATGAGAAAAATTTCTCTCTCGGGCGCCATGTCAGCTTCTACTGCTCACGACGCACTAAGACAATGATAGAGAATCCAGAAGAGAATCGGCAACCAATACTCTTCCTAAGAACTTCGCGGGTCGAGTTGACCGGCCAATCGCCAGCCAGTTGACGTAGCGTGGTCGCAAAGCTGCGCAATTGCGCAGCTGCGCAAAATACGTAACAAAAAAAATAAAAAAAAAAACACGGGCCAACGAGGGCCCCCGACGTCAACTGTGACGGGAAAAAAGCAACCAATGCCCGGCGACTGCAGTTGCCCGTGCGAGCAGCCGGGAGCGAGACTACACGGGACTACACGGAACACGATGGGACCAAACGCTGCAATGCGAAACGAAACAGATGGCCGGTAAGCGAATATAACCGCTAAAGAAACGCGATTTCTGCCCATCTGGAATCGGCCTAGGTTTGATAGAGGTTATGTATAAATAAGAATGTGCTTAGAATAAGAGATATTGAATTAGTGTTGGTAGGGAAATATAAATGAAATAGATTTAAGTAATAAGAAGGGTTAGGGGTTGGAAAGCTGTTGGAAGTCAATAGGGAGGGGGGAGGAAAAGGGTGGGGGTTAGAGCAGGGGGCAAAATGGGATTATTTGTGTCAAATTTGCAAAATTTTCTTTGTTTTACCACTCACTAATAAAAAATTTTATTAAAAAAAAAACTTGAGGGAAGCTGACAAGTGTCCAACCTGCGTCAGGCGTCACTTGTAGCTTGGCTCTGAGGGCATAGTTTGCAACTCCTTCCTATCTAGTTCTGACTGATTTTCCTGAGTCAAATGTCTGGCTGTGCAGCTCACTTGTCCCCTGAGGAACTATCGACTTTTTGAGAACCATGGTGCTTTTTTGTCTGAACATGTTTAAGCACATCCATCACTTCGTCCTCCCGGCATCCCCCTTCCCTCACCCTGCCAACAGCTTTGACTAGATTGTGCATGCACACACACAAAAGCTGTTGTTTCCAGTGCCTATAGTGGTGTGTGTGTGTGGGGGGGGGGGGGTCAGAAGCAGGGGAGGAAATGCCCACTCAGAGGTCATACCCAGTGTGGGAAGCACTTGTTAAATTATGCTTACAGGACAGTACTGTAACCAGAGAACATGAGGCCAAGGTGTCCATCTCTAACAGACACAGAAAGTAGAAGAGTTTATAAGGGGAGGCAGGGGATTGCTAGAATATTTCTCTTCCTTCTCTCTTACATGTTAAAGAGCTTTCTCTGTTTCACTGTCTCCCCTGAGAGACCTAAGCAGAAGCCTCTTTGGATGTGAATACCTGACAAGTTTTTAATGTGAAAAGAATTCACTAAATTTAGCCTCTGGAAATAAAAAAGGGAGAGAATGAGTGATGGAGGGGGTAACCCAACGCCAACTGCTTTCCTTTAGTCAGAACTGGTTCATTCTTTCTTTTCTGCTGTCTTGAAAGCTTTTAAGTCTGGGCGCCGTAATCTATACACAAATAAGCAACGTGACCAAAAGAAGAGAAAGACAGAGAGAAGTGCACACACTCACCTGAAAGAGAACACGCTGAATCAAGGCTCTTCAAAGCTGCTACAATCAGACAGGTATTAAATTCTGTCTCTTCAGGCGGATGTGCTGAAGGGGAAAAAAAGCTCTACTGACATGGACTTGATCTGCTGAGTTTGCCAGGCATTTGGCCCAGGATTCAAGCCATGTTTGGCTTTGTTGCAAGAGCCTATGGGGGCTTCAGTTCTTACCCCACATTGTGTGAGGTGAGACTCCCTATGGAGATGTGGTTAGCTGTTGCTGGGCTATGACCAGATATTTTGAGGTTGCCTGTAGTTAAGGAAAGGAAAACACTTTGGATATTTTAAGAGTATTGTTGTTCTCTTTCTGGAGGCAGCTCTGAAACTACCTTTTGCCTGGCAAGCCATTTTGTCTTTATTAATCTTGTGCTCAAAGGTATCTTTATAGAGAGTCTTGCAGTGCAATCCCAAGCAGGGTTACGCTCTTCAAAGCCTACTGAAATCAATGGGCTTAGAAGAGTGCAACTTTATTTAGGTTACACATCCCCAACAGCATTTCACCATTCATTGACTTCAATGGATTTCAAAGGGTTTAACTCTGCTTAGGATTACACCATTAGTTTCTTAAATTGGAGAGTCTGGCTACGACCAAAACAAAGAGCTTTTGTGTGCTTCCCAACAGCTTCTGTTTGGAGTGTGTCCACGGTCATGTCCTTTTGGCATTTGTTTAAGGAACAAAACACACACAATATAGCAATAAGAATTACCCTAGAATCTCCATCTTGTTTTCTTGTGTTTTAGGTATGCTAGGATTTCTAGTGTGCCTAGAAAAAGGAAGGCATATCAAGGAATCGGATCTGCAGCTATACAATTTCCATCATCAACGACGATCACCTATGAGCTCAATAATAGTTATTACCACTGGTATTTCAAGGGTAATGACCATGACCAGGGTGCTTGTGCAATATTGTTCAGTTACACTAGTATAATTATACCAGTACACTGGTTAAGCATCACCATGCATTTAAATATCAACCGCTATAATGGGACCTAGGGGTGAATATACTTTTGGAGTCTGCAAGTGAAATAGTGGCTTGGGAGGGGGATTGCTCTGGAGTAAAGAATAGGTGGGCAAATTTTCTCCCTCTTGCCACCTCTTCTTATCAAATAATCCCATCCACCCCAAACTGTCTTTTTCTTTTTGAACAAATGTTGGGGTCACTTATCTTCTTTATGTCTAATGCACAGGAAATACGATTTTTTTTTGTCTCTGGGGCAGGAAGAATGTTAAGGAGTATGCCAGAATCTGTATTGAGCCATGGTGAGGGCAAAGGTGGGAATTCATATCCTTCTTTGCCAGCTCCCCCATGGCTTAGCCCAGAGGGGCTGAACAACCCTTCATTCTTATCTCCCTGAACTCTTCTGCTGCTTAATGTTGATGACTGGAAAGCTTCGTAGTCAGTTTCATATCTTCTGATACCCTACTTCTCTGACTGAACTCTCTAAATGAATTAAATAAATGGCATTAATTCAATCACTGTTCAACCATTCATTGTTCTTTTCCTAACAAACAAAATAATTTTGGTTTTTCTTCATTAGTTTCCAAATGAATGTGCATGTGTAGTTACCCCCTTAGGCATGCTTGACTTTCACTGTATTGTTGCTCTAGTCTTTGGAAGTAAAAATCATGTTTGTTGCTCCCACAGTGTTATATAAAACCCTGCTACGAATTATTTGGCTGTAGTGGAGAGGTCCTCCTCTAAGAGGTGATAAACTTAGTAATACCAGTGTGCAAAATAATAAACAGAGATAGAAACAAATTAATTTCCCCCTGCAGATGAAAGAGAAGTGAGAAAGCCAAGAGGGAGTGCTAGAGATGACCATTTGGAGAACAGCTGAATTCTACCAGTAGAATTAACATTATTTCTGAACTGATAAAGAGGGATGGCAGACAGAACAATCAAAAAAAGAATTGGGGTGATAAAAATGGCTGGCACTGAATGTGCTTCTAAAAGACAAAAAATATACGCAATTGTCAATTAATCTTTTTGATAGCTTTTATGGGTTTTCCTCCTTATAATTTTATCTTTTGAGTTAAGTGAATTTAGTGCCACTGAAGGATACTGACCTGACAGCTTGGAGGCTTAAACACACGGTGTCCATCTGCAGAGCAGGCACTCCACAGGCAGCAGCAGGCATTGCTGTTCCTTCACCACCACCCTCTCCCCACATCTAATCTATCCTTGACACGGAGCACAAAATGGCAGCTGCTCAGCCTTTCACACAGGGTTGCAGACATCTCTGAATTTTCAATGTAGTTGCACGCTTGGCTTCTATCCAGCCTTCGGAGTATTGAATAGAGAAGAGTGCTATGAAAGAAGACTATGGAATAGGCCTTGTTACACAAGGTCATTGTTATAGTGTAGGCTGATGACTGCCACGTAGGATATTGTTGGCATCTGGATCCTTAAGAACTGGCTTAACCAGATGTTTTTGTCAGACAATTGGCATTGTTTCCTCACCTTAATGATAGATAATGGGGATATGAAAATCTGCATATCTATATATGAACTATTGTATAATATTCTAAGAAAAATCTAGTCAATTGAAGTTATATTCCCCTTTCCTTTGCTCTCCTGGCCATCGAATACCCTTTTAATAATAACAACATTTGATTTATATACCGCCCTTTGGGACAACTTAATGCCCACTCAGAGCGGTTTACAAAGTATGTCATTATTATCCCCACAACAAAACACCCTGTGAGGTGGGTGGGGCTGAGAGAGCTCCAGAGAGCCGTGACTAGCCCAAGGTTACCCAGCTGGCTTCAAGTAGAGGAGTGGGGAATCAAACCCGGTTCTCCAGATTAGAGTCCCGCACTCTTAACCACTACACCAAAGTGGCTCACATTTTATTAGGTGAATTTGAGTACTAAGGTAGCTGGACCCTTGTTTTACTTCCTGCATTTCCATACTGCAATACAAGAGTGCTATTGCGTTATGGTATTCTTTTGACTGTTCTTGATACATCACTTTCCTTAGATGCAGAGACTGACAAATGAATAATGAGGATGGGATAGCAAACCATCAGAATGAACAGAAGTACAAGCAAAGCGAGACTGTAATGTTTCAAGTAAGGGTTTCCATGAAGAAGTACCTTTGTGGTTACCTTAGCAACTGAAATATGCTCTACTTGAACCAATACAATTATTGGCCCAGTGGCAATCCCTGGAAATCTGGATCCTGGGACAAATATCCTGCCTGATTTGCTGACAAGTCAACCTTGATTTTTCTCATGGAAGCCCCATGGCGCAGAGTGCAGTACTGCAGCCGAAGCTCTGCTTACAACCTGAGTTCAACCACTCTGAAACAAAAGCCTGACAAGAAAACGTCATGATGCGATGTCCCCCCGTGGGTTAGTAATGACTCGGTGCTTGCACAGGGGACTACCTTTACCGTACCAACCTTGATTTTTCTCACAGAAGCCTTCAGAAGTAACTGATTATTACAGCAGTATTACCATTTGTTGACCTCAGGGTTGTTTCTGTACTCTGAGGCTTCCCCATTGTACAGTCATTGCTGCTGCAAACGCAGAGGCATTTGCAATGACAACGGTGCAGCCACACAGAGGTTGTGACGGAACAGCAAGTACCAGTTTTTAAAAGCTGACCATAGCCCTCTGGTGGCATGTGGGGGGAATGACAGGCACTCTGCTTTTGTAATTTTATTTAAAAAATCCCCCACCATCCTTTGCCTTTACAAAGGATGTAAAGACTTTGTAAAACTTTACAATGTTGAAAGACAAAAGATGTGTGTGTGTGGGTGAGTTATAAAATTATAAAAGCAGCATAAATAAATTGGTCTCAGTGTGGGTGGGATGTTTGAACATGCACGTGTTCCCGTCCACATGGCTGCAAATCTGCTTTGACTGCAGTCTTTTGGGGAAGAACAGAGCAAAGCAGAGGAAAACCCAAAGAGTGGATGAAATGAGGATATCACGTAGATGCAAAAAGCAACTACCATCATCTTCTCCAATCTTGTGGTCCAAAGTTCCACGTGGAAGCAGCCCCAGTTTAGAGCTAAACATTTGGGGGAAGCACTGACCACACACTTTCTAAAAATCGCTTGAGTGACTCAATCCAGTAAGTCGCCAGCACCCCTAGTCACTTGGTAAAGTCTTTGCCTTGATATGTTGTATATTGGGAGAAATTTTCACTTTAACCTTATAAAAAATATTAAAAGACAAAGGATTAAATCTCAAGTTATAAAACTGTAAGATGTGAATCAGGCGAGGGATAATATGCATGTTAAAGTCACCATGTGGATGCTGTCCAAATCAGCCTCCCTATCGTGGGTGATCCATTCTGTGGCTGGGAATTAATTACCAGTGGATCACCATCACTTTGCTATGAGACTCCAAATATATACCCAAGGGGCTGTAAGGAACGTTGAGCAGGAGCTTGGGGAGACGTGGCAAGGGTATGGAGTCCATGAGGAAAATGTTTTTCACTATTGCAAGGCAAGGGGTAACTGCTCACCACAGGAAGGCATAATTCCTGCGGTAAGCACAGCATATCTGCTAACTCTTAATTTCTAGGTGCATTTGTCTGCCCAAAGGACTGTGTTGTGTTGCCCTTTCGCTTCATGGGGAGTAAAGAGCTGGTCAAAAGTTTTAAAGCTATACTCTGAAGTGTGCTTCACAGATGCCAAATACTATGGTGTGTGTGTGTATGGTATGTGGTGCTCTTCACTGCACATAGAGAGCAGTGTGTGAAAACACTCCTATTTTTAACAATTTCCCATTGCAGTACCAACAAGCATGCATAGCAAAAAAAAAAAAAAGAGAGAGACTATATTTTTAGAAAAATGAACATTCAAAAACCATCCCCAGACCTTGTCAAATATCACAACTAGAAAGTGGAATCCTTTCTCTTGGTGCACCAGCTCAAAATGGGCAACTCTACCCATTTCAATAGCATTTGCTTCCTGAGCAATGCACTTTGGATCTCTGGGAGTATCACCATTGACCTCAGTGAGAGATCACCTGCACCCTAATTTAGTAGTCTATTAAGACTGAGGTTAATTAAAAGATGTCACTTGATTCCTTCTGATTTTCATATAGTCATTGCACTGTTGGCAAAGGGCTAGGACAGAGAGAGTCAACCCTCCATGAATCCACGCTACACCTGGTGAATAACACAATGCCAGACCATTTTGCTTGGCACACAGAAGTGGCTCTCTGCCCAAGGAACCAAGGTAAGCCCTTCTGCTGCTGGCAGTGCTGTTGGGGCCTAACTTGCTCCCAGCATGTCTGGCCAATACACCCCTTCTCCCTTTTTTCTTTCTCTACTGGCGCACTAACATCTTCATGGGAAACACTCCAGGCAAAGAGTGTTGACTCCCCCGGGGTTGGATGTGTTGGTTCCTTCTTAAGATGATTCTATGCCATTCTGAGGTATAGAATGCTAATCCCTACTATAAGGCTATTTTCACAAGTAATGATAGGAGCTTATTTTGGTCTGGAATAGGTCACAGTTGTTTTTAAGGTAATAGAAAAAGCTGAAGAGGACTAGTTTTTTAAATCAGCTGGTTGTAGTAAAAGTTGAATTGTACCCAGTCCCAGGAAATACAAAACCAGATTTAACCACTGCCTGGGTTGCATAAAAACGACCTTTTCTATGGCTGCAGTTCTAAGGAGGAAAGATGTTCCACGGCTTAGATGGGACTTAGGTTCAAATACTTAGGCTGCAATCCTGGGCTTTCACATTTTTAGCTGGCCGGGCGACAATACTTGCTTCCTACAGGGGAGACACAGCTGCAGAGCGGTGCCCGACCACGCTGCCAGCTCGTGTTGGCCGCCGATCCCCGTTCTGAGTGCCAGTTCAAAGCTATACGCGTGGAAAACCAAGCAGTTTAAAGCACGAAATATTAGCACTGACAACAGCGGAACCGGAGAGCGCATCCCTTCACCACCGGCGTCCGGCACCTCCGGGCTCCTCCACGCGAGCCTTGCCACTTTTAAGGCTTTCCAGCAGGCATCGCCCTTTTAATAGCACGCCAGCCCCCTCGGGCTTCGGGCCTCCCTTCCCTCCGCCTCTTCTTCGCCAGTGCGCCGTTCAGCACAGGTCTGCGCGCCCTCTAGAGGCGGCAGCTGGGGGAGCAGCAGCGGCAGCCCCTTTGAATGTGTGTCTTCGTCTGTCTCCCTGGGAAGTCAGATCGAGGCTGGAGTTCCATTGGAACCCTGCGCTGCATTCCATTCCATTCATGCTGGGCAGCGGCGGCAGCAGCAGCCACAGAAAAGCGAGCGAGGCACCGAGCGCCGACTTGCAACGGGGAGGGGGGGCTGTTTAGCGTGGAATGTAATTATGGCAGGCACATCCGAAGCGAGCTCCGATTCATGCTGTAAGTCGTGCGATCTAACTTTCCTCATTTACCTCTCCAAGAATACGTATTTTGAAAGCAGTGATTTTGCAGAGAGGGAGACCGAAAAGCTTGGTTTCGAAGGGTGGGCGAACGGATTGTAATCCCCCACCTTGTTTCTCCGGCTTGGTCCGTAGTAGTTGCACCCCATACGAGGGAGCGACACATTTACACACGCAAACACACACACAGATACGGGGAGATGTTCAGCCTTTTTTTAGCTTGGGGGAAGCCTGCGTGCTTTTTGCCGGGGGAAGATTTGCTGCTCCGCACACGGCGAGATTCCTTCTTGATTTAT
Organism: Eublepharis macularius; assembly: GCF_028583425.1. Classification (NCBI taxonomy): domain Eukaryota; kingdom Metazoa; phylum Chordata; class Lepidosauria; order Squamata; family Eublepharidae; genus Eublepharis; species Eublepharis macularius. Next base: position 122,452,700 of record NC_072793.1, read on the forward strand.
ATATTTATTTTTTGCATGCGGGAGGAAAGCGGAGTTTGCTGAATTCTTTTGCTGGGTGGGATCGCCGTTGCCGCTGTGCTGCTGCTATTTGGGGTGTGTGTGTGTGCATTGTGTGTATACGTACTGTGCTGTGTGTTCTCGGCGCTGGAAGATCGTAAAGTAGGGAAAGCGCGTGTGTGACACAGAGACACACACACATACAAGGCATTGTAGAATGGGGGTGGGGAGAGAAAGGAAGAGGCTCGCCGCTTGGCCAAAAATGCTCCGCGGGAATGGTGCGGTGGGGAGACTTTCCCGAGGGAAATCAAACTGGCTATAGGAAGAGCCTGGATGGGTCTCTCCTTAAAATGTGGCAGCCAGGCTTGGAGCGGAAAGAGTTGACAATGAGACGTGAAGAGCGTTTGCAATTAAAAGTGTGCGGGCAAACGAGGGAATCGGCTCGCCTTTGAAATTGACTAAAAGGGCGTGTATAGTTAGCGGTGGCGGTCGTGGGGGAAATGGAATGGAAAGGACTGGAATGGATCAGCATGTGGTTGTAACAGCTACGCTCGCAATAGAGGAGCGGCGGGGAGGGGAATCGGAAGGGGGGATAGCGCTTTCTTGAAAAGCTTCAGATGCTCTAAAATGTGCCACCGCTGCTTCCCTGCGTGAGAACGCTGAGAGAAACTCTCCCCTCGCCACACCATGCCTCGGCAAAGGGAAAAGGTAGGGAGAGGTGGGAGCGGAGGGGGGGGAACTGCAGTAGAGCTGAGCGAGGACGGGGGATAGCGGAGTGCATGCGTGGCTGGGGGGTGTATAGCGTGGTGGAGCGCCTGCCGCTGCCAGCTCTTTCCGCATTTACCTTACGTTTTGAGATTATTTTCCAGGAGCTGCTGCTACCTCCGCCTTGCTCCGATCGCGGGGGCCGTGGTGGGGGGAGACCGGCGCTTTAGCGGGAAGCTCCGCAAGCTGTATTGCACCCACTTTCCCCTTCTTTTCCGGGGCTTAGATGAGACAGAAAGAGGAAGGGAAGCAGAAGCTGGCGCTGCTTTGCGGAAGGCGGTCTTTGGGGCTGGCAAGGAGAGAGGGAATCAGCTTCGCAGTGCGAAAGTGACTCAACTCGCCAGTCATCCGCTGCGCAGCGGACCCGGCCGAGATTGTCCTGTCATTTCCACCAGCAATTTCCCTTCTGCTCGGTCACCTGATTGGGAAAGGGAAAAGTTTGATCAGAAACATATCTTCCCCCGTAGGGCCAGCAGTGGGGCGTGGATGAAGGAAAGAGCAGCCGCTTCGGTGCTCTTTTTGGAAAGGCCCAGCCTGCCCAGTGCTCTTCTCTCTTTTCTCCCCCCTCCCTCGCAGTTTGGGTGTCATTTCAGGACCCGAGCCTGCCCCACCCACTCCCCCCATTCACTCCCCCAAGGTGCCTGAAGTTGAAGAACTTTGCCTGCCGAGTGTGCCATTCATTGGGCATGTGCGTCTGTTTCCCATGGAAAGCTTCGGTGGGTTTCTGGCTCTGGGCTTCAGCTGATCAGAGGCTGGAAAGATGCTGCAGCCAGATTAGAGGGGGATGGATTGGGATGCTGGGTTGCTGCCCCCTGGGATCCAGGAGGCTTTCCCTCATTCTTCTCCTGGCTGCCCTCCTTTCCAGGAAGCAGCTTTTTGCTGGCTTGTCATCTCCCTCTGTGACAAGCAGGAGCTAGACTGACCGCTTTAGTAGCCAGTTGTGGCATTGGGGTGGTGACTGCCGGCATTGGGTGGGTCTTTATACAAAGCATTTTGCCCAGTGCTGTAACCCTCTCCCTATTTTTTTCTTTCCTCATCTAGTGTAATAAAAAAAAAAAAAGAGGGAGAGAATCTACTGAATGGTGTGGAGGATTCAGGAACCTTTGCACAGCGCTTTGCAAAACACAGCACCATCTTAAGGCTTATTCATTCATGAATTATTCTCCTTGATTATGGTGTGTAGTTTAGGAAAGGCTTCCATGCTCTGCCACCCAACAGCAAGCCTCTTTGCCCAGATGATAAATATAGCTCCGTAGAGTGAATGGGAAGGAGAGGGTTTTGTAGGTGTTATTCATAATGCGTACGGATAAGCCTGAACAATAAACAAACAAACAAAAAAACTGGGAGGCTGTAATGTACCCAGAACTCTTGGGGGAAAGGCAGGGCATATATCTAAATAAATAAGTAATCAATCAATCCAATAGAACCATTAAAGTGGCATATAGCAAAACTACCTCTTGTTTGCATGTTCGTTTTTCAGAATTGCTTTCATAAAATTATTGTGCTAGTGATTATGTCCCGTGTTGTGGACATGTGATAAAGATATGCAGTCTGTGTCCCGTGCACACTTGCTAGGCTCCTGTGTTATTCAAGAGGAGGGATTTGCAAATATTCAGAAGTGGGCTGAGTCCAGTTGAAATCTAAGGGTTTAAGCCTTCTTTTTCTTCCAGTTGTCACGTATGCTAGTTCTTCCTTTCTATCCAGTGAGCTTCTTTCTAATCACTATACCAATGTGTTTATGCATATTGATTGTCTGTATTGACAGGCTCTAGCTGGGAGAGGGGTGGTTGTGAGGCAAGGAATGAGACGTGTGTAAGCAGAATTTACATGAGATCGGTCATTATTGAATGGGGGAGCAATGCAGGATTTAACCTTCTTGCTTGAAACTCCCCTTTTCCTCATGCCCCTGTGTGCTGAAGGGAAGCATCTTCAGTCTCCTACAAAATTAGCCATGCCAATCATTCTTTGACAAACTTAACAGGGAAGAAAAGTTCTGATCACAAGCTGCCTCTAGGAAAGTAGTCTTCTTTTTGCTTAAGATGAAATCTGAAAGCAAACCGTCTTCTGAGAATACAGTGGGTTATTGCCCTTTCGCTAGAGTAAAAATTATGCATCCATGTTCATAAAGAGGGGAGGGATGGGCAAGGGACAAGCACAGCTATTGACTGCATCAAAGGTTATTCATTTGAAAACACCATTTCCCTCTGTATAGCATCTAATTGCTTCCTGAACAATCTCAAGGTCTTCTGTATGTACTCAGTGGGCAAAATGAGCTGCTCGATTTCTCTCTGTCTTGAGATACCAATGACCAAATTGTGCAGACTCAGGAAGTTAAAGAAAATTAGTGGGCCAAAAAACTCCCAAGCTGATGCAGAGATAATTCCGTAAGCGGTTACAAAGAGGAGAAGGCTTTTTAAAGCATTCTTTTGCAACAGACTCTGTTTGCATAGTTCAACTTGTTTTATATTAGTAAATTACAGTGCTAGCGGCACTGAGACAATATCGAGGCTGTGTGGGTGGGAAGGAAGTTTGGATCCAAAATATGCAGTCATGTAACAGAGCAAGACGCTGTAGGGAATGCTAGCTGGTAATGTGCTACATCCCATTCTGGAATTGTCTTTTTGTTTTGGATTCTTCTGAAGCCTTCCTTTCACTAGATCTGTCTATTTGGATTAAGATCCTTGCTTGCATAAAACATGCATGTATTCCTCTCCAGTAGGTTTTACAAAAACAACAGCCAGAAGGCAACTCTTGCTGTTTGGAGTTGGATCACTGTTTTTTTTCTTCTTCTGTTCTGTATAGGTATATGCCATGGCAAGGTGTTTAGGGACCCAAGATGAAACAGTCCCCCACTCCATCACTTAAGCCTTACCCATATTACATGAGACATGCCCAACTTTTAATGATATATATTAAATTATATCGAATTATTTTATGTATGTTATTAATAATCCACCTTTCTCACTGAGACTCAAGGCGGATTACACAGCGTAAGACAATATAGTACGTTACATTACAATACAATGTAAGTCTGTACAGAGAGTGAGAGAGATCTGGTATATGTGTTCCAATAGCAGCGCAATAGCATTCTGAAATTTAGGGGAGGGGGCATACTCCTTGAGAGGATGCTTGCTTTGTGTACATGAAGGTTCCAGGGTCAAGCCCTGGTATCTCTAGCTAAAGCAGCCACTGGGTAAAACCTTTCTCTCCCTGAGCCCTTGGGAAATAGTGCAGCTGAAAAGAGACAGAATTGGCACGATTGACGTAACACGAATGTTTCACATGTTCAGTAACACATTAGTAATTTTATTTAACACCAAACTTAAAAGAAAAACTTCCAATAAACGATGTTTTTTCTTTTTTCAAGATGCTCATACAACCTTTAAAAAACAACAGACAAGCTTTTCGGATAAAATGTCATTTATCACTTCATCAGACCCCTTGTTCCTTGCCAAAAAAGTGCTCAGTTGAAATAAGTGCCAAAAGTCCCCCCCCCCAAAATAGAAGCAGTCCCTAATAACAGTTAAGTGCCACCCAGTCACAACCAATTTATGACAATCCCTCAAAGGGTTTTTTAAGGCAAGAGATAAGCAGAGGTGCTTTCCTTTGCATAGCAACTCTGGTCAATCTTAGTAGTCTCCCATCCAAGTGCTACCCATAGCTGACCCATAGCTTGGTTTCCAAGTTCTATCAAGCTTGGGCTATTCAGGCTGCTAGTTCTTAAATTTCAGCATGTGGGAACATTGGCTTTCATCCTGACATTAATTATGTGAACAGGTCCCATTGATTTCAGTGGGACTTACGTCTAAGTAAAACCTGCAGTCTTTGTAATTAGGATGTTGTTGTAAAGGCTGTTGTGGTGTTGTAATTACAAGCCATTTTACAACTGGATATATTATTATTAATTATGATTTATTATTTATGATGCATAGTGCTAATACACATGGAGCTTTATGGGAAAAAGAGAGAGGCTCTTCCTCCAAGGAGCTCTTCTATGTATCTGAACCAAACAATCCCCTTCACCTCAGCAAACGCTGTCCTGGATCCTTGCTCTACCTTCCAGTCTTCTACTGTGACCCTATATTAGTAAAAATTAGTTATCAGTTGGTTACAGATTTATGATAGGAAGAGATCAGTGTCAGAACGCAGCTTCTCAAGTCTGACTCATGGGTTACTCTGAAGCTGTTCTTGAGATGGCTATGAGAGAAGGGGACATGAGAAAGACGCGGTTATTTTGAGGCACTTCCAGATTCTCAGCATACCGGTGTGTTACTCATGAGCAGATAAGCGATGAAGACCTTTCCACATTAGGAATTCAGGCGACAAGTGTCTTGGTTCAGTAGCATAAAGTAAGACAAAGTGCTTAATATGAAAGGCAGGCAAAGTTTTCTGCCATAGAGATGCTATGTATGTGTGTGGCAGTCGAGAGAGGTCTAGGTTTTTTAAAATCTTCTCAGGCTCCTTGATATAAATTGTATTTGCTGCAAACAGAGGCTCACCCAAATCTGTATTGTGTTTGCAATTGTGAGGGGCAGGGCAGGGGGAGAACAAAATCCAAATCTTGCTTCCATCCATAAGCTGAAGCTTTTTATCTTGTTAGATGCAGAAAGAATTTGGTAGGGGGAGGGGAAACAAACCCTCCTAATGAAAATGTTGGGCTTCCAAGGAGGACAGATCAGGGCTTAGGGCTGGGCCTGCTTAATGTTTAACCAGGCTAAACAGCTTAAATATGACCTAGTCTGGTGTTCGTCTTTCTCTCCTTCCTCAGTAGAAAATATCACTAGACCTCTGTTTCCGTTTCTGCCCCCTCAAGAACAGTTGGATCAAGAATTGAAATAATGCTGTGGGTTGCTTCTTCCAGGCCTTGAGAGAATTGACTGCGCTTTGGAGAATTGGAAGGGTTTAGTCCTAAACGGGTGGCTTGACTTTTACCTCAGTGGAGGATTTTCGGCTAAGGAGCCCCAACTGTTTAGTCCTTAGGTGGCAAAAGCTCCCTGTAGTCAATGCACATCCTGATTGCAGGATGCAGTTATAGGAGTGGCATCTGACTCAATTTATTTTGAACCACTTCACTATCCCTAACAGACTCCTTTGTAACTAAAAAAAAAATTCATGCGGAGTGCCCAGAGGCACTAATTTCCTATCTGAGATGTGACATCCATAGAAATTTAGCTGCCTTGTAGTGTTTGTACCTATCCTTAAAGCACCCCTGCAAGATGGCACCATGTTTTTATCTCTGTTTTAGAAACTGTGAAGCATTAACAGTGTTGCTTTACCTTGCTGGCCTGATGTGGAGACAGTAAATAAACTTGAGGCTTCAGAGTACATCTGCTACTGATTCACCTCTGGTTTTAGCGTCTGACGGGGAGGGCGGTCTAGAAATGTGATTAAATAAATAAATATATTCCACAGGAGTGATGGATATTGTCAACTCCATTACTATATCGCAGCAGAATGTGTGTGTGTGGTGGGGTGGACTTGGCCAGGGCAATGTAAGAAATTAGTGGCTAGGAAAAATTGGATTGAAGTATGAGAAAATACACTAAGATTTGCTCTGTGTTGGTGAGGGTGGGGGATGAGGAAGGATACAGAAAGCTAGCAGCAGCCAAGGAACTTCTGGGCTAAGTTTGTTCTCTACTTCTTGCAGTTATTAAAAGCCTGGGTGGGGCTGGAGGTGTGAGCTTAAGTGGAACAGCCAAAGGGCTCTTGGTCCGTGGCTTCAGTCCCAGGCTTGTAGCTTAGGTCCTGTGTTAGGCAGCGTTATCCATCAGTACCAGCCCAGGATATGTGTGCCTGCCTTTGTTTTGTTGTATTTTGTGTTGAAATTCACATATTGTATCTTTTTCTGTGAGCTGCTTTGGATTCCTGCGAGAAGCAAAGCAGCATATATCTGCCATAAAAGATAAAAGAAAGAAAGGTAGCCCTGGATTATCATCTGGAAGCTTCTGTTCAATCTTTGAAGTTCATGGTAACCTGCCTCCTGATGGGGAAATTAAAAAGGTAAAGGTGCAAGCACTGAGTCATTACTGACCCATGGGGGGATGTCGCATCACAATGTTTTCTTGGCAGGCTTTTTGTTACGGGGTGGTTTGGCAGGGGGAAATTACTGGGGGCATATTAAAGCAGCACTTCCACTGGCTTTGTTGCCTTCCAGTACCTTCCTTCCCCACATGTCCTGCCTGAGAGTGGTTCCATACTTTATGCCTCATTTGTGTTTGCTGTGGGTATGCTGGCCTTTCCCACAGCAAACAAAATGTGCACCACACGTGCACATCCTTACGTATTTTCCAGGAAGGCAGTCAGTGCTGTTATGTATGTACACTTGCGTGTTTAAGGGCATACGTCCTTCATTCACACTTCACCCTGGGTTTTTCAACTTCTGCTCTAGTATAAGCCATGCTAGAACCACTTAGAATTGGTTTTGCTAAACTGATTGCTTTGCAGTTCTCTGATGTGACGGAGCTCACTTGTTTATGGTATCTGATTATGACCATACTAGAAACAGAGCCCGTTGTGCAAATAAATACAACGGGCTCTAGAAAGCTGGGGCTGGGGAGGGCGGTGGGGGGGGGGGGTTAGGAACGGCTGGCAGATGGGGGGCAAGAAGGGTCTGGGGAGAGGTGAGAAGCAGGAGGGGTCTTCTGGGCAGCGATGGCAGGTAGGGAGGCAATGGGGGTTTGGGGAGGGTGGAGAGGCAGAAGGGGTCTGCGGAGGAATGGCAGGTAGGGAGGGAATGGGGGTCTTGGGAGGGTGGAGAAGCAGGAGGGGTCTGGGGAGGAATGGCAAGTAGGGAGGCAATGGGGGGTGGGGAGGGCTGAGAGGCAGGAGGGGTCTGGGGAGGAATGGCAAGTAGGGAGGCAATGGGGGTCTTGGGAGGGTGGAGAAGCAGGAGGGGGTGGGGAGGATTGGCAGGTAGGGAGGGAATGGGGGGTGGGGAGGGTGGCAGGTGGGATGTGGAGCCAGGGAGGGCGGGCAGGCGGAGAGCGGTGCGCCGCGGCTCCTGCAAGCCTCGTAGGGTGGCAAAGCTCTGCTCCCCTCGTTACCCCTCGCCCTGGGTCCGTGGAAGGCATCACACCGCGGCTCCTGAGGGCCTCTCAGGGCGGTGGTGCTCCGCTTGCATCCCCTCGCCATGGGTCCGAGGAGGGCGGAGCGCCGCGGCTCCAGGGGCCTTGTAGGGTGGCAGTGCTCTTCTCGTGCCCCCTCGCCCCGGGTCCATGGAGAGTGGCGCGCCCGGCTCTGGTGGGGCTGACGCGGTAGCGAGCGCTTTGCTCTTGCCCCGTCCCTGCCAAAAGTGGCGCAGCTCAGCTCCGGCGGGGGTCAGTGGGCCGCGGACGCTTCTCCCCCACCGCAGCTCCCTCAAGGCTTGCTGGCCCGCCGCCCTTCTGGCCTGCTGCCCACTGGGCTACGAAGCCGGCGGCAGCAGGCTGGCCCTCCTCTCCCGACCCTCGGCGCCCTCGAAAGCGGCCTTCCACGGCGCCCTTTTATGCTGGTGCGCCCGGGCATGTGCACCAGTATAAATGTGCGTCGTCGGGAAGACGCTAAGGGAATTATATAGTAGGATTCTGCATGTTATAGTTCAGTGTGGTGCTGTGGCTAGAAGGCTGAGCTTGTTTGTCGGAAATCCAGGTTCCTACTCCCACTCAGCTATAAAACTTACTTATTGGGCTTAGGTAAATTGTCTGACTCTCACAGGGATTGTGAGTCTGACAGTGCAACCCTAAAGAGAATTACACCTTTCAAAGCCCATTGACTTTAGTGGAAGTCTGCACTGTAAGAGGCCATACAGAGCTCTCTGGACAAAGGGCTTAATAAATACAATAAATGTGATGCTTGGGATTAGAAAATCCTACTTCATTAGAGGGGGTTGAATTATATCATACTGTGTTCTGGTGACCCCTTCGGATTCCTTGAAAACTTACCAGGGGTTCTTCAGTGAGAAGATCAGTAACAGCAGACAAGATTCCCTGAGCAAGGTTCAAGTCCAATAGAATCTTAAAGACCAACAAAGAGTTTCCCAGGTATATGCTTTCAAGAATCAAGCTCCCGTCACTAGATATGTCAGGGAGTTTGACTCTTGAAAGCTTATGCTCTGGAAACTCTCCTTGGTCTTCAAGGTGCTACTGGGCTTGAACATTCCTCATCGACTGCAGACCAACACAGCTACCCCCCTGAAAAGATGCTTTGAAATGCAACATTCTCCACCAGCACCAGTCTTGCCCTTCAATGTGGTGCTGCCCCAGTGTTCCTGCTGTGGGGATATTGGTTGTATTCTTTCTAGGGCATGTTCTCAGACAGGCTTTACAAGTCTGGCTGGTGCCCCAGATTAGGCATGCCAGAATCCTCTGCAATGCTTACAACTTGCTTTTCAGACCAGTTGATGTGAGAAATGTTCCTCAAAGAAGAAAGTTAAAAAAACACTGGATTAGATGGTTCTGGAATGTCTGACTGCCTGAAAGGGTAGACCACAGCTCCATTCCCCCAATTCTATAACATGCTGAAAAGGACTATTAAAGAGTGATAATAGGTAACTTTGTTAAGTCACCTTCTAAATAAGCCCAGATGTAGACAGTTGTGACTCTGATCTTCATTTCTGTGTGAAAGGTTTGTGAAAAGGATATTTATTTGGGATTCATGGCATTATGGGCAATTTTCACCTGCTGTCCAGTTTTCACCTGCTCTCACACTCAAAGCCACCCTTCTGGAGCTGCTAACTGCAGCTTGCACAATGTAATCGTGTATGTACAGTAAGAACACAAAAGTTTTTCATATTGGTATGTAGAGGTGGATTTGTTTAAAAGTCTTCTGTAATAGATATGGGAAGAGGTGGGTGGTGTTTAACCAATTCTGTTCACCTCAAATGTATGTAATACCTTTTCATACAGGATATCTTGTGGCTGGTGAGAGGAGGAGTTTAGTTTCACCTGTGAAGAAAAGCCTCGTGGCACTTTGAGGCGCGGTCAGTCAGTGTGATTAGAAAAGAGCCAAAGAAACCACACGGCTGCTCAAATAAAAAGCTCAATCATGTCTGTGCATTTCCTCCTGGAGCAGCCATTACTTTTGGATGATGTGTTTCTGTTCCAGCCTGACCTTTGCTGATGTTGCTTTTAGGTCCGCCCCTGTTCTCAGACCCTTTAAACCTCAGGCAAATGTCTCTTAGATAGCTGAGAAACGTTCCTGACTATTTTAAAAAGAGTAATGGATGCACTAGTGGTTGAGTCCTTCATCTAACAGGGGTCTGAAAAGCACCTGTCCAACCTCCTCTCTGTTCCCCGATAGACCAAAATGTTTAAATTCCTTTCCAGTTGCCTGAACAGCCATTGTCCTTTAGGGTTGAATCTCAGCCCAAATTAAATTTGAAGTTTTCTGGGTTTTTTTACCCTTTTGTTTTTGATAAATGATGCTGGGTGAGCTTAGAGTTTTGCATAATTAACCTCCTGAAGATTAGGTTTGCAACCAGTGAGGTTTTACATTTGTCAAGGTTATCTGTGTCTTTGTTTAACATACTTGCTTTTCTCTCCCTCCCCCAATCATTGTAACTTCTGTGAAAGGAGTGCCAAATGGATTGAATAGGCATGGATTATTTGGTGGCCTTATTCACAGGTGGGTAACTCAGGCATGGGGACAGAGGCTGTGTGTAGTTAGTGGGACTGACAAGTACTCTTCATTAGGGGTGCTCAATCATCTGCTAGTTTGAGTCTAGTCCTGTATGCCATCGATGACCAGGCAGCCAATTTATCAGTGGGCTGTTCAGCTTTTTGTGGTCTGTTTATACCTGGCAGGGAACTTTTCTTTGGGGTGGGGGAGGTGGGCGATCAGCTGGGACAGCCCCCTTCGGAAAACTTCACTGTGTCCTTGCAAGGCTGGGAAACAGCAAAGCTTTGAGTTAGCGCCTGTTTACCACCTCCCCCTTTGCTGTCAATTTTCCAACCTTCCAGGGACACACAAAGTTTCTCATGGCGGATCAGCTAAGATTTGGCTTCTGATCTCTTACCTTGGAGACCAAGAAACAAAGTTAGCAACAACAGGGCAGCTTCAGACCAGTTTGGCAGCTTCTTGAGTTGTTTGGTGCCCAGGAAAATGCATCAGGGGCCTGGCTCACTTCTGGCCATGGTAGTCAAAAGCAGTATGTTTGGCTTGTTGTGACCATGCTTGCTTCAAAATTGTGGCATCTTTACTCCTGAGACCCCTGAGTTTCCTCCTGGGTCTCTCTAATGTATTGTGGGATAACAATAACTTGATGCACTTTAATTTTTTCCTCTTCCTTTGTTTGCACATTATTAGTCTTTGAAATTGAACTCCCATTCAGGGTCTGCACTGTTGTGTATTCCAGTTTTGCTTAGTCCAAGGGGTGAAAATTGCCTGAAACATGAAGTAATGCAATGGAAGGAGGAGCAACTCCTCTTTGTGCCTTGTTTGCTAAAACTGGAAGGGGGGAGAGGGGTCAGAAGAGAGGAATGTGCTCGTGCCAAGGCAAGAGATACCATTCTCCTGTTAAGAAAATTACAATAATAATATTTGATTTATATACCACCCTTCTGGACAACTTAACACCCACTCAGAGCAGTTTACAAAATGTGTTATTATTATCCTCACGACAATCCCCCTGTGAGGTGGGTGGGGCTGAGAGAACTCCAGGAAGCTGTGACTGACCCAAGGTCACCCAGCTGTCTTCAAGCAGAGGAGTGGGAATTAAACCTAGCTCTCCATATTAGAGTCCTGCTGCTCTTAACCACTACACAAAACTGCCTCTCCTGCCCTGGAAGTTGCTCTCTCTCCACCTACAGTGGCTCTGAAGCTGAACCACCTGCTTTCTGCAGAAAGAAGATCCCCAGCCCCCAAATTCTAGGTCACAAAAGCTCGAGGACTTCCATACTCATGAGCAGCAAAGTGCTCTTCTGTAGTAAAGGGTTGTACACACAAGACCATGGATGCCTTAGTTATTGGATGTTAGCTTATTGTATGTGCATTTGGTCTTATAACTGGTGTAACTTTTTTGTTGTTTGTACACATGACTGTTAACAGTCCGTGTGGGAAAAGCCCCTTCTGGTCCTGAACACTGACAGGTTTGAGGCCAGCTATTTTTTAACAAGCAGAGCTTGTTAACTTTGCCTGCCTTTAGTACTGGGAATAAAATTGTGCTGCTGGTATAATTGTATTTTGAGGATCCTGTATGCAATTGCTGTGTAATTGCAAGGGTTAATTAATTAATTAACTTCACTTATGTCCAGCCTTTCTCCCTCATGGGGACCCAAAGTGGCGTACATCATTTTTCTCTTCTCCATTTTATCCTCACAACAACACCCCTGTGAAGTAAAGTAAGCTAAGAGAGGGAGAATCACCCAAACTCACCTGGTCTGCTTCCATGACAGGATTTGAACCTGGGTCTCCAAGATCCTAGTCCAGCACACTAACTACTATATCACACTGGCATGGGCATTCTGTGTGGTGGCCTGGCCATTAATACTGGGCTTTTGCTGGTTTTTCACAAGCCACAACTGCTGCCTTGATACTCCCATGGCTGCTGCCTAGATGGGAGCATTAGGCAGATTCCCCCCAGCCTTCCTGTGAACTCCCTCTGGAGAGCTGAAAATTTTTTTAATGGAACTGTTTCAGCTGACTGGACTCTGCCTTCCTTTACTTGGAGACCTGGGAGCTTCATTGGAGCTCATGCTTCCCAGGTCTCAAGTCCTGGAGCCTCTTTTCAGTCCTGGGGTTTAGCTATGGCACGTGTGAAAAATGTCTCTCTGTGGTGCATATTTCCCTCCCAATGAGAGTCGGTATGGTCACCCCCTTGAGATTTCTGTATCGCCTTGACTCTCCTGAGCCCCCATACCTCTCTCTCTCTGCCGCAGTAGCCTGCCTCGCTAAGGCTGACAGCTTGCAGAGCAGCCTGCAGGCTCTTCCTCGGCCCCCACCTCCTTTGCTATCTCACACATATCCAATTTGCTGGCCAAGTTGGCACAGAGACCGCGGAGAAGTAGTAATCCAATTTGGGCACTTTAACTGCACTTTGCTAACAGTGCCGCTGGCCAAAGCTTGGGAACTTTAATCTGCCTAATGACCTTAGCTTCAGGGACTGGTAGACTGACTGACAGTGATTTGTTTTATTTATTTCCGTTTACTTTTTCTTTGGCTTTTGGAGGTGGGTTTGTGGCTCAGATGTTAGGATTGCCAGGGTCCAGTTGCTTATGTCTGTGGCATTCTGCAAAAGCTCCAACTTCCTTCTGTGACAGAAGGGAGAACAGAGAAGTGTGGGGCTTTTTGTAATTTTGTTTTTACCATCCTTCTGTCTTATTCTCCATTTCTTCCCCTCCAGCTCTTAAAAAAAATTCTTGTACAGACAGCATCACCAGGCAAATCAGTTTTTCAATATATTATTATTTTCAGGAATGCTCAGCCAAGAAAAATAAAGTGTCTTTCACTTCCTTTGGTTGCCTACTGTTTAATGTACAAAATACAGGGGTGGTAATTGCATTAAAATGTATATAATTATACCATACTGGAAAAAAAAAGTCTTGTTAATTGCACGGGTGTTTTGAACTGATAAGTGTTGAGTGATTCATGTTTTCTTAGGAGCTCACTAAAGCGGAGCTGTCCTCCACAATGGGAGAGGCTTGTTTTCATATCGTTCGGAGATGGTGAACTAAACATAGAATATGGGCTGACTTTGCTGGCTTTTAGGCCTACTGAACCTTACAGGGTTGTTTGGCTATCAATCCTGTAAGACGCTGAGCACAATGCTGCCAAGCACTTAGATCCAAACTAGATGTGGGGGCAGGGAGGCAGCGACACTTGTTATTCACATAAATAAAGTGAGAGGTAGAGGCAGTGGCCTAATCTTTACCTGAGGCGTGTGGAGTTGAGGGGAGTTGACCCTTGCCCTCTTAGCTTGCTGCATTCCATTTCTTCAGGCACTTCTCAGCCTGCTTTGCGTTTGGTAACAGATGGACTGACAGGAAAGTGGCTGGGGTGACAGTGGGCAAGGAAATCAGGCAGAACAGGCAGCTCACCACTTATCCACACAACACTTTTCATGCAAAACTTACAGTGAGATCCTAAGCAGAGTTACTCCAGTCTAAGCACATTGATTTTAGATGGGCTTAGACTGGAGTAACTCTGCTTAGGATTTCGTTGTTAGAATCTCACCCTGTTTTTAGATGTGAATGAGTGGAAAGTGAAGGAACAAACATGGCCTCTCCTGTCATATCTAGCTGGCCTTTAAGCATATTGGTGAGTTTTTTAAAGGGAGCAGTCATACCAACTCTGAGGCTCTTGGTGGATTAAAAATGTGTTATTTGATTAACTGTCTCATTTTAAATCAATTACGCTTAGATACATTTACATATTACCGAGCCTCCGTGAAGGTGCCTTTGTGAGGATAGTGAGAGAAAGTGTGAAGTCATTTAATATTCAATAAATAAAACCTACCACATATTCCTTTTTTGTAGAGTAAGCTGTCTTTTGTATTTTCTCCTTCCATTATATTTCGAAATATCAAATGTTAGTTTACTGGCCAATGCTGGAAAAAAGTAAGGTCAAGATCTATCAGTGCTGCATAAAATCAAGATTTTTTCCTCCTGAGCATTGTCGGCTTCAGTTGTGTGTGGGCAGTCAAGTCACCACTGACTTACGGTGACCCCAGCAAGGGGCTTTCAAGACAAGTGAGGAGAAGAGGTGGTTGCCAGTGCCTTCTCCTGCAGAGCAACCCCAGCTTTCTTAAGGGGTTTCTCACCCAAGTTGTGAACAGGACTGACCTTGCTTAGCTTCACAAGATCCAACAAGGTCAGGCTTTATTAACCATGCCAGCTTCCCTCTACCAGCTTCAGTTACTCCTGCGTTCAGTATTAGGAGGAAAGATACAGTAGTTTTTGGCTGTACTGCTAACTGCTGGTTTAAGTGATAGAGGGAATAAAAGGTCATCAATGAGCTATTTTTCCCTTCCATCTAATTTGTCCTAGAAAGGAAGGAGGTAGTATTTGCTTATAAACTACATAAGCCAAGAGACCTGTCCGAAGGCCTTTGCTTGGTGTCAGCTCCAACCAAGTAATTGAGAGAAAGGGGGAAAATATGATTAAAGCTTTAATTGACTCATCTCTGTGACTAATCAGACTTTTTCAATGTTCTTTGAAGGTTGTACACTCTTGTTTCCAGCCTGTTGGTGCAACTCTCTCTAGATTTTTTTAAAATAAAAGACAAATAGGTTTTAGATATACTCTGTTTCCTGCAATAAAGCTGCCCTGCTTCCTTAATGTGAGGTAAGGATATGTTGTTTTCCTAGTACCCGTCTGTGAAAAGCATACATTTAAACAGTCACCTAGAAAGGACTTGTGATTTACTTGTGACTTGAAGTACAGTTGCCAACTTTTAAATTCGTCCCTCTAGCTGTCTCTTTAATATTGGTTTGATCTGCAGCAATTATCATGCTGTGTTATTAGTATCCATGCCATTAAAAGCTTCTACTGCAGATTTCTGCATAATAAGCCTCTATTGAAGGGAGAGGGCATTTTTTCCTGTCCAGCTGGCAACCTTCTTGGTATCAGGACCATAGTAACAGACAAGGCTTCTCTCATAATCAGCCTGTGGCCTTAGATCCAGTGATGATCGTCTCATTCTGCTGGGCTGTCTTCAGGAACTATATATCGGGTCATTAACAATAATTTTAAGTTGGTGGGAGTCAAATCTAAGTATAATCTGCAGTCTGAGCCTATGTATGTTAGTCTCACTGAATTCATTGGCATTTCTCCCCTAAATGTGCCAAGGACCAGCAGTTTAAGAGAGAGATAAGTCCCTACTTGCCTGTTTGGGTGTCAGTGGTAAGCTTCATTGCGAATTGACAATCTTTTGCTAGTTGATGGTACCTCATTCCTTTAATTTGAAACCATGACTAAAAATTACTAGTGATAAAAGGAATGGTACTACTTCAGCTATTGGCTGAAAATAGTTGTTCCTCTAGAAACAATCTACAGTGATTAGGTTCCACGTATTATGGAACCCCCTGGTGCAACCACAGGAGGGGGAAGGAGGAATGTGTTTGTGTCCTCCATTGTTTGGGAAAGTTGTCCCACACTCTGCACTTTCTAGCACCCACTTCTGGATTTCCAACTTCCTTGGTCATTACAATGTTGGAACTCAAAATGGCTTGTTGATACTATTTGGAGATGTTTTTACTGTTATGGGATCTCCAAGAGAACTTGAAGGCTTGTTTGGATATGATGTAGCATTGTGTGACCTGTGAGGTGAAGTCCCTGCTTCAGATTTCAGTTCAACCACCAGCTTTCTGAGCTCTGCCCCCCCAGCCTCAATATTTATATATACTATAAAGACATACTGGCATTCTTGGTAGGGTGTTTTATTCCTATTGAGAGGAAGGGCATACATATCTTAAATACATTTGTTTGTAAGGATTTGAGAGAGAGAGTGTGTGTGAAGCACATTGAAAACTTAAGGAAAGCAACATGTAAACTTAACAGAGCAATCCAAAGCAGAGTTTTTGGTGCCTTCAGTGGTTTGAGGTGCGTGTAGCTCTGTTTAGGATTGCACTCTATAAGTTTATCCTCCTCCTCCTCCATAATTGAAACTATAGTGCAGAGATGTCCAGAGTTCTTAATGAAAAGGATTAGGGGCTATTATATCTAGAATGATCTTTCCCTCTGAAATCCCTCTGAAGAGGTATTTTTCAAACCTCTTCATTTTATTTCTCTACCATAGTCATTTTCATTCCTAGAAGGGCAAATATGTAAGAGTTTTGATCATTTGAGGTTCTCACTCTCAAAGTACTACTCTTGTCTTCAAAGTAATGTTGTGAGTTTTGTTGTCTTGACCTACTCCTAAGCTATGCTATTGGTTTGCTTTCATGTGTGATGCAAAAATGGGGCTGTTACCTCTGGTGGGAGAGCAAGCATCAAGACGTCTTCTTAGGAAGCCAAAAACCTGATTTTCAGGCTGATGCCTCCAGCAAAATAGAGGGGAGAAGAGAGGCAGTGGAACGTAGCAGAGGCTGGTGCGATGGTTTACAAAACAGGATGTTTAAGGGTTTTGTGTTTGTGTGTGTGTGTGTGTGTGAGTGTTTTGAATCTGTTTAGTTTAGGCCACAGGAATATCTGCTTTTAGCAACAAAGTCCTTTGCTCAGCCACCACGGCTGGCATGTTTAATAATGGACATTCCTTGCCCCAGGATTCTTTTCTCACACTTTGATTGACAGTTACAATACCATGTGGCTTCCTTATGGCTTCTGTACACATCTGACTAGCATTCAAGACTGTGGAGTTCAGTCTTGAATGCACTGTGTAGTGCATTCAAGACTAGTAACTCTTGTTGTTGTTGGTAACTAGTGGTTACTTGTCACTGTAGTAACAGTGGTTTGAAAATTACGGTGACCTTTGTATGCTAAAACAGGCAAAGTGCTGATGGGAAAACTGAGTTGTGGTTTTCCTAATGGGAAAACTGAGGTAAAAATAAGTGTTGTGGCTTTCCTAACCTCATGCTACAAAAAAAATCATCATTCACCTCTTTCCACAGTGCTTCTTACGTTCCTGGGGACATAACATTCTTCAGAAGATAGGAATGAAACTGTACTGTTGGGTCACAGATAGCCTTATACAGAAGTGCAGGTCCACAGTATGTGGATGATAATGCTGATGATTGGTTTGTGATGCTCTGGCATGATACCACTGTTTCCTGAAGTAAGCACATAATGGGTACATGATATGAACATAACTAAGTCCCCTGTCTGCCATCTGTGTTCTGTGTGTTTGCTGTGGGAAGCACCAGTGTACATGCAACAAACATGTTTGGAGCAGTACCAAGAGATGTCGCCTCACAAATTGAAAGGGATTTCATTTTTTCTGGAAATGGTTGAGCTGGTTAAGGCCAGGCTGGAGACGCTGTTGTGTGGGTAGCTTGCCCTGGTTGCAGGTGGGAAGAACTCTGAGGGTTGCATTGAACCATAAACTTGATGTAAAAGTCACTGCCTCTTCTACCAATGCAGGCAGAGATGTACAGAGTATTAAATTTCATGATTCTTACTGGGTGGCTTGTAGCCTTCCTTCAAGTGTTTTGGGATGTCATGGGCCCATTTCTGCTTTGACCTTTGCATTGCTGTGGAAGTCAATATAGAGAGCATTTATTATGGTTCCATTTGGACTCTTAGGTGTGTTTATCTGTTTTTATTGGATGGTGTTTGTTCATCCCTGCCTGAATGAAAATGAAGTCAGTGTCACACTCTTGAAAAATGGTTTCCTTTCCCTTTGTTTTGTTTCTGTTGGAACACTTTCAGACATTTTTCTCTTTCTCCCTCCTCCTTTTCTGTGGTTCAGCGAGACTCTACAAGCTCTCAAGTTATCTCAGTGCTTCTAACTTTCCCAGGCTTGCTCCTCCTTGGGCAATTAAAAACTTTTGCTACATTGTGGCACTTGAACTTTGAAGTGAAAAGTGGATCCAAGCCCTCACTTGAATTCGGCCCTTCCTTCACTGCAGGCAGAAACATCTTGTTGTCTGGCAAATCTGCGGCAGGCTTCCAGCTAGAATAGGACTTCAGTGCAAGGAATGCTCGGGAGAGGAAGCTGGCACAATGAGGTATTTTACGCGGGAGTCTGGTATTAGCTGAGAGGGGAAGGAGAGCTTATCTAAAACTGATTAAAAAAAAGTGGTTTCAACGTTTAAGAATGTGCCTGGCTGTGTCAAGAGCAGCTTGTCCTGTGAAGTGTCTAGCTAGAGGTGATCCCCCCCGCACCCCCCCCCCGCTGGTCATATGTTTACTGGAAAAGCATGGGGTGGCAGGTTTTAAAGAACTGGGGGTGGGGGGTGTTGAAGTATCCTCTTCCACTTCTGCTACTGCTCTGCATGTGGTAAGCAGCACTCTGTCCAGGTTCACAATCCTTCTTTTACTGCCAATCATCTAGTTTTCCTCCCTTGAATCCACATTACTTTGAATCTGGATTTGCATTGCTCAAAGTAAAGACAGCTTAATCTGACCTGGAAACTATTGGGCTTGGATGTAGAAGTCTGCTTGAAATCCTTAGGTGAAATCTGGTTGGTGAAATAGGACTTCACAAAGCTGTTGGAAGGATAAAAAGAAAAAGAATTGTGAAGTATTTTTCTTTTTAAATATATCACCCAACTTATTAATAAGTGTCTTGATGACTAAAAATCATATTTTGCCATGTCCTTTTTGTAGGTTGCATGTATGTGGGGGAAAATATTTGAGGCATCAAGTGCTGGAGACATATTGATCTTGGGTGGTGGGGGCAGTCGATAGGTTTGCACCCAGCAGGGTTGACAGCAGAAGAGGAGTGACACAAGAATTTGTGAGTATAATTCTAATATATTTGTATTACACTTGCAGCCGCCTTCCCCTGAACCCAGAATAAGTGCAGTAAACTGAATAATCTTGTGTTGATTTGGTTTGTTAATCAAGGGGAGGCTTCAGATAGTTTCTTTTTTCTGTAGGGAGGTTCTCCTCAACGTATGTGTATTGATCTGAGGCAAATCCTTTTTCTGGGAGCTCCAGCATATAGGTCACCCTGTGATCGTGCTTTGTCATTCTGGGTTGTGTGTGTTTTTTTCCTCCTCGTATTTCTGTTTTCATGAGTAATTTAGAAGAGCAGGATACACTTCTAGGAGTGGGATGTGATAAGAAAGCAAAAAGTATGGATCAGGAATGAGGCATTGTTGCCATACCTTGCTTTTGCATGCCAAGGAGTTTACAGTCCTAGTTCTGTGATTAAATTAAAACGAAGTGAGGTGTCTTTAGAGAAGTTTGCATTGTAATCATTGGTGGTGGTGGGGAATCTGAGCTTTTACAATAAATACAATTTCAACATGTAAAATAGGAATTGGAGTGGTAAAGGAATGGAACATTTAAAGCACCAATAGAATCAAGTAGGGGCAGGAGCCCTCAAACTGGAGAACAGAAAAGCCTTCCTGAATAATTCAGTTTTTGCAAAGTCTGTGGAAAGCCAAGAGAGTGGGAGCCTTTCTAACTTCCTCAGGCAGGCCATTCCACAAAGTGGGGGGCCACCACAGAGAATGAGTGTGAATGTACAGCTGTTGGTTTTGCTCATTTGCGGGGTGATATCTGCAGACGGCTGTGTTCAGATAATCAAAGCTGCTGCAATGGAGTGTAGGGAAAGATTGAATCCTGCAGATACGATGGACCAAGGCCACGCACAGCTTTGTATGTGATAGCCAAACCCTTGAACTGTGCCCAGTAAGTGATGGGTAGCCAGTGGAGTGACTGCAGGATTGGAGTAATGTGCATGCTTCACCTGCTTCCTGATAATAATAAAGCAGTAGTGTTCTGCACCAGCTAGAGTCTCTGAGTTGACTTTGAGGGGAGACCTATGTAGAGTATATTACAGTAGTCTACTCTCTATAGTGGCCGTCATAGCTGCCAGGATTCTGTCATTATCTTTCACTATTACTGGGTCAAATGATTCATGTGCAGTCCAATATTACAGTTGGTATCCAGATCAGAGCGTGTTCAAGCTATTTAGTCAGCAAAAAACTTTGTAATGGAGTCACAGTTAATTGTCTGTTCTTGAGTGAGTAAAGGTTAAGATCTGGGAGTCAGAAGATGTCAAGATATCTTAAACACTTGGGATGGTTTTGAATTAACTGAAACAATGGCTGCAGACCAATGGGCTCTATAGCCATGCTCTAACATCCAGAAACCAGTGGGAGAACACTTCAACCTACCAGGACATTCCATCAAAGACTTAAAGGTCATTGTAGTTCAACAGAAACCTTTCAAAAACAAAATCCAACGGGAAGCTGCTGAATTGGAATTCATATGTAAATTTGACTTTGTCAAGCTGGGACTGAATAGGGACTATGAATGGTTATCTCATTATCAAAAGTAACTGATTTCCTTTTCAGAAGCAAACTGATCTCCATATCAGAAGGAGCTGTTTGCATCTACTCCGCCCTCCCCTCTCCTCCTCTATATCTGACCAGTTTCTTCTTGCCCTCCATGCATCTGACGAAGAGAATTGTGATTCTCGAAAGCTTATGCTACAATAAAGTGGTTAGTCTTAAAGGTGCTACTGGACTCTTCTTTATTTTGCTACTACAGACTAACACAGCTAACTCCTCTGGATCAATGGCTGCAGAGATATAAATTTTTTTTACCACTATCACTGCAGCTTCATAGATCTTCCAATGGGCTCTATAGCCGGGCTCTATAGCCATGCTCTATCAATTTCAATGTGAGATTTCTGCCAGCGTGTTTCTAGACATATTCCAGCACTCTTTGGATTGCCTAGTTGCATGGTATACTACAAGGCTGGCTTCTGCTGCAAGAGTGGGAGAGGTCAACAAGGGGCAATCATGCCAGTGTCTTCAAGGAGGTTTGCATTCCAAGCTTCATAGCCTCAACAGAGAATGTGTTTGGAATTCTGAAATCCTCCAGAGCATTTTCAAATCCAGAAGGTTCCATGAGCCTCCATGATTGGACCATTTTGACAGGTCTTACAATATAGTGGCAAAATTTCTGATTTTGGGGGGCTGGAGTCTGTGTGTGAGCCATGTGTGTTAATTTAGTGAGTGGACTCACGGTTAATTTGCACAGTTTGTCTGCTGTAGTTTGTGTATCCATTTTTCATTCAACAAACATACTGATCACTTACATGATCCTAACAAGAATGCTTTGGAAGCACAAAAGTTCGCAAGTGGACAACTTATCATGCTGGTCAGCCTACAAAAGGTGAATATGTCCAGGGAAGGAGATTAAGTCTAAGGGCTGGGATGGTGGGCTGGGATGCATAGATGTTCCACTGTCTGTTTTCTAATCTTCTAGTTTGTAAACAGTCCACAAGAATCACTTGTGTTTTTATAAGGGTTATAACTTTTTAAAAAGAATAAAAGTTGCGGCTCTTCAGTAGCCTGGCATGCTAAGATCTTAACTGTACTTAATTGGGAGCAAGCTTCATCAGCGTCAGTATAATGTATTATATAAATATGCTTAAGATTGTGGTGTAGATGTTAGGAATTCTGTTTGTAGATGTTTCCATGCCGATCTTTGATCCTTTGTGTACAGCAGGTTAAAAACTCGACTACTTCCTTAAGCAGTGCATTCATGTCCTGACCTTTCCAGACCAATTTTGCCAGTGGAGACAAACTGTTACTGAGAGATGCTTAGAATTACTTGGGCATTTGAGGAAAAGGCTCCTTCTAAGCAAGGTTATTATGGTAGAGCTGCTGCTGCTGCTGAGGCATACTGGGAAATGGGAACAGAGCTGCTTAGAGTGCATCTGAATCCATCTCCCATACTGATAGGGGCCTGATAGGGGCCAGGTTCATTGCGCTCTGAAGGACAGCAGACTGGTATCGATGTGGAATGAAAAATGATATCAGTAAACTTGCTTATTTAGATTCCTCTGTACCTGGCAGCTGACTCTAGATCTCTTCTTGCTTTTCAATGTACTGCTGGAAGAGTTTGACTGAGGACATAATGGCACTGTGTTCTGGTGAGGACTTCTGTCTGGATGTTTCTCAGCGCACCTAATTTTTAAAAAGAAAATTAATGATTGCTAAACAACTTATGGTATTGGGGCAGGGGGGTGCTGAGATGATCTGGAACGCTTGGAACTCCCGAGTGCTGTTGCACTGGGAAAGCCCGTAAGATGAAAACCTGTGTTTGATTAGGAAAAAGCAACATCAATAGGTTTGTCCTTTAGTGCCTCTGAAACATTAGCTGGAAACATACCAAGGTTTATAATGGACCAGCATCCATTGGAGATTATTAAGGAATCCCATGGGTTTCTAAGTTTATGTTATATAACTGCAATAAAATGACTTGTCTGGAATGAAGCATATCACTGATGTTGGGCAATAGGAAGGCACTTGCAATCCTAAGGGAACTGGATGGGTTAAGGCCAGCTTGTTTGAACACAAAGGATCAGCCCGAGTATTCATAAGACTCTCTATCTCTTTTCCCCTCCCCTTTGTCTTGTTTGTATTAAGAGCAACAGCCTGCAGGCACTGGAAGAGGTTAACGCCACGGCTAGTCTGAATCTCCTAGGCCCAAAAGCCTGAATGGAAGGGCCTGTTGTGTGTTTTAGCTCAGTGTCTCTGATTCCCTGCCTTAGCAGCACTGTGGGATCCAGGCACCCCAGGGATAGCTTCATGTTGTGGTGTCTTCCTGAGATCTTATTGCTTCACGATTTGATTCTAGATCCTAGTATATACATTGTTAGTATATACATTGGCCAAGCCTGTAACTGAAGAAGCCGAAACTGCTGCAGGCACAATTTACTTCTCAGATGTTGATGCTGCAGGTCCAAAGGCAGCTTTTATTATTGCTCTGAAGAGTCAGGTACAATAGATAAGTGTCTGTACATGCCTGTCTGTCACATACTTTGTAAGGTACAGAAGACCTGTGAGGGAAAAGGTGGCATCCTTACGAGGAGTATCTGTCTGCTGCTGCAGGCCTCCCTACTTGATAATCGGTGGGGAAGCATCCTTGCCTTTGTGAGTATTCGAAGGTTGCTAAGTTCCTTGTAGAGAGGCAAGAGAAACATAGGGATAGTGATGCCTAATGGGTAGCAGCAGCAACAGACAGTACTTATGACAGGATCCTCATTAGGGGTTGCTGAGTGAGTTACTGAATGAGGGTGCCATGACCAAGGTGCTTTTTCCATTTTGTGTGCCCCAGCTCTCTCCTGTTGGATTTACAGCTGATAAGTCTCCCTGATTTTGACATTTCCACCTGTGAGGAGATCTACATTTCTACATGTAAGGAGATCACTGTAGGGGAAAATAATGTTGTTACTGAGGCAGCGTTCACTCATCAGGTGTAGGGAGCTGTAGATAGATAATGTCTCCATCTATTGTTTGTACAACAGCCCTACGTGTTGATTATGATCTTACATGGAAAAATTAAGCATTGGCTAGGAATTCCAATAAATGGGTTATTAGGTTTTCAGTGGCAAAGATGTGTGGTGGGAGATTACTTGAATTTGTTAGATTGTGGCAACATAACACAAACGACATCTTTATGCTGTGTGTTCTCTGACAAAAAATAACTACCATCTATTTGGAGTGAGTTGTTTCAGTAATCCAGGGGGAGATGCCATCCGTGTTTCAGTGTTTTATATACCTCAGGGTGCATGGTCATTCAGTGAGGCATGTGCCCTCCTTTCTCGACTGTGTGAGGTGGGTTGTCTTTGACATTTCAGGGTCTAGCTATACGTGCAGAATACATGGAGTATTCTGTGCACATGGAGCAGTGAAAGCAGGCGGAAAAACTCCTTCCATGCTATTTTGGCAGGAGATAACGGCTTGAGGGAAGCGGCAGGAGCCCCCCCCCCCCATGGAGGTATTTGAGACCTTTGGGGCTCTATTTTTTAACAGCCATTTGCCAAAGCAGCTGTGTGGCTGCAGGGCCAACTCTTTAAAAACCTGGGCGTACAGCTTGACCCTCAGTTGCTGCAGTTCCTGTTCAGTGTTCGTATTTGGACCTCTGAGGCAGAGTACCCTTAAGGGTTCTGAGAACACAAGCGCTGCCTATCTGCCCTTTCTATGTTAATGGTTAGACCTGTGCAGAGCTTCAGTTTTGTGGACATGAGGTTGAAGTGTTTTATTCTCAAACTATTTGTCTTGATATCTGAAAGGTGTTGCTTCATGAGGCTATACTATACCAACTCATTAACTGTTCGTTATCTTAAGATAATAACAACTCACATAAACTACTGTTCCTATTTACACATGGGTGGCTTGATGTAGTAAACAAGGTGGTGATGTGATTGCAAATGTATGCTAGAATAGAAAAATGCTGGACATTTTTGCAAAGAGCCTGGATTTTTTTGCAAAGCCAGAGAGAGAGGAAGTGGCTGATTTGGAGTAACAGTTTTCTAATAAATTATGCTACAATAAATGCATTAGTCTTTATGTGCCTCAAGACTCCTTATTGTTTTGCTTTTATTGCAACAGACTATCAAAGCTTGCCTCCCTCTCCACCCTCAAATTTCTTCTGTGGAAAGATACCCTCCGCTTCTAATCAATGGAGACACCACTTTCCTTTCTCTCAACTTGGCTGGGGATGGTGGTGCTTGCTGACTGTTGTTTTGCCTTCCAGCAAAACTACCCTCCTTGCCTTCCCTCCTCCCCACATTTTCATTGTTGCATGTCTAAAGGAGCTGGAAATGACAGGGAGATGGCAATTGCTTCTGACAGATGTTTGGGGCATGATTTGTGTCACAAGGTGCCCAGCAGTTGCCCTTGTTCTCCTGTCATCTTTCGGTATTAGCAAAGCCCTGTTGAGCAAGGGCTGGAGCATAGGGTGGGGGTGAGGAAATGGTTGGGACTGCCCTAGTTTGGACGCTCTCTCCTGCTGCTAGAGGTTATAGCACACCAGCAGTTTGGCAAAAGGTCAGCACTGAAGATGTTTACTAAAGAGGCTGGAGTGGATGGTGTGCCTGGAGACGGACTTGCTGGATGCTGTGCTGATTTCAGTTCCAAAAAGTTTCTTGCTGCACCACAGCTGCCTGTTTTTCATCTGCCTCCTTCCCAAGAGGCATTCATGCAAGCTGCCTCTATAGATTGGCTCTGTGCCTATACACAGGTACAGCATGTCTTGGCAAGCATGCCCGATGATTCCTCATGAGATACAGAAAGCGCAGGGTATGCTCTAGGTGAGTGCATCTTAACAATTCCTTGGTTTCTGCAGTCAGTCAGCTTTTGCCATCGCAACTGAAAGAGGTAATTTGCTTTGGATTATACTTACCTCATAAGACAGGAAAGGCATAAAATACAAGGCATACCGCCAAATGTATTATCAGTTCTGAAATAAAATCTATAATACATACACAGCAAGTCCTTTAAGCCACAGCATAATGTTGATTCTTGAAATGACCAATGGCACGAGTTTCTGCATGAATTGCTTACTATTAGAAACTTGGTATCTATAATCTATATATGGTTTGCAAGACAGGCAAATGCAACCATTGCCTTAATTATCTATCCCTGCTTTGTAGCCCAGTAAAAGCATCTCTTTCCCATGATATAAAACTATCTGTTTGCTTAAAATAGCTTCAAGGAATCTGGCATAGAGATTTTGCACTCTGAATATAGGCAGTAGTGATGCAAGAAGGAAGATGGAGAAGCAGCACAAGAAGCAGGTAGGAAAGATCTAGCCGTGCAATCCAAAACAGAGTTACAGCCTTCGAAGTCTACTACCTTCAGTGGATTTAGAAAGGCGTAACTGGTTAGTTTATTTGGCAAGCATCTATTCACATTCAGATCCTATGGGAGACACACAGGATGGGGACATACTGCAGGGCTACCTCATCTACAGCCAAGATCCCCCATTTTCTCAGTACTGTGCTATTATCTATTCCTTTTATACATTTGCAGCCCGATATGTAGAATGTTTTCCCATGATCCCACCCAGATCTTATACTCTTGCTGTGACAGCATGATGAGAATCTTTTGTATAATTATGACACAAAATGTTTGCTAATCTCTGGTGCTGCAAAACCTGTTGTGGTTTTTGCTGCCTCTGAACTTTGAATACTTGTCTACTTTTTCTCTCTACCTGCCACAGGGTGAATTATATCCAGCCTAAATTGAACAATCCTAGTGTATTTCAGGCCTGTTAAGACCTTTACCCGTGCTTGAGATGTCCTGTTCTTTGTACTCTTAGCATGGGAGATGAATGGTGGAGATGGTGCCAAAGCATACCTCCACTGGCTATCAGCCCATGGACAGAAGCACCACTCTGACTGTGCTTGTCTTGTTGGGAAAGTTAGCATCTGTGTCTGTACATGTTGAGAAGGGAGACCAAGTGGTTTGGAGTTGTGTGCCTGTTAACCTCTTGTTAACCCTTTGTCTGCCAAGAGAAATGAAACATTCAGTCCAGTTCTGTGTATGGCTTTTGCTCAGACACACATGTTCATCTCTAGGTAAAACTGCTATGTGTATCAGGTTACCTACATGCCATATGCTTGCTTTTTCTTAAAAGTTTTGAATAAGTAATAGATTTATTAACGCATGAGGAAAGGAAGCAAACTTACAATTCTGGGTTATAACAAAAATGAATGTGAAAATTGACTTTATTAGTAGTAATTAATCTGGCACTTGACTGTCTGGTTTAGAGTTCAAGGAGGTCAGAGGGAGGGAGGGAGGGAGGGAGACGCCTTCCTCCTCTTTCCCTTGAATTTTGAGGACAGAGCTGGAGCTGTAGTTACTCTTGGCCTGAACAGAAGGGGCACACAGGCCTGGATTGGAGGGAAGATAATCTCGCTCACCATGCCAGGGACACTCTTTCCAATGAGTTTGAGCTATAATATAATCCTAAAGTGGCTATGTTAATAAACTCACCATGGGATTACATTGCACAGGGTGCCCAAAAGTGTTGGGAAGAGCATCCCATGATACTGGGGGGAGACACGGGAAAAGAGATTCCGTTGCTATTTGTCTGTTGTGGCCCATTGGCCCCTTGCCTGGCTGGATTGGGGTGGTGGCTCGAACCTACACTCTGGGTACCAGTAGGGGAAGGTTAATAATGGATGCAATGAAAACCAAGGGTTTTTTTAAATTAAAAAAATGAAAATATGAAAAAGTATACATTACTGGGAATAAGCAGTTTTGAATCTGTACAATGCTGTGATAATTAGTGTTGCATAATGGCCAGAGGTCTGGATTTAGACGTGGAGACTCCCCCTTGGCTAGGAATTTGGCATGGCTAACAGTGCCGGTTAAGTTTCAGGTGGGTAGCAGTGTTGGTCTGCAGTAGAAGAGCAAGATTCAGGTCCATTAGCACCTTAGAGACCAACTAGATTTCCGGGGTATGACCTTTTGGGAGTTAGAGCTCTCTCCGTCAGTTAAGTTGTTTTTGGTTCTCAGTCTGGACTGCAGGCCACAAGTTCATCACCTCTGGTTTAGAGCTTAAAGGCTGGAATTTGGCATGAGGATGAAGAGTTTAAATAGGACAAAGACTCTTGTGGAACATTAATGACTAACAGATTCATTTCATGGACCAGAGCCCATTTCATCAGAGGCAGTCACTTTATCACTCTGTGTATTTGATGAAGTGGGCTCAGCTCATGAGAGATTTTGTCACAACTTTTATGCCGCCTCAAGATTCTGCTAGTCTGTTGCAGCCAAAACAACATGGCTTCCCTCCTACTCTATTGAACGAGATGGATGGAAGAGGACTATGGCCATTTTGAATTAATTTAAATGGTTACTGTCTTTCAGGAGAGAGCAGCATTAGCCCTGTACATACAAGATGTATGTATACAGGATTAGTGTGCATGGGGAATGAGCAGGGATGAGTATACTTGCCACACCCCTGCCTGCGACTGAGCATGCGGGTCCTGCTACATACCAGTGTGAGCTTATGTCATGTGAGTTCATTGCCTTCTCCCATACAAACTGTACACATTTCGGCTCTATCCCTGTAACTGGGAATTGTTTTCTGATGTAACCAATCATTAGCATGGAGCCTACAGACATGGTAGATGTGCCCACATTGCAGTGAATGAATGTAGGCAGAGGGGGGCCCTGTACAATCGGGGGCCACTCAGGACTCAGTCTCTTCTACAGGCCTAACACTGTACTTTCCTTATTGTGGGATAGAGGCTTCTGTTCTGTCACAACACAGAATGCAATTACTGGGAGAGGGCCGGAACTCAAATAGCTCATCTGTGAACATTTACCATGTTAAAAATGCACATGTAGTTATTTAATAGACTCTGTTGATGTGGCCAGGGTTGTCATGTGCTGAAACAAGTCGGCACTCCACATTCTGGAGCATTTACGCTCTCACTGGGGGTTTTGAGTTCCTTTTTGATCTGTACTTGCTGAAAGTAGGCTGGGATTGGTGTCGGTTCTGGCTGAGAGCACTATTATGATGCTCACCTGAGTCAAAGGACACACACAGGAAAGCTAGTTAATGAGAGTGTGCAGTTGAAATATTGTGTGGGGGGCAGAGCAGGTAATCAGGGCAGCTTCATTAGCTAGGTTATTGAAGGAGCTGTTGCCATAGGGCAGGGCCAGGGGCTTCCAAACTTTAGATCCACTCAGCTTCCCTTTTTGTGACTTGTGTTCCTCCCAGCTGAGAAGACAAGGTTCTGCTGCTAAGTTCCCCCCTAGTTATGCCAACCCTCCCCCAGTTCTAGCTGATGGGAACTCTATCCAAGAGCTTCATGAAAAGGTAGAGAATACCAGAGGCAAAGCAGAGGAGAGGCTTTTTCTGCTTATCACGTGACTGAAGGGGTGAGAAGGTGATTCCCTGTGGGAAGCACTTGAGATTGTGGAATGTGTTTTTATGTAGAGGGAAAGATTTCAGTTCAGACAGAAACTGCCAGGAAGCCTCTTGTCCAAACAGAATAGTTGTTTGTAGGAAAGTACTAGTCAAACACTTTGACTTGTTTTCTGGCGCTCCTCATGCATTTCTTAACTTGTCTTTGGGAAAGATACCTGAGGGAACTATAATGAGAACGTAGCTATTCCAAAATGTCATACCTTACAAAATAACTAAAGCTGGAGGCCTAGCATATGTTAAAAAGAGGCGCACACCACTGTGAGTGAATGTGCTTGGAGTGTACGTGAGTCTTTGTAGAATACACCAGTGGATCAGCCTGATAATGCTGCAGACGCTTGGCTGACATTTGTGGCTGCCATTTCTGGGGAACAAACTACCTGACAGCTCCTTGTTAGAATAGGAGGTGGTCATACCCTCCCAGGCACTTGGCTATGGGGTACCTTCTTTCTGATCTGCAGCAAGGAGAGAAGGTGATGGCCAAGGCAGTGGCAGTAGCTGCTATGAATTTGGAAGGATTTCAGCTGTGGAAGCCTTTCTTTTCCTCCTGGCTCATTTCCCAGCAAACATTTCTCCCTCCTCCCCTTGCTTCTCCCAACTCTGCCTCCCAACCACAACAGGTACTCTTTACCCAGGATTTGGCAGTTGGTTGGATGCTGTGTGAGACAGGATGCTGCACTAGGTGGACCACTGGTCTGATCCAGCAGGGTTGTTTTTATGTTCTTATTTGAAACTCATTGGTCTTTAAGGTGCTACCGGACCTGAGTCTTGTTCATTTACCGCAAACCAACATGGCTACCCACCTGAAGCATATTTTGATATGTTACTGTGCAAAAGGCAGTTGCTTATCAAACTACCTATAGAGTAAAAAGAGCACAGAGTACCAGCTCTTGTGCAAACAGAGCCCTTGTTTACGGAGCCTATCATGACAACCTACTTTGAGGTGGCATGTCACAGCTTACTATGTCAATCGTTACTGCCTACTTATGCTTTTTCGATGCAAGATTACCTGGGGCCTCTCCGTTCAATATCTGTTCTGTTTTGAGTCTGGAGAATCATTTCTTTCCTCTGGCCTTATATTAATCTAACGAGTCTCTTTGTTTCTCTAATAATGAAGTTGGAGATTAGGATACTTTAATGGATGCCCTTTTAAAATGCTACCAAATGTTTTACCTTTCAATTCAGAGTTTTTCTTTTATTTCTCTCTCACTCCCCCTGCCCAAATCTGTTGTTCATTACCTGGGCTATAAAACTTTGCTCAGTGAAGGTGCTGCATTGTTCAATAAGAAGAGGCCTGAGGCCTCCATAAATCTGAGTCAACAGAACCTCTCTGCTGCCCATTATCTTTAGAATGTAAGAGCTGTCTGAGGAGACTACAGGTTCCAGCATGCAACACCACAATGAAGAGCCTGGATGGAGCATTTACTGCTCTTAATATAAAAGATTCTTCTTATTAAGCAACCATGGGCCACAAGCTGTGCATTGTGGGATAATTACCATTGTGCTCCTTCTGTGTCATCAGGTGACATTATCCTGGGGTCATACCTCGTTTCTTCTGCTCCCACAACCTACTGAATGTAAATGACTATCTGCCTACACATTCTATCACATTTTCCCCACCCCTCCTCCAAGGAGCTCAAGCTACTATGTTCTCTCCTCAGTCTTATCCTCACAACTACTATCCTCACAATCTACCCCACAACTCTGTGAGATAGGTTAGATGAGGAGTGATTTGTCTGTCCAAGGCTACCCTTGGCTTGAGTTTATGGCTGAGTACATTTGCATTTATTTATTTATATCCCACTTTTCTCCCAAGTTGAGAACTCAAAGCAGCTTAGGACATTGTTCCTTTTCTTTCATTTTCCCACAAAAATATCCCTGTAAGGTAGGCCAGGCTGAGAGTTTGTGATGGGTCCAAGGTCACCCAGTGAGCTCCCATGATAGAAGTGGAGGTTCATAGCTGAGTCTCCAAGGATCTTAGTCTGTCACTCTATCCACTGTGCCATATTGGTTCTCGGGGATGCACCCTAACGTTTCCTTACAGAGCAGCACTATAGCTACAATGAAGAAACTGACCTCTCCTTGTGTTTGAAATAAACAGATACTGGGTTCCTATAGGCCTTGGCCTTGTAGACTAATGGTTCATTTAGATCAAATCCTCTCCGGAATCTACTGTCTGATAATTCTACATGGTCCATATATGAAAGGTTGGCTGCACTGAGAGATTTAAACATGGATAAATGTTCTTTATGTTGCCAGTCTAAGTATTAACATTGTGAGTCTGACCCCTGTTCCCTGCAGAATCATATGATCTTCGACTCCAGTTCTGGAACATACAGGTTACTCATGAGATATGAGAACTCCTTAAAAAATAAAGCTGTTAGATGACATCAGTAAGTATGAGGAAAGAACCAGTTATTAAAATAAGAGATGCCATAGGGTATGACATGTCTTTGGTAAATATCTGTACGAATCAGCCCTATTATTGCCTGTTAAAGCCTCACCTATGCTTCTGTTGAAAGGCTTATTGTTAGCATGTTGACTAGGCATTTATTAAAGTGGTATTTGATCGTCTGAAATAGCATTCTTATAATAAATGGAGTTAAGTTTTGGCATAGTCTTCCTTAGCCTAGCAAGTAACAACTAGCTTAATACCAGTTAAAGTCACCCAGCCTTCATTACACTAGACTTTTAGTATGTGTTTATGAGAAAACTAAATATCTCTAAAATGATGATCTACAGGAAAGAGTGTTATATAGACAATTTAATGCAATGTGTCTGAACATGGCCTATGAAATTAGCTGGGATTTTTCAGTATAACTTATTTTTTTAACCTGGAAAAATCAGACCTGTAGGATCCTGGTCTCTTGTTTTCTTAACAAGGAATGCAGCTCCTATATGAGATGAATGTCATTGCTTTGCATATCTGAAGTTTCCTCTGATAATAGCAAATGATAAGTGGTCTGGTGACGGTGGATAGTAGGCATACATCTTCCCTTTAAGGGTTAAGTTAGTTTCTGAGTTACGCAGCAAAATTACATAAAGCCATGGTGTCTTATATTTTTAGAGTCTACTTATGCTTCTAGAAGACTAGAAAGAAGACATAGAGATACTTTATCATTTCTCCAGAGATGGCTGAAATGCAGAGGTGGTAGAAGGTTGTGAAAAGGTCAGTGTTTTGCTGATAGATGGATTTTATAGTCTTTTTCTTCCTGAGAGCCAGCATGCTTCAACGTTGGCCTTGAATTCAGAAGGCTTTGAAATTACTCCCAGCTCAAATACATTCTCATTAGCCAACTTGGGCATATCCCTGTCTCTTAGTGTCAACTCCCCCATTTGTCGTATTGAAATGATACTAATGATCCACACCATAGAATTGTTGTGAAATTGGTTGGCATAAGGGCTATTAGAAAAGCACATTGAACACTAATGTGCTAAATCAATAACGTACTAGCCAAGGCTATGGTTTCCTGTTCTCTCTCTCTCTTTGTGTGTGTTTGAGAGAGAGAGAGAGAGAGAGTGACTGTAGCAGGAGCCCTAAAGTGTTGCTCTCCTTTTCTCTGAAGCAATCACTTATCATATTAAAAGTGACTTTCTGCAGGCAGCATGAAGGTTTTTAATGTTCAGAATATATGGTAGTAAGTCGACTATGAACTCCCTACCATACTTCACTGTACATTTCTGTGTGCAGAATTGTAGAGGACAAGAGAACAGATCTCTTCAAAATCTTATTTTTATTGTATTTTGATCAAAATAACAGATTCTACTTATGACGACCCTTTGATCCCTTAGTCCTGATCTGTAGTGGAAATGAAGCCCAAATATATGCTACTGCATTTGCTAAAATCTATTTCTTCATCATTCTTCCTTTCACTCTCTCTGTTGCCTTGTTTCTGCCTTTTCCCATCTAAATTTCGACTGGAAGCTCTTTGATGGCAAATACTTTTGTTTATGTTGTTTTGTAAAGTGCCTTGTGTATTGATGATGATATTCAAATAATAATAATAATAATAATAATGTATATCATCACAATTTAAATGTTAATTATAGTACCCTTGTATGTCTATTTATGGGAAATGGACAAGCAGAATTCAGTCCAGTGGCACCTTAGAGACCAATAAGATTTTCAAGGTATGAGCTTTTGAGAGTCAGAGCTCCCTTCTTCAGATATGAGTAGGAATGGGGATCCCTGAGCCTTTATATTCCTGTCAAAAGGTAGGAGCGTTGTTATAAGGAAGGGCATCAGGATGCAGAGGTATAATGCAGCTTGCTTAAGTGGGAGGAGTGTAGTGAAGGAAGTTACCAGGTCATAAAGGTACAGTGGTACAATGCAGTATGATTAGAGCAGAAATTAACATTTGCAGTGAGATAAGAATCCTAAGTCTCTGTTCAGCCCAGGAGTGCCCATTGTTCTTAATTTGTGAATGAGCTCCATTTCAGCAATCTCACATTGTAATCTCCCCTTGAAGTTTCTTTGAGAACAGCTACTTTTTGGTCAGCAGTGGAATGTCCTAGAAGATTAAAATGTTCTCCCACTGGTTTTTGAGTGTTCTGATTTCTAATGTTGGATTTATGTCCATTTATTCTTTTAGCTGGGGCTCAGGAATCTCCATTCCTACCTGTATCTGAAGAAGGGAGCTCCGACTCTCAAAAACTTATATCCTGAAAATCTTGTTGGTTTCTAAGGTGCCACTGTATTCAAATCCTGCTGTTCTATTACAGACCAACACAGCTACCCACCTAAAACTTAAGTCAACATTCTCCTAAACATGCATTGTTGAAGGCTTTCATGGCCGGAGAACGATGGTTGTTGTGGATTTTCCGGGCTGTATAGCCGTGGCTGTATAGACCATGGCTATACAGCCCGGAAAATCCACAACAACCATCGTTCTTCTAAACAGCTTGATCTTGCATAATCTTCTGCAAGGCATAAGAGTCAATGCCTTCCTCATTTTTTCAGATAAAGCGTTTACCTTTTGCTGAGTGTTACACTTCCCTGATATCCATACATCATGCTTTTGCTCTAGTGCTGGAAGCAAAGACTGTACGACTAAGTGCCAGCAGAGTTACACCCTTCTAAGTTCATTGAAGTCAACAGGTTTAGCAGGGTGTAACTCTGCTTAGGATGGCACTTTAAATGGAAGATGACTCACAGTAGATGAAGCTCCATTCATCTCGGCACTTCTGCTTGGCTTTCCCTTTTTTCGGGTTGGTAAGAACTGCCTCTGCGTGATCATGAACTTTAGTAGTATTGGTGCCCATTTTATGGAATACACTGTCAAAAAATGTTAGGAAGGCACAGACTCGTATGTTTTAGATTATGGAGGTTTAGTCTGTTTAGGAGGGCATTTAAAGGTGGTTAAAGTATTTAATGAGTGTTTGTAGATTAAGGTGGTCTTTGTGACTGTTTTCTTGTTATTAATGCCACATTGACTGAGTAGTAATTTTTTTTTTTGTAATAAGTTGCTTTAATCTCCTTAGGGAAAGTGGGTGATAAATGTGTTAAATACAATATAGATCTAGGTGGGTGGTCCGCTCATTGGGTCTTGTATCTGACCACTCCGCTCAGCCAAGTTTGATGTCTTGCTGCAAAGCAAGGAGCCTTCCTCTGGTGGCAGAAGAGCCACTTCTGTTGAGGGAAAGCTTCAGTCATTGCTGAGTGTGAAGTGGAAGGGTGTAAGTTAGTGGGAGTCTTAATGAAAGCTTTGTGACGGTTTCTACTTCACTAGTTAAAACAGTTTGGAGATTTCATCAATGGCAGCTGTAGATCAGCAGACCTCAGAATGTGGTAAATTTTAATACATTTGTTAATTTTATACTACCATTACTGGACTACAGCTAAACCAATAGTCAGTTTTTAACCAGTTTGCAGCCTGCTTCTAGTGATTAGTGTTTGGCTAGCACTAGGGAGACCTGCGTTCAAATAACGGCTCAGCCACACAATTCAGTGGATGACTGTGGGCCATTCTCTCCTAGCCTAACCTCCCTCACAGTATTGTTGTGAGGATAAAAAATGGAGGAGAGTAGAACTGCTCTGAGGACCTGGGAGGAAGGGTGGGATAAAAATGTGATAGACAGATGAAAGAAACTTTGATTAGTGTTCAGCTTGGTGGAGACATGACAATGAAAGGAGAAGGGTGATGGGAATTTGTACTGGAGAGGTGAGTATGTGAACTAGGGGACGGAGGGAACAGGAGGGAAGAGGGGGAGCCACAAACTTGAGGAACACTCCCAGTCTGTTAGTCATGCTTAAAACATGGCAAAACATTACATCTGCACCAAACTATTGCGAGTTATGTCAAGAAATCTCAACTTCACTTCAATTGAGAGGGAGGAGATCTCAAGAGGCTCCAGGATTGGGGGAGCAACCTCCCCCACAACTTTATTAGAAGCCAAGTGGGGATTTGGGAATTTATAGGGCAAGTCAATGGTCTTCTGATGAAAGAATCTTTTGAAGTTTGTGTGTATTGGCTGCTGCTAGGCCAGCAGAGGTTTCAGCCTAGAGTAGTTCACAGAGCAGCTGTGACCAAGTCTGAAACAATAAGCGCCTCTTGGCCACTTTGGAAGGTGGAGCTGTTAGCAAATTTCCTTTCCATTGCAGGATAAAAGGGAGAAGATTGGATCTGTCAGCCATGTGGCTGTTGGGCCCGTTTTCCATCTGATGTCAAGTTTCCTGCTACCCATGTGTGAGTCAAACAAGGCTATATGCACACACACGCACATTGTTTCAGCCAAAGATATACAAACAAATGTTCCCAAGACTGCTGGCGGCCTTGCTGCACGTCCCCCTGTCTCTCAGCTTGCAATGCTGTCCTGTGTTGCTGCTGCCTGACTTATTGCAGCAGAGGCTGTTTTCTCCCTCTCAGGAAGTTTGGCGCTGTTTAGTTCTTTGTGAGTTTTTTGGTCCGGTCACAATAATGGAATGTATTTTTAGGGCTCTTTTCTTACTGTTGGAATTGGCATTAATGTGCTGAGTAGAACTGCTTTGGATGGACTTTATTTATTTTTTGTTTGGCTTTAAATATATAATGCAGTCCATTTTAGACCTGGGCTTAGCTCCAAGGCGTCTGCCTAGAGGGTTTTGCAAAGTCCTGTAACCATGGTGGCCATGTTTGTGGCAGAGAATTAACATCCTGTTGGCAAGCATGCTGCTAGCTAGCAAGAGAGAATGATGCTTCCAGTCAGTATGTAGCATATCTCCCAGGGTCGGAGTGTGTAGCAGCTGAGGTCGGTGATGGCTAGTAGGTATTGCCAGGCTTGGATTCTAATGCCCCAGATGGAACATTACTCTTGTTTCTTCTTTGCAGGTATCATATGTATATACTTCCACTTGAAATTTCTGTTTTTTAAAAAAAGATTTTAACCTGAGGAGGAGGAGGAGGAGGAGGATAATCAATTTATATACCACCCTCAGGACAACTTAACGCCCACTCAGAGCGGTCTACAAAGTATGCCATTATTATCCCCAAAACAAAACACCCTGTGAGGTGGGTGGGACTGAGAGCTCCAGAGAGCCGTGATGAGCCCAAGGTCAACTAGCTGGCTTCAAGTGGAGGAGTGGGGAATCAAACCCGGCTCTCTAGATTAGAGTCCCACTCTCTTAACCACTACACCAAACTGCCTTCTTAGGACTTGGACAGCACAGTGGGAAGTCTCTAAGAATGCTCAAGAGAATTTGACGGAGAGTCAGTTCTTTCTCACTCCCACGCTCACTGATGACTAAAATCAAAGAGAGTCCAGTAGCACCTTTAAGACTAACCAATTTTATTGTAGCATAAGCTTTCGAGAATCACAGTTCTCTTCGTCAGATGCATGGAGGGCAAGAAGAAACTGGTCAGATATAGAGGAGGAGAGGGGAGGGCGGAGTAGATGCAAGTAGCTCCTTCTGATATGGAGATGCAAACAGCTCCTTCTGTTATGGAGATGCAAACAGCTCCTTCTGATATGGAGATCAGTTTGCTTCTGTTAAGGAAATCAGTTACCTCTGATAATGAGATAACCATTCATAGTCCCTGTTCAGTCCCAGCTTGACAGAGTCAAATTTACATATGAATTCCAATTCAGCAGCTTCCCATTGGATTTTGTTTTTGAAAGGTTTCTGTTGAACTACAGCGATCTTTAAGTCTTTGATGGAATGTCCTGGTAGATTGAAGTGTTCTCCCACTGGTTTCTGGACGCTGCCATTTCTAATGTCAGATTTTTGTCCCTTTATTCTTTGGCGTAGAGGTTGGCTGGTTTGTCCAATGTACAGAGCAGATGGTCATTGTTGGCACATGAGGGCATATATCACATTGGAGGATGAGCAGCTGTAAGAGCCAGAGACAGTGTAGTTGATGCTATTGGGTCCTGTAATTGTATTCCCTGGGTAGATATAAGGGCAGAGCTGGCATCTGGGCCTGTTGCAGGGCCTGGTACCTGTGCTGGTGACTCTGCTGGCTGATTCATGGTTGTGAGTGAGAGGTCGTTTAAGGTTGGGGGGCTGTCTGTAGGCAAGGAAAGGTCTTCCACCCAGAGCTTCTGAGAGAGAGGTATCATTTTCCAGGATGGGTTGTAGCTCACTGATGATACGTTGGATGGGTTTGAGCTGGGAACTATAGGTGACAACCAGTGGTGTTCTGTTGTTAGTTCCTTTAGGTTTGCCCTGGAGCAGGCTGTTTCTGGGTACTAGTCTGGCCCTGTTGATTTGTTTCATCACTTCATTTGGTGGGTACTGTAGCCCCAAAAATGCTTGTTGTAAATCTCTTAAGTGGGGAGTCCCGATCAAGAGCATTGGAGCAGATACGGTTGTAACGTAAGGCTTGGCTGTAGACAATTGACCGAGTGATATGTTTAGGGTGGTAGCTGGAGGCATGTAGATATGAGTATCGGTCTGTGGGTTTCCAGTATAAGGTGGTATTTATTCGTCCATTATGTAGTTGTACAGTGGTGTCCAGGAAGTGTACCTGTTGTGTAGAGTGGTCCAGGCTCAGGTTGATAGTAGGGTGAAAGTTGTTGAAGTCCTGATGAAATCTCTCAAGGGCTTCCTTCCCATGGGTCCAAATGATGAAGATGTCATCCAAGAATCTTAAGTATAGTAGTGGTTTCCTCAACAGAAGCAAACTGATCTCCATATCAGAAGGAGCTGTTTGCATCTCCGTATCAGAAGGAGCTGTTTGCATCTACTCCGCCCTCCCCTCTCCTCCTCTGTATCTGACCAGTTTCTTTTTGCCCTCCATGCATCTGACGAAGAGAACTGTGATTCTCGAAAGCTTATGCTACAATAAAATTGGTTAGTCTTAAAGGTGCTACTGGACTTTTTGATTTTGCTACTACAGACTAACACAGCTAACTCCTCTGGATCACTGATGACTGGATTGCTCCCATCTTTGTCTCAACAGTCTAGAATTTATTTTTTCATTTTTATTTCAACTCTCCTCCAGGGAGGTGTGGGTGGCATACCTGGCTCTTTCGCTTCCATTTTATACTCACAACAACACTGTGAGGTAGGTTATGCTGAGAAAAAATAGCTGGCTGAGGTTTAGGTGGGTTGCCATGGCGGGCTGCAGTAGAACAGCAAGATTTGAGTCAGGTAATATCTTAAAGGTGAAGAGAGGTTAAATCTTGAAAGCTGGAAATCTCATTCATCTTTAAAATGCTACTGGGCTCAAATATTGCTGTTCTTGCTGAGTTTTTTTTTATTCACAAGGTTTACTTTGTTTTTATTATGTTTTATTTTGTAAGCCTCTTCAAGCAGGTTCTCTGGTAAGGTGGCACAGAGATTTTGAAATAAATAATTTTTTTGCCATAGATCCTATATGTGATTACTGCAGATAGGAATTTTAAGTTCCTCCTGCCTTCTCTGATGCCCCTCAGTGTTCTCATATAATGGGATATTCTGGAGTCAATATCTTATGATTTCAAACCTTGAGCAATTATACTCTGCATTGTAATCTATGATCAAGGTCCAGTTGGTTGCAGCTCCATCCCTTTTAAGGATGGTCTAGGTTACTACTACTGCTTTCCCCCCTGTCACTTTTAAACACCAGCCATAGAAAGTGCCAGCAGTGACAGAAAGTCTCTTATAAAGGCCTTAGAGTTTTACGAGCTGGAAGCAAAATTGGATTGACCAGCTGTCCCTAGGCTCTAATATAGAACCTTCCCCATCATTCAATCACGGCAGAGCTTGATCCTCCACTTGATTTGATCCAGTCTTGGGCACCCTAAATCATTCTGAATTTAAATGTAACAAAATAATATCAGCCTTCTGCAGTTTTCTTTCCGTTTGTATTTGATGGCTTCGAACAGGCAGTAATAGTGATACAATCTCAGGTCGCAGCAACCTGCTCTTTAATAACAGTGGAGAAGGAGAGTGAAGCTGCCACCTGTATTGATAAAGCTGAGGTGAAACGAGAGAGGTTTTCTTGAATGCCATAGTTTCTTTCATCCTTCAGATGAGGCAATGCTGCATCCTGTGACTCTCGGGGAAGCCTCCAGGGGTGGCTGTAGTGAATCCATATGTCCCTGAATCAGAGTTGGTGATGAGGTAATAATAACATTCGATTTATATAGCACCCTTCAGGACAACTTAACACCCACTCAGAGCAGTTTACAAAGTATGTTGTTACTATCCCCGTAACAATCACCCTGTGAGGTGGGTGGGGCTGAGAGAGCTCTGGAAGAGCTGTGGCTGACCCAAAGTCACCCAGATGGCTTCAAGTAGAGGAGTGGGGAATCAAACCTGGCTCTCCAGATTAAGTCCTGCTGCTCTTAACCACTATACCAAACTGGCTCACCAAACTGGCTCAAACTGGTTTCACCCAGAAACACACACGCCCCCTCCTCTTTCTTAGATAATGGGAGAATTTTACTCTGTTGATGGCTGGACTGTGTGTTGGAGAAAACCCTGGAAAAGACCTGAAAGTGGAAATCCAGGGAGCAAAGATCTGGGACAATTCATGGGGCACAGGCTGGAGCAATAACAATGACACACACCAGCTTTCCACAAGCAGGCATAGTAGAAGGTACAGTACTGGGTTTTTGTTTGTTTCATCCTGCAGTTTGTTATTTTACTTTCTTTGGGTGGGAAGTAAATGCTTTTTCTAATTTCTTTTATATGTTTGGTTTGAATGAGTTGTGTAGTTAAAAAGTGAGGATCTGAACTGTGCTGGCCAGTTTTATCCTTGTGCTTTGTATCAAGGTGGCATTCCTGTTCTTAGCATTTTGAAAGACTCTAGGTTTAGGACAGGTTCTACTGCAGATTCCACAGGTATAAAGGCCAGACTAATAAAGGTCTTACAAGAACTTGCTTGTGCCTTAGATCAATGTTCTGGGTTGGAACCTTCAGATGAGTCGCTGAGTCCCACCTGCTGGGATGTGACCTGTTATGGAGCTGTCACATTTTTTTCTCTGCTGCTTTATGAAGAATCTGCAACTAGTGTGCATATGTTGAGAGCAAGGGCTCCTCTTCACCTGCCTCTGCGCACCTGCTGAGGGGAATAGCAGGACAGAAAGGTGAGGCCACTCAGCAGTGAAGAGGATTCCTCCACGGTTATACCCCTTGGCTTCTTCCTCACTGTGGTACACCTCCTGATGCTTGACTTATGTTTCCTGATGCCAGTTTTTAGCCTGCACATGGTCCTGACCTCAACACTAATATGATCATGAATCTGCCCCCTTCCTGTCATGTGATTTCCTGTCACT
Organism: Eublepharis macularius; assembly: GCF_028583425.1. Taxonomy (NCBI): domain Eukaryota; kingdom Metazoa; phylum Chordata; class Lepidosauria; order Squamata; family Eublepharidae; genus Eublepharis; species Eublepharis macularius. The sequence goes on from NC_072793.1 coordinate 122,493,403, forward strand.
GCTGTTTTTCCTAGTGCCTCATGCTGCCACCTGGTGGGTTAAAGATGAGTTCCAGGTTTGGAAAGGTTGAAGACCACTGCCTTAGAGCTAAGCTACAAGAGATGAATTACTCGAGGATACACATGTGAAGGGAATCAGCCGGGAAGCTGATTTTTAAAAGAGATTGGAAGGCTTTGTCAATTTCCCCTCTCTACAGATCCAGCAAAGATAACTCCTCAGAGGGTTTGCTAATTTCCTCTTTGCCTCCCAAAGGCTCTGTCAGTTTCACCTCTCCTAGGAGGCAAAGAGGAAATAAACAAACCCTCTGGGGAGCCATCTTTACTGGCTCTATAGAGAGGGAAAATTGACAGAGCTTTCTGATCTCGTAAAACTCAGCTACCTGGCTAACATTGTGACTCCCTTCATATGAGTGTCCTTTTGTTTTCAGATAGCAGACCAGAGAGAGAAGTATGGAGACAGCAGGGCCAGCAGGTCACAGACGTGCACAATGGGAAACAGAACAGCACAGCACCCTGAAGCCCTAGTTTTCTACCACTGGGATCTCTGCACAAGACCAAACACATGAAAGGCTTGTATAACTAATTTTTGCCCATTCCTCTTTTCAAAATCTCTTTCCCTTGCATTCCCCCTCTCCTCTCTTTCCTAGAGAAATGTGCCCTCTAGCATTTTCTGCCTAAGGGCCACTTTTTCCCCTGCTTGCAGCCTCCAGCTTGATATTATTTACTCCAGTATTTATAACTGTATTTATAACCTTCAAATATAAACAGTGATAGACTAGAAATACATTGAAGAAAAAAACCTTGCAAGCTCTGCAAAGGAACATCACTTCCCTTCAGCAGTATTTATCTACAGCGCCGTTTGTATAACATCGATCTCCTCTTCTCATTTGCTTAATCTAGCATCTCCCCCTGTTTTCTTCTCTGTCTTTCTCCTTTCCATGGTTTATTGTCATTATTTGCTGGGAACTGGCTTGGAGTGCAAGTTTCTTGTGATCAGAGACTTGGCTTTAACGTGGCTGTGAAACTGTGATTCCAAGGTGCTGGACTGCAGGAGCCCTGTGGTCCAGTTGCCCAGGCTGGCAGACTGGGAGCCGTACATCACCCTGGTGGGATCTGAAGCCAAATAAAAGCAAAATCTTTTTATTGTTGTGGATCCTTTTTTTGTTGTGTATGGTTCTTATTGCATTGTTTTTAATTGTGTGATTTGGTTTGAGTGTGAGTGAGAAAGGGAAGCTATAAATAAAGTAAATAAATAAACTCCGTTTTTGTTCTTGTTTGTAATTTTTTAAATTGGTACATATATCTGAATGACTGACAGTGCAATCCTAAGAATATTTACAGCCTTTTAAGCTCATCGACTACAATGGATTTGGAAGGATGTTACTCTGTTCAGGAGTGCACTGGGAAATTTACCAATAAGCACTTACATGAAAGTCAGTGGGCTTTTTGGGTGGCGGGGAGGGGAGGGTAAGGAAAGAGATTTTCACAGTTGCTGAATTTGTTGTCTGGATCAGAGTCTTAAATCCAAGAGGGCTATGAAGAATATGCTCCCTGACATTAGAGATTAAAAGCATAATTGATTTGTATGTTACTTTACAGCATAGAATATAGTCTATAAATACTAAAGAAAGTTTACAGAATGCATGGAATTGTTTGCATAAATGAGCTGTAATATTAATTTGTGATTTAGCATCGAAATGCCCTGTTAAGGAGCATCTGGTTGCTAGAGGCAACCCTGGAGGGCTCATTGAAATCCCAACAACTGTTGGGACTGGCCACCTGGTGGTGGATTATCTAGGCTTTGATGGATGGCAACATTAAAACTCTTTAGAGAACTCCATTTAGCCTCTTGTATTATGAGCTTGGGTTACCAAAATGGTGGGTTACAGATGGAATTCTAAGACAACTGGTATACTTATAAAATCATATTATAGAGTGCTGTGATATGTTTAAGAATACCACTCCTAAGATAGAAAAGAGGGGCTAGATGCCTGCTGCTAATGAGTTGGCTGGTTATATCGATCAGTTTATACTCTCTCTCCATGTATTATATTTATCATGCCCTTTCTCCAAGGAGATAGGAGCAGCTAATATTCATCCCTACCCATTTTATAACTTCAAAAGAGCCCTGTGAGGATGATTAGACTGGGTCATGGTGATTGATTCAAGGCCACCTAGAGAGCTTGATGGCTGAATGTAGATTTGAACTCGGGTCTTCCCAGTACAGCTAGAGATGTAAATTTTCAGAAAAATTTGAAGCTGTGGGTCAAAGCCAGGGTTTTTTCCAGGAAGAACCATGGAAATTTAGGGATAAATTGGTGTGTGTGTGCGCGCGTGCATGTGTGCGTGCGCATGCACGCACAAACACATATGTAAATCTGTATGTGCCTCCAAGTTGCAACCGACTTACGGCTTCTTTATCAAGGGATTTTCAAGGCAAATGAGAAGCAGAGGTGGTTTGCCATTGCCTTCCCCTACAGAGTCTTCCTTGGTAGTCTCTCATCCAAGTACTGCCCCCTTGAGATCTGATGAGATTGGGCTATATCATACCACCTTCCCTTTCAATTTATGTAGTGCTGTGTTATCAAACCTACGTTTATTTTACTGTTTTAAGAATGTAAAAGACAACATTCAGTGGAAAATTGTACTACATTCATGAAATTTAAAAGTATAAATGCCTTAGTTTTGTTCAAACAATATTGCAAATATACTCAGTACTATAAAGATAGAAAGCTGCAAACTGCTGTATTCTGTTCCCTAAGCACATGTTTTTGCCATCCGAGAAATAGGGGGAGTGGGGAAGAAACTTGAAAATAAAAATCATAAATTTTGTTGCAAACAAAAGAAGGTTTATTATTTGAACATAGAAAAAGACTTCATATCGTCATACGCACAAATTTGGATACTGGGTTAAACTTTAACACCATTGAAAACATTGACTTCTTCAAGGGTGTATTGTGATGATACACTTATCAGCTGATATCCACTTACTGTGCTTAGCAAAGTTTGAAGCCTTCCTCTGATGGTAGAACCACTTTGTCAGGATACAAGCCAGTATGTTATATTAATTGTGGGCAAAACAATAGACGTATCCTTGAAAATAGGCTCTATATGTCTACACTATTCAAAGGCATTATCATTACCTAATGCTGAAGATTGTCTTACATAAACATCTTCAGTTTACAGGGAGAGGGTTTTTAAATGAGTAAAGCCTTGTCTTTAAGAGCATTTCATTCATTCAAGGAGTTGGAAAAAATTGGAAAAAAAATCTAGCATGGGGGGGAATGTTTTTTACCTTGAGACACTGCGTCTCAAAGCTGTATGTGAATTTCAATCTTCCCCACTTCTGAGGCTCCTAAATCCCTGCTACAATCCATGTGCCCTCCTGCTCTCTGTTCACGCTATCAATTTGCCTTTCTCTCTCAGCTTCCTCCAACTCCTCCCAACTCCTTCCTCCCCCCATTTTCCTAATGCATAGGCTCTGGTTTGCTTTTCCCAAGGCTATCTGCCTCTCCTTCCCTAGGCCTTTCTTTGTGGTCTATCTTCAACATCTCTCAGTGCTTTTCTTTATAGATTGTCATGTGAATCTTACTCGATGTGTCAGCTGACATGAGGAGCTGAGCATTTAATAACTGTGAATTAGGAAGGTCAGCAATTTCTCCCATCACTGCAGCGCGGGAACAGAGGAAGCAGCATCTGCGGAACTTTTCCTTGTCATAGAGCTATTACATACACTGGTGGGAAACTCTTAACAGAGGAGGGAGCTTTGTGATAGCAGAGGTAATCCAGGGACAAAACCTAGTCATTTTTTGTTATCCTTTAGCTGCTCAAATGGTAGCTTTCTGAATGCGAGGAGGAGGGGGAGGAGGAGGGTCGTTCCTTGTATTTCTGTTGAGGGATATGTGAGCATGTGGGTGAGTGTAGGTGTTCTTGTGCAGTCTTGCAGGGTATATGTGAAGCTTTACATACCTGTGGTTCATAAGACTAATATTAATAATGGAAGCTGTATTATTTAGGCAGTGCAATTGAATTGTTAAGCTTTCCTTGGTGCTCAGCAATCTGCACCCTGCTGGTTGCCTGGATAAGATTAGCTACTTAGCTCAATCAAAGTGATACAAACCGACTTGATGGAAACAAGTCAAGCAGATTATACTGAATGGCACAGACTCCCTGTGATAAAACTCCATTAGAACACAGGAGCACCCTGAGTGGGGAACCCCTCGCCCCGGCATCCTGAGGTTCTGTTTTTTGGTGGTAGTGGGATATCTTTGTTTTCTCAGAACAGAAGCAGAAAAAAGTACACTCAGAACACTTAGAAGGTTCCGCCCAAACAGGAGAAAGAATCAATTAATTAAATTAAAAGAGAGGATAGTTTCTCATTCCAGAAAGCACACTCCCCCTATCACTCTTAGAACACTATGTTTTAATTGTATCATTGTTTTGCTTGAATTGTACAGTGATGAGAAATTTATAGAATTTCCCCATGCATGCAGTATTTGAAAGCCACGGGCTTTATGAGATTTGGAGATAACTGATTACTTTTATCATTCCCCAAAGCAGAGGATGCATGAGAGTTTTGTAAAAAAGTGTCCAGCATTTCCTAAGCATTCATATTTCCCCTTTCTGAGCAGGCTTGTGATTAAGCAGGTGGGTGGGGGAATGGTGGAATTAAGCCTTACCACTTGCTGTTTTCCTGATCTGAAATGGCCCCGTGGAGCTGCTCTTGGCCTTGTATGGAAGGACAAACTTACAGGCACTTTCTTCAATACCTGAATGTTTGCCACAACATTTGCTCCGCTAGGCTATTTTGTTTGGGCATATGGCATAGAATCCTAGAATCACAGGGTTGGAAGGGATCTCCAGGGTCATCTAGTCCAGTCCCCTGCACAATGCAGGAAATTCACAACGACCTCCCGCCCCCACACACCCAGTGACCCTTGCACCATGCCCAGAAGGTGGCAAAACATCCTCAGGGTCCCTAGCCAAACTGGCATGGGTAGGACGATTTTACTTCTCCTCCTCCCATCATGCGACATTCCTAATTGGAATCCTCCCTCCCCAGAGCCTGAGTAGCGGTTAGAGCGTTGGACAAAGATGTGGGAGGCCCAAGTTCAAATCCCTGGTCTGCTGTGGAAGCTTGTATGCTGGCTGACCTTGGGCTAGTTACACACACTCAGCCTAACTTATTTCATTGGGTTTTTTGTGAAGATAGAATGGAAGAGAGGAGAATGATGTAAGCTGCTTTGAGTCCCCACCGGGGACATAAATAAATTATTGTTAAAGGAAAAAAATGCCAGGAGCTTCATTGACAGAACTGACAGTGTCTTATCTGGTTTTGGCTGTTAGTGTTGTTTCCTAGAGTAAATTTACTGTGTTGTAGCATGGTGATTCAGGGTGGGACGGTGAATAGTTCCTTACCTTTTCCTGACAGCTTTGAGAGCTGGTGTTTCTGGTGGGAATAGGGTTATGAATTCTGTTTGTGAAACAAACCGGAAGGACAACTTCTACCGGGCACCCACTCAGCAAGGAAAGAGTTGTGTAGGCTGGTTAGAATTGCCTTATTATCTGAAATGCGAGCCAAGACTTTGCTTGAATTATATCCTGTGTGCCAGAATGGAGTTAACAGGAACTCTCAGGGTGCTGTTAAAAGACCACAGTTTAGGTTTTCCTTTGCTGCTTGCTGGTTGTCCTCAGATAATAGAAAATATGTGGTGGAGGAAACTTATGCCCTCAATATGTCTTATTTGTGAGTAGTACTCTGTTGGCTTGGAGATCTTCCCAGTTTCCCTAGTACTGTATATGGAGCTTTGCCAGTTGTGCTGCCTCCCTTACTAATGTTGAGTTGAGTTGTTATTGTACGGTTTGCAGTGAACAGTGCATGGACATTGGTGGAGTCAAGGTCACAGTGACCTTCTCCCTTCAACAATCTCCTTTTCTTGGAACAGAAGGGAAATCCAACATCCATTTGGTGATGTTGGCTTCTTGCAATGAAAGGGGCAGCTGTTTTTTTCTCTGTAGCCTGTAGTTGGGTATTCTGTGTTAAGGCTCTTTCTCAAGGGTCCTGTCCCTGGACTACATACAGATGTGTTTCTCATAGAGAACATAAATGGGATGAATATTGCAATGTGACCATCTGATTGGGTAGCTTGTTAGTTGTCAGTCAGTGCTTTTCACCAGTTACACCTCAGTAGTTGTCCTGCCCAGATGAAACTGTAGTGCTAAAAGAGGCTCTGTTGCCACGAATGGGTCACTCACCAGCATCGTTGCGGACTCTTTAGCAAAGAATGTAACAACTCTTTTTGAGCTGTTCCTGATGTTGCCTGGAGACTGTAGCCTTTCTATGCCAGGTCAGGCTAATTTTTGGCAGCTGTTGCCAGCCTCTTGCAAGCACAGCCTGATGCACCCTAGAGCAAGGATGCTGTATGTGCCAGGCATATTGTTGGGTCTCTGTTTTCAATTGAGATGTAGTCCTATAATTCTAGCAGAGTCAAGCAGTTGCCTGGGGTTATTTTTTCTGCTTGTACCATTCCCTTTTGGGAATTTTACATACTTTCAATTGCCTGAAGTTTTCCCTGTGTCCTGTGACAGAGCCATAGAAACTGAGTGAGGAGGTTGTCATGCTCCACCCCCTGCAATAGCCTTTAGAACTCCTTATCCAGTAAGACTAAATTTAAAACAGTTTGGTTCATGCTCATTAGTTGTCTATTTAAGCAGCTCCTTTAATGTGCGGAGTGCTTGTTGGGCTACTATAATTTCCCTTACTGTTCTGTCTAATATAGCCGAAGACTGGCCTCTTTGTGGGTAGCCAAATCTGTACAGTGGGACCATCCACCAGCTACTAAACTGTGTGGATGAAGTAGCAGCAATGAAGAGGCAAGAAGTCTGAGCCCAAGAGGCAGGGGAAGTGGGAGCTGGAGCCAGTGGCAAGTGGAAAAATACAATTCCTCCTTCCTTGTGATTCTTCTTGTTGCTTCTACTTAGCATTTGCTAATGGCAGTAGCATTTTAAGTGTTGCATAAAGCATAATGCATCTGACCCACCCAGATGTTTCTGATGTCAGATATCAACTAAAGGTCAATCTAGTTGTGATTGTAAATGCATGGCTGCCATTTTGATGGCATTTATGCATTTTAATGCCTCATCAAATTTGGCCCTCAGTCAACGGAATGGAACTTAATCAAAAAGTTGCATGGAGGGGATGAAGAATTCTGGTAATAAAACATAAAGAAATATTGATGGTTGGGAACAGACTTATGGAAGTTTTGTTAATCTTTCCCATTTTAGAGATAAGAAATAACAATTGAAAGAATAGAATCATCTCCCAGCAGAGTTTGCAGCCTAGTGTCCAAGTTCAAGAATCATACACTTTCTAGTTAAGCTCTTCAGTTGGTACCCACCATTGTTCGTGTTAGCAGCTATGACAAATCTTGATAGACATTAGGCATATCTCAGTAGAAATTGGGTCTTGTCAAAGCGGAACCCAAAGGGAATCAGATGAAGAGGGTTTGAGTTAAGAGGCAGACTGGACTCAGTGTGCAGGGACTAAGTGCCAGTGAATACTGGCATTCTGCTTTTGTGATCTGCTTGCAGAAACCTACAATTTTGCACGTGCCACTGCTTAGCACTTCAGTGTGGGATGAGCAGTGGTGTGCAAAATCACAGTAGGTGGCCATAGTAGATTGCACAGGGAGTGGTCCTGCCGGGGTGGAAAATATTGGATACAGAGTGGCTATCAGTGCAGTCATAAGCAGAGAATACCTTTCTAAGTCCATTGAAATCAGTGGGCATATGAGGGTGTAACTGCATAGGATCGCTCTGTTAGCGTATTAACCTTAAATGGCATCGAAATGCATTCTGGTTGAACTCCTTGAAGATACTGCTGCTTTTGAAACCTTACAGACATGGAACAGTGGCTGTAATAGATGGAAAACCCAAGTTCAGTATCCACTCAGAGCAGGTCACAATCACTCTGATCTACCTCACAGGGTTGTTGAGAGGCCTAAAGCTCCTTCTGAGCTCCTGAGAGGAAGGGTGGGCTGTGGTGGAGGAGGAAACTGCCATCAAGTCATAGCTGATTTATGGCAATCCCTGCTGGGGTTTTCAAGGCAAGAGACTAATAGAGGTGATTTGCCATTGCCTGCCTCTGCTACCCTGGTCTTTGTTTGAGGTCTCCCATCCAATTACTAACCAAGGCGAACCTGCTTAGCTTCCGAGATCTGATGAGATTGGGCTTGCCTGGGCTATCGAGGACAGGGCAAGGGTGAGCTGCAATGCAACATGTAAAACCTAAAAATGTCTTTAGTGGTGTGCATCTCCTCTGCTGTGTGTAGCTGTCTAGAGTTTGAGAGCATAGTTTAGTGGTTTCTGCTACACTGTAGAAGGAAGGAGCTTTGCTATTAGTGCTCCTGCAGCTGGTATCTGTCATTGTAGACAGGAGAAGGATATGCTTTTCTACTGGCTGTTTCAGGGTGACAGGCGATTCTGATCATCCCTGTCATGGGTGCCTATAAATCTTTAGCAACTGGTAAATGAGCTCTACCAGTTGTGGAGGCCATCGTTCTCTGTAGCACTTTTGGTTAATGAAAGAGCAGGAATTATGTGGAAAGAGGCAAACAGGCAATCTGATTTGCAGGACTGAGGCTGAGAGGCTGCTTCGGACTAATTCTGCCTGGAAGTTCAGTGTCTGGAAGAACATTCCTGCTGGTGCTTGTTTCTGTGGTGTTCATGTGTTTAGTAGTAGCTGGAAGATTACCCTGGGGTGGGGGTGGGGGTTGTCGCTTGTGGGATGAATCCTTGGTTCAGCAGTCTACATGCTTTCTACAGGGAGATTTAGTTTTGAATGTTCTGGGCAGGCTATAGTAAGGGGCACCCCCCCCACACACACCCTGTAGGTGTAATACTTCAGGAAGAACCTCCTGAACTGATTTTATAGCCCAGCTTATGATGATAGTGGGGAGAGCTCTGTTCCTGTATTATTTTTTGTGGGCGGGGTAGGGATATTTTACTTGATTTATAAAATTTTATAGGCTTGATCCTGTTTGCTCAAGGCAGCTCATAACACACGTAAAACACCAACGAAACAATAACACACTCAATAAAAATCAGAGATGCTAGAAATTTTTCCATGGTTTAACACATAACACGTAAACATACCTGTACGATTCTGTACGGTCTAGGTGATGGATGCCTCAGGATTTCCGCGTGTAACCCCAGTTTCTCCTACCAGCCCCAGCTGAAGGAAGAAATCATGGGCCCTGGTGTTGGTTAATGGAAGTAGTGTGTGACAAGAAAGCAGTATTGCCTCCAGACCACTGGCTACCACTGTTCTGAACCAAGGGGGAATTACTAAGAGGCAAAATAAAGGGAAATACAATTTCAGAGCTCCCTGACCCACTAATCACCTTTTACCCTTCAGAAGTAGAACTTGAAATATACATAGGGTTTATTCAACAGAGGTGGGAAACCAGAGTAGGACACACACACACACAAACTCATGCAGCCCCTTTAGGGCAAATAATGCTCTCTAGGGCAGTTTTGGGTCAGGAAAATGAGATGGAGGGATGGAGGCAGGAGCCCCTCCTCTCTGTGGTGCTTCTGAACTGAGTTCCCCTGGTGAACATACAGCTGGCATATGGCTGCAACTCCTCATCACATTCTCATAGTAGATGTAATGTGCAGTTTGCCCCTCAACCTTTCTTGCAGGTGTGGTGGTTTTCTGTGCAGTTCACAGGACTCTTGGTGCAGCTGTAAATCCCCAGAGGCTGCAGCTCTACTTTAGACTCCTCTACACGCTGTGCTGTTCTCTACACAGAGCGCTCTTTCTCCTCATATCTTTCTTCTCCCTTTTCAGAAATCTTTCTTCTCTTTCTTCTTTCCTCAGATGCCTCTTGCAGTTTCCCCTTGGGGGAAACCCCCATTGCCCTTACAAAGTCCTCCAGAGTGCTAAACCCATAGAGTCTGATGTATAGAAAAGAGGGAGAGAACATTTGGGTTCAGGTAGTAAATCAGTGTCTGAGGTGGAAGTACAGTCCTATAATTCTAAGTCGCTTTCCTTAAACAGCCGTTCTCCCACTTCACAAATTGTCACCATTTATTTCCTTCTTCATTTGTGATGGTCTCTCTCTGTGTTTTCACTCCCTGTCTTTATAAAAAGTAAAATCTCCTTAATGACCAACCATTCAGCACATTAAAGTCCACTTAGGTAAATGGTGAAATGCGATGAACGCTTTCACTGCTCTGTGTGAGCCTGCAGCCAGAAGGGAAAAAAGACCCTGAAGAATGAATGAGGTTTTTTTTGTTTGTTTGTTTTGTTTTGTTTCCTCAAGAACCTTCTTATGGAAGAAATAGAGCTCTTGGGCTTTTTCCCCCAGGGAATTCAGGATGAAATGTACCCTTCTTCTGATACGGAATTGGGTTTAAAGTGTTTTCCTGTCTGAGAGGAAATTCTACTTGTGGAAGGGGTTGGATTGGCAGTTTTGACAAGCTCAATCCTCTATTGCCACAGCAAAGCAAGATGAACCCCGGTTGCTTACCTGAAATGTGATGTGCTTTATTATATGAATGGCAGGCCATTCATTCTCAATGGTCCATTCAATACTTTGCTAACCTTCTCCCTATTTATAATTCCAAGAAAGTAGTTGGGTTAATACTAATTGAACGGCTGCTGATTGCAGAATGTATTACTGGGGCTCTCACAGATGCTTAGTGTCCTACATTGATAGCTCACATTTTACTAACTGGACATGATCTAGATTTGGATAGGTGGCCAAGAAGGCGGAGGCATGGCAGGATTTCTGTGGCAGAAACTCTAGAAATAGGACCAAATTAGACAAATGGCAAATCCATGAGGCCAGTAAGGATCTGGGAAACCATGTAGGGAGAAAGAATTAACTGCTTTCCTCTGATGTCACAGCCCCAGTTCATAGTCATTCATGTGTCTCTTATCTAGCTTGATTGCTAACAACCAGAAAGCCCAAAGCCAGGGAAATAATGTATATATTATCAAAAAGATGTGCAGAGATAGGAGTCCACATATCTGACCACTAGGTTGCCAGTGTCTATTCTCCGCTTGATGTCTGACCCTGTCGTAGATGCCCTGCACAATGATTCTGGCTACTCCCCTGAGTTCTGTGAAAACTGAAAAGAAAACCTGGAAAGGGTGGGAAGTTGGGAACCTTTGAGCTGTGAATAAGAGACCAGCCTTTCCTTGAGTTCTCTGGTGCATACAAAGAACTTAGAGGGCAGGAGGGGTGATGGTGCTGGGCTTTGGGGAAGGAAAAAAGTAGTTTGAGTCCTTCTTACCTGTTTCCCAGTGTTTGAGCTGAGATTGCTGTACTGTGCTTTCATCCTGAATGGCTCCAAGGTCTTTGAGACTTGGCTGTGCTAGGCTAGATGGACCATACTCTAATGCTTTATATACTAAACCAGATTTGTGGAGCTTCGTAGGATGAATGCTTGGGTGCCGCTTTGCACTAGTGAATGTCTGGTTTTTATGCGGGGCATATGCAAGCATATCATAGAATCATAGAGTTGGAAGGGGCCATACAGACCATCTAGTCCAACCCCCTGCCCAGTGCAGGATCAGCCTAAAGCATCTCTGACAAGTATTCATCCAGCCTCTTCTTGAAAACTGCCAGTGAGGGGGAGCTCACCACCTCCTTAGGCAGCTGATTCCACTTTTGAACTACTCTGATGGTGAAAAAGTTTTTCCTAATATCCAGCCTTTGTGCATGTAATTTAAGCCCATTGCTTCGGGTCCTACCCTCTGCTGCCAACTGGAACAGCTCCTTGCCCTCCTCCAAATGACAGCCTTTCAAATATTTAAAGAGAGCAATCATGTCCCCCCTCAACCTCCTCTTCTCCAAACTAAACATTCCCAAGGCCCTCAGCCTTACCTCGTAGGGCTCAGTCTCCAGACCCCTGATCATTCTCGTCGCTCTCCTCTGCACCCTCTCGATTTTGGCCACATCCTTTTTGAAGTGAGGCCTCCAGAACTGCACACAATACTCCAGGTGTGGCCTGACCAAGGCAGTATAGAGAGGGGCTATGACCTCCTGCAATTTCGACGCTATGGCCCCTTTGATACAACCCAAGATTGAATTAGCCTTTTTTGCCACCGCATCACACTGACTGCTCATATTTAGTTTACAGTCCACTCTTACCCCAAGATCCCTTTCACGTATACTACTGCCCAGAAGTGTATCCCCCATCCAGTATTTGTGCTTCCCATTTTTGTGGCCCAGATGTAATACTGTGCATTTGTCTTTGTTGAATTGCATCCTATTCACAGCTGCCCACTTCTCCAGAGTAGTCAGGTCTTGTTGAATTTTAATTCTATCTTCTTGGGTGTTTGCTACTCCTCCCAATTTGGTATCATCAGCAAATTTAATGAGCAGTCCTTCCACTCCTTCATCCAGATCATTGATAAAAATATTGAAAAATACCGGGCCCAAAACCGAGCCCTGCGGCACCCCACTGGACACCTCCCTCCAATCTGATGAAACGCCGTTGACCACCACTCTTTGAGTGCGGTCCTCTAATCAGTTCCCTATCCACTGAACTGTCCTATAGTTCACTCCACAGTCTTCCAGTTTGCCCATCAGAATGTCATGGGGGACCTTATCAAAAGCTTTACTGAAATCCAGATAAATCACGTCAACAGAGTTCCCCCGATCCAGTAAGCTGGTCACTCGATCAAAGAAGGAAACCAGGTTGGTCTGGCAAGATCTGTTAGGAACAAAACCATGCTGACTTCCCCGGATCACTGAGCGGTCCTTCAGATGCTTACAGATTGATCCCTTTAAAATCTGTTCTAATATCTTCCCAGCAACAGAAGTCAGACTGACCGGCTTGTAGTTTCCTGGGTCATCCTTCTTCCCTTTCTTAAAGATTGGGATAACATTCGCTCTTCTCCAATCTTGTGGCACATCCCCAGTCCTCCAGGAGGCCTTGAAGATGATGGACAGGGGTTCTGCAAGTTCTCTAGAAAGTTCTTTCAGCACTCTTGGGTGCACCCCATCCGGCCCAGGGGATTTGTATTCATCCAGTGCAGCCAGATGCCTCTCCACAACCTCTCTTTCAATGTCAATTAGCTACTCAGGTGTCCTGCCACATTTTCTACTATCTCTAGATGTGCCTGAGTTCTTCAGGGAGAAAACAGAGGCAAAAAAGTCATTACACCTGTCTGCTTTTTCTCTGTCCTGCATCAGTTTCTCCATCTACTCCCAACAGCGGTCCAATTGCCTCTTTTCCCTTGCATTTGCTTCTCACATATCTGTAGAAGTTTTTCTTATGAGAGCCAGTGTGATGTAGTGAACAGAGTGTTGGACTAGGAGGCTCAGGTTCAAATCCCCACTGTGACCTTGGGCCAGTCACTCTCTAACCCACAGGCATGCTGTTGTAAGGATAAAATGAAGGAAAGAAGAATTAAGTAAACAAACATGCATTGTGGGCATGCCTGGCCAAACTGGAACAAAAATCAAGCCTGTTTTTTTTTTTTTTACTTTTGGGCCAGTTAAGAAAAATGATGCTGTACTCTGAGATCTCAGATTGGCAGCTAAAGTGAGATGCAAACTGTCTCTGCCTGATGGTTTTGTGGTAAGAAATTTAAGATGAGGTGCAAGGTTCAGCCAGTGCTAGGAGAATGAATATAAGTGCTAGGAGAATGAATAATCACCATCTGTCTGGGAGATGGTAAAACCTTGAAGCACCTTTCTGTAGCTGGTCAGGCCTGGTTGGTTTGGCAGGACTCTGGCAGCTCCCTAGTGGAGCTTCATCCTGGTCAAGGGCTTACCTGATGTGGTAACTGAAATATGGGAGGATCAGTATTAGAGAGCTGAGCAAGATCTTAGTGACATTTCTAAAAAATAAATACGACTGGGGGAGAAAGGCTGGGTGTAAATGAAGTCAATAAAATAAATGCATAATGGAATCCCCTGTGTTAGTGGGATGTATAAGCTCTGCGTTTCAAAACTTGTTCTTGCATGGGTGGAATGCTGTCCTTAAAATGAGCAGTAGAGGATAGCCTCTGGCTATCCTACTAATGTTTCAAATCTTATTTGTGCAGAAAGAAGGAGTTATCTGTGTGGGATTTTGTAAGTAGATTGTTCTTCTTGAAACCATTAGGCGATCTTATAGAGACTAGAAAAGGCCATTCAAAGTGGAGGAAGAATATCCAGAAAAGCGAATTAATTGCGGGAAAACAGGGAAGCTGTGCATTCTGGAAGGTTGGGGGCAAAGGAAAGGAGCACAGTCATTTTTTTTAAAGGTCATCAGGCTTTTTGTTAAGAGCTGATAGAACATTGTAGATTTCCCCCCAGTCATTCTTTCTCTCACAAACATCAGTAAAGGCATTCCAGTATTTTTTTCACAAACAAATCAGTTGTGTTGCTTATCTCCATTACAAAACTAGGAAGTTGGGAAAACAAATAAAAAGGGATATCACAGAGAATCTTTTTGCCAAATATCAATCAATGCAATGAAAGACCCGACTTCAAGAAAACACTGTAATACACATATCTAGCTTTAGATGACATACAAATTCAGGAAGACAAATCTTCTAGGCAAGGTTGGAAAGTACTAAAGTAGGGGTTATAAAAGATACAATCCCTGTCATTTAAGTTATTTTAAGCCAATTCCAGATCTTCGGTGCACTCCTCTTTTTAAAAAAGGTTTTGCTCAAAAGCACCCTTTCTGCTGGGAGTTCAAACGTAATCTTTTCAAGGTTCATGCCCCTATAAAAATGTAGAAAATATGGAAAGCCTAATATTGTCTTGTGATAATAATAGTAAAGTACCCTTCGTATCCTTTCTATTTGTCAGAACAATTGGGCAACTATTTTTCATAGAGAACTGTCACAATGGTCATGGGAACTTTAATGGGAGGAATGTAAATGATTAACAGGAATTCTGGGCAGCTCTTCTCCCCAGACAGCTGAGCATTTTAGAGATATGAACCACCTCCATTCCTAAGATGTTTGTAGCTGTGAGGCTGTATTGTGCTGTTCCATTCTGGGAGGCACAGTTGCTTATTTAACCCTGTTTGCTTTGTTTTTTCTTTTAGGGCTGAGTAGGATATCAGTACCCACAAAGTCCTGAATGTGGAGAGTGGTGGAAGAAGAGGAGACAGTCCACAGACCATTTTTCTCCACTGCCTTTGGTTTTCTTCTGTTTATTTGTGGGTAGGTCAATGTGCAGCCATTGCTAGATGTGACGTTTCTACTATGTGGCTTCTAAGGCTAAAGCACCATTTGTCGGTCAACATCTGGACTCTTCTGCTTCTGGGGAGTGCCTGGCTGCCATTGGCAGAAGGCACCCCCAAGTCCTCCTCTCCCTTTAGGACTTTCCAGGTCACAGACTGGAGTTTGACACACTTGGTGGTCCACAATAAAACCGGGGAGGTGTATGTCGGTGCTGTCAACCGGATCTATAAGCTTGCAAATAACCTTACACTGCTGCGCACTCACGTAACGGGGCCAGTAGATGACAATGAGAAGTGCTACCCACCGCCCAGTGTGCAGTCATGCCCACATGGGCTAGTTAGTACCAACAATGTCAACAAGTTGCTGCTGGTGGATTACTCTGGGAACCGGCTGATAGCCTGTGGCAGCGCTTCTCAAGGCATCTGCCAGTTCCTGCGCTTAGATGACCTCTTCAAGTTGGGAGAGCCTCACCACCGCAAGGAGCACTACCTCTCCAGTGTGAATGAGTCAGGGACCATGTCAGGCGTCATCATCGAAGTGCAAAATGGGCAAAACAAGCTCTTCATTGGTACACCCATTGATGGCAAGTCTGAGTACTTCCCTACCCTGTCCAGCCGCAAGCTGATGGACAGCGAGGAGAATGCAGAAATGTTTGGCTTTGTTTATCAAGATGAATTTGTCTCCTCCCAGCTCAAGATCCCATCAGATACACTCTCCAAGTTCCCCACATTTGATATCTACTACATCTACAGCTTCAGCAGTGAACAGTTTGTCTACTACCTGACTTTGCAGTTGGACACTCAACTTACCTCACCAGACTCTACGGGGGAGCAGTTCTTCACCTCTAAAGTTGTCCGGCTATGTGTGGATGATCCCAAGTTCTACTCATATGTGGAATTCCCCATTGGTTGTGTTCGAGATGGCATTGAATACCGCCTGATTCAAGATGCTTACCTCAGCAAGCCTGGAAAGGCACTGGCCAGACAGCTGGGCATTTCGGAGCATGAGGATATCCTCTTCACAGTCTTCTCTCAGGGCCAGAAGAACAGGGTCAAACCACCAAAGGAATCTGTCCTTTGCCTCTTCACACTGAAGAAAATCAAAGACAAGATCAAGGAGCGTATCCAGTCTTGCTACCGTGGGGAAGGAAAGCTCTCTTTGCCCTGGCTTTTAAACAAGGAATTGGGCTGCATAAACTCTGTAAGCAATTTTTTTCTCTGTTTCCATACCTGCCTTTGATTAGTCCAAGGCTTTAACTGAGGTATCACTGTTGGAGCTCATAGAGTATATTACCCTTGAGTTAGGGCCACTGCTTGGAGGTATGGGAATTTTTTCCTTAAAGCTATGATTATTCCAAGTTCAGCTATATTGATATAAATACATAGCCTGGATCTGTGTTTGGGCTTCCATTTAGTGTTATGGGGACTTTGCATTTATTTTGCATTTATTTATTTCCCACTTTTCTTTCCAATGGAAACCCAAAGCAGGCTGAGAATTTTGTCCTCCCTTTCTCTGTTTTCTCACAACAATCACTGTATTCGGTAAGTGAGAAAACATGACTGGCTCAAAGCCACCTAGCAAGCATCTATGGTATAAGAGGATTTGAACCCGAGTCTCCTAGGATCATTGTCTGACCTTTTAGCCACTGCTATATGCCAGGTCTCACTTTGGTTTTCACTGTTGTCACCATGATGAGTTGTGGTAATCAGTGGGAAGTGTGTTTGTATTCCTTTATCTGAAGACTAGCAACAGAGCCCGTTTTTTAAAAAAGTGGGCCTAGAAAACCCAGGAACGCTGGGCTTCCTTCAGCGGCGGCTCCTTCCAGAGGAGTGGGTGGGCTCACCTGGCCATCCTGCGACGGTGGCACCCTCTGGAGGCTACATTGGCCATGACGCCTGGTGCAGGTGCATCAGGAAAAAAAGTGCATCATCAGTAATAAGGCTTCCCTTTTATATAGAAAGATAACTATTGCTGCCAATACAGAACCAAAGAACTGTGTGATTTACTATGGCTTGGTTCCTGCGTCTTCAATCACTGCACACTTCTCTTCAGGTGCTGTAAAGCCAGTTCTCTACTGCGGAGCTTGCTTCCTCTTTTGCTAGGCACTAGCGCTTGCACTAGACCAGTGTATTCCCAGGAACCCCAAAGTGCCAGGCATGAGAGGATCATGCACTCCAGTAGAGGACTGCCTTCATAGCACCTGGAGGGAAGCATGCAGGTGACCAAACCTATGTGAGAAAAATGACAGAAAATGTGAAGTGCTGTCCAAGTTACTGCATGGTACTTTTACATCTCTACAAAAGATATGCTCAAGGAGGGAATATTAGCTAGGTGTTATGTTCTAAATATACCTGGATTTCTGATTTTTGCTAGTATTCTCCATTGAATTCCAACTCAGAATAATCAAAGTTACCCAGTCAGGGCCCATTAAAGGGAATGTGAGTGCAAGGGACTTGCACAAACAGCAGGTGCATCTTCTAGTTCATAGTTCACTTCCCAGTTCATAGGTGTGTACAAAGCGCAACTGGAGCATCCAATTTTATGGGCAGTTAGAAGTGACCCATTTCCCACAAGGGAAAAGTGAGTGAGCTAGCATTTGGAGATGCTCTTTCTCAACCAAGGAATACATAACCTGCCTATCCTGAGGGAAGCATTTCCTATAGGCTGTTGCTAAGACAAACACTGGCATTTTATTGCCCTGTTCCACTGTCTTTAGTCTGTGGCAAGGCAGGGTGAGGAGCCTGTTTTGTTTTATGAACTATAGCTGGGTTCCTTTTCAGATAATATAGAAGATAAATGGTCACAGAGAGGCTATTTCAGCTACTTGTGATGAGCATGGGAGCATAATATATAAAAGACTTTTCAGAACCATGGTGCATTGAGCAGTGTCATAGGACAAAGGTAGTATTTTGGGAACTATCCTGAGTTGCAGAAAACTGACATACTGAATTGATCATTCACAATTCATAACTAAATTCAACAGGTCCTGATGAAGGCTTGTGAATGCTCTAAGCTAAGGTGTCTAAGCTGCCCTTTCTCTTTCTGTACAGCCATGTGGGGAGTTGGTGAAATAGTGAGGTGGCGCCATGTTCCTCACCCCCATGTGGTGGTGAGTTATTGCAGCACTGGCCCTCCTTTGTCCCCTGCACTGTGGTGTGCAGGTCCCCCTCTGCCTGAGGGAGGGAGGAGCAGGTTCCTCATTAGCTGCCCACTGGGGCTGGGGGCGTCTCATGGAACTGTGACTTGCTGCAGCAGGCCAGTGGGTGGCGACTGATTGCTGTCCCTCCACCTCTGATTGCCTATGTGTGCCTAGTGGATGGGCCAGCCCTGAAATTCAATGGGACTTGTAATGTGATGGTGGCAGAGTAAAAAACGGACACTGAATTTTATGGATCTCTCCTCTCAGATACATTTAAAACTGAACCCAGACTTTCAGACATTTAGGTTGATTGCAAGTAAATCTATTTTGGCCCACTCTTCTTCCCAGCTCTGAAGTGGTAGAGGGGCTTTAGGAGTTGTTAGCAGTAGTGAGGATTTAGGCCCTTAAAATTGTAACAGTTATTTGTGATGATTGGGAACCAAATCAAATGTAACCTCCCTGTTTTTCAGCAGAAATGGATGCTTCCTGCAGTCTCTAAGGCTTAAATCTTGCAGCATGCTGCTATTAATGATGGTTGGGCGCTCTCACTATCACTGCTTCTTGCTTTTCACTAAGTTTTGGGAAGGAAAGGGGGCTCTGAAAATGACTCCTACCTGCTGTGTGGGTGGGCGGGGTAGTTAATATATCCCATTAATACCCTCAATGTTAGACTCCTAATAACACCATCAGGAGTGTGACAGGGCAGATTTAGAATGGGACAGGTTTTTAATTCAATTAATTTACAAATTAATTTAATTTAAATGGCCCCATTCCAAATTGGCTACAGGGCAGAGATCAGTCCATCAGTAGATACATGTTTATACATGTAGCTGAATGTGGTCCTTTTGTATTACATCCTGTATTACATTAAACAATATCTGTTTTTGAGCACAACCAGATGATGGCTGCTTAACTGCATGCTGCTCTAGTGGCTGTAACTGTATGGGTGCAGGTGGTCATTTGTAGTCTCCACCAGGCAGCGGTCTTAGGTGACCCATATGTCCTTCCCTGAATCTTTTCAGAAACTGGGAGAAGAGTGGGCCAGTGCAGGAATGCTGGGGTGTGCAGGTGCTTCATGTGGTTATTAGCTGCCATGTGGCAGGCTTTTAAGCTACTTCTATGGTTTCAATGATCTTCTTCCATCCATAGTGGCAACTGCTTTTTTTAAAAAATGCAACAGCTTATATACTATCCCTTAGTTTAGTAATACAAAGGCAAGGAAGCTATCGCGAATCTAGCATAGTGTAGTGCTAACATAGGGATACAGAAACCTTATCAGTAGTAGCAAAGAGAATGTGGAGTTTGCGGTGTGTAGAAACAAAGGTCAAGTAGCGGATGCCTGGGCTATAGGGCCACCATAGAATCATAGAATCATAGAGTTGGAAGGTGCCATACACACCATCTAGTCCAACCCCCTGCCCAGTGCAGGATCAGCCTAAAGCATCTCTGACAAGTATTCATCCAGCCTCTTCTTGAAAACTGCCAGTGAGGGGGAGCTCACCACCTCCCTAGGCAGCTGATTCCACTTTTGAACTACTCTGACGGTGAAAAAGTTTTTCCTAATATCCAGTCGGTACCTTTGTGCATGTAGTTTTAGCCCATTGCTTCGCGTCCTACCCTCTGCTGCCAACTGGAACAGCTCCTTGCCCTCCTCCAAATGACAGCCTTTCAAATATTTAAAGAGAGCAATCATGTCCCCCCTCAACCTCCTCTTCTCCAAACTAAACATTCCCAAGGCCCTCAGCCTTTCCTCGTAGGGCTCAGTCCCCAGACCCCTGATCATCCTCGTTGCTCTCCTCTGCACCCTCTCGATTTTGTCCACATCCTTTTTGAAGTGAGGCCTCCAGAACTGCACACAATACTCCAGGTGTGGCCTGACCAAGGCAGTATAGAGAGGGGCTATGGCCTCATGCGATTTCGATGCTATGGCCCCTTTGATACAACCCAAGATTGAATTAGCCTTTTTTGCCACCGCATCACACTGCTCATATTCAGTTTACAGTCCACTCTTACCCCAAGATCCCTTTCACATATACTACTGCCCAGAAGTGTATCCCCCATCCAATATTTGTGCTTCTCATTTTTGTGGCCCAGATGTAATACTGTGCACTTGTCTTTGTTGAATTGCATCCTATTCACAGCTGCCCACTTCTCCAGAGTATTCAGGTCTTGTTGAATTTTAATTCTATCTTCTTGGGTGTTTGCTACTCCTCCCAGTTTGGTATCATCAGCAAATTTAATGAGCAGCCCTTCCACTCCTTCATCCAGATCATTGATAAAAATATTGAAAAGTACCAGGCCCAAAACCGAGCCCTGCAGCACCCCACTGGACACCTCCCTCCAATCTGATGAAACGCCGTTGACCACCACTCTTTGAGTGCGGTCCTCCAACCAGTTCCCTATCCACCGAACTGTCCTATAGTCTACTCCACAGTCTTCCAGTTTGCCCATCAGAATGTCATGGGGGACCTTATCAAAAGCTTTACTGAAATCCAGATAAATCACGTCAACAGAGTTCCCCCGATGCAGTAAGCTGGTCACTCGATCAAAGAAGGAAACCAGTCAAGGAATGGAGTCATTGAATAGATTATGCCAAGCAATTCAGGACTTGAATGGAAATTCTAGGCAGCAGATTCCTATGTGGTTTGGGAGAGCAGCTGAGATTGCAAGAGCATGGGTCAGAGATGCAAAGCATGATGCAGAAGGCTTAACCCGTGCCCCTTTATTTTAATAAACCCATAATCATGAGAAATAATCATTTTCTGAACAGGGTAACATTCATTCAGCTCTAACACTTGTAATTTGACTGACTTCCTAATCTTACTGTGGTCAGAAAATAGTGGAATGGGAAACATTAAGGCAAGGTGGAAAACTGACTGGTCAGGAAGACCAGTCTAGGGTTCAGTGCTGGGAAATATCAGCAAACTAAATCTTTTTTTAAATCTTTAGGAAGAGAACAGTCCCCCCTGAAAAGTAAAAACAAGCACATGGGCTGAAATACACCCAAGGTTGCTTGTTTTTTTCTTACTGTAGTTACCTTATCAGGGGCTTACAGGTGAATGCATTTCTGCCTTCCTTCCTTCCTTCCAAGAATTTTCCTTTTCAATTGAAAAGTGGAACTGTATTATTAATTGCATCTTATGCTGCCATTAGAAGGAGCTCCGAGCAGTTGTACATGCTCTCGCCTCCACTTGTTTTATTTTTACAGCAACTGTGCGTAATAGCAGTGTGGTGTAATTAGAGTGCTGGGCTAGGGCCTGGGACACCCAAATTTGAATCTCTACTCTGCCGTGGAAGCTTGCTGAATTACTTTGGCCAGTCTCACACACTAAACCTAACCTAAACGAAATCACAGGGTCATTGTTAGTATAAAATAGAGGAGTGGAGAATGTTCAGTGTTTCCTTTGGGAAGAAAAGTGAAGTATAAACAAAGTAAATAAATATAAATAAAATAGTTTGCCCAAGTTAGCATGTGGTTACACAGTGATTTTGAGGGTATTTCAATTGGGCCTGTCTGGTTCTAGTCACTGACTCTCTGTCTATTCCACAACATTAAATCATCATCATCATAACTGCTCTTATATACTGTTCTTCTAGACAGATTAGTGCCCCATTCAGAAGTGGTGAACAAAGTCAGTGTTTTTTCCCCCACAATACAGCTGGTGAGCTGGGGCTGAGATGAGGCCGCCTACTGAGCTCATGGTAATAGTGGGAGTCAAACCAGCAGAATGCTAATTCATAGCACTCTGGGCATGAAGCAGGGGTCACTGAGGGTGTGGGGAAGGGAGTAGTTGTGAATTTCCTGCATTGTGCGGGGGTTGGACTAGATGACCATATAGGTACTTTCCAACCCTATGATTCTATATTTGTAGAACACAAAGTTACGAAAAATAACAGATGTTGAAAGGCAAAGAAGCCAATGGGGGAGAATCTCACAGAATGTCGCCATTCCTTCTTTTGGCTTGAATACATCTTCTTTCTCATTCCTTCACACTTCCCTTTGGAGGAGTGAATCCCAAAGTGGTGGGTTGAAACCCACTGGGAACTCATTGTGTATAGGTGACCAGGTTGGTGGCACAGAATATTGAGGCAAGTATTATGGCAAATCTGATGGGTAGTTCCTAAACAAAAGCAAACTCTGCTTGTAAATCATTTTAAGAGTGGAAACTGCTGGCCTTAAGTATTTAATGCTATGCTGTTTTATAGTTAGGCTTTTAAAAGCCTTTAGGGTGCTGAAATAAGTGCCTGAGTGTATACTTGATTTTACTATCCACCTCTCTCCATGTTTATTTTTTCCATTTCGCTTTTCATTTTGGGGTTATTTAACATGGTATGTAATCTACAGTAAAGATCAGGCTTGGGTTTATCCAAGGTTATTTTGTTAGAGTTTTGTCCCGCCTTGTTTCCACAGAGCTCAAGGTAGCATATATGGCCCCTCCCCCAATTTTATCTTCCCAACAGTCTTCTGAGGTCAGTTATGCTGAGGCTGTGTGAATGGTCAAGGTCACCCAGTGAACTTCATAGGTCTCCCTGGTTGTAATAATCACCACACTCTTTCTCTCCAAACAGCAGTTAGATGAAATTGAAAAAAAATTCATTTATTCTGGTTGTCATTTATTTATTTGCTGTCAAGTTGCAGCCGACTTATGGCAACTGCATGGGGTTTTCAAGGCAAGAGATAGATGCTCAAAGCTAGTTCTGCCTTTACCTGCCTCCGGGTAGCAGCCTTAGACTTCCTTCTCCCATCCAAATACTAAGGTTAGCTGTGCTTGGCTTCTGAGATCCGGCTAGCCTGAGCCATCCAGGCCAGGGCCTTGTTTGTGTAATAATCATTCTTAAAAACTTTATCTGAGACAAAGAGAGGAGGCTATTGGCTCTCTCCTTCCCTCAGTTGGCATCTTTGAATACTGGAAACCTTAATGCTGTGGGGCTGGGACATTGGAGTTCTTTCTCCTTTTGCAAATTGTGTAGCAGTGCAGAATGCACTCAAGTTTTTGGAAGTAGGAGGGATTGTGGCAGCAGAAACACAGGCTAGACATAGATCCTCTTGTAGAAATGTTGAGCCAGAAGAGTGAAATAGGAGTTTTGCTCTATTTTTGTAAATTACAAACACTGCAGAGAAACCAGACCGCTCTCTGGGAGCAGGTGGTTCAGCTACACCCACCTGGAGTGGCTTGTGCACAGGCATCCATTTGTAATTGTCTGGGCAGCCCCTCCTTTCTCCTCTCCAGGCTCTGAGGAAAACAGCTAACAGCTGCCTGACAAAGTAAAGGGTTTGCTGTCAAGAGCGCTGGGCTCGCAAATCTGATTTTGGCTCCAAACTAATTCAATTTTGGTGGGAAATGATGAAATCGTTACACTGCTGCCTGCTGGGTCACATAACTGCTGACTCAGGGGAAGGAGATGCCTTTCTCTGCTCTCCCGCTTTCCCTCCCCTCATTCTTTTCCTCGTCCTTGGCCTGCAGTGCAGGATTCAGGAGCCAAGTGTTGCTCAGATCAGTTGCTGTTCCCCTGAGGTTTGCCCTGAGCGAGTAGGAGGGAGGCAGGAAAAAAATGTGAAGCAAAGAATGTGACGATTAATGTATGAAGGCTGAGACTGTAAATGCACCACGGTGAAAACGAAGCGGACAGCTGTTTTTCTCCACCCATATTCAGAGGGGAGCTTTCTCTGTAGACCAGTAGAAATGCTTTGCAAGACATACTTGAGCTCTGGGAATGCTAATAATAATGGGCCTTGGCTACCAGGAATTCCCCTAATCATTCTGCTCCGCCAATTCCAGTTTCCTCCCACTTTGTTCAAACTTTGCAAAGGAAAGGAAAGCTTACAGAATTTTTTTCCTGTTTCAGTGCAGTTCACCGTGACATGATCCAGACAGGAGGTGTTCTTTTTCTGTGTCTGAATTACTTGGCAATGGAAGGGAAACTTCTGAGCGTGCAGAGCCCAAACAAGCAGATCCATAGGAATAATCCATAGCTTGATTATTCAACATCAGCCTGAACCTGGACTAGTTACTTAATTTGTTTATAAAAAGTTTTCTTTGCTGGTCCCTTTTGGTGTATTGCTATTGGTGGAATTGTGGGTTTGAAATTATTTGGCAAACCATACCTTAATGAAGTCCCTGTCTCAGAATTGCCTGCAGCTGTTTTGGGTCTTCTAGCTGTTTGTCTGGGACACACATGAACTGGACACTTTCCACCTCTCTTTTAGGAGAGCAAACACATCACTTTCTCCAGCATAGAGACAGGCCTGCAGGACTCTTAGCATGTGCTGCCCATGCTTTTGATGCCCTTCTCGTGGATACTATACATTCCCATTGAACCAGCCTCAGAAAGCAACACATTATTTTAATATGCAGTTTTACTTAACAGGAGGAGGATCATTGAGTCCCTTGTGTTGGTCTTTCTCTCTGTCTCTTTCTTGCCTGCTTTTTGGCTTTATGTCCTACAACTGTCACAGGGGAAAAAAGAATTCACAAGCAGCCGTTCAGCCTTCCAATTCCAAAGGTAATGGCTGAGTCCCAGGTCAGCTTTATTTGCCCCCACTGTAGTTCTTCTAACTCAACACAAGTGCAGTCTAACCTGACTTCACAGATTGGGGTTTCTCACTGCAGGGTTTGAGAAGAACATGGCAAGGCATTATAAATTGGCCATTACACTTCTTGGACTGTGGGTATTTTATAAGATTTAGCAGAGCAGTGTTGGCATGAATTGTTGCTTGAAGGTGAGACCCAGAGGAAAGTGCTGACTTGGTGGCTTATTTGTTGGTGCTTTCCTCTGAACTTTTCTTGAACTGCTAGGTTAGATTTCTGTTGACTAGAATTGCATTGCTGAGAACTGGTGGGCTTTTGCCAATAGCTGAAGGGTTAGCATGTTTGGACTATTCATGCTTCAGGTTAACATATTAGCCAGTAGATGCTCATAGCACCTGTGCAACCACATTTCACTCAGCAATTACAACATTAATGAATACTATCTCTGGGAAGATCAAGTATAAAACATTGTACTTTAAATGTTCAGGAAAGTTCAGTATCTGCAACAAGAGCGCTTCCACGAGGGACTGTGATATACAAATGTGTTAAGAAAATGGGGAACAAATGTGCTTTTATTGCAGAAAAACAGAATCCATCTGAAGAAGAGAACTTGATTCTCGAAAGCTTATGCTAAAATAAAATTGGTTAGTCTTAAAGGTGCTACTGGACTCTTTGATTTTGAGAATCTATGAAAAGCCCTTTAATCAGCCATTGGGAAAGTAAGGAAAGAAATGAATTGTACCTTCTTGCTTTAAGCTTTGTCATGTGGCTTTATAAAGATTCTTGTTCATCAGTTCTTCTGGCTTTTCTCCCAAAGGAAGATTTTTATTGATAGTAATTGATTCAGGAGGAGGGAAGGCAGCATGGTATAGCTAAGCAGGGTTGGTACTTGGATGAAGGACCACCAAGGAAGATTCTGCAGAGAATGACAATGGCAAACCACCTCTGCTTCTCCCTTACCTGAAAGCCCTTTGCTGGGGTTGATATAAGTTGGTAGAGACTTGATAGCGCAGACATACATAATTGATTCAGTGTAACTAAACAAACCAGGGTGGGAAAGGATGAGGAACAGAGCAGAACCCTATAACTTTGGAGTGCATTGCCCACTTTCTTCCTTCTCTCCTGCAGTTCCACTTCTATAGTATGGACACAACCTTGTGACAGTTGGCATGATGCAGGGGTGGTGATTTGTACAATAGCCTTTTTTGTTCACATGAACAATCCTGACTTGATTTAGGGGTGCACATTCCTATGGATTAGACACAGGAACATAGCAGTCATGGACATGGTTTGCAACAAATTCCATAATCGCAGTACCTGGAAAAAGTGCTGATGGAATCATGTTTTTTGCCTCTGTGACAGTCCTACTCACACATTATGTGGGGCATATAAGCACATGCCTGAGACAGGCCAGGACTTCTCATAGAGAATAAACCCTCATATTTTGTGAGCTAACCCTACATTGCCAGTGGCAGTGATCCAGATCTGCCCTGGTGCAAAAGATAATGTGAATGTACTTCTCACCCATTCGCCCCTTCCTAATGACGCATCTGTGCCCTGTGCCATGATATTTCTAAAGATACCATGAGCCTCAGAAATGGCTTTTCAGGGACGAGGGAGATGGTAAGCCATGTTCTGAGTGCTGAGGTTTATGTGTGGGCCGTTAGATTGAAGCCATAGATAGTCTTTGGGATTCATTATGCCCTGGTGCTGTGGAGCAGTCTTGAACTGTCCAAAGTTGCTTGAAGCCAGGAGGGAAAGTAGCCAGACTTGGCTGAGAACTGAGAAGAGATGTTTGTAGTTCTTCTCTAGTGCCCTTGGCTGGGGAACTCATTCCAGCATGTTTGTTTCTTTTCCTGGCTTGGAACCAGGAATCTAGCAGACTGAAAATGTAACCTGGGCCAGGATGCTCCACTGAATGTTGAGAGCATTTTCCTTGCAGTTTCGGGTATCCTCTTCCTGTTCCATTTGTAGATTCTGGTTGGGGCCAACACCTGCTTCATAAAGTCTTGCTGAGTTTGCGTACACAGGATGTTAATGGCTGTGATATCTTGACTCGTCTGGATGGCAGTTCTGTAGGAAGCTCAGTCTGATTTTTCCTATTAACTGTTTTCATGCTGCAAGAGGAATTCTGAGTTCAATCAGAGTTACTTTGCATGAAGTAATCTGCATTTTGTTTCCTGCCCCTTCTGGTAAAATGTAGTTATTGTATATAGTCTGTGGCTATATATTTTAAATAAGTGTTCTGTGTGAATAAACCCATCTCCCAAGGTGGACCTGGAGTTCACACAAATAGCCATGAGTAAGAAAGATTTCTTCTCTGCCATCCCTCACTCCTGGCCTAGGCAGGGACTGTAGACCTAAGATATGACACCTGGCTAGTGGACTGTGTCTGATCAGGACTTAGACCGACACACTCTGTTTTAGGGATTTATGACAAAGCAATAGGGCTCCTAAGCATGTTTGGAAGAGACACAGAGATAAGAAATACTAGAAAACAGGGATATTTATTGAGCTGGGTAACAAAATACACTTAAGCAGTTTCAAGTGCACATGAAGCACCTATATGGCAATAATCAGATGCATGATATACAGCACCCACTGATACATGTCCAACCACACACGTGTAAATTCAAGGGAGGAGTTTGGGAATGAGAAAGAGAAAGTAACAGGGAAAGCATGATTTTATATTACTCATCCTGAGTCTGGGCCTGCCTGGGCAGCCATCCTGCAGAAATCAGGAGATTCAGAAATCCCTGCTGACACTTTACCAAGGCCATACAGAGACCTGAGCAAAAGTTCCAGAACTAAACTGAATGAAAGATCTAGGTCAGAGTCCAGGGGAAATAAATCATGCAGAACTACTCATATTTTGGGGAGAGGGAGGAGTTCAGCACATCAAGTGAGCTAGAGTTCAGGATACAAAATAAGCAGTGCAATCCTAAACAGAATTACTCCAGTCTAAGACCATAGATTTCATTGGGTTTAGACTGGTGTAACTCTGTTTAGGATTGCACTGGTAATTTCTGACTACAGATATGTTGGCGGGGGGATTATTATAACTTTAATATAGTAGCAAGAGAATAATAATAGGCACAACATTTGATTTTTCTCAACTTGGAGAGAGGCAGAGAGTTCAGGTGAATTTACAGGCAAGCTTTCCAATTAGGTGGTTGAATGGTGAAAGAATTTGTAACAGGAAAGGGAGGCTTGAGGTGGGACAGAGGTGTGTGTGTGTATTATGTGCTGTCAAGTCGCCTCTGACCTATGGCAACCCTAAGAATGAAAGACCTCCAAATTGTCCTGTAATTAACAGACTTGCTCAGATCTTGCAAACTGGAGGATGCCACTTCTTTTATTGAGTCAAATCATCTCATTTTAGGTCTTCCTCTTCTCCTACTGCCTTCTACTTTTCCTAGCATTATTGACTTTTCCAGAGAATCTTGTCTTCTCATACCAAAATATGATAGTTTTAGTTTTGTCATGTTAGCTTCTAGGGAGAATTCAGGCTTGATTTGATCTAGTACCCACTTTTTTGACGGTTCATGGTATCCGCAGAACTCTCCTCCAGCACTACATTTCAAATTAATCAATTTTCTTCCTGTCGGCTTTCTTCATTGGCCAACTTTCACATCCATAATGGGGAATATCATTGTTTGGATTATCTTGATTTTGGTTCCCAGAGAGACATCTTTGACCTTAAGGATCTTATCTAGCTCCCTCACAGCTACTCTTCCAAGTCTCAATCTCCTCCTGATTTCCTTGTTGCAGTCACCTTGTTGGTTGAAATTGAGCCAAGGAATAGAAAATCTTGGACAATTTCAGTTTCCTCGTTGTCAACTTTAAAATTGTGTAACTCCTCAGTAGTCATTACTTTCATCTTCTTGATGTTCAGGTGTAATCCTGCTTTGGTGCTTTCTCCTTTAACCTTCATCAATAGTTGTTTCAAGTCTTCGCTATTTTCTTCCAGTAACGTAGGGCAGAGGTGTGCTGAAAGAAGTTCCTGAGCCCAGGAATCTTTCCAAATAGGAAAAGGGAGCAAAGCTTGAGGCAGGAGGGAGGCCTGTTAAAGGTAGATTCAGACCTTTTTCTACATGGGTTATTTGCCCTGAGTTTGATACTTTGCAGGGGAAAAAAGCAAAAGCAAAAACTAAAGGCAAAAAAGTGTGTGGATATCAAAGCAATATGGCGCTAGAACTGAAGGGAAAAACTCATGTGGACAACCCTTTTGTATATCTCTGGGTTTCCATTGTGCCAGGGAATATGTTTTTGGGTTTACCATACTGCCAGAGAATGCTTCTGTGGGCTGCCTGTGGCTATGATGCAATTAGGCTAGGCACATCCCTACCTTTTCTTCTGCCACCTTGCCTCCTATTGGCAAATAGACCCCAAACTAGGTTTGTAAAGTTCAGGGCTTGGTGTAAGACTGGCCCATCAAGAGCCCAAAGGGACTATTTATTTGTTTATTTAATAATTTTATTTATAGCCCGCTTTTCTCACTGAGACTCAAGGTGGATTATACAATGTAAGCTCATGGAGTCAGATAGCACAAGACATCCAACAAACAATGCAATAGGACTTGGATGACAAAAATTAGGAACAATGCAACAACAGTATCAGACATATGTCATAAACTATGCAGAAGTGCTGGCAGATAAGAAGTAATTTTTGTTTTGATTTATCTTGGTCTAAAATTCCACACTCCCCTCAGCTGTAGAAAAACTCCACACTCCCCTCTGCTGTAGAATAGAAAAATGGAGATTCTTTGTCATGATTTCATATGTTGCATATATATGCACAAATATACTGAACCTGTCTTTTCCCCAAGAACTTGCAGTTGGGCATAAGATGATAGGAGAGAAGGAAGGAGGAGATGCTTGATAAACTGAGAACATAAGGACAAGTAGACAGTCTCAAGGGCCAGGTGTGGAAAACTTGGCTATTCTTCCTTTGGGCATCATAACACATATGGTCTGCTACACTGAACCTTGTGCCCTTGAGGTAAATGAAATTTAATCCTTGATTCAACCTCTCTAAATTCATATAATCTTGCTCCTCGTACATAGCAGGGCCCCCCACAAATCAAATCTAAGCACAATTCATGCATAATTACTATACAAGGTTGGCCTTTCTGCTTTTGTGGCAGACCATAGTTATGTCTGAACCACAAACTGTGATTTGATCTCTTTGCCTCCAAACCAAGATTAAACTGTGGTTTTCAGTCTTGGTTTAGAAGTCACAAGTTATGGTTCTCTGCAAAAGCAGAAAGGATTAATTTTTTAACTACGAGTGATGGAGGGGAAGGAGCCCAGGAGTCCAAGGATTCCCAAGGTTCATTTCTGTAAAAACAAACCATGGTTTGCTTTTGCATGAGAACCATGCTTTCGTTACTGCTTCCTTTAAAGATGTCAGGCAATCCAGAAATGAATGGCCTTAAGGGATAGCTGAGGTACTATCCTCTTAATAATGCTAAATGAATGAATATTGTTTTTCCTGTCTATTCCTTTGTTGCCCTTATAAGTGGGCTTAAAGTAAGGCAATGAATCATTGAGGCATTTGTATTTTTCTCTGGCTGAACACCATTTCTTTGTGGGAAATCAGTTCCCTTCAGCCTTGTTTGGAGGGCCTGAAGATCTGACTGTTGATAGCAAGTTATGGATGAGGTCCACATTTTTCTTTTCTTTTTTCCCCTATTTATGCTGTGCTCAGTGTACATATACTTCCTTTCCCCTGTCATCTGTCTATCAGTGGGGCTACTCTAGTCTTTTGTTTTAGCAATTTCCTCCATTTGAAAGAGAAATATAGGTACACATATTAAATGAAATAAGGTGGGGTGAGAGTTTTGGGGTTTGTTTTGGTAGTATGGTATTGAGCGAGCCAAGTGAGCAATCTCTTTGCTGAGATTTGTAGATATGATTCATCACGCTTATTTTTTTTAAAAGTGAAATGAAATAGAGCTATCTCTAAACATGCTGCAAACATGAATACAGTTGCATTGAAAACTTACCTTGCTCAGCATCTTGGCTTGGGCAAGAGACAAGCTCCTGATTGGATTGCCTCAGTGGTGGCTGAAGTTTGTGTCAAGCAGCTTTCCACCTTCGCAGTTCTGCAGGAGCAGGTTATTTGGTCGTTGCTGTTTCACTAGTCAAACTCAGAACTGAGATGGAAAAAAATGATGATAGTATACTTCCACTTATATCACTAAACAGTTACTTGATAAGCAGAAACCAGAGGCACACAGAAACATCAGAACAGTATTTACATTTATTTATTTGCAACATTTATATCCTATCTTTCTGCCCAATCAGGGCCACCAAGCATCATACTATATGTGATAAGAAGACCAATTTAAAAACAGAGCTAAAATACAAAGGACAGCAAATAAAAACAAAAGGCAGGAAGGAGGATCATTAGGGGAATGCCAGACAAAACAAAAAAGGTCTTTATACCACGGACAGAAGAAAAACGGGGAGAGAGTGCTCCATAATTTTGGCACCACAGCCTAGAAGACTGTCTTTTGGCTTGCCACCCATCTAGCCTCAGAAAGGGGAGGCATCCAAAGCAGGGCCTTAGAGGCTGACTGTAGCAGTCAGGTGGGTTATGTGAAAGAAAACAAAAAAGAGGACTGTTACTGGTGAGACAGCAAAATAATCATGTGAAATGGACACATCTGAATTTCTTTACACATAACTCATCCATTTGCAAATGTTCTGTTCCCTCTTGGCAGGCAGAACAATCAGGTACTCAGGCATGCCTCAAGAGAGTTGATTAGTCATTATGTGACTTTGTGAGTTTTAATTGGTCAGTTAAGTGATCCAATGCATGTGTTTGCCTATAAGTAAAACAATAGTTCTGAAGGGGAAAACATATTTTTGATTCTGTGTATGTGTGTGTGCATCACCTTAACACAAATCATCATATTAGAAATGGCATTCTCATGTGGCAGAGAAGGTAGAAAGCCTCTTCTAAAATAGTGTGTGCCATCTTTAGTCCATATGACTAAATTTTTTAAAAATGTATTGTGTGGTTAACTGGTTGATAGAGTCAATTAACATGTTTTCAACTGATTAACCCATCACTCGGCTCAACTTCGTAGCCTTAAGATAAACATTTAGATGCCATATATACATAGATGTGTATTTCCACATTGCATCTAACTCTCCAAATATTAACTTATTCAGCATTTCAGCATTCACTGCACACTTGCAGAGTTGAGTGAGGCAGATCTTAATAAAGGGCGATGCACACGTTATGGTTATTGTGTGGGGCCTGCTCTAAGTTGTGGCATGCAGTATGCAGTGGTGTGCAGCAACTTACAAAGACCATGAAACCATGGCAGAAAAGGCTGCACTGTTGTATTTTTATTTCTTAAGAAGAGGGGCTCAAAGCTCAGTTTTACAACACACACTTCGGATTGAAATAGTTCCAAAATCAGTTCCTGATATCTGTTATAAGGATTTCAGGAAAAATGGATTGGGAAAGACCTTGGAGAGCCTCTGTCAGTTAGAGTAGGCTTCTGGAAGTAGATGGACCAGTGCTGGGTTTGGCATAAGACAGCTTAACTTTTATAGCTTGCTCTCCACCTAGTCAGTGATTTTCAGTGTCCTGCCATAAATGGCTTCTCTTCTTTCTCCCAGGGGAGTGATTTAAAGCCACATATAAGTCAGAGCCAAAATGTAGCAAAGACCTAGAGAAAGATAGTATTCTGCCACTGGTACAGTTTGGGAATTAAGTGCCATAGTTGAGGATTCAATATACAGCAGCTATCCATATCCATAGTGAGAAAATAGGTACTGTACTTACTAAATAGATGCGGTCGGTGAACATAATTTAGCTAGTGGTAAGGTTAGACCTACTATGAGCCATGACAATTTTCCTTCATTATTGGCAGGAGAGTGAAGACTTGTTAAACTGAGAGCTGGATGTCTGTTTCGACAGACAATACAGATGTAAGTGACCTTGTGCTTCATAGGTGTACAGTTATCAAGAAGGAATAACCTGCTCTATGTGATATGGGTGACCATGATGGACCAGTATGAGAATTTCCTATTGCAGCCAGTACCCTTTCCCTGTGGAAAAAATGCCTGAGATCTGTTTTCTTCCCATCAAATAGTCCGACTGGATATGGCCTGTTATTGGTGTGGCACCTGCCTGTGCATCCCTAACGAGTCATTTTGCTGCTAACAAGCTAATTGCTGGCATAATTATTTATTGAGGTGGTGTCGGTGTAGCATGGCAGGCGGGCGGCAAGCACTCTTTCCGCAGCCCGGGAATGCAGCTGTATTTGTCGCTTCCCAGAGAGTTTGTTGAGACAAAGCAGAGAAGAGTAAACACCATAAACATTTATGCTCTTGCATATTCAGCAGCAGATGAGGTTGATTGGAGTGTGGAGAGCTTTGCAGAACAAAGATTGCATTGGCTGAGAGGTGCTGCCAGGGCTTAAATGCCTTCATTGGTTACGCTCCAGTCAGCCCCTAGAGTTGAACTCTCTGTTAACCCTTTGCGGCCGCCGCAGTAAGAGTTCTAGGAGCAGAAGGTATGAAGCGACATAATTCACAGTTTCTTCGGGACAGGATCCATCTGGCTAAGGTTAAAGGCCCATGAGATGAGAGTGATGGCAGGAGACTTACATTTAAAAGAGTATTATTTATATTTGGGCCGAGCTGGGTGTCTGAATTGCATAGTGCGCATGGATTCACTACAACCACTCTAGAGTAATAAAGTTATTTTTTCATCATGAGTTGGAGGTGATACTATATTAAAACTAGATAAAACAGTTTTTGCAATCTTCAGTATACTTTTAGAAGACAGAGGTAGATGGCATACCATTCTGGCTTTTAAAGATTTTTTAAGCATTCAATACTAATGGGAGAAATTTGCATACTTTAAAATTAATATCTATAAAGAAGCAACTGGGCAAGTGATATTTTCTCCCCTCAGAGGGAGAGGTGGCATTCTAGTCAGCAAGTAAAGCAGTCCCCTTCTGTCGACTTTGTGAATTATTTTGTAGGCCTAATTATTTGCTGCTTCCTCATCAGAAACCTCTGTTAAAATGAGCTGTGGGATACAAGAACAGCTGAGCAAGCAAAAGGAATCACAGCTGTGAATTGGTTTGCTGGGCCTGAGTCGGAGCTCTCAGCTTCCTGTTCCTTCAGTTGCTTTTCCCATCACCCTTTTTACCAGAGTGCAGCAGGTCAGAGGTTGGTTGTTATTGCCTGCAAAGGTGCAGATCTTTGAATGGCTGTTGCAATTCTGTGAGTGCCTGTCGAGGCTCTTTAACTGCACAATTTGAAAGGAATTGTTCTGTGCTGTGTATTACAAAAACCCAGAGGAAAGCAGGCAGGCATGTGGGCCTGGAAGACTGCAAATAGCTGTATGGTTAACAGGCACCCTGGCTGGATACAAATAGGATGTGAAAACTAATTGTGCATCTTCACAAAGTGTTTATTCTTGCCTCAGAGCTGTTTGCATTAACCTAAATTTATGTTTACTTCTATTTCATTTTCAGAATTGTGAATCTTCAAATGCTCAAAAGTCATGATTCTGCTACCAAATTTAGAGCGATTTACAGTCATGAGGTTTAATAAACAAACAAGCAGTCTTTTTATTTATTTGGATTTTTGTGCCATTTGGGAATATTTCAGCAAGGTTTTGAAAGAGTTTTCCTTTTGCATAAGGGGCCATATGTCTATTTAGTATGAACCCCTTTAGGGAAGTTCTTTTGATTTAATTATGAAGCTTGCACATTTTTAAGCTTTCAGAATCCTGAACATTATCAGTCTTTTGGTTCCCCCTAGTTATAGAATCATAGAATCACAGGGTTGTAAGGGACCTATAGGGTCATCTAGTCCAACCCCCTGCAAAATGCAGGAAATTCCCAAATTCTCCCCCCACACAGTGACCTTTACTCCATGCTCAGAAGATGGCAAAACTCCGTCAGGATCCCTAACCAAACTGGCCTGGGGAAATTTGCTACCTGACCCCAAAGTTGTGATTGGCCTTACCCTGGACATGTAATAGGGTTGCCAGCTTCTAGGTGGCAGCTGGAGATCTCCTGGAATTACAACTTATCTCCAGCCAACAGAGATCAGTTCCCCTGGAGAAAATGGCTGCTTTGGAGGGTGGAGTCTATGGCATTATACCCAGCTGAGGCCCCTCCCTTCCCCAAACCCCAGCCTCTCCAGGCTTTCCCCCCAAAATCTCCAAAATCTCCAGGAATTTCCCAACCCGGAGCTGGCAACCCTAGCATGTAAGAAGGGGCCAGGAGAAGCTCATATGTATATTGCTTCCAGTTCACATGTCCCTGCTTTTAATGGAGCACACACAGGTTGAGAGGTGAAACCGAGGAAGACATTTCTGTGGTGTCCTTGGGTCTCCTATGCTCAGTTTGGCTTCGGGCAGAGTTTTACAAAAGCAGGCAGTCCCGTGATCTTCAGTAATAAGCATCTATTTGGAAGTATGTGTCAGGTTTAAACTGTCTGGAAAATTCCTGTCAGGAATAAAATTCTGTATCCATTACTACTTGTATCCTTCTACTTAGATGGTGCTTCTCATATATTTTAGCTGGTGTTAATGTGAAAAAAGAGGAGTGTGCAGGGATTTAAAAAAAGCCCTACACTGTATTTCCATAAAATTTCCAGACTTGTCACTAGATTTCACTTCAAATTTGTGGAAGTTTATAACCCTGGTTATTGGGACTTATTCCCATGTGAGCTTACATAGGCTTTGTAGCCACTGGAATCTTCAGATCCCCACATGTGATCAGCTGAATATATCAATGGTGGGAACATTTTGGCATCTAAAGACTTTTGTGCAGGCTGTGGTCTGCATAGTATGGCCTTGACTGCAGATTGTCCCCCAGCTTTTTGTTGCAACTGCAAGAAAGAGAGAGCCATATCAAGAACTGAGAACAAATATTTTCAAAGGACATCTGGCCCCTGTCTCTTTGCAGGGCTGGCCTCTGGGCTGGGCCAGCCAGTTGTCTGCTCTTGGGTGTGCAGTGAACATTCACAGCTGAAGGCTGCTTGGAACTGTAGCTCTTTCATTACCATACTCTGATAGGATTATTAGAGCCATGGTTTTAGTGTGCAGTATATGCCCATTGCCCCATTAAAGGCCTTGTAGGTATCTGATCTTGCACATTGCTGGTCAGAGTGTTTTAGTACTTCTGTTATTTCTTCAGTCTCCCCCTTTTCTATTTTCTCAGCATCCCCCAGACCCTGAAATTCATGGCCACAGGTTACTGGACCAGAGGTTGTCATGGCAACAGCTCTCTTCTTGCTGAGGTAGAGATAGGAACAGATTTCACGGTTCAAGGAATTTTCCCCATTCCTGACCCACCCCTCCCTCTTTCCTTGTGGTGTTTTCTCCCTACCCCCCTGTTATCCTCTTTGAGCACCAAGTAGCTAGGCCTGCTGTAGAGGCCAAAGGGAGCATCCACACTGTGTGTTAAGCAACAAAAAATTCACCAGCATTCCTGCCTCTTCTTTGTACCTTGGACTTTGTATCTCGGACTTAATGTCTGCTAGACACAATTGTTGGTGACATTATGTCGCCAGCAACATGTTCCCATCCCTTCCCTTGTGCCTACTTTCCCTGTATGTTGCCTGGTGAAGCCCTGGTGTTTTGGGCAAAACCCATAGTTTTTGCTCAAATAGCAGAGAAGTTCTGGCAGGCCAGTGATGTGATGATGCCCAACCCCTGCGGTCCCCTGACCCCTTGCTGGTTGATGGGGGACCTGACAACCCTGGGGAGAGCCGGCTATAGATTCTTAGGGTGTGAGGTCACGCATAGCTGTAATACGAACTCTTCAATATTTCAGGTGGAACCTTTGTTTAACCAGATGCCTTTTAAAATGAACTTATTTAAAAATATTTTCTTGCATAGAAGCTTCAGTCACACAGTGAAAATCTTTGTGATGTGGCAGCAGCAAAAGAGGGCTGCTCTTTAACTGAAACCTTTGAGAACCAATCACCTTCTGCCATTTCTTTTAAATAGTCATAAGACTTGATTGAGAGATGGCTTGAGTGAAGTGCTCTGTGCTTGCCTTTTTGCAAGTTCAAGAGCCTGGCTTCGATGTGATGGCTTCTAGCCATTATTTGAAGATCCCCCCCTTTCCTTTAGAAAACAACCCTTTTCCTTGCTTGCAACTTGTCAGGATGTCACCTGTCATACTCTGCAAGGTCCTGTGTACTGTTTAACTCTGATGATAGGGGCTGAAGCTGTTCTCTGACTGGCATGTGAGGGGGCTATTCTGTTGTTATCTGTTTGTTTTCTCTTTAGCCTGGGAAGCAGTGCCTTATGGCCTTGAAGCTTCTAATACATCATCTCTGCTTTGTCCTGCTGCTCATCTCTTGAACTTCGCTAACTTTCCTGAAGGGGGTGGGAACTCTGGGGGATTAGGCTGTGCTTAGAATCCTATATATGTTATGTACTTGTAGAGAAACTCCATTCTTGGCAAGGAATGCAGTAGGGGTATGATTCTAGTAGCTTATCAATAAAGTACATTAACTCGTGCAGTTCCTGGACTCATGCAGTGAAATCTTTGAGAGTTACTTGGCAGAGCCTTACACAACTGCAAGGGAGCATTTAACCAAAAAGATAACTGTTCAATACTGGCAAAGCAACTGTATGCCAGCTACTGCTGCTAGTTCTACCGTGCAGTTCCCTATGATTGCTGCTGCTAGTCCAAAAGATAAGTGTGGTTGCCACTAAGACTGCAATTAATAACCAAGTGCTAAACCTTTGCATTAAATGATACCCCTTTCAGTGATACCTTATTCTACATCCTTTCTGGTGCTACTGTTGGCCAAGGGAAGCAAATGGTTGTTGTGGATTTTCCAGTCACAGCTGCTGGCAAAACGTCAGGAACTACAATGCCAAGACCACGGCTATACAGCCCGGAAAATCCACAACAACCATCGTTCTCCGGCCGTGAAAGCCTTCAACAATACAAGGGAAGCAAATGTCTGAAAATAAATTATGGCTATTGGCAGTCCTTGAAAAGGGTAGAGGGACTGTTAATGAAACTCATGAGTTCTACCTACTGAGCCTCACCAATTGTAGCCCTTCTTACTGGCTCATAAACTATAGCCGTGCCTCTGTTCCAACAGAGATTAATCTAGAACCTTCTTCATTATAGTTATGAGAATTGGACTTCAGAAAGGGAAATTCCCTGCTGGGCTCCCTTAACAGAGAATCTCTCAGGATAAGCATTGTCAGCTGAGATGAAGGATAAATGGCACAAGATCGCAATGAGGCACATCCAGTTATTCCTTACCGTCATCTGTTTCTCTTGACCAATGAAATGTCTTTACTGTCTTTACACTGGATCAAAGATGATCTTCTAGGCTGGAAGTTGCTCCTCTAGTAATGTCAGAAAAGAATATTCAGGATTTTGTTTGTTTGTTCCATGGTCTCCCAATTCTGGATCAACAAATCAGAGGCTGGCTCCTCCAGCAGTTGTTCTGTGCCTCCTCTGGCAGGGCTCTAACTTAAAAAGAGAGTATTTATCTCTTCATTTTGACAGCTCAATT
The DNA here is from genome assembly GCF_028583425.1 of Eublepharis macularius. Lineage (NCBI taxonomy): Eukaryota > Metazoa > Chordata > Lepidosauria > Squamata > Eublepharidae > Eublepharis > Eublepharis macularius. The sequence continues at coordinate 122,531,805 of NC_072793.1, forward strand.
AAATTGCCCCCTAAGCCCTCTCCTGAAGTTCAAAAACATGTTCATCTTTCTTGAGTCTGGGGTTCTTTCAGTCCTGCTGTTGCCTCGGCTATAAGGTGAGGAAGTTTAAGGTGCAGCTAATGAGGTTGTTTTACTTGGCTAGAAAGGTTCTTGAGCCAGCCTAAGGCAGCTGGGACCATTAGGATATGGCAGGAGATACTGACAGACAGAAGAAAGTGACTGTCAGAGAAAAACCATGTATCAGGGAGGCAGCCAGTGCTGTAAGAGACCCTGCCCAGGGGATATTTCATGGGTGGATCTGGAAAGATGGCCTCAGTAAACACTGTAAAACAGGGCAGGGAACCAGATTGCCTCACTCAGCCAACTAACCACAGTAACAGATGTCAGATTAGAAAAATCCTGGCTGGAGGATTTGTTTGTATGTGTGCACACAAAGGGACCCTACAGGAGGTCAATCCTGATCCCCCATAGACTTCTAAAAAACAAAACATTGGTCCTTAATTTACACTCTGGTTTAGCTCTCCTAGCTAGGTACAGTCAAAATTGTCCCTGCTGTACTTTTGTTTGTAGTGCAAATAACAGTCTCCTGCCAGTGCTAGTTAAAAGGAGTTTCTGGGTGAAATTAAATTAATCTATTCCTGGAGGACTTCCCAGATGAATCAAGAGTTTTGTTTAAAACTGACCACTTTCACTGTTTTGGCATTTGGGGCCAGCATGGAATTATTAACTCACCTTTCCCTTTCTGGTATGGAGTCCATACTCTCCTGATGTATGGTTTTCTGTAAATGCATATGAAATGTAGGCCATTATATGCTTTCCTCTTGTCAATGGTGTGACAAGAATGGATGAGCAAGCCTTACATATTTGCCATTCCTTCTAGGGTATTTGCTAAAAATGCACTCTCTGAAACAAATACAAAGCACTCTCTCTTCCCTTACTCCAGGGCTCATTTCGAGGGGGAACATGTCGGAACACAGTTCCGGCAGTTCCCCAAAGAAGTCAGAGCCTCTGGCAGGTGGTGGATCACTCTCCCACTCAGCAGCGGCCCGATCCTGACCATTTTGGTCCCCTTTTCGGCCATTTTTAGCCCCTTTTTGCCATTTTGGGCCCAATTTCAACCCTGAATGGCCAGGATTGGGTCCAAAACAACCAGGATAGGTGATGTCAAGTGGTGTGGCATATGCTGATGAGTTATGCCAATGAGTTCCTCCAGCTCTTTTTCTACGAAATGACCCCTGCCTGATTGTCAACTGTTTTATGATTAGGAGTGGACACACTTTATCCTATGTTGAATTGTGTCTATGTCTGGAACAGAGTGTAGGAACTGTTCAATGTCTGTGTGGACACACGGCCTAGCTCCTTAGGACAGAATATGGCAAATGTTCATCTGAAACTGCAGAATGCAATGTATATGGGCAGATTCTGTAGTGAGTGTGTGTGAAATACAACATTTCCTACTTAGGAGCGACCTGGGGAGAACTAGAAAACACACAGGTGTGTGGAATTATCTAGCACCATTCCCTTTGGGCCCTATAGCATAGATGCTAAGAGCTGTGTAAGGAATCCTTGGGACTATAATAAAAGCCAACAAGACAAATTCCTTAAGTGGTGCATGAAGGCCTACTTCTGGTAGGCCAGCTGCTAACTCATGCATCGTGGCTCCTGCAAAATGGCAGGGAAATTCGTAGTAATGCTGTCATCCCCATCGCTCATATATGTATATATATTCAAGAACTGAGTTTAGGTGCCTGGCAGCTCTCTTTAGAGGAAGGAAAGACAGCTGGTGCCTCTCTTTAACTCTAGGAAAGACCAGCTACTACTTAGTTCCTCCGTTTGAGAACAGACTGCTTCAGCGGTCATTGTGTGTGTAAAGTGCCATCACATTGCAGCCAACTTGTGGTGACTCTGTAAGACTTTCAAGGCAAGTGATGTTCAGAGGTGTTTGGTACTGCCTGCCTCGTGTAGATACCCTGGACTTACTTGGTGGCTTCCCATCCAGTTCCTAACCAAAGCTGACCCTGCTTAGCTTCCAAGATCTGACAAGACTGGGCTAGCCTGGGACATCCAAGTCAGGGTCTGTGGTCATACTGTTGTTTTTCGAGAGAATGTATCTGATCTCTGAATTGGTATATTTTTTTCTTCCCACCTTTGTTCCTTATTTTTTGTTCTGTGGCTATTAGATTGTAAGTCATTTGGGTAAAGAAGATCTGTCTATTTCAGTCGCTGTACAGAATACAGAAGAACTTTAAGCACTTAAAGGATAATCTGTAGAAATATATGGAGTTGTTTTGCTTAAAGTGGTAGCCAGGTATCACCAGCCAAAGCCACTTAGGCAAGATTAATTAGATGAGAAAGGTGCTGATCTTACGAACCAATTTTTTACTTATTTTTCTTCCCATTTCTATCACATTAAGGCCAACTTCTGTGCAGTCAGATGAGCTAATGATAGGTCAGTTGTATTAGCAGCCTTCATCTCCCTGTATCCTATTCCACTGCATGAATATTCTTCCTCCTGATTACTCCGTAAACTGCTGAAGAAAGCAGCAAAATGACCAGGCAGTCATTTTTTTAAGTGCTTCTTCCCGTGAATGGAGAATTTATTGCCACTTACCCTAATTCTTTGTTCTTACATTCTTTGTTCAGTGAATGGTTCCTTAAAAGAGTGCTGACCCTACATACCTGCCAATTTTTTCACTTTTCCAGAGGGCTGAACAATGGGAAGCCAAAGCGGCCCCTGGTGATCTGCATTGCTATTATTTCTGCCGTGTTCTGTCTCATTTTCCTTGAGCCCCATTCCAGGACAGGCATATCACACTTGAAATGGAGATTCAACTGCTCTTATTTTCCCTAGCGGTCACTTATGCTAAGTAGACCAGCCTTATGATGCAATGGGAAAGCAGCATAACTTTCAGATGTGTCGATCCTCCCTACCACACTCAGACCCTTGCATCAGCATCCTAAATATGCCTAAAATATAGGCCAGATTGTGCATTATGCTAACTATGTAAGTTAATATGGCCTCAGGCAAAATGGAAAGATAATATATAGTGTAATTTTCTAATGCCATTTCAGAAAGAAGGGCAGGAATGTGCTGAAAGTACATTTAACTAACTGCTGTCTTCTTTTCGTGATATACATGCAGGTAAAAAATAAGAAAAAAGAATAACCTTCACATGTATATTATAGGGCAGAAGCCAGTGTGTGATCAGTTTTAATCTGTAGTAGCTCTGTAGTAATATATGGATCAGCCCATTTGTGGCTTCATCGCTGTAGCAATTTATGAGCCTGAGCTTTTAGTTTTTACATTAGAAACTTAAGATACAGGAACTCCAGATATACAAATGTCTTCAGTAGTTTCATTCCTTCTCTTTGATAATTTCTCACACTCAGCAACTGTCTCCCTTTCCTGTTCTTTTAGAAAAAAAATGAAAAGCAGAGATTTGAATAAAATGATGGAAACATTTAATGAATTTGTATGGTGCAATATTCGTATGTTATTAATGTGCATTTTTAAGGCAATGAGTTGGGGGTGAGAGGGTGCCCATGGGCCATTTGGGAAACATGGGAAGTTGTGAGGAATGAGATGGCTAAACTCTTTGTCCGCTGGAAGCCTCTATGTACCCTTCCTGATTCCTAAAGAAGTCAGCATCATCGGCTCTAGAAAGCAAAAATGTCCTGTTCGTAACATTTTGTGATGAACTTGCAGATTTCTAGAGCTTCTTCTCATTCGTGGTAAATATATGGTATCCTGAAATACTGTCAAACAGCTAATTTCTCTCTGTCTTTCGCCATTCTCTTTCTCTCTGACAGCCTCTACAAATTGATGACAATTTCTGTGGGCAGGATTTTAACCAGCCGTTGGGTGGGACAGTCACCATTGAAGGTGTGCCACTGTTTGTGGACAAGGAAGATGGCATGACATCAGTCGCTGCTTATGACTACCGTGGGCACACTGTAGTCTTTGCCGGAACGAGAAGCGGCAAGATCAAAAAGGTAGGTAACCACTTTGCTGTGGCAATACATTTGCAGGTTTCTGTGCTCCAGCCTTGATGGAACAAGATGCCTTGTGTTTTAGAGGTTAAATCTAGAAGTGAGAATGATGGAATGGAAAGGGCAGAGATTTCCTTCCACTTGCTTCCTTAATGACTTTTGAAACTATTTCTGTATGGAAGAATTTAGCCTTGGATAACTCTTACATGTGTTTCTAGTATTCCTTCTGCCTAAGTGTTCTTTCAGAAGAAGTATTGCCCTTCACGTTCTCCTAGGAAAGTGCTATTACATAGCAAGGATCTTTTTTTTAAATGTGCCATATATGCTTTTGCTAGTACCAGATTGCTTTCTTCACGCATTGAGAGCTATGCAGGAAGTCTCCTGGGATAAACAGCAAACAGAGGATCCAGTTAAGTTTGTTTTGGGAATCTGCAGAGGGCAGACTTTGTTCTTCTTAGCTGCCTTAGCAGTTGCCATGACCATCATTCACACTCTGTCTGCCTTTGTCATGAAGTTGCCTCGTGTTTTCTTCCTTGTATCTGCAGTACTACTGCTTGTGTTATACTAAGCAGGCACATCTTGGGGGAAATCCCTGTGGACAGTGACTCTGCTCTTTCAACAAGAAGAACCAAAGAACTCTATAACTGAACATGAACAAATATCTGGCTTGGTGGATGCAGAATATGCTGGTGTGGATGATGTAAACCATGTGTGGATCCAAGTCCACAGGGTACATGTGGGGGAGGGAAGAGAAAGAGGAGGGAGGGAAGGAGGGAGGGAGGATCATCCTTCTCCAGATACACAAAAGCTTCTTGTTGGTGATGATTAGAAAATATCTGTAAGCCTCTTCCTCAGTATCTCCACAGGGCATGGATTTCCTGTTATCATAACATCATTCCTATAATTACAGCTGGATATTCCCTGTGTAAACACAGCCAGTATTAACTGCATTTTCAACTGAGCAAAGTTGTATTTAGAACCTTGGATTGCTGCGAGAAGTACCTAACTTAGTAGGGGGTTCCTCTTAAGCCAAGATGTGCTGAAACCAGGATCCAAACTAAGGAATGGAATGAAATTTTGAATAATTTTTTTCTTTGATCTTTTTTTCTCAGCTAAGCTTCTAATTTTCCAGGATTACAAATGTTTTCTTATAAACAAGCTAGTTTACCTCCTTGTGAATATGAATGCAGAGGGGAAGGCATAGGGTGGCTTATTGTGGAATTGTTAGCCTTGAACGTGTTAATTGCTTGAGAAGGGTATTTTTAATGCAGTGTAATGAATAATAAGGATGTAATGAGGATGTAATGAATATTTCTGGTTGTGGGTATATGCCACTGGGGGCCTAACTACAGGTGACAGCAGCCATGCATCCTTCCCATGGCTATTAACACCATTTTAAAAGCAGTTGTGATTCTTTAAAAATTGCCACAATTTTGTGTGTGGCAGCCCCAGGAGCTCTTGTCCCCCTTGCACCTTTTCAGGTGCCAAAACATCCCTATTGCTGTTTTGGCACCTGAAAAGCTTCTCAATAGGTGCTTCTGCATGCAATCCAGATCAGGGCCATTTCAGTTTTTAAAGAGCTACAACTTCTTTTTAAATGTATCAGCTGCCACAGGATGGACCCATGACCACTGTCATGTGGTTTGGCACTGAGTATGCCTTGGGAGCCAATCCCAGCTGCCTGGTATACATAACAGGGATGTTTATTTAGATATAAAGATAACATTGTCCCTTTCAGTGTTGTTATGTTGAAGATAATAACATCCAGTGGTATTTTAATATAGCTATTCTTCTTGTGCTTGGCTGAATAGAGTTCACTGAGGTCATTGAGAGGGAAGAGAAAAGGTTAAGTCAGCAGATACGATAACTGACAGGAGTGTTTTCCAATCATCAGAGCTTCCTAGATCTTGACATCAGATTGTACTGATAAGTATTTCCTCCAAAGCGCTTACACTAACTACATTGCTGGTTACTGGATTAGGGAGCGCTTTGATTTTGTGTGTGGTTCCTGCTTGGACATTTTTTGTTCTCTGGCACTGCTTGATAGGCATAGACAGAAATATTTTCTCACAACTCCTGAATCACTGGCATACTGTGGGGAAGGTGGTTAGAATGCTATACTTAACCTTCCCAAAATCTGTCTGTCTGACTGGGAAGCTTCTCAATAGTATGTGCACCACTACAGTCAGTAACACATAAAGACAGTCTATCCATTATGTATAGTTCAATGAGTAAAATTTTAAAAAGAGCAGTAGTAATTTAAGTACTGTTTTTAAAAATGTAAGAATATAAGTAGAGTTCTGCAGGATCAGACTAGTGGTCTATCTAGTCCAGCATCCAGTCTCACCTAGTGGCCAACCAGCTGACTCTATGCATCCTCTGTATAGGGATCTAATGCCCTTCTGTCCCTTTTTGTGTTGGTATTTTCTTGTCTTTTGTTTGATCTATTTTCATTGCTGATGTTTCCAGTTCGTTTATTTGTTTTGTGCCATGTATATATCTCATGTTGTTTTTACGAACATTCTATGCCATGTATAGACAACTGATGCAAAACTATCAATTTTAATCATCATAATTCTATCAAATTTCATTACTACGGTCAGCAAAAAAGTCAGCTGCATTGTTATTCTGAGGGAGAATTCAATTCAGAAACTTGTCATTTCAAATTGAAAGCACGGCTTCACAAAATTTGGCAACATTGCTACCTCTAGAGCTCCAATTTCAAGGGAAAACGTGTGTGTGTGTGTGTGTGTGTGTGTGTGTGTGTGTGTGTGTGTGTTTTGAGGGAGTTTCTAAATCTGATCCTCCTGAGCCGTTTTCCTGCTGAAAGTTGACATTCCTTAGCTGTTCTACCTCTAGCTAAATCCCTGCATGACTGGTACTGAGCAGGCCACACATACCACTAAGCAGATCCTAAGCAGAGTTACTCCAGTCTAGGCTTATTGATTTCAAAGGGCTTAGACTGGAGTAACTCTTAGGATTGCAGTGTAAATGTGGTGCAGTTCCTAATGGTATTGCATTTATTTTATATAGATTTTGGGTCCCATTCTGCCGCACTATCTACATTATTGGATTGACAAATGTCTTCCTCAGCCTATACAATGAGAATCCTATCTGCCTGGAATCTGACAGGAAGGATACCTAGGGTGAAGAGTACAGTCCTTGGAAATGCCATCCCACTGGGATGGAAAATAAAGACATTAAAACTGGAACTATGTTTCCCATTGAGACCAATAAAGATTAGGTAATAATCATGGCCACAATTAAAAACAAAATTAAACAAAATAAATTTAAAAAATTGCATACCTCTACTACACGTTTTATGACATGTGTTTACCAACATGTTTGCTTTATTCCGATTACATTTTTAGTCATCTGCTATGCTTAAGAAAATTGTTATGTGTGAGGCTGGCCCCCTTAAACTGTGTTTTAGAAGGGGAGTTTAGTATAGGGCTGGGCAGTATACGGTCTCATGAATGTGAGACGGGTGTTTTCTTTTGCTGAAGGTCTGATATTATCAGGGCAGAGTATTATTCATACACCATTCTGTGATGTTAGGATGTGTTAGTGACATTTCCACCATTTTATGAATGAAAAAACAGAGACAATAACTTGCACAAGGTCACATTCCTCACTTAAATATAGCCAGAGCAAAAACTTGCCGCTCATGTCTTCTGTTTCTCATTGGAATGGGTTGTCCTTTTATATTTCAGTGCACAGAATGATGGAATGTTCCGCACACTGAACTTGCTGTTTCTCTTTTCTTGGAGTCATCTGTCTGTGAGAAGTGTTTGCCTTCTGTAGGAAAACTAGTATTTACTTCTGTAGACATGAGAATAAACAAGATGCTGATTTCTAGTTCAGTGGCTCTGGAATGCAGCGTCAGGTCCTAGTCCAGGCATAGAGTCATTCTAGAAAATGTGGTTAATGTGGTGTAGACCCCAAAATAATGAATTTGGTCTTGGCATAAGGTGCATAAACACAGCAAAATTTTTACTGATAAGCAGGATGGGACAAAAAAAAAAAACGGTGCAAGAGTACTTTGAAGAACATCAACAATAACCTTCCAGAGCAGCATCACCGTAGTCCTGCACTCAGCCCAGATCATAGCTGTGCTGAATTTGTTAGCTACTGTCTATAATTCAAAAAGGGAAAGGACAGCGCAACCAATGAAAATTACCAAATGTGGGAAAGTAACTAACCAAAGGTCAGACCTGTACACAGACATGTAGTCTCTGAGAGCGGTAACAGATTAAGTGACACAGTGTTACAGGGCATGCTCAGATTGTGATTGATAGATTGCTCCATGTCAATAGCGCAACAACGTAAGTGCAAAAACAAAACACAAAACCACAGCAAACTGAACAGTCTGTAAAGAAATGTAGGACACTTACACAGGGAAGGTCTGTATAAAACCCCACAGTGTGTAATGACGTACACAAATGTGCTGTGATAGGACACACCCTGGAAGTGAGAAAAACCCTCCTCAGCGCTGCTCTCTGTAAGATGCCTTAATGGACAATCAGTTATATCGAGGGTTAGTTACTACCAGGAATCCAGACTCTGAATATCGCTAGTCAGTCATACTTCTGGGAGACTTTTCATTTCCTTTCCAGCATTAACATCTGTTCCTGATTCTTGGTATGTCCTGCCTTCTCTCTCTGATCAGAGAGGATTTTCAAATGATTGGCAGCCTCTAACAAATGGACTGTGAGAGGTAGTTAGAGATTCGGTTGTACTGCGCAAAGGCTGGGAAAAGATATTGGAAGACATGCACATCCCCTTCTGATCAATATGTGATCTGAAGTGACTAGTGCCTCGTTTCTACCAGTCTCTCTTCCCTTTATTCCAAATTGCAGGTTTTAAATAGTTCTGTGCTGATCCAGTTGCATGTGAGTGTATAAAGGAAGTGTGGGAGGAGGATTGATGAAACCATTGAGACGGTGTGCTACGCATCCAGTTATTTATCCCTGGTGATTGCTGATGATTGCTTTTTGTCTGCCAAATTTTTCTCTGAGATGGCAATTCATTCCTGTTCTTGTATACTTTCTACATTCTGCCTCTTCATGTACCTTCACCCCCTTTGACTCAGGCCCTGCCAATTTGATTGCCTTCCTGGCAGGGCAAAGTTTCTGATTTTCACCACATGGACACAGGCTGATACAGAATACAAATATAGGACTAGTCACACCTGATATTAGGCACCTCACACTCTCCTGGTATAACTGAGGTAGGTAGCCATGTTGTTTTGCTGTAGAACAGCAGGATTCGAGTCCAGTGACACCTTATAGACTAACAAGACTAGTCGGTCTCTGAGGTGCCGCTGGACTCAAATCCTGTGGGTATAATACAGTAGCTCAAATAGAGGGAAACAATCCTACATTGTGATCATTTCCTAGTTCTGTCAGTAGTGAATGGCCATATGCAAGAACCCCACAGTTGCCAACTCTGCTCTCCATATCATAGCATCTGCGCAAATCTAGAGTTTCGGTTCATTTTGTAGTTTCGCAAAATTTCCCATTAAAACTTCAGCCAGTCCTAAAGAATGTCCAAGAACTTGCGAAAGGACAGTTGTGGGGGACAAAGGGATCTGAAGTGATGAGGGATGTTGGTAGAAAGTAATCAGGTTTAGCTGCCTTTCCAGCTATACCTGAGCTGGATTGGAGTTTGAGAGAGAGAGAGAGAGAGAGAGAGAGAGAGAGAGACTGCATAGTGGTTTGTGTCCCCTGCTTTAACCTTGAAGTACTAGTACGGGGAGTTTCTGTGGTGCCACCAGCTTCCTTCAGCAAGGGCTGTCTGGCTGGGCTTGGATGATGGGAGAAATGCTGTCTCAGCAGTTACCTGATCCTTCTAGGGAGGCTTGTGCAACCAGACCCTGCCTCTGGCTGTCTCTGCAGCTACGGCAGGAAGCTCATTCTTCCAACCTGCCTCCTCCTCCTCACCCTCCCCAAGGTGTGGAGTGGGTGGGAGGGGGAGGTCTGTTGAGCTAGGAAGATGCATGAACTGAGAATGCACTTCCTATCTGTGGACCTTAAGGATGGAGGGAAGCACTATTTTAACAGCCTGGTAGAATTTTTAGGGGAGATACGGCCAATAACTTCTTGTTATTGTAGCGCAGGAAAAATTGAAAGGTTTAGGTCAGATTCTGTATGGGACTGGAATTCTGATTTCTTAGAGATTTGTTGTCTTCGGGTGCTTTTGAAATCCGGCTGGAGCTGTGGGGCAGAAAGGTGGCCTTGCATGCAATTTACACAGAGCTTGTCTGCAGCATTCTGTCTCCGGGTGGGGTTATTAGTTCCTTCACTTATAAGCAATAAAACTTGTGCTAGCATTTCCCTTTGTCACCTAGGCCAAAGGCTGAGCCTGGCACTGTGCAGCCAGAAAATCTGCTTCCCTTCTCAGGTTTCTGTCCTTCCATAAAAAGAGGCAGTACAGAGGCAGTTCTTGGAAGGAATGTAAGGCTAGAGGAATGGCTGGGCTAAAGCATTTTGCCTATCTGCTTCCACTGTGTGCTCAACAAATGGTCAGCCCAGGTTTTGTCTTGAAAGCTACCTAATGGAGTGCTGACCCTGTGTCCTGTATGATCAGAATGGAAGACTAGAACGATCTTGGACCCTGAGACATTAGAAAACTGCCTGGTTTTAATACTGCAGTTTTTATTTCCCACAAAATTCAGACAGCATGAGATCAAGACTCTCACTCTTGAAAGATAACCATGCACAACAAGAGTAATGGGTGGAAGAACCCTCCGCTGAATCCTTTGCCATGACTATACATTTCTTAAAAGGCAGGTTGTGACTAGGCAAACATTCTCACTAAACTTGCTCATGCACTGCTTGCGTCACGGTGGCATGTGTTAATCATGGGTGCTGAATGTTTGCCAGGCTGTTTGGCTGATATGCAAACAGCTCATGTGGGGAATTGCCTCATCTGCATGGGCACCAAAATGCAATCTCATCTCCCCCGTTATACACTACCACTAGATGTTTAAATAAAGGATGGTAAAAATGGAATGTGAAAGAAATGGCTAATCCCTGTGATAGTAGGACCCAAGTGACATTAATAATCATAGGGGTAGAAAGAATCTCAAGGGCATCAACTCTTCTGTTCCTCTCAAAATGTGGTTTCTAAGAATCTTTCAACATACTGGTTGGTTTACTTATGGACTATGTAAACTAATTGTGTCACAAGAAAAATATGCTTGAAAAGATACTTCTGTTAAGGAAGACTGGAAAGGCTACGGCTTAATTTAGGACTTAACAGGGCTCAGCCCCAAGACCCTCTTTTAATTCTAGACATGCGATGCCATGACAAAGAAGAGTGTCTCTTTCCCTCCCCATTGAGGAGCCGCACCTTTCCACTAAAAGAAGCCTTTTGGAAGCCCAGCTAAGCCATGGTTTTGTGTCTCACAGAAACAGAGAGAGACAGGGAAAGCGGCTGTGTTTGTGAACCCATGAGAGCCTCTTTAGCACATCTGTGCCTAGCGAAATCTCACTCCTGGTGTTGCCTGATGAGGAAGAATTTTGCTTCCTGCCTCAGCCTGTGCGTTATCACAGACTGAAACGGGGCGGGGGGGGGGGAGGCAAGCCTTCTCTAAGAGAGAGGCTGAAAGAAAATTCTGAACGCCTGTCTTTCAGAATTGGAGTCCTTTGTGGACAGCAGGCTCCTTTCTCCATACCATGCTGCCCCTCTGTACTTGTCCTGGGTGCCAGATGCAAACAGAGGTCCTCATTGTCCCGGCAATGGTCAGTGCGGGCTTAGCCCTGTTTGCAAGCCATGCCTCGAACAGTTGCTTCTTAGAGGATGGGCTGCCAGCCAGCACCTGTTGCAGCTGCCCCCTGGCCCCTGACCTGCCCTTCCTCATCCTGTTTCTTCTGTCATCCCCCTTTCCCTCCCTCCCTGTTTCCCTTGTGCCTCTTCCCATCTTGACACTGGGAGGTGGATTGTCTTAATTACTCTTGTAATCACTTGGCAATTTTGGAATCTAAAATTTTGGAGAAAAGCAAGGAAGGACCTAATCTGGAGAATAATTTTGATGTCATCTTTTTGGTTCCTGGTCCAAGTGAAATGTTTTGAAATATACACACTCCTGTATGTATTTCTATCAACAGCTGAAACTGGAATGAGGTATTTGAGTCTTTTAACATCTCTACTTCTTTAATGCTAGCTTAATCATCCACATTTTTAGACAAGTGGCACTTAAAACATCAAGACACCAACAGACTGGAAATTTCCACCAGCAAATAAAAGAATTTCATCCACTTCATTGACCTACTCCCCGAGGTCCTTAATAAGCAGAATTTCTCTCTTTAAAAGTTTTATAGAAAAAGTCATTTTTTAAAAATACTCATTTAAAAACCCTGTGGGATATTGAAGTGCTTCAGGTTTTAAAATAAGTTGTTCTGAGGGCTGGCCACAGAATCCTACCTTTTTGAGGAACATTGAGGTGATATGATCTTTCTCGTTCTTTCCTGTGCCCATTAGATCAGAGTAGATTTCTTACCCCTCCCTCCCAAGTGCTTCAGTGCATTATTTAAGGATTTGTAAGAAATTTATTCAGAATTAAAAATCATTATGAGCTGATGTTATTTGTGCCGTTCTAGAAATATATTGCGTTACAAAGGTCAATTTGTTATAGAATATGCACTTTTCTTTAGAAGTTTCATCTGCCAGTCTGGCATCCTGCATTAATAGGTTTATGATCTTTCGTTCAGTGAATTTAAATTAATAGAATAATGCTGAATTAGGATAGATCAAAGCTAGAGACATTAAAATTGTACCAGACCAGATCCCAGTAGAAATGTCTGGGTAATATTGTAAGCATGCTCTCAAGTCACTTCAGTAAAAATATCTGTGCACCTTCTTCATCGGAAATAAATACTTATGTAAATATAGTAGACACAATCTCTCAGCTAAACCTTATGGCAATAAAACGTAAGTAATCTCTATTGCAGAAGTGTGAGATTTGGTACATAGCTATTCCCTGAATATGATAAAAGACTCAAAATCTGTTATTATGACATCACAAATAACTGTGCTTAAGGAAAAATGTGAACGAACCTGGCGTGTTTCTGGGTTTATACACACGCTTTTCCTTTTCTTCTTGTTCTGAGATTTATAGTTAAACAGAAATAATAGTTCTTTAGATGAAGAGCATGTGTGCGTATGAGTTTCAGCATTCTTGGAAGTAACAAAAATGGGAGCTAGAGAGACTGAACAGTGCTCCAATTTGACTTTTTCATTAGACATTCAGCTGTATGTTTGGAAATACTGGCTCTTGACAAATAAAGAAAGGGACACTTCGACTGGAGGAAAAGGAATCTGAAAACCTTTACTAAATAATGCTACCATAATTTGGCTTACATTAATTCTTTGCTTTGTGTATCAACTAAAGTTAACCTCCAGGATTCTTAATATAAGGACTGCTACATTTTTCTTTTGCTCTTGGCATCTAATGCTCTTGGCCTTGTGTTCTATATGACATCAGAGATACACTGGATCAACATTTGGTTGTTAAGATTTCAGTAACAAATAGATGGCTTCCATTTTTGTCTTCATGCCAGAAATGCAACCTTATGCAGTCATTCCCTGTGTCCATTAAATTCAGAACAGGGTTTGATACAGGATGCTGATGAAGAGGCCCTTAAGATCATGGCCTGATGAATCTCTTCCCACTTTAACATCCAGCTGGAAGAAGAGTTCTGGGGAAGCTGAAAGGTTGCACACTGTGTTATGTTATATTGGTTAGTCTCATAAAAGGTATTATGTGGTTTTGTATTTTGATGCTTGGGGAAAATAAAAATTGTCTGTAAGTGACCTGACATGGTCCCCATTACTGAAGTATATGAGCTCCATTTCTTGCTCTTTTTGCATCCTGCCAGAGGACAAGAGAACACAGACACAGCAGCCCCCCCTCAGTGGAATTCTGTTGCAGCTGTATGAGTGAGTACACTCTATCTGCTGGCGGAAGAGGGGGAGCACCAAGGCCAGCTGCCCCAGAAAAGCCTTTCCAGTCTCTGTTGTGTTCCTGGCAGAGAGAGGGAGAGGGAAGAGGTCATGCACAGCGGTGGTAGCATAGCTATATGGAACTGGAAGAGTAGTAGGATGGGATGGGGAGAACCACGCAGGTGATGGCTGGATTTCATGGCACAATTGTACTACAGGAAGTTAAGGCCTGTTGCTGGTATAGAAGTCATTACTGACAGGCTTTTTCTTAATGTGCTACTATGCCGAGTTGTGCAAGTCACTGAAATTTTTGCAAATAAATGTAGTCACTTTTGTGTCACAAGATACATAGTTGTTTTTGGAAGACTTGCTGCTGGTCTCTTATTCTCCATTCCTAGCTTTAATTTCTATAGTCATGGGATGGACATGTGGAGACTGGGTGATTTCTTCAAGTGTGAAAAAACTGTGGAGATGGCCATTCAGTTGCAGGCCTTATGTAGAATCCACTTCTTCTTTAAACTCTCTTGTCTGTGTTGCTTTATGCTCTCTGTGACAAAAGCTGCTTCTGCCAGAGAAATCGTTTTCTGTAACTCATCTTCTTGGCAGTGCCCAAGCATAATTTCTGTGAATCATGTATGGATTCATAACACTTGCCCTTCTATGCACACAATCCCATGCCATACAGAAACTTTTATGAGTCACAATTGAAAAACCCATTTTATTTCTAAAATGGCAACAGAAGACTGCATCATGGAAATGGCCCCTATAATTCCTGATAAACTGAATCCATTTGGTACCTACCATGCTTGGTCTTTGGTGGTTTCTGGTGCAAGAGCGGACAATATATCTGCAAAAATTCCCTCTTCTATTAGCTATTAAAATACAAGAGTCCTGTTCACTTTTGCATCTGCTCACTCAAGTTATGCACTTGTATTAGGTACAAATTAAATTCAAGAAGCTCATCAAAAGAAGAAATAGCTATTGTTCTTAATAAATAAGTACATTTAGAGAATGGCCTGAGAAAGGGTTTCTCTGTAGCCTGCAGTATGATATGCTTGCTGTTCTGCTTTATGTTTTTAGAAAGTACAACCATTCAGAAAGTCACCATCTGTTATTCAATCCACAAATGGCCTGAAATAAGGTAGAGGCCCCTTAAATATTGATGAAGCTGCACAGGCCTTTTGCCTCAGGCATGGGACATTAACAGATTTTTCTGTCAGTCTGATGGGAGTGGGAAGAAGGAGGGATTGAGCCCTGTAAACTTTTTGGAAGGGGTTTATCTGGACTCCAAAGTACTGTTTGGAGTTTTTATTTGTATGTGTTAAGTTTGTTTGCAAAGGTTATGCAAAGGTTATTAGCAGAAGACATAAGAGCTTTTCAGAGGCAATCCCTGTTTTAGCTAGTGGAGTATCTTGGAGTTAAATAAAGTTTGGAACAAGAGAGATTAGGATTAGGTCCAGCTAAGAAATTCTTTAGAGATTGGAGACTGAGATTGGAGACTGAGCAGGTATATTTCAGAGAAACCTGTGTGGGATGCCAGGGCTATTTGCTTTAGCTGGGTACTTCAGCTGTTTCTTTCTTAGATGAATTTATATACTAATAGCCAAGTGGCAGAGATCTGAGGATACTTAAATCTGGAGATTTGAGCCACGAACAGACAAGACAGCTCTTCCCACATACCTGAAAGATGCCCCAGGCTGCAGAAAAATTTGAAATATTTTTTAAAAAACATTGGAGGGTTAAAAAAACCCAAAATAATAAAAGGAACAGCTGTAGCTTTAACCAGATGCCAGAACATTAACCATATATATATATATATTAGTACAAATAAACTTAACATAGAAGCATCATGTGAGTTTCTACAGAAAGTTCGTTGAAAAGTACCAAAGGGGTGATAACCTAGCAATCTGATGATAAAGAAAGGCAGTCATAGCTGCCTCTGCAGTACTTTTCCAACAGCAAAGCGGGATTTAAGAGAACTTCTAAACTCTTGACATGATATATACTAAAGATAACTTCACATCATCAAGTAATAGCAAAGCTACCCTTTCCAGAAGAGTGTTAGTAGAAGATTCTTTTCTATTTTGATCATAATGGATAGTAGAAGATTCTTTTTTAATTTGATCATAATGGATATTTTGATCATAATGAATATACCAAGGTATTGAGAATGACTAGCTGATCGTTTGAAAGATTAGATGATTTACCATCCGTTTGTAAGAGGAAGAACCTGAGCGGGGGGGGGGGGGTAGTGGTTAAGGTACCTCCCTGTGTTCTGATCTGGGACAGTGATTTGGAACATTCTAGAAACATGCATGTTTATTTGGCAACTTTCTCATGAAAAACAGTTGGCTGGAGCCAGTCAGAAATAATCAGCCAGTAGGATTGCCAACTCTAGGTTGGAATATTCCTGGAGATTTAGGGGAGCATCCTCAGGATGGTGGAGTTTGGGGAGAAGAGGGACCCCGGTGGGGTATATAATTCCATATTGTCTACCTTCCAAAGCTACCATTTTCTGCAAGGGAACTGATCATTGTAGTCTGGGCTCACTTGGAGGTTGGCAAACTTATCAGTCTGCATTGTTGACTTTTAGTTGAGGGGGTCTCATTTTTATTATGTTCTTCCACAAGCCACCTTCTGTAACTATGAGCTGTCTCTGGTTTGTTACTGCAGGTCAGCAGATCTTTCTGAAAGAGATGACCAGGAGGGGAAATAACTATCAGAGTTTCCTTCTCGGCCTCATGATTTGAAGGCTTCATGCAGATGGCAATCTTTGCCAATCTCTTGACCATGGTTAGGAGATCTGGAATTTCCCTGCTCCTCCCCTTCCTCACTCCTGGGGCTTGTGTTCTCCTGCTCAAATTCCCCCATCTTTCATTTTCTGCAGTTCTGCAGTTCATTTATTGTTACATTTCTATTTCACTCTTCCCCCAGGTAGTTCAATGTGACATGCATTGGGTTCTCAAGTTGTCTCCCATCCAGGCACTGACACACCCCAGACTTACTTAGCTTCGGCAAGTGGTTGCATCATGTACACTCAGAATAAATGAGGGCAAATAATTATCGTGCTGAAAAGAGAAGGGAGGGAGAATTCAAGCTGAAGAGGGAAGGAAGAGTGCATGAGGTCAATAGGAAGAAGTCCAAAGGGTGCTTCTGATCCCTTGACCATGGCTGAATGAGAAACATGATGTCTTCACTAAGTCTCCTGTCCTGTGAAGCTGTGGGGAAAAAAAACCAATGACTCAGGTGGTTCCTACCTGCAGACTCCACTCTTACACCATAAGACTTCCAGTGTATGGTATTCCAACTTACTTGGAATATCAGTCTGATGTTTGTCACACCCTTCCCTAATCATCGTTATATTATGGAGCTCCTGTTGATCAGCATCAGTCTCATCCCACGCATCAAACCATCTCATCGTCTTTTTGTAACGTATGCTGTTTTCTCTGTTTAGCCAGAGTGCTTGGAAGTGTCCTATTGATTAATCTGTGCAGAGAAATTGAACATAGCACCTCTGCATGTATTTGTTTGAGACCAAATATGCACAAATGCATCTTGCACATACATACTCCATAATGTTATTGAAGATGTTATATATGGATATCGTTGTCATATGTTCTTCCCTTTAGTTCCTCAGGATTAATATTTAAGGAAGTGGATGTTTTATACTTGTTTTCAGAGTTCACAAAGAATGTGCTTCTTGTTCAAGCGGAAGGCTGGGAGTCATAAGATCAGGTTCTATTCTTGGCTGTGCCACATACAATATAATTATGGCCAAGCTGCTTCCTCTTCTGAGATGTGGTTCATTCAAGGGGATAGGAGGCTTCCTGCCTTATCTCTAAAGTAGGGGGCCATTTCCAGATGGCTTACCTGAAGCCGCTCCATGCTGCAATGTTGTGGATCGTGCCGGGGAAAACGCGAAATACTGCGTTTTCCCTGGCACGATCCACAACATTGTGGCATGGTGCGGCTTCGAGTAAGCCATCTGGAAATGGCCCAGGTCATAAACATTTGAGGTGCTTTTGAGTGTCCCAAAGGAGAAGTATATGATTAAGAATCTGCATACATTGGCAGTGGGCACTTTTCCTGTGCACTAAACATTCTTCCCCTCCAGTAGGCAACTAGTGCTGGTTTGGTCTCTAGCAAGAGTTTCTGTTTCTGTCCAGTTGAGATCACAGTGGCAGTGAAGCTTTGAACAAGCTCAATGGGGGAATGACGTTAAATCATCTGCTGAGTTAGGGTTTCCAAAGCTGGGGACCTGAGCCCCAAAGTGAAAGAAAAAACAAAGTGGGTGTGATGTGAGAATGTGAATAGGATGGGTGAAATTGAAGTTGCCCGGTTTTCTTGTAGTGTATTAAACTATAGTTGAAGGCAAAATGGATGAGGTGGTTTAGAATCTGAAGGCACTAGCTTGGAATTGATTAATATGACCTGAGACATCTCCCCCCCCCCAATTTTATTATTCTACATTTTTGTAACATCCCTCCTGATGGTGAACTTAAAAGCTTGCATACTGTTTTGTGTCATTTTGGTCGGTCCTGGCAGAGTGGAAAGGTGTATGGTGGGAATAAAGAAGATCTGGAATTCCATCTACGAGTAAGTTCTGACTTCTTCCTGCAGTTCTTGCCTGGGCAGAGCCAGAGCCGTCCGTGACTCTTGGCCCAATGGCTGTTATCCCTGAGGCTCATGGTCAGAGATGTATGATAGCCAGTTCAATTGAGTAGGATCAACTTGGAATCTGTTTTTGATTGTTTTTTTCTATTATTGTGGAGGGGTTTGGGTATTTTTGTGAGCCACTTTGGACAGAAGGGTGGAATATAAGTGCCCTAAGTAATATTAAATGCCTTAAATAATAAAATGGTGGATTTTGTTCCTGGTGTTGGATTTTGCTTTTGACTAGCTTTCTTCTCTGAGAATCATTATGTGAGAGATCATATAGATGACTACTGATTCTTTCAGGGAATCAAACCATTACACTTTTTGGTTCAATCCCAGTTCTGGTTCAGCTGTGATTGAAATCTGAGTTAAGTTCTAGTTCAGGCCAGTTAACTGGTCTGGCACTCTTGAACTAAGTAACTGGAAAAAATTAAATATTACTCCCATTATAATGCTTACTGGATACATGATGCTATTTTGATTCTGTATTCTAATTTTAATTCTGGAAAGCTAATAACAGGACTACATGCTGCTAGCAATGCAGGAATGTTACAGAGAACAGCACTCCAGGTGAGTTTTCCTCATAATGTGTAGCCCTACTTATCTTTGTTATGATGTCATTATGTTGTGTAATTCACCATTCCACATGACTGTCTGGGAAAACATACAGATTGAGGACAAAAAAGTAATTATTTTTATATATTATGGCCAATGGATGGAGAACTTAGCACAAGTGTGCCATTTGATGGAACATCCCTGTGTTATCAGTAATGTACATTTCTGCTTTGGATCTAGGGAACCCAGAGAAAATGGTATGCTAGTTCTTGATTATTGATTAATATTGGAAAAACTCTGCAGTGGTAGCTGTGTTTCCAGCAGTAAAAAGAGAAGAATTTTGTGTTTTTTAAAGACTAATTTTTATTGTGGTACACACTTTCTTGAACTAGAGCCCACTTCATTAGAAGTAATTAGAAACTGAAGCTGCAACCAACCTGTTTCTTTAAAGTGCCATGTAAGTCCTTTCTAAACATCCACTGTGTTGCTT
This sequence comes from Eublepharis macularius, assembly GCF_028583425.1. Lineage (NCBI taxonomy): Eukaryota > Metazoa > Chordata > Lepidosauria > Squamata > Eublepharidae > Eublepharis > Eublepharis macularius. The sequence goes on from NC_072793.1 coordinate 122,551,441, forward strand.
ACTTACACCAACCCAACACTGACAGGTTCCTTGCTTTGTATTTTCAAACTACCTATCTGGACAATGAAAAGTTGCTGCACTCTGCAGTGCCTAGGGAATTCATTGTATGTTGGGTGACTTGCTGTTGATTACATTTCACAGTATTTAGTGACCCTTAGAAAACAAAAATTTCAACAATAATTATGCTACAGGGCCTGGATAGGAATGCGTGGAGGAAGCATTGGGGTGCACAAAAAGTCTTAACTTTTCCATCAGGCTGTAATCTTCCTGGACAGAAGATAGCTGCTTCAGAGTAGCTGGTCTATATCCTGCTTGCTTTCCAGGCCTTGAAGAATAACAGATAAAATCCCAAATGTATAAAAATCGTTCCCCAAACTGATTTCATAGCTCAGAATTTATTCTGAATTGGGCTAGTAAATTCATTATCCTGTCAAAGATTTTGGTTTCTTTGGAACTCTTTTTTTTTTTTTTTGCACCATCAACCTAAATTTGTTTTTGTTCTGCTCCACTTCATAGTTAAGATAAACTTTCAAATAAGAATCTAGTTTCTGTTCTGGTTCAGTAAAATAATAACAATAAAGGTTTAGTTTTCAGTTCAGATTCAGTTTGACTTTCTGATCTGTGACATGCCTTATGTGTGCTGAAGGAATATTCTCCTTTTTCCCAATGCAGTATAGATTTATATTCTTTTACTATTACTTAAAGAGGGAGGCAGAATCTGATTTTGGCAAGGATATATGCACTTTTTTTCTTCCATGGTGTTAGAAAGAGAGATTAGCTCTGAGTTGTAGGAGTGTGTTTGGTGCTTTTTGTCTGTCCTGGCTCCGCTGTAGTTATTCTAGCCTGGTATATCTTCCATAGCCATATGGCCCCTGGGCTCAGGAATTAGGGAGTGTCTTTCTTCAGAATCTGCACCCCTCCGTTCATGACCTCTTTAGCTTGTTTATTCTCTCCCATGGAAGTCACTGTTATTCTGGCCTCATTCCTGTTTTCTTTGGCTCCTCTTCTTTAATAACAACAACAATAAAATAAACAATCTCTCCATGTTAAGTGGGTCATCCTGCCCTGGTTACAGTCTGCCTCTCAGTTTATCACATCTGCAGATTGGATAAAGTGTACAACTTAAGGCCTTGTCTCCCTGCCCATGATAAACTGAGGACTAGATTTAACCTGGGCCACAATTCTGTGCTAGGGAACATGTTCAGTCTCCGGTTAAAGGATTTCAGATAGCAGAAACTGGAAAAGACTGCTCTCTGTTAGTAGGCTCACTAGTTGCCTGCCAGTGGCAGAAAATCTCCCAGCGATTTGTCCGGCTGCAGCAACTCCCCCCCAGTGATTGCCCCCCCCCCCCGCAGGCAGCCCAGGAAAGTATGCACTGGGTGCACTCCTGGTGGGACAGGACAATGTCACTTCCTGAAGTGATGTCATCGCGCCAGCCACAGGCAAGGTCCTATGCTTCACTGAAGCAAATTTTGGGCCCAAATCCTTTGCTCCTGTGCAAAGCATAGGAGCACACTGATGGCTGGCGTGATGATGTCACTTCCCAGAAGTGACGTCAGCACACCTCTCCAGGAGTGTGCTCAAAGTGCAAGCACAAGGACTCTACTCAGGGTAAGTCCTTGGTTCCCCCTTCCTGCCAGAAGACTAAAGGGACCAGGGAACCCTGTCTTCTAGAGACTTTGATGAGCCATGGGTCTTCAACCCATGGCTAGAACCCGTGGGTGGGTTTTGGTACTCCTATTGGGTCTTAAGCTCCTCTGAAGCCACTTTTTTGCTTGTAATGCATATGTAGATAGTAAGGGCACTATGGCTTCTGCTTCTTTTTGCACACATGCTGAGTGGAGTGGCAGGATTAAATTACTCAGTGTTGGTAGGTGTTTCTCTATGATTGCTTGTTCCTCAAACTTCATAGAGCTCAGCTTGTGTTTCCTGTCCCCTGGCTCTCTTGGTCCGCTATCTACAGTCCTACCCTTGACTCAGTGAGGTCATAAGTTTGGCTTCCCCTCTTCCTTTCATGTAACTCTCTCACATGCTGGTCTGGAAAAGCTGAATAAATGATATAGTGGCTCAGGATAACTGACTCAGGATAAAACTTCATGTTAACATTGGAGATCCATGACTGGACTTCTCAATGTTTGCTTTGATTTTAAAAAACAAACACTTGAGTTTGGTTTAATCTGGGCAAGACGATGGTAGTTTAACCATAACATTTCCCTGATAGAAATGGTTCTCATACCAAGCTGTGATATGCCATGGTAGGGAATAAAATACCCTATAATAAGCATCTCTAAAGGACTGAATTCTTTTAGGAAAATGATTTGATGTGTGTGTATGTAACCCTTGCACTCCAACCGCCCCCCCCCCCAGCAGTTGATTTAATGTAAAAAAACAAACAAACAAACTAGGAGATCTGATCATTGATCTCCCACTGTCCCACATCATGTGTAATTTGGCCCTTAGTGTGAGGCAGTTTTATATGTTCATGTATGTCTAACCTTTGCAATTTCTGCCTCTGAAAGACCCTTTGTCCCAAGGGATTTTTTTAAAAAAAGGGACAACTGAAACCATTGCCTGCAGAAATCATCCAGTTCAATGGCATAAAGGTGAACATTGTAAAAAGAATTGTGATTCTTATTTGGGAGCAGGTGAGGTATGGTCAGCCAAAGGTCAATGTGCTTTAAGGAAAGTGTTGTATCATAATTAACAAAAGTAACCTGCAACATAGACCTGCCTCAAGATAACCTTGATATATCAGAAGGAAATCCCAAGAAGGTGATTTTTCATGTGTAGACAAAGCCTTGGTGATAAATTAGACACATCCTAAGAGGAAAGCAACATTGAAATAAGAGCTGGAGATGGTGGGATAGATCTTCACTGCAACAGCCAGAGTTCTTTATCTGCACAGCTTGTCACAAGTTCTCATAGAAGGAGAAGTTTCCCCAGAAGAGCCTGGCCAGTCTGGGGAATCACAAGGTTTTGAGGGCATGATATCCTGCTATCTTTTTCTTTCTTGATATCAGATTGCAGAACCATGGGACTGGGTCACAGTTTCTTAAACTGAATGTTAGGAATTTATATTCTGTAGTTTCTTCCTGCCCACTATCCAGCCGAGACTGGAGTCAGCGTGTCTGCAACAATTCGGGGAAGAGGTGGTAGTAAGTCGAGGCAGTGATGTAATATAGCCCATTAGTTTCAGCCCATGTTATGCATCCTGCTCTGGGAGCAGTGCTTAGGCTGTTGTACTTCTCTGTGCTTAGATGTAAGGCAGTTTAAGGAGCTTCTGGCTGCAAATTGTCCTGCTTTGTCTAAACATGTGGGATCATATCAGGCTTGCAAGGTCTTAACTTCTCTTGTGACTGTACTTTGCATGCCTCGTGGGGTCTTACACTCCAACCTAACCATTCACAAAAGGTACAAGGGTTGGAAATGCTTTTGAACACCAGTGTTATGTACAGACTATTAGCAGGGAAAAAATGTTTTGCATGTCATGCGTCTTGTCAATTTTCATATAGAATTTACAAACTATTGGTGCCCAGGATGCAGTTCTGTCTGTTTCATTCTGAAGGCCTTTTGTTCGCAGGTCTCTAGAGGCTTTTCGACCTTGGCTTCCTGTCACTCCTGCCCTTGTAGCCCTTCCTCCCCAGCCTTTCTCATGCCTCTCAATCAGTCACAGTGAGCTTATGACATTCCAAGCTCTTTGCTCTTGTCTGTAATCCCATTTATTGTCTACGGCCCTTTTGACAGCCCAGCGGTTGACAAGTTTGTTTGCAATGAGGCTGTATGCTGTGCTCAAGGGGAGGGGCTGTTGAATGGGATACTAAAAAAAAAAAAAGAGGATTCTGCAGCCAGAAAACCTAAATTCTGCACTTTGAATAAATGAAGCTATATTATATACTAATAGGCAAGTGGCTAGGGTTGCTAGGTCCCTATACCCTCCCAGAAAGAGTGGGGACCTGGTACTTACTAGCACAATGATCCTGCCACATGCACTCCGATTATTTGCAATCTGGCCTCTTTGGAGCTAAAATCAGCTTCAAACGAAGTTTGAGAGCATTCCCACAGCTGGTGTGATGAGGTCACTTCTGGAAGTGATGTCGTTGTGTCTGCTGGGAACATGCCATGGTTGTGCCCAGGGTGCCTGCTGGTGGCGGGCAATCACTGGGTGCTTGGAACTTCCTACCAGTTGCTGGCAACCGGCAGGCAAGCTGTTATACTATTGGGAAGATACTTAAATCCGAGGATACTTAAATCCTTCTCTGAGGATAATTAAATCCAGAGATTGGAGCCATGAATGGACAAGACAGATCTTCCTACAGAAGAAAAGTCTGAAATCTAAAAAAACCCCACCCAAATAATAAAAGAATGCCTGTAGCTTTATCCAGATGCCCTCAGTAGCTATTGCTAGGGAATTATAATAGTATTAGCTAGTATTCCAGGCTTGGTTGCTATCAGTAAAAGGCTGTTTTGGCCTTTGAGGGAAGACTCATAGGGGCCAGGCCCAGAAGCAACCACTGGGTTACTTGATATCACAAGACTTGCATGACCCACCTAGGCCTGGCAGCTTGATACTCCCCCAAGCCAGTATAGAGTAGTAGTTTCAGAACAGGATCTAGGAGACACAGGTTCGATTCATCACTCTGCTGTTCAATACCAAAAAAGCCAGTGTGCAGTGTAGTGGTTAGGGTTTTAAAGTAGGATCTAGAAGACCTAGAAGCTCACTGGGTGACTTTGATCCAATCACACACTCTCAGCCTAATCTACCTCTCAGGTTGTTGTGAGGATAATACGGAGGCAAGGACAATGATGTAAGCTGCTTTGGGTCTCCATTATGGAAAAAGGCAGTATGTAAATGAAGCAAATGAATAAATATAGATGACGATGGCGGCCAAATAAAAGGTACATTGTTTAGTGGGTTTGAAGGAAAGAAGGATGTAGGGAAAAGTGAGCCTATGGAGGCTGCTAGGAGGAGGGAAAGAAGAAATAATGTGGGGAAGGGAATACTAGGAGAAGTGAAGTACCTCCCCTCCCCACAAGTTTCCCATCATGGAACTGGGTCTGGCTCAGCTGGCACCATACAACTGGGCCATAGGGGAGAGGCTGCTGGGGGGAGGAAGAGAGAAAGGTGAAGAGGGGGCAGACAAAAGTGGGTGGGAAGGAGAGAAGGAAGCTAGAAAAGGGGAGAGGACGTGAGGGGCAAGGAAGGGAAATAGGATATAGTAGGAGGGGAAAATTAGATGCCCCCTCCAAGTCCTTGTGGGTCCCCATGTGTCAATAAACCTCATTCTCAACATGGTCATATTTGTGGATACTTAAATCCAGAGTTTGGAGCCATGAACAGGCAAACCTGAAAATCACCCCTGGTTTGCAGAAAAATCTGAAATCTAAAAAACTAAAAAAAAAAAAGGAGTTAAAAAAAAGCTCCAAAATGATGGAAGCAGCACTAGTAGCTTTAAGAAACAAATGCCCTCAGTGTCCATTGCTAAACAACCAAACAGTATTTCCAGCCTTCAAGCCTTGGTTTCTGTCAGTAAAAGGAAGGGGAAGGGGCAGCACCCTTTTCAAAGTTTTTTTGGCTTTGGAGGGAGGATTTGTTGGGGCCAGGCCTGGCAACCTGCTACCATCTGGCAACTTGCCACCACCCAACTTGCATGTCTCACCCAGGTCTAGCTGTTTGCTACTGTTCAACACCAGCCACCCCTTTAAAGCCAGTGTGGTGTAGCTGTTAGTTTCAAAGTAGGATCTGAGAGACCCAGGTTCAAAGCACCACTCTGCTGTGGAAACTCATTGAGGGGACCTTGATTCAGTTATACATTCCCAGCCTAATCTACCTTATAGAGTTGTTGTGAAGATAAAATGGAGCTGAGGAGAATGATGTAAGGTGCTTTGGGTCTCCATTGTGGAATTAAGTGGAGTATAGATGAAGTAAATAAATAATAAATATGGCTGATGGGGGACAGGGAAAAGGTAAGTTGGTGGATGGGTGGGAAGGAGAGAAGGAAGCAGGAAAGGTAAGGATATGGGGTTGACGGGAGGAGTGAATGAGGAAATAGTCTGGGGAGATGGATACAGAGGAAAGTGAGGTGCCCCCTGAAAGTCTTTGTGGGTACCCTACTTGTTTAAATATATTTGCGTACTTTCATTTTCAGAATTTACCACATTTGACAGGATCTTGAGAAAATTGTAGAGAAGAATGACATAGCCAGATTTTAAATAGGTGAAGAATACATGGATACACACAAAGCTACCTTATACTGAGTCAGACCCTTGGTTCATCAGAGTCAATATTATCCACTCAGATTGGCAGTAGCTCTCCAGTGTCTCGGGTAATAATCTTTCAGTTCTGATACTTTTAAATGGAGATACCAGGAACGGAAATTGGAGATGCCGGAGATTGAATCTGGGACCTTCTACATGCCAAGAAGATGCTCTGCCACTAAGCCACAGTCCCTCCACTAATAATGGGCAGTGTGTTTGGTAGTGCAGTGTACAGAGAAAACCTCAACTCCCTGTCCATTAGGAACCCTACTCTCTTATTTCAGGACTGTAGCAGATATTGTCGTAAAGTTTTCAGATTTGTTTCTATCCACAAACCTGGGAACTTGCCCTTTTAAAAGGCGATTCAGAATTCTGAAGCAGCACTGTTATATTCTGTATTAGAGAATCAAATCCTATTGCTTATATCATGACTGCAGCCATGCAGTTTTCTAGACCCTCTAAGACCCTTAAGCACAGCAAAATATTACCAGAATGTGGTAGAAGGCTCTGAGTTTTAAGGAACCAGAAGTGCAAAGTAAAATCATAACCACAGCTTCCTTTTGAAAATCCCAACACTTTTCTTGGAGCACTATGCTTAGTAGTGCCCTAGGAGAACTGTCCAGTGAAAATCAGATCTTCTTTGGTTGTTGGGGGTTTTCCGGGCTGTATTGCCGTGGTCTTGGCATTGTAGTTCCTGACGTTTCGCCAGCAGCTGTGGCTGGCATCTTCAGAGGGGTAGCACCAAAAGACAGAGATCTCTCAGTGTCACAGTGTGGAAAAGATGTAGGTCATTTGTATCTACTCAGGAGGGGTGGGGTTGAGCTGAGTCATTCTGTAAGAGTTTCCCAGGGTGTGGAATGTTAATGGCGGGAGGCTTCACGGTATCCTGAGGAGGTTCTTTTGCATATGGATTGGTGCTTGATGTGCTAATCTTCTCTGCAGGGCTATTGTCGGGTGTGGAGTGTTTTGTTGGCCTGGTGTTTTTCAGAACTGGAACCCATGCTCTGTTCATTCTTAAGGTTTCTTCTTTCCTGTTGAAGTTTTGCTTATGCTTGTGAATTTCAATGGCTTCCCTGTGCAGTCTGACAAAGTAGTTGGAAGTGTTGTCCAGTATTTTGGTGTCCTGGAATAAGATACTGTGCCCTGTTTGAGTTAGGCTATGTTCAGCCACTGCTGATTTTTCAGGCTGTCCAAGTCTGCAGTGTCTTTCATGTTCTTTTATTCTTGTCTGGATGCTACGCTTTGTGGTCCCGATGTAAACTTGTCCACAGCTGCAGGGTATACGGTATACTCCTGCAGAGGTGAGGGGGTCTCTGCTGTCTTTTGCTGATCGTAGCATCTGTTGTATTTTTTGGGTGGGTCTGAATACTGCTTGAAGGTTATGCTTTTTCATAAGCTTTCCCATCTGATCAGTAATTCCTTTGATATATGGCAAAACCACTTTTCCTGTAGGTGACTGTTTTTCCTTGGTTGTTTGATTCATCCTGGGTTTGATTGCTCTTCGGATTTCATTTCTGGAGTAGCCATTTGCCTGAAGTGCGTGGTTTAGATGATTAATTTCCTCATTGAGAAAGCGCGGCTCACATATCCGTCTTGCACGATCCACTAATGTTTTCATTATGCCTCTTTTCTGTCGGGGGTGGTGATTGGAGTTTTTGTGTAAGTACCGATCAGTGTGAGTTGGTTTCCTGTAGACCTTGTGACCTAACTGAAAGTTTGCTTTGCGGATGACCAAGGTATCCAGGAATGAGAGGAAAACTCTCATTCCTGGATACCTTGGTCATCCGCAAAGCAAACTTCCAGTTAGGTCACAAGGTCTACAGGAAACCAACTCACACTGATCGGTACTTACACAAAAACTCCAATCACCACCCCCGACAGAAAAGAGGCATAATGAAAACATTAGTGGATCGTGCAAGACGGATATGTGAGCCGCGCTTTCTCAATGAGGAAATTAATCATCTAAACCACGCACTTCAGGCAAATGGCTACTCCAGAAATGAAATCCGAAGAGCAATCAAACCCAGGATGAATCAAACAACCAAGGAAAAACAGTCACCTACAGGAAAAGTGGTTTTGCCATATATCAAAGGAATTACTGATCAGATGGGAAAGCTTATGAAAAAGCATAACCTTCAAGCAGTATTCAGACCCACCCAAAAAATACAACAGATGCTACGATCAGCAAAAGACAGCAGAGACCCCCTCACCTCTGCAGGAGTATACCGTATACCCTGCAGCTGTGGACAAGTTTACATCGGGACCACTAAGCGTAGCATCCAGACAAGAATAAAAGAACATGAAAGACACTGCAGACTTGGACAGCCTGAAAAATCAGCAGTGGCTGAACATAGCCTAACTCAAACAGGGCACAGTATCTTATTCCAGGACACCAAAATACTGGACAACACTTCCAACTACTTTGTCAGACTGCACAGGGAAGCCATTGAAATTCACAAGCATAAGCAAAACTTCAACAGGAAAGAAGAAACCTTAAGAATGAACAGAGCATGGGTTCCAGTTCTGAAAAACACCAGGCCAACAAAACACTCCACACCCGACAATAGCCCTGCAGAGAAGATTAGCACATCAAGCACCAATCCATATGCAAAAGAACCTCCTCAGGATACCGTGAAGCCTCCCGCCATTAACATTCCACACCCTGGGAAACTCTTACAGAATGACTCAGCTCAACCCCACCCCTCCTGAGTAGATACAAATGACCTACATCTTTTCCACACTGTGACACTGAGAGATCTCTGTCTTTTGGTGCTACCCCTCTGAAGATGCCAGCCACAGCTGCTGGCGAAACGTCAGGAACTACAATGCCAAGACCACGGCAATACAGCCCGGAAAACCCCCAACAACCATCGTTCTCCGGCCGTGAAAGCCTTCGACAATACATCAGATCTTCTTTGTTAGGCTGTGCAACAGGGAGAGTCAAGTTTGCCTTTCTGTTTGGTTCTGTGTGAACTTCATCCGTTCTATGCTGTTTCTGCCCTCTCTTACTTTGGAGTTCCACTTCTGGAATCCGCCCCCCCCCCCCCCCCCGCTGCTGGGCATCCTACTTGTGGGAAGTACTGTTTAGCCTGTTTAGAACAGGCTAATAGCTGATCCTCTCCTTGCTCTGGCATTGACTTTCCAGCTGGAAGATGCTGGGCTGACCTGCCACGCTCTCATTCTGGAATGTCATATGCCTGTCATGTGGAGGGAGCCTTCCACCGGAGCCTCAAGGTTTATTCTCTGCAGCCTGTAAAGGAGAGCTGGAAGTATCAAACAAGGAGATTGCTAAGCCAGCTGTCTGGTGCTGTACAAGGGCCTTTTGTTCTTATTCTCTGGTTTCTTTTTGTCTTTTTTTATCTGGTTTCTCTCCTTCTCCCTCCCTTCCTCCCTCTCCCATTCTCTCTGCAATCCCTCTAGGCACCCCTGTTTTCTCATCTTAGAATGCAGGTAGCTCCCTCAGAGGGTGTCCTGTATCTTCAGGCCCCATGTGTTTGCCTGTTCGTCTCTGTATCTCTTACTCATTTCCTCCATTCAATAGCAATAACGTTAATGGCATGACAAGGTATCCAAGTGTTGCCAAAGCGAATCCATCAAATGCTTCTCAGCAGCTCCCCCAGCCCCTTGGGAGCACTTTAAGTGCAGACCCTTTTAATAAAGGTGGAGGCTAGTAGCTCTGGTGTGTTAAGTTGGGGAGTGGGAGGCGGGAGTGAACAAGTAGAGTTTGGCTTGTCCACAGCCACAGAGCGGAATATCTTTTCCCATCTCTGCAGGCTGGAAAAAAGGAGCTTGTGTGCTCTTTGTCAGCATCTGGCTTTGTTGAGCTGACCAGTTCCAAACAGGATGTTTCATTGTTGCAGGAAACAATTACAAATCTATCATTAACCACTGGCCGCTCTCGGGGAGGAGGGAGGGGATTGGAGGGATGAGGGGAGAGACAGGGTGTGAGGGCAGTCAACTGTCCTTCCCCAAGTGAGTCAGTTAGGACATTTTACAAATAAGGTTGGAGCGCACTCTCCATCTGTGAAGTTTGTATAGAGCCTCGTAATTGGCTGGAGGCAGAAACTCTGCTTTCTGCTGTGTCTTGTTCCTTTTGGAGATGTTCTTCCAAGCCTTCCATCTAAGGGCTACTGTTCTCATAGGAGATGCATGACACACCTAAGTCTAAAACATAGCATGAGAAGGGATATTTTACTACCTCCAAGGAAGACACAGATATCCATAGATTGTGGAATCGGCTGGGCTGTATCTGCAAGTTAGAAGAGAGGCAGGCAGCGCCCCCCCCCCCCCCAGCACACCAGACCAGTTTTGCTTGGATGCAAGTGAGCACCTGCAGTGCTACCACTGTGACAGGAGGTAGTGTCTATGGCTTATGCCTGCCATTGCCTCCTGGATCTGGCCAAGCACAAGCACAATCCCCCCCCCCTTCTTGTCTAATGAATATCCTTGCTGTTGATCACATTGATTTACACTATGTAATCCACCTTGAATCTCAGTGAGAAAGGTGGATTATAAATAATGGAAATAAAATAATTTGCTACCTTCATTTGTTGACATTGTGTTTTTCCCAGCTCATGGGCCAAAAGGATTGTCTATGTTTTAGAGGCACTTCTCTTAACCCTTCTTGTCCTGTGTCTTTAAAGGATTTAAAATGTGTTGCTTCAAAATCACGCAGCAAGAAGTCATTTGAATTATATTTGTGCACCTCATAGCAACATCCATGGGATCCTAATGCATTATCCCATCCAGGTACAGGTGAATTCCAGGGCTGTGTAGTTTCAGAGGTGGAATTATACCAGGTTCCTGCAACACCCCCCCCCCCCAATAACTTGAGTTGCTATATGTGGTTTTGGGTTGTGCTGGTATTGAGTGAGAGTGACTAGGGATGTTGCTGAATAAGGGAGCCACTGCTGAACTTCCTTTCCTTAGGCCTTTTTGTTTCGTGGGCAGTAATTTCTCTTCAGATATGTTCCATACTCAGTAGGATGTAGACAGGTGGAGAAATGAGGAAAACAGACCCCTGCCTTTGGCTTCCAGCCAGCTTTAGACACAGTTCGAGATACTCAGCAAGGCCTGGTCCCTCCGCCTCTTTCCCCCCCAGAAAGTGCTGAGTGTGCACTTCCCTATAGCTCCTGCTCCTTGGGGTCTAGAGACTTTGCGAGCATAACCTCTCTGTTCATCAGCCAGCACTTGCTGCTGGCGTAGATTGATGGAGGCAAAAGGTAGCTCTATCTAGCTGGCTTTGCAAGGACACCTAGCGTTTGGCATAGCGGAAATGCTGCATTTATCAGGGGCTTCCAGCAGTGCAACTGAACTTTCAAAGCCTGTGGATGCTTATCCCTCTTATTGGCATAACAGGGTGGTGGGGAGGGGACTAGATGACAGCATAAAGCCTAGAGAAATCCTATGATGATAACAACAACAACTGTGCTTATATGCCACTCTTCTAGACAGATTAGTGCCCCACTCTGAGTGGTGAACAAAGTCAGTGCATTATAATCCTCAAATACAGCTGGGGCTGAGAGGAGTGGCTTACCCAAGGCCACCTACTGAGCTCATGGCAGTAGTAGGATTCAAACCAGCGGAGGGCTGATTTGTAACCCAACCACTTAACCACTGGAGTGAATGAATGAGGTGTAGCACAGCTTTCAAGGGACTAATGCCATCTTGGTCTGAAAAGAAAATGGGGATTGTTGGACTGTTTCTAGATTTTCATAATAAGGCTTGGGCATCGTACATCAATCTGGATCATTTTCTCATAACAGTGTGCAAAAATTGTCTCCTCACCCTGCATGTTCCTTCCCAGTACGTGTCTGTGCCTTGCCCTTTGGTGGTTCTTGCTGTGAAGCAGTGTTATGCTATGCTGAACTAGCACCAGCTTTAACCACCAGCTCCTCACCAGGGCAAGAACCAGGAATTGTTGCAGCTGTTTCCCCTCTTTGTGCTGTTTTGTAATACCAGGAAGCTGCATTTACATACCAGTCATACTGCATCTCTAGAAACAAAGCCATGTGCCTTATTCCTTTAATAGAAATCCTGCTACCTGTTTGGAGCCCTGGCTTAGATTGAGGATAGGTTTGGCAATGTGGAACTGTACAGCAGAAATCAAGTAGCACTTTAAGACTAGCCAAGTTCGTTCCAGTTTAAGCTTTCATGAGTCAGACTTCTTCAGATTAGGCTGACAAACCCAAGAATTTTGGTGGGGAGAGGGGCAGACACACCAGAACCTGGTATTGCATGATGCTATGATGTAACTTTCAGGTATGTACTCAGATGTGACATCTTGGTCCCTCCCATTTTGCTCCTGCTGCAAACAGCAGTGGGAGTGGAGTGGGTGGAGAGCAGGCCACCTGGTCTCACAGCTCCAGATGCACCTGATACCTGTTTTACTTTGCTAAAACAGGCTGTCATCACTACCAGCATGGAACTGGTTAATCTTTTCCTTTTCTTTATTCTGGTCATCAGTACTGTGGGTCTTACCGTCCTCATTCTCTATGACCAGAGTCAGATCTATAAATCAGAGGCTTCATGAGGCCCAGGAAACTGTATGGGAGATAAACAAGAATGGGTCGGGTGCTCCACTGGGTCCTAAAACCCCACTGGTTAACAGCATATTTAGTCTGTTGTGATCCCTGGCTGCAATTGCCCTGGAGGCAAAGATTTCCATTCTCAGTTAAACATGACAGTTTGAAATACATATATATATATATACACACACATGGAACCTTTTGCTTCCACCTACTATTTTAGCCAGTGCTGGCTGATGTAGGTGATGATATTTCTGTCAGGCAAGAGAAACCTGAGCCACATCACAAGACCTGAAGCATAACTAGTGTAACATGTACTTCTGCCTTTGTCAGAGCAGCCTCTAGATCTGCCGTTGACAATCATGGATTTGTTTGGCATCTGGATAGAGCTCTTGGGGGTTACAAATGGTTTGTCTCCATCCTTGAGTGAATGAGTTCCCTGGCCCCCTCATTCCTTCCCTTTGACCCCACCTCCCTTTTATGAAAAGAGAAGAGAGACAGATCCTTTGCAAGTGACCTGGCTCTGAGGACCTTTGCAAAGAAGGGGTTGGTGTGTGCATGTGAAAAGCTGTACCATTGAGATGGAAATGAGATGGGAGGGCCTGAGCCCATGAGAGAGTTCTCCTGTCGGGGTCATTGTGCCCATTTAGAAGTTGGAACACTAATTAATTTGGGCCTTTCTGTTGGCAGAATTACTTCCACATTGTCCCCCCTAGAGAGGAACAGTGGAGGGGAGAAAGAGAGAGACAGCATCACAAGGTGAATAATGGAGGACCCTATTTGTGAGACAGGGGGGGGCCTATAGATTTTGCTGGTGTGGAAAGAGGCTGTTCCAGTATCCAAGGCAAGCCTTTATTCCTGACTAACACAGATTAATGGGACTTGCAGAATATATGCCTGCTCGTTCTGGTTCTTCTTTCCGTATAAGCAGGTTCACATTTCAATCTGTGAGTGTGTGTGTGTGTGTGTGTGTGTGTGTGTGTGTTGGGGAGTGCTGAGCGTGGGCTAACCCTTTCTTCTAGTGGGCTTCTAGAAGATATTTCATGTTCTGCATGTTGGATTTGGTGATTTGCAGGGGTATGCTATTACAAGAATGCTAAATTATCTGGTTCAGAGGTAAGAGAGTAAAAGAAAGAGTGGTTGCAGTGCAGTATAGGTGATTTACCTGCAAGGGTAATGTTTTTTGAAAGCTAGCACGTGATGCTACTCCTGTTATGGTACAGATAGGGATACAGAATAGCATAACACTAGGGAGGTAGTTTCCGAGGTGGTGATTGACGCTGCAACTGCTGTCTTGCTTTGTCACTTTGAATGAATCCCTATAGCTGTCCATCTGTTGTTTTGCTTGGGTAGAAGGAAATCCTAGGTTTTAATGGGGTCATCATTTTGGAGATTCCATCTGGACTCTACATTGAGGACAATGCTTTTTCTTGCCCATCATGATACCTGAATGATTTCCTATCAGAGTAAAATCTTAGTTCTGCCGTGTATGTCTGGGATTGGCTTGGGTGTTAGTGTTTTAGCTAGGATGGCCTCCACACCTCCCATCACTTCTGCTTTAAACGTGTTCCTAAGCAAGAGTGATGGCAGGCTAAGTCACCTTTCCCCTTCCTCAGAGGCTTGACCTCTATGGTTCCTATGGAAACAACCCGATATATACAGCTGAATCTGTGGAGACTTTCAGGTTGGGAGGGAAATCCACCATAAATTACAAGTGAAATGGAGGTGTCGGCTGTAATGAAATAGGGAGAGGGATGTGGGAGGCTTTGGGAAGCCCTGAAAGCAGCTGCCTGATTCCGTCATAATTCTTGGAACCTTTTGATATTCCCGGTGCATTCATCTATATTGCATGTTCCCCAGTAGGAGGGCTCTGCTGTCAGTACTTGCTCCACCTGCTTGGCCAAGGCCTGCAAAAGCTTAAGACAAGCTGCTGCTGGACCCCCTTTTATCTGCCTCTTTTCCGTTGTTAATTATTGGCAGGCCTTCTTGAAATGGGAAAAATGGTGGCATCCTTATGACTGAATTGATCCTACTGCGAAGAGGGGGCGGGGGTGCAGTTTAAAGAGGTATTTGATCAAAAGGGAACAACATTCAGGGGGAGATGTGATTTTCTTTTTTTGAGACTGCATGTGAACAGCAGTGGCCTCTTACACATTGCTTGCTGTTAGTATGAGTAGGATAACCATACTGAGATGCTGATAGATTCATTGGTTGCATTCACATGACAGTGATTCTCTGTGTAGTTCTTGCTGCTGCAAAACAGAGGCATTTGCAGTGGTGAATGGAGTGCCACATGGCAGTTTCCACTATGCTTTTCTTGCTTTAGCTCCCCACTCCTACCCCATGGCTACAAGTTTTCCCTCATGCCACCTGAAGGCTTTCCCCAGGCTTTAAAAAAAATTAGGAATTTCTAGATTGCTATAGCATTATAACAACATATTGCCTTGATATGCTAGTTCGTCTGAATTACCAGATGGCATTTTTTTTTAACAAAAGCCTCTTGTCCCTTTTCTTTTGGAGATATAAGGTTTTCTTTATATCTTTGCAATGAAAAGCATTAGAGATTGTTTTAAAATGAAAGCTGTGAATTCAATGGAACTAGCAGATCATGGGAATAATGGTTATAACGCTGTTGCAGCATAGCAACTGCCATCTTAAATAAAAAGACAGAAAAACCCTCAAGTAAATATTGCAGCAATTGGGCTGCATAGTCAACATTGCACAGTGATCAAATTGTTGGACTACAGTCTGGGAGGCCCGGGTTCAGATCCCCACTCTGCTACAAAGCTTCCTGGCTGATCTTGGGCCAGTCATTCTCTTTCAGCATAACTTACTTCACAGGGCTGTTGTGAAGATAAGATGGAGGAAGTGAGAAAAATGTGTGTACCTTGAGCTTCTTGGCAGAAGAAAGGCAGTGGGCTGAACTAAACATGGTGGCAGACATGGCTGCCATGAGATTACTGTCACCATTTTAAAGTATTTTTAAAATGCTCTGGCCTGATCCTAATTTGCCCACAGTGCAGAGCTCTCCCCCCACACCTTGCACCCTTTAAAGAGCCGAAACAGCTGTGCGTGTGTGCAGGTCCCCTGTGGCTGTTTTGGTACTTTAAAAGGCACTGGGTGGGGGTAGAGCTCTGTGTCACAGGCTATCCAGGTCAGGGCCACAGGTAACATAGTAAAAAGCAAATGCTGCACTGTAATCTAGCATTGTGATCCAAGCAGCAGCGATCGCATCCCAGGGATTCTAAGGAAGACAGAGCTGATGATTCGCTGCGTCGCAATTGCCCTGTAGTGAGATTTCTGAAACACCAGTCCATGATAGAAGGTTTTTTGCTGGG
The DNA here is from genome assembly GCF_028583425.1 of Eublepharis macularius. Lineage (NCBI taxonomy): Eukaryota > Metazoa > Chordata > Lepidosauria > Squamata > Eublepharidae > Eublepharis > Eublepharis macularius. The sequence continues at coordinate 122,567,561 of NC_072793.1, forward strand.
TTTGATAAAACCCAAGATTTGCTTCAGGGTTTTGAAGGCTGGTGCCTGAAATGTCGTCATAATATTGAAGATAGTTTAGCAGAGACATTGTGATTGCCAGGCCCGTTGCTAATACTAAACATCCTTATGGCAACTACACTGATTGCCTACATGAAAAGCAATAACAGGAAAGTGATTGAATGTATTTTCAGCATCCTTTTAATATAATTTAGCAGCTGGAAATAGTAAAGGGAACCAGCACCATGTGACAAAAGTTATTTCATTTCAGGCCATCAGCTGAGGCATGAGAGTAAATGGGTGAAGACTGAAATTTCCATCCTAACAGTTTAATAGATGAGTAATACAAGTAATTGATTACATCTAGACTGAAAATCTTGGACAATTTCAGATTTATCAATACAGCCTTTTTAGAATAGATTTTCTTTGTAATAGCACCACAGTAACATGCTGATCTTCTGAGCCAATACATGTTGGACCAAGGTCTAAAGCACTCCACCGAATGTCTCAGCATTGTGTTTCCAATATGATGGGGCTTCAGACTGTTGCCACTGAGCGAGCAGTGTGTAGGGCTGTTTCAGAAACGGCTTCCCTCCCTCATGGGAGGGAGGCTACTGCTAGAGACATACAGGCCCTTCAGACCTGCTTCTCCTCTAGCCTCTGTAATTGACAGACTCATTGGAAGAACAAATGTTGTTTTAATTTAATTTTCAGACAAACAATAGTCCAGGGACAATGTTAAATTCATGAAACTGGCTTAATGTGATGAAATTTAATGAGGCAATTTGTGCATCACCCTGGTTTTTGCAATGTGCTTGCCCCTCCTAGCTGGGAGAAAAGCTGCTTTCCAAGCAAGCAAGAGGTCATAATGGCTCTCTCATGCTTTCTGCCCATTCTCTTGTTGTTAGAAGAAGTGGAGTGTCTTCCTTTTCTCATTCGAAACACTATTCTGGAAGCTAAAAGTGTGCTTGTTAGCATGCGTAAGCCCAAACCTTTCTGTGGATTCACACCATATTTTTAAATGGGGGAGATGAGTAGCTTTCCATTCATTCCATCGTCCTTGTTAAACTTTGAGTCCTTATAGTACTGCTGTGGTTCGAATATTAGATTTGACTGGTTCAGTCAGAAGGTGAGGTCTAACCAGTTTTTCCAGTGGTGAAAAAAGGCTGGAGGGATCCCCTTTGACAACCAAAAAGGCTATGTTTGGGATAATGGAACTTGCATGGACAGAGCATTATAGAACAGGAGCTGTAATCAGGAGGAATTGGCTGAGCCTGGGTGACAAACCGGTCTGGATCCAACCCAGAGTTCAAATCTCCACTTAGCCATGACATTGCGTTGGTCACTTTCTTTCAGTCTAACCATCCTTATGTGCTTATTATGATGCTGCGTTATGATGTGATTATATATGTAACTCTGAGCCCACTGGTAGCCCGCTGGTTTCATGCACATCGGAATGACCTGAAGACAGTTGCAGTAAAAGTGCTAAGTGTGAGTTATCACACATGCTGGGATCAATTCACACGCTTTCTTACACACTCCAAATGGTAGCAAATGTTGCATTCAAATACCATGATAAGATGCAATTACAGTGATTGGACATGAACACAGTTTCTTGCTGAGCTTCAATGTACCACTCGCTCTTCCCCTCATGTGCTGAGATTGATTCAAATGCCCTGGTTGGATCAAGCTCCCATCTGGGAAATCCTAGTGAGGGCACTAGGCAAATTGAAGCTTTGCTTCCCACAAATTGGGTTTATGCATTTAGAATATCGATTTGTAGCAAATAAATAAGCAACAATTTGCCTAGGCACATGCAGTTGGGCATCATTGCCAACTGGAGCTTGATCAAACTAGGACATTTTGAATCTAGCCCCACAGACAAAGGGAAAAGAATGGTGGAAGGAGTGAGGGAGGGTATGAGGATGGCAACAAGCAGTGGTCATAATCTCATCTTAATTGCAGTTCCTTGTGGCATCTGAATTAAGCAATTATTTTATGCATTCCTTAACCATCAGGTCCAGAATTCTTCTGACCCCATTGATGCGTATTGTGGATAGTGTAATATCTTCTATCCTACCACTCTGATCGGGAACAATTGGAGCCTTCCTCCAATTTGAGTGACTCTTCTTCCCAAGGAAGAACCTCTTAAATTAGAAGGAAAACTCCATAGTCTGTAGGAAAGTCTCAAACGTTTGTTTTTATGCATGTATGTGTGTACACACACACACACAAATTGGTCAGCACTTGCTAACCATATATACTTGATTGTCAGTGCTACTGTAAGTCACAGCAAACTATTCTTTTCTCTTCCAGCAGTGAAGGATTAAAATAAAGTATGCACTAATCTCTACTTTTTTCTTTTGCATCTACTTCGTGCTGGGCAGCCTTAGCTGTCTTTTAGAAAGGATAGCACCTCACTCTGGGAACACTACTTATAGGAGTGGAGGGCTGAAGAGGAACAGTCTTCTTGGGGATGTCAACTGTAGAGCCTACCTGCTGAAACCAGTGGGTCAGGCTGGGTGGGAATAGGCACAACTCACTTTTGTATGCATCCATTAAGTAGGTCTCAAAAGGTGCTAGGTTTACTTTGGCATTTTCCGTTCAGCGTCACTTTGTGACTGTTGGCATTTGCGTAGCATGTATAAAAGCTTGGGCTTACTTCTAGACCCAGCCTTGCTATTTGAAAAGCAGTTGGTAAGATAACCAGGATGTCTACCTACTGAATCTGCTTTCCTAAAGTCAGCCAATCTGTCCAAGATGATCCATACTTTTGTAATCTTGCAGTTAGACTGCTGCTAACATGCTCTGCATAGGGCTGCCCTTGAAGATGGAGTGACCAGCTTACTGGATCGGGGGAACTCTGTTGACGTGATTTATCTGGATTTCAGTAAAGCTTTTGATAAGGTCCCCCATGACATTCTGATGGGCAAACTGGAAGACTGTGGAGTGGACTATAGGACAGTTCGGTGGGTAGGGAACTGGTTAGAGGACCACACTCAAAGAGTGGTGGTCAATGGCATTTCATCAGATTGGAGGGAGGTGTCCAGTAGGGTGCCGCAGGGCTTGGTTTTGGGCCCGGTACTTTTCAATATTTTTATCAATGATCTGGATGAAGGAGTGGAAGGGCTGCTCATTAAATTTGCTGATGATACCAAATTGGGAGGAGTAGCAAACACCCAAGAAGATAGAATTAAAATTCAACAAGACCTGAATACTCTGGAGAAGTGGGCAGCTGTGAACAGGATGCAATTCAACAAAGACAAGTGCACAGTATTACATCTGGGACACAAAAATGGGAAGCACAAATACTGGATGGGGGATACACTTCTGGGCAGTAGTATACGTGAAAGGGATCTTGGGGTAAGAGTGGACTGTAAACTAAATATGAGCAGTCAGTGTGATGCGGTGGCAAAAAAGGCTAATTCAATCTTGGGTTGTATCAAAGGGGCCATAGCGTCGAAATTGCAGGAGGTCATAGCCCCTCTCTATACTGCCTTGGTCAGGCCACACCTGGAGTATTGTGTGCAGTTCTGGAGGCCTCACTTCAAAAAGGATGTGGCCAAAATCGAGAGGGTGCAGAGGAGAGCGACAAGAATGATCAGGGGTCTGGAGACTGAGCCCTACGAGGAAAGGCTGAGGGCCTTGGGAATATATATTGCAGGTTAACTCAATTTTACTCTTTATATATTTGAAAGGCTGTCATTTGGAGGAGGGTAAGGAGCTGTTCCAGTTGGCAGCAGAGGGTAGGACCCGAAGCAATGGGCTTAAATTACATGCACAAAGGTACCGGCTGGATATTAGGAAAAACTTTTTCACCGTCAGAGTAGTTCAAAAGTGGAATCAGCTGCCTAGGGAGGTGGTGAGCTCCCCCTCACTGGCAGTTTTCAAGAAGAGGCTGGATGAATACTTGTCAGAGATGCTTTAGGCTGATCCTGCACTGGGCAGGGGGTTGGACTAGATGGTCTGTATGGCCCCTTCCAACTCTATGATTCTATAAGATAACCCAGAAATTGCAGTTGGTTTTGAATGCGGCAGCCTAACTATTGTCAGGGGCTGACTGTCAGGCATATACACCTTGACTATTTAAAAACAGATTAATTGGTTGCCAGTATTTCTGAGTTCGATTCAAGGTGCTGGTTATGCCCTTTAAAGCATTTCATGGCTTGGGACTCGCATATTTAAAGGACTGTCTTTCCCATTACGTTCCTGTGTACCAGCTATGATCTTCAGATTGCCACCTTCTCATTGTTCCCTCATTAAAGGTGGCCTACTTGGCATTGACAAGCCCGGTGCTATCCCAGTGATTGTTTCCATTATATGCAATGGGGCTCATTGAAGGGGTGAGGGTGGTGCCATCCTTGGAGACCTGTAGGACTTGCTGCGTGGCTATTTCATTCATCAGAACTTTTAGTGGAGTACAGGATTGGGATTTTATTGAATCAGTGTTTCAATGAATAAATCAGAGTTGGAAATAAATCCAAGTGGATTTCTCTGACGTTGTTAGGCGTGCCAAGTCAGCAACTAAACTTTTAAAATGAAGTTAATAATACAAAATATTCCTAGCCTAAGTGGTCAGTTTTAAGACAGGCTCTGAGCAGAATATTGAAAAGGTCAGTCTTGCTCCCAAAGGGTTTCCCTTCTGCCTTTATGCTCCCCCCCCCAATCTTTGTTCCAATCTAATTCCTGTTAAGTATGTCTTTTTCTTCCTCTTCTTCTGCTTGCTTGAGTCCTCTTTGTTAGTGAACAGCTCTCGGTATTATCTATTCCAGCATGTGCGGCACCAGGGACAGGCCTAGGCATTAGGGGGAGTTTGGAGGATTAATACTGATCAAGTGTACTAGCTTTTGGGACTTTGCTGTTAATTCTCCATTGTACATTCTCTCCAGAGCTTTTCCAGAGGGCACGTTAAAGCAAAGGTTTACCCTCTTCTGTCATATTAAGAAGAAAACTGTAATCTGTAAGGCGTTTTTCCAGACAATGAGTGGAAATATTTGTGAAGGGAGAATTATACACCTCATAGCTAATGTGGATTATGTATATGATCTCCAAGTTACAGTTTAATGTGCCTTTAACTTTTCTAGACCTGGAGCATAGGGCCCACTAAGCTGCAAAAAAAGTGATAGGAAGTCACATGACAGCAGAGTCATATGGTAGAGTCAAATGCCAGGAAGAGAGGCAGTTGGAATTATGAGTCAGGTGGTGTCCAGGCTAGGACAGTGGGCAGCAGGCTAAGTTGGTGATCGTGAACACAATTCATGTCAAGGTGTACCACAGTAAAGAACGAGCCAAGGATCAATCCATGGATGTATCTTGTCTACCTCTGAATGATTCCTCTTCACCATATTTCTGGTCTTCTCAGAGTGCATACAAAGAGAAGCAGGAGGCAGGGACCCTTGCTCTCTACAAATGTGTGCTAGCAGCAGGCTCTTCCTAAAGGCAGCAAAAAAAGAAAAGGCAGCTCTATAGGGGGCTGATGATCATGTATGTAGGACACTGCAACACATTTGAGGGTCCTAATTAGGGGTGCCATTTCCCCGCCTGGGGAGAGGTATCCCCTGATTCCACCCTACTCCTGCCCCCACTTACTTGGCCACTGGGGGAGTGCGCTTCTTAGGGCACCCCCGCAGGCAGTGCAGCGCGATTTGCGCCCCGCAGCGGGCCTGATTCAAGCTGAATTGTGCCCTACAGAGGGCTGATTCATCCCCCTGGTGATCACGGGAGCACTCCCAGGCTGCCCTTTGCCCCCCCCCCCCGAGTGATGATGTCACTTCCTGGAAGTGACATCATCACACAAGCCAGGAGTGCTTGTAACCAGGATCCCAGCACAAACAGTGCAGTCAGTGCCAGGTCCCTGATCTCCCGTTGGGGGACCTGGCAAACCTAACCCATGGGTTGAAACTCACTGTTTTAGAGGAAACCTACTAGTAAACATTTTTGTTTTATTTTATAGTGCAACTGATTTGACTTCTTATTCCTTGTAACTGCTTCCTCTAAATGAATACTCCTCTCATTCAGAGACAGCTAAATCAGGTGCTTGGAATGACGAACCTGAAGCTAAACACTATAAAAACATGCTCAAATAGATTACTTCATTTTGCTCTGCATGGACCAGCTCCAGTGGATTTTTAATAAGTTTTTCAAGCCAAATAGTCTTGTGAATACTATAGCCTCTGTCTGTGCTGTAACTCAGAAAACCCAGCTCATATCTTATCTATATGGGGATTGTTCACCCTTGGCCTTTACAAAACAAACCATTGCAACTGACCTTTCTTTCACAGGTCCAAAGGGCATTTGAAAGGGTTGCTAGTAAGAGTTTTGCAGCCAGGTTCAAGCTTTCCCATGGCACAAGATTCTTTGCAAGCAGGCAAGGGAGCACTGTAGAGCTGCTCTTGAAGAAGAGAATATTGGTGTGAATTTTGATTTGGGTTCTGGGAGACATTATGGGAAACTCAAATTCAGGGACACACATTTAGAGCTTTGCATGTTGAGCTTTACTTATATATGTATGTGTGGTGTACCAAGAAACTAGCAGGTGACCTGTGAGACAGCTGTATGGATAACACAACTCTCCAATAGAGTGCTTGTTGGCTGACGTTAAAGACAGATGCATCCTCCTTCTTAGCAATGCATTACCAACTTAATGGTCAATGTTGATATCAAGGTCTTACATGTAAAAGTTTAATAAATGACACCTAGTGTATTTATGCATGGATTATAAATGGCTAGAAGTGCATCAGCAGACGGTGTTACAGATGGTTATTAGCAAAATTTGTCAGCCAGCTGTTAACCTGGCAAATTCTCTTATCATTCCATAGCAATTGATAAATCAGTTATTAAACCATTTGATAATCACTGATGAAATCACTTCATTAATCATCGACCCATTAATAAACAGATCTTTAACATAAAGTGTGTTTTGGTTGATGTTGTTGCACTTTTTATCACCATGAAGCTCCTGCAATAAAATGAAATTTCAGCAAAAGATAAATGTACAGTAATGCACTCTGGAAAGAAATATATATGCAAGTTCCCAACATTAAATCATACTCTAGCCTATGACCAAGAAACATAAACAGAGTCCTCACAGTATACAAAGCCTCTTTCCACAACAATAGGCATTTTAATATTATAAATGTTAATTCAATAGTACGAGTCCTGGTAGGAGAGGACCTGCCCTTAGTGTTTCAGGTGAAATAAGTGCAATGGGAACTAAGTTGTGATTCTCAAGAGAAGATTTTCACATATACATACATGGCAGATGAGTAAGAGCAGTAGATCACTGGCTGAGCACCCGTCAGCACAGACATGCAGCTCTGATTGTTCTGTCTTCTAGCGAAGAAATGTTATATTTTCTTCTAATGTAACAGCTGCTTGTATTCTACCCCAGGGGTGTCTAAAATACAGTAATAGGAAGATCTAGTATATAATATGCAAAGTCTTTTAAACATGTCGAGGATAGGAAGTGTTTAGGGTTGCCAGCCTCTAGGTGGTGGCTGGAGATCTCCTGGAATTACAACTGATCGCCAGGTGACAGAGATCAGTTCCCCTGGAGAATATGACTGCCTTGGAAGGTGGAGTCTATGGTATTATACTTCAGTGAGGCCACTATCCTCTTCAAACCCCATCTCTCTAAGCTCCACCCCCCAAATCTCCAGGAATTTCCCAACCCAGACCTGGCAACCCTAGAAGTGTTACAGAAATTGAAGTTCATTATCTGAAAGAATGGGGAATGAGAGGCAGAGATCCTGGTTTCTAGTCCCAGATCTTCAACTGATAGTGGATGAAATGCTGGTGAGGATAGCTCACAAGGGGAAAGTCATGCTATATAAGTGTTGCCCTTATCTGAAAGGTATGAACAGCATAGATTGCCTAATTTTTTCATGGTAAGTAGGCAGGTAACCCTGTCATGAGGGGAGATCAAAACCAGTCTTTCTCTTTAAAGGTAATTAAATCTAAATAAGACCAATTTTAAAAAGAAATGCTTATGAATGTTCCACATAGGAAAAAAAGACGTTGATTCTATGTTTATAAAGTCTCCCCAAATAATCCCAATTCTCAGCCAAGATGGCCATAGCTGGAATTGCCCATGGAAAATAGCTGTGTTAGTAATAGTCACACTTCCAGAGCACTGTTCATAAAAACCATCTCAAGTCTTATGGTGAAGAGGGGTGGGCATGGAGAAACCAAGTCACAGAGGAGTGAAGTCACACAGCAGTGAAATCGGGGTTGGCAGGAGCAACAGGAAGGGTCTGACTCCTGACCCCTCTGTACAATCACAGAGCCCGCTCAGCTCATGTTGTCAACGTCGTCGTCTGGCTAAGATTTCCTTTATTGACTAGAGCAAAGTGGAGTGACTGGCTTTGCTGTCTGTGGCTTCTCTTACTTTAAATCAGCTGTGTCTTTTGCTGAACAGATTAGCCCCATATGACCCAAGCCTGGGAAAGAGAGGACTCCCCTTTGGTATTTCATGAAAAATAAGTACAATGAGGACCAAGCTGTGCTTTCACTTACACATGCATGTGCAGGAAAGTGAGAGAAAGGAAGATGAGATGGGTTCTCCCTCTGAGGTGGAGGACATCTTGGGTGTTTCCCACCATCCAATCGGGGAGGCAGGAAGTTAAACTTTCTTCCTCTTCCTTTGGTGTGTGGGACCACCCTCTCTCCTCAGTTCTTTTCCTGCCTCAGGGGAGAGCAGTGCTCTTTAGGATAGCTTAGCTACCCTGTTCAATCTGTTCTTTCTGTGTTGTCTGTAACCTCTTCTGTCTACCCTCTCCTGTGTTTTCTCTCTCCTGTCCTTGTCTGTTAAAAAAAAAAAAGAGTGAGAGAGAAAGAGAGGAAAAGGCTTCTTCGGGAGCCCGAAGAAGAATGGAGGGACAAGCTCGGGAGTCATCCGACTCAGAAGACTCCTTCCTCGAAAGGGCTGAGGGCTGTTCCCCGGAGGCCGTCCTTCCGACGGCGGGAATATGCCCGGCCGGGTCCGACTCGCCTCAGAGGCTTGCCCGGCCCCCCGGCAGAAGAGTGCCTGAGGAGAAACAGCCCGCCAAAAAACGGCCCCGTCTGTCGCAGACGGTGCCGGAAGCAGCTGCACGACAACATCAAGACGCAGGAGTGAGCGCAGCTGCTAGGAGCCCCGTTTCGGCGGGAAGAGCCGCAGCGGCTGCTTTCCTGCCAAACCGTACCGCCGCGGTTGCCAACCTCCCGACTGGAGAGACGCGGCCTTCTTCATCGTTCCAGATGCTGGGCTCCGATTCTGGCACTCTGGAGGGACATGTAAGTGATTCTCCTCCTAATCTTCCCCCGGGTTTTCTGGCAGCAATCAGATGGTCCCTAAGGAAAGAGCTCTGGTCCATTTGCCAAACCGGGACCCCGGGGCCATCCCCTGCCATTCCAGCTGCAGTCCCAGGCACCTCACAGGGACCGGACGATCGGCCCACAGCCTGGCCAACCAAGGCGGCCAAAAAGCTGCAGGGTAAAGCACCTAGATGGGCTGAGGGGGATTCCTCAATAGGCGAGGACTCTGAGGAGGGGGATTTTCTCTCAGAGGAGGAACAGGAGTTAGACTCCACATCCTCCGATCCGTCTATTAGGCTGTTCCAAATGGAGGATTACGGCTATTTACTGTCCAAAACGCTGTCGGCACTGGACCTGAATGAGTCTGAGAAAAGGGAGGAGGAGGAGACTGCCCCATGGGGGGCCAAGTCAAGACCAAAGGGGAATAAGGAATTTTTTCCTAGGGCTGACAACAACCCCAGAGTCTTCCCCTTTCCCGATTTCTTTGAAAGACAGCTTAAGGCAGAATGGTCACTACCAGCAGCCACCAAGCAGGTCCCCAATATCATGAAAAAGCTGTATGCCTTGCCTAATTTTGCTGATGAGCTCTTGCAGGTGCCGGTTATAGATGCACCAGTGGCAGCACTCCAGTCTCAAGGTCTCCTCTCCGAGGATGGACAAGGCATGATTAAAGACGGTCTCGACAAAAAAGGTGAGGCAATTCTTAAGCGCGCACACGAAGCCATGGCTACATCCATAAAGGCCTCTGCTATAGCCTCTGTGGTCTCTAGGGCGGCCGTAGTGTGGACCAGAAGGTTGATCCAGTTACTACCTCAGAACAACAGCAGACTGCTGGAAGGAGCCAACAGAATACTTAAGGCCTGCACATTTATGGTGGATGCTACATTAGATTCCCTATCTATGACCTCCAGGGCAATGGCGTCTTCCTCAGCCATACGACGCATGTTATGGCTTCGGGTTTGGCAAGCTGACCTCCAAGCCAAACTGATCCTGATGTCCTACCCCTTCCAGGGCGGCAAGCTCTTCGGGGATCAACTAGAAAAAATCCTGGTCGAAACTAAGGACAAAAAGAAGGTGCTGCCAAAATCCCTCAAAAGACCGGAGAGAAGGTCCTTCGGGTATCAATCCTTTAGATCTCATCACACATTGCTGAGAAACCGACAGGATCCAAAGCGCAACTGGACGCTTCCCCGATCACAACCTCGCAGGGGTCCCTTTCACCCCAAATTCAACAAACAGCAACACCGTGGTGGCAGGCAGGACTCCGAGGACAAAGGGCAGAGGCCCTGACTCGCAAGACGCTCCGGTGGGGGGACAGCTACTCAGGTTCCAGCAAACCTGGGTAGAGTCCAAGGCGGATGCCTGGGCATTAGAGATTGTCTCCAAAGGTTATGCAATAGAATTTTCTACCTTTCCTCCGGAGCGATTCCTCACCTCGCCACTCAAGAAAGATCCTCACAAGAGGAGCATCACAATTCAGGCCATGCAACATCTGCTCCAGATAGGAGCCGTCGAGCCTGTCCCCGAAGAGGAAAAGGGGCAAGGAGTCTATTCAATCTTCTTCACGGTTCCCAAAAGAAATGGCGACTGGAGGTCCATTCTGGATCTCAAGTACGTGAACAAGTTCATCAAGTTGAGAAGATTCCGCATGGAAACTCTTCGGTCCATTGCAGAAGCACTTCAACAAGACGAATTTCTAACATCAATAGACCTGACGGAGGCTTACCTTCACGTACCGATTGCCCCAGCTCATCGGAGATTCCTAAGATTCTGTATACGGGACACTCACCTGCAGTTCAGGGCGATGCCCTTTGGGCTGGCAACGGCCCCCAGGGTATTTACCAAGCTGTTGGTGACACCTATAGTCTGGCTCCGGGAGAGGGGCTACCAGCTGCATCCGTACCTGGACGACATTCTAATAAGATCTCCTTCACGAGAAGCCTCAGTAAGAGACACAACGTTCGTCATTCAAGTTCTGGAGAGGCACGGCTTCCTAATCAACAGAACCAAATGCTCTCTACAGCCGTCACAACGACTGGAGCACCTGGGACTTATACTCGACACCAAGGAGGGCTCTCTGTTCCTCCCGAAGGAGAAGCGGACAAAACTCATCCGTTTAGCTTCAGATGTAATCAGGCAACCATCATCATCGCTCATGGACCTATCCAAATTAATGGGGCTACTAGTAGCCCATTCAGAAGCCATCTACTGGGGCCGGTATCATCTCCGGCCTCTGCAATCAGCACTCCGACCTTTTCAGTTACAAATAGCTCACAAATCCACCCTCAAAATACAGCTCCCTCTGCCGGTCAGGGAGAGCATGCGATGGTGGACCATAGAGAACAACCTACGCCAGGGCAAGAGTTTCCTGTCTCCCCGACTTGTCCAGATCTTCACGGACGCGAGTCTGCTAGGTTGGGTAGCGACGCTGGAGGGACAGCCGGCGCAGGGGGAATGGTCCGACGCGGAACGGAAACTCCCAATCAACGTATTGGAGATGAGGGCGATCCTTCTAGCCTTGAAGTACTTCAGAGACCGGATAGACCACAGCCATGTCCTGATACGAACGGACAATATTTCTGCGAAGGCGTATATCAACAAACAAGGGGGAACCAAGTCCTCACGCCTACAACGAGAAGCCAACAAGATCATCGGCTGGGCAGAACTCAACCTACAATCACTTCAGGCAGAGCACATCAGGGGAGTCCTCAACGTCAAAGCAGACTGGCTGAGCAGAGAAGCTCTCCATCCAGGGGAATGGGCCCTGAAGAGAGAGGTTTTTCTACTGGTATCAGAATACTTCGGCCAACCGAAGGTGGATCTGTTCGACTCCCATCGGAACAACCAATTACCGAGGTTCTTGTCCTGGTACTATCATCCTCGAGCAGAGGGGACGGACGCACTCCACTCTCAGTGGCCAACGGGTCTCCTGTATGCCTTTCTACCACTACCAATGATTCCGAAGGTCCTGAGAAAGTTGAGGGAGCAGCGAGCGACAATAATCTTGATCGCACCATGGTGGCCAAGAAGGCCATGGTTTGCCACTCTACATCGTATGTCCATAGCACCTCCCCTCAAACTCCCAATTCATCCGGACTTGCTCCAGCAGGGACCCAATTGGCACCCCAAGCCGGCGTGGTGGTCTCTGACCGGCTGGAAATTGAGCGGAGACACTTCCGGCTAGCAGGCTACCCTGCTGAAATAATAACTACTCTAATGGCATCCAGAAAGAGTTCTACGATTAGAATCTATAACTCGACATGGAAAGCCTTCACTCGCTGGTGTCGGCGCAAGAAATTTGACCCTACTCAGCCCTCCAAAACTACTGTGTTGGGTTTTCTACAGGAAGGGCTGGATAGAGGACTGCGTCCCGCTACACTGAAGAAACAGGTCGCTGCCATAGGTACAGTACTACCGGCGCTAGATGGGATCCCGCTGGCTTCACATCCGCACGTTCAAAGGTTTCTTAGAGGGGCTACTCTGCTGAACCCGCCAACAGTGCACAGGTTCCCGACCTGGCGCCTGAACGTGGTGTTGTCCGCTCTCACGAGACCTCCATTTGAGCCCATTAGAGACATTACATTGCGATGGCTGAAGCTGAAGACCATCTTCCTCGTGGCCATTACTTCGGCGCGCCGTATCTCAGAAATGGGTGCCCTATCAATTCGACCGGAACTGTGTATTTTTCATAAGGACAAGGTGGTCCTACGAACGGATCCTACCTTCGTGCCCAAGGCATACTCGAGATTCCATAGATCTCAGGAGATTAATCTTCCATCCTTCTGTCCGAATCCTACACATTCGAAGGAGAGGGAATGGCATAACCTTGATGTGAGACGGGCCCTCAAGGCGTACATAATTAGGACTGAGTCGATACGTCAATCCGACTCTCTTTTTGTTAACATCTCGCATCCTAAGATGGGCCACCGCATGTCATCTGCCGCTATTGCCTACAGTATAAAGTCATGCATTCAGGAGGCGTATAAAGCCATGAAGATGGAAGTGCCGTCGGGGATTACGGCACATTCGGCAAGAAGCGCAGCTACTAACACAGCTCTCAGAAAAGATGCTTCATTAGAGGGCATATGCAAGGCCGCGACGTGGTCTTCGTCTTCTACCTTTATCAAGCACTACCACCTACACACGTATGCTTCGGCTGATGCAGCCTTCGGACGTAGAGTACTTCAACACGTAGTAGAGGACGAAGGATCCATCCCACCCAGGACATAGGGAACTGCTTTGGGAGCACCCCAAGATGTCCTCCGCCTCAGAGGGAGAACGGCCCCTTGGATACTCACCGAGAAGGGTCCTTCTCCTCTGAGGAAAGGAGGACATCTTGCCCTCCCAGGATCCTCGCAAGTTCTGTGTCAGTACAGTGTGTTGTACTCTATATGTTCTTCTACAGTTCAGTTGTGTTAAACACTGTTGTGTCCTTCTTGTTCGACTAGTTGTCGACTGTTGTGGTTGTTAGTTGATGTTGTTCTTCTGTTGACTGTGTTCTCCTCTCCATCTTGAGAGAGACAGTTTTATTCCGACAGTTTAGGAATAGAGTGAAGGAATACTGCTGAGGGGAATCACCCGAACTGAGGAGAGAGGGTGGTCCCACACACCAAAGGAAGAGGAAGAAAGTTTAACTTCCTGCCTCCCCGATTGGATGGTGGGAAACACCCAAGATGTCCTCCTTTCCTCAGAGGAGAAGGACCCTTCTCGGTGAGTATCCAAGGGGCCGTTCCAAATTAAACCTAGGTAGAGGCAGAATTCCAGAGGCTGTACTTTAAAGGGGAAAATGTGCACTCGTCTTGGGAACAGATTGCCAGCTCCAGGTTGGGAAATTCCTGGAGATTGGGGGTCACTGCCTAGATAGGCCGAATCTATTCTATCCTCCAAAGTGGCCATTTTCTCCAGGGGAACTAGGCTTGCCAACCTCTAGGCGGGGCTTGGAGTTCTTCAGGAATTATAACTCATCTCCAGGTAACAGAGAAGTTTCCCCAGAGAAAATGACAGCTTCAGAGAGAGGACTGTATGGAATTGCAACCATGCTGAGCTCCTTTCCCTTCCCAAACGCCATGCTCCTTAGGCTGTACCCCCAAATCTCCAGGAATTTCCCATCCCAGAGTTGGCAACTGTAAGGGAAACATCTCTATAGTCTGGAGACTAGCTGCAATTTCAAGAGAACCTTGACATTCACAATCCCTAGGGTTGCCAGGCGATAGCTGGCAACTCCCAGGAGAAATTGTGGGGCGAGGTCAGCTGCACTGGTATCACGCCAGCACAATAGCATCACTTCCAATAAAATCTGGAAGTGACGTCATTAGATGCTCTATAATTTACAATAAGTCCATAGTTTTCCCAGTGCACCAACATGCTTTGCACCCTCTATTTCCTCTCATCAGTGCCTGAGGTGCCTGCGGGCAAAGCAGCATGAAGGGAAATAGCAAGTATGAGCAGAGCGGTGGTGGAGCAAGGAACTGTTTAATTGTTTCCTCACAACAAACAGAGTCTCACAGGGTGGGTTTCAATACATAAGGTATGGACTCTGGAAGTGTGTTGAAAGCTGAGAGAATTTGTTTTCAGGAGGTTTGCCAACTGTTGTTTTCTAAACCTGCAGTGTGTGCTGTACTTTTAATTTTGCTAGGTACATAGCTTTTTAGGTTGCCTATTTCTAAGAAATATGAGTGCTCTTTGAATGAAGGGTGTGGGATCTTGTGCATAACAAGGAGAGGTTAGATAGAAATTGTCTGGTTTCTGTTTTTAGAACTACCCTCTGGGACAAGGCTGTCATGTACTTCTGCTGCCTGTTTTGTGACATTCCCAAACATCAGTGTGCATTAACCCACAGCAGTGTGACATTAATGATGCTATGTGAGATGAAAGAACAGGAAGATGGTTTCAGAATCTCTTGAACTTTTTGCTAGGCTTGGCAGAGAATCTGTATTTTCAGATCTGAACTGAATAGAATTTACTAGGTTTCTGAAATAAACTGAAGACATCTTTCCTCTGACTACTGCATATTCAGTTTGCCAATTTGCTTATGTAAACTTTTGATTGAATTTATTTGCAGGGTTTTTTTCAATGTTACAATCTATTCGTGGTTATCTGTAAAACAAGCAGTTAAATGTTAACTTCAACTTTCTTAAAAGTCAGTTATCTAGCTTAAATAATGAAAACTCTATCTTGTGATAATAACTGGCCAGCAACAAATTACCAATTTGGCAAGTTAATGAATTATGAATAGATTAGTTGACAGCAAATCCATATACTTTAGGTAGTGAATTAAAATGTAGACTTCAGAACATCCCTGTTTAACTGAATGGTTAGGTATAGAATGTTGCATTCAAAAATATTTGAATAAACAGGATCACCATTTACATAGGCACTGTTGCTTTCCACTTCGTATATTTCTGTAGACATGTATATTGTTTCCACTCTAACAGCGTAAGCAAATAGTTTTGGTGAACTAGCAATAAGGGCATCTGGCTTGAGCTTTAAAAACTGCATAGGATACATAAATATTAGGGATGTGTGAATTACTAGTTAAAAATACATTTATATGTTTATTATGAATTAAAAGACACATGAAACTGAGGAGTTCCAGTTTCAGTTTCATAGAATCATAGAATCATAGAGTTGGAAGGGGCCATACAGACCATCTAGTCCAACCCCCTGCCCAGTTTAATGATGAAAGAGAGATGGTATAAATGGTAATAATAAATAAATAAATAATTGTATCCTGAACACCTAAGCTGCCTTGATAGGAGGCAGAATGTGAATGAATTAAAATAACTAAAGACTAGTTTTTATTTTTAGGGTTTTCCATACATAAGAAGAAGGGAGTGCTGACTCTTGAAAGTTCATACTTTGAAAATCTTGTAGGTCTCTAAGGTGCCACTGGATTCAAATCCTGCTGAAGGCTAGATTGTATAACTGTTGTTGGAGGGGAAGCTGGCTTGTCCCTTCTAGTATTCAAGGAGTAACATAGTTTTCACTTCCGTGAAGACAGAAATATAGGGGTACCCTTTTGTGTAAAATAGTGGAAATAATGTGTGATGTAAGGATGTAACTGTTACTTGTAGGTAAGGGACAGTTTCATGGTGGCAGTTCAATCTGTGAAATTTTAGAAGAAAAGTTAGCTTGTGGTGTTTGGGTTTTTGATTTTACACATTGGTTTGTAAAAATTGTTTCATATATTGGCTATGACATTTTGATGATTAAAATTGTACTGTACATTGTTTTAAATTTGAACTTTTAGAGGCTAGTTTTAGGAGAGCACAGATGGAGAGATGAATTTGACTGATGTAAATACCAAGGACTTGGCAAATACTACATTGTAGAACAGTTTTGGCCTTAGACAGTTTTAAAGACTGCACTGAGAAGCATCTCCTTTTTCTAATTCTCTCTCAGTTGTTCTCATTTTCAAACTGAGAATAAAGCAAAAAGCATCAGATTATTTGCAGTCTTCTCCCTAATGTTCATACAAGATGGTTCATACAAGATTTACATGCATGCTTGCAGTATTTTGTTGCATAAAATACAGAGAATTAGGTTTGTTTACTATTTATTGGATGGATATGAGGAAAACCAGGAACAAAATATGGGGCATAGTTGTATTGTAGATTTTGGATAAACTGTAATTTTTCATAGCCAATCAATTAGGGTTGCCAACCTCCAGCTGATGGCTGGAGATCTCCCAGATTTACAATTGATTTACAGGTGACAAAGATCGGTTCCCTTGAAGAAAATGGCTTCCCTGAAAGGTGGATTCTGTGACATTATACCCTGTTGAGGACTCTCCCCAGGCTCCCCCCCCCACACAAATCTCCAGGAATTTCCCAACCTGGTGCTGGCACCCTACCTATTATACCTATCATGTCAAGCATACATTTTCTGTTCTCATATATGCAATTTAATTTTCAAAATCTTATACAAAATGTTAAAAATATTATACAACAGTTACAATACATTGTATTAACTCCTATGTTTTTTAAAGCACTAAAAACTCTTTACCTACTATCTGAAATTTACTGTTATCACAAATTTAATTTTAACCAGATATAGATGTGGTAAAAAGCTGCAGCTGAACTCTTGGCAGGTTCAAACAGTCACTGTATTATTCTGGATTAGCTGGGACTTCATTTTCTTGGTTCTGCCTTTACTAGAACTAACATGCAGCAGTATCTCCTACTGTCCCCCTAGTATGCATTTTTTTAGAGGTACCACCCTTAAGGTGGGAGAACTCCAGAAGTTCTCTTGAAATTACAGCGAATCTACAGACTACTGAGATTAGTTTCCCTGGAGAAAATGGCAGTTTCAGAGGGCAGTTTCTGTGATATCACATCTCTCCTGAGCTAAGCTCCCTTCCCAGTCTGCACTCCAAATCTTGAGGAATTTCCCAAGACAGAGTTGGCAATCCTAATTTAAAGAATGGGGGGAAATGCTGCCTTTTTACTGTGATGTTTTAAGTGAACACTGATCTGCGCTTGCAAATGCACCTCTTGTTTATATAGTTATTTAAATTATTAGGAGATGTTAATGCAATAATAGCAGAACCTGAAATAACGGGGGTGTTCTTCTTGTTATGGGTGCTCTAGAATGCTAATCTCTTTGAATATAGTTAGCCCTATGAGGAATCTTCTCCCTGTTTGAGATATCCCCTGGGCACAGTACAGTTTCTACTTACAGGCCTTGTTTTTAGGATGATTTTTGTCTCCGTGTTCCTCCCTTCTCCATTCCAACTGGAGCATCTGTCCCTGAGGTGCTTCACTAGTCATGCAAATGATAACATTGTGCTCTAGTCTGAAAGAAAAACCTGGCTGGCATCCTCCAGCTCCATAGGGATATAAAATGATGAGGAGAGTCAGCTTTGCCATGAACCTGGGTCAAACGTGTAGCTATTATCTGTTTTCCTATATAACTGCGTACTGGGATAATGGTTTGTGGCAGGTTTTTCCCCCTTCTATTTGTACTGCATTTCACAGGGCAGCAAGCCAAGGCATTCTCTGTGAATGGACCTAAATAGTAAAAGTGTGATTGTAGTGGATGGTGGAGATGGAATACTTGGTTTATCTTAGTGAAGGGAGTAGGTTAGGATAGGACCCATACCTTTCTTGCGGTAGCAAATGCTGTAAATAAACAAATATAGATGATGGGAATTCCTCTATAATGGCCTTTTCACAATGTGATTCCTTGACAGCTTGTAAGAGCTGCTAAATACACAGATCATTCCTTTCTGAAAGCATACCACTTCCATGGCATTTGCAAAGCAAGGCAGAGGATGGGAGCTTCCAAACTTCTTTCCACATTTATTTCCCAAAGGCCATTCTGAAGATGTATCTTCCTTTCTCTTGTTATGTTTATGAGTCTCTTGACAAGTATGCATTTTTACCCTTGACATTTGAAATTAAAAACGTGTTTCTTTTAGCAAGTGAAGATAACCACTCTCCTTTTCCACATTTTTATTTTTATGCATTAAACTTGTATCCAGGAGAGATACAAGGAGTTTTTAAGCTTAAAAAAAAAGAAGAAAAGAAAGAAGACCACAGCAGCAAACTCTCCTGCTTTTTGTCTTGGTATGGTAGGAAAAATAAATAACTAAATATAAAGTGGGGGTAGGAGGAAAGGAGTCAGTGGTGGTAGGTAATGTTAATCTCTTATGCAGAGTAGAGGAGTTATGAGTAGATTTGTGAAGGTTAAAAAAAGGGCTCTTATCTGTGAAAAGTTATGCTAGAATAAAAATGTATTCATCTGAAATTTGGGGAGAACATTCCTTTCATAATGTGAACATCCACTAAGAAGAGATTTTAAGAAATTTGCCCCCTAAGGGGGTAAAAGGGAGTAAAATGTGTTTTCCCAAAGGGATACAGCTTCCCTGTGTGGCTGGCAGGCTGTTGCCTGCTTGCTCCCGCACCCACTGTCAGCTTGGCCACTCTTCCCTGATTGGGAAGAGTGGCCAAGGTCACTCTTGGCCACTCTTTCAAGGTCATTGGCATATGTGGGCTGATTGGGGCTCACAACATTCCACACTTCACCCCCCCCCCCCCCAAACAGTTGGAATACAGAGGTCATTTGCGTATGCTGCCTGAGGCGGGGGGGGGCGCGGCATTCTAAACAGTATGCAGTTGCTGTCGGGAGTCATTGAATGTGTCCTGAGGTAAAATGCACCTCCCAGTCTTTCCCTAAAAGTTCACTAGGGTTGCCAACTCAAAACACACACACACACACAAACCAAAAAATGTTACATACCCATAAGTATTATAACTGGATTTAAAATAGTTAAATACTGTAGCAAAGCACGGGTATCAAGCTAGTATATATATATCCCCACAGTGGCCTGAATGGCCCACAAGCAGTAATAATCAGGCCAAAGCTTGCCCTGCCTTCCAGCAACTGGTATTCAGAAGCATGCTGCCTTGAGCATGGAGATTCCATTTAGCTATTATGGCCAGTAGCCATTGATAGACCTATCCTAATTCCCTTTTCAAACCGCCCAAGTTGGTGCCTGTTGCTGCATCTTGTAGCAGTGATGTCCACAATTTAATTACTTGATGAATAAAATAGTACTTCCTTTTGTCTGTCATGAATCTACATCAACTTGGCATCCTCTAATATTTTGAGAGAGGGAGAGAAAGTTCTCTTTCCGCTTTCTCTGCAGCATGTATAATTTTATAAACTTTTATCACACCCATCTCTTAGTTGTATTTTTAATACTGAAATTTTTTAAGCCTTTCCTCATAAGGTAAGGTGTTCAAATACCCCTTTTCTGCTCTGCCGTCCTTTTATGAGATGGGGTTTTCCCCCCAGAACTGCACACAGTATTCCAGCTGTGGCCACATCATAGATCTTTACAAGGACATTCTGATGCTGGCTGTTTTATTTTCAGTCCCGTTCCTTATATATAATAATAAAAAGAATGCATTCCCCGCTGCCCTTACAAATCTCTCACAGTCAGGGTCTGCTGAAGTGTTGGGAAAGTCCCACACTCCAGTATTTTTTGAAAGTCTGGCTTGCCTTGCCACTTAACTGTCTGCTGGAAGGCAGAGTTCAATTTATATTACACTGTTTTTTTAAGTGGAACATCTTGGATTGCATATGTACCAAATTTCAGTATATACATATGCATATAAAGATGTATATATATCTTTCTGTTTGCCCTTGTAACCTGAGGCTTGTAGCTTGGGACCTATGTACATTCACTTTTTGGAGCTGGGCCAGTTCAGATTTGTTTGTATATCAGTCTTTGAGATTTGGAACCTTTTCTGTTAGCTGCTTTTGGTCCATCCAGGGAGAAAAGCAGCCTAAAAATGCTATAAAAATAAAACAGTGACAGTATAGATACATTTATCTGAAGCAGTAAAGTTGTCTATGCTTATGGCCAGAATGCATCATCATTTTGGCTCTTAATCTTTCCTACTGTGTAATACAGAAAGGTTTGATTTCCTTATTAGGGATGTGCGTTTCGGCATTCAGAATGCCGAAAGAATGCCGAAACAAAAGTGTTTCGGCTTCTTTCGGGGAATGCCGAAACGTTTCGGGGAATGCCGAAACGTTTCGGGTAGCCGAAAGAAAAAAGCCGAAACGTTTCGGGATTCTTTCGGCTTTCTTTCGGCTTTTCTATGGGAAAATGCCTCCGTCTTCCAGGACGCCTGGAGGAGGCATTTTCCCACCGAATAAGCCCAAAATTGGTGGGGACCTTCCTCTAACCCTTCTCTAACAACCACCCAAGTTTCAGACAGATTGGACTTTGGGGGGCCATGTTATGGCCCCCCAAAGCAGGTCCCCCCATCCTCCCATAAGAAAGCGAAGGAGCAGCATATTGTTAGCATGCTGCTGCTGATCTTTCTTCATTATTTCCTATGGGGAAAAAATGAAGAGGCAGGCTTCCTTTGCCAGGGGTGGCATTTTGCATGCAAAATGCCCCCCAGCCCTCAGGGGCCCTTCTCCCACCCCTCCTCCCACCCCCCACCAAGGCTCAGCCTGCTCCCACTTGGGGGGGCCATTTCATGGCCTCCCCAAGTAGGTGCTCTAATCTCTACCACTGACAGCTGGGGGAGGCTTGTGTTGCCAGGGGTGGCATTTTGCATGCAAAATGCCCCCCAACCCTCTGGGGCCCTTCTCCCACCCCTCCTCCCACCCCCCACCAAGGCTCAGCCTGCTCCCACTTGGGGGGGGCATTTCATGGCCTCCCCAAGTAGGTGCTCTGCTCTCATCTCTACCACTGACAGCTGGGGGAGGCTTGTGTTGCCAGGGGTGGCATTTTGCATGCAAAATGCCCCCCAGCCCTCTGGGGCCCTTCTCCCACCCTTCCTCCCACCCCCCACCAAGGCTCAGACTGCTCCCACTTGGGGGGGGCATTTCATGGCCTCCCCAAGTAGGTCCTCTCAGCCCCTAAAGTCCACCCCTTACAGCCCCACACAAACCCAATTCCCCCCCAGCTGCCACACACAGACCCAAATCCCCACATTAGCCCCTCACAGACCCAAATCCACCCCCACCTGCCCCACACCCATAACCCCAGGAACAGGCTGGCAAAGGCCAGCCCTCTCCCTTTGTTCCCTATGCTGGGAACTTCTAAACTCTCTTTCCCTGGGCAATTCTGCACAGCCCAGGGGTGCCACAATGGTGGGCACACTTCTGAGTGCCAGCTGGTCCCTGTGAAAGAGCACCTGAACCACAGACACCCTCCCTCAAATTCCCCCACCACCTACAGAGATGGCTGGCCAGCCAGCCCCATTGTTCCCTATGATGGGAACCAACTGCACAACAAAGAATAAAACAAGAATAACACAAAATAAAGTTTAAAAAAAATTATTTTCTCCCTTCCAAAGTACAAGGAGGCAAAGCATTATGACACATTACACCAGCAGTCCCCCACACAGAAAAATTAAAACAAAACTCATTTAACATCAGAGAATCACAAAACACGATTCCTGTCAAAAACACTTTATTTCTTGAACAGCTTTAGGTTACACAGCAGGGGGGAACACCAAAGGGCATGGCAGCACTATCTTACACAAAAATAACACAACTCACTTAACATCAGAGAATCACAAAGCACAATTCCTGTCAAAAACACTTTATTTCTTGAACAGCTTTAGGCTACACAGCAGGGGGGGAACACCAAAGGGCACGGAAGCAGTATCTTACACAAAAATAACACAACTCACTTCACATTAAAGAATCACCCCAAAAAATTGCTGTCAAAAGCACTTTATTTCTGTAACTGCTTTAGGTTACACAGTAGGAAGGCACCACAGAGCAGGAAAGCAGTGTACTACGCAAAAATAACACAACTCACTTCACATCAGAGAATCACACAAACACAATTGCTGTCAAAAACGGTGAAGTGGGTTGTATTATTTTTTGTAGTACATTGCTATCATGCCCTGTTGTGCCCTCCTACTGTGTAACCTAAAGCTGTTCAAGAAATAAAGTGTTTTTGCCAGGAATTGTGTTTTTGTGATTCTCTGATGTTAAGTGAGTTGTGTTATTTTTGTGTAAGATAGTGCTGCCATGCCCTTTGGTGTTCCCCCCTGCTGTGTAGCCTAAAGCTGTTCAAGAAATAAAGTGTTTTTGACAGGAATTGTGCTTTGTGATTCTCTGATGTTAAGTGAGTTGTGTTATTTTTGTGTAAGATAGTGCTGCCATGCCCTTTGGTGTTCCCCCCTGCTGTGTAACCTAAAGCTGTTCAAGAAATAAAGTGTTTTTGACAGGAATCATGCTTTGTGATTCTCTGATGTTAAGTGAGTTTTGTTTTAATTTTTCTGTGTGGGGGACTGCTGGTGTAATGTGTCATAATGCTTTGCCTTCTTGTACTTTGGAAGGGAGAAAATAATTTTTTTAAAACTTTATTTTGTGTTGTTCTTGTTTTATTCTTTGTTGTGCAGTTGGTTCCCATCATAGGGAACAATGGGGCTGGCTGGCCAGCCATCTCTGTAGGTGGTGGGGGAATTTGAGGGAGGGTGTCTGTGGTTCAGGTGCTCTTTCACAGGGACCAGCTGGCACTCAGAAGTGTGCCCACCATTGTGGCACCCCTGGGCTGTGCAGAATTGCCCAGGGAAAGAGAGTTTAGAAGTTCCCAGCATAGGGAACAAAGGGAGAGGGCTGGCCTTTGCCAGCCTGTTCCTGGGGTTATGGGTGTGGGGCAGGTGGGGGTGGATTTGGGTCTGTGAGGGGCTAATGTGGGGATTTGGGTCTGTGTGTGGCAGCTGGGGGGGAATTGGGTTTGTGTGGGGCTGTAAGGGGTGGACTTTAGGGGCTGAGAGGACCTACTTGGGGAGGCCATGAAATGCCCCCCCAAGTGGGAGCAGTCTGAGCCTTGGTGGGGGGTGGGAGGAAGGGTGGGAGAAGGGCCCCAGAGGGCTGGGGGGCATTTTGCATGCAAAATGCCACCCCTGGCAACACAAGCCTCCCCCAGCTGTCAGTGGTAGAGATGAGAGCAGAGCACCTACTTGGGGAGGCCATGAAATGCCCCCCCCAAGTGGGAGCAGGCTGAGCCTTGGTGGGGGGGTGGGAGGAGGGGTGGGAGAAGGGCCCCAGAGGGTTGGGGGGCATTTTGCATGCAAAATGCCACCCCTGGCAACACAAGCCTCCCCCAGCTGTCAGTGGTAGAGATTAGAGCACCTACTTGGGGAGGCCATGAAATGGCCCCCCCAAGTGGGAGCAGGCTGAGCCTTGGTGGGGGGTGGGAGGAGGGGTGGGAGAAGGGCCCCTGAGGGCTGGGGGGCATTTTGCATGCAAAATGCCACCCCTGGCAAAGGAAGCCTGCCTCTTCATTTTTCCCCATAGGAAATAATGAAGAAAGATCAGCAGCAGCATGCTAACAATATGCTGCTCCTTTGCTTTCTTATGGGGAGGATGGGGGGACCTGCTTTGGGGGGCCATAACATGGCCCCCCAAAGTCCAATCTGTCTGAAACTTGGGTGGTTGTTAGAGAAGGGTTAGAGGAAGGTCCCCACCAATTTTGGGCTTATTTGGTGGGAAAATGCCTCCTCCAGGCGTCCTGAAAGACGGAGGCATTTTCCCAACAAAAAAACCCGAAAGAATCCCGAAAGAATGCCGAAATAATGCCGAATCCCGAATCCCGAAAGAGATTCTTGTTTCGGCTTTCGGCTAATGACGGTAGAGAATCTTGTTTCGGGTAATCCCGAAACAAGAAAGCCGAAAGTTTTTTCCTTGCACACCCCTATTCCTTATATGTATATGCCAAGTGGGTAAAATTAGGAGATACCAGTTCAGTGGCACTGAATTGTTAAAGGGAGCAATCCTAAACAGGTAGATCCCATTTTGTTCAGTGGAGCTTACTTCCATGAAATTGTTCTTAGGACTGCAGCCAGAGAATTGCAGTTTTTACTTCATTCAGAGCTTCTAGCCTTCTTTTGGGGAGTGGTTTCCATTCTAACCCCCCCCCCCCCAAATTCTCTGGAGGCCTGTTCATTTTAAGATGATGACATCACTCATAAGGAGTGGGAGCTGGAAGAGCCAGGCAAAAGATTCACATTAAATATTAGCATGGCCTCTTCTTAACTCCTTCCATGCCAGCTAGAGAATTGGAACCAAGAAGGGACATTTAAGGTTCTTTGCTTTCCAGTATTCCCTTTTCAAGTGAGCTGCCTACTTCTGGGAGCAATGTAGTGTATGGGATGGTAACTATCAGAGTACTGCAGCAGCAGCTTTTCTTATCAGAGGCGCTCCCAGCCCACACATTATACTGTACCCACAAGAAGATCCATTCATCCAAGATTGATAAGGCGGGGGGGGGGGGGGCGGGGGGGTGATGATTGTAACATGCGGGTCCATTTTGAATCTAGTAGAACAGGAGCATGTTGAGGAGCAGTTTATGGCCTCAGGCTCTCCTCAAAAACTTCTAGATGACAAGCTGCTTAGACCTGGAGTCATTTTTAAGGCGTTTTTACATTCGATTCTGAAATTTAGGGGCCCTCCTCTACCTTCACATACTCTGCTATAACAAAACAAAACAAAACAGCCAGATTGTAGTGCTGGCTGGAGCTTTTGAGACTGTTGCTGTTGTGTTTTTCATAAAAGCTTTCACCGGATGTTTCTATTTATGTAAGGAAATGAAATCCCACAAACAACATACCTTATGTGGCACTCACTTAACTTCAGCTGTGTGACCCAAGAAAAAGAAGAGGAGGTGAGAAAGATGTAGAATGTGATTTAATTTTCAGATCAGATCCGAGGATGGGCTTTTTTCTTTCAGGTTAGACTATGTTAGGTTCTTGCAGGGTTCTGTTTCAAGAAAATGGTGTCAGAACGGCAGAATTTTTAAAAATGTCAGCAGAACTTACTAAGGCCTGCTTTTCACACATTGCAGTAGATTTACTAAGAGCAAATCTCTCAGATCAGACGGGCTTCTCCATGAATCATCTGGGATCACAGACTGCTGGTCACGCAAGGTTACATCATTACAATTTGCATACTCAGCAACTACCAAACTGCTGGTGTGACATATAAAGTAGGTCCAACTTTCCCCTTTATGCTAGTTTTCGAATTTGCTGCTACCATGCTCTATTGTATCTGTTTTCAATGAATGTCCTAACTGTTGATCATATTGTGTTTTTGCTCAGTGAATGTCCTAAGTATTGATTATATTGTATGCACTTGCAGTGTTAAATCCGCCTTGGATCTCAGTGAGAAAGGCAGACTATATTAAATTAAAAAATACTAAACAATAATTTGCATTATAGTTACTTCTAGTGTTTGAAATGGAGGACCCAACTAAACATCACCCAGTACTCACATGGGCAGTTTTCTATTTTTTAAAAAAGGAAAAATAGCCTTGGAGATGGAGGTGGGGGAGTACTGCTTAACTCTTTACCTTACTGCTATTTTGCACTCAAAGTTGAGTGGCCCTCCTCAGCTGATTTCCTTACTATGTATCTTTTCCCTGGTAGGGAGAAAAACAACTTTGGAAGAGCAATTTTGAGCAGTCAAATGGTAGGAGGGTGGGAAAGAGTTAAACATAACCTCCTGTTGTTGCTGCTTCTAATCCTGATCACATGTTTTAAGGCTGCTTTCCATTAAAACAAAAGAAAAACTTTAAAAAGGGGCTCAGTGTCTGCTGTACAATATTTAGTTTGACTATAGCATGGATTCAGATCTTTACTTCTTGTACCAGGAGCCTACATGACTAAAGCTTCTTTCTCTTTCTCAGTTCAGTGAAATCCAAATAGTTATGCTGGAGTTGCTGGCTTAAATTCCATACTGATATAAATCACAAGCTGTGCTAAGCTGTACGAACTAAAGAACAAGAGGAGTTTAAGTCACAAATTCCTTCCTTGGGAATTAATAGTTACAAAACCGGAAACAAGAAAAATCCAGTAGTAGACGGTGGATATTGTTTGCCAATGTAGTATTTTTGCCTCCCTATTGAGCTGCTCTCTCCTTGGTGTTATTTGTATTGCCAACCTCCTGGTGGGGCCTGGAGGTGTCTCCAGACAACAGAGTCAGTTTCCCTGAAGAAAATGGCAGCTCCAGAGGGTGGATTCTGTGGAACTACATCTATGCTGAGTTCCCTCCTATCCCTGAATTCTACCCTTCCCAGGCTGTGCCCCCAAGTCTCCAGGCATTTGGCAACCCTAGTTATTTGGCATTTAAAGGCACAAGGAAAATGGGACTTGCCTGCCAGAACCAAGTTCTCTCATGCCTGTTTATATACATCTTATCAATTGCTTTGGTTACCATGGGAAACTAGCAGGCCAATAACCAAGCAAGAATGACTCCTGCATCAGTGCTACATAGAATTTGGAGGAGTGAAATCTGTAGAGAGGATTAGAATGCTTCAACAAGCCATTAATGAGAGCTGAGGAAACACTGGAGAAGTTTAGGGAAGGTTTGAGGAATAAAGAACATGGAAGGGGAGGGGAGTGATTTTTGGCAGGGAGTTGGTCACACTGGCAATCTGTTCTCTTGCCTAGATTTGTTGTGAAATTTTTTTGAGGTTTTTGTGAAAAGTGTCTAGGGAGTTGTGGCAAGCCAAGCAGGCCCCGGGCCAACTCTCGGCTAAACATGTTGTTGTGTAAAATTGTAGTCAATTAATTTAAGGCCTGCCAATTTCAACTGCAAAACGCTATGAGGTTCTGTCAAGTCCTCACCAGGATGTAAAGGGGGGGGGGGAGTGGGAAGAGAAGAACTAGGAAGAGAGAGATTGTGATCTGATAGAGGTATTTGGCATCCTGTTGTGATTAGAATGAGGGGTAAACACTCTTATTCTTCTTAAAGTCAGCAGGATAATTCTTGACCTGCTTAGACAGATCTGTGCTCAGTCTTGAAGGGGGGAAGTGAGGGGGTGTAGTGAGGCCTCAGAGCATTTTCGCAAGTGATGCTAAAGACCCATTTTAATCTGTCATGGCACTTGTGAACATTGTTAATACTAAACAGAAAATAAAGAGTGCATTCTAAATAAAGTGTACATTCTAGTATACTTATATATTTTTGCTTTATCACAGAATATCTAGAATATCAAGTGTGCAACCTGATACCAACCACACCTCGCCCCTTCTGAAGACAGTATTGCTATTCCACTTGGAATAAAGAGGCTATAAAAAACCATGGCCCAAAAGACTCCCTCTCCCACATTTGCTTTTTAACATCTAACCTAATAAAAGTCCTGGCTAACTTGAAAACTTGCTCATGGCATTGTTATTTGGGTTGTTCTCTTGAGATGTAAATCCAGCTCAATTTAAATTAACAATTTAAGTAACTTCTAAGCATATCGGGGTATTTCCCCCCTCCCCACTATTTCAAGGTAATCACCCTCCCCCCAAGTTGTCATGTGCGAGTTTTTACTGGAGCTCATTCAGGTGCATTCCAGTATTTCTGGTACAATCCGAAAGTGAAAAAGGGTAGCTCTAGGAATTGGCAGAAACTCAGTGGTTTTACCTGGACATCTATGGTTTTACTAAGTTGTACCTGGAAGCAGTGTAGCAACATCACTGATGTTGCATGCACAATCCCTTATCCCAGCCCTTCCGCTGGTTGCCAGGTTTGGTGCAAGGTGCTGGTATTGACCTTTAAAGGCTTATCTGGCTTAGGGCCAGCATACCTTTAAGACTATCTTCTCCCATGTGAACCTACCTATCTACTCTGATCATCTTCAGAGGCCCTGCTTTGGATGCCCCTGCCATCTGAGGCAAAATGGGAGGCAGCCCAAGAAAGGGCTGTCTCATTCATGGGTTTTAAAAATAAATTAACTGCTTGGAGAGAAAAATGTTATTTACGTCAATGGTATGAAAATCTACAGCTGCTCTTTTCTACACAATAAATATTTATTGAAGGGACATTACATTTTTTCGACAAGTCTGTTGGCAATCCTGGGGTGGTGGAGGAGGTCACTGGGCCAGTTACTCCCTCACAGTCTACCTCAATAAATTGCTATGATGATAAAATGATGGATAAGAGAACCTTGTACACCACCCTGAACTTCTTGGAAGCAGAGTAAGATAAAAATATGATTGATACACTTGACCAACTGGTGTTTTTTTGGATTTCTATTGGGATTCTTCCATTTTGGGGTGATTCTTCCCAGAAATCCAAGGATACAGTCTGACAGAAATACAGCTTTAAATATGTACAGTTGCTGAGCTTTTTATTCAAAATGCTGGCAAAACGAGGCCTTAAGATCACGGCCTAAGACACTCCCTGCCCCCCTCCTGTGCTTTAAAACATTCAGCGTGATGCAGAATTCTGGAGAACTTAAAAGTTTTCACACTATTTTGTGTCATTTTGGCCAGTCCTAATAAAAGGCATTATGTGACTTTTGTTTTATTGCTCCTCAGTCTTTTAAAAGTCCTCTTCGTGTTATCTAATACAAACAAGTTCTAGTATGGGCTAAGAGGATTTTTTTGGCTCTCTCTAAATACAGCAGGATTTGAGTCCAGTGGCACCTTAGAGACCAACAAGATTTTCAGGTTATGAGCTTTTGAGAGTCAAAGCTCCTTCTTCTCCTTGGTCTCTCAGGTGCCTCTGGTCTCAAAACCTGCTGTTCTACTGCAGACCAATGTGTTTACCTACCAGAAACTCCCTAAATATAGATACATTCTGTTTGTTCTGCTCCTTAATTTCCCTGAGGGAGAAAAATAAGGGGGATGTCGGTGTAATTTTCAGGGGTTCGACAGAGTTCCTGCCTTCCTCTGGGCAGAGACCATCACCACTTCTGTAATATGTCTGGAGATTTGGTGTTTGGTATTTTATATTTTATAATTTAATGAAACTCATAAAGCTCTTAATAATAATAAAGCTCATAAGACTTACACAAAAAGCTCTGTTTGAGAGTGTCCCTTGGGCAGGCCTTAGCTCACTTTGCAGGTTCTAAACTTCATTACAAAAAGAAAGGCAGCTTGTTCGATGTCTGCCTAAGGCCTGTATTTCCACTGGGTTTGATTTCTCTTTTGGTTTTTGTATGTGCGTGTCACTCTTTTTTCTGGCTCCAAAAGCAGTTTGGCTTAGTGCTGCAGCCCTAACCACACTAACTTGGAAGTAAGTTACAGTGAAATGAATGGAGTTATGTTAAAATAAATGTGGTTAGTATTGGGCTGTAAATTGTGTCAGTGGCTTTCCTCTTCTCTGTGGCCTTTGCTGCCATAATCTGTTTGCTACCATTTCTGATCTTGTTCTACATCTAGGCACACAGAAATTCTCACATCCTCACTGTAACCATGAAGCTGCTCTGTTCACTCTTTTCTGCTTCTAGTTCCACTTTGCAACACTATATGTTATTGGCACAATCCTGCCCAAACCAAGCATTTTAAAGTACCATCAGTGCTGACAGGAAAGAGTTAAGCACATGCCTGACTTTTCTATTTAAAACCATGAGGCTGAAAAAATACTTCACTCAGTTATGTCTTACGTTTTTCAGTATTTATTGCAACATACAGGTTCCCTCCTACTTGTGTGAGGTGATAAGATGCTGTGTTACATAATTTGCCACTTGACATAAGTAGGGTTGCCAACACAAGGGTGGCAACTGGCAGAAGATTTATCAGGTTTGGGTGGTGGGAGTGTCACTGATAACATAATGACGTCACTGGCAATGAGTTGATGTCACTACCCATGCACCTGGAAGTGATGTCAGTGCAATCCTGGGGAGTGCTGAAAGCAAACAAATTGAAATTGAACCCAGACAAGATGGAAGTGATACTGGTGGGAAAAGTAAAGATCTTGAAGGAAATTATGCTTTCGATCTTTAATGGGGCTCAGTTGACCCTTGCTGACCCAGTTAAGAGCCTAGGAGTTATACTAGACCCAGCACTGCTGCTAGAGAAGCAGATTAATGCAGTTGCAAAAAAGGCCTTCTCACAACTCAGACTAGCCTGGAAGATCACCCCCTACCTTGACATTGCTGATCTGACCACCTGGATTCATGCCACAGTGACATTGAGACTAGACTACTGTAATGCACTCTACATAGGTCTCCTCTCAAAGCTGGCTCAGAGCCTCCAGCTGGTGGAGAGCATTGTGGCTCATTTACTTTAAGGAACTAGATGGAACAAGGATATCATTCCTATTTTGTAGTCACTCCATTTGTTAGAAGTCAGATCTGTCCCTCACACTAAAAGGGCATTTTATGGATACTCCTCGCCAGAGGTCCCAAACACTGCCTGGTTGCAGGCAGAATGGATGCCAGCCAGCTCGGAGACTGGAAAATTACAAGCCATGAGTCATAGGAGAATGACTGATTGAATGGCCCTCATGCCCTGGAGAGAAGTAGAGATAACGAGGCTTCCTGAGAAATACCTCCTCACCTAATCTCATCAACACCTTCCACCACCTTTCCTCTCCCACTTACTTAATTGGGCTATTCTGCACATATGATAGCCTTCCTATTCAATACTTACCAGGTCATTAAGCTATATTTTTACCTATAGTTTACCCCAAGATAGTCATATCACACCTGGCATCTTCCTGGCATCAGAGTGATGTCACTTTGAGGCATATGGGGAGTGACATTAGTGTGTTGAGTTGTTGCCTGTTGCCTCCCTCCATTTTCCCACATTTTGTCCCACCACCCAGCTGAACAGCAGCAGGAAGCATGGTGGATCCCCCACCATTAACAGGAACCTGGCAAGCTTGGGTAAGGCCTTTATGTATTTTAAGATTGCTCATACTGTTAGCTCAAAAACTTTGCATAACAGGAGTGCATGCTACCCTCAATCCTCCTATGCACATCCTCCTAATGTGCATAGTTACTATGTTGTGTGAACACAAGCAATGTTTGTATTTAACATACTTGTATAGGTTTGGTATGTGCTTATTTGTGTTCATGTAGACCCAGGCTGTATGCACATGGTAAATATGCATATGGTGTTCATGCAATATGGTGACCAAATATATCAGGAAGAGCATAGGTAATGGGTACTCCCATTATGCATTGTTGGTGGGTTCCTGTTATGCCTTGTTGTAACATCTGAAAAGCCTATGGGTTACCACTGCTTCTCTGTATTTTGGTTAAATAGTCAGATTCCTTTTACTCTGTTTTCAGTATTGCTTGAATTTATTTTTTGTGGTTTATTGCATTTATTTATTTAATTTTAAAGTGCCACTTTCAAGAAAATTAGGCAGGGAGAGCGGAATTTAATAAATTCTCCCTACCACTGCACTTTGTTAATTTGTTTTATTGTTTGTATATTGATTTTAGTTCTTGTTTTTATCTATTTTAACTGTTCACCGCCCAGAGCCCCTGGGGATGGGCGGTATATAAATTGAAATATAAAATAATCAAGGTATTATTTTATCATCTCAACAACCCTGTGAGGTAACTTATGCTGAGAGATAGTAATTTGCTCAAGTCTGCCTAGTTAGTTTCATGGACGAGCAAGAATTTGACCTGCAGAAGTAAATTGTATGCTGTTAAAGGAACACTCTTCCCCAGACATGGTAATAGTTTCATGACCAATTCCTGCATATTTCAGATTATGATTTGTCAGTGTTTTGGAGTGCAAAAGCTTTTTGAAATGATTATGTGATGGCAGGGCTTTTTTCAGCAGGAACACAGTGGAACGGAGTTCCGGAACCTCTTGAAAATGGTCACATGGCCGGTGGCCCTGCCCCGATCTCCAGACAGAGGGGAGTTTAGATTGCCCTACGTGCCGCTGGAGCGGTGCGGAGGGCAATCTAAACTCCCCTCTGTCTGGAGATCAGGGGGCGGGGCCACCAGCCATGTGACCATTTTCGCCGAGGGTGATTTAAACTTTAAAAAACTCCCCCCTTGTTCCAGCTGACCCAAAGTGATGTCATTGTGCGGTCCCGAGTTCCACCACTGAGTTCTACCACCTTTCCCCCCAGAAAAAAAGCCCTGTGTGATGGTATTTAGGACTTTGAGAGCTACATGCGAAGTTCTGCATATCTCCATGTATGCAAAAAGAAACATCCAGGCTGTGGCTGAGCTTTGTTTTGTAGCCTGTATCATTGCATGCTTCATTCTGCATATCTTTTCCCCAGGCAACTAATTTCCTCTGGCCTTACCAGGAGCTTGTTAATATTTTACTGGGACACAAGAGCAAGCTGCAAGAGTTTAACTTCAAAAGAAAACAGCTACGCTTGTCTTTTCAGCTCTGATGCCAGGATTTGCAATGACTTTTTGTATCATTTAAAAAATCCTAGTAGAATCAGCCTATTGGTCCTCTTACTGTTTGTGTATTTAAGTGGAATGCAGAGTAAGCTGGGCAAAGCTTGCCACATAAGTTCACGCAACCACTCCCATCTCCTCTCAAAAGAATCACCCCGTGCATTAAGTTTCAGCAAACACAGATTTGCTAAAAAGTGTACACTCTTGGTTCTCTGATCAATGTACTTGTACAATAGATGTGATTTCAAATATGCCTTTGCCTCATCCATTCATTAGTATTTTAGGTGTATACCTATCTTATATTTTAAAGACTATTTTTTACAAAATGTAATATGTGGGGCAGCTTCTAACTCCCTTCTGAAGGTTCTTTTTTTATCTGCATTTCCATTGCCACCTGGGTCATTGCTATTACATCCTTTTCTGTGTCTCCTGCTCCCCACTTTCACATGTAGTTTGTAAACACTGTTAGCTCTATGATGATGCCTGCTACCCCTAGCAAGTGCTGGCACTACACAAACTAGTAGTAGTAATAAATTGTTATGAAATTGCACAGCGGGAAGACTAGAAGGCAGATAGGCAAGGGACAGAATGAAGAACAAACCCTATATGCCGCTAAAGACAGCTTCCTCCACTACAGTACTTTCGGTGCAACACCTTCCTGGGACTAAGCCCCACTGAGTAGACCTGAAAAGATTTATAAATTGTTCTCTCTGCCGGCTGCACCTCCTTTCTGGTCATGACATATGACTCTAAATAGCCAGTGTTTTCTTTATACTTCCCCCAATTCACTTCTCCACTTACAGTGCTTTTGTTGTTGTTGTTTTCAGTGCAGTTAAGCTGCTCCATATTTCTTAGTACCACACAAGAGGAAATGACAGTTAATGTAGGTTCAGATTGTTTGTCTGCTGTGCTTTCACAACTTAACTACAAATAAGACTTGAAAAAGGTAGAGATTAAGGTGTAAGGAGCCCTTCCCCATTTCTGAGAGTGATACTTTCCTCATTGGATCTCTGGAAAACTCCTGACAAATTTGTACAATTTGTATAACCATAATAGGAGAGGGGATTGGGGTTGGCAGATGGCATTACTTAAGGGATGCCTTGTATTTTAGAGGCATCCTTTTTTGTAGAACAGTTTAATCTTACATAATACAGTGAATGTGCTGTATTTCCACATATCATGCTTCTCTGGAATATAATGGATGTTTGTTTCAGAGTTCTGATGTATTCCTTGTTTTTTGAGGATCAAACTATGCGTGATGAAGAGTGCTACTTCTGTACGTTGAAATACAGAACTGACTTAGCCTTGTAGAAAAAGGCACCAGGGCCTTTGGAAGTCCAGTTTCAAAAGCAAAGTGTTCATGTGAGTGAGGAATTTTGAACATGCACACAGACCCTGCCTGTGGCATGTCTCCTCACATAGCTTCTCCCCCCAAATATTTTTCTCCTAAGCTGAATGCCAGTATTTGGTGAAAAAATCCTTTGGGGTTTGGGAAAAAAACCCCTGTTGATGTAAATTATGGATGAAGGGAGGATTCAGCACCCCGTACCACCCGACATAACTGTTTTGTTGTTAAGGTCAGGTCACCTCCCTCTGTTTCAATTGCTGGAGCAGTTCCATGTGTTTCAGACACAGAGTGGCCATCATCATGCCTGATTTGAACCTGGGAATTTAGTATGCCCACTTTAGGTGGGAAGAATGTATCTTAAAAAGCCAAGAAGTTTATTTTCTCTGTAGGGAGAAACTCGTGGCGCTTGTGGTCTAACAACTGTTTTATCCTTTATGTTGCTCTAGGGGTACACTTTTGTTTGTCCATTCTTTCCTGAAGTAAACTTGTAAAGTGTGAAGGGAAGCTGCATGTGCCCAAAGGCACATAGAGATTCCCAGTCTGAATCCATGAATGAATTGGGCTATGCAAACATCCTTCATATTATACATGTAAGCTGCTCTCAATCACATTTTGCTAATAATGGGTTAAGATGTGGGCAAATGTGATTAACCATGCAGCCCTGAAAGGGTGTGTGAAAATGCTTAGGGAGCCAGCAAGGTGCTGTGCTAGCATACCTTGGAGATGCTCCAGTGTGCCTTGGAGAGTCGCCATCATAGTACCCTATCAGTGTCGTGCCACAGCTGGGCACTAGCACAGCAGAGGTGTGGAACAAAGCCAACACAAGGCCTTGTGTTGATAGGGGAAGGGGCAAGTCCAGGGGCATAGCAGAAGCCACCCTAGCCTGAGAATGCCTCCCCCAAATTGGCATAAAGTTACACTAACAAAAACTACAGCATAGCCTATATGTGCTCTCCCACAGGCACGTGCCTGCCCACAGGCTCTGGTGGAGGACTGGATGACAACTGCAGCTGCAACCAATCATCCCTCTCCCCACTGGTGGCCAAACCTTTTCTCCTGCACCCAATCATAGCCCCCCCCCCCCCCGCCCCAGGTTGATGATGCATGTGCACAGGGGGACCACTGTGGATGGGGTGCAAGGGAGTGAGTGTAGCATGGAGGGGTCATGAAGGGGCATCCCTGCCAAAATATCGGGTCTCCTGTTCTCCCTTTTGCAGTTAGCAGTGGTGAAATGTCAGTTCTGAGTGCCTAATGTCTGATGGCTTGCCTCCTTTGCATCTGCCTTCTTGGCCCAGTGCTTAGGACACTGGTCTGGGAGCTGTGGGTCTTTTTCCTTTACTTTTCAGGGGAAGGGTGTGTGTGGCTTGGAGCAGGGATAGTTGCATGAGGGCAACCCTTTTGCTGTCAGTAAGAAACTTGCCAGGGGAGGAGTGGCCCTCCTGTCCACAGCATGGGAGACCTTCCCCATGGGTTGCTTGTGGGTGTGTATCAGGCCATGTGCCTCTTCTGAGTTGTGCTATTGCTGGCTCTTTCCTCCCTCTGCTGGCTCTCTGTAGGTGGGAGTGGCATTAAGAGACAGTGGCCAGATCAGGAGGCAGTGATTGGCTGCACCTGCGTGTTCCCCTTGCAGGGACGTCATTGGCTGCCGTTGTCTGGTGGATGTTGCTAGGGTTGCTATGGCGTCCCTTGCAAGGGAGTGCATGTTGCTATTTCCCCCTTCAGAATGTCGTAGGGAGTTGACCAGCCACTTTGACATTGGTGCTTAGACTGCACTGCCAGCCCTCAGGACTGGCCTGCTCATGTACAGTGGATTCTGCCTCAGTGTTGTGGGCTGGCCTGAATTATTGGCTGAGGACCTCTTGACCATATGGTTTTGTGTCCAAAATAACAGATAATCTGTGAGGTGATATATGTGGGAGGTTAAAGAACTGACTTTGAAATCTAGGCAAGAAAATACAGATGTATCCAATCCTGCTTTATCTGCTTTCATACTGGAAATAGATCAGCCCTCTGGCTCAAGTGCAAGAGGCTGGCAGTGGATGTGTAGATGTTCAATTTATTTGTCTTGGGTAATTCATTTGAACCTGGCTTGGTTATGACTTTGAGGTGACTTGAGGACTGTCATCACTCCCCTGAACAAGTGCATTATTCTATTTCCACCACCTGTTACATAGATTTCATTTAGGGATTTGTAGGTTTCTGAGAAGTACAACCACATTGCATAGCCTCGGTTTCTGCCTTCCCTTCTGAGCAACTGAAAATGTGTACTGTGCATTGTGTATATGAGTGCTGTTTTTGAGTGTGCATGGATTTCACATCTCAGTGATTCCAAAAGGCCCAAAATTGGCCCTCTAGGAGCGATAAGATGTGAATTACTACATTGCATGGGCGTCTTTATGTGTTTTTTAAATCGTGCCTCCTAATTATAAATAATGGCTGTGATATGAGATGTGATTATGATGAATGGTGATTCCGTATTCTGCGTGCATTAGCTGCTTTAACCTTGCCGAGGTAATTATGTCTCATTTAGAATTCTGATAGTATTTATTTGAGGTAGGGGACTGGGAATTTAATTTCTATGGCTTTGTCTTTTAGTATTATTATTATCTGAAAAGGATACCTTTGCAAAATTGTTTTTTAATAATTCCCTCCAGTGGCATCTCTAGTTCATTAATATTTTAAGGGGTCTCGCAGAGACATTTTAAAGATGTTCTTAAAGGTACAGGGGGCAAGGTATATGTAAAATAAGGGTTAATGTATGAGTAAGAGTATTCCTCTGGGGAGTTGGGAGGCGGCCTCTCTCTCTTTCTTCCAGTGTTAGAACAGCAGAATGCAATCTCAGAACCTAGTTAAGATGTTGCTTGTGTGTTGAAGTTTGCAATCAACCCCCCCTCCCGCATATTGTAATTTGTGCTTTTTTAAATGTTTGGTATTGGAAAAGGTACTTAATATACTGGCAGGCTGGCGTCTCTCCTTCCTTCTGTTCTAAATTAATTCCTCCCCTCTCCTGAAACTAATCAAAGAGGTACTTGTGAAAAGTACAGCATAGCCACCTTTGAATACATGAAAAAGGCCAGAGCGAGACCTCTGCCTTCCTTAAAGACAATCATTAAGATTGTCTGTGTTGTGGAATGAAAAAAATGCATTGTGGCAAGAAGGTAATCTGTCTGTTTAAATAAAGTCTAGCTTTAGATGGTTGTAGGCAAGGCTGGGAAAATCTTTCAAATTCCTCAGTTTCTAGGAGTGTCCAGCCCATGTTGTTATATCTTCAGTTATTGCTGTTTTTGGAAGTTGATTAGAGTTTTGATCCACTGTATCCATTTCACTGAAGAACCAAATTTGTGTGTACTTATGTTGAATAATTTTGAGAAAAGTCAAATTGTCTTGACAACAGCTGTGTCGCTTTTAGGTTGTTTTGCTTTTCTTGATTGTCACTGGATTTTGCCTGTAGCAAAATCTAAAGCAAATTTGGAGGTTCCTTATACTAGCAAACATTTGAGAAATTAACTGCAAAGGAATAAAAACAATGGTTTAGTAAGGCTAATGAAATTCCATAGGCACACTCCAGTCCAATGCATCTCTTTGTCCTCACTAAACAGCAATAATATAAATGCTATGCACACTGTATATTGGCATATTTTTAAAAATTTTCCCTAGCTGTATTTGGGTCAAAAGTATGGTTGCCAAAGGCTTGGGTCTTTGCACAACCCCAAGAAATAAACCATTCCTTAGATTCTTAGACATGATAAAATAATCCCACTAGAAAAGAAGCACCTCTGATGGCTTTATTTTAAAAATTCAACTAAGACTGCCAAGTTTTTATTGTGAAATGCCTGGTCATAGGGCAGTGCCCTGGTGCAGGAGGTGGAGATCATAGCAAAAGGTCTTCAGAAAGAACCATTCAGAAGTCATTCTGGAAGACATTTTTTTTTCTATTTTACAGCTGGGAGACATTAAACAGAGAAGGAATGACTTTGCAAAATCATTCAATGAATCTGTAGTGTAGACATTCTAGTATGTTCATCCCTATTAGTACCATTTTACCTCTGGGAAAAATGAGACCTTCTGAAGTGGTTTCATTGAGCTTGAACCATATGCAGAGTGCCTTTCCCTCATTATTACATGACTGTTAGTTGTCCCATAAACTTTCCCCCTTTTTTCTTTTCCCCAGATTCTTCTGGTGTCTACTGTGATTATGTATTCACCATTGTTCTTATGCATTCATTCGTCCATGTGACAAAACTGGGTAAGCAAACCCCTGAGGGGGTATTGTTCAGTAAAAGTGCACCAGCTTGCTTGTAGCAGGTCCCAGATTCCCTCTCCAGATAAAGGGATAAAGGAGTGAGTGATGTGAAACACCTGTAGCTGAGACCCCAGAGAGCTGATGACAGTCAGAGTAAAGAAGACTGGCCATGATAGACCAAACGTTTGAGTCTGAATAAAGTGTCATAACCCCCTCTGACCAGCCCAGTGCTTCTGACTTGGAGGACTCTGAGGAGGAACCTGAAGAGCTAAGGCCAGGGGGCTATGAGGACCATTGGGACCAAGGAAGACCTGATGCTGCAGAGGCACCTGCTTACCACACTCCAGTGGCACCAGAGGCCATCCAGCCAGAGCCTGCAAAAAAGACCTTACTATCCTCCTCGGAGATAACTACTAGGCCTCTGCCTTGCAGGACATGAACCCAGGTCTGTAGGCTCCAGGACTCTCTCCCACTCTGCAAGAATGGTAGTGGCAGAAGGCCCAGGCTGAGGTGACACAATGGAGGCGAAGTGCCATGCTGGCTGGGTGTCACATCCCTTTAGATCCAGAGCTGAGTGCTGACAGTAGTACTTCCTCACAGGATCATGGCCAGAGGCCCAAGAGTGTCAACACCTGCCAGCAAGTGCAACTGAGCCAGATTCAATTCCTGTCTATTTAAACTTGAGAAGGCTGCTTTGCTGGATCAACCAGTCTATCAGGCGCAAGTCCTGTGGTCCAGCTCCCTACCTTCAGCTCCAGGCTCCAGTCTGCATTCTTTTGTCTAGCTAGTCTAGCCTGGAGCCTTACCCCAGAGGAATCTGGGCCCAGCAGCCTGCAGAGTGCAAGATGATTAGCTAGATTCATATATTCAGCCTACTTTGGGGGCCTCATTTGAGTTGAGGTGTTACTAGAGAGTTAAGTGATCATGAGAGTGAACTTACAGTTTCTATCCTTGGAATGTCCTTTTGAGGGTTGGTGCCCATCCAAAGTAGGAAGAACTTGGAAGGACAAGGCAGGGGGAGCTAGGAAGAATAGGGCTGAGGCCATTGCCTAGCAAACCTTTTCCCCGTTTCTGGTATGCTTAATTAAAAATTAAATCAACCCAAAGATTCTGCATGTGATTCTTAATCAGAATGAAGTCTCCCAGAGAATAAAGTCATTATACCAGTCATTTGGTTACAGTAATTAAAACTTTAATTAACAACACTTCCTACCCTTAGTCTCCCTAAACAGCATAGAGACTTGAGTGCTTCAACTCTAGCACCCTTGGAGTCTGCCAAGACCACTGCTGCTATTTTGATTTTGGAATAAAAGGAACTGTTTGGTTTTTTATCCCTTTAAAATCACAAGGCTGCTCAGTGAAGTTTACGTAAATACCCCTCCCAAAACTTTTCCATTGCCAACTGTTCTTTAGACGTATAAAAGGCTGGTAGCAGTTACTGCAAAGTTGGATTGGCAGGCGTTGCTTTCCTTGTAAAGGGTACTTATTTCAAAGCCTTTCTTTTTCAAACATCAGTGAAGATCTGTCAAACCATAGAGTTTTCAGAAATCTTCCAGCTCCACAGCACCCTGTAAGCAGAGAATCTGTAGCTCCCAAATCTCTTTCTCTAAAATTTCCATCTAGCAGTTTGCTAACTTTGTACTTTTTTGCTCCTGCTGATATGTTATAGGTACAAATATTTAATCTGGGGCTGGGCTGTAGGAACAACCAGTGGCAGGATTTGTTCTCAAACTAGTTGAATCCCTTTCGGTGCAGCTCATTCACTTGCTTGTCAGCCCACGTGACCTAACACAAATCTATATTCTGTTCTGGTGCAGGGAATATTGGGTGCAGGATGGATGGGTAGAGAGTAATGCAAGAGAACAGGCCAAGTATCTTGGGTGTGTGTATCTTGTCCTGCTTGAGTATGCCAGGCACAAACTCCTTAATATGGCCGTAATGATCCAAGCTTTGATCGTATCCAGGCTAAATGACTATCATGTGCTTTACTTAGGGCTGCCTTTGAAAACTGTTCGGAAGCTTTAATTGGTCTGGGATCATATCACTCTTGTGCTGAAAGATCTACATTGCCTGCCCATTTGTTTCTGGTTGCAGTTCAATGTGCTCTGTCATTTTGTTTGTTTATTTACTTCTGATTCTTACCTTTAAATCCCTAAGTGGCTTAGAGCCTGGGTACGTGAAAGACCACTTCCTCCTATTTTGCCCAGCCCACCAGCTGAGACCTCCTTTTCAGCCCTGCTCTCTTTGATGCCACCTGCAGAGGTGAGGAGGATGGTGACCTTTGATAGGGCTTTTTCAGTGGTGGCACCTCATCTGTGGAATGCCCTCCCCCTTGAGGCTAGCCTGGCACTTGGCCCTACTTTCCTTTTAAGCACCAAGCCAAAACATTTCTTTTTACTCAGGCTTTTAGCTAAGGGACTTTACCTTTTTAAGCTGTTTAATGGTCTGCTTTACGTCTTGAGGACTGTTTTATCAATATTGTTTTAGGTTGCTCAGTGTTTGTTTTATGACAGTGCGGGCTTTTAATGGTTTGTTTAATTTAGTTTTATTGTTTTAATCAAAAGCTGGCTTGAGCAGATCTCTGGAGAGGTGGTATATACGTTGTTGAAATAAATAACATTTATTGATCATATAAGGCATATTATGAAAACCTGTGTGATTGTAATGGTTTTAGTGTCCATCCAGCACCAGGGAGGTCCTTATTCAAATAGCCCTGGAGTTCAATAGATGACCTTGAATGCTGGCTTTCCACCTAACCTACCTCACAGCCTTGCTGAGGTCCCTCCCTTCCTCAAACTCTGCCCTCTCTGGACTCCACATCACAAATCTCCAGGAATGTCCTAATCTGGAGCTGGCAACCTACTGCCAGGCCCAGTTGCAGTGGTGAACCTGTGTGGGTCCTCACTTTCCTCTGTATCCCCTCCCCATATGATTTCCTCTTCTCCTACTCCTGGCAACCCCCATATCCTAACCTTTCCCTTCTCCTTCCCATCCTCAGAACAACACTGTGAGGTATGTTAGGCTGTAAGCATGTTACTGACCCAAGGTCACCCAGTGAGCACGATGACAGGATGAGGATCTGGACCTGCGTTTTCCAGATCCTAACTGGAAACTCTAACCGCTACACAACACTGGCTTTTGTGGGATGGCTGCAGTTGAACAATAGCAAACAGCCAGGCCTGGGTAAGTAATGCATGCCTCATGATATCAAGTTGCCTGATGGTTGTTGCTAGGCCTAGCCTAGGGATCCCATTCCCCAGTGGGGGTGGAGGATCCCCATTCCCAGCTTCCGCCTCCAGCCACTATTTACCTGGCTATTGGGAGAGGGAGGTGTGGGGAGTGGGCCTGGAAACTCCAGAGCACGGGAGATAAGTTCCCCTCATGTGCCCACCCCCATGATCCCCCCAGTATGACCCCAGAGGACCTGGCAACCCTAGCCTAGCCCCAACAAGTCCTCCCTTAAAAAGCCCCCTCCCCTATATTTTACTGGTAGAAACCAAAGGTTGATCACTGGCAGTACTATTGTGGGCAGTGGCCACTCAGGTTATCTTCCTTAAAGTTACAGGCACTGCTTCTATTATTTGGGATTTTTACCCCCCCCCCCCCATGTATTTTTTTTATAGATTTCAGATTTTTCTGCGAGTCTGGGGCTTTCCTCAAGTTTATAGAAAGATCTTTCTTGTCTGCTCATGGCTCCAATCTCCAGATACAAGTATCTGCAGATGGGGCCACTTTGAGAATTAGATCTATTGATGTGTAAATCAAGACAAGTTATAAATACAATTACAGAACTCGGTATAGATTTCTTCCTCTTTTAACACAAATGGGTTGTGGGTCAGAGGACTTTTTTTGCCAGGAAAATGCCCATTATTAGTGCATATACATGGGCAAAAGACAAATCAGAGCTTACCAGATTTTCTGTTGAAGCCCTTAAAAATGCAAGCAAGCTATGGAAATGTATAACTCATTGAAGGGTGTATATGTCAGTATGTGACTTAAAAATCTAAATGAGAGGCATTTTAACACATAATATCTACTTCTTCTTTCCCTTTATCCAGCCAGATGATTTGATTCTGCTTTAACATCAAAACTTTCTGACATTCTCTTACATAACTTTTAAAATATCATAGTCACTTCTACAAGCAATAATACATTTCTTGGCTGTGATTTTTGGCAGATAAATAAATGCTAACGTCTACAAAAGTTGGTTGGCAAGTAAGTAAACTTTGGGACAACACATTGTTTTGTCTTTGAAGAAAGTATGGATGATAAAAGGGCTGCCTCTGTTTCCCTGAAGGGAACCACTTTACCCACGTTGCTGATATGCCCTTTAGTATTTAAATAGCGTTCATTGTTTATTGCTTTCACTTCCCCCTTCCCTTTAATTTTAGGCAATTTGTCCATCATGACAAAAAAAATCTGACAGACAATAATGCAGCAAGTGAGAGACTTGCTGCTTGGGAAAAAAAGGTCAAATGTGTCTCTTAACTAGCTAAAGCTCAATCTTGCCCGCACAGCCAGGGCTTCCTTTTCCCCTGAGCTGCCTTGAACGGGCAGTGGATTTAGCTTGAGTTATGTACGTTTGGGCTGTCATATGCTATGTGGGAAATGATTTACCAATTGCACATAGTAGAAATAATGGATTTTAACACTCAAACGGCAAGTGCTGAGCGACTTGAAAACTGCTGGCACATGCTGGGATCAGGTTCTTTACCTTCCTGAAAGGCTTTGGAGGCTGTGAGGTATGCCAAGTTACAGGATAAGGTTTTGTTGAGAAATGTGATGGCTAACTTAAAACTCCAACAGTGCAGTCCTAAACAGAGTTATACCCTGCTGTGTCAACTAAAGTCAATGGACTTAGAAAGGTGTAATTCTGTTTAGGATTGCATTGAAAGCATGTTACTAGGGCCTTATTGTGAGCCATAATAATCTCTACCATAGCTGGAAAATGTGTTTTATCCATTTGATACAGCAGGCGTACAGTGAGGTTGCACAATAGGTGTGTTCAGAGGTAACCGGATCTAATGAGTTCACTATTTTACTTGCTTTCAGTTGGCCTGGTTGTTTTAACCTGTCCTGCCACTTATTGGCCTTACTACTGTTTCAGTATTTATCATGTGCTCTGTATTTTTAATTGATATTATCTTGGAATTTTATGGTAAAGAATTTGTATTGGTGGTGGTGCGCTATTGCTTTTCCCACTTATTATCTATCTTCATATAGTGTTTTTGTGTTTTTTTAAGTGATAGATGCTGCCTCAAGAGTTTTAATTTTTTTTTAACTAAGACGACAAGATAAATGTTCCCAGTAAATAAATATTCAATTGAGTGTTCTCCATTAGTCTCCATCTGCAAAGATCAGTTTATGCTTTGCTAATGTTGCTTGGTGTTAAGATTCTGCTTATGAACAGTTTTTAAAGGTTTAATGAGATTTGATGATTAATTAAAGGTTAATAAGTAAACCATCAGGCCAATGTGATCATTATTAAAAAGCTTGAGTATTCCCCCCCAACCATGCTGCTTGAGTGGTGTTGGTAAAGAAGGTGATAAATTGAAAAGGGCTCTAATTTCCTTGTGTTCTAC
The DNA here is from genome assembly GCF_028583425.1 of Eublepharis macularius. Lineage (NCBI taxonomy): Eukaryota > Metazoa > Chordata > Lepidosauria > Squamata > Eublepharidae > Eublepharis > Eublepharis macularius. The sequence goes on from NC_072793.1 coordinate 122,611,603, forward strand.
TTTTCAAGAGTAATCACATTAGAGGTTTCTTCGGGGTAACCCTGTTATAGCTAACATATATATAACCTTCTAAAAACTACCACATGGGCGCTTTGTAGCCATTTTAAAACTAGGATAACTTAATTTCTAAGTTCCATTCCTTGGTTAGATCCTTGACAATAACAAAAGGCCTTTCCAATGGAATATTGAAAAGCCATGAGTATCTTTTCTGAATTTTGGTAACTGGTATTGATCCTGAAGTGGAGTCTTTTTTTAAAAGTACAGATAAAAAGTGGTATGTTAAAGGCTAACAGATTTATTATAGCATAAGCTTTTGCAGACTAGAGCCCCACTTCAGCAGATCATGCATGAAGCATGTCCTCAGTTGGCAATAAATCTGTTAAGCCTTGCTTCAGACGTAACATGAAACCATGATTCATTTTAACTATGATTGGTTTGTGAAACCAGGATTTGACTCCCACATGTTCATTCAAATCCTGGTTTTCCTTGATAAATGCTGGTTTCATTGCTTTTGCTCTGGTCAGGTGTTTTTGTAGATGGGGAGTACATGAGGGGGGTGCTGGGGAACAAGGTGCTAAGCGTGACTGTCTGTGCTTCCAAATTATGTGAAACAACTAATAAACCAGCTTCAGACCAAGGTTTCTGATCCTGGATTGATGGATGTTAAGTAAACCATAGTTAGTGGAATGGCTTGAATGCAGACAATTTCACTAATTGCAACTCATTTAATTATATAGTGGTTTTGTGTAATGTCTGAATTGAGTTTTAGTCTTTATGGTGCTGCAAGATTCCTTTTTGTTTTTGCTGATTTACAGCTACCACTCTAGAATATATTTAGTTAATTTGCCTGTTTTAATCTGGTTCTTCTAAATAGTCAATCTCATCCATATTAACTTGTGACAAGACTACATGCATTTATTGGGATTTACTTCTGAGTAAGCTGGCATAGGCGTTTTAACCCATTGTTGCATATCCTGGAGTTTAGGAACGGGAGCAGAGTAGACATTTAAATAAAGAAGTTAAACTCTTAGTAGAACTGTGTTGCGGATAGACCTTTGGTTAATTTCTCATCTGCCCACTTCTTTTTGAATTAAGGGAGAGGAGCTTTCCTCTCTATGCACATTAATTAGTTGCTTTTAGAGGCTGTCCTTTTCTGTTTCACTAAACTACTTTGGTGCTTTTAGGTGTGCTGTATCTTAATGTGTGTTGATTACTGCATCCCAGTAGGTAATAAGCATACTAGACTGTCAGCTTGTCAGAGAGAATATTAATGTCATTTATTCAATTTGTTGTTAATTTCTGTACCTCTGGCAATTTCATTTTAACCACCTTTTGTTCTTGACAATTAGCAGATGAGTCTTCTATTTAAGAAAGGTAGCATATATGACTAATAAGGATGCCATTTACTTGGTGGGGCCAAATAATGGAAAGGGACATTTACTAAACTGTTTGAAATCTGCTGGCAGCCATCTTGAATGCTAACTGTTCATGTGGAATGTGTGTATTTGTGTGTATGAATATCGGTCTTCTGTTCAGTTACTCATAGCAACATGTTTTTCTCACACAAATTAAAGCTCTCCCAAGACATTTCTGGAGGGATTATGCAAAATAGTTTGGAATATTTATATTTTTCTTAAGGCTGAGAAAAGCAGCTGGAAAGCTCTTTGCTGTGGATGTCCCAGTGGGTCCATTTGTGTGAATAAGCTTTGGGTGCACTTTCCTTTCTTCTAATTCAGGCAGTGATACTTTGACCTAATGGAAAGGGTATTTCCCAAGGAATATTTCCCCCCAGAGCTCTTTTTGTTTCATGTGCCTGGTTCTAATAGATGTTATCCTATTTCCTGCGGCTATCCCATATTTTTACTTCTTCAGCTCAGAGCAGAAATCTGGGAAACAAAGCCCTCCCCTCCCCACATTGGGATAGATTTAAAGCTTGGGTGTGGAAGGCAGTTTTGGAATCCAGCCTAAAATGGAAGGTGACAAAGTCCACATCTGGCTTCCGGCTGCCTGCCTGGCTTCAGTTCAGAATTCCATAAAACTGAAATATTGACTTCTCCATATCAGGTGCTCTGGGATCTACTAAAACCTCTGTTTTGTCTCACTTAGAACAGAGAAAATGAAGGCTGATCAAAACTGACTCCCTGGGATACATAAAAACATTGAATGGCTCCAGGGAGCTAGAAAATACACAGTTTCCTCATTTTCCTAGTCTTGGGCTTGTGGGTAGGTTAAGGAAATTAGCCATCCAGATGAGACACGTTGATGTTAACCATGTTTAGCCCATTTCAATAGGAATTTTAGATATGTGCATTTACACATATCTAATTGTACATTCTCTAGCCCTGGTTAAAATCTTATTACAGGAGAATGGGGATACGAATGTTCATTCAAATATATATCAAAATATGCATCTCATTCAAAGCAAAGTGCAGAAAGACACGCTTCCTTTCCCTGAATGGAACTGTTTTATAAGATACGCACAATGCAGCATATTAAAAAAACCCAAAATATTTAACGTATGATAATATATAATATATACGGCTAAAATAAACCCATATATATCACCAGCATATAAATGTTTATTGAAATATGAAGGTTACTGTGGTTCCTTTTTTACAATAACAAACTGAGTCAGAGTGTGAGACTTAGAGAAGGCTGCACCATGTGTCTTATCAGAGACAAGGGATTTAAACCGTCTCCCAGATGAGTAGCCTGTGCTTTGTCTGCATGTTGACTCTTTTAGCCAATATTATATCTTAATGGGCCAGACACAACAGTGGCTTCTGGAGGACCATAAGGATGTATTACTTCTGTTGGAGATCTTCCTCAAGGGGTGGAATATAACTCATAAAATAACCTCTCCTGGATCAGACTAATGGGTCATGTAGTCCAATGTTCTTTTTTACACAGTGGTAGACCAAAAGTCCCAGAAGGCCCATTACGAATAGGGCCTGGAGGCCAAAGTCTTTCCCTGTTGTTGCGCTTCAGCAGCTGGTAACTCCAGCAACTCTAACATAAGGTGGGAATCTTTAATTAATTAAAGGCAGCTTTTCTCTACTTTTTTTTGTTCCGGATGTTTAGGTGTTAACATATGCACTTTGTAACAATTTGAGTGTCCACACCTTCATGTCTAGAGTATCAGTCTCTTAGGCTGCACAAACTGGGATGTCATCATGCTGCCAAGTGATTTAGTTCACTGTAGAAAGCCTTCTAAGGGAAAAATAGGTACAAGCAAAGTTTAATACCACTAGAAGTCAGGAAAGGGCATTATTTTATTTAGTTATTTATTATAACAATTTAACCCCACCTTTCCTTGTGGTTCAAAGTGGTTTTCAATAATAGATTAAAACATTTACAGATGAAAACCAAAATAAAATAACAACTCCCTAATCTCTTCCTCCTTCCCTCCTCTCTCTTTTCCCTTTTTCATGTCAGAAAGCCATCAGCATCTTTTTCTTTTTAGGGTTACTAAAATTGCCTTCCATTCCTCGTTTTACGTACTAGCCAGTTCTGATTGGAGCAACTCAAGCAACTGTTGGTTTGGCTTACATGGACCTCTTTCATCACGAGCAGGGAGCCAGTTGCTCAGCAGGTTGTTGGGATATGTTAGAACAAATTTGGATGACTTCATTTTGTATGATTATATTGTATTCTCGTACATGGTGGAAAGCATAGCACCGCTTGTCAACCTTTGTCTGAACTGCTTGCTGTGGTCACTGTTTTATTTTAAAATTTAGTGATGTTAGGTTGTTGTGGGTTTTCCGGGCTGTATTGCTGTGGTCTTGGCATTGTAGTTCCTGATGTTTCGCCAGCAGCTGTGGCTGGCATCTTCAGAGGTGTAGCACCAAAAGACAGAGATCTCTCAGAGATCTCTGTCTTTTGGTGCTACACCTCTGAAGATGCCAGCCACAGCTGCTGGCGAAACATCAGGAACTACAATGCCAAGACCACAGCAATACAGCCCGGAAAACCCACAACAACCATCGTTCTCCGGCCGTGAAAGCCTTCGACAATTAGTGATGTTACATTATTACACTTTTTCAGGGCTCGTTTGGAGGGGGAACGCGCCAGAACAGTGTTTTGGTAGAGCTGAAAAGTGGTCACGTGGGGTTTGGCCCTGCCCACATGATTTCTTTTCCTCCCCTCTACCTCCCCTCCAAAGGAGGCTAAGCTGCTTCAATTCATTCTGCTGCTTTATTTTCATTTGTGAGAGTGAGAGAGAGAGAGAGAGAGAGCAAACTGGACTGATGGCCTTGGATCTCCAAAGGAGGGTAAGCTGCTTCAATTCATTCTGCTGCTTTATTTTCATTCGTGTGAGTGAGTGAGTGCAAGCTGGGCTGTTGGGCTGGGATCTCCAAAGGAGGGTATGCTGCTTCAATTCATTCTGCTGCTTTATTTTCATTCGTGACTAGTGAGAGAGAGAGTGAGTGAGTGAGTGAGTGAGTGAGTGAGTGAGTGAGTGAGTGAGTGCAAGCTGGGCTGCTGGGCTGGGATCTCCAAAGGAGGGTAAGCTGCTTCAATTCATTCTGCTGCTTTATTTTCATTCGTGATTAGTGAGTGAGTGAGTAGGGCTGCTGGGGCTGGCTCTCCAGAGGACGGTAAGCTGCTTTGAGTTCATTCTACTTTATTTTCAGGAAATACCTGGAGATTTTTGGGGACAGGAGCCTGAGGGGTGGATGTGGCCTTCTGACACACTTCCGGTGATGTCAGGGTGTGTGGCAAATGCTAATGAGATATGCTAATGAGTTATGCTAATGAGTTCCTGCAGCTCTTTTTGTACGAAATGACCCCTGCATTTTTTTAATTAGGTGATATACCTGCTGTCATGTCATAATAATGCTAATTAGCTCAGACTAAAAAAGATAATAATTATGAATATTTGCATGAAGTTGCCTATTGCTATCCTTTTCTAAAGCATCCAGCTACCCCAATCTGCTCAAAGGTTAAAAGAAAAACATTGTTTGAATTGAGATTTATTTATTTGATTTTTATACCTCTCTTCTTCCATTAAGATTTCAAAGGCGTTTTACAACAGTTAAAAACCACTACAAAATATAATATATTCAATAAAATCACAATAAAATAACAGCCTAATACAAATTAGAAACCACTCCAGTCCCAAGCCCAGCTAATAAAACCCTGCAAATAGCATAACATGGCAGGCAGATAAAATGCACAGCAATTTGCTCCACCTCACATTAGAATATTTAGGTGTCTTTGTGTTTCTTCACTCTCTGCTCTTTATGATCATCAATCTCCTTCCCCCTTTGTTCACTGATGTCCATGGAAGTATACTATCATACTTTTTTTTTTTTGCTATTAACACCAGGAATATTGCCTGATGCTAGAAATAATGTAATACAGGCAATTTCAGTGTAAAAAAATGATTGTGATTGTGGCAAATAGTTCAGAGTTTAACAGCAGGCGCTTCAGGAACCAAAAGTGCAATGACCTGGCCTTGTAGAGTAAGTGATTTCTGTGCAGGCTCAAAGTAGTGTGATAAGAATGTCAGCAGTGACCATGAAGGGGACCCAGTCAAGAGTTTGCCTTGCATCTGATTGTGGAAGATGAGCAAAGTAAGTTCACCAGGTGATCCACATTGGAATTTGTAGCATGTCTCCTCCAACTAGCTAGGAAGTGACACAAATGTATTCCTGCAAAGGGCTAAAACTCTTTAAAGAAAAAAATGCTTAAATCTCTACTCTCCATGGTGGCTGCCCGTGAGCATCGCAGCTAAAATTCCCTACAATTGGGTTCTCTGTAGTATCCAGCCTGTGTAAAAAAAGGGTGAAGTCTTACACATTGATTTCCTTGTCAGTCCCCAACTCTCCCTCCCTCAACTGACTTGACAGAGAACAATGTTGATTGGAAAATAATTGCAATAATAATAGAGATATTTGCTCCTGAGTAACTAGGCAATACAACCCGGGCGCGAAGCCAGAAGAATCTTGAAGGGCAAAGCATGGAAATCAATGGCTTGAGACTGCTAGAGCAGCTGTCGGGCTGGGTGAGGGCAACATTGTGAACAGAGAAGATGAAGTTGCCAGCGAGGCTAGTCTGGGGATGGATGTGGGAAAGCTTTTGCAGAAGAGGACTGTGTGGGGTTGTATAAATGTTGGGATGGTATGATGGCTGAAGGTGCCCACAGTAAATTGGTTCAGATTTTACCTCAGTCACTAGGCAAGCAAGCTGCCGTCTCTTGGTCCCTTTACTCAAAATATAGGCATAAGAATACTTACCTTTTTTACATGGTTCTTGGGATAGTGTATGTAAAACCAGTGGCTGCTGCCCATCAAAAGTGGTAGCGTTCAAAGCCCCAACTCTTCCCCATCCACTCAACACTGTATAGCTAACCTATATACTCCTCCTCCCCCTCAAGCCTTGCACTGAGCTCCTCCGGCCTTAACAAAAACGTGAGGAAAAACCAAGGCTAGACTGTTTAGTATGTGGCAGAAAATCCATACACTCAGTCAACTCATGGCCAATTGTTGAACAGACTGGGAACTAAAAATGGGAGAAAAGGATCTGACCAAGTCCAAACAGTTAATCTGTGGCTGTCTGAGCAAAAAAAAGACTCCTCCTGTGTCATAAATTGCCATGTGGAAGGGAGCGCTTTGGCAAGAATTGCTTTACTCATGCTACTGTCCCATGATACTGTTCTGGAAATATGAATGTTACAGTTTCTCTGGGCATGTGCAGAATATATTTTCTTAATTACTAGGTGAGCACAATGGGTTTCCATTTATCTGGAATTAGTTAGATAGCTGCAATTTCCACTCTCTTATTTTAGGTATTGAGAATGGAGCTCTAAATGGGGGTGTCAGAAGGCTGATGCAGAGGATGGTGCTAGTGGGACAGGGAGCTAGTGATAGGGTTGCCAGCTCCAGGTTGGGAAATTCCTGGAGATTTGGGGGTGGAGCAAGGAGAGGGTGGGGTTTAGGGAGGGGGGGCTCAGCAGGGTATAATGCCATGGAGTCCACCCTGCAAAGCAGCCATTTTCTCCAGGGAAACTGATGTCTGTCGGCTGGAGATCAGTTGTAATTCCGAGAGATCTCCAATTACCATATGGAGGCTGGCAACCCTAGCTAGAGAAGGAGGGGCAGAAAAGCAAAAGAGGAAAGGGGCAGAATACCTTAGGATTTGAGAAAGTATAGAACAGAACTAAAGAAGGTGGTGGCTAGAAATGATTGCTGGGATAGTTTAGAGAGAGGAGATAAAGCGTATGTATTTATCTTTGTACAGGACTTATGTGAGAACAGGATTTTGTTAGCGGATATTTATGGAGAGAAGATACAGCCTGGAATGGTATTCAACAAACTGTGACTTTGAAGAGAGGGATGAAGGAGGCCTGAAAGAACATTCAACTCTATACAAGAGAGAAACCTTCCCACATTGCTCTGTATTCACTAATCCTTAGCACTTGCAAAAAAGACTGAAAAAGTATAAGAATAAAAATCCCCAGATAGCATCCATACAGGAATCCTTTTTACTATTTTGAATAGCAACACACAAAGAAACTGCCTTGCTGGCTTCCTTCCAGTCCAGCAGCAGCCCGCCCCTACAGACTCAGATCTCTACTTGGCAAGCAAGGAAAGAGGAACCAGCTTTCCCATGGGACTGAAGCCTTGTTGGGACCACTAGAGAACCAGCCACTCAATGGTTCTCAAGGTTGACTGTCCCAGTTATTCTATAAGCATGTGTAAACTGGTTTGCCATGTGCAGTATGGATTCATCCTACAGTTTCATGGTCATGTGATTTCTGTGAGTGCTACAGGTGTGTATTCCCTCTGATTCTGGCATTTGGCTGAGTCTAGGCTGGAATGTCACAGCATTCATTCATTCATTCATTCATTCATTCATTCATTCATTCATTCATTCATTCATTCATTCATTCATTCATTCATTCATTCATTCATTCACATTGAGATCCAAGGCGGATTACAACAGCGCAAGTGAAAATACAACATAATTGACAGCTAGGACATTCACTGAGCAAAGTATAATAGTGAAGAATAGTTAGGAGTTCTAGGGAAACAGATACAATAGGGAGTGGTAGCAGAAAAATGTTTAAACAAGCAGCAAGCTGAGCACAGAGATGAAATCTATCTGAAACCCTAACAAATGTCCATGGTATGTTTAGCAGCGTGGAAACTCCCTAGTAGGCACATATCTACATCAGCAGACAATACCCAGTAGCAAAGCGTTCAGCCCCTTGGAGGTATTTCTTATGATATAGTCCTGTAATCTTGGTAGAAAGCAGAGGGGATGTATATTTTGAACCCCTTACAAATCAGAGGATTGCTTGAGAAAGTTCAAACGTTAGCATCAACTAGAAAAGTTTCCTGAAGAAGCATTAGAACATTCCATGCCTTAAGATGTGCTCCAGTGTTGATGAATGGGAGACCAATGCAGGCTCAGACCAGGTGATATATGATTTGCGGGTGTGGGGTGCACCTGAAAAGCAGCCTACCTGAAAGTGATCTGAAGGAGTGGTATCAACAAGCTGCATAGCCAGATAGAAATAAGCTCCTGTTCTTGCGGCTACTAAATCCCATTCAATCCTATTTACAAGATTAAGGCCTAAATGAGGTGAACTTTCCTGCTATTGAGCCTTGTCACATTGATGAAGAGAGATGTCTTAGAGGTACTCTCGGTGAAATCTGGCCCTTGTGACAAATAGAGCTGGAAAGCCACGGTTTATTTCTGGACTAAGAAACATTGCAAGTTTTTCATTGGTTGTGGCTTCAAGATATTCCAGTTTAAAAACCATTCCAATTCTTTCCCTGTTAAATGATTTTGGATTCCTTTTAAGAAGTTCTTCTGAACTCTCTCCCCCCTCCCCCCTCCCCAGTGTAACCTTTTGTTGTCTTCCAACCCTATGGGGGTCTGAATTGATTCATAAAATTTCTTTCCACTTTTGAACAGAATTAATTAGCAATAGGGGTAACCTGCTTTTGGTAGTCAGAAAAGAGTGTTTTACAAGGCACAGTAGAAGGGTAGTGCTGCTGAAATGTCTGTTGCTCAGTTAGAGAAACTGGCTTTGGCTGCATGGGAACAAATGCACTGGGAGATTTTATGCTGGCTGAGCGATCTGTGCCTTGGTGTGTGTGAGTTGAGTACCTACAGCAGTATGTAACCAGATGATCTGCACTGCAGACTCTCACATTCTTTGTCTGTTGACACCTGTTTGTCAGGAGTGCTGTTGTTGTTTCTGATGGTCCCTCCAAGTTACACTGTCCCTAATCTAAGAGAGAGAAGGTTTCATGGGACAGTTCTTCTGCCATGGATGGAGATGCAGCTGTGGACATGTTGATGAATAAAGGGAACAAGTTTGCTCTGTTCTTAAATTTTATGGTTCCCTTTCCTACTTACAGTGCTGCAGAAAACATGGTGTCCAACAGTCTACCAATAACTGGTCCTTAATCTTAAGACTGAAGTCCCACAAGGGCAACATCTATGATGTTAGTAAATTCTTAACTCTGTTCAGCTTTGCAGATGCTCATGTGCGAAACAGATCTCCCGGAAAGCAAGCTAGCAGTTTAGTTAGTCTAGTAGTATGAGAAATTAGCCAAGAGAAAAGAAAATCAGGGGTAGCCCCTTAAAATCAACAGCCACAGAACAAGTGATTGTGAGATCACATCCCAGCTCTGCAATTCCCATGTTCTATCCAGGAAGGAAAGGCTCCACTCCATCCTGAGGGGGCTACAGGGCTGGGCAGGTGTTCCTCTCTGAGCTACATCCTCTCCATAGTTAAACCATTTATCCGTCCCTCGGGCCGCACTCTTGTTCTTTGTGTCTGCTCACATGTTTTTCTAGGGACCTCTCTGCACCAGAGATGGGATCTTGTGGTGAGAGCCAGGATTGTGTTATGGACATGCGCACACTTCAGCAGCCTGCAGCTCTGCTGATGCAGCACCTTCCTCACTTAGTGCTGGGGTCATGTTTGGAGCCCATGAATAAGCTCACACAAGGATTGTTCAAGTTCCCCCCCCCTCCAAAGTCTGACTTTGTTGCAGGTTGGCCAAGCTCCAGCATTCCCCTCCTCTGCAGGGAGATTAATAACCCTCAGCAGCCGTGGCTTGGGAAGAAAGGGGCCATTGTCTTCTTCTCCCCCCCCCCGCCCCCCCTCATAGGGGATAGGGGTGAAGACGATTAGCAGAGAGTGAGTAGGCTGCTGCAGCTCACCACCAGCTCTTGCCTGGCCCAGTGCCTGGCAAATAGGGGTGGGAGGGCAGGAGTGTAAAGGGCTCTGAATGCTAGATCAGCTGTTTGCTTGGCCTCGCTGCTGAACCTCCTTGTTGAGCAGGACAAAATTGTTTTTTAAAATAGGTTTTGGTTTGGCTTGTTACATGAGATGGTTCCGCTGCTGGAAGAAAAAGCTTTTGAATGGTTTTGACTTCATAATAAGCCTAAGTTTTGTGTTGGAGGTGATAGAAAATGTTCCTAATGTCTGAAGGCTAAGAATATTGCTCCTTGGGCTTGCTATATCCAGCCTGGGCCTTTACCTCTTCCCTCTGTCAAAATTTGTGTTTTTGCATGAGAATGGAAGGGGGAAATTAAGAAAAGCTTTGCTGTTTGATGACAGCGGGGAGAGAAGAACTGAAAGGAAGCCACTTTTCAAAATTGCAAATCACATCTGAAGTACAATGGGACTCTCATTTTGTAAAGCAGCTTACATGTAGCCTATGTCAATGTGACCCTCTTTAAATAGTACCTCCGTTTTAGGAAGGTATCCGGAAACAATCTGGCCATTCAAATGAGCAAAGCTGTTTCATGTCAGTTTATTTTGACAAATGGTCAAATCTGCATCTTTTGAGAATTTTTGCTTCAGTTCCCTTTGAGGATATCCATTAAGTCAGAAGCAGGTTCCTGTGCCATAGATAGCAGTACAACTCATTAGTGACTCCATCTGCAGAAGGTTTACTTAAAAAAAAATGAATTTCAGTGCTTGGTAGATTGTGCTTTATCAATCAAATGCTGCAGAAATCAAAATACTATTAAACAACAAATTCAAGAGCAGAAAAGAAGCTGATTGCCAAGTGAAATTTTAAAAAGTTGAATTTCAAGTTCAGATAATCAATATGGGATATTGTTGCCAAGTAGGCCCCCTCCCCTGCTTTAAAGCCTGCCATGAACTGTGCTAAAGTTTCCTGCGTTACTGTTTTACTGCTGCACAAAGATTGCTTTGCACGTGTGTGCTCTGATACACGTGTCAGTTTCCTGCCTGCGTGTCAATTGCCTTGCTGCTGCTATAGACTGTGTAGTTACTGACTCCATGTTTGGATAACTGCACAAAGGACTCTCTTTCTGGGCAGCCCTGCCCTGACCTGTATCTGGACTTCCCAGTGTATGTTTGGACTGTGTTACAAGTGTGCCCCGTGCCTGCACTGCCATCTGCCACGGACCGTGCCTGTTCCCTGCTTTGGACTGTGTTTTAAAGTGTTGTTCCCGCTGCCTCCATGGAAGCCTGCCTCATATGGGCCCAAGCCGCTGCTAGCAGCCGGGCGCCTGCCGGGGAAACCTCCAGCGAGCCTGGCTAGGCGCTCCCTGGTCAGTTCCCGCCTGGAGCCTCCCGCGAGCCGGTCCCCGAGCTTGCCCTCGCTACCGGGCAGCCTGCAAACCAGCCTCAGCTATGCCCAGCCGGCATCCATGTTCTCAGGCAGCCAGAAGACCCTGGGAAGAAGACTGCTTTGGGAAGCCATTTCGGCGAAGCGGGCACACCACGTCCGCAGCGAGAGTACCTCGCCCCGCTCTGCATATCTTAGGAGCCGCCCCGGAGAAGAACTAAGTGCCGACCATCCCAAGCACTTAGAGAATGCATCTCAAAGAAACCTCCGCATTCCAGAAGCTGATGACATCAGGACAAGCCCTGTCCGCTGGAACATCCTTTCAGCCCACTTGGATTTCCCCCTCCCTCTTTTGTCTCCTCTTCCTGAGGTGTCACTTATCACAATCTGATTACCAAAGTGGCCCATCTAAGCCATTCAGTAGCCCATTAGACCCTTTGTTTTAAACTGTGAGAACCACCAAGTACAGCACCAGCCCCGGGGTACGTTTTGGGGTATTTAAGCTGGTCTCTCAGACCACTCGGTGCCTCGGCCATTCCCTATCCAGACCTCCTTGCTGTCCGTCTGTGGTTCCAGTGCTGGCATTGGGCCACCCCCCTTGCTGTTGTGTCTCTGCTTCGCTTCAGGATAAGTGAGTATTCCCCACCATCGTTGGGAACCAGCTAATGCGAACGTCTCTGTATTTCCTACTCTGTATTTCCTAGATCTTGTGTGTTCCTTGTATGATTGTGCAAGTTAGGCTTACGCTACACTCAATACACGTGTTTGAAACTTAATTGTAGTCTGCCTCTTTTTCACTAGAGTGTCTGGGATCGGGACCTCCGTATACATAGGTTATGATCCGCGCTTAATATTTCGTTACAGACTGCTATAGCTAATTCCCCATTATAATAAAGAGCAGTTCTGGTAACAATATGAATTTGCATACTGACTATTGGATGCTCTATTGGTTCTACATACATAGTTCTCTGTATATAGGATTAGATTTTGTCGCTTGGAATTTTGTTTTCCTCTAGGTTCTTTTCATTCCTATCTTCTCCGTGCTTGATAGAGTTGATCTGTGCTTTTGATAGCCCCACTTAGGTTAGTGAGCTGGCTGCTCTTGGCGCTCAGATGCAGCAACTTCTGACATCTCAGTTTCTCCAAAATGGACGCTCTTAACTTTGGCCTTTATGAGAGGAGAGCCTTGTATCAAGGACATATGTCCCGTACTCAGTGCCTATGTGAAATTGACAACTGCCCCCAAAGACTTCCAACAGAAGAGAGAGAAACAGAAAGAAAAAGGCCTGAAATTAATATGAATGACATTTAATAAATGCACCTGGTTCTCCTTCCTGGAACTTAGTAGGGCCTCTGGGTTAGGTATAGTATGGAAGCAGCTGGTTGGGAGATGGAGGCTGGTTTTGTATGTTATACAATGATTCCCAAAAGGGACTCTCCAGTTTCTTATTCTCACAGTCCTGAATGTGCAGCTGAGTTTTATTATGTCGCTCAGAACAATGTTCTCCCTGCCACAGAGCTAGCATTTGGGGGCCTTTACTGGGGCAGCGATTTCCTTTGCGGGTCTCAGATTTATCTGCTTTCTCCCCCAAATTGCTTGCTGACAGCTAAGAGCAGAAGAATTGTGATTCAAGCTCTCTATGTGCACAACAGTCTGAAGGTGTCAGCAGACCATGTTTTCTTGTGTGTATGAAAAGGCTAAAGATTATTCATAGGAAGATGGTGAATGCCTAGATCCAAGCTGGCATTTGTTGTGGGTAGAGGTTTGCTCGGCACTGTGGGGACATGGTTGTAGGTAAAGAACTCACGTAGTCACGTGCAAGGCTGCTTTCTGTAATGGAAACAGGCCAGCCCTCTTGCAAAAAGCATCAAGGAAAGCATGGCAGCAGGGCATCAGCTGCAAGCAGCAGTCACATGTAAATCAAAACCAGGAAGTCTTGGGTTTCTGAATGGGTGGAAGTGTTCCAAAGAGAGGCCAATAGCTATGCAAGATCAGAGCCAGCAAGCCGAAGGTGATGTCTGCTCAACAGCATAGTCTGGAATCAAAATTGGTAGCTGTGCTAAATAAGGAAGGAGGGGTCAGAAAGAGTTGAGGAGAACTACTTTTAGATGTAGAAGCAGGATTAGAGCTCTGGGCTCCAGCAAGGGGGAGGGAGGTATATGTTGCCTTTTTGGTGTTTAATACAAAGATATTAAATAAACATAAGCAGAGAGTTCGTATCAGGAGCAACTGTGTTGCCCTTTGTGTTACAGCAGCAACATGAGAGTTGCATCTCCATAGCTCCATCCCACTCCACTTCACAATATAAGGGCTCAACGTGATGTGAGCGTGGCCGCTTGCGTTGGCCTTTTAAACCCAACCATCAGCTACAGTCCCAGGCATGCAATAGAAAGGATCGGCATGATTGGCCCTGCTTATATGGCACTGGGCCAATTTATTTATTTATTTAAAACATTTCCATGCTGCCTTTCCACTCAAATAGGGTCTCCAAGGTGGCAAACATCAAAACATTTCAACATTCTGACATTAAAAGAGCATTTAAAATAAAGTATATATAAAGCAGTTAAACAATTAAATGAAACATAAAAACACAATAAGGGAGAAGAGCTAGTAACAGTGGGGGGGATGCCAAACAAAACCAAAAAAGTCTTCATCTGCTGGCAGACAATGATAGAGGGAGACAGACTAATTTCCCTGGGAGGGAGTTTAAAAGTTTTGGCTCCATGACCAAGAAGGCCCTTAGTCTCAGATGCTGGGGGCACCCAAAACATGGCCTCCAAAAATGATATGAAAGGACAGGTAGTTTCTTATGGAATAGGTAGTCCTTCAGGTCAAGTCATATAGGGCTGGCTACAAGTCATATAGGGCTTTAAAGGTCAATACTAGTGCCTTGAATTAGCCCTGGAAGCAAATTGGGAGCCAGTGCAGATGGAACAAAATTGGAATGATACAATCCCAATGAGCCACTCCAGTCAACATTCTAGCTACAGCATTCTATACCAACTGTACGTAGCTTCCAGACAGTCTTCCAGGGCAGTCCCACATATAGCCCTTTGCAGTAATCTAATCAAGAGTTTACCAGGGTGTGCACCACAGTGGCAAGATCTTTTCCATCTCAGAAGGGCCACAGCCGGCTCATCATCCAAAGCTGGCGAAAGGCACCCCTGTTTACTGACGCCACCTTCTTGCAGCAGGAGGATTAGGTCTAGCGACACCCCTAGTCTAGGAACTTACTCCTTTGTGGGGAATGCAACCCCATCCAGAACAGACAATACCCCAATTACTAGGTCAAATCTTATTCCCACCAGTAGCACCTTTATTTTCTCAGGATTTTCAGTTTGTTAGCCTTCATCCATCCCAAAACTACCTCCAGGGACCTGTTCACAGTTTTCAAAGTCTCCCTGGGATCTGCTGGAGGCGTGAGATAGAGCTGAGTGTCATCTGCGTATTGATGGCAACTCAGCCCAGATCTCCGGATGTTCTATTCCAGTTGCTTTTTTACGTAGATGTTGACAGCACTATCATGGGCTGTAGCCATGAAAAAGTAACACATACAGGACACCTAATTCTGGTGGGACTGAGAGGCTAGGGCTGCTTCAGAGGGCAGCCCTTAAATCTAGCAGAACTGGGGTTGGGGATGGCTTCATAGCTCACAAAGATGTGTAGTCTAGCTCAGTGGAGCCAACCATAATGTGTGAGTAGTCAGGTGACAAAACTAATATTTCCAAGTAACCCTGCAGCGGGTGTGGTCTCAAGCTCAGCAGGAGCTGAAAATTTGGCATACTTGCCTGGTGTTATGGCCAAGGCCCACTCCTATAGAGTAGATCCATAAATAATGGATTCTCACATTCATATCTGTGTCATATCTGTCAGCGATGGTGAGCTATTAAGAGTTTGTTGCTCTTATGAACATTGATTTAGATTAAGTATCTTCCTTGTTTTTTTTTCCTTTTGGCCTTATTATGCTGATATAATTAAAGTTCCAATATTCTCTGGCTTGCTGCAAAGCAAGGTCCAGGGGTGGATACCTTTCTTGCATTAATCTCTATTAAATAGGAGTTTGTCTCAAAATGAGGAGAACAGCTCATATCTCCTCTCCCCAAATATATTATTGCTAAGGGGAAACCTCTCTGAGAGGGAGGGCTTTGACGATAAACCCTCTGGGCTCAGCTAGGAAACCTGACTGATAAGGAGCTTGGCATATAGCCCCACATCTTTGAGAGAACTGAACCTCCAGTGTAATGGTCTGTGTTAGAAAGGGATTATTCCACAGACCCATGGAATTAAGTGTTTGGTTTCATTAAGCAGGAAATGCCCTCCTGAGCTGCTTACACTTTAGCAAACAGAACACTTGGCAGCTCAATAAATAAATAAATAAATAAAGTAGTACTGCACAATAATGGCTGTGTGGATGGCAGCAGAGCCCTTCAACTCGAGAGATCTTAGTCTACCTCTTATTGTCTCTGACAAGTTGGATCATGTGTGTGTGGAGAATTGGGAGCGCTACGCACCTTTGCCTTGACCAAGAGATCCTAGAAGCAACAGTCAGAATTGCTTCCCATCTCCAATCCTTCTTCTATAAAAGGCTACTTTGTAACAAAGTTCTCCTCTATCAGTCCCTTTTTATGCATAACCCCTTTGGAAATCACCCTGCAATCCCGTTGTTCTTCAGGACTTTGCTGGGGTGGCAATCGGTGCCTCTTACCTTTGCTAAGGCTTTAATAAAGACTAGGTGTGGTCCCATTCCCTGACGCAAGTCCACTCACAACAGTAGCAGTTCACAGACTTTTAGTTTTCATGATGCATTTGCCAAGTAACTCCATGAGTCTTTCTTCCTCCCCAACATGAAGCTTGGAATCTCACATTAGTTTATACCCAAACAAGTTTTATCTTTTTAATGTTTAGTGTATCTAAACAGCATTGCTGAGCAATAGGCTGTATTTCCTATGGACATTTTATACACTAAGCAGAGACAGCTCGTGTTTGTTTATATGCCATTTTTCTCCCCAATGGGGCCCCAAAGCCTCTCTCATCATTTTCCTGTCCTCTGTGTTATCCTCATAGCAACACTGAGAGTGTGAGACTTGCCCAAGGTTACCCAACGAGCTTCCAAGGCAGAGTGGGGATTTGAACCTGGGTCTCCCACATCCTAGTCTGATACTCTTGCCATTACACCATGCTGGCTCACGGAGCTCCCAAAGCCTCCTCTGCAAGCTAGCCTGTTCCTCCTCCTCCCTTCCTGGCCTTGCAGCTTGCCTGTAAGAGAGTTGCAACCCGTTTAGCATTCCCAGCCAACAGTATCAGAGCCATTGCCCTAGAGAAACTATAGCACAAAGAATTGCCCTGGCCTTTGGAATTCAGATATGATCTCTGTTATCAGTGCAATGGCACCTATATATGCTCTCTCACTTGGTAAAACTGATTCGCTTCCTCACTTCACTGAGAAGGTAGGTACAGTGAAACAAATAAGATGATTATTAGAACCCAGGTGGAAGAAAATGCACATTGAGTCTGCCCAAATGCAAGTTTAGGGCATATCTGCATGCTTTATGATGATGATTATGGCAAAATGTAACTATTTTTCAATTCCCTGCTTTTATGGGCAAATTGGGGTTGCAGTGCCAGCTACCTGACCATTCCAGAGACCACAGTTTTAAGTGCTAGCTCAGAACCTGCCTTCAGAGTCGCCTTTCTTGACCCCTGACATGTTGCTTGACTTTCCTGGCTTTAGTTGGACAGGATTTGAACGTTCCAATCTGACGCTGAAGGAGGAGAAACATCTGAATTAACACAGGTGTCTCAGAAGCAGCATAGAGCCCACCGCAAATGTGTTGATCATAGTCTTGTCTCTGCAATGCTCATGAATTCAGTTATCTCCCTTGGAAACCTTCATGTACATGATAACTGTGGTGAAGGTAGAGGTAATATTAGCTATGTATGCGTTCAGAACAAGCCACAAGCTACTGGACAGGGCGGGATCTCATTTCCTGTTACTTCTTTCTGGTTTCAAAACTATGTGGGACTGGACCATAATCTGTAAATTGAGGCAGAAGCCCTCAGACAGATGTTGTTGGAATGAATGCTGTTCTCTCAATCCCTGCTGGTTTACCTGGCTACAGAATCCCTTTTTCCTTCTTGTCATAAACTTCCATGTGTTGCAGAGATGTGTTGCTCAGGCTCTCCTCCATCATCCCAGAAAGGTTGTGTCAGTGCTGAGGAAAGTGGTTGCCCTTTGTGAAAAGTGTCAGGAGGGAACTGTTGGGATCAGAGCCGTAGGGTCTATGGAGAGATGATTCTGTATCAGTTGCCTTTGAGATCTGCCGAAAGCCCCGCCCCCATCCCCAGGCACGTGAAGGAGCAGTGCTAGCTGAGCTTCCCTATTTAATGCTTCCTGCTGTTGTTTGAATGTTCAGCCTCTGTTCTCTCCACCTGCTTTGTCTTGGATACTCTGTCTGAATCCTGCTGGGGTTTGGGGCGAGGGGAGGGGGGACAAGAATCAAAGCAAAGTGCTTCTATTATGAGTCAAAAGCAAAGTGACTGGAAATTGAAATGCCTGTTGGATGCACGGTCCAGTGCCAAAACCCACAGAGAAAGAGAGAGGGAGCATGCAGGCATTTGATCTTGGTGTCCTCTGAAACCAAATTCTGCAGCCTTCTTATTGGTGTAGATTGGATGGAGACAAAGACAGGTTAATCTAGTGCCTCTGCTGAGGAATTTTGTCCTGCTCTTTATTTATCTGCTTTTGATGATTGGCAATGGAATTATTTTATCACAGAGATCAAGCCTCTTCTGGCTCATTTCTGTCTGCTTGTGACAATAATAATAAGGCAGCAACGGAATGGACAGTGTCGAAGGGAATGACTATTTGGGCTGATTTTGCAATAATACTTCTCTTCTTTCAAGGGGTATCCTTGAAGTTGACTCTCCCCATCTCCTCCAGCAGGTGTCAGTACCGAGCACTGAAAAGGAGCTTGGGGAAGGACAAGTGGGGGGAGGCTTTGAAATGCAGTACTATAAATAAACCCTTCTTTTGCGCTGCTTTTCAGCACCATGTGAGCCTCGTGGAACGGGAAAGGGTTCCCCTGAAAAGACTGTAAAGTGTGTTTCAGGCAGATAAGTCTTTGCCTTTGAAGTATGGCAGCGGACTAAAGCGCCCCCCTCTTGTTGTTGCTGCCAGCCACTGAGAATTAATCACAGCCACGTACAGATAAGAGTACAAAGCAACACAGAGCATTGTGCCAGAGAGAGAGAGAGAGAGAGGGAGGGAGGCAGTGGGGTGGGCCTAGAGAAGGACTGAGGGATCCAGAGTGGGAAGGTCAGGAGGAACAGAGCTTGGCAGGCAGGCAAGAAGTGGATATCTACTTGCTGTCCTCTGGCAGTCTAAGGGTGTAAATGCTGACAGACTGCTTTGTCCTTTTTCTTTCCTGCAGTGTATACCACTGCCTGATGCCACTTCTGTGTTGGAGATATAATGGCCCCCCGCCTACTTACATTGCAGTCTGACACCATCACCTTTCTTAAAATGATTGTGTTCATGAAGTGCTTGCTGGCAAGCTATCCTCTCCACCTGGAAACGGAGACTGAATTGTGTGTTGCTGGGAACCAGATTAGATAAAAGTCCTATGTGCTGGGTAGAACAAGGAACCTGGTAGGTAGCGAAGTCTGAAGCTGAAAGAACTCGCAGCAACAGGCTTAAAAAGGATGGGTAGCTGCTGCATTAAGTCCCAACTGGCTCTGACGGTATCGCAACTGAGGTTTTTTTCATGTTGGTGAAGTTTTGCCTGAGAAATTGCTGAAGCTAAATGCTTATCAAGGTTCTTAGGGATCTTGTGCTGAGCATGTGGAGTTGTCTTTGTTGGGGATCAGGATTACTACAGTGAGCAAAGTTGATGAAAGCTATCCTTCCCAAGCCTGCAGGAATGCTAATTTTGATTTTACTGTATTTTTTAACCTTCTGCTGATTCCAGACCTCTGGATGCCACTCATTGCAAACCTATGCAAATGCATACCTCCTTACGTTGCCTTACTCTCCTACAACTTGTCACATTTGCTGGATGTGTTTGCTATCTTCAGACAGAGATTGTGTTTTATGTCATATACATCTGCAGAGGGTCCAAATGCAGCATATAAATGGATATATAGTAAACACTGGGATTGAAAGAATATTGAGTCTGCAGAATCAGATGGGGGAAAAGTCAGGAAATGCCAATAATAAGGTTGCTTGGGTAATTAGCTTCCTTGTGTATAGGGTTGCCATCTGATCATATTTTTCAAAATAACACAGGAAGTTTGTAATACAGCCAAAAGACAGTAGGAAATAACAGCAGGGACTGGGGTGGAAATCCTAACAGGCATAAGAGAATGGATTTGTTGTGCTATAGGTGATCTCAATATAGTGGGAAAGACAACACGTGGCTGTCTTCTTGGAGGGCAATTAAACAGTGATGATATGACTTCAGAACCTGGCTGAGCTGCTCCACTGGTTAGGGGTATGTAGATGCAAGTGGCAGGTGAGTGCAAAGTGTACTAGTAAAATATTGGCTTGGATCCAGCAGAGTGTTTCTGTGGGCAGAAGAATTTCTAGCCATGGAACTCGACTTTCTTGTCTCCCACCTCCTACTGAAGCCCAGAAAAGCTCCTGAGTTTCAGTGGAAGGAGGAGGTGATAAAGTTGTGCTCCATGAGCAAATTCCTTCCACCTGCAGAAACCATTGGATCACAGTTAGTGTAAGGGTATACATTTTGCAGGAATTTGTATAGTAATAGTGTGCTGTAAATCTTGAACCTACAGAGGCTATGGGACAAAAGAGGTTCTCGGCTTTGAACGAAATGTTACAATTTTGATTATCTGGTTTGTAGAATTGGGAAAATTGATCAAGTTGATGGAAGCAGGATACTAAAACTGGAACCGCTGATGACTGCATGAGAGTTCTAGATAGCTTTGTACAGGGATCCAAGGACTGATTTTGTGTGCAGATAGATACTAATACCATAAAATGAGCCATGCTGAATCAAACCAGTGATCCATCTAGTCCAGCGATGGCGAACCTATGGCACACGTGCCACAGCTGGCATGCAGAGCCCTCTCTGTGGGCACATGAGCCAAGTCGCCGGATCGATAGGTCTAGGGCTCATTTGGAGGGGGAATGCCTGGAACGACGTTCTGAGCAGAGATCACATGGGTTTTGGCCCTGCCCACGTGATTCCTTTTCCTCAACGCTGCCTCCCTGCTTGCCCGTCTCTTTAGCAGCAGGAAGCGGAGGCAGCAGACAGGCTGCTGGGGCTGGCTTTCTAAAGGAGAGTAAGCTCCTTTTATTTAACTTGCTTTACGATCATTTGTGACTCCTGAGTGAGTGAGTGAGTGAGAGAGAGAGAGACACTGACTGACTGACTGCAAGCCGGGCTGCTGGTGTAAATAAGGGCAAACTTATTTACTTGCTTATTATTACTTATTTACTTACTTATTAACTTGCTTTACTTTCATTTGTGGCTCCTGAGTGAGTGAGTGAGTGAGAGAGAGAGAGAGAGAGAGAGAGTGCTTGCATGCTGGGCTGCTGGTGTAAAGAAGGGCAAACTGCTTTGATTTAACTTGCTTTATTTTCATTCGTGGCTCCTGAGTGAGAGAGAGAGAGAGAGAGAGAGAGAGAGAGCCTGCAAGCTGGGCTGCTGGTGTAAAGGAGGGCAAGCTGCTTTGATTTAACTTGCTTTATTTTCATTCGTGGCTCCTGAGTGAGTGAGTGAGTGAGAGAGAGAAAGAGAGAACGAGAGAGAGAGTGCTTGCAAGCTGGGCTGCTGGTGTAAAGAAGGGCAAATGGCTTTGATTTAACTTGCTTTACTTTCATTCATAGTGAATGAGTGAGTGAGAGACTGCCTGCCTGCCTGCAAGCCAGGCTGCTGGTGTAAAGGAGGGCAAGCTGCTTTGATTTAACTTGCTTTATTTTCATTCGTGGCTCCTGACTGAGTGTGTGTGTGTGTGTGTGTGTGTGTGTGTGTGTGTGAGAGAGAGAGAGAGAGAGAGAGAGGTTAATTAGTTTGGACAACTGTATGAGTTGTTTTTTCTTAACTAAAACATCAGTATTCAGGTTTAATTGCAGTGTTGGCACTTTGAAATAAATAAGTTGGTTTTGTGTTGCAGTTTGGGTACTCGGGCTCAAAAAGGTTTGCCATCACTGATCTATTCCAACATCCTGTTTTACACACAGTGGCCACCCAGTTGCTCTAGAGAGTCAACAAACAGGGCATATAGGCCAGGCTTTCTCCCATTGTTGCCTCCTAGCACTAAAGGTTTTCTCCCTCTGAATGTGGACATTTCTTTTACTCACGATAGCTAGAAGCTATGGATGGACCTACTCTCCATTAATCTAATCCCCTTTTAAATCATCTGTGCTCCTGGCCATCACTACGTCCACTGGCAATGAATTCCACAATTTAATTACTCATAACAATTTACTTAACTATTGTCTGTCCTGTCATTTAATTTCAGAGTTAATGCTAGGTTGCATATTACACTACCCAAATTTAAGACAGTTGACCATTTCATTTCACATTGTCGTCTAGAAAACTCATCCAGAACACTTTGTATGTCTGGCAATCTTAGGTACTTCTTCCTAGGCCGTTTGGTGCAGGACAGTAAACACCCAATCAAGATTGTCAGAAGGGTAATGTGAGTTAGTATTGGGGGGGGGGCAGTGAACCAGTTTAGGAGCTGCAAGTTAAGTACAATTCTCAAGGATACAGATAAACACAAAGGACAATCTTGTTACAGCCTTGAACACCCCCTGCCACCCACTGGTAGTTTCACAGCGCCAACGTAAGCAGAGTTACACCCTTCTACATCCATTGAAGTCAAAGGCGGAACTTATGATGGCATTGTCGATGTTACTATATCTTGAGGCACTTGTGATGCACAGGGTAAACTTTCCATCTAGTGTTGCTTCATAACCAGTCCTAATGCCCGTGCAATGGTTCTGATTTTGTGTATATGATTAAGAAGTGGAAATTGCAGACATTGCTCTATTACTTTCTTGTAGGAACGTTACCTCAGGATTGTAAGATTTGGGGTTCTCTTTTAGCAATGGAGCTTTCGGTTCATCTTGTTATTTTGTTGGGACTGGAACATTGAATAGAACTGTATGTTAGTCACTTGCACCACAAAAGCTCCAGAGCTGTGACAGTTTGTTGCTGCAATAACATCCAGGAGGGATGTGGCATTGTTAAGACTAATTTTTTTTCTGTTGTAAGAAATGGCGTCTAGTAAAGGTAGTTCCCTGTGCAAGCACCGAGTCATTATTGACCCATGGCGGGACGTCGCATCATGACGTTTTCTTGGCAGACTTTTTGTTACAGGGTGGTTTGCCATTGCCTTCCCCAGTCATCTACACTTTACCCCCAGGAAACTGAGTACTCATTTTACTGACCACGGAAGGATGGAAGGCTGAGTCAACCTTGAGCCGGCTATCTGAACCTGGCTTCCGCCAGGATTGAACTCAGGTCGTGAGCAGAGCTTGGTCTTACTACTCTATGTCACGAGGCCTCTACTACGTAACGGTTTATGCTAGAGTGAAATTATGTTAGGCTGTAAGGTGCAACAAGTCTTCTGTTTGTTTCTGCTATTGAAACTAACTCCTAGATTCACTGCAATCCTAAGGAATGACTTTTGACTTAAAAATGGTACTAATACAGAATCATTAATCTAGGAGACGCAGGAAGCAATGAAGACAAGGGGAAAGAGTGTAAGGAATCAGGTCAGTATCAAGAAGAGGAACAGCAATTCTGGAATGCAACTTTCCTATTCATTTGGGGCAGACTGGGTAGCAGCCATTGGCTATCGGTAGTCTGCAAGGACTGGGTACATGCATCAGTTCATGAAAGGCCTTTGTTCTCTTGATGAGGAAGGACAAGTTGTCCTTTTGCTCAGTTGCTACCCTTTGTAGAAAATGTAATGGCTCATGACTGGAAATGATATTAGCATGGACATAATTCTGTAGCATTAAAGGAGGATTTAATTTCTCATTTAAAATTTCCCATCATTTTCTGAGTTAGTTGTTTGGCATGTTAGGTGTCCCTTCTGTGAGATCCCTTCACATATGCTTAGAATAGGTGGATACCTATATTTCTGCCAAACATATGCATATGAACTAGGACATCTTAGCCAGTTTAGAGTGTGTAGTGTGTAATGTGCACATCTAATTACATGTAATGTGTATTCTACTGCAAACACCAGACCAAACATGCATTTGTGGGATGATATGGGTGATGCTAAAAATGCAATGTAGGCTTGACTAGCCGTTGACGCTTTCTAATGTTTTTGCATTTATAATTGTAGTTTGAGTAGCTACAGTTGCAGTGCACATCGTGGAGTCAGCTGGTTATAAAGACTGAATCCTCAAGATTCATAGTAATTACTTTAACAAGAGCAAGCTCCTACTCTTCATAGTTGTTTAATGTACTTTGCCAGCTGTGCAGGTTTCATGCTAAGCAACAAGGTGCCTATGGAGACAGATTGGAAGAAAACTCCTCGCAAAGACTATGGGTTGGATCCAAACTAAACTGGCAGCTCCCACCGATGATTCCTCTCCATTGCAGAATCCTCACTTCCATATGTCATCCCTCAGGGGCCTTTCTCCCCCAGGAACATCATTTCGTGAAGACGGAGGGCTGCAATGGGAGAGGTGAAGTGGGAAAGTTTTGTTCTGCCATTGGATAAGGTTTTGGGATCCAACCCTGGGTGACCTTCTCTCCACAACAAGTAAACAAAACAGCATTCCGTAATGTCAGGCTAAAAAACATAAATCACTACAAAACGATTGATTACCTGATCACTGTGTTTAGTAGATGGCCCGAGCAGATCGAATCCTTAACTGCTCAACCTTTTCAGGTACTACCTTAAGTTCTGATCCTGTTCAAGGTGACTGAAGAGTTTGTTGACTGTGACTTGGGGGCTTTCTCTCTGCGAGGCAGTGCTTGCTGTAAAGGAGGTTATGGTTAACTGGCTGGGCTGGGCATCAGCACTCTGTTGGCTCAAATCCCAACTACCACCATAAACTCAGTAGGTGGCCTTGTGTAAGCCACTCTTCTCAGCCCAGCTCCCCAGCTGTATTGTGGGGACAATAATAACACTGACTTTGTTCACTACTCTGTGTGGGGCGCTACTCTGTCTAGAAGAGCAGTGTATAAGCACAGTTATTATGGTATTGTTGGGCAGCACTCCATTCCATTCAAAGCACACACAGAGACAGACAGACACAGAGTTCTCACCTTTTCTTTGCAAAGGTGAGAACTATATTCACAGTGCTTGGCTTTCTCTGTAGCAGCACCAGTACTATATAGAGTGTTCACCTTACAGGGAGAAGTCATTTGTCACCAGGTAAACCCTGGCTTTTTCTGCAGGCTGATCTGTGTTGTTTTTAATTGTTTCATTGTTTGAATCTACATACATTTTAGCGACTCGTTAATTCACGTCAGAGCTCTTAATGGCGATATTGTGAATTGCATGTTTTCATTATTGTAATCCACTTTGGGTGCCATATGAATGGCTGAGAATATGGCACACAAACATTTGAACAAGTAAATGTATTACTTGGGAGTAAGTAAAATTGAATTAACTTACTTTCCTATCACTATTGTTAGGTTCCCAGTCTAAGAAAAAGAAAGGAGTTCAGATTAAAGCAGAGCGGCAGCAAGTGGCTGGGAGGCTGGAGATAATGCCAGGATTCTGTCTGTTGTGTTCTGTGAATGTCTGTGTCTTCTGCTGAATGCTATCAGCCTTCCCAAACCCTCTTTCCTTGTCCCATTCTACACCAGATCCATTTACTTCTGTTTCTGTCTGACCACCCTGTCTATCAGAGAGGAGGAATGAGGAAAAAGGGTAGTGAAGATTTATGATTGTATTGTGTTGTGTTACTTTCTTCTGCTGCTTTCTCCGTTTGCCCAACCAGCAAGTGATAATATTGTTCCTAAGACTTCCACGTGTGAGTTTCCAAGGTGGATTATAATGTGTATATATATAAATCCCCTGAGAGAAAAGATGGACAGTTTCCTGGCTGCCTTTGACTGTAGTCCTTTCCCATTAGTACCTTAATCAGGACTTTGCCTAACCTACAGCAGCTACATTTTCTGCAGGGCTCCTTGCTGTGTATCTCACTGTTTGCTGCTTCGTACCTGACCCACTTTACATGCAGGGCAATTTTCTGGGATTCATTTGTAGGCAGTCCTTAGACTGCACTCTTTGCACTCTTTTTTAAAAAATGTGGGTATTATTTTGCTGTGAGTTTGGAGCACTTTTAAATCTGTTCCCATAATCTAAATGTTCTAATCTGGAAAAAGGCAAAGCACATCTGAAAAAACAATATTTTTTGCATAAAAAGTTTTATTTCATGCATTCTTTAAAAAAAGACATTAACTGTGATTTCAGTTTGGTGGGCAAACTGTGGAGTCAAATTGTGTCTGTGGTTGCCACCTAATCAAGCTGTATCCTCTGAGGACCTTGTTTCTGTATGTTTTTTATAATACAATAGGCATAAGGTAAGTTTCTATCTGAGAAATAATCAAAGGGCCGTTGGTCTCCCATTAACCTGAGCTTTGAAGGTTCAAAAAGTGTTATATAAAGGTTAGTTGGTTTGTTTGTAGTCCACCTTCATAGCATGCTGTTTAAATATTTGGATGTATTATTTATGAAATTGTCCTTGATACTGACTGTATTAATCTCACACTGTGTAATCCGCCTTGAGTCTCAGCGAGAAATGCGGGCCGCACATACATACATACTTGCATAATCTTGCATGGAAAAACTTCATTGATGCTACTTTTCTTGCAGCTGTTGGGTTGAGCAGAGCATGGGATGGGGCACAATAGAGAAGCTTGCCAGTATGAACTACTCATTATCTTATTACCTCCAGAGAAGTCAAGGCCGCTGTTTTTGTCTCTCCCCCTCTCCCCCTGGTTATTTCCTCTCTCTTGCTTCCATATTCTCTCACAATATTACACTTTTAGATTTCTTTCCAAAGTCAAACACTAGTGCCGTGACTGGCTTGCACAAGGGGAGCTGAGTGAGAGCAGAAGTCTGGATGAGAAATTAGCGAGAGCAATTATTAGTATTTGAGTAATTATCAGCATCAGGATGCGGAGAAAGGTTAATAAGGAGGGCTTTTTTGGGTAAATGTTTATTCCCCTAGGTGGAAGAGTTGGGGAGGAAGAAACAGGTTTCTTAGTGGATTCTGATTTACAGACTTCCTTCTTCACATCCTGTTTCTTTCTCTTCTCACCTTGTGTGAGATATGAGGTGGAAGTGTCTTGAAGGAAAAGAATCCTTCACTGGCAACTCCTGGGCACTTTTCTAAATTATTTGTTACATTCCAGCTATACTGGAGCTGTATCCTGTTTCAGGAGGAGAAACAAAATTGGAGAGGTTTAGGCTGTAAGCTATTTATTCTGTCTCATTCCTTTCTGGTCTTCTTTCTTTGAATACATTTTCTCCTCACAAAAGATGAAGTTTTCACTCTTTCCTTTCTTTAGGAAGGCGTTTTCCTCAGAGCTACCACTGAAAGTGTTTTTGCATATGAATTTCTAGGAGATATACCAGAATACGTTCTGGGACCTGGGAGAAGAGATCAAAAGCTGTTAACGCATTTTGTCAGGTTCTCTATGAATGCCCAAAGGATCACAAATAAAAAGTGAGGTAAAAACATGTGCAGCCATGCATAACTCCTTCCTTTTGCCTTCTCTATCCTGTGACTCCTTGAGCAAGACCTGTTAACATAGGGCAGCTTTACTTGTGCACTTACGTTAAAAGATTTTGTTGTGTGTCCTGCTCCAAACCATGTGTGTAAGTGTGCAAGTAAAATGCTTACTTGCTAACATGCTTAGAGTAACAAAGCCTACCAAAAACATGATAATATAAAAGACATATGGGCTTATAAATAGCTATGTAGTTGACTGTGGCAAGCAAGAATACAACAGACAAGGAAACTTAGAAGAAGGTCATTCTGTTTTTTCTTTGAGACGCAAATTACTAACATGTGTATGGGCAGGCAGGCTATTAAGAATTTTTCTATAGCGGTAAATTTTCTGCAAGGCTGTTTTCAAACTTTCCCTTAGATGTATGCTGAGGAGCAAAGTATGCGTATATTTGATGTGGGTAAAAGCGTATGTGCCACTGCTCATCATCTCTGTTTAGATTTTTCCTGCTTGTCTCTTTTAAGCAGTGCATGTTTGACTTGGGTTACTGTAAAACCTTGAACATGTGGCATTTACTTGCTCTGAGTTCTTTAGTTTAGTAAGGAGTGCTTGATTTGGAACTTTGCTTTATATGAGGAATTGGTTGTTCAGTAATACTTCTCTGATTCTTACACAACTCAGTAGAAAGAGGTGTGTCACAAACCCAATGATATTTTGTGGAATCTTATCTTATTGTGTAAAGCAGTGAAAGAATGGTAGTAATGTTGGAGAGGCAACATTCCTATTCCTTAGGTTTGGCTACTGCTATATGACAACACTTCCTTTCATATGCATTGAAAGCTTTTCTCTAGCCCTGTTGATTTCCCAGACGTCCAACGTTTTTATCTGTTGCAAACTTCATGTGAAAATAATTACTCTTACAGATGCAATTTCACTCATAAATGCAGATGCCTAAACATCCCTGCAGTAAAATCTACTCCTTGCTTCCATGCCTGCTGCCTTTATTCTCTTGAGAATATATTAGAGTTTCACAATGGTGGCCAAGATTTGGGGGAAACCATAAGTTAAGTTCAAAGCAATGCTATTCTAAGTGTGCATTATGATGAATAGACAGTCCACTCATTTATTAACTTTTAAAAACTTCATTTATAACCTGCCCTTTTCTCCATTGGGGATCAAAAGTAGCTTATAGCATTCTCTTCTCTTTCATTTTATCCTTATAACAGCCCTCTGAGGTGAGTTAGGCTGAGAGTGTGTGACTGACGCAAGGTCACCCAGCAAGCTTCTATGGCAAAGTGAGGATTTGAACCTGGCTCTTCCAGATCCTAGTCCAGCCCTCTAGCCACCACACCACACCACACTGACACAGTCTGCAAAGGTGAAGGCAGCATGTATTCTTGACTGAGGTGTACACTGTGCCACAACTGCTCCTGCTTAGCTGTTCAACAAGCCGCTGTTGACTGTGCTTTAGAATAATGTAAAGCATCTTTTATCTGCCAGGTGAATTTCTTTTCCTATAGACGTAATAACTAGACATGAAAATAGCATGTCAGTCTTTGTGATGTCCACATATGTGTTCTACGTGTTGGTGGCATTCTTAACCTCAATGTATTCTCATAACAGCACTGTTAGGAAATTTAGAGTGTAAAATAGTGAATGGCTTACACTCTCCCAGTGAGTTTCATTGGTGATCAGGAATTTCAAGCCCAGTGCCCCTGGTCAAAGTTCAGCACATTTAATGCTGTATCACACTGGCTCTGATATCTGCTTCAGTGGAGACATTGCTTTGATTCTATGTTATGTTATTAGCTATCTCATTTTCTTCCCCATGGTGGATTAATATAATTGTAGAATTACCCCAGTACTTAAATGTTACTGTTGGAATGACTAACACACCCACAGATCGATTGTAAAACCAGGGTAAGAATGTATTGATGTACTGCGCTATGAATATGGTGCATAAAAGGACTGGAAGGGTGCATTTGTCATGGTAGTACAGCCTGTGGGAAGCTACAGTTGTGATGATGAAAAGTAAGAGAACCATTCTGGTGGCTATTGAAAGCAACTAGTTCTTGTGGCTATTGAAAGCTACTAATTACAGGTCCAGACAGCTGCAAAAACTGGCATGGCAACACCTTTTCTTTTTAGCCAAATAGTGGGGTTATAGGAATTAACAGCATTTCAATTTGTGCTGTATTTATTGTCAGATAGAATGAGCTTTTTTGAGAATAAGAGGCCATTTGCTAAGCAGGATAGCATTGGACTGGGGAGATCTCGATTCAGATCTCTACTCAGCCATGAAACTCAGTAGGCGAACTTGGCAAATTACTCTCTCTCAGGCATTGGGGGAAGAAATGGGGAAAGTCCCATGCGTGCTGCTCTGAGCTGCTTGGAAGGCAGGCAGGAAACACGTAATAAATACATACATTGAGAGTATGCACAATGCAGATCTGCAGTGAAACCTCCGGGTAGTTGCATGGAGAGATTACAACAGCTTCTATAATACCCCTTCTCCCCCTTTTTCTTTTGCAAAATGCAATTCAAAGTATTACTTCGTGGACAATGAAGTTCTTGGTAGGGTATATTAGGGCATGTGAAAAAGACCTATCATGCCATTGTCGTTTTCTTTGATTGTTCCCCGTGGACCCTCTTAGCAATGTCCTATGAGCTTTCCAGCACGCACAAGATATTGCCTCATATATAGATTTCTGATAGGCTGGGTTGGTTAGTATTTGCTTTATTTTGCCTCTTTTATTGCTTGAATTGTTCATTTTGTATATATTTTAATAGAATGCTACTGGCACTGGCCTTTGGATCTTTTAGGGGGTAAAATGAATGGATAAACCTCAGATGTATGTACAAAGCAATGTCGATTACTAATGCAGATCTTCTGGTAACTTCAGATAGTGGCCTATTGACAAAGCTTTTAGCATTCAGATAGAAATAATTGACCAGCAGGGGGTTACTGCTCTTGTAATGACCTGTATTTTGTATGCAGGAGGAGCAGCTTGCACAATCAATGCAAGTTCCCAATTTAGGATTTTGAAATTCAACTTAACTCAAGGCTGCTTCACACATTGTGACAGAAACAGAGGAATAGCTTTGTTACAGTACAATCCTAAGTAAAGTCACTCCATTCTAAATGGGTATAACTCTGCTTAGGATGGCACTGTCAGTCTGTTGCAGCAAAATTAAACTGGACTTTCATGACACCTTAAAGACATGTTTTTATTTTTGCATAAGATTCTATGGACTAGTCTCCACTTATTCAGATGCATTTGCCAAAGTATGCTGTGATCCGCAAAGTGGGTTGTAGTTCATAAAAGTTTATGCTGGAGTAAAAGTGTTGCTAGTCTTTAAAGTGCCACAAGACGTCTGTTTTTGGTGTAATAGAAGCATGCATAAAAATGTAGCCTATAGCTGCTCCCATTCTGTACTGTGAGGGGGACAATGCATATTTCATTCACTGGATTCCATTCCCCTGGGAGACATGCAGCATAGAGTCAGGGGGGGGGGCCAGGGAGATTGGTCTGTCCCCTTATGTTACCATCTTCCACCAGTGGGTGAAGACTTTTTTGTTTCGTTTGGCATTCCCTCTGTGATCTCTCCGTCCTGTTCAATGTCTTTTGTTTTTAATATTTTAATTGTTTTTGTATTGTATGTTTTTAGCTCTGTATTGTATGTTTTAATGATGTGGTGGTTGATTTTAATCATTTTAAAATGTGATTTTATTATGTATGTTTTAACTTGTTATCCACCTTGGTGGCCCTTATGAAGGCAGAGAGGTGGAATATAAATTTTGTTAAATAAAGATAAAGATGTGGTGAAAAAAAGAGGTACAGCTACTTTACATGTTTGTGAGAGTAGTCTAGGACCATGGATTGGCACGGTAAATTGAGGCAAGGAAGAACAGGTGGGATTGATTGGCAGGTTAGAAGGTACTGAAAGCCAAGAAGTATTGGCTAGTGATTTTGGTCATCTGAAGGTCATGGCCATCAGTAGAATAAAGGAGGTTTTAGCATAGTAATTAGGAAGAGCATTGTAATGTTTGCAAGAGGAGTTGGCAGCTGCAGACATACATTCCAGTACTTCCTTCTTTTCCACTGTGCAGCTGTCAGGCTGTGTGAGACCTCCTCACAATCACACCTGCATTCCTGGACACCTTCACCACAGGCCTAAGCCCCGCTCCCTGCAGGGGTGCAGCGTTTCCACATCTCTGCCTCTGTCTATCAGTCTTTCTTAGCTCAGGGGTGTCTCTCCTAATCAAATACATTTGTTTTGTAAATCTGGCTAAAAATAATCTGGGGCTGGTGTGCGCTGGATGTTGGCGGTGAATCAAAGGCGCCACTCTAATTAGACGGGCCCCGGTTTGTTTGTGAGCCGCATATATTTCCATGCTAATCAGCTGCACGCCAGGATCCTGCCTTCTAAGCCCCGCTTCCTTTGCCTGATTGGAAAGTATGCAAATGGATGGATGGAGTCTATTTATTGCAACAGGGGAAGTGAAACTACAACATGCTCTGTGGGGTTTTATTTGGGGGCTAGGGGGAGAAGGATTAGGTGGAAGTCTGGAAAGATGTTCCAATGATTCAATAATTATTAAGAAACTCGGGGCACCCAAGTGAGTTACTAAATGCTCTTTAAGTAATAGTCAAGTCAGATGTGTATTTTGCCCATGACTGGCCACTGTTCTCAAATTATCTTGATGCTGCAGAAATCATTTGGGGAGTAGAAGACTTTTAGGCCAAGAACCTCTGTGCCTTCACTTCCTAATCAGTAAAATGTTCCCATATTGGGATGCTGTGAGAAATAAGAGCACATGGATAATAAGAACATTGGGGCTTTGTAAGCACCTAAAGCTGAAGGAGCAATTGTTTTCTGTGGGTAGACAGTGCTGCTTTTTGCAAAACTTCACAGCAATGTGTGGGGCAACAGAGCTACTGATTTCCATGTTGCATTTCAGTATTATAGGTAGCTTTGGTGTCTGTAACCAATTCTGGATCTATTTTGAGGTGGGATTTACAGGTACAGATGCAGAAAAAAAGATTTTCCCATTTATGTCCAGTTGTTACATTTGCCTGATTTCCAAAAACGATCGGAGAAGCAACTTTTGATAAGACTTTTATATGGCCAGGTTGTTTGCTTCCAAGTTGATAAATAATCTAAAAGATTTTCTGAGTTGTGGATCTTCTGCCTTAGGGCCCTGAGGATATAGACCTAAAAAATGTATAGGTTTGCTGTGACTCTGTTGTTGTTGTTGTTGTTGTTGTGACTAATGCCATGACCGGTTCAGTTAAATCATAGGATGTTGAAGCACAGTCTAGTCCTATTTGTATGGATTACTTCAGTTGGTGAGGCCTGATAACGTGGACAAGTTGCTTAGAATTCTGCACTCTGCACCTTCTAGTGACTATCCTTGACTCTCTCAGCTCATAGTAACTACCTTGGTTGGTCAGATGGATCCAAGAGATAATTAATTCTTTCTGACTGCCCTGAAACAAGCAGCCATGAGTAATAGTTCTGACTGCCCTGAAACAAGCAGCCATGAGACCCCCTCCTGAAGAAGGCAAATTACCTAAATAATTACTTCTCAGTGGTCAATATTCCATTCTCGGAAATGGTGCTGAAGCAGATGGTGGTAACCCACTTTCAAGTGGTCTACAAGGGAATGGATGAGCTAGACCCGTTTCAATCCAGATTCAATCCAGAGTGAAATGAAGGTTTCCGATAGAAATGGCCTTGGTCATCCTGCCTGATGATTTTCCACAGGAGAGTGACAGGCAGAGAATGCCTGTTCCCTGCTGATTATTTTGGGCCTCTTGGTTGCTTTCAGTACCATTGGCCGCTTCCACACACGTTGAATAATGCACTTTCAATGCAGTTTCGCTATCCTTTAGAAGTGGATTTTTTGTTCCACACATGGAAAATCAGTTTCAAATGTTCACTAAAGAGTATTGAAAGTGGATTATCCAACATGTGTGGAAGCAGCCATTGATTGGTATCCTTCTGGAGAGGCTAGCTGTGTTGGTAGGAGGCCATTATGCTTTGGTAGTTTTGCTTGTACTTGTTCTGGGGGCAGTGCTGTTTGGCCTTGTAGCGTGTATGCTGTAGGATCCCTCAGGGGATCTATTTTGTCATTCCTGCTATTCGACATCAACATGAAACCATTGGGAGAGAACAAGCAGTGCTTTAGATGATGGCCAGTAAACTACATCTCAATCCAGACAAGATTGAGGTGCTTGTTGGTCAATGACAAAGCCCATGAGGACTGAGGATACAACCTGTCCTGGAGGGAGTTACATGCCCCTGAAGGAACAGGTTCATATTTAGGAGTACTGGATCCTGGCCTGTGGTTGGAGGCCAGGGTTTTTTCTGTGTTGGTCTGCCCTCCCAGTTGAGGCTCAGCTGGCACCTACTTTACTGGTTTTTAGGAGTTATCTTTACTGGGTTTTAGGAGTTACCTTATTGTTAAATCTCTGAGGACCAAAACATGTCCCATGACTGACAGGTTCCTTCTTTTTTGGGTGTGTGTGTTCTTATGTCCTACTGCTAGCCTGTTTTTTTAAAGGAATAACATTTAATGCTGCTGTATGCATGCATAGGTGCTTGTAGATGAAAATTCTTCATAGAAATATGTGAAGGACAAGCAGTGGCTGTTCCTTCTGGCTGTTCAATCTATACAGCCACTTTGAAGATTCCAGAGAGCTGAACCTTTCAGAGTGTTCAGTAATTCTGGCAGATTATAAACTGGATATGTCATAGAATTAGGAGAGAGATCAAAATGCCTCTGAGTTCAACTCCATGCTGTGAGGTAACCACTGATACCTTACAGTTAAACTTATGCTGGTGTCTCTAGTGTGCCATAAGCAGAAAGCAGGTGCACCGAAGAAAGTAGGTTACTTAGCTGGAAATGACTCATGGTGAGCAACCAGGTGGCAACTGAATTAAAAGAATTAATCTTGTTGTATATCCCCCTCCTTTTCTTGACTGTGACCCTGTGACACCTTTTAATGTGGTTGTGACCTCTGTAGTGAAAGCACTGTCTTCCGTGTAAGCTTTATTGTCGTAGTGAGTAGTAATTGGATTAAAGTAATTTCTGTATCCCTGTTATGCCTGGAACAGATGTGCTGGCTGGCTGCTTGTTATTTACTGCTGGCTGTAAATGCCCTTATAAAGTGCGGCCCAGCGGCCAAACTCTTGGGTCCTTGATATCAGAAGCAATAGTGTCCCCCTTTTGTAGCAGTGCTGTATGCCAGCCCTCCACTAGCTCTCAATGTGTGGCTCTTTACATTTGTTGGGCGCTATGTCAGTAATGAGCAGGCAGCTGCATTAGGGTGTAGCCTTTTTGGTACACCAACTTTTTGACACAACGAGGAGCCTTTTGAGAGCCCTGCTATTATGAGGTTGCTGGAAGGCTCAGCATGGGAGAAAAAGCTTTCTTGAAATAAAGCTTGTGTAGAATGGCAGAATGATGATTAATGGGTTCATGATGATCCGTCTCTTACAAGCAGGTGGAGAGGGTGAATGTTGAGATAAATGAAAGATCGCTCAGAGTGACCCCGTGGTAGAAAAGCTAGGCTGCATGGACTGTGCAAGGAGGCGGCAAGATACTGGCATATTTGCATGCAGTTATCTGTCCACAGTCATGGTGACGTTTCTGTACCTGCATAGTCTCAACAGCTTCAGCAGCTGCTTCTCTTCCACCAACTCTTTAGAAATACCAAATGGAGGGCTCAAAACTATTAAAACAGCTTATTGCAGTTTTTCCTTCCCCTCTGAAATACTCATGAAGTTTCCAGTTGACACCCCTTCCCCTCCACCTGTGACAGGCTGTCTGTACTTCTTCTGAACACCGATTCATTTTACAATACCAATAACATTTGTTTTAAAGAACATAGCATAATTTTATTATAGATTGATGTAGCTGTTATTCTACATAGCTGTTTTAAGAGATATAAAGGAATGGAAAAAATGACAGATTATTGCAGTAAAGTGGTAAAGAAACTGGATGACTGACCAGAGATGGTGGATGCTTAATTCTCACGTGTTAAATAAGGGATTGTAAAAACAAATGAAGGGAGGGTTTCTGTTTGGATGAACCTCCTAGACTCTGATTTGTATCTAGTGAAAGATTTCTGCAAAGTTTTGCTGATTTCCGCCCCCTCCCCGCCCACTGCAGACTGCCAACTCTTCCCTCACATCATGTCCCTGTGGGTCCACCGTCTCCCAGAAGCAGCATTTCAGGTGTGATTTTCAGCTGCAGCAGGAAGACAAAGGTAGAGAAGTCCCATTTTGCTGACAAAAATCACTTCTATTGGCTAAAATTATCACTCAATCCAAGACTCTACATTTCTCCCTTGTCTTGCCCCATGGCAGCCAAAACATCCCTATGGAATGGGCTTCTTGGATATTCTCACCTGTCTCTGTTCTTTCTTCTCAAACATCAGGTTGTAGCTTGGGCATAGCTGGAAGCAGTGAAGCTTCAAAGTCCTTGAGTAGAGGGCTGACAGACA
The DNA here is from genome assembly GCF_028583425.1 of Eublepharis macularius. Taxonomy (NCBI): domain Eukaryota; kingdom Metazoa; phylum Chordata; class Lepidosauria; order Squamata; family Eublepharidae; genus Eublepharis; species Eublepharis macularius. The sequence continues at coordinate 122,647,358 of NC_072793.1, forward strand.
GGACAGAGACTGGAGATCTGGGATATCTGGGGTATAGTGCTTCCTTTCGACCTGGTCACTACTGGTCTGAAATTGGTACACAGTTCCTTTTCCATGTAATAAAAGTTATATCAGGATCCTGCCAGCAGTAATAGGTCCAAATGCTAACACTCTGTCCTTTCTTCCTTCAGATCCTGGTAGACCCTGCCAATCCCCTTGGACGTTCAGCACTGCAGTATGAGAATGTTGTGGCCCACGAAGGCAGCTCCATTCTGCGGGACCTGGTCCTCAGCCCTGATCTCCAGTACCTCTATGCCATGACTGAAAAGCAGGTATGTCATACAGTCATTTTTATTCAGCTGGTTCTTTGACAGAATTGTAACCTCAGCCTTAGTGAAGCTAAGGCTGCCTACAGGCTGTCTTGCATACAGCAATAGTTCATGCAGTGTTGCCTTGTATAGAACTGTTTTAATGTTGTGGGTTTTTTGCATTGGGAGGGGGGGAAGAAGACTGAAAAGTGGCTCCATGGAACAATTATGACTGCAGAGTAGATGGAGATGGCTTGTTTGTGGTCTGTTGCTGCCGTGACTGGTTGGCCTGTTGGCAGACTGGGTGGTGGTTTTGGACTTTCCTTGGTAGCCAGTGCCAGCTGATGGGTGGGACCACATTGCACCCAGTGTCTCCCACAAAGCTTCACCAACTGGAGAAGAGAGTGGGAGAAGCCGGCGCTGATCAGCTTCTCAGTGCTGGAAGGAGCGGCTTGGCTCCTGGAAGAGGACTACTAAGCTGTCCCATGTGTCAGGATAGTAGCTGGGGTAATGGTTGTGTGAGGCCTGAGGGTGTCCCTGAATGCAGTGGAATCCCAGGAATAGCCTGGATCTGAGGAAGTTTGGTTCCTCAGACTCCTAGAGAAGAAAGGACATGGTAGGAAGAGGGGGACTAGAGTGGAATGCAGGCTGAGGTTTAAGGGAGCTTCCTAAAGGATGGGTCAGGACTCAATTTAGAACATGGAGCATTGGTTAGATATACTTTCTGTAGTGTTGTTTCACACAGTGCCCTGTTCGGGAAACATATCCACAGCATTATAGGAAGTGTTACTGTATGTGGAGTTCTTCCACCATTGTCACATGGGTTAGGGTGGCGCTGACAGATTTTTGAAGTAGCCCAAAAAAAAAAAATCCCACTTTGTAAGAATGCACCATTGTTTTTACTACAGCAGTTCTAATAAGAGGCTGTGCTACTGAAGCAGGTGTGCAATCTATTGCCATAAAAGTATTTTGCACTGCAATTCCAAGCAGAGGCTCTCCATTCTAAGCCCTTTGATTTCAATGGATTTAGAAGGGAGCTTATTTATTTATTCTTTTAAAATATTTATACCCCATCTTTCCACAGTGTCCAAAATGGTTTACAAAATATATACAAACACAATTAAAAATGCAATTAAATACATGCATCAGAATAATGAACTTAAGACTGCAACTTTGTCACTTCCAGCTGCCAGAAGCCCCTCGTCATCACTCAGTGGCTTCTGCTTGGAGCACTGGTGGCTCCCTGGCACCACAAGTAGTGGCTGTTGTATCTGGGATAGTACTGAAAAAGGGTTCATAATTCACTAAGTTTTGATGGCGGCACAGCTGTACTGAAATACTTTGCCAGTTTTCCTACAGACTCCAACTCACCTGCAGAGTTCACTGAAACATTTGTTTGATCCATTTAGCCCTTTATTCCTTCTTGGGTTGCTATTATATTGTTAGCTATTCCAGGAAAGGGGATTGAGAGGCAGTGTGTGTAGTGGTTAGAATGTTGGAGTAGGATCTGGGAAACCCCGGGTTCAAACCCCTCCTCTGCCATGGAAGCTCATTGGGTGTCTGTGGACCAGCCACACTTTCTCAGCCTAACCTACGTCACATGCTTGTTGTAAGGATACAGTCAATGAGAGATGAATGATGTTAAAACCACTTCATCCCCATTGCAGGGAAAGGTGGGGTAGAAATGAAATAAATAAATAAAATAAAATAAATGTCAACTTAAGCAATTAAGGGTCAAACTTTCAGCAGCATAAAAGTATATGGGTCAAACTTTCCAGCAGCAGACCCTTTTCAAGCTGGAAGGCAGTCCTAATCTTATTTAAAGTTTGGGTCTGATTTTTAAAGGAAAAGGAGCATGTAAGTAAATAGCACTGAACCTTCCCCTTGTATCTCCCCATAGGTTCTCCCTTTAAACTCCCTACATTCCGCAGAGTTCACATCTAGTACTAGAGATCAGATGAAGAAAAAAGCAGTGGGTGGGGGATGGCAAACTGCAGGGGAAGTAAGCTGTGGACAAGGGGGAAATTTAGCATCCCTCACCTGCACGCTCCTTTCACTCTAAAAATGTTGACCTTACATTCACTTAATACACAATCTGGGTAGAATTGGATTTAAGCAAATGGGTCTGCTGCTATCACTTCTACTTTGGCCTCCAGAGAACTCTGCTTTTCAGCATCATTAAATCATGTCTGATTGAATTCTCAGGTGTCTGTTCCTGGAATGAATAATTCCTATTTGAGTCTGTCCTGAGGGGAAACAAACTTATTATTAGGAAGCCAAAGAATCATAGGTACATGCAGCATCTCTTATAAAGACTCATTAGGCCTCTTTTTGAAAAACCTCCATCATTTAACAGATTGCCTGGGTGCTACCAGCTCTAGGGAAACTATAGCTGCATTGCTGTAGTAAGATAAATAATGTGCTTATGAATGAGGGGCATCAGAGTTGCATTGTGACTGAGTAGTCCAACTTCATTTCTGTCATGCTTCAGAGTCCAGGTTTTATCATGATCTGTATTTTAATGGGTTATTTGGAGCTTTGGGTTTCAGTGCCGTCTCTGCTTCCTTGTCCAGTATAGCTGGATTTTGGTTGAAAGGAGAAAAGGAGAAAGAAGTTATGCAGCTGGAAAGAAGAATTTAAATTTCTGACCTTTAGCTGGAAGGCATGAGGTGTGTCTGCCTCTCTTACCCTTTGCTTATAATGGAAAGCTAGATTAAATGGGACTTTCCTCAAAAAGCTATCTAGACAAAATTTTATGTAGAGGGAAGAAAACACAAATCTATTTGTACAGAAAACGTAGGCGAGATAATTTGGCAACTGCTGTGCTTGCTGGGATAGAAGCTCATAGTCCAAGGCTTTCACTGAACGCCCTTGGTATATCAGGAAATGTTCGTGAAGAAGGAGGTGAAGGGCATGCTAACAGAACTTGGGACAAGCTCTCGTACTGTTTAGCTTGTGATTGGTTCATTAAAGTTATTTACTTCATGTATATGTATATAACTTGGCCTATGATTAAACCGTGCTTGATTAGTTGTGGTCATTTTAATGCTGACACTTGAAATGCAAAAGTAGAGCAGAACAAAATCATAAGGATTAGTGGCTCAGCTTCACAGCATTCACAGCTTCATTCCTGGAGCTGTGGTTTGGACCAGAGTCCAACAAATCCTAGTGCCAGGTCGCCATGGCACCTAGAAATTTCATTGTGCCACCTAGTATTTTCAGCAATGGTTTTATTTTGGCATTGCTTGGCAGTTCTTGGTGGAATACAAAGCTTATTTATATTTTCAGATCAGAATGTTTTGTTGCATAGCATAAAAAGAAATGTGCATCAGGTTCCTGTCGTTGCTTGTTTATGTGTACACTTAAACATTCAGTGACGGTAGACGAATTCATTTCTTAATGAGATGTAGTTTATTCTGACTCCAATATTCTTTTGAATGGAGCTTGTAAACAACAACATTGGGATTATGAGAATTTGGGAAGAAGTTAGGTTAGGGTTAGAGATTAACTTTTTGGCTGTTGTGGGTTTTCCGGGCTGTATTGCCGTGGTCTTGGCATTGTAGTTCCTGACGTTTCACCAGCAGCTGTGGCTGGCATCTTCAGAGGTGTAGCACCAAAAGACAGAAGTCTCTCAGTGTGAGACTTCTGACACTGAGAGACTTCTGTCTTTTGGTGCTACACCTCTGAAGATGCCAGCCACAGCTGCTGGCGAAACGTCAGGAACTACAATGCCAACACCACGGCAATACAGCCCGGAAAACCCACAACAGCCATCGTTCTCCGGCCGTGAAAGCCTTCGACAATTAACTTTTTGTTTGTGGTAATTTCAACCAAAATTACACCACTATCATATTTTTAACCCTGAAAAATGGCACAAGAATGAACATTAAAAAAATCATTGTGATGAGCCAGTTTGGTGTAGTGGTTAAGAGCACGGGACTCTAATCTGGAGAGCCGGGTTTGATTCCTCACTCCTCCACAAAGCCAGCTGGGTGACCTTGGGCGAGTCACAGTTCTCTTGAGCTCTCTTAGCCCCACCCACCTCACAGGGTGATTGTTGTGGGGTAATAATAACACTTTGTAAACCACTCTGAGTGGGCATTAAGTTGTCCTGAAGGGCGGTATATAAATCGAATGTTGTTGTTGTTGTTGTTGTTGTTATTATTATTATTATTATTATTATTATTATTATTAGTATAGTTGGGGGGAGCAGGGAGAGGAAAGACTGTCCGAAGCCCATCAGTAAATGGGCAATGGTGGTAGAAGCAAAGTGCTTTAAGCGGCACCAAGTGTGAAGGGTGCCCTTTCTGCTTTACCTTTCCCTCCCTTCTCCTCTGACACCTAGTTGATTGGGAGGGGGGTCATTAGGTTTGAGAGAGAAGAAGCCAATTAGGGAGTGGGGGAAAGAGAAGGGAGAGAAATGGGAGAGAAGGGAGAAACTGGAGGACAGTGAGAGAGAGGATTTTCTTCCCTTGCAAATTTTGTGGGTCCCCCACTTACTTACTTTACATCCTACAATGCTTTTGTTACAGCTGTAATAAAATTACAAGAAATGATGACAAGGTTAGGACTAAATTTTATGAGAGGAATAATTATAAATATAGTCATTAAAATAAAACTCTGAAAAATAAGTCTGGCTCCTAAATTTTTAGACTGATTTCTAAAGCCAAAGAAAATGTGTCAAGCCTTGGCTTAGGCAGTAGGCTAAGAGCTTTCAAATAGAGTGACAACCAACCATTTATGTAATATATGAGGATGTGAGCCAGCTGGCCTTGCACTTTGGCTCAGTCATAACACCTTGTCTATGAACATCATACGGGAACTAAAGGCTATATATGATGATGCAACAATGGAGAGAGATAGAAAGAAAGGAAAGGGATACCCACATAGCTAAGTTTGTTCCCCTTCCCCCCAGTACAAACACTGAAACAATAGCTTACATGGGTGAATGAGGCCATAACTCCATTGCCCAAGGGTGATGTTTTACTTCCTCATCCAGAAGGCAGCCTCAGAAGTAAAAGCAGAAGCTTCTCAAAAAAAGGAAAGAGTCACAGAAAGTGTGACTCTATGTAAGAGGGAAAAAGAATATCTCATCTCTGAAACAAGAGAAATCTTCGTTTACTTCACGTTCCTCCTTTCTTTTAAGCTGTAAGACTGTCAAAATGTTTTTTGTAGAATAGAATCCTCTCTCTTCTCCAGTGATTAGCAACATTTAATGAAATCTCTATCCCCCTTGGAATGCATATGTTTCTATCCCATTCAAGCGTGCATATTTGGCTGCTAAATAGTTTTGTAAATCTACTTCTTGTTTGGAGTGGAACCAGTTGAAGTGGCACACTTGCTGCTATGGAAAGCCGTGGTAGTCCCCAAAGGGTTATGTGCCTTTTGGGATAGGTAAGTAGTCAAGGTAATCTGAAAAAATTCATAGACTCTTGATCAGTCAGACACCAAAACTTTTAATTGCAGCACTGAGAATTTGAAATATATCTCTAGTTCTGTGCTGGGGTGACTGGTAGACATTTTAAATGTGTCTCCAGCCCTGGTCAAGGGTCATTCAGAGTCCTTCTGAATGATGTGAACATTTTTTACTTGAGATGAAATAACATACTATCTTAACATGGCTGCTAAGCAGGTTGTCTCCGCTGTATGCAGCATTTAAAGCAGAAAGTGTACCAAAGCTGTAGCATTAGCAATGTGTTGGCAGCAGTGTCCATATTTTGGAGCAGTCTTTGGTATGGTTGGAATCAGCAAAAATCACCGCCCACTGTTCCACAGGTGGAAATGCTACTCCTCCAGAACTGCACAGCTGGATAGCCCCTATTGTTAATTATATATTGTTATAGGATGATCTAGGAGAAAAATCCAAAACGACAGCCATGAAATACCATTTATTAAGACAAACTGTTGGGAGGGCCCACATAATTCACTGTCCAGAGAAGAGAGTGAAGTGAAAGTAATATCTACACTTGAGTTTCCTTTCCTCTCAGCATGTTGACTTTCCTCTGAGTCATAAATATGCAATCAAGATGGGGGTTGAGAGGAGGCAACAGGCAAATATTTTCTTGGAGGAATGGAGGCACAAAGGCGGGCAAAAGAAGACAGAGGACTCTTTCCCAATTTCTCTTCATTGTCACGTGTGGATTTTGAGAGTTATTTTGCTAAGACCATTCAATATGGTGGTGATTCATTTCACCACCAGATTCTAGATCAATGGTACTCAGTGGCTCAGAAGTAGGGTTGCCAGCTCCAAGTTGGGAAATTCCTGGAGATTTGGGGGGTGAAGTCTGGAGAAGGCAGGGCTTGGGAGGGAAAGGACCTCAACATGGTCTAATTCTATATAGTCCACCCTCCAAAGCAGCCATTTTCTCCAAGGGAATTCATCTCTGTAGCCTGGAGATCAGTTGTAATTCCAGGAGGTCTCCAAGCACCACCTGGAGGCTGGCAACTCTACTCAGAAGCCGCATGTGACTCTTTGGCATACCACCTGTAACTCTTCTGGCATCTACCCCATGTTACAAGAAAATAAACAAGCCTATTGCCCTACAGGACTTTTGGTTAGCAGCTGGTTCCCACCTGAAATAGCTGCTGGGACTGGAGGACTGCATAGTTTGGTGTAGTGGTTAAGAACACGGGACTCCAATCTGGAGAACCGGGTCTGATTCCCCACTCCTCCACTTGAAGCCAGCTGGGTGACCTTGGATCAGTCACAGTTTCTAGGAGCTCTCTCAGCCCCACTGACCTCATGGGGATTTAGGGTTGCCAGGTCCCTCAAGTATCCCAGCGGGAGACTGGAACGCTGGCTCCTACCTCATTGGGGGCTGTTCTTGTTGTGCCCGCGCACGCAAAGCATGCACGCACACGCTCCCGGTGTGCGTGATGATGTCACTTTTGACATCATCACGCAGGGAGGAAGGGCAGAGAGCGTGGGCAGTGCTCTCTGTCTCTCTTGCTGCCGCCGCCGCACCCCTTGTCCCTGCTGGCGTGGACAGCATGCGGGGAGAGCTCTCGCACGTGCCGCGGCCGCTGCTGCCCCTGTGCTGCCCGTGCCAGCAGAGGCAAGAGGCGCGGCGGCGGCAAGAGAGAAGAGCAGGCTGTGGCTACCACACCTCGCTCTCTTGCTGCCACCGCCGTTGCGCCCCTTGACCCTGCTGGCGCCGGCAGCAAGAGAGCGAGGTGCGGTAGCCACAGCCTGCTCTTCTCTCTCGCCGCCGCCCCTGTGCTGCCCGCGCTGGCAGGGACAAGGGACGCGGTGGTGGCGATGAGGAGAGAGCAGGCCGTGGCCACTGCACCTCGCTCTCTTGCTGCCGACGCCAGCAGGGTCAAGGAGCACGGCGGCGGCGGCTGCAGAGCGCCAGCAGCAGCCTTGGTGAGAAAGCGAGCAGCGGCGGCAGTGAGAGCGGCGTGTTCTTGCAACCGCTGCCTGCTTTCTCTCTGCCACCGCCTGCTATTGCCCCATGGAGCGCCCCCCCCCCCGCCGGCCAGGTGAGCGGGCGCGGGGGAGGGAGGGTGGGATCGGGAGATCCGCCGCCCGGAGTGAGGGGATGGGAACCCTTGGGGGATTATTGTTATGGGGATAAGGACATACTTTGTAAACTGCTCTGAGTGGGCGTTGAATTGTCCTGAAGGGCAATATATAAATCGAATGTTGTTGTTATTTTTATCATCATTGTGCAGTGTGGAAGGAAAGATGTGAGCTCCCCGAGCTACAGGCCTCATCCATGGATTAAAGTAAAGGGCCTGGCCTTTCTAACAACCCTCACCCTCTCCTCAGCTTCTGTGCTCTCATTCTAGCACCTGGGAGGTGGCTGGGAGGACAGCAAGTTGGCTATGGAGGAGAGAACAACCACCGTGGCAGCCACTCAGGAAAAGAGCAAGCTGCCACAGTGGCAGGGCTGGATCTACGGGGGGGGGGCGGGGGAGCAGGCAGGGGAGTCGTCTGCCCCTAGAGCCGATGAAGAGGGGGCGCAAGTTGCGGCTGCCAGCTGGGAGCGCGCACCACGGAGCTGGTGGTGTCAGCACTGGCTGCTGAGCGGGAGGGCTGGGAGGCAGCCCGTGTGCCACCCCGGCCCCCTGCTGCACCGATGGCTGTGCCTAGCCCGCAGCTGCTGCGCCTGGCTGGAAGCGCGTGCTGGCAGCGGTAGCATGGGACAACTGAGCAGGCGGCCTCTCAGCCCTCCCACTCAGTTGCCCCGCGGTGGTGGTGGTGCCGCCGCCACCAGCGCATACTCCCAGCCAGGCGCAGCAGCTGCAAGCCAGGTGCAGCAGGTGGCTGGGGCGGTGCACAGGGCAACTGAGCAGGAGGACTGGGAGGTCAACTGTGCACTGCCACAGCTGCCTGCTGCGGTGATGGGGCAGCTGGCAATTAGCGGCGTGCCCTGCATGATGACGTCATGCATAGTGATTTCATCGCGCAGCCCTGGAGCTGACCCCTGGGTGCCAGCAATCCTCGCTACGGCCCTGCACAGTGGGGGGTGGGGTGGGGTAGATGGTTTTCGCTCCTCTTCCTGACCAGCTTGCTCTCCTCTGGGAGCCTTGGCCTTCTCACTCTCTTGCCCAACCTGCTTGGCCTCCTGCTGAAAAGAGAGTGAAAAGATGGGGAGGGAAGCCCTTCGCCTCACTCTAGACCCATGATATCTGGCTAAGCCTCAGAAGTGGTGCAGAGAGAATCTTACATGTGCAAAGATACCCTGGTAATTTAAAAGGCTGCTGTTATGTACTTAATAGTTACATTATTGTATATATGTGTTTGGAGGGGCAGCGCATAGGGCACACAGTAATCATGTTGCTCTTGTAGTTGACGGTAATTGTGAATATGGCTCTCCATGAGCTGCATTGTTCTAGATTCTCAGTAAGGGAAGATATTGGAAGGTTTTCTGAAGTGGCAGTGATGGCGTTGGGCTTCTTCCTCCTGCAGGTCCCTTTCTCTCCCCCTCTGGCTTGATAAAAAGAGTTCTTATCCGCAGCCTGCTGTTATCAGGGTGTAGGTGGAAAGTAATTAAATGAGCAGTTGTAACAGAGCTCAAAGGGCCTGAGGAATGAGGGGATTTTAATCAAATCTGGAGGAGCAATTAATAAAAAGCTTGTAACCCTTTAAGGCTGGCTCCTGCTGTCAGATTAAGAAAAGTGTGGGTTATGGCTAGCATCTGGAACAGGGAAGGGCAATGAAGAATCCTCTGAGATTATCCTAATCTCTATTGTGCCCAGTTATTTGATGAAGACAGTAAGAATTTGATAGGTATCTGAGAAGTGAGATTTTAAATGAGAAAGAGTGTCTTGCTTTTAGCTCTTTAAGACCAGCTTTTGAGTATCATGCCTAACATACTGAAGTATGGTGTGTTATAGCTAAGGCTGGTAATCCATTGCCAATAAATAAATAAATCTACAGTCTTCACCAAAAAACCCCAACAACTTTGCTTGGAAAAAAAACCTATTCAAACTTTGTAAATTTGCATAAGTGTACTTTGCATACTTCTTACAATGATCATACAGCATCTGTTTACGATTTTGAATGCACATCTGTTCAGCGGAGCCTAGTTTGGAGAAGCAAACACTGGAAATCCATGATGTGACTGAAGTGCCACATAACAGCTGAATTGGGAAGTGAAGACACAGCAAAAGGACTCTGTGACCAAGATGTACACATATTTTTAAGGGATCATTGCAAAAAAACCTGTAAATCATCTCCGAGGAACCTAATGAAGCTTGTTATTTTATTAGAATATGGATGGGTAACAAAAGGAAGATTTCTTCACTCAATGAGTAATTTACATTGTGGAATTCACTGCCAGCAGATATAGCGATGGCCATGTACACTGATGGCTTTAAAAGGGAATTCAACAGATTCGTGGAGGATAGAGAGCACCACCAGTGACTAAAGTTGTTATGATTTCTCACGTAGTAAGTAATATGGAAAGAATCCAGGCTTTCCAAAAAAATGGATTTAAATTAATTCTCTGTTTGAGATTGAAGGGAAGTGGAGGACTTAATTAAAAAGTTAAGTGGTATGTTTGTCCCACCAAAACAAGTACTGGTTACAAAGAATCTCCTCGTTATGCAGTGTGGAAGGGATGGTACGTGTATTGCAAATTATGGTAAATGTCTTAGAGAAAGCCTGCATAGTTTGTGACTCACTAAGTAGAGCTCATCGGCCCATATGGTAATCCATTAAGGGCTCAATAAACCTCCTTTTTTGCTGGCTGTGCGCTGGTACTATGAAAATAGAGGAGGGAGAGATTATTAGGTATCTTTCCTGACTGATGGACTGTGTTCAACATGAGGGGAGACGTATTTAACAGGCTTGCTTTAGAGTAGCAACCTTGCAGAGGATTAACACAGATTTGGAGTGGAATATGAGAAGTGGCAGATTATTCTTACTTGAATTGACTATGGGAGAGCAGGGTGTGCCTTATGGGTTTGTCTGTCTGTGGAATGCGGGTTTGTTAAGCCCTCACACAGAACCTTCTCCACAGAGGAAATGGAATCTCTGTCGCTCCTTGTGCTTTGTGTCTATCACAGATTATTTTCGAGGTCAAAGACTAAAGCGATGGAAAACGGAAGTGTCTAGGAAATCAAAGTAATCTGCGCTGCAGCTGCTTGAAGCTAGAGGGCAGCACAGGAACTTTGCCAATGCTTTTGTGTACATCCTGATCATGCAAAGGAAGGATGTGAGCTCCAGTGCTTTGCTTGCCGCCCTGAAATTGCCAGCTTTATGTTCTTATTTGTACGAATGCCTCGAGGCTGAGAGAGGAACAATTTCTGTAGCAGTGTTAAAGTGTGGGGTGATTTTGCTGTGATCTTTCTGTTCTTGTAATATGTTTCACCATGTTCTGATCTGGTCTAGACCTCTCTCTTGGATAATGATATGCACTCGCATATTGGTTTATGTTCTCATGTCTCACACAAGTTATTTGAAGCATGAGTCTTACCATTTAATATTAAAACTAGCAATTTCCTGCCGGATTGTCTAAAAGGTAGATTTTATCGGCATTATTGCTGGGTATTGAAAGAATAGAGTTGCCAGTACTGTTACCATAGAACACATGGGGCATTAGCCCCCTCCAGCAGATTTCACCTACCTTCTAGTAAGTGGCTGGAGACTTTCATAGATGCTGGGTCAAATTGCTTGAGGACTCTATTCTAGGGGGAAATGGTGTATAAATGTTTTAAATAAAATACAGTCAAACAAAAAGAAAAGTACAAGACCTTTTTGTGATAATCTCATTTTAGAGAAAAGAAATAAAGGGAGGGGAGAACAGCCTGTGCTCAGAAAGGCCATGTAATTAGAACTTAAGAACAAAGTATACAGTTAATGCCAAAGCAAGCAATTTTTTTGCCTGGCCCTGGTGTGTGTGTGTGTGTGTGTGTGAGAGAGAGAGAGGGCCGGGGGGGGGGAGATGTATGCTCATTGGGTGGTGGCGGAAGCAATGTAAGACAGGATATTCACCTATCTTTGAATCTGATATGTGAATAGTATGCTGAAATTTTAAGGGCTTCAGTAAATTTTGGCCAGGTCACCTTTGGTGCCATTTGACTAAAGGAGCAGTCCAATTAATTGCCATGTCTAGAGTCTTGAATCCTAAGAGGGATTATGAATATAGCCAGTCTCCCAAAGATGTAACTGAAATGTAGAGATATATTGTCGAAGGCTTTCACAGCCGGAGAACGATGGTTGTTGTGCATTTTCCGGGCTGTATAGCCATGATCTTGGCATTGTAGTTCCTGACGTTTCGCTAGCAGCTGTGGCTGGCATCTTCAGAGGTGAAGCACCAAAAGACAGATCTCTCAGTGAGAGATCTCTGTCTTTTGGTGCTACACCTCTGAAGATGCCAGCCACAGCTGCTGGCGAAACGTCAGGAACTACAATGGCAAGACCACGGCTATACAGCCCGGAAAATCCACAACAACCATCGAAATGTAGAGAATCTGTCTGTTCGTCCATCTGTCTGTCTATTATTTCTTCTTCCCTGCTATCTATGGAGAAGTGTTAAAGGCAAAAGGACTAAACAGTCACCTTAGAAAGCCAGGCCTCTATGGTAACTGGGGATGCATTTGCCCAGCTTTGGCTGGTGCATTAGCTGCACCTGTTCCTGGTTCAGTTGGATCTAGCCATAGTGATCCATGCCTTACTTATCTCTCACCTGCACTCTGTTTGGGTCTACCCTTGAAGAGTGTTTGGAAGCTGCAACTGCTGCAGAATGCTGCAGTTAGACTGCTGGCTGAGACCAAATACCAGGAATGTGTGACCCTGATATTACAGCAACTACACTACTGTCAGCCTGCTCCAAGCCCAATTCAAGGTGTTGAGTTTTCCAGATCGTGCAATTTTAAGCAGAGTTGCACCTTTCTACCATTGTAGGGTTGCCAGGTCCTGCAGGGGCAAAACTGGGTGGCTGGGGCAGCATGCAGACACTTCCACATCCACCCATCATGCTGGAAAATGACATATCTTTCCAGAATGGTGTGGAAGCTACAAGTCACACTGGGAGCTGAGTCGCTAAAAATTCTCTCCCCAAATCACCTCCCCCAGGTGCCTTCCCCACCCACTGGCTGCTGGCATGGCAGCCCTCATCCATTGAAGTCCTTGTTCCTTGAAGCTGATTGGCTCAGAAGGTTCTGACTCTGCTTGGGATTGCACTGTGGGTAATGTTGGAACCATTGCTCTCTCTTACTCTTACCTACCTGATGCGATTGTCATGAAAACAACCAGAGGGTTACCAACTCTGGCTGATTCCGCACACATTGGATAATGCACTTCCAATCCTCTTTAGAGATCATTTGGAACTGAATTTTTCATGCGTGAAACAAAAAATCCACTTCCAAACGATTGCTAAAGTGCATTGAAAGTGTATTATCCAATGTGTGCGGAATCAGCCATTATGTTGGGAAATTCTTAGAGATTTGGGGAATGGAGCCTAGGAAGGGTGGTGTTACGACCCCTTTTCTGTCTTTCAGTTAGATTTTGCCTTTAACCCTTTTCTTGCCCCCTTTGAGTAGACCGCTGCCACCAGGAATTATATTCCAAAATAACTTAAATTTCCCCTTTAATAACGTGCCCCTTTAATAGCGTGGCTATGAGGATAGCAATGGGATATAGGAATAACATACTCTGGGATAAACCAAACACCCCCCCTAAACTTTTATTTTAATAAGAAGTGTATCGGTTTCATATTAGCTTGATGGTTTCAAAGAGTATTATCTGTTCTTAAAAGTTTTTTTTGATAGACACAGAGCAGAACCACAAGTGACAAAAGGCACAGATTGGACACTTGTCTGCTTCCCTCAAGTTTTGATGGGAAATGTAGGCATCCTGGTCTCGCAGCTTCGCTCTCTGACTGCTGTCCAATGGACTTTTCAACTGTCACTTGTCCAACATTCCACCAAGCTGCCTACATTTCCCATCAAAACTTGAGGGAAGCTGACAAGTGTCCAATCTGTGCCTTTTGTCACTTGTGGTTCTGCTCATAGTCACTCAGATCTTCTCTCAGGCTGCACACACAGTTTGCCTGCTTCAGATATCAATTTCTCACTCAAATACACATAAGACTTTCTCTCAGGCACACACACAGCTGGCCTCCCTTGCCCTGACTGAATGTTCTTTCACAAACATACACAGTTCAGGCTTCCACACAGGTTATATTTCTCTCAGAAATGCTTAAACACACTCAGGCTGCACTCAGCTTGCCTACTTTCCCTAGATTGAATCTTTTCTCTCTGCTCAGTAACTGAAACAGCAATTCACTCCGCCCACACACTCAGTCATCAACCAATCATATCACTCACTCATCCCTCTCTTTGACCCCCACTCTTCATCTGTACTACACCAAGCATTTAAAGACACACACACACTTAAAATCATTACAGGTGGGGTTTGTGAATGGGTGAGACCTCAGCAGTGTGTGATGACACAGAGTCCACCTTCTAGGGTTGCCAGGTCTCCTTACTCTCTGGGTGGGAGACCTGGCACTGACGTTACCGATGTCTTTGCACGTGCAGTGCTTCTGTACTCTACAGAGGACTGATTTCAGCCCAATTTGAGCCAAATTGGGCCCATTTCAGCTGAAATCGGCCTGAAAGGCCCGTTCCTCCTCCTTTTCCCCTGCTGGTCAGGTAAGTCCGATATCTCTCTATATCGCATTCCAGGGCAAAATTTTCCAGACCTCATATGGCAGTACACCAGAAAGAATGGCCGTGCAGACCCAGGTTAATGCCCTTGAAAAAGTATTATATGAAACGAGTGATTTACAGTAGCTGGCTCCTCATAGGACTGGGGGCGTATGGGTGTGTCCTTATGCCCCCTAACAGTTTAGTCCTATCTAGAATAGAAATCTACATTATCATAAATTTATCGTTTAAAAACTTGCTACATACCTTTGCTTGTGGATGGGCACATGAGAGTTCCTCCAGGGCACACCTATAAGAAAAAGAGAGAAAGCAACTCAGAGCCAAGCTACAAGTGACGCCTGACACAGGTTGGACACTTGTCAGCTTCCCTCAAGTTTTGATGGGAAATGTAGGTGTCCTGGTCTTGCAGTTTAGCTCTGCTGTCCAATGGACTTTTCAGCTGTCGCTTGTCCAACATTCCGCCAAGCTGCCTACATTTCCCATCAGAACTTGAGGGAAGCTGACAAGTGTCCAACCTGTGTCAGGCGTCACTTGAAGTTTGGCTTTCAGTTATATTGGACTTTATTGGTATTTATGGCCAATGATAGCTGAATGAAGGAAATTCCTTGTATATATTTATATATGATTATGTGAAACGGATGGAATGGGATTAGACTTTTGTATAGACTTTTGTATGGATTTTAGGATTATTTTATTGTAGCTATTTATATGCACTTGGTCACTTTACACACATTTATTAAGTTACTCTAGAAAAGCCCTATTAACATACTGTTGAATGAATTAACTTTTTGTGTATTGAGTTTTTCCATCAGGGAGTGGATAATCCCTATACCTCTGGGTGTGGCTTTTCCTCTGTTTGATCCACACATTACGTCCCAGGGGTGCCTCTCTTTTGTTTGCTTGTCCCATCGGGAGGTTGGCAACCCTAATAACGGGATGGATGGAAAAGAGCTATGCAGTCCATCCTGATCTCTTTGGAGAAAGAGTGGGATAAAAACGAAGTGTAAAAGTAATTATGTAAAATGATGTTTATATGTCTTGAAGTGTACATATATGTGTTCCCCTAATGCACATTTTGGGAAAGAGTCTGTGGTGGTATAGATAGCACTGAGCAGCACCCAGACCTGTGTACTTTTGTATATCCAGTAGTATCTTTGTATGTAAAACAGATTTCTTGTGCCTTCTGCCCCAACCCCCTCCCATCCCCCCCCCCATTGCACTGCCCTTGCAGCTTTTGCTTCTCAGCAGATGTTCAAAGGCCCCACTCTGTGGTAGGGTCTGGACTAATAGCCCCAGTGCTTAATTTCCTAGACACAGGATTGCCTCTGGGGAATGCAGTTGAAAGCTTAGGAGCAGGCCTTCGCCTCCGCCTCCCTCTGCTCTGATCATCAGCCTCAAAGAAATAGCAGGGCGCCTCAGATCATTAACACGGGGCTTAGAAAGAGCCTTGGGCTTTGACCTATATTTTGTTGACCCTTTCATGCCTGCTGGTGGTGTTTGGGTTTTTAATGTGGTGATAGCAAGAAATGGGATCTGGGGAAATTATTTTAATCCCTGATCAAAGCGTACCTCCTGCTTGTTTCTTCCCTCCCTTCCTCCAGCAAATACACAGAAACTCCAGGATCCCTGTGAGATTTCCCAGCCTTCTGCTGTCATTCCCACTCTGTCTTACCTGTTCAGTAGAGCCTTCATATCTCTAATCACTTAATGTTTACACATGCATTTCTTTCTCTATTCCTGGTTCTGTTCCTTTCCACATCATAAGCTACTTCCTTACACATCATAAGCTACTTAAACTGGGCAACATTTGCATGCCCAGTTGCAGAAACTGTTTCCCCCTCAGTTCAGGCCCATTATTTTCTTCATGCCAAGAGAAATATTGTAAATCCTCAAAAAACAAGATCAGGAGTACACAATGAATCAACCTCTAAGTATACAAATTTTTACATTTACTCTTAAAGTGACTAGGTGCTTATACAAAGTGCTATATATTTTGAAACCAGAATAAATATAATTTCATCAAAATTACACAGAAAAATAGACACACACACACATATATAGCACTTGTATTTGTATTCACAAATACAAACAGCTGATAAGTCACGTGACTTACAAAAACAAAAATACAATCTATACAACCAACTGTGCAAATTTATATCTTCAGAGAAACTGTCTTTAAAATCTCTTCTAACTCAGTTGGGAAGAAGCTCCATGGAAGATGCAAGAAGGCAGGTAAGTAAGTAGTAACAAGGGTAAAGTGGATTAGGTAAGTCTGTTTATTCTCTTTGTAGAAAACAGTGTGGATGGAGGAAGGAGTCCAAGCCCGTCCGAGCCCTGCCCAAAGCGGGGCTGGCTTGCGTGTCTCAGCTTTCGCCAATGGCGTCATGTGATGCCGCTCCTAAGGAATGAATGAGAATGATCAAGAATAACATAAATTGAAGCGTGGATAGGGTCATTGACGAAAGCTGAGACACACAAGCTGGCCCCAGTTTGGGCAGAGCACGGTCGGGCTTGGCCTCGTTCCTCCATCCATACTGCTTTCTACAGAGAGAATAAACAGACTTACTTAATCCACTTTACCCTTGTTACTACTTACCTGCCTTCTTGCATCTTCCATGGAGCTTCTTTCCGACTGAGTTAGAAGAGATTTTAAAGACAGTTTCTCTGAAGAGATAAATTTGCACAGTTGGTTATATAGATTGTATTTTTGTGGGCCACGTGACTTATCAGCTGTTTGTATTTGTGAATGGATGTTATTTATTCATCTATATATGTCTATTTTTTCTGTGTAATTTTTTTTTTAATTTTTTTATTTTTCAAACTACAAAACACTACACAACACTACACAAGACTATCACAAGGAAAGGAGAAAAGGGAAGGGGCGGAGGGAATGGGAAAAGAAAAGGGGAGGGGTACCCTACAAACACTAAACACTAAACACTACACTTCAATGTTTTCCCTTCATACTGCCATAATACAAAAATAGCTCAATAGGATAATGATGGAGTGGTTAATCATACAGAATACACATTTCAAATTCAAATTAAACTTTCCTCCCCCTTCTGGGTCCCGGACGCAGTTCTCTCTGAGCAGCCGCCGCTGCGGTGCTCGTCTCCCCCCCCCCCCTCAGGCTTCTCCTTTTCTTCGTTCATGGTGCACTGGAATTCCGGGTTTTTATCCTCAAAATCCTTTAGTTGATCTTCTGATAGTATCTTATAGGCTTGATCTTTATGTCTAAACCATATTCCTTCCGGAAGTAACCATTTATACTTTATTTCATGGTCCCTCAGAAGAGCTGCGAACTTTTTATATTTAAAACGTCTTTTCCGGACCAGAAATAGAACGTCCTTCAAAATCTTGACTTTAAAACCCATAAAGTCCAAATCCGCCTTGTATGAGTTATATAGGATAGTGTCCCGAATCTTTTTAAATGAAAAGTCAATAATGATCTCGCGAGGCAGCTGTCGCTTTGTTGCATATTTTGAAGAAGCCCGACGGACCTCCAAAATGGCGCTTTCGCCATTTTCTGCGTTCGTTCCACCTGTAGCCCGATCAGTTGGTTCTCCACCAACTTCAGCTCTTTTTTCGTAGCCTTCACGAGTGACGCACTTTCCAAAGCAGACTTCTCTGCCCCCCCCCCGCTGCTTCCTTAATGGTTTTCACTTCGCTTTCAATTGAGCCCACCCTTTGATCAGTTTCGTTCAGCTTGTCAACAAAGGGTTTTATGGCTTTCACCACCGCCCTGCGCACCAGTTCTTCGAGCGACTCTCCCCTCTGCAAGGTAGCCGAGATCGACTTACCAAGAGCGGGACTTTGCTTCTTTGCTGCCATTTTAGGGGGGAGGGGGGCGCCAACCAAATTCTGGAACTCACCGAAGGGGAAGAGCGAGCCTTCTTCAGATCCTCCACTCCTTCACTCCTTCACATACGCTTGTAAAACAGAAGGGATTCGCTTGTTTACAGGCTTCCGCCTGTTTCTTTCATTTGCCGTTTCTCGTTGCCCGGCGGCACTCAAGGCGCCGCGCACGTCTGCCAGCCTCCATAGGGACAAATGGGCAATTCCCCCCCCCCGCATTGATTTCGGGGAGTTCTTCCCGCAGCGTCCCGGACCCTGCCTCCCTGCCTGGGAGTCCTGGGGGCTAATCCTTGCAGATCAGCCGCCCGGTCAGGGTGCCCGGTCGCTTCCTCCCGGACCCGCCGAGAGGAGTGTTCGGCATGGCTGAGAAAGCGAAACCGAATCCTATTTTTTCTGTGTAATTTTGATGAAATTATATTCATTCTGGTTTCAAAATATATAGCACTTTGTATAAGCACCTAGTCACTTTAAGAGTAAATGTAAAAATTGTATACTTAGAGGTTGATTCATTGTGTTCTCCTGTTTTTTGAGGATTTGCTTGCATTTTTCAGGAAAGCCTTTGTTGTGTTGCTTACAGAAATATTGTGGCTATCCTCTGTTATACTGAGCATGCTCCTTTAAAAAAAGAATTGAAATAAATTACTCCTTTTTAGAGGTCAGAGCAGATTATTCTGAATTCTACAACTGTTTCAATTCCTCTTTGATTTTTTCTAATGAACTTGCTGTAGCTCTAATGCAGTGCACATCTTTGTTGCTCTCCTGAGTGGAAGAGAAGGGCTTCTGTGGGTTTATCAGCTTGTAGCTGATAAGGACTTGACTCATTTGGAGTTCCTTGATGGATGGACTGATTTTTCCCCCCTTTTTTTGTCCCAGGTGACTCAAGTACCAGTGGAGAGCTGTGAGCAATATACAACTTGTGGATTATGTCTGGGCTCCAGAGACCCTCACTGTGGCTGGTGTGTTTTACACAACATGTGAGTATGTGTACTGTTTATCTTGCACCTCTTCACAGACCAGTGCATTTATGGAAAGCCTCCTTTCCTGTAGCCGGAATTCCACATAACCTGAATTAACAGTTTGGGTAGTAATAATATATTGGTTTTACTATTTATTTAGTTTCAGTAGCGTATTAGACCTTGTGCAGAACAACAGTAAAGTGGATGCATTTCCTGCCCACAAGGCATAAGAACTGTATAAAGTGGACAAATTGAGAACGGGAGAGAGACTGGGGAATAAAAATTGGTAGTAGTGAAGAGGAGAGAAAGTGTCGGAATAGGTCAAGGTTGGTTATTTATTAAAGATATGGACTTAAAGGAAAAGAGGGATGTGGCATCTTCACTGGAAAAGCAGCATTTAACTATTCTAATAAATAAATTTTAGATTACAATGGAGAGGATAATAGTAGCATTGCGCAAGGTACAGTGCCTTGGATCATAAGCAGTGTAAGCAGAACTGTGCTCTAGGAAGGCAACTTTCTCACCTCTCCCTTCTCACAGTAGCCTTCTGTGGCTCCCCATTCCCCCCAAAACAGTGTGGGATCAAGATGATGCTCTGCAATGGGACACGGGGATCCAGGGATATTGCCCTCCCCTAAGGGAAATACCAGTCTTTTGTTTGAACTGCTGTCTTGATCAACAGAATGGCACTTTAGGATCCAAACCAATGCTGAGAACAAAAGTAACAGTGGGGCTGCTAAAACGTGAGCTTATGTTGGGGAACTGAAGATGTTGAGATCTGGCCTTTTCCATGAACTCCATAAGTAGCCTCAGATAAGGCACTCTTAGGGCCAAAACAGGTATAGGAACATAAGAAAAGCTCTGATGGAACAGCCCCACCCACCTCACAGGGTGATTGACATGAGGATGATAATAACACCCTTTGTAAAATGCTCTGAGTGGGCGTTAAGTTGTCCTGAAGGGCAGTATATAAATTGAATGTTATTATAGTTATGTTGTTGTTAGTAGTAGTAGTAGTACATCAAGTACAGCATCCTTTTCACACAGTAGACAACTGATTGCCCATGAGACTCAACAAAATGGACACAGAACCCTGTGCCCCTGTTGCTTCCTTGCACTGTGATTCAAAGGTTTGCTGGTTCTGAATATGGAGGTTCCATTTAGCCACTGTGGTTAGTAGCTACTGAGGGACCTGTCTGCCATGAAACTGTCTAACCCCCTTTTAAAGCATGTTGAACATCATAGATCTCATTTCATCTAAAGGCAAATTGCAAGCACATGCAGCCTTGATGTGTGTGTATGGGGGCCATTAAAAGGGTTGGTTTCACTAAATGAAACTGCCCACACTCTCATCATTAGCATTTTAAAGAGGAAAAACTGGGTCCTTTGAGGGGTGGGGGGGGGCTTTTTTCTTTACATTGTTAAGAATAGTGTGTCCTTGGGAGGATGAGATTTTTTTATTAGCAAAACCAAGCAAAGTGTCAAGGATTAAGCCCCCATCTCATCTCACTGTATGATCTCAAGCTGAACTGGGGACCCTGGTGCTTGTATTTCATCTTTTATAGCTGACTCGAGGTCCGTGTCTGTTATTTGCCTTAGCCTCAGTTTCTACTCCCCAGTCTGAAAAAGGTGGATCATAATACTTACTACAGTACTAATATGTATGAAACACTTTGAACTCTTAAAAGGCATCACATTATTTTTATGATTATGTGTGAGAAAGCAGATAGGGATATAATGTAGTTCCTAGAAGCAGTGTGGCATAGTGGACTAGGATCTAGGAGACCAGGGTTTGATTCCCCACTCTGCCATGGAAGCTTCCTGGGTGACCACATGCTACCAACCTAATCTACCTTATTGGGTTGTTGTGATGGTAAAAAGGAGGACTGGAGAACTGCTTTGGGCTGGCTTTGATCAGGCGGGGTCTCAATGAAGTAAAAAAAACAGGTAGATTATTTCTTAGTCTGCATTCAGACATCCATTTTAACTATGGCTAAATAAAAAACGTGTCATGCCTAGTTTCTCTCTTACCCAGAGTGTATTCCTTAAGATCTCAGTTAGTGGAAGGAAAATATCTGTAGTTAAGCTGCTTTTTTTGTACATCATTGCCATCTGGAGTTTGTTTCAAACCAGTGTTCCTTCATTGTGTTCCATAAGAAAAGGTAGGGGGAAGAGGGAGGAATACATGTATGAGTCACTAAGACATTTTCACTTAACTGTCGTTAAACCAGATGCCTTAATGCATCATCAGTAGACCATTATGTGTTGCATAGAGGTGGGCACGGTCCAGAAAACGGACTTAAATTAGACATGGTCCAGCCCAGTTTGTGATTCGTGAATACACAGTTCGTGGGACTCACCTTTTTCACAAATTTTGGTCCTTTGGGGCTGGTCCATTGATCCGTGAGTCCAGACATTCTGGCACCGACCTATCAATTCCCTGTGCAATGGAGGGGGTATCTGCAGCCCTTTTGCGGCCCTTAAAAACTTAATAGGCAGCTCTGCCTGCCAACTGGAGAGCCCCCATTCTGCAAGGGAGGGGTGGACATTCTGCAGCCAATCTTAGCTCTCAAAACCTTGATAGGCAGCTCTACCTGCCAACCAGAGAGCTCCCATTCTGCTCTATGGAGCAAGGAGCAAGAATGAATTCCCTAGGTAATGGAGGGGTGGACATTCTGCAGCCAATCTTAGCCCTTGATAGGCAGCTCTGCCTGCCCAGCAGAGCGCTCCCATTCTGCAAGGGAGGGGTGGACACTCTGCAGCCAATCTTAGCCCTCAAAACCTTGATAGGCAGCTCTGCCTGCCAACCAGAGAGCTCCCATTTTTCTCTATGCAAGCAAGGAGCAAGAATTAATTCCCTAGGCAACTGCTGGGAAGATGTCTGTGTGGAGAGTGAGGGGGCTCTTCCCCCACCCTTTTCTGTTTGATTTTGCCTCATTACAACTTTTTAGAGCTGCTAGCTAATGCAAGTCAATTGGCATTTGTGACTCCAGTTACTGGAAGTTTCCTGGGGGTGGCTGCTTTGGGGGACTGTAACTTAGGCGTCCAAAATGCAATCTTGACCAAACTTGGAGGGTGGCTGGAGGAGAGGCTGCTGAAGATTCTCTGCAAGTTCGGGCACTCTGGGTGTGAAAGGATCGGAGCCAGGGCTGCCGGAAGTGATGGACCATGGACCAACAAACAGGTCTGCGAACTGGGCTGGTCCGTGAAAAGTTAGTGGTCTATGGTCCATGAAAATCGACAGACCACAGGCCAGCAGTCCATGGGGTTTTCTCAGTCCTTGCCCACCTCTAGTGCTGCATATGGCACGATCATTTATTTTGCCATGAAGCTTCTATCTGAATTAACTTCCCATCCTGTGTCATATACTGAATTTCAAATATGATGGAATATATTTTCTATGTAGGATAATGTGTCATGTTTGATGTTGCCCATACTCCAAGGAGAAGTGCCTTAAAGTTGAGAACTGGAAATATTTACCCAGCCAGCATGCAGCAAACAGATCTGATGAGCACCATTGCCAGATGCAATGTAAATAGATGCATGATGTATTTGAAACTCTCTTTTGACGTTCCATTTCTGGGAGAACATACAGAGAGGCTCAAACCGTCATTCCTGACCTGTTACTACTAGCCCTCTTTCTAGCCTGTAGCTGCCTATGTCTTTGAAATCCCCACCAGCGACGCACTGCTGGCCAATTAGCTGCTTTGTTTGGGTGGCGAGTTTAGATGCTCTTGCCAAGGTCCATTGTGCGTATTCAGCCCTGAAGCTGCTCTCATGCCTTGAAGAATCCAGCTCAGCAGATTTCCTTCTGACCTTCCCAGTGACAAACAGCTCTGTCCAGTGCAGCTGCTGGCACACTTCTTTATCCTGCTGAGCTGCCATGGGCATGAATATGGAACTGGCAACTCAGGAGAGGGAAGGGGAATAGTCTTTGCCAGTTTGCTTCAAGCAGGAAGGAGCAGAGTCTGTCTGTCTCTCTCTCTTGTGTGCATTCTTTGCTGATTCTTCTCCCTGTGCTTTATGCTGCAGAGCTGATTGACAGGTAGACCACACATTCATCTGTTTGGGTACGTAGAGGGATTCTGAATGTCAAATGAGTGGAGTGGCTATGGACTAGAAATGGGGCTTCTTGTCCTGAAAAGCAACAGAAATTGTTTCCCTGCAAGCAGAGATTGACACAGGCCACATGTCGAAAAGAGTAGCTTGCAGCCCTAAAGCCAATTGCCCAGCATTATTTGAGAGATGGCGGCATCTGAACGGTAATATTTTTAGTACTCCGAGTCCATGGAATAGGGTGAAAGAAGAGGAAAATAAAGGCCACTAATACTAGAAATGGAAAACCAGGGCCTGTCAGCCTTTGGATTATGAAGGATTTCATTGTTGTCTTGGCAGTACTTCAAAGAAAACTTACTTAATTCCCCTTTGAAGACCCAGTCTTGTTTCTTGATCTAGGTTTCTAGCAGTCAAATTATAGTGGTTTTTAGTGTCCTGAATAAAGTGGGGAGTTACTTGGAAGGGGGAAGGGGGACACACATGATGGTTCAGGATGACCCAGTTCTGAGAGAGTTTAGTCTTCCACAGTGAGCGGAAGTCTTCCGCAGTCAGAGCAGAGTCCTCCAAAACAAACAGACCAGGCAGCGAGTGGAGATTGGAATTCAAGATCATAGAAGCCAAGGATAGTTACTTGTAGAATTGACCTAGAAATGCTGGGAGTCATTAACTTACCAATAAGTGAGCCAGTCTACTGCTTGTGAAGTTGATTTAGAACTTCTGAACCTGTAATGCATTCTAGTAATGGCACCTTTTTAGAAGCTATAGCTGATGGAGAATGGTCAAGGTATAGAGACCATGGCCTGCTTGAAGTGGTCAGGAAAGCCCCCACTCTTCTGGCTTTCTGCAAACTGCACAAAACTGGGTTATTCAAGAGGGCTTTCTACCCAGATTACAGGACTGTGTCATAAGAAATAGCTCAGAGAGATGCCTTGATAGGAACCCAGACTAAATGCTAAGCTTTTGGATACTGTGTTGATGTAGATATGCACCTACTGGGGAGTTTCCATGCTGCTAAACATGCTAAGGAAATTAATTATGCTTTGTTTCAGATAGATTTCATCTCTAGGCCCAGCTTTTCACTTATTTAAAAAATCTTCTGCTACCATGTGAACTTAGACAGGAAGTAGGGCAGAAAGGGCAACATCAGTGCTTAGTTCTTGTGGCCCCTTCTTACATGCCCAGGGTAATGCTGATCGCCACTTTGGGATCAGGAAGCAATTTTCCCCAGGCCAGTTTGGCTAGGGATCCTGATGGTGTTTTGCCATCTTCTGGGAATGGAGCAGGGGTCACTGGGTGTGTGTGGGGGAAGTAGTTGTGAATTTCCTGCATTGTGCAGGAGGGGTTGGACTAGATGACCCTGGAGGTTCCTTCAAACCATATGATTCTATGATTCTATTCCCTATTGCATATGTTTCCCTGAATGTCCTATTGTTTATTATTGTACTTTGCTCAGTGACTGTCCAAGCTGTCACTTATATTATATTTTCCCTCGCACTGTTGTAATCTGCCTTGGATCTCAGTGAGAAAGGTGGACTACAAGTAAGTTAAGTAAGTAAGTAAAATAAGTAAGTAAGTAAATAAAATTAGTATGCAGTGAACTGATTCAGTCTCGGCTGTACCAGCTGTTTGTTGTTTTCTTTGATATAGCAGTAACCCCCCAGGAAAGAAGTGGACTGCAGTTACCTGATCTTCGACTTTACCATGAAGCGATATGTTTAGTCTGGCTAAAAGAATGGGTGTCTTTAACCAATCATAAACTACTAACTTTGGAAGGTTATAATAAACTATTTGGATGGCACGCATATATGTGGTATGATAAGTATAAAATGGACGCAATGTTTCAGCCACCACTATTTGAGAAGAAATTTATTGCTGATTTGACTAAAGTACAAAAAATTTATAGACCAGAAGAAACCACTTTGGATTATACCAGCTGAGGTGATCAACCCAAACTTAGAATATAAAGGAAAAGAATGACTAACTCTCAAAGACTTAACAGAAGTAACAGATAATGAATTGAACCTTAAACCAAATGAGGAGTTGCCATTCAAATATGGTTGGTTGCAATGTAGACAAATCAAAGACTTATTTATTTATTTATTTATTTATTTATTTATTTATTTATTTATTTATTTATATTTATTTTTTCAATTTATATACCGCCCATCCCCAGGGGCTCTGGGCGGTGAACAGTTAAAATCGATAAAAACAAAAACTAAAATCAATATACAAATAATAAAACAAATTAACAAGGTGCAGTGGTGGGGAGAACCTTCCCCACCCCAAAGGTGGGAGGCCAACATGGCACCGCCCCCTTCAATCACCAAACTCTTGGCGGAACAGCTCTGTCTTACAGGCCCAGCAGAACGATAATATGTCCCGCTGGGCCCGGGTTTCCATTGACAGAGCGTTCCACAAGGCTGGGGCCAGGACTGAAAAGGCCCTGGCCCTGGTTGAAGTGAGGCGGGCTTCCTTAGGGCCGGGGACCACAAGTAAATATTTATTCGCTGATCGAGGCGATCTCCGGGGAACGTACAGGGAGAGGCGGTCCCGAAGATATGCCGGTCCCAACCCACTCAGGGCTTTAAAGGTAAGAACCAACACTTTGAACCTGATTCGGAATTCAACCGGAAGCCAGTGCAGCTGGCACAGGACAGGTGTGATGTGTGACTGGTAAGGTATACCAGTCAGGACCCGTGCCGCCGCATTCTGGACCAGTTGTAGTTTCCGGATCAGGCCCAGGGGTAGCCCAGCGTAGAGTGAGTTACAGTAATCTAGCCTGGAGGTGACCGTTGCATGGATCACTGTAGCCAGGTCCTGGGGCGTCAGGTAGGGGGCAAGTTGCCTGATCTGACGAAGATGGAAAAATGCAGACTTGGCAACCGCTGTGACCTGGGCCTCCATCGATAGGGAGGCATCCAGGAGCACACCCAGACTCTTTACCACCGGCAAGGTTGCCAGTGGTGTCCCATCCAGAGCAGGGAGCTGGATCCCAACATCTGGCAGCCCCCGTCCCAGCTGCAGGACCTCCGTCTTCACTGGGTTCAATTTCAGCCTGCTCTGTTTCAACCATGCCGTCATAGCCTCCAAAGCTCTGGCCAGATTGTCTGGGGCTGTGTCTGGCCGGCCGTCCATCAACAGAAAAAGTTGGGTGTCATCCGCGTATTGATGACAACCCAGCCCAAACCTCCGCACCAACTGGGCGAGGGGGCGCATATAGATGTTAAATAACATCGGGGAGAGTATCGCCCCTTGGGGAACCCCGCACACCAAAGGGTGACGGGGCGATAGATCTCCCCCGAGCGCCACCCTCTGTCCCCGACCCTGGAGAAAGGAGACCAGCCACTGTAAGGCTGTCCCCCTAATCCCCACGTCGGCAAGGCGGCTGGCCAACAAATCATAGTCAACCGTGTCAAACGCTGCTGTGAGATCAAGTAACACAAGCAGCGCTGACCCGCCTCGATCCAGATGCCTGTGAAGGTCGTCTGTGAGGGCAACCAAGGCTGTCTCCGTCCCATGGCCAGGACGGAAGCCAGACTGGAATGGGTCCAGGACTAGAGCATCATTCAGGAATTCCTGCAGTTGTACCGCCACCGCCCGCTCAATCACCTTGCCCAGGAACGGGAGGTTCGACACTGGGCGGTAACTGGACGGGTTGTTGGGGTCCAAAGATGTTTTTTTCAGGAGGGGCTGCACTACCGCCTCCTTTAACACTCCTGGAAAACCCCCAGAGCTCAGGGAGATGTTAACAATTGCCTCCAAATGGTCCCGAAGCCCCTCTGAGCTGGCCTTCACCAGCCAGGATGGGCAGGGGTCCAGAGGACAGGTGGTTGGCCTCATCCCCTGCAGGATCCTGTCAACATCGTCCTGAGAGAGCAGCCTGAAATGGTCTAATACGGACCCAGAAGACGGCCAAGGGGTCTCCAGTTCCCTTACTGTATCAACAGTGGGTGGCAGGCCACGGCGAAGGGACAAGATTTTACCCGCAAAATAGCTCGCAAAAGCCTCGCAGCCAATAGTTGAATTAAGAATTTGGTGGTCTCCCTGAGAGAGGGAGACCAAGGACCGAACTGTTCGAAATAATTGAGCCGGGCGTGAGCTAGCGGACGCAATGGAAGCAGCAAAGAAATCCCTCTCACCGCCCACCCGGGAAAGGAGCGGCATACTCAGACGAGCCTTCAGAACAAAGTGATCTGACCATGGCACTGCATCATAGGCATCCAGGACCACCATCATCCCTGCCCCCAAAATCAAATCCAGCGTGTGACCTGCTTGATGCGTGGGAGCCGAAACAAACTGGGAGAGTCCTAGGGCCGCCATGGAGGACACCAGGTCAATGGCCTGCATGGAGGCATCGTCGTCAGCATGGACGTTGAAATCCCCGAGAACCAAAAGTTTCGGGAATTCCAAGGCCCAGCTGGCCACCGCCTCCAAGAGACCAGACAGGGAAGATTCAAAGAATCAGACCAAAGAAAAACAGGCTTTAGAACCAAGAATTCAGAGCTAGAAGAATTATTGTTGGGAGATAATAGTAAAATAATTTCTAAAATGTACAAATTGTTATTGAAGTGGTTTACAGAAGATGAAATAGTCAAGGTGCAAATGGTAAAGTGGGCTATAAATTGTAACAATGAAATAACGATGGAAGCATGGGAACAATTATGGAAAAATACTTTAAAAATATCAACATGTACCAGTATTAGAGAGAATGGCTATAAAATGTTATATAGATGGTACTTAACACCGAAAAAATTAGCCATAGCCAGAAACAGCTATCTAATAAGTGTTGGAAATGTAAGGAGCATGAAGGTTCTCTATTTCATATGTGGTGGACTTGTCGTTAGGCTAGAGACTTTTGGACCAAAATATGTACTGAGATGTCTTTGATACTCCGTTATAATGTTGCAAAAAATCCAGAAATTTTGTTATTATCATTGCATTTGGAAGATGTTAATAGAAATGATAAGATATTGTTATATTATATGATATCAGCAGCTAGAATAATATATGCTCAGTCCTGGAAGAGATAAGAAATACCTGAAATTGAAGAATGGACAAGGAAATTGTTGTACAAACTAACAAGAAATTTGAAGGAGCAAGATCCAGAAGCATTTTTGGAAGATTGTAAAAAGTTGAAAAAATACATGGAAAAGAAATGGGATGTCAAGGGACAATTATGGTCTTTCGAGGGGTTTTAAAGAAATTAAGTAAGATAAGATATAATTAAGATCTTTACTAATAATAAGAAAAGAACAACTTTAGTATAGAAATAAGGTGTTATTAATAACGGGGGGTTGGAGTGCTGTTGGAAGTCATTATTGAAAATGGGGGAGGGGAGGGGGTGGGGAAATATACACAGGGGAATTGAAATGGAATATATTTGTATTTAAAATTGATTATATATTGACCCATCCAATAACAATCTATTAATTAAAAAAAAGAAGAAAAAGATATAGCAGTAACCCCCTAAACAGCTCAGACCTATCAACACTTAGAGGAATGCCTGTTCCCGTATGAAGCTCCCCAGTGACAGATCTCAAACTGCACCTGCTAAGAGTTTCATAGCAATCGGAGGTACATTGCGTGGATGCCTGAAGCAGGGTTTTCCTTGGTGTCCTGTGATAGTTCTACACTTTGCCTTCTAGAGCTGCAGACCTGGCTACTTTCCTCTTTAGTTTTGAGGTGAAACAATTTTTTATTCTGTTGGGCTGATACTTGGAATATTATCTCTTCTGGGAGACCCTGGTTATATTGTTTTTAGTGCAGTTTAGTGCAGTTTTAATATACACATGTTTCCAAAACACCTAGGTTACTGTGGTTAAGCTATTTTCTTGGCATCTTACTTGGCTATTGGACTAGAATAAACAGCACATATCAACTACTACAGCTCTGCTCCCGTGTATCAACATTGGGTGAGAAGTTATCAGCTCTAGAGATCATTTCCTTTGACAGAGCCCTGATCTGGTGAGAAACATAGACTGTCTCCCTCTAGAGAGAAGAACAGAACATACAAGAGAAGAAAAGAAAAAGCAACCAAGAGGCAATGGGAGTGGGGTTCATTTGGGCTTAGAACTGAAAACCTCCTTAGAAGCTGCAGAGCCCTGACTGTTTAGCCATGTGGAGCATTTTAATTAAACTCAAAGACATCTCTTTCCCTGAAGTACCTCGGGGAGATGGGTGGGATGCTGTGATGGCTCAGGAGCTCTATGATGCGATGTCACGCCAGCACTTGCTCAAGAGATAAATCGCTAAGATTACTGAGACCTTGAAAGGCGCTTGTGTATCTGCTTTTCTGTATTGCCTGCCACTTAATTAAAATGCTCTCCGTAATGAAATAATGTTATCTCAGATGCAGGGAGGGGAAGCATAGAAAACTCGTTTAAGCTCATTAAATGGAGTTGGTGTACCTGGATAGAACAGTGCTCTGGGGGCAGGGTAGTGGTCCCTCTGGTGAAATGCCTCATGCATCTAGAGCTGTTCTCAGAAGGATGTAAAGTGAAGAGGAGTTTCATCTAAGAGAGGTAAATGCAAGGGATGGGAACAGGATTGAACAGGGCGGTACAGGGAGTTAGCAGATGGGCTTTGGTGCTCCTTCAGGGCCTGAATTCGAAGCAGCGTTTAGTTTACACAGGTGCTTTTTTACAACAGGCCAATAAACATTTTACCTGAATGTTTACCTCAGTTTGTTTGCTTGTGCTAGATAAAAGCCATCGTTGTCAGCACAAAATGCAATTGCTAGGGGTGGGGCTATGGATTAGCAATAAAACACCTGTTTTATGCGCAGAAAGTTCCAGGTTGAATCCCCAGTATCACCAGGTAAAGGGTCAGTTAGTCAGTGATATGAAAGATAACCTACCTGAGACCCTGGAGAGCAGCTGACTTTCATGTGTTCAAATGCTATATGCAAGCAGGACAAATATCCCAAAACAAAAAGTTATTCAAGTAAACATAATAATTCATAGAACCCAATTCGTACCAGAGAAAACTTGCATATTTCAAACCGTTAAGGGGAAAAAAACAGCTTGGTAGCAGCAAGATTTTTTTAAAAAAGAAAATGAATGAATGTATTGTCGAAGGCTTTCACGGCCGGAGAACGATGGCTGTTGTGGGTTTTCCGGGCTGTATTGCCGTGGTCTTGGCATTCACCAGAGATCTCTCAGTGTCACTGTGTCACACTCAGTGTCACTGTGTCACTCTCAGTGACACTGAGAGATCTCTGTCTTTTGGTGCTACACCTCTGAAGATGCCAGCCACAGCTGCTGGCGAAACGTCAGGAACTACAATGCCAAGACCACGGCAATATAGCCCGGAAAACCCACAACAGCCAAAATGAATGAATGTTACTTAATTTCTAAAAATAAATCTAGGATTTTAAATTACCTGCAGCCACTTTTCAAACCACGCTGAGTTGCTGACCTCATAGTTAGATAAACTGTTGTTATGTGCAAACTTTGCGCTTCTGTGGTATCTTTCTCTCTCTTAGCCAATCACAATGACAAAAATTAGTCCTGGAGTCCTGTTGAATTGAAGCAAATGGATTGTTTAATTAAACAATGGATGAGCTCCCCTTTACACAAAAGTAAAGGGATTCCCTCGTGCTCAGTGCTCATCAAAGCTACAACAGAAGTGCAAAGCAATTAATACCCTCAGGTTAATTATAATAATATTACAATATTCTAATATTTGTTATCTTATTGGCTCGTAGTCTTTGACACAGGTGTCTAGGGTCAGTCTGATTGGAAGACGCAATTTCTGGGTCGGCTACCTACTTGGGGGAATTCCAAATTTTGCAGCCCCTTATCTTGTCCTTGCGTTTGTTCCCCTTGGAAGGACATCTTCCCCTTTTGCTACTGTTACCTTCAATGGCGCCATGGAGTCTCAATTTGGCAGCCTTGGGGCCTTCAGATAACTGGGGTCCGTGGACAGAAAGGAATGTTCCCCCACTTCTGCCCTTTCTCCCATTTTTGCAGCCTTGAGGGAGATAATGCCACAGGTGGCCGACCCAGCTTGCTGCATAAATCAGTATCTACAAAAGGCTCTCTTGTATTGAATCCTATTGGAATCCTATAGGTTAATATAACATATTTGTAATATTTCTACAAGTGCATCTCATACAAGCAATATATTTAGTCCTCAGTTCTTACAGAGTTTCAGCTTACATCCTTCTTTGGAGGAGTTAAAGAGAATGGCCGTTTCCGTAGTGAAAGCTGAGCAGCACAGAGGGGAAACCCCCACGGAAACCAAACAAAACATCAATCAGTTAATAAACTTTGAAAGTTCTTAAAGTGCCAGTGCAATATGCAGTGCAAACTTTTAACATGAAAAGTATCAAATTCATTCAAATTACATTCATGTACAGTAGCATAAACATTCAGATAAACTCTACAGTAGTAGTTGTAAACATTCAGTAGTTGTACATCCTTCTTTGGTCTTCTTGTTTCAAGTGTCATATTCTTACAGGTTGCATTACAAATACTACATTGGCTCCTGAGCATAGAAAAAGTGCAAGGCATGTAATACTGAAAGGCACAGAATACTGAAAGGCACAGAAGTGGTATATAAAATCCCTTTCTTCAAATCCATATTCCTCACTAATACCTTTGTGACTGCTGTGGCACAGATAACTCTTATGCTGTAGTTCAAGATATTTGTTTCTCTAGGTCATTCCTCCTCTGACTTGCATTTTTCAAAACACTCGAAGTGACTTAAAATCATAGAATAATTTTTAAAAAATCTATCAGCATAAAAATGATGAAACTATAAAGTATAGAAATCAGTAGCACTTATAAAATCAGATCAGAAACAGAAAAAATGAATATAAAACCGTAAAATAACTTCATAGAATAAATATCATCTAGCACCATCCATAAAAACAAATCAAGATGGCAATAATGAAATAAGTATAAACTATAACTCACCTCATGCCAAAGGCCTTTTGAAATAATCAGGTCTTCACATATTATCAGAAGGTCAGGAGAAAGGGAACCAAATGAACTTCAGCACCACTGACAAATTTCACATCCTGGGCAGGTTCATATGGTGAAAGTGATCCTTCTCTCCCATACAATTTAGGGCTTTCAACCGTTAAAAATATTCCCCCCACCCCTCAAAAATTAATCTTCCATGTTAGAAAGAGTAATGTGTGAAGTGGGCATGTGGCCATCTTTTATTATTAAAAAGTTATGTTTTGAGTAATTGATTATTAGGATGTGTGCCCTAAATCAGCTTTCTTGAATTCAGTCAGTAAACAGGACTCATACAGCCTTAGACAGTGCCTGCTTTTTTTTTTTGCCAGAATATGGTATAAGAAAAATAACAAGAAAGATACTTAGCATGGTCTATACTTTAGGTGGGAAGTGTCTTTTGGGGGTTACAAAGTTTGCGGAGGAGGGAGTTAGAACGGGGCTTTGTGAATAAAAGTTGTGCAAGATGATGGAGGTTGTTTAATTGGCAGTTTGAACATGAAAGCTAGTTTAATTTTTTAATACCGATTTTAGTAGTTGATACAGTTTTCAAGGAAGAAAACAAAATGCAAAGTGAAGGTCATTTCAGAGTTTTCCTCATGGATGTTGTGTTCTTTCTCCTGCAGCTGCTCACGGAAGGATAGGTGTGAACGAGCTGATGAGCCTCAGCGCTTTGCCTCAGATCTGCGTCAGTGTGTCCAGCTCACTGTCCAGCCTAAGAACATATCAGTCACCATGTCAGAAGTCCCGGTAAGTAACTAGCAGTGCATCTGTAAGAACATTTTCCTAGGAATAAGCCCCATTGAGTAGAATTCTGCTTAGGCCTCACCTAACATCTAACACCACTGTTTTTCTTCAGTCTGTCTGGAACAGGGTGTGTTTATGTGGGGGGGGGGTGTCTCTGTTGGGAAGGTTCAGCATTTGCTTTTAGACCTTTTGTCCTAATGAAACATGGAAGAGATCTTTGTTGGTTGTCTGTGTGACTTTTCTCTCTCCTTTCTACTCACAGCTGGTCCTACAGGCCTGGAATGTCCCTGATCTCTCTGCTGGTGTGAACTGCTCCTTTGAAGATTTTACAGAGTCGGAGAGTCGCATTGAAGATGGCAGAATCTACTGCAGCTCTCCTTCTACAAAGGATGTTATCCCTATCACCAGAGGTCGAGGTAAGTTCTCTTCAGCCTACACCAAGCGAGTATAGAATAAACATTTTAGCGAGATATAGCTGAGCCTGTTGCCTACAACCATATCACGGATGACCCAGTTTATTATTAAACCTGTTAAACTGTTTCTAGTGTGTTTGCATGTGGTTTTTTGGGTATTCATATTTTACAGTGCTGAAGGGAAACAGGATTTTACAAGTGGTTTCCCTCCCCACCCCTGCATTAGTGTTTGTAGAGTAGAGCTAGGTCATCACTTCTTTTGTGAGGGTAGAGGAGTCATAAATTTATGCACCAACTACTTTTTTTGCAATGAGATTGAGTCTATTAAAATGTTTAGTATAGACAGTCAGTGTAGTAGTATAATGGTTAGAAAGTTGGATGAGGATCTGGGCGACCTGGATTGAATTCTCCACACTGTTATGAACCTTATTGAGTTTATTTATTTGATTTATTTATTAACATATTTATATCTCACCTTTTCTTGTGGTTCGAGGCAGCTTACAGATCATAATTAAAAGCATCACAATATAAAACCAACAAAATAAAACCCATAACAACCTCCTACCCCAAGATACCTGCAGTTTATACTCCATTAAAAGTCGTAGCAAATAAAATGGCCTTGCAGCACCTCCTAAAGATGTCTGTCGGGAAGTCTTTTTAACAAAGTGGGAGCTGCAGTGGATAAGGCACCAACTCTGGTTGTGTGACCTTTCAACAGTCACAGTGTCTCTGCCTAACCCACCTCACAGAGTTGTCAGGATTACATGAGGAAGGGCAAATAATGTGTGCTTGTTTGAGATCTGTGGAGGAAAGGCAAGATAAAAAAACATACCCAATAGATAGTCCTTTTCTCTGGGTTATAAAGATCATGCAAAATGTGTGTTGCTTGTTCTAGACCACAAGGAAGAAGGCTCGCTTAGTCCTTTCTGCTCTAGTTGTTTTGCTATGTGCTAAACTGCAGTACTTAGTATGTTCCTGGGACAGAAAATGTTAATGATTCAATATTTTGTAAGAAAATGCAATATGATTTGTCAATGGGAGAGGAGGTATGGAGATCTGAATGATTGGGAATATGGAGACACAGGCAAAGGACTGAGGTGGATGTATTTGGAAGGTGGGCAAGACTGAAGGTTAGTTCTTTGCCATGATCGGGCATAAGACAGGTCCAGTGCTTTGCCTGGGCTAAATTTTCAAATGGGGTATATTTGCAGCACATTACCTTACTTTCTGTCCTAGGTGGGCTCTGTCAAGTTCTTATTTCCCAGTCACTTCCTCAAATGGCTCTTAAATATCACTGAGCCAAAGAAAGCCTTCTGGTTTTGGCTTCTTCCTTGTCCCTGGAATAAAGATGCCAATGGTTTGCTAATATAAATTCTGTGTGAGGCACTCAGAAGCCTCCAGTCCTCATCGCTCATCTAATATGCCTCACACATTTTGATTATATGTTGAGCAAGATCACCTTCCCACTAGCCCTCTGGGCGGCAGCACTAGAAGAGAACATTTCCATTTCATACCAATGACTGGCGTTTTTACCATCTAACTGGGGTTCCTTGTGGGTGCTATTTAGCTTAGCCCCACTGCAAGCCTTGCTCATTTTGTTCTTCCAGATAATGTGCTCCGTTTCCCCAAATGCATGCAGTCTTTTCTGCTACTCTGTTCACTGTGCTTCCTTTGTTCTCTTTTAGGCGATAAGCGAGTTGTGAAACTCTACCTCAAATCCAAGGAGACTGGGAAGAAGTTTGCAGCTGTGGATTTTGTCTTTTACAACTGTAGTGTTCACCAATCGTAAGTGACATAATTCCACCTGGGCTTCTGAACTTGTTCTGGGAGAAAGCTAAGCATAGGATTTGGGAGACAGAATCAGAATGGAAGGGGGAAAAAACCAAGTGTACTGTTAAACACAGAGGATGTTCTTTGCGGTTTGGCATGTGATTGAAAGGAGAGCAAAGCCATCTTTCTTGACTGTTTCCTCTGGGCAAAAGCTGCAGCCTTTTGAGCATCAGAAACCACAACACATCAAGTGGCTCATTCTTGTTCTTTGCCTAGGTGAGAAGGTGAGAAACTGGATTGTTTTTCTTGATGTCTTGCAAGGAAATTGGCTTAGTCAGGGACATCTGAGTCAACAATTACAGCATAATTGTACTGATCCTGTATCATAGCATGGTGTGTGTTGTGTGTGTCCTTTTGCTGACAATGAAGGTGCAATTTGTCCTGCAGAACCCTTATCTATGAGAAGATACAGGTGCAGAATTATAATAGAAAGAAGCTGGAAAAGATCCTGGTTTGGACCCCAGCTAAATTTTCTGCTAGTAGAAGACACTTCCATCACTGGAACAGAACTTGGTTTCCCCGCCCTCCTTCCCTCTGCAGGCCACTGATCTCCCTGAAACGTTGCTCATGAGGCACAGTGTACCCTCTGAAACAGCACAAGGGGCAAATTCTTGCAAGAGGCTGCTGCGCTTTCGCCTGTCTGGATACGGTGTGAGCTAACTAAGGTGGATACTTCAAAGTAGATGAAAAAACCTTGTAACACTTGGAGTCATGTTTTCTGTGTGTGCATGTCTGTAGAACTGCGTCTCCTCCTATGCTCCACCATGACAGCTTTGTTCATCCGTTCCAGGCTTTCTGCAGGTGCCACCCGGCAAAAGAGCAAAATCTAATGTCAGGATACCTCAAGTAGGGTTGGGGTGGCAGCCCTCTCTGGCGTTGCCTTCTCCTGCTTGGGGGGGGGCAGGATGAAAGACGGCCCTCAGAATGGGGAGTGGTGGTGGGCTTCATGCTGCGCCTTGGTCTCTTTCTCACACTGGACTCTGACCTTCCCTCAGACCTTGAGGGAGTGGCTTCACCCTTCCTTCTTGGCCTCTCCTTTCCCAGCCTTTTAAAAGATCTCCTGGGGGAGGGTCCAACTTGGTTTCCACCAGGCGTCTCCTCCTGGGCCGGTTTTTGGGGCTGAGAGTTTGGGGGTTTGCAGCAGGAAGTGGGAATTGCCAGAAATTGCCCCTTCTCTTCTGTTAGTAGAAAATTTAGTCTGGATCCAGTTCCCTGTCTTTTACATGCTGGCCTCACAGGTTCGGTCTAGGTACATCTGTCAGGGGAACTTTAATACATCGGCAGGGGATGATCAGTGTCCAGCATGTTCTGATTTAGAACCTTATTTTGGTACAAATTGCATTTTACAATTGTAACATCTTAAAATTAAATTCCCAATATTCTTTCTTTATAGCAATATGTAGAATAGAACAATCTCCACAGTATCTTGTTAACTTATAGAAACATTTAACACACTGAGCAAAGCTGCTTCCCAGAAGGAAGCATTTGATTGTTGAGGATGCTGGATGGCAAGTTGGAATGGTGAAATGGAACATTCTGTGCATTGGAAGGCATTTGCTTAAGAATTGTTCCAAATAAAATAAGCAAGGGGTTATTTTGACTTTGGTATCTACTTTAAATGGGTCTCGACATGCTACAGTTGCCATATCTCATCCATAATTGGGCCGTGATCTGTGCTGGGTAAATGAGCCGAACCCATCATCTCTTATCATCACAATGTGCTGCTACAATCGATTCATTTGCCTTCTATTGCCTGTGACGATTTTCAGAACTACAGAAGGAGAGAGGTTGGATAGACTGGAATCACATTATGGCAAAATATACAAATCTAATCTAGTATTGTATACGCTGCTGTCCTATGTAGGACTGATTATAGGGGAACGTGAGGTTATCTGTGCAGAGGTTGTAGCATTGTATATCTTTGAATGTGTCTTTGTGTATTAGCCAAAATCTCTAGTAATGGCCAAGCTCCGGATCGAATATTTAATTGGCAAACAGACAACTCTAGTAGCGTAGTTGCATCACAATGGTTTAGAGCAGCCAGAGAAAAAAACTTTAAAACCATCAGAAAGGTAGCCTGAACTTGTACTGCATAAAACTTCTTCAAAGGCAACTCTTTAAACTTGATGAGCTGTTAAAACTTTAAAAAAGGAAGATGCAAGACTCTCAGAAGGACCAAGATACCTCCAGTGAAAGTCAGTACTTCAATAGCAGAGCCTGCTGCTGAAGGGGGGGGGGAACCTGCAGGGGGGCCTGTCTGTATCTTGTCTGCTGGGAAGATGCCTGTATCCAGGAGGATGCTCTAGGGTATAAAAGTTGGACAGCGGGACGGAGCAGTCTGATCTGGGCAGCGGAGTCTGTAATATGCACAAAGGAAAGTTCTGTCAAGGCCCTTCCTGACAGGGAGGTGATGGGGAGGCTGCTGCTGGGAAATCAGAACCACCTGCTGTTCCTTCAGAGAGCAGATCTTGGCCCCTGAGGGAGGGGGGGCGGGGTGGGGGGGCAGGGGAAGATGCTGAATATTCCGAGGCTAGAGTCTCTGCTACAGCTTCATTCTCTCTAAGGAGGGCTTTTCCTTCAGTCTTCTTTCATGTTTGTGTGATTTTGACAGTATTAGATCAGTTTTAGCACAGGTGAGGTATACAGTGTTGTTTACCTTTCCCTACCCCTTTCTCCCAAAAGAGCAAATGTGATTTTTTGCAAAACAAATAAAGGTTGTCCTTTTTCATTACAGCTTCTTGTAAACTTTTGCTCAAGTATAGTCTGATGAAGAAACAGAAATTTTATTTTAATTTTTTAATGTATGCATAACATTTAAAAGATAGCCTGTGACAAACAGCATTCGTGACTGATTTATGGCCAGGTTGATTTTTAATCTTGGATGAATTTTAAAAAAACAAACAAATTATGGTTGCATAAATATATAGGGGCTACAATGAAACTAATAGAACATAACATCATGTAGAACTGTTGATGACTGTAGTTTTAGAAGGCCAGTCAGATAGGGAGCAATACAGTACTGCATTCCATCTGCAACATGCCTCTTGCTAACTGGAGTCATTTTTAGGCAAACCATTTTTTGTGACTTTTCCAGCACTTTTGACAAATACTAGTAGTAGCTTCAGACAAACAAGATGCTCTGTTTCCTTGGTCTCTTTTTGTACTTCTAAAACTATGTTAAATTCCTCCAGGCTTGTAAATGTTACAGCATGCATTAGCTTGCTTTCCAGGTTAAGGTATTCAGTGTCTGCCTTCATAGCTAAAAATAATCTTGTAGAAGAAAATCAAATTCTAAGTTATTTTATTCCTGGAATTTTCCAGCATTGATTCGTAATCCTACCAGCATATAGCAGGAGAGATACTGTGCCCATTACTCTAGGTGTACCGGAGCTGATAGTCATACAAATAAGAACATAAGAGCAGCCATGTTGGATCGGAACAGTAATCTTCTAGTCCATCTTTCTGTTACCATCAGGTATCAGACAAACTCCTTTTAGAACTTGCAAACTGGCCACAAAAGTAACAGTCTTCTCCTGTTGTTTGTCCCAGCACCTACAGCGACAGTAACTCCTTAACAAGACAGTTTCATTATCATGGTTTATAAACAGCCACAGGCTAGCAGTGTACCCTTCTAAGTCCATCGAAGTCAATAGGATTAGATGGGTGTAACTCTGTTTAGGAGAGAACTGTTATACTTGTTAGATAATACTGTGATTATTTATTTAGATCCTTTATACGTTGCCTTTCCTTTATAAACACTCGCAAGGTGGCATACAATTTTTTTAAAAAAAACACAATCTAAACATAAAAATCAGGACCTCCCATCTATATATATATATATATATATATATTTCTTTGTATATTCTTTTATGCGTGCATGAAGTTCCTGACAGAAGATGCATGCTGCTCTTTCTGTGCCCTACAAGTCCTACACGTTGCTTGGATATGTTTTGACATGACCATTTTCCAGCTTACTGATTATGTTAGCACTTAAGAGACACATTCTTGGCAATCTGCCTTAAAAATCTTAGACATGGTGTTTAATTTCTGAAAGGTGGCTTTTCAGAGTCCTTGACAGAACACTTCTTTCTATTATCCTACCTGCTTGCTCAATGTATGCAGGAAAAAAATTACATGCAGTATTAAGTACCAGACCTATATGTCATAATCCATACCAGGGAAGATAACAATATGCAAGGTGATGCAATATTTTCAAACAACATTTATAGGCTGACCAACGTAATAGGCATCTTTGGATTTAATAGACTTTTGCGTCCAGGTTTCATAGTTCTTCAGAGGAAAATCTATAAATCAAGCAGATGAATTCAGCAACCTGCCTTTCAATGAGGCTAATGTTTTTCTGTGGAGTTTTCTGATCACTATACATTATGTTTAACTTTTACATCTGGGCAGTTCCACTTGGATTGGGAGCCAGAAGTGTAAGCATTAAGTCACTTATAAATCACTTCTCTGTTCAAGATTGAATAGTTTATAATGGCTTTCCAAATGTTTAAAGAGAACCAGAAAAATCAAGGGCCATCTCGGTGACTTGTAGAGGCCTTCAGCAAAGCTGGTGCAGTTAGTTTGCAGCAACTGGTGTATTATCATCAGTTCTACAAAAACTGAGAACATATGGCGAGAAAATACATTAGAAGGGCTGGCTATATCAAATAGCTTTGCTTTCTCATGTTCTGGCATTTTGGAAGATGTGACTTCCTTGTGTATTTGTTAAAGCATTGCTGGAAACTGAATGAGCTCCGACGGAATAAATTCTGGCAAATTCCAAGGGCTGATTCCAGCAGATGTCTGAGAGTGCTGCAAGCATACTTTCTCCTCCTCTCTCTCTCTCTCACGCACCCACAGAGCAGTACTGAAAGAATTAATCTATTCCTAGGAGTGGAAATGGCACTGGAAAAGGGCCCCAGCCCACTATGCTCCCACCTCCAAAGGAAGGATGGAGAGCCCATCCAGCCCCCTGAGAGCAGGATGTGCCTGGCCAAGCTGCGTATCACGTGGTGAGGCTAAGTGCGTTCCTCTCCACAGTGATCCCTGGCTGTGTCAGGTATGTCCTTTGCCACGGGCGTGGCTGCGCTGGGTGCCTACTTCTTTGTCTCTCCAGTTTGCAGCGGTGGATTGTGCTTACCCTTCTCTTTGGGCTGAGGTGTTTCAGGCAGGAGGTGCCCCCCTATTTGGGGTGATCCCAGTGGCTTTTTCCAGGGGCCTTAATGGCCAATTCTTCCCTCTAAGTGCTGTTTTCACTTAGAGACAATAGAGCAGAAGCCAGTATATTAGATGTTGTAAGTTTAAAAATCCCCAGCTATTCAGATGCCATATGGCAAAGTCACCACCTTGAACTGTGCTTGGAAGACTCTAGAGTTCATATGCCTCCTTACAGCAACCATCCCTATCAGGAGGTGGGCCCATGTAAGGGCAATTCTTGCCAATTCTCTTTTAACGATGTCTCAAGTCCAGTAGGGGATCAGGGCACTGCCCTTATGCAGGCAGTCCATTGAAGAAGGAACCCAGACACTCCAGCACTTCACGAATTAAAGAAAATTTTATTTGAAATCATCAGTGATGTAACATCTTAAGCATCTTATTACTAGTTTGCCACTCCACCCTTATGCAGCCTCATTCAGTCTGAAGGCTAAATCTGACCTGTAGCTAGTTATTTGGCAGGAGTCGTGATGGTTGACCATTACCTCTGATTTTGCCTTGTTGGTCTTCTCTGTCCAGATGGGAGGCTTTGCACAGCTATATAGTTCCATTACAGCCTCCTTGAGGGTCAGCTTTGGCACACAGTCTCAGAATTCTTTTCCTTTTATGGTAGTTGACCATTAGGACTTTGCATCGCTGTACAATCCCAAACTGCAAGCTCCATTTGATTTATCTAGTTTATAGGGTAGCTTCTGGAAACAGGAGGATACTGATAAGAATGCAGAGAAGAGGTTTTGTGATGACACCTTTTCAAAAGCAGCTCCGACTATCAAACAGGGAAAGGGAGATGTTTTCTTGCTAAATTTACCATGGAGAGATGATGGGATTACAGCTGGGTTTATAAGATAGTTTATTTTTTTAAAATTCAATTTATATTCTGCTCTCCCTGCAAGTAGGCTCAGGGTGGATCACAGGCAGTAATAAATACAATTTAAAAAATTACATAAATTAGATTAAAAAGGCAGTCTCATCACTAAGCATTAAAAACCTTTATGAGGTCGCTTTGATTTTATTTTTTAGCCTGCCAATATTTCCCATAACACTATCTCCATAACATCTTTATAAGGATCCTCCAAATGACACACAACAGTGTGCAAGCTTTAGTGTACTCCAGAACTCTTCTTCAGGTTGGATGTATATAAATCGAATGTTAATATTGTTATTTATTATTATTTATTATATAAAATTAAAAATAGGAAAAGAAAGATGCTAAGACATAATAGTGTATTCTGCTTTGTACTTAGATGTTAGATGTAGAGCTGATGCAAGTATCCAGTGACGCCCAGTTTTTTAACAGCATATTTTCCATAGTATTTCAAGAAGGAAGACTGGATATGGACTAGGTCTCCTGCCTTGCATAGTGCTTTTTATTGAGAGGAATTACCATGACACAAGCAATAGACTTCTATAACCCCCCTCCAGTTCCCACCAACGCATTGTTGCCTCTTGACAGGGTTATTCCGCAGGATGTTTATCAAGGCCAAACTGATGCTACGGCTAGGAAGCTTGTGGAAAATTATCTAACTGGTATTTTTGGGGTAAAACCTTTTATAACAGAAATCAGCTGTCTGCAGTTGTGTGCTTGGCACACAAGATGTTTCATAAAGTTCACTGTGAAAGCTTTTTCTGTGTGATGAGGACACTATAATTATATGCTGCCTGGTTAGATATGGCTGGACCCCTCCTGCCAGATGCTTATAAAAGAATGTCACCAATAAAAGAAGAGCTACTATTCAGTGAACTCAGGATAAGGTCTAAGAATGGAGTAGGTGCACACTGTCTCACTGTGTCCCCCCCCCCCCTCTTTCCAATACATTA
Source organism: Eublepharis macularius (assembly GCF_028583425.1). Classification (NCBI taxonomy): domain Eukaryota; kingdom Metazoa; phylum Chordata; class Lepidosauria; order Squamata; family Eublepharidae; genus Eublepharis; species Eublepharis macularius. Next base: position 122,689,621 of record NC_072793.1, read on the forward strand.
TCATGGTTTAGGGCAGGGCTTTTTTCTGGGGAAAGAGGTGGGGGAACTCTCACCTGGGGCAACTCCTGGGAGGAGGTGGTGTGCCTCCCACTATATGTGCACGTGCATAGCATGCGCACGTGCTCCCGGGACTGCATGTTGATGTTACTTCTAGGAAGTGATGTCATCACACAGGCTGTGGCTGCCCCGGGAGCACTTCTATGCTCGATAAGGGCCCCGATTCGGTCCAGATAAGGCAAAATTTGGCTCATATCAGGCCTGAATTGGCCCAGAATGTGCTGCTGTGCCACGGGGGAACAGTCTCCTGCCCGGCAGCAGCCAGATCCAGGCCGTTTCAGGTCCAAAGTGGACCAAAATGGGCTGAAATTGGCCTGGATCAGCCTGGAACTGGCTGCTGCTGCACGGGAGAGCACTCACCCAGCAGGGGCCTGATCCAGGCCATTTCGGGCTTGATCCTGGCTGTTTTGGGCCTGGAATGGACCCTAAATGGCCAAAGGGCCCAGAATGGCCCAGATTGGGCTTGAGTCAGCCTGAAATAGGCTGCTGCCAGGTGGGAGAAACCTCTCCTGCCCAGCAGTGGCCTGATCTGGGCCGTTTCGGCCCTGATCCTGGCTATTTCAAGCCCTCAATGGGCCCAAAATTGGCAAAAATGCCCAAAATAGCCAAATGGGCCCAAAATGGCCCAAACAGGCCATTTTAAAAATACTCATGTTACACCAGTGACGTGGGTATTTTAAAGAGGTGCCGGAACGCCGGAAAGAACTATAGCTCCAATTAGTTTTTTCTTTCTTACCTGATAATGGGGAAGGTCGCCCACACTTCGGGCTTTGAGTCACAGTATAGAAATTGTCTTGAATGATTATTGCCCACTAGATTCATTCTACAAAGGGTCCAAGTTGTATAATTTTTTTAAATGGTGCAGATGATGTTGTTTATGGGGCAATCCTCAAGTGATGCCTGAGATTTCTTTTTCTTTCATTTCAGCTTGTAGCTCATAAGGTAATAAAAGTGTATTAGAAGTATTGACCTTAAGTTACCTATTTATGGTTTCGCATACAGATAGAGCATGGATGGGTGCAAACTGAGTTCCTACAATGAAAGAAAAAATAGTACTTCCAAGGGAAGTGTTTAATATGCATTCCCTGCTCTCTTTCTATAAGTACTCTCAGTGGAGAAGGCTGATCAGAGTGGGTTGTAGTAACCATATCTTTCCAGTCTTCTTCAATCTCTTCTGGCTCCCAGTTTGCTTCTGGGCCAATTCAAGGTGCTGGTATTGGCCTTTAAAGGACTTAATGGCTTGGGGCCAGCATACCTGAAGGCCCACATACTCTCATATGAAGCTACACATCTACTCTGGTTATCTTTGGGGGCCCTGCTTCGGGTGCTCTCACCATCTGATGCTAGACAGGTGGCAACTTGAGAAAGTGCCTTCTCAGTTATGGCACCAAAACTTTGGAACTCCCTTCCTAGGGAGATTTGTTAGTCCCCCTCTATTGTTACCTTCCATCAGTGGGTGAAGACTTTTTTGTTTTGTTTTACATTCCCTTACTAACTCTTATTACCATCCTCCCTGGTTGTGTTGTTATGTGTGTTTATATGTTTTATATGATGTTTTATTTAATTGTACTAAATATTTTATTTATATGTGTGTATATGTATACACACACACATGTATTTGTAATTTAAATGCTTTTTAATGTCATAAATGTTTTAATGTTTTGTTTTAATGTGTGCTGCCTTGAGGGATCCTGAATTGGGTAGCAAAGCAGCATAGAAATATTTTAAATAAATACGTTAGTGAAAGTTGTTCAAAGGCCACCCAAGAGGGCTCCCACTCCCTGTTGACCATTCCTCCAAAATCTGAACATGCAGGCGGTCTGATCCTCTTTATCAAGCTCTTAAGTTTCCTTGTCAGAGTGCTCTCCAGAAAACGGAGTCCTCTTTTAAGGTAAAGACTCTCAAGGCTCTCTTGTCAACTTTATTATAGTCTAGCAATATGTTCTAGCTAGGCAGGCATGTGAGAACAATGCCTTGCAATGGAGATGGAGATTCCAGGAAGAAAAGAAGCAAGAATATGCAAACTCTCCATCCTACGATGTGTTGCACACCTCTGAAAAGAAGAATCCTTGGAACTCAGATCTTTATAGAAACCATTATAGGTGTGTACTGAAAAAAAAATCCATTTCAGTTTTGAAATGGAGGGTTCTAAATCAACTGTGCACTGTTACTGTTCTCCCCCCCCCCCCCGGCTAGGGTGTTGCTGGCTTGGATCTAATCTATTTATTTTTTCGTTATCATGAGTTTTGGTCCCACGCTTTGCAATGTGGGCTTCCAGGCTCTTTGGGGCAGCTGTTTTTGCACTTAACGGTACCGAAACTGCACAGAACACAGTGTTCCCTCTAAACCATCAACCCAGAGTTTTTCCTCAGTTATACTAAACCCACACCAAAAACAAACTATGAAGAAGGCGAGTGTTGGTGAGTGTACACTGTTGCAAGAAACTGGCTGGCCAAGAGAAAGTCAGCCAAGGCAGCAGCATTAAAAATAATCCTGCTTTATGTTCCCTACTTTCTTTTTCTATAGTTACAATAAATTATTGCCTCTGGTGCCATGTTTCCTTACGCTTACTCCCAGAGACTTGTCTTTAAAATTGCAGTCTATGATTGAAGTCTTCCAGGGCTTTTATCAAGTTTGATTGATTGAATAGACCCCCCCCCCTTCCCTCACAGCACTTTTCCTTACAGTGACAATCCATGTGCCCTGATGAGGGTAAGAGAGACAGACCAGTGTCTGGGTAGCACTGCAAGTCTACTCAGATGTAAGTCCCATGTGCTTACTCTCAGGAAAGTGTCTTTCAAATTGTGGCTTGTGATTGAAGTCTGCACATTCCCATTTCCAAATGTTTCCAAAGCTAATAGGTAGGGAGGCATCTCCCATTGCAAGGACTCACCCAATTGGTAGGGAGACAATGCCATTGCCTGGGTAGTGATGGGAAAAAATGCACTCATGTGCATTGTACTCATTTCCCCTTCCTGCCATCAAAGTTAATTAATAACATAATGGCTTTGTCCCCTCGGGATCCGATTAAGGAAAGCAAGATGCTTCCAAGTGAGCCCCAGTGCCTAGTGCTGCTGCTGCTGTGAGGTGCGAACTGAAACCAAATGCACAAACTTTTTGGTGGGAGTGTGCCATTATAACTCAATTTCCTGGATTTAGTTCACTGTTCTGGAAGCTGCTTTAACAAAATGAAATAGCAATTTCTAAGTGTATTTTGGCTCGCTTCTTTTCCATTTTGCACACCCATAGAAAATATACTCTCAGAGTCTGGAAAATGCATGTTTAAATATTTCAGTGAGAGAATTTTGAAAGTATGCGCCCAGTAGATGTCCATGTTCCTTAGTAGCCTTACTCTTTTTTTTTTCTTGTTGGGTATTTTTTTTTTGGTTCTGACAGCTGAAGGATGCTTGTGGGGTTTGTTAGTGTTGCTCACAGTTATCAAATACACGGTGTCATCTGCCTTTCCATTGTGATAGGAATGATGGACATGTTTGGCATGGATTGGCAGTCCCCAAATTAGAGAGCAAGAGTACATATATTTATTTAAAACGTTGGCTTGAATCATAACCTCCCTTTCACTTTGCACTGTCCACATTCAGTTTGCGCTAGTTACTTCCTCTCATGGAAGTGGAGGAAGGGCAATTTTTGCTGATTTCTCCCCTGCTCATTGCAGTCTGACCCCCATAGTGTGCCATGGAGGCACGGGTTCAAAGGTCAAAGAAGACTGCAGCGGGAGAGGGCAGGCAAGGAAGTTGCTCTTTGTGATGCTATGCATTGCAGCTCTGCTTGTCCTCCGTGGGATCTGAACCATCATTTTTTATCTTCCCCTTCCCCTACAGTGCTTAAGGCAGCCTAGAACAAAACATATATAAAGAATGGCTGTTGAATAACAATGGCCAAATTCTTTAATGGGGGGAGGGGAAGATTTTACACAGCCACACTGTTTAAGGCCAAAGTGATGACACGCACATGCCTCAACGTGAATGGAGCTTGGACTGAAGAACATGCAGACACTTCTGATAACACAAAGTGAGGAGGTACCATGGATGCTTCTGCATGATTGTCTCGCATTTGCCCTGGAGGAGGGTTACAGATTTGGAAATGATGTGCAAGTCTCTCCTGTGCAGCTTTTTGCAGCATTAACTACCCCTAAGAAGTTGCACGTCGAGTGGTGTTGCGAAGCCAACAGCAGCACATGAGGAATCCTGCTACTTTCTGTTTGGTGCAGGGAGGTGCATGGGCTGAATGTGGCCCTTGGGCAGTCATTTGGTCCTCTCTGTTACAGAGTAGGCATAGAAAAGATGATGTGGTAGGGGGCGGGGTTGACATTCATCCAATGAAGAGGCAGAAAAACAGCCCTCAAGGAAAAAAATAAACTTATTTTCAAAAGTCACATCTTGGAAAAAAAAGACTGAAGGGAAAGGCGATGCTGGTAACAACGAAGTTTGCTGCCTCTAAATTCAGGAGTGACAAAAGCTGCTGCATTTGAATTGAACATCACTGACCCACAGGTCAAACTTCTGTTATAATGTCTTTATTAAGAAAGTCATATTTTAATGCAGTGCTGCTGGGGTGGGTGCTTTGTGGCAGTATCAAGAAGGCTCAAACAAGAATTGTTGCTCAGTTATGAGGGGCCCTGCAGAGGCTCTTCTCAGATTCTGCCCAAACATCTGTTGCTTTTTTCGTATATTGTATAGAATCAGTATTTTTACTTACTGGAAAATGGAAACACACTAGCATATTCGGCAAACTTTCCTAGCAGTGGCAGTTACTCCTGTCCTTCTGCTTGCCTCACTAGTCCCATATCAACACTCACATAGGTTTTGCTAATATGACAGATGCCGCTACTCCCAGCAGGTAAAACACCAGTGATTCATTTTATTTGTTGCCTGTCATATTGCCTAGCACTTTGGCTGATCTGAGAGCCAAGCTACAAGTAACGCCTGACACAGGTTGGACACTTGTCAGCTTCTCTCAAGTTTTGATGGGAAATGTAGGCATCCTGGTCTTGCAGCTGTAATGGAGAGCCAAGTTGTAAAACCAGGATGCCTACAGAATTCCAAACAGAAACTGACCGTGCTGGTTTAAAACAAATGCCTTGGTAATCAGTGTTGTTGTTTCCCATCCCTACATGTAGTTCTTACAGCTCAAAGGTATGTTTATTATTAGAGCACAGAATGAGTATGATTTGAAATACTCTAAAAATCTTAAGGTCCTACAAGCTGTTTTTGTATAACTATCTGGCAAAGACTGAAGCAACACTAAGAATATCTTTCAGTCTGAAATTGACACTTGTGAATGTTGTAAAATCCAAGACAGAAAATGAATGGTATTTTAAATTTGAATGTATGTTAATTTAATACATGTAGGCTTTACTCAGGAATAGGAAATACAAAAGCCAATTTAAACATCAGTTCTGAAAATAGCCACTTTCTTCTCTTCTGCTATTTCTGCAGCAGTATGGGTTGATCTACTTCCATCTTCATTTTCAGCACAATTTACGACCTTGACCTTGCATTCTTTATATGTTTATAAGAGAGTAAGAAACAGTTGGTTGGATCCAGCATGCCCTTCCACTTGCGGGAGGAGTCCTTCTACTCACAGAAGAAATCTTTTTGTTAACAGATGGGAGTCATTTCATGAGTAGAAGGACATCTTTGGATCTAACCTTTGTGGTTTGAATTAAAATATATTATGAAATCTCTGTAAAGAAGCTTTTTGTAGATAGCAAAACAGACATGGCTTCCTAGTCAATTTTGCATTCTAGCATATATATGGTACTCTCTTCTGTTAATGAAGTGAGTAGTTGTTTGCAAAATTTTGTTGGGGCAAAGTGTTTGTTTATTTGTGCATGTTTTTCTGTATTGCCAAATGATGGTGCTATATAAAGAATGAATAGTAATATTAAAGCAAAGTAAAAGTCATGCCACGGCACTTTCCACCACTGCCCATTTTCCTCACCAGCTATGCCTTCCAGCAGTTCCGGGCTTTACTCGGTAGCGTGCTCAGCATAATAACGAATCTTTTCCTGCTTTCTAATGACACAGGCAAATCCTCCAGTATGATCTAGCAGGCAACCATACAAATTCACACATCACTTAGTATTTCTCAGGAGGATGAGTCCTGATCATGCTGCTGATTCATGTCACTCTTAAGGCTTATCAGAGCCTTTGATAATTTTCTATGAAAATTAGTAGGAATAGAAAATATAATAATATTTATGACTACTTAAGCACCTGAAAAAATAAGATGGTATTGAAGCCCCACTCCTCCTTGTGCTTCTTGCTGTGCTCCATGAAACGTACAACGTAATGCCGCTGCAGTACAGTCTTGAAGGTTGCCTCTTTGTGCAGGCAGATGCTGTTTCCGTCAGTGTGGATCATGTGTGTAATTTTCCTTCCCAGGGCTTTCACTCTTGTTAAGCATATGCATGTAATAATACTTGCCCCCTTTGTCCTCTCTGAATTCACTCTGTATCTCTTCTGCCTTCTGGCTTGGATGATATAAAAGTGTGTTGCTTCGGGCAAAGACCTCCTCCCCCATTAGAGATTCCTTGTAGCACCCAGTATGACAGAACTGAAATTGCTTATGTAAAATACTCATATTATTCCCCCCATGCTTTTCACCTTCCTCTTGTGCCCTTGTTCTTCCTTGCAAGTTAGTTTTCAAAGACTTTTGCATCCCCCCACTCTATTTTACTTCCCTTCTTCTGCTTGCTTCCTTGCTTAGACTTTGCCTTGCTTATCTCGCCCATTTGGATTCCTGTTTTGTTCTTAGTTTGCACTGAGCACTGAAGAACCCTCAACTTCTAAAGCTGGAGATAAGAAAAGCAAGTGGACTTGTTTCCCAGGTTATAAGAATTTAAATTTAAGCATGGGGCCTGTCTGTCGGTCTGACAATCTATATATGAACAGTCAGTTAATGTTTGATTCTTTGGATGAGATGATTCTGGCTGTAGACCTGTAGACTATTTCCAGAGTGTGCTGTAGTCACAGGAGGGATTCCTTTGACTTCTGAATACTTTAAATTCTTGTATTCACAAAATAGGCCATTGGTAAGCTGTAGAATGCTTCAGGTGCGTAGTTGTGCTGGTCTGTAGTAGAAGAGCAATAACTGGGTCCGGTGGCACTTAAGAACCAACTAGATTTCCTAGGAACTTTTACTATTCACCACTTAGTCACTATGCTCTATGCATTTGTTAGACATGTAAATATTTGTTCTAATATTCCATTATTGATGTCCTGCCACAGGCACATGGTTCTTGCTTAGGGAACTGAGTGTTGCAAGCTTTAATAGGTTTAATTGGTAAATTAATCAAATAAGGCTTTAGCAGATTAATCACTGGAAACAACTGTTAATCATTGAGTCCTTCCATCAATGTAACAGTAGTTTTAGTTTATAAATACGTACACTGTTTCAGTATCTCAAAACATACAAATGTGTTTATAATCAGTTAACATTTAATAGGTTAAAAAGCAGATGATTAAAAGTTCTGTAATTGGTTGAGTCCTGTTGTCGATACAACTCAGTCTACGCTAGCATAGTTCTGTACTCACGCTCTTGGTTGCCTGGGATGGCTTCAGGGTGAGCAGCCGCCACACTTGGTGTCCTTCCTTTTAATGCAAAGGAGTCCTGGAGGGAAAGTCTGGGCAGTTCTTGAACTCTAAGAGTGTTTTCAGAAGACTGAACGAACTGTGTTTGGGCTGAGAATGAGCCTTAAAAGTCCTTGGACCAAATCATTTAGGAGGAAAGAATTAGTGTGACATAACAGAACACACACATATGGAAGTCTACAGGTGCTATAAGATGGAAGGAAAAGGCAGGGGGAAATGCTTGTATGAGGTGGGAAATTTAAATTTTTGATGGGAGAAAGTGATTTCACAGCAGTTGGAGAAGCTGACCTTTGACCTAGACAGGACATAACAGGATGTAACACAGCATCCCTACTGAGCTCCCTCCTCAAACTCTGCCCTTAAGTCTTCAGGAATTTTCCAGGCTGGAGTCAGGAACCCTGTTTTTGGACCCGCTAAGCTTTTATGTAATGTAGTAGAGCTAGCTTTAGAAGATAGAAAACATGGGCATGTACTTTTTGCGTGTCTTAGGCTGCAATTCTAAGGACACTTTTCTGGGAGTAACTGCTTAGGCTTGCTTCCATAGTCTGTTACAAAGTACATTGATAGCTCTTGAGCAGGCAACATATTGATGAGCAGAAGTGCACAGCTGGAAAAATAAATGGAGAAATATGTATAAGATCTGATGTGCCAGAAACAGCTGTGTTCATACCAAATTTGGAGATGTATCTCCTAGAGTAACCTGGGCAGATACATGTCCAGAAACAAGGAAAGTAGCAAGTTCAGCGACTAAACACTAACAAGTATACATTGGGCGAAGGAGGGGATTACTTCACGAAGGTACCACATGAAGGTACAACTAAGAGTCTCTCTACACAAGATGCCTTGGCGCATGTTCGTCAAGAGTAAGGAGACGCGATGTTAGCCAGGAAGCCTAGTTTTAAAAGACAGCTGGTGGAGATCACTCCTCAGAGGGTTTGTTAATTTCATCATCTCCTCCTGGAAGTCTCTGTCAGTTTCACCTTTCCAGTCTAAAACTGTGTGGGATCCCAACCAGAGAGCTGCAATGAATGGAAATGGATGGGAGCTGCCTTCCAGAGCCAGGCTTGGACCTGAAGAGGTTATAATGGGCTGAAATTTCCCTTCTGGCATTTCGCAGCACCTTCACACAGCTCCAGTGTATAGCAAAGCCTTTACCCTGCCCTCGGCTCTGTCTTTTTAAAGTACTCAAGTACTTATTAAAGTACTGGCTAACGTTGCATCTCCCAACACGTGTTCTTCATGAGTCAGATACCTCGTTTAGTGAGACTCTGTATGCTGAACTTTTAAAAATTAGTAGGAAAGGATATTGAAGAATGGCTGGAATATGGTTCCCATAAGTTTTGAGAATGACATGTTATGTGCAGTGCTAATGGACAGAATATTTTGGTAGGTTTCATGGCAAAAATACTGATATTAGTCAGAACAACTGGAAAATGCCACCAATCTTAGTGCTAGCCACCCATTCTTATGAGTTTATAGATTAAAAAACACTGTTACATATTGCATACTATACTATCTATGCCATTGTGCATAAACAAAACACAAGATTAAGATTTACTAGTGCTGTAGTGAGCTGAGATGCATACTTTCAAACAATATTTTCATCTCACAGACCACTATGCTGTGGACTCAGCTGTGTGGGGTTTTCTTTTGCAGCAGGGATTTCTCCAGGTAGTTATAGCTTACTCCAGTTTGCCAGGATTTGGAGAGGGAGGAGGGGGATCCCATTAACTTCAGTTACACACTACATTTTCCATCCTTGTTGATGCTGTGTTTTGAATTTGGCATATATGTGCTGTAAATTCAGCCACAAATGAATATGTGAAGGCCCACAGGGCACGTGGCAAAGCATCAGAGGAAGCCAGAGCTCAACTGTGGGTAAACTAGGAAGGACAAAGCAGTGGGGCTTAACATATGCCAGGATACCCTGTGTCTACGTAATTGAGGTTACTGGGTCAAAGGAGCCTCCATAAACCTGAGCAGATTATAAACTAGCAGAATGCTTCACTCCAGTATTTTCATGCTGCAACAGCTCCACAAAGCAGAGTCCAGGGATTTTCTACTGATCTCTTACATTTTTATCCCACCTTTTCAAGGAGCTTGGGGCAGCATACATGGTTCCTCCCTACATTTTATCCTCGCAACAACTCTGTGAGTTAGGTTAGGCTAAGAGAGAATGATTGGCCCAAAATTACCTAATGAACTTCTTGGCTGAATGAGGTTTTTAAACCCAGGTCTCCCCAGTCTATTCCAATACTCTAATCATTTTAAAGTACTGGCTTATAGTTAGTTGTTTGTGGGGTTGAAATACTGTTTAGGAGCATTGTTGCCATTAAATTACCTATCCTTAAAACATCTCTCTAGAATAATTTTCTTTTCACTGTTATTTGAATAGTTAGCTGGTACACATCTTGTTATACTCACAGTGTTCTGGGATCTATAGAGACAGCTAGATTCTCTTACCAATGTTAGTATTTTTATGTTTCTCTTAGAAGAAGAGAGAATTTGAATGTAACATCACCATTCCTGTTTTGGCTTCTCACTATATAGTCTATTCAACATTATTGAATGTTGTGCTTTCAGAGTTGTAATTTGGCACGTGTTGGACTTTTTCCACTTTCTTAACACTAGATGGCATCATGTTCTTCTCTTCCCCCCCCCCCCAAAATTTCCCATGAAGCTTTGAGAGTTTGGAGGGGCTTTATAGTGCTGCTTCCATGGAAACCAGAACGCTGCCAGATTACAGGAACCTGTCCTCAGATTAGTGCAAGGATGAATCATCATTAATTTGCAACATTCCAGATCCACAGAGAGCAATTTCCAGTGTTGTGAAACCTGTATAATGATGGCAGAATTGAAGGAAATAACATGAGAAGTGACCCTAATTGACTCAATTAGGATTGGTAGGTGTTGTCATTATTGTTTTTATTTATCTAACACCATAGAAAGTGTTTTTCAAAAAGCTCCTGTCCGATCAGTTTATGGTCTAATTATGGTTATGAGTACCATTTTGTGGTTGAGAAGTAAAACCGTGCTCCTGTGTAACCTTTTATGCTCAGTAAAACACAGGCAGCATTTGCTAAGTTACATTCAAGTTGTTCAGCTTCTGGCTCTGCTTACTTAAAGATCTGGTAATGGTGCTTGCTGGTGATGCTGGTAGTGAAGCAGTCTGAGTAACCAGTGGTGGCTAAGCTGGGTTGTGTAATGTTTGTGCTACGGTTGAATGTACTATTGGATTGTCTTAAACCAGCTGGACGGGGTAAGTACGTTCTTCTCTAGCGTTCTGTATGTTGTGAAATGGGAGTTATTTCTTCAAGTTATCAAGAACAATAGTTATGCAAAAAGTAATGCCAGTAAACTCAGCTGACCCCAAGAAGGAGAAATGACACAGATGGCGCATCGTGCTGCCAAACAGTCTGCCACTGAAGCTCAGTCTGTAATGATGCATGAATATATGGGAGGATCAACCTGCAACATTGGACAAGACATTTGGTGGAAAGCTGAGGACTGTGCCTTGTTCTTAGGTCCTAGCAGAATGAAGGGGTTTCACTGGGCTCCCCCTCCTTTGGAGGCGAATAACTGAGCCCAAAGTTTTTTTCCCCTTGGGCAGATGCATGCTGCATTCCAAGGTCTTGGCATTTGTTTTAAAAATATGATGATAGTCTTTCAGAATAAAAGTGCAGATATTAATTGGTACAGCAGCTGAATCTGCTTAGGCCTACTGACTACTTAATGAGATAGCTCTAACGGAAGGAGCTTCCCGGATTCATTTCAGAGATGTGGATGTAACTCTGAAGTCTAATTTCCTCTGTATATGAAAGGGCCGATAGATCTTTTTGTCTTGGTAGGATACATCCACTTTTTCACCCAGAACTATTCAGACTCTTTGGTTTAACGATATGTCAGGGTTTGATGCAGGGTCACATTACATCTTTTACATAGTAATCCTCTAAATCACATGATGATAATGATTCCATTAAGACTGACCATATGAGCTCAACAGATGAAGGAAGACAAAAATCTGAGGTTATACATCCTTCAGTGAATCATATGTGCCTCTGTACCCAGATGAACTGAATGCACTTCTTTAGAGTTGCTGGCAGTAACTTTGGGAATCTCCAGACAAAGAGATAAGTATGATTTCACAGTTGCACTCTGAACATGAGGCAGTAGCATGCAAAGCTGAAGGTATGAACAAAGAGTTTTTAATATTTTCAATAAGCTGCCATATATTCTCTCTGCAAAAAATTCCCTGTGAAATCCCAGACCCAGCTGACAAAATCAGGTCCTGTCGAAATGGAATCTTCTAATGTCATTCAAACAGCCTTTTCATTTGTGACTAATTAGCTATTGGTTGTATATTCAGAGCAAAGTGAAATAGACTTTCTAAATCTTAAGAGTCTGTTCAGATGAAGTACTCCTCCCAAGCTTGTATCCAGACTGAAATGAGGAGCAGGCCTCAGGTATGTAAGGATGCCAGGTAACTCTCAAGAGACGTCACTTCATGAGTAAAACTTCTTTATTGATAAGATGCCAGTATCATACACTTACGCCATCTTTGCTAGGACTGGCAACTACAGCCATGTATCAAGCAGATATAGGTTCCCCAAGGCTACTCCTAATCCCCCCCCTTTTTCCTAACAGTCCTCTAACTCTGCAGACAGGAAAACAGTCTGTGTGATTCATGGACTGCTCAAGGTCAAGCAGGTTCTCAGGCTCGGGAGCAATTACAACAGGAACAAACACCTCCTGTTCCAGTTTCCCACCCCAGGTTTAAATAACAGAATCACCCAACAGCATCAGCTTCAGCTGCAGGGGGTATTGAATATGACAGGTGATCCTGAGCACCTGACAAGATATATATACCTACTTATTTCCATTGGCAGGAGGTAACAAAAGAGTTCTTAGCAGGCCCGATCTCTCTAGGACTCTCATTACGTTGATTTGATAAGGGAAGCAGAAGATGTACCACACTTATTCATGGTCTCATCAGGGGTAGAAATCTGGGAGTGATGTACCATTTGAACACACTCAGTGACACACGATATACAACAATTATTGTTGGTGTCCCATTTCTTTGTAATTTGTATGTTGCAAGCTAATGATTTAAGTAATAAATTGCAGTAATGTTCAGATGATGGTGAAAGGAAGGAGAGAAGAAGATGGCATAAAGCTGGATGCCAGAGATATTTCTGCATTGTCCAGTTTCACTGGCTTAAACCTAATTTTTATATGTGTGTGTTCTGATATGCTATTTAAAGTTTCTTTTATGGCTGACTGCTACAGACTGATATGATGCCTGCCAAATTGATAGTTAAGAGGCCGTTTGTTAAATCCTACCATGGAAGAAAGCAGGAGAGACAATATCTGTGCGATACAGACCCAGTGTATCCAACCAACCTTACTACTTTTGCCTTGAAGCTAGACGGCTGCTCCTTCACATCCCACCCTCTCCATTTGCAGTATTGTGCTTTGTCTGCTTTGTCTTAATTGGTCGTAGCCTTTATTCATAATGGGGCACCTTAAGCTATTCAAACACATTCTCTGGTTGTGTTCACATCAGTTCCACCCTCCTCCCCCAAACTACATTAAGAGTGCCTCAGTACATATATTTGCATGTACTGGCCTTTTGTTTGGAAATAAAAACGTAAATGAAACTAGGGAATGACTTCCAGCGAGCAGCCTGTTAATTGCTTGTGTGTTTTCAGCTATGAAAAGCTGCTTCATGAAGTTAACAGTGCATGAAACTTTAGAGCAGGATATTTTTGGGTCACCGAGGTCCCGGAAGTGGACCTGGAAAGAGAGTGTTGTACTACATTGTAAGTATTACAGAGTTTACTTCTTAGGCAGACTGAGCAACAGCTCCCGTGCCCAGATTGGTAAGGTGGGCAGGTGTCTTGTACATACCTGAGTTTTTATTTCTGTCTTTACTCCTTAGAAAATTTATACTCTGCCTTTCTGTTTAAAAGCCTCAGGAACATTCAAAACATCTGCAGATAATGTGACATCCCAGTTAGATCAGATGAGAGCAATTTTATCTGCAAAATGTTTAGCAAATTGATCCCAGCATGCCTCTGAGATATCTGTTATTTGCTCCCAGAGGCCTTGAGTCAACAAGCCTTTTACAATTCGGAATAGCATTCCTGGTGAACACTCTGCTTACACAAAGGTAGCAGAGAAGTAGCTTTTTTTTTTTGCCACTGTAGAAGAGGCCTTAAAATGGGCTCTTGTGTTTGGTAGGAATTGGCTTGCTACTGTTGCTCTAGCCGCTTGTGCCAATTGCTACATAGCATGCAGTTTCTCTGAATGAATTGTGTTTGTGATAGTGCTCCGTGGGAAGCAGCTCTGTCCATACTGACCAAACTATAGTGAAGCTGCACAAACTGGGTTGCTTACAGGTTGCATTGCACTTATGCCTGGAGGAGAAGCAACCTCTTGGGTGCTCTGTTTATGACCCCAGCCCAACTCAACAGGGCTCAGCTCACATTTGTGCTGCTGCAATTTCACCATGTGAATTGCTCCTGATTCTTTCCCAAGTAGCCTCGACTCATGAGGATGTGGAGTGGGGTATTCAGCCTGCTCTGAGCTAGCTTATACAAAAACTTCAGTTCAACAGTAGCATGATCGGCAAGAAAAAGCTCTGGCTTTTTTCCACCGCAAAAAGGTTATGACGGGGAACTTTTCAGCTTGAGTTTTCAGCTGATAAAAATGGGAAAGGGATAAAAGTGGAGCTGTGTGTGTGTGTTCCCAGAAGGTGTTCCCTCAAGACAAGAAAGACAAGATACTCAAAAAAAGTGAATTTGACTTGGTATTAGAGCTCAGGTGGAACACAGTCAGTTGGCTCTACAGTTGTCCATGTTTACAGCGTTGATAGAGTGGGAGTACTACTAGAGGCTAAACATCAGGTGCTGTGTGGAGTACAGAGAATGAGTATGCACTCCTAAGCAAAGTTATGCCCTTTTAAGTCCACTAAACTCAACAGCCTTAGAAGGGCATAACTCTATTTAGGATTACTCTGCGACTGTCCTGTGTAAAAACACATGCAGTGCCTAAAAGGTGCTTCTTGCCAAAACCTTAGCAGAAACATTTTTCACAACTTTACATGATCCTTAAGGAGTCCTACGCTGGCCAGGACTGATTGTCTATTAGTTTAGCTTCCTTGCTTTAAGGAAGAACACCTACTTAACCAATTTACTAATATCTTAGTGACACATTGGATTTACTTGTCTTTGCTTTAATGTTAATAGGGGTGCCTACTCTGAATTCTGAAACACATGAATGGTAATAGAAATTGAGGTCAAATGAGAGTTTGACTGGATAAGACTTGAGGTGGAGGGACAATTCCCAAGTTAAATATGTGCCACAAATTCAGGCTTATATTGGCTAAACATGGCAGTTCAGGAAACCACTTTTATAATGTGTGAAAGCAATAAAATCTGACAATACAGTGAGATTAAGTGTAAAGAAAATATTTGTATTAGCTCTGGAAAAATCCACAATTTTAAATGTGGGCATATTTCTCCATACTGATTGCTTTTGCTCATCAACAAGTAGGTCCTGATATTCCAGACCCAAATTCCAGATAATCTCTGGAATGGATTTTGTAATATATAAAAATATTCATAGGACAGAGTTGGGCAGTTTGTGGCATGATGGCTCAGTCTGGACCTGAAAGGCTTTCCTTGTGGACCCACTGAGAGTCTTTGACCTCCAAAACCTCTACCCCTCCCCTCACTAGTCACCTTGGCTGGTTTTTCCTGCAGAAGCTATGCCCAGAGTTTGGTGTCACATGCCACCTCCAGCCCTGGAGATGCCACTGCAAAACAGTTGATCATTGGGGCCGTGGTCCAAGGGCCAAGCAGGGCAGGTGGACATGGTGGCTGTGCAGAAGAGTCCTTGCAGAGCTCAAGCGTCAGGGCTGGTGTCTAGCTCAATGTCTCCTGGAGGACTGGATGTAGCATTGGGTGTTGAACAAGGAGCTGGGAAGACATACAAGGATGGTGGACGATGAGTGGTGCCTGTAGAGTCTGCTGAAGGCTATTCAAATCAGCCTTGAAAGGGAGGATCAAAGTGAAGTGAAAATCCCCTCCCTTCCCTAATTGAGGCCACATGGATTTTTCTCCAAAGTGGGAATAGAATCATAGAATCATACGGTTGGAAGGAACCTCCAGGGAGCAGGTGAGGAGGACTGGATTTGTACCTAACCCCTCCCTCCTAGGCTGAAAGGGCTCTTTAACTCCCTCTTTCACAGTATGGACAGCAACAAAAGCATGGTTAAGCAAAAGAGAGATAAATGGGAGTGAGAGCCAAATTGCATAAAGAGAGTGCTTTGCCAAACCCTCTGTTGTTCATTTTGAGCAGGATGGGCTTTAAAGAGCTCTTAGCTTGTGTTTCAGCTCATATGGGAGCAAGTCATGAGAAGAGCTAATGCTGCCAATTCCTTCAACCATTGCACAATTCAGAAGAGGGACCTTGTTTGCAACTGCTGGCCAAGGATTGTAAGAGCAATGGAAGGGTGTTAACTGGGCAGGATCTACAGATAGACTCTTACTGGAGAAAACTATGCAAGTGTACACATAGAGAAATCTGGGGAGAGTAGAGGAACAGAACATACACACAAACAGCCTGAGTGGGTAGCACAGGAAATCAGAGAAGGGACTTCATATGTGGCTGTGTAACCAAATGAAAGACATTACAGTCATGAAATGCTAATCTGATCCAACTTTGAGTAATTGTGTAATTTCCCTATGAATGGCTCTGAATTAAGACCCAAGGATTTTTCTTCCCGCAGTGGACGGTTCTTGTTTTGCCTTCTGTTCATCAAAATTGCCTGCTACGTATCCAAAAATAAGGCTCACAAAGTCCGTGATTCAACCCACACAGAAATGGATAGTGAGGAAAGGATCCCAATGGTGCCAACTTGGACAGAGAGGTCACAGAGAGATGCAAATTTGACCACGTAGAATGCATTGTAGGGCCTAACGTGGGAGTCTGAGAAGGCGGTTGGCACAGGGCTTAAGGAATGTGAGTCAAGCGTTGACGTTTGTCAACTCTGTTTATGCCAACTCTGGAGGTGGTGCCTTAGACCTCGGGGGTGCTCCGATCTTTGATTCAGCAGTGACCTCATTTGCTCCAGCATGGTTCTAAGGACACAGTGCTGAAGAGAATGTCATGGATGACTCTGTAGGGGTCAGTCACATCTTTGGCATTTCTCCCAGTTCTTCATTGTTGATTCTAGCAGATTGTTGACCCTGGCACCATCTTGTGGCTCAGATCCAAGAAAGTTACACACTTTTCTAAAAGTTACTTGGTACTGATCACAGGAAATGGAATAATGTTTATGGTATTGGCCGTCTCAGAATGCTTGTCAATCCATTCTTCCTCTCCTTTTCACAGGAGCATTGAACAGTGCAAACTCCTTTACAATTCTCTTGCTTGCCTGGCATTCCCCTGTTGTTGTCTTTTTCTTCCTCAAGAGCTGTTGTATTGGACTTGTCTCAATCTACAATGAATATTGGGATCATTTGCTTTCAGAAAAAGAACATGTATTGTTTCTGTAAATATTCATGCAGCTTTGTTCTCTTTTCTTGTAGTTGCCTGTCTTGTGTGAATGGGTCCTTCCCTTGCCACTGGTGTAAATATCGTCACATCTGTACCCACAATGCTGCTGAGTGCTCCTTTCTGGAAGGACGTGTCAAGATGTCTGAGGTAAGCAGAGCCCTACCAAACCTGCCTCTGTAACACTACTATGTGGCTCCTCCTCATCTCCTTAAGTCCACTTTTCCACACTTAACCTACATGATTTTGTAGCCAAGAGGGCTTGTGCAACTTTAAAAATACAGATCCAGTGTCCGAGAAGCAATATTGAGCACTAGGCAAGCCTGCTTCTGTAGTTCTAGCCTGGGTGTTCAAAAACATGAAAGGATTCAGGAGCAAGCTTCAAGGAATCTAGAAGACAGGTTGTAATAGGAAAAGGTGACCGAACTGAGTATGTTAAATTTAGGGCAAAGTTAAGGAGGGTGAGTATTGACACACTCAAATACTTTAAGAGCATGAAAGGATAAAGAGGGCAAGCAATTCTTCAATCTGTTCACTGGCACAATAAGAAATACCTGATTCAGACTCCGGGAACTAAAATTGGGTTATTCTAGAGCTACCTGACTAAAAGGAGGTTATGGCAACAGAAGAAACTGTGTGTGGTAGAATCTTCTTTTTGGAATTAGTAAAGGAAAGGATGGATAGGTATCTGATACATGTTGAATCCATCGGAGAGAAGTTTTGAAACTGTCCTCCGAAATACGTAATGCCTTCTTCAAGCACATTAATCCTAAACTCGTTGTACATGGATGCAAGTGCTACAGCATTCAGTGGAGTTGATTACTAAGCAGGGAAGATGCTGAATTTTGTGAGTGCCCTCTTTTGATTGTTCCTTATACTCTTGGAGAGGATGTTTTCTGTTACCCCAGAGGGTCGGTCCAGAAACAACAGGTTAAAATTAAAGCAAAAGAGTTTTTAGCTAACCGTTAGGAAGAACTTCCTGACCGTGAGAGCGGTTCCTCGGTGGAACAGGCTTCCTTGGGAGGTGGTGAGCTGTCCTTCCTTAGAGGCTTTTATGCAGAGGCTAGATTGCCACCTGACCCCAATAATGAGTCTCTGATTCAATATGAATCTATACAGATTGGAAGAGGGAAGTGTATGAAGGGATGTGCTGGTGCTAGGCTCTTGTGGCCCTTTCTTACATGCTCAGGGTAATGCTGATCGCCACTTGGGGGTACGGAAGAAATTTTCCTCCAGGCCAGATTGGCTGGGGATCCTGGAGGTTTTTTGCCTTCCTCTGGGCATAGGGCAGGGGTCACTGGGTGAGGTGGGATGGCGAGATAGCTATGAATTTCCTACAGTGTACAGGGCGTTGGACTAGATGACCTTTGGAGGGACCCTTCCAGCTCTGTTTCTAGGATTAGAAAATCCCAGTTTCTAACCTAGGCTTTTCCTCCTTGGAATAAAACCACAGTTGTCTTTTCATGTTTGTGCTGGCAAATTTTGATATTGTTATTACTGTCAAAACGATGCCTGGCATTGTATCAGTAGCATATAAATGGCATAAATGGTATAAATGTGACAAATCATGTATAAATGCTGTTAAAAGAATGTGAAAATGCTAATGAATTGGGAACACAAGCAACAAAAATGAGTGAACTGTGAAAAGGCCTGTGCAACAACACGTGGAAAGAAAAAGCAACTTTAAAAGTAGATTCATACAGCTACCAGTATTACAGGTACCAAGTAAGCGTATTTAAGGTGGCATCCTAAGATTTTTGTAAACCTGACAGGGAGACTCCATCAGGCATGAAGCTTCTGAAATGAGTGCCTTGCTTATGATTCTGTTGGTGGCAGGATGCTCTGTTTAACCGTGAAAAGAGGATGCTCAGTGCAGGGAGGATTTTATTTCTTTTCCTGTTGTCTTCCTCTTACCCAGGTACACACAGTTGTTGTGCAAACCATTAAGAGAAAAGCCTGCAGGCCAGAATGTCCATTTCATACCAAGTCATTGTACTCACTAGGATTCTTCCATTCCTCTTCTTACCTTATTAGGCCACCTTTTCAGCCTTCGTTAACCCTGTTTGTGCTGTACAGTGGCCGAGTGTTTATTCAACAAAATCAGTAGCGACTGTGTGCGAATTTTGAACAAGATTTTAAACTGGCAAACAGATGAAACAACACAGCAATTAAAACAGGAATGTCCTTAAAGAGGACTATATTTTATGAGCTCAGGAGACTGTCCATTCCTAAAGAGTTTGTATAAGATATTCTTTATAATGCATTCAACTTTCATCCAGAGCTGCTTGATCTGAGTGATGGGAGTTTAAAATGATGAGGCAGATCAGTGAATCTAAGTGGCAGGCCACGTGCCCTGGAGAAATCAGCTGGCTGAAAGACAGTTCTGGTTGTGCACACTATAATCACTATTAATTTGAAACATTTGTTGCTTGAGGTGTCATTTCTATTGGAGGCACAGGCAGAGTTCTGCTTATAGATTGTCGGTATGTAAGTAGTATTAAGGTAGTACAGTACATCAATTCATGAGCTCTAGATAATGGAACCGTCCTCTCACTTTGATCTGGATGATTCAGATATATCCTTGCACTCAGCATCTAGTTAACTTCCCTATATCAGAGCATTTAAATCCTGACGAGGTAAACTTCAACAATGTTTTAGGTTCGTTGTGGGTCTAATGCACAAATTAGAGAATCTCTGCTTCCATTTTAATCTTTTTTTGAAAGCTTACCTATTGTATTTTAACGTTAACTAAATCAACAAAATTATACCATCCATTATTGTTACCTTGATAATTAAAATGCAAGTAATTACATGAGTTCATAAAAGTATCTTACCCCAAAGATAAGCAGATCACAAGCAAGGAGCCCCTTCTGAGAAGCAGCTCCCAGACAATTAAGATTCCCGTATTTATAGATTTTGAAAATCATCGCCTAACAATAACTAAAACTATCCCATTTTATAAGGGCTCACATTATTGGCTAACTAATCATCTTATAACTTCAAAAGCACCATACAAGGTTATCTGTTCTTAAAATATCTTAAAATATATAAAAACAAGGGTGGGCTCCTGTGACAACTGATGGATGAAGAGGCAAATGTTTTGTTTGATGGGGATTTAAACCCCAATGTAATTTTTACAACTTTTTATATTTTATGCAAGCCTGGAGAATCCCTCAAGATTGCAGAACGATCTGGTTTGTAGCCCAGTTATCCTGATTCTCAGATTTAAGCAGCATGCAGGAACCACTTGCTATTAGTTATTTCATTCATTTGTTCATGTATTTGTTTATTAAAAACATTTACTAGCCACCTATGTATCTTACAGGTAGTCACATAATAAAATCATAAAATGAATAAAATAAGATAATAAAATGAATAAAAACAAAGTTTTAAAGTTTAAGACTGCCAATAAACATAGAAACAAAGCAGCCCTAAATTAAAATGTCTTCAGCTGCCTCCTGAAGATCAGAAGGCAGGCACACCTCCCTGGGGGTGCTATTCCGTAACTGTGGGACTGCCACCAAAAAGGCCCTCTCTCGTGTATCTACTAGGGGAGCTTCTTTAGCTGATGGAACAGTTGGGAGGGCCTCTCTGTGCGGTCTTAATCCCTGGGTAGGAACATGTGGGAGAAGACAGTATTTCGGATGCCTCAGTCCCAAGCCATGTAGGGCTTTAAAGGCCAAAAGCATCACCTTCAATTGTGCTCAGGAGGGGATTGGTAGCCAGTGTAATTGCTGTGATATTGAGGTTGCATGGTCCCAATAGCTGACCCCAACCAGCAGTCTAGCCACAGCATTCTGCACTAGTAGCAACTTCTGAATGCTTTTCAAGGGTAGCCCCAAGCAGAGCACATTGCAGTAGTCCAGTCTAGATGTAACTGAGGCATGGATCACCATGGCTAGATCTGATTAAGTCAGGAATGGATGCTGGGAAAAAGCCCTCTGAACCATTGCAGCCACCTCAATTTCTCAGGTGACTGCAGGGTTGAGCAGCACTCCAAAGCTGCTTTCCTGGCTTTTCAAGGGAAGTATAACCCTGTTTATGACAGGAGAGATCTCAAGTTCTTGGTTTTCCTTTCTACTAACCCAGAAAACCTTTGTCTTGGGATTCAGTTTCAGCTTGCTTACCCGCATCCAGCCCATTACAGACTCCAAGCACCAGTTTAGAACTTCAACAGCATCCTTGGAATTTGGTGGAGAAGAAAGGCAGGGATGGGTATCATCTGTATATTGCTTACACCGCAGCCCAAAGCTCCTGATGACCTCTCCCAGTGGCTTCATATAGATAGATATTAAATAGGATGGGGGATAAGATTGAACCTTGCAGAACCTCACAGGCCAATGGCCAAGGGGCAGATCAGGAATCTCCAAGCACACTCCATCTTTGAATTATATCTTCATTTCTGTGAAGGTAGACATTCTTGTCATTTTCAGGTGCTTCTGCACCTGGGCCTCAAAACATACTATTTATTGATATGGGATAGACAGCTTCTAATCCACACAAGGCCATATAATTGTGTTACTTCTTTGTTTCTTGCCCCTCTCCAAGGCTGTTCTAATCTGTGTCTCTAAAACTCCATTTTGGCATGTTTAGCTGAGAGGCTACATCAACTCTGTCTTTGGTAAACAGAAACATCCTCCATGATTTTTTGATCATGTTCGGCGACTGTTCCCCTTATCTTCATGGCCATGCCTATGGACATGTATGTAGAGCTGTATATTCTAGTGGGTTATTTCCATAGTGCAGTGCTCCTTCTCCCTCTGAGGCAGGAGGACATCTTGGGTGTTTCCTTTTGCCCAATCAGGGAGGCAGGAAGTTGAATTTTCTTTTTTCTTCCTCTTCCTGTTGGTGCCTGGAACACCCTGCTTTCCAGTTCTTTCCTGCCTCCAGGGAGAGCAGTCGCTTAGACAGATCCTCTGTCTACCTTCTCTTATTTGATCTATATTCCTTCTCTGACTCTTTTCCTTTCCTCCCTTATATCTCTCAGTCTCTCTCCTTATTATCTTACCCTCTGTCTGTCAAGTCCCTTGCTCCCTCTGATCTCATTTGAAAGTCATCCACAATGGACCCCAGAGATTCAGAGGAGAGCTTTATGGATGCCGAAGAAGAAGCTTCAGCAGCAGCGATCCCGACTGACGAGACAGCTGGTCTACCCGGTACCGTCCTGCCCCTCGGGCTGGAACGGTTTCCCGGCACCTTTCCGGCCGGCGAGCCGTGTAAATCCTCCAAGAAGCATAGGAGACCAGCGCTGGAGCCAGGAACCGCTTCGCGCCATTCTGCAGAGTCCGAAATTGGCGCCAAACGAGATGCCCCAGAAAGAGCGGGAAAAGCCGACGAAGCTCGCGTCTTTTCCCGCGCGGCGCCGAAAGACGTGCTTGCCAACCTCCCGCCGGGAGAAACGGCTAAAAATTTTTCCGGACGGAATTCCACTGCTCCAGAGGCCGAGGTCAACGAAGAAGACCAAGGTATTGTGCCCAGCGAGGTGGAGCAGTTCCTGCAAGGCAGCATTCGCTCCTTCTTAAGGCAGGCTGTTCGGGAGGAGGTTGGGAAGATCTGTCACCCTCCCTCCAGGGCCCTTAGTGATCATGCCTCTTCCCCCCCTCCACCCCCCAGCAAGCAGCGTCGGACTGCATCCGCCTGGCCCACCAAGGCGGCTCAGAAATCAACCCGAGTTCACCCTGGGGAGTCTGATCGGTATTGGGGGGGGGGAGTCATCCTCAGACAGCGAGGACGGGGCTGAAGGGGAATTCCTCTCTGAGGAAGAGGAGGAGGAAGCCCTCATTCCAGAACAGTCCAACAGACTTTTTAAATTAGAGGATTATCAATATCTGCCTTCCAAGACCTTAGCAGCACTAGATCTACAAGAATCCTCAAAGGGAGGTGAGGAAGATCCCAACTCTGACAAGGGATCATCCAGGCCAAAGGGAAACAGGGAGTTCTTTCCTAGAGATAGCACCCCCGAAAGGGTCTTTCCCTTCCCTGAATATTTTGAAAGGCAGCTAAGGGCAGAATGGAGGACCCCAGCAGCCTCTAAACAATATCATAGCTCTGTCAAAAAACTTTATGCCTTACCTTCTTTTACCAATGAGTTTTTGCAGATCCCCAAGGTCGACGCACCTGTGGTTGCTCTTCAGTCCTCTGGCCTACTAACAGAAGACGGGCAAGGGGCCGTCAGAGACAACCTGGATAAGAAAGCAGAGACTGCCCTTAGACGGGCACATGAAGCCTCGGCAATGGCAATTAGGGCTGCCTCATCTGCATCCATCGTCTCCCGGGCAGCAGTGGTATGGATCAGGAAACTCACACAACTGCTTCCAGGTAACCGCAAACGCTTGATGGAGGGGGCCAACAGAATTATGAAAGCTAGCGCCTTCACGGCGGACGCCACGTTGGACGCCTTGTCCTTTTCCTCCAGAGCCATAGCCTCCATGACGGCTGCCAGGAGACTTCTGTGGTTGAGGGCTTGGCCAGCAGACTTGCACTCAAAGTTTATACTTATGGCTTACCCATTCCAGGGGGACAAGCTCTTTGGCGAGTCCCTAGACAAGGTGCTAGTGGAGACGCGCGACAAGAAGAAGGCCCTCCCTAAGACGATCAAGAGGTCGGATCAGCGCGTTTACAGCTCCCAGTCCTTTCGTTCTCACCAAGTACTTCCCAGATTTCGACGGGACAATAAGAGATCCTCCTGGAATTCACCTAAGCCGAACCACAGAAAGACCTCCTTTGGAACCAGATCCTACAAGACGTCTCAACAGAGAGGGGACCGACAGGTTTTCGACTCCAAGGCCCCTAAGTCCTGACTCACAACATCTTCCGGTGGGAGGGAGACTCCATCATTTCTTAGGGACTTGGGAGAAGAGCCTCGCGGACGCGTGGGCCATCAAAGTTGTTTCTCAAGGTTACGTAATAGAATTCAAGTCCATCCCACCGGATCGTTTCCTCAGATCTCCACTCCGAAAAGACCCAAAGAAAAAGCAGATTACATTCAAGGCCATTCAGCACCTCTTAGAAATCCAAGCGATAGAGCCAGTCAGCCATCTCGAGTCAGGATCCGGAGTCTACTCCATCTTCTTTACAGTCCCCAAAAAGAACGGGGACTGGAGGGAAATCCTGGACCTAAAATTCGTCAACCAGTTCATTCATCTGAAGCACTTCCGGATGGAGACACTGCGGTCCATATCGGAGGCTCTTCGCGAAGGGGAATTCATGACATCGATAGATCTCACCGAGGCGTATCTACACATTCCTATTCACCCCTCACACAGGCGTTTCTTGAGATTCTGCGTCGCCGGTCGCCACTTCCAATTCAGAGCCCTGCCCTTCGGCCTCGCCACAGCTCCCAGGGTATTTTCCAAGATTCTGATCAATCCCATCGGGCGTCTTCGAGAGGCCGGCATCCACGTCCATCCGTATCTGGACGATATTCTATTGAGAGCAACCTCCAGGAGCCAAGCAACTCAGGACACCTGGACAACAATCCAGTGTCTGCAATCATACGGTTTTCTGGTCAACCTGAACAAATGTTCCTTGAGTCCGTCTCAGTCGATACATCATCCGGGCATGATCCTAGACACCAGGAGGGGACTTATCAGATTACCTCAAGAAAAAATACTAAAGACCAAGGACCTGGTCAAGTCCGTGATCCAGGAGCAGTCGACGTCCTTGTTGAGACTTGCGAAATTGATGGGCACGCTGGTGGCAGCATGCGAAGCAATCTATTGGGGTCGTTTCCACTCCCGGGCTCTGCTCAATTTTCTGCGCCCACATCAACGTCGTATTATGACCAAGACAGACTGCCTAGTCAAGGTTCCATGGCAGGTGAAGGAGGCCCTCAGATGGTGGACTGTAACGGCCAATCTCCGTCAAGGCAAGTCGTTCCTCAATCCTCAGAGAACTCAGCTGTTCACGGACGCCAGTCTGTCCGGCTGGGGAGCGACCCTGGACGACCGCCCAGCTCAAGGGACTTGGTGTGCGGAGGAGTCTCAACTTCCTATCAATCTGCTGGAGGTCAGGGCGATCCGCCTGGCCTTACTCCACTTCTCCGAATTGATCCAAGGCAAGCATGTCTTGATCAGGACAGACAATGTGTCCGCCAAGACATACCTGAACAAGCAGGGCGGCTCCAAGTCTTCCAGGCTACACAAGGAGACGATGAGGATCATCACGTGGGCGGAGACGCACTTAGCATCTCTTCAGGCGGAACACATAAAGGGGACGGACAATTTGCAGGCAGACTGGCTAAGCCGTCAGACCATTCAACCAGGGGAGTGGTCACTCAACCAGGAAACGTTCCTCCTGATCACAGACAGATTCGGCCTTCCGGTAATGGACTTGTTCGCGACCCACCTGAACCGGCAGACTCCTCGATTTTTGTCTCGGTTCTTTCACCCTCTAGCAGAAGGGATAGATGCCTTAACCTCACCGTGGCCAGAGGGTCTGCTGTACGCATTTCCTCCCCTCCCAGTTCTTCCAAAGTTACTGAGGAGAATTGCGGACTCGGCAGCGGAAGTAATAGTGATCGCCCCATGGTGGCCCCGGAGACCTTGGTTTTCCTCCCTGCAATCTCTAGCTGTCCTTCCTCACTTCCAACTCCCCATCACCCCGGGTATGCTACACCAGGGCCCGATACTTCACCCAGACCCGGACTGGATGTGTCTGACCGCCTGGAAATTGAGAGGCACTACCTTTCCAGGTTAGGGTATTCGACACAAGTAGTCAAGACAATGCTTTCTTCCAGAAAGAAATCAACGGCAAGGATATACAATACTTCCTGGAAAGCTTTTGTTCGCTGGGCCAGAAGGAAAAAGATTGACCATCTCCGACCACACCTAAATGTGATCCTAGCTTTTCTTCAAGACGGACTGGATGCAGGCTTAAAACCGGCCACGTTACGCAAGCAAGTCGCAGCCTTGTCCTCGATACTATTCCTCCCTGACGGGCTTGGACTGGCCAAACATCCACATATTCGGCGTTTCCTGCGAGGAGCAACCCTTCTGAGCCCTCCAACAGTGCACCGTTTCCCTACGTGGAGGCTCCACGTAGTTCTGTCAGCGTTGACCAAATCTCCCTTTGAGCCTTTGAGAGAGGTACCCTTGAAGTGGCTGAAATTAAAGACTCTTTTCCTAGTAGCCATTACATCAGCGAGACGAATTTCGGAACTTGGGGCCCTCTCCATCAAGCCGGGGCTGTGCGAGTTCCATATGGACAAGGTAGTCTTACGCACAGATCCCACTTTCTTACCTAAGGCTGTCTCCTCGTTTCATAGGTCGCAGGAGCTGAACTTACCATCCTTCTGTCCCAAACCGGCACATCCAAAGGAGAAGGAGTGGCACACCTTGGATGTCCGCAGGGCTCTCAAGGTCTACCTGGTCAGGACCGAACCCTTCAGGAGGTCGGACTTCTTATTTGTCAACACATGCCCACCAAACGTAGGAAAAAAGATGTCAAACGCTACAATTAGCAGGAACATCCGTTCATGTATTGCAGAGGCTTACAAAGCTTGCAACAGAGACTTGCCTCAGGGCATCACAGCTCATTCCATTAGGAGCGCAGCGACAAATGCGGCCTTACACAACAACGCTTCAGTGGAAGAAATTTGCAGGGCTGCAACGTGGTCGAACATATCTACATTCGTTAGACATTACAAGTTAAACCTCTACTCTTCCTCCGACGCTGCCTTTGGAAGAAGAGTCTTACAACACGTGATGCAAGACGAGAACCTTGACCCGCCCTATCGAGAGTAACTGCTTTGGGAGCACCCAAGATGTCCTCCTGCCTCAGAGGGAGAACGGACCTTTGGACACTTACCGTGAAGGGTCCTTCTCCTCTGAGGACAGGAGGACATCTTGCCCTCCCTAGGTTTCTCGCTCTTGCTAACCTGTTCACTTTTATCCTCACTGGGTTACACAGTTCTCACTTTTTCAATGTTCTGTGTTATATTGTCCGTTTACTAAGCTCTCAGTTTTTTCTATTCCCTCTTAGTAGGGTCTCCCAGTATTTAGTGTGTTGAGACTGTTAACCTTCTTTTACTGCTGTTTGGAGTCACCCGAACTGGAAAGCAGGGTGTTCCAGGCACCAACAGGAAGAGGAAGAAAAAAGAAAATTCAACTTCCTGCCTCCCTGATTGGGCAAAAGGAAACACCCAAGATGTCCTCCTGTCCTCAGAGGAGAAGGACCCTTCACGGTAAGTGTCCAAAGGTCCGTTCCTTAAAAAGGAACAATATTCATAGCTTTTTTTTGCATTTGTTCTAGAAGTTCACATCTTTGGGTACTTATATAGCAGCTATTCATGTTACACCATGGGGGCTAGTTGCCTAGCTTGCTCCTATAAACTGGGTGAGTGGTGAAAAGTCTATTTTGAGCAGGAGGTGTAAACTTTACACAATATGACATCTTGTTAATTTGAAACAAAATACCTCTCTGCAAATAGGGTTTAGCTTTGGGACTTGATTCTCAGTACCAGTTTAGTTCTGGAGAGAATGGACTAGACATTTAAAAAAAAACTATTGTACTCTGTCTGGTAAAGCATGCCTTTGTCTCACTACTCACTAACTAACCACAACAAGGCCTCACATTTAGGATCAGGTTAAAGTGCTGTGAATTTCTGGGAGACTTGAACCACAGCACTTAATTGTTTCAGAAATTAAGCACTGCTTCTAAACTCTGCTGTGAAGAGTCTCTATTAAAATCTATTGCTCTCAGTTGCTTTTTACTTAATTATCTGAATAGTGTTGATAACCTTTTACATGCTTATGAGTTACTCTGGGTCAACCAAGAGATGGTGTGAGCATTTCAGTAAAATGAGGCTATAGAGGACTATTTAAATACCCTTGAAAGTGTGTGATCTTTGAGATTCTCAGAGGCAAATGTGATTCTTGAGCAAGTACTGTGAACAAGTAAGTTATCAGTACTTTAATTTTTAATAATATTGCTGCTGGAGATAAAAGAAGGCATGCCACATTCCCGACAAATTCCAGATATGTGAACACTGGTGTTAAAAATAAGTTTGTGATGAAGGAAAGGGCACTGTTTGCATATGTTCAAAGAAACAAACTTTCTCACATATTCTAGCAAGAAGTTATAACACTGAAGATAAATTCTGAGGCTAAGCCCTAATGAACCATGGTCCAAGGCAAGTGCAGTGTTAATTGAGATGTAGCACTAGCTATGCTATTTAGAATAATAATAATAACTACTACAACATTCAATTTATACACCGCCCTTCAGGATGACTTAACACCCACTCAGAGCGGTTTACAAAATATGTCATTATTATCCCCACAACAAAACACCCTATGAGGTGGGTGGGGCTGAGAGAGCTCCTAGAAACTGTGACTGACCCGAGGTCACCCAGCTGGCTTCATGTGGAGAGTGAGAAATCAAACCTGATTCTCCAGATTAGAGTCCTGTGCTCTTAACCACTATACCAAACTGGTAATTGTATTGAGTGTATTGTTAGAATTCAATAAAATGCTATACTATTTGAATTATATAAGAATGCTGTGCTAGCCTAATTATATTCTTTCCTTTCAAAATGGAGGATAGAACTAAAAAATGTGGACCAGTGAGAGGTGTAAAACTATCAAATTCTTAGTTTAGAGGTATTTTATGTATGTATGTATGTATGTATGTATGTATGTATGTACGTACGTACTTACTTACTTACTTACTTACTTACTTACTTACTTACTTACTTACTTACTTACTTACTTACTTACTTACTTACTTACTTATGTCATTTATAGGCTGCCTTTCTCTCTAAGACTTGAGGCAAATTACATAGTGTGAGATTAGTATAATCAGTATCAAGGACATTTCTGTAAACAATGTCGTAGGATAAATAAATACAAGTTTACAAAGACATAGCATTAGCAAGAATCTAATACAGAGTTGAAGAAATGCTGAAACAGAACATAAGCAGTACTAGGACTGACTTTAGACAACATATAACTGTCCTGTAGGATCATACTTGAAGCACAAGTAGCACATACTGCATATTGTGGGGACCTGGATAATGAGATATAGAGTTGGGTGTCAACTGCATATTGATAACATCCCACTCTGTAGCTGTGAATGAGTTCTTCTAAAGGCTTTATGAAGAGGTAGAATAACATGAGAGATAAGATTGTGTCCTGAAGAACCCCACAAGATAATTCCCGTTCTGGAGATAGCTGATCTCAGACAGCAATCCTTTGAGTCCGTTCCATGAGAAACTACACCAGTCCAAGGCACATCCTTTGAGGCCTACTTCTGTCTCTAAATTCCTCAACAGGATGGCATGGTTTACTGTGTCAAAGGCTGCAGATAGATCCAGGAAGAGCAATAAGGAAACATGACCTTTGTCTATATTCAGATGGAGATCATCCACTAAAGCTACTAGAGCTGTCTCTGTCCCATGATCTGGTCTAAATCCAGACTGAAAAGGGTCCAAAGTGCTAGTGTTATCCAAGAAGATCTGGAGTTTAGGTTACCTAAGATGCTCCAAATTGTTTCATCTAGCAGTAAGAATGTAATTGGTATGAGATTCTACCTAAGGCATGCCAAGAGGGGACTACATGCACATGAAGTATTCAGTAATGCATTTGTAAAAATTTGGTGTAAACAACTTGGGTCACAGCCAGATGACCTTTGGGAATACCTTCTGTTGATACTTTTCAAATGCATCTATGTGGGGTCTCTGCAAAATGAGATAAATTCAAATATTTTGGCTGCTACCATGATTTCTGTCCTTTACATTGCTAGCTTACTCCAGAAGTGAGAATCAGGCTATAGCGGTTATAAGGATATGCCTACTATCAGTTTTTTAAAGGCTGGTAAAAGCCTGCTCAGCAGTGTGTTTGTAGGGAAAATGGTGTCGAATGTGACCAAGAAAGTGTGGAATCTGCATCATCCTGTCTTTACCTCAGACTCTTTTGGGGTATGTTCTTTCAGGAAAAATTGTATCAAAGCAGCTGTGAGGAAACCTGCTGTGGCTGCGGGGTGGCTGGAAGTGGGACAACTGCATAATAACATTGTGTGGTAGCCCCCCCGCTCCCAAAAGAATGGTTGCAGTTTTGGAAGTGAAACAGAGCAGAAGCTCTGTTTAGAAGCAGCCTATGCTATCTAGATTAAACTATGTAGAGAGCAGGATAACACAAGGTGTGTGAGCTGAGTAAGTTTAGTAAATAAACTATTTTTAAAAAATTTGTTTTGGAAAACCCAGAATCTGCAGCCAATGTGAACTAACAGAAGATGTTTTCCTGGGGCACCCATAGTAGTCTGAGAACACCAGATGCTGTAGCTTTGCTGAAGCTCTGATGAAGACCTGGTCAGCAGTCTGAACTGAGACCCCGGCAGCTTGATTTAGTAATAAATAATAAATGCATATGAAGGAAAAATGTTTCCCACTCCTAACACAGTAACTAACATTGGTGCTCTTCTGGAGGTTGTGGATCAGAATATGTATTAGCACAGTGGGGAACAATTGTTTTTCATGTATGCCATCCCTAAAACTTTAGAATCTGACAGGTTGTGAGAGTTTTTTTAAAGAATCAGTTTTTAACATCATATTCATTCTTTTCTCAGAATTGCAAATCACATCAGGCACTGTATGACATGCCGTCTTACTTTTTCCTGTTTGCACTGTCTTCTACAGGAAGCAAGAGATTTAATTTATTTTGTCAAGATTATGTATATTCCTACCATTCTATTTAAAATAGACCCATGGTAGGTCTTCTTGAGGATTTGTCAGTGTTTTTAATTGGGTGATGTGCCTGGCCTAGGAAATGTTTCTTCTTTCCCCCAGTAAGTTGTATATCCTGATCTGGCACCTCAGGGCCAAAAGGTCAGAGTCGAAAACAGGGGAAGTTTCTACCATAGCAGTCTGGTAAATTGTAGTGGGTTTGTTTTCCTCACTCTAGATCAGCAAGACACTATGAAGACTTAGCCTTGTTAGCTTTGCCGGAGTTGCAGCATCATCTGCCCTCAACTGATACCCTGGGATCATTTGGATATAGGGGAATTATTATGGTATATGGTATCCAGTGATATCCATCCACCTTTTCGTAGGTCCCCCTGTCATTCCCCCTTCCCCTCAAAGCTTAATTTGATTCCAGTATAGCCAATACTGAGTCCCAGAACATGCTTGGAGGCCTTAGCCCTGGAACATGTAAAGTAATTATGAGAGAAGAACAAGTTTAAACATTTTCCTTGCTGCTGTATAGCTACCAAATTACCCCAATAACCTGGGTCTGGATAGAACAAGTGAGGATACATGTAGGAGCAGAAATCTCACCCCCCCCCCCAATCCACCAGTCCTTCTCTCTGTGCTGTTTGCATTTTCCCTCTTTCTTCCACCCCATTTTCTCTTGCTCTCACTCTGCCCTCTTTGATGGCCTCCATTTTCCCTTTGCCTGCTTTGTCATTTCCCTCCCTCTTGTAGCCCCTACAGCCCCCCCTTTCATTCTCTGTTCCTAACCTTCTTATCTTCTCCCTGCTGGCCTCCCCTTCAACCCTTCTTTCTCTACCCCCTCACTCCTTTCGTTGTATACTTTTTTCTCCCCTACCCTCTCCATTGCATTCTTTCTATCCCATCTCCCCAACCCTCCCTGTCTTGTGTTTACTCCAGTTGCTCAGCTAATCCTTACTTTAAAAAGGGTTCTTTTAAAAAAGGCCCAAGAGGTGTTGTATTAGGGTTGCTAGGCAACCTCATAAGCCAACCCTGATCTCACAATGTAGTCTCACAAGACCTTGGACAGAATTATTTTTTAAAAAATTGGCTTAATTTTTTTAAAATGAGATTTCTGGGGATGTGGGGGTTCCTCTGCATTTGTGGGAATATCTTCCCTATGTGCATGTAGCCCCATTATGTGGGTTTTAAAAACCATACTCAGGGACCAAGTTTTTAAGACAGACAGGCTTGAGCCCCAGTGCTTTTCTTTTTAGAAATCACTTCTTCTCTCATAACAGTCTGACCTCTTTCATCCTCTTTAAAGAGAAAACTTCTGTCATCCTCTTATGAACACATGAAGCTGCCTTGTATCAAGTCAGACCATTGATCCATCTAGCTCAGTATTGTTGCCTCAGACAGGAAGCCATTCTCCAGGGCCTCAGAGATCTTTTCCAGAACCTAGTCCCTGAGATCTCCGACTAGACATTCCAGGCATTGACTCTGGGGCATCATTTATGTAAAGGATGTGCTCTACTCTGAGCTATTGCCTCATCCTATATGCGCTTCTTAATCTTATTTTAGAATCTACCAGCCATTATGTTCTTATAGCCTGATCTCTAGTATATTCCCCTTGTGTTTGGCACAGTTCAATTTTCTCAGCTCTTGAGTAAGATGCTGTGTAGAGACCACCTTGCTTATATTTAGCTGCTTCCTTGCTTGGCTTCTCTCCTTTCATATATTACACTGCACGGGGCTGTGCTTTTCTGGATATATTGCTCTGTGTTCGGCTTTGGCCAGCTTGACAGCGCTTGTGCAATGTTAGATGAATCCCATTCTAATCTTTTGTTGTGAGTGGTGGCATAGCAGAGGTGCTGCTCCCAGCTCAATTTTTCACTCCCCTCTCCCTCTGTTATTTCCTACCATGACTCCTGTCTCACGATCTCTCCAGGCTGACAAGTGTCAACTCCACATTGAAGAGGTTGAGCTTCTGGCGATGAACAATTAGTTCCTTCCCTTCTCTTCACTCCGCCCTTTATCATCTCTGGGCATATGGGCCCTCCAGGAGAGAACCGTAGGAGACTGGCAGTTACTCATTCCAGACCAGCACTCAGCCTTCAGAAACATTATTGTGTTTTTGTGGGCTGCTTATATAGGAGGGAAGGAGGGGCTCCTTTTATTCATTTTGGGTCAAAATGTGTCAACTGTTATCAATACAGAAGAAGCTAGTGAGTAAGACAAGAAAAGGAGCACCATCTTATATGCACAAGAGCTGAGGAATGGGATTGCATATACATTTTTGCAAGCAGCAAGATGTCTGTGTTCTCTCTAAGACTGGCCGTCATCACATGGGCATCTGTTCCGTTAAGTTTCCAGAAAATAGCGTCCTTGTTGCTATCGGCACCATAATGTTTCCTTCCATCACCTTGCGCCTCTTCGCGCTTCCAGCTGTTCACACCTTAGCGCTCTGTGCCGTTCTCTCAAATGGGTGCAGAAGCTACTCCTCCCCCCTTTTTAAATTTTTTTTTCTGTATAATTCTGCTATGACGGAATTTCATTATATAAATGTGACAGTAGCCCAACCCTGAACGAGCCTGATAGGTTGCCCAGTTTTCCCGCTCATGGAGTGGCCAGAACATTGGTTGGCCCTTTTATTTTCCAATTTTAAAATTCCATAAATAGCCCTTTGTCTGCCAAAAAGGGCAGATAAAAGTATGCATTATATTGCTATTATATTATACTGTTACAAAAAAAATTAAAAACACAAACCTGAACATGACTAAAGACAGCCTTTTTCTTGATGTATGGTTTTGGGTAAAAGGGAAAACGTCTCTTAGGGCAATTCAGTCGGTTTGAGGTGTTATCTTCAGTAGTTTGCAATCTTTTATTGTGTAATGTTGCAATAGCGATATAGGGACCTTCGTTTAAAAAAAAAAATCGGTGCACTCGAGACGCGCGTGAAATGGCTTCTGGGATTGAGAAGCGGAAAAGAATGATGGAGGGATGGGCCTATGGCGTGGCGAGGCGATAAACATCGATGCGGGACATTCACACTGAGATGGATAATATCGCGAATATCAAGATCAAAGTAGAAGAGAGAAACTCGCATCAGTGTTGGAATAAGGTGGGGATTTGCCGGGAAATTGCGCCATTTTGCTAAATTTATGCCCGTGTGACGACAGCCACTGTCTGCTTTTCTTGTGATATGCCCAGGATATGCTGGGAATAACTGGTGCAGGGCTCATTCAAGTTCCTTTCCCCCCCAGGAAAAGTAGTATCCCATTGAAGAGTTATTACTACTTTTCCCATATGACATCTGAACAAACCTTGAACATTGTGCTCTACAGGATTACCCCCTGAAATGGCAACTTGGACTCTTTGCCAGGAAGAGAATTATTTTTAAGGAGGAATGTCTGTCTGCTGTTTCAAACAACATGTTGGGAATGTGTTCCTAGTGAGTTAATGAGTGCCAGGTCCATAAATAATAAGACCAGAACATTACACGATTATTTTGTGGAAAATGATGTGGACCTGGTATGCATGACCGAGACCTGGGTGAGGGAGGGCGAGACAGTTGCTCTGAATGAACTGGCCCTGCCTGGGTTTTTGGTCCTTCTTCAGTCCCGAACAGGAGGCGGGGGTGTGTGGCAATTCTTGTCCGAGAGTCTTTCTCCTTCAGGCCGTGCCTTGCCACGTCTGCTAGAGGTGACGGCTGAATGGGCCTTGGAGCACTCAAAACTATTGGTGTTGGGTGACTTCAGTGTCCATGCTGACGCCGCCACCTCTAGTCAGGCTGTGGACCTGGTGTCCTCCATGGCCACACTTGGACTCTCCCAGATTGTTTTGGCCCCTACACATCAAGCAGGCCACACGCTGGATTTGATCTTTGAGATGGGGATGGGTGTGGTACTGGAAACAACTGAGTTGGTGCCATGGTCAGACAATGTGGTCCTGAAAGCTTGGCTGGATATCCCACCCCTCCCTGTGCAAGGGCGGTGAGCACATTTATGCTTGCCTGCGGAGACTTAGGGATCCATTTGGCTTCCAGAATGCTCTGCAGGATCCGATGCTCCCTGGCGGTTTGTTGGATGAGCTGGTGGAAGATTGGCAAGTCCGTCTTTCTGAAGCCATCGATAAAATCGCGCCCCAGATTCGGTTTAGTTTTCCTGGCCATGTCGGACGCTCCTCTCCGCAGGTCCGGGAGGAAGCGGCAGAGCAGCTTGACCGGGTGGTTGACCTGCGAAGGTTAACCCCCAGGACTCCCAGGTAGGGGGTCAGGGTCTGGAGCGCTGCGGGAAGAGCCCCCTGAAGTCGATCCAGGGGGTAAATAGCCCGTCTGCTCCTATGGAGGCCGGCAGACTTGCGCAGCACATCGCGTGCTGCCGGGCCATGGAGAACGGCAACAAGCAGATTTAAGGTGAAAAGCCTGTAAGTAAGCGGATCCCTTCTGTTACTCTAAGTGTATGCGAAGGATTGGTGGGAGCTTAAGAAGGTTCGGATATCTTCCCCTTCATTGAGTTTTGGAACTTAGTTGGCGGACCCCCTCCCCCCCCTAAGATGGCGACGAAAAAGCAGAGCCCTGCTGTGGGCAAATCAGTTTCGGCTGTGTTGCAGGGGAAGAGAGAGACTCTTGAAGAGGTGGTTAAACGGTCGGTCGTTGAAGCTATGAAGCCCTTTGTTGATAAGCTAAATGAAATCGGACAAAGGGTTGGCTCAGTTGAAAACGAAGTGAAAACCATTAAAGATGTAGCGCTCGAGGCAGAGAAATCTGCTCGTGAAAATGCAACACTCATGAGAGCTACAAACAAAGAAGTAAAGCTTTTGGAGAATCAATTGATAGGACTACAAGTGGATCGTGCTCAGACGATATTGCGTTTACAGAATGTGAAGGAGGAGGAAAGTGAAAATTTAAAGGATTTGGTGTCGGAACTTTTGGTATCATTCGCAAAGGCAACTAAAGAAGAGTTAAAAAGCGATAATCTGGAAGTTCGTCGGACATCTTCAAAATATGCAACGGAGCGTCAGCTGCCTCGCGAGATTATTATTGACTTTTCATCTAAGAAGACTCGGGACACCATTTTATATAATTCGACTAACGTGGACTTGGACTTTCTTGGCAACAAGGTTAAGATATTGAAGGACGTTCCATTTTTAACTCGGAAAAGAAGATTCAAATACAAAAGGTTTGCAGGTCTTCTGAGAAGGCGTGATATAAAATACAAATGGTTATTCCCGGAAGGCATCTGGTTTAGATATAAAGACCAAGCCTACAAGATAATATCGGAAGTACAGCTGAGAAGAGGAAAAAAAAAAGGAAGTACAGCTGAGGGATTTTGTGCTTAATCATCAAGAGTTCGAGCAAGAAGAAGATCCAGAATCTGAAGGGGGGAGTGGGGAGGAGGGAGTGAGCGCAGCTATTGTAGCTGTTCAAAGAGAACTGAGACCGAGACGTGGGGGGGGGGGGGAGAAGACCAGATCCTGACTGTAGTTCGTATCTTATAAGATCTACCAATCTAATAGCATATTAGAAAGTTTAACTTTAAATAATTGTATTATAAAGGGAATTCAATACTTGTAATTGTAGTCTGTGTTCTTACGTTGTTTTTTCCCTCCCCCCTTGTTTCTTTTTTCCTTTTTCTGTTTGTAGTTTTGATGTTAGTAATTAAAATTAAAAAAAAAATTTAAAAAAAGATAAAATCGCCCCCCGTTGCCCTCTCCGCCCCTGTACCAAACTAGCTCCCTGGCATACAGAGGAGCTACGACGGAAGAAGCAGGAGCTGAGATGGCTAGAGCGAGTATGGCAGCGAACTCACGATGAAGAGGCAAGAACATCCTATAGGATGTTTATGAAAGCCTATGAGATGGCAGTGAAGGCTGCAAAGAAAAGAGTTTTATGCAGCCTCCATTGCATCAGCTAACTAACGCCCAGCAAACCTGTTTAATGTGGTTCGGTCTTTGGTCTCCTTGTCAGGAGGGGACCGTCAAAATTTAAAATCAGATATTGGCTTTGAAGCTTTTGGGAGCCTTTCCCCCCGCCCCCTCATGCAGGCCTAACCATCCTTGTCTCCTCTAGTGTTGATTTAAACTCTACTAATCTCCCAGGCTGCCCTCCTATTGCTCAAGCCATTATGATAAATTGTGGAAGTTCTCCTTTAATAATACTAAATATTTATATTCCACCTTCCTCTGATAGATCTATTTTGTCCTCCTATTGGAGCAGTCTGGCTGCCTATCTTGAACAGCTAAAACAAGAATTCCCCTGTGTAGAAATAATCTTAGCTGGAGATTTTAATGCAAGAGTTGGTAATAATATTTCATCTCTTTTTAGTAATTTGGGAGCTTTTTTTGCTGATAAAATCTTGTCTCCCCGCCGTGATCTCCCAGCCACAGTTGATACAGTGTGCGAACTGGAGGCCCCTTGGCTGCCTTCTGGGATAATATTAAATCATTTCAGCCCACTCTCTGGGGATGAGATTGACAGGATCCTGCGAGCAGTTAGCCCTACCACATGCTCCTTGGACCCGTGCCCTTCGTGGCTGGTGAAGGCCAGTGTAGATGGGCTATGGGATGCCCTAGAGGCCTTTGTCAACATGTCTCTGAGCTCCAGGATTTTTCCTGAAGCATTGAAGGAAGCTGT
This sequence comes from Eublepharis macularius, assembly GCF_028583425.1. Lineage (NCBI taxonomy): Eukaryota > Metazoa > Chordata > Lepidosauria > Squamata > Eublepharidae > Eublepharis > Eublepharis macularius. The sequence continues at coordinate 122,727,131 of NC_072793.1, forward strand.
GGTTAGGCCTCTCTTGAAAAAACCATCTTTGGACTCTGCTGACCCGGCCAGTTGCTGCCCAGTTTCGAACCTCCCATTCCTGGGTAAGGTGATTGAGCGGGTGGTGGTAGAGCAGCTGCAGGTCTTCCTGAATGATTCCTCATCCTTCGATCCCTTCCAGTCCGGCTTCCATCCAGGACATGGGACAGAGACTTTACTGGTCGCCCTGATGGACAATCTCCGTAGACAGCTGGATCAAGACGGGTTGGCGCTGCTGATACTGTTAGATCTGAGCCCATCTGTGGGGAGGGTGGGGTATAAATCAAATAAAAGAAATAAATCTATCAACAGCATTTGATACTGTTGATCATGACCTGTTGACCCACCGCCTCGCCGATGTGGGGATACAAGAGATGACCTTGCAGTGGTTTGTCTCTTTTCTCCACGGTCAGGGACAGAGGGTGGCACTGGGGGAGAAGTTGTCATCCCACGATCTGCTGGTGTGTGGTGTCCCTCAAGGGGCAATACTCTCCCCCTTGCTGTTTAACGTATATATGCGCCCCCTTGTCCAGCTGGTACAGAGTTTCGGACTTGGGTGCCATCAATATGCAGATGACACCCAACTGTATTTGTTGATGGACGGCCAGCCTGACTCTGCCCCAGATGGCCTGGAATGTGCCTTCGAAGCTGTGACTGGATGGTTGAAGCAGAGCCAGCTGAGATTGAATCCCATGAAGATGGAGGTCCTGCATGTGGGTGTGGGGTCCATGGGTGTGGGACTCCGACTCCCTGCTCTCGAAGGAGCGCTGCTTACCCCAGTGTCAAGAGTTAGGAGCCTGGGGGTGGTTTTGGATGCTTCCCTGTCTATGGAGGTACAGGTCGCAGCGGTTGTTCGATCGTCATTTTTCTATCTAAGACAGGCTCGACAACTTGTCCCCTACTTATCAACCCATGACCTTACGACAGTGATCCAGGCAATGGTCACCTCCAGATTAGACTACTGCAACTCGCTCTACGCAGGGCTTCCTTTGGGCTTGATCCGGAAACTGCAGCTGGTTCAGAATGCAGCTGCACGGGTGATTGCCAGAGCTCCAGTCATGGCACATATAACACCCATCCTCTGTCAACTGCACTGGTTACCAGTTGAGTATCGGGTCCGGTTCAAGGTTTTGGTGTTGACCTATAAAGCCCTATGCGGACTGGGTCCAGCATACCTTCAGGACTGCCTCTCCCCATATGTTCCCCGGAGGTCGCTTCGATCAGCTAATAAGCAGTTGCTGATGGTCCCTGGCCCCAGGCAGGTCCATCTGGCCCCTACCAGAGCCAGGGCCTTTTCAGTCCTGGCTCCGACCTGGTGGAACTCTCTGTCTGAAGAGACTGGGGCCCGGCGGGATTTGTTATCTTTCCGCTGGGCCTGCAAGACAGAGATGTTCCGCCAGGCATTTGATGGGGGCTAGGCTGTCCTCTTGCCGGCCATACCACTGAAGACCATCCACCACCCATACAGGAGCTCATAAAGTGTGACACATACTTATATCCACCATCTGAGAAATTTTATTGCACATGGATAATGTTTTTAAATGTTTATTTATAATGTTTTTATTGTTTTAAACTGTATGTTATAAATTGTATGTTGTTACACTGCCCTGAGCCCGTCTGATGGGGAGGGTGGTCTAGAAATGTAATAAATAAATAAACAAATAAATAAATACAAATGGTGATGATTTTGTTCCTTGCCATCTCTTTTGTCTGTCATTGCTCATCTTTTCATGTATGTATTAGAGAAAAGTGATATCCCTGCAGCAGAAACACTACTTTTAGCAAAGATATCTGATTCCTTTGCAACAAATTACATGTCATTTGGGAGGTCTGTGACTGGATCTGTCCTGCTTTTCTTTTTAATACTAAAGAGTAGCTAAGGGAGTGACGAGAACTGGATCAACCCATGGCACTGGGGGGGGGGGGGAGACAATCAATGTATACTGCGCAACTTTCCCAATAGAAATTGTTTCTCTCTCCCAGCTGGTGCTATTCAAAATGCTCCACTCTCTCACTGCAAGTTTCAGCAGATTTTGGGAAGGAGTTTCTGTTGGGGAAATAGTGGAATGAACTTAACCTCCTTGGTGCTGTAGTCCTGATTTGAATATCCCTGCAAATGCTTTTTTGTGTTTAAGAAAAATTTGGGAGATCTGCACTGCAATCCCAAATAGACTTATACACCCTTCTAAGCCCATTGGCTTCACTGGCCTTAGAAGGGTGTAACTCGGCTTATGATTGCAGTATGAGTCATAGATCTCACACATAACAAGTACCTTGGCCCTGAAGCTGTGAGACCTGGAAAGTACTCAAGGAGGAAAGAACAAATCTTGACATATGCAATACTAAGCCAAGCTGCAATCTGTCTCAGCATTGTACAGGAATGAATGGCATGTCTCAGCAGCTCCATGCACTACTCCATGTCTGCCCTTGCTCAGCTAAGGCTGCCAGCTGATGAATGAAGGTCTATCCTGCCGCTGTGCCTTTTAACAGAGCTTTCTATGCCATGGAACGAAAGCTAATAGGTGGCAGTCAAACAGCATCTGCAGGATCTGGTTCAAAAGTGGTCATCCCCATGTTTAGCCAGTTGTATGAGGTTTGAAGAAGTTCATCTGAATTTGTTTTCCCTTTCGATGTGGTCTCAGCAATCCCCAGTTCTGGAGGGAAAGAGGACAGACAAAATACCACTCTGCTTATTGGCCAGCATCAGTGGGTGGGACAAAGAGGCCTTGCTTTTTACCACAAACAACTTGCGGCTCCTGTGGCTTCCAAAGAGGTTAAAGCTAATATCCAAATGTAGGGTTGTGAATGCACAGAAGATGCCCAAATATCTCTTCTTGATGACTCATGTTTATGTTTGGGAGTGGATCACAAGCAGGGATGCATCCTCCTCTTGGGATCACTGTCCTTTCATGAATGTCTGATTAATACTGAGAGCTATTTTAGGCAAGCCTCAGTCTGGCTAAATTGCAAACTGTCAAACTCTTGTGGTTTTGGATTGAGAGGTGTAGTGGAAAATTCCTTTTATATGTAATTTCTCTTCTGGGCATTCAGTATCTGTTAAATTTGTAGCACCTTTGCTACCTGTAGGCTGTGTTCAAAACAGAAGGTTAGAGGAGGTGCTCTTGTAACACTGGCCAGGGGCAACTGCAGTTCTTCAGATCAGACCAGCTGGAATGTTCAGTAAAGCAGTTCCTTGCTTTGATCTCATTGCCCCAATCACAGCTTGGCAACTTGTCCCTTCCACACAGGGCAATTTCCTATTTATCCCCCTCAGGCTTGCCATTTCCCCTCTCACCTCCTCACTGGGCGGGCTCTTTGCTGTTACTCTTTTTAATTGGTAGTTTTTGTGTTGCTGAATAGTTTTAACATTATAGCAATAGAGCTACTGCTGATAATAAGTTTTTGGAAAGTTGGTAACAAGCCTACTGGTGTTGGGCTGGATGGCTGGTCGGTAGTGGAATAGCACTGGATGTGGTGCTGGGTGTGGACAGGGAGAAGAGAACCTTGCCACCCACGCTTTCCACAACACCCCAAAGTGGATTTCGGGAAATCTGCAGCAGAGCTGGGTACCACCAGATGATGATTTCATGCAGTTGAGGAGGCCAAAGTGGAACGGGAGTTCTGTAGGAAGAAACCAACCATAATGTAGTATTTTAATTTTAGACTTGGACTGGGAGATCCGGGATTAATTCTCCACACAGCCATAAAACTCACTGTGGGTGACTCGGGGCCAGTTACTTTCTGTCAGCCTCATCTATGTGGCACTGTTGATATGAGGATAAAATTGAGGAGGAGAGAAATTCATGTACACTTTTGAGGAAGGACATGAGATAAATATGACGAGATAGAAAGAAAGAACAAAAATTTGTGAAAGTAGCAAAGAGTCAAGACTCTTGTTCAGTTTGCTTAATAAGAGATGAATGCTCATCTTCTTTGCTGTCTGTGTCAGGTGTGTGTCCTGAGGGCATTAATAGCCGTTGACACCCTTTTCCTTGCTCTGTCCCACAAGAATCTCTATGCAGGCAAACCACTGAATGCTTTACAGGCAGCCATTTATTGTGGAGAATTACCATACCACATTTTCCCAGCTCTCCCATTTGCTGTGGTTACCCTGGTAAGTGAGCGATTGGGTAAGCTGTGTAACTCACAAAAGCTCATTTTAAAATAAATGTTGTTAGTCTTGAAGGTGCCACTGGAATGTTGTGTTATTTTGTTATAACAGACTTGCAATCAGCAACCAAGTGGCCTTGGGAAGTTTTCATCTCACTGTCACATCTTTTAAATTAGTATTAATAATATGCCATCTCATATGATGGGAAAGTAGCAAAAATAGCTGAACAAAGGGAAATCAGCGCAGGTGGACATGATTCTAATATTCCTGTGGGTTTTACATTATGTCAGAAAAGCATTTTTTAAATTAGTATACTGTTTAAAAATTTGGGCCAATTATAGACGAATTGACCACATTAATTTGCATTTGGGATTGCAACATTAGATTTCTGGGGAGCGGGCAAAGTCTTTATTTGTGGGCAAAAAGGAGTGGAAAGGAGAGGCGGCAGGGGAACTGTAACTAAAGGCAATGGTGATGTTTATGAATCTGAGCCAGGCCTAGGGATCGCATCCTCAGATAGCTCCATTGTCAAAAGAGTCCCATATTTTCTCTTGCTTTTCCTGATTACTTATGCAGGCTCCAGTCTTCTTAGACCACTCTCATCTTCTTTACACATGATGAACAAAATTGCTTTTGTCAACTCTAAGGTCTGGTCTGAATGTCACAGTAGCACAGTGCACAGCATTCTAGTGTCATGCAGGATTGCCCGGTCACCCCGTGTCAAAACCCGGGGGTGGGGATGGCAGTTCCACAGGTACTCGCTTGTGCACAGATGCCCATGTCCTCTGTGTCATGTTCTGACTATGTTTCTTGTGTGTTTCTAGTGTGACCCAGAAGCAACAAGTAATACCAGGGGCTAATTCTTTCAATTTTGGGTTTGTTTGTTTTTTAAATGGCCCCAAACACAGTGTTTTGGAACAGTTTTTAAAAAATCAGCCCTGTCACAACCCATCACTTCTGGATCATGCTGGGAATAATGTAATCAGTGGGGGACATTGGCATGCACACATTGTGTATGTGCCTACTGGCTTACCTCCCCCATTCCCAGATGATCTCCCCCTGTTAGCCAGGTGACCAGCTCCAGGGGGCAGCAGCTGACAGGGGCTGGGTGTGGGTGACCTGGCAACCCTGCTTTCACATTACATTTGTATTTATTTGTGGTGAATACCACACATGTTTGGCATGTTAAGTTTCCTGACCACCTTTGTCAGGCCACCACAGAGAAAGCATGTGTTGATTTTGCCCAACGGCAGGGTGTTATCTGCAGAAGGCCCTGTCCAGATGAGAGAAGATATGTGGCAGAACACAGGGGGAGAGGCAATTGCACAGATATGAGGAGCTGAGCCAATGGAGGGCTCTGAATGTGATAGTCATGATCTTGAATTGAGCCCACAAACTGATGGCAGGCCATGGAGTGGCTGCAGAATAGGAGTGATATGTGTGTTCTGTCTAGTTCCTGAGAGTAAGCATGCTGCAGCGTTCTACACTAGCTGGAGTCTCCAAGTCAGCTTTGAGGGGAGGCTTATGTAGAGTGCATTACAGTAATCGAGTCTCGATGTTACGATGCCATGAATCCAGGTGGTCAGCTTGGCTGTGTCAGGGTAGGGGGCTATCTTCCATGCTAGTCTGAGTTACGAGAGTCCTTTTTTGCAGCTAGCTTCTCTAGCAGCAGTGCTGGATATGTGATAGTCATCACGATTAAACACCATCATGTTAAGTGTAACATTTAGTCCTGATCTTATTTGTCCCCAAAGTAAAGAGGAGATCATAGCAAGATTACATGTTTAATAGAAACCATAAGGACAGGCAACTTGCTTTTTATGCACAATCCTAGCATTCTATTCACTCTGATTTCTTTCCAAGTTTTGATGCTTGCATTGTGCAAAAACAGGCACATTGAAAATATGCAGGCTGGGCTATGGAGACTACAAGTGTCTGGAGAAGGAGGTTGTTCTCATTAGTCCATGGAATTAGCAGTTACAATACAGGGAACAGCTGGAAGAGACCTAGCCAACATCACAGCCATTTCTCCTGAGCCCAGCATCGAGGCGTGCTGAGCCACGACACTCTTTAGGAAAGCTCCTAAACACCAGGTGCTTCCTGTTTTTAGCAGGACAAAATTTTTGCTGGATGAGACATGGCTCCCTGCAGACTCCAAACTTGTGATGGAGCAAGAGTGAATGGGCTCTGGCTCAAAAAAACAGTCAGCAAAACAGTCCGCGTGCATGTTCTGGGGGAGAGAGGGCATTCGCTCGTGCATCATACTTGCCTAGGCAGCTGCAAATGCACATTTTGTATTAGAATGCTGAGCATGCATGTTCAGGCACTACATATGTTTCTGTGGCATTTGTTCATGCACATCTAGTCACTTTGACCCAGGCATCCCAAAATGGGTAACTTTAATTCTTGATAAAGGGCTCCTGTGCGTGTTTTGCACACATTAGGCTATAGATAACCTGTCCAATATGGTGTGGGAAAAGTCATGACAAATCAAGAAAATGAAACTTGGCAAGGGCTGGAGGAGCAGAGGAGAGGGGGGAAAGTTTTGATTTTCAAATGCAAACTTGGTTTTGTCATGGGAGATGACAAGCTGCTCTGGGCTGGTGTGTTTATTTTTGTGCTCTGTGCTTTATCCTACAGAGGAAGCAGTATCTGTGAGCCTTAATGAGCATTAACAAAGCACTTTGAAGTGCCCAGTCCTTGTGTACTTGCAAACTGTTCCTGGCATAAGCACACCCCTCTGTGCTTGTTTCCGCATCTGCTACAAATGCTGTTTACTGGAATTAGCATCCATGACTTGGGCTAAACATATCTATACGCAGGGGAAAGGAGCTGGCCCGCCCTCTGTTGGAGTCTCTGGTGAATGTGCCTACAGGCTCCTAAGCAAAGCACAGTTTCTTATCCTGTTAACAGTTTGCTTCAAAAACATGTTATTCTCCTGTCTCCCTGTTATTTAAGGCAGGCATGCCTTTGCCCCCAGGCCCAGGTTCGCCAGCTTGGGGATTGCATCAGGCAGTTGTTGCCGATGTGGCACCCTGCTGAGATGTAGTTCTGTCTGTTTTTTTGCCTGGCTCTGTTTATTTTTATTCTCTCCTTACTCTCTTGTGCTCAGCAGCCAGGCTGTGAGAGGTCAGGATCCTCCTTCGAGAGTAACCTAGATGTTTGCAATAAAACGCTTCCCCCTCAGCTTTGCCAAGGAGCAGAAAAGCCACTGGCTGAAGGAAAAGTTACACCATAGCTGTGGTACAAACTGAAATCTGGTATAGATCAGCAATAAACCCAGACTGTATCAAGTGCAGTTGCAATCTGTGCGTGCCCTTTTGGCACAAAGGAGTATGGGAGAGTCTAGTGGGTTCTTAGGCAGAGCTGGATGCTGTTCTATGCAGTTCCTGGTGATTGATCTTTGGCTTCATGCAAGTCCTGCAGGTGATTTCCTTGCACTAGGACAGTGCTGGATTTCTAGGTCAGACATGTTGCGAAAGCTGAAGCCATCAGCTGTTGGCAGGGTTTCATATGCCAGGCAGGTGCTCTGCAGCTCAGGCTTCATGGGGATCTCTAAATAGTAAGGCTTTAATTGTGTTTTTCTCTCATGCCTGGAATGACAAGGTTGAACTTCTTCATAGTTCTCATTTATCTTTCGCAAAGGAGGTAGGCTGGTGTTGATTCAGCTAAGCTGCACCTCCTCCCTGGTGTGGCAGTTTGTGTGCTCCCCTTTAATTTAAGTGTTCTTGCTACCTATGGAGTGATACAGAATAGACTTTCCTCCCTATGTTCAAAGGGGAAAACCCATTCTCGTTATAATAATTATATATATTGCAAGGAACTTAACGGTGGCACATTTCGTTCTTCCCACCACCCACCTTCTGTTTTGTCTTCGTACTAATCCTCTGAGATAGATCAGGACAGTTAAAGAGTTAGTGACCAGGTCATTCTCACCCAGTAAACATTGTGGCTGAATGATGATCTAACTCTAGGCCCCACTGACTCCAGTCCAGCAGTTGATCCCCACCACACTGCCTTGCAGTGGCTTTTTGAGTACAGTGGCTTGGCTTTTCCTCCCATTTTAGGATGAAAGGAGTGTGTAAGATGTTGTTTATAGAAGAGCGCAGATCACATGAATGCTACAACAAGTTCTTCTTTTTTCCATGCTACTTAATGTCCCCCACTATTGGGTGTTTGACCAACGCTACCTTTCCAAATGATTGACGTTCTCCTTGCCTCTCTTCAGAGGAGCCAAGAATCTCACTGTGATCTAGAAGGCAAATCTGGGCACATGTATTTTTCTGCTACCCATTGTGTGATACATATTGACATTGAATGGTTAATTGATAATAAGAATTGTTTGTGTGAGTGTTACAGGAGCAAGGCCTGTTCTTCCTGGTCTAACTGTACCTTTTCCCACTGTGGGAAAAGAGCTGTGGTTATCGAAGGCTTATACTACATTGGAATTGGATGGTCTAGCTGTTTTGTTGCTACAAACTAACACGGCAAACTTCTTTGAAGCATCACACAAGCCAACTGATCTCTACACCAAAAGGAGATGTTTACATTTACTAGCAAAGGAATGTTTTGGTTGCATCCCTCTCTCTCCCCCCCTAATTGCATCTTCTCTCTCCTCCCCTCCTCCCCCCTCCTCTTCTATATTTGACCAGTTTCTGTACCATGCATCTGACGAAGAGAACTTGATTCTCGAAAGCTTATGCTACAATAAAATTGGTTAGTCTTAAAGGTGCTACTGGACTCTTTTTGATTTTGCTACCACAGACTAACATGGCTAACTCCTCTGCACCTTTTCCCACTGCAAACCATATGCCAGTTTGCACTGTAGGATGCCATGAAGAACTTGGAATATCTGTCATGATTCAAATTGCCATGATTTTAATATTCCTTTTCTAAAAAAAGTGTCCCTGCTCTATAGCAGGTATTCCTGAACAACTTTTACAGAAATACTCAGGTGCATTCGCTTGGGTTCACCTAAGCAAAGCCATTAGGTTTGTACCATCTTTGTAAATCTTCCAATGTTAACTAACCTTGCTGCTTGTAAAGAGGGGAATCAAGAATCAATGTCCATTCTGAGGTCTGGGGGTGGCATTTACATGGTCTGCATGTAATTGATGCAAATCACTTCCAATAAAGCAGACAGCATCGTGGCTGGGAACCGGGAGGAATAGGAGAAGAAGCATGTACTGAGAGAAGCTTGGGCTGGTCATGAAGGATTTGGCAGTGTTGAGTTGAATTACAGCAGTGGGATGAAAGGGTCACTTAGCGAAAGTTTGATGGCAACAGGAAGCTTATAGTGAAAGAGTAGCCAGTCAAATGTGTCTCTGAAGAACATGCGTCTCTGAAGAACAGCGCTGCCTGTGCTCTACTGACCAGGGAGGCTACTCCATCGAGGGCTGAGCTTTTCCACCTGCTCAGCCCCGCCCCCTGGGTGCTCTGGCCTCAAAGGAGCTGCTGCCAGGAACTGCTGCTGCTGAAGAACTGGTGCTGTTTATTGTTGCTTAGGATGTTTGTATGCTGTGATAAGGGGATGGATATGAGGAAGGCATCTGAGATAGGGCCAGGGATACCAGTACTCTGGGGACGGGGGAGGTATGGCGGTGGGGCCTGGTTTAAAGGGAGACGGTCACGGAGATGTGGAAAGGCTCGATGCCCTTCTAACCTACACCCCATCCCGAGGCACGCCGGTGTTGGAGCTAGGAAAAATCCTCCTTCGACACTGATGTTGTGCAATGCCAGGTCCATAAATAATAAGACCAGTATGCTGCATGATACTTTTATGGCAGCTAATATGGACCTGGTATGCGTGACCGAGACTTGGGTGAGGGAAGGCGAAACAGTTGCTCTTGGTGAGCTGACCCCCCCCCCCGGGTTATGCGGTCCTTCATCAGTCACGAACTGAGGGTCGGGGGGGAGGGGTGGCAATCCTTGTCCAGGAGGGTTTCTCCTTCAAGCCGCTTCCCACCCCGAAGATCTCTGGCATTGATTGTGTGGGCCTGGTGTGGAATGCCGAGGAGAGTTTGGCCGTCTGCTTGGTGTACCGACCGCCCAGCGCACCAGCAGATGCCTTACCGTGCCTGCTAGAGGTGGTTGCTGGGCGGGCCTTGGAGTACCCCAGGTTGATGTTGCTGGGGGATTTCAATGCCCATGTAGATGATGCCACCTCGATACAGGCTACGGACCTGGTGTCAGCCATGGCAACACTGGGACTCTCCCAGTTTGTATCGGCACCCACACATGAAGCAGGCCACACGCTAGATCTGATCTTCGGGATGGGATTGGATGTGGTTCTGGATAAAGTAGAGTTGGTGCCATGGTCAGACCACATGGTTGTGAAGGCCCGGCTGGGCGTGCCACACCCCCCTCCCCCGCAAGGGCAGTGAGCAAATTTATGCTCGCCCACGGAGACTCATGGACCCAATTGGGTTCCAGAATGCTCTACGGGAACCAATGCTCCACAGTGGTTCTTTAGATGAGCTAGTGGAGGGCTGGCAAGTCCGGCTCTCTGAGGCCATCGATGAAATCGCCCCCCGTCGTCCTCTTCGCTGCCGGAATCGCCGGGCTCCTTGGTATACGGAGGAGCTGCGGCAACAGAAACGGGAGCTAAGATGACTTGAACGCGTGTGGCAGTGATCTCGTGACGAGGAAACAAGAACATCTTATAGGCTGTTTATGAAGTCCTATGAGATGGCGGTGAAAGCTGTGAAGAAAGAGTATTATGCAGCTTCCATCGCATCAGCTAGCTCACGCCCAGCTAAATTATTTAATGTGATCCGTTCATTGGTCTCCCAATCAGGTGGAGACCATCAAAAGTTGAATTTGGAGATAAGCTGTGAGGCTTTTGCGAGCTTTTTTACTGATAAGATCTTGCGTCTCTGCCATGACTTACCAGCCACAGTTGATACAGTAAATGAACTAGAGGCCCCTTGGCTGTCTTCGGGACCCATATTAGATCATTTCAGCCTTCTTTTCGGGGAAGAGGTGGACAGGATTCTGCAGGTGGTACGGCCTACCACGTGCCCCTTGGACCCGTGCCCGTCATGGCTGGTGAAAGCCAGTGTTGACGGGCTTCGGGATTCTTTGGAGGCGATTATAAACCTGTCCTTGAGCTCTGGGGTTTTTCCCAAGGTGCTGAAGGAAGCTGTGGTACGGCTTCTTTTGAAGAAATTATCATTAGATCCTGCTGACCTGCTCAATTACCGACCGGTTTCCAACCTTCCGTTTTTGGGGAAGGTGATTGAGTGGGCGGCAGAGAAGCAACTGCAGAATTTCCTGAAGGAGACCTTGGCCCTAGACCCCTTCCAGTCTGGTTTCCGCCCGGGACATGGGGTCGAGACATTGCTGGTCGCCCTCACAGAATCTCCGCAGACATCTGAATCAGGGCGGATCAGCACTGCTGATTTTGCTGGATCTGTCAGCAGTGTTTGATACAGTCGATCATGAGCTTTTGACCCACCGCCTTGCCGATGTGGGGATTCAGGGGACAGCACTGCAGTGGCTGGTCTCCTTTCTCCATGATCGGGGACAGAGGGTGGCGCTTGGGGGGAGAGTGTCATCTCGTAGGCCACTGGTATGTGGTGTGCCACAGGGAGCGATACTCTCTCTATTATTATTTAATATCTATATGCGCCCCCTCACCTGGCTGGTGCGGAGTTTCGGGCTTGGGTGTCACCAATACGCGGATGACACCCAGCTTTATCTGTTGTTGGACGGGTGGCCTGGATCAGCCCCTGATGCCCTGGAGCATGCTTTTGAGGCTGTGGCTGGTTGGTTGAGACAAAGTCGGCTGAAATTGAATCCCACGAAGACAGAGATCCTGTGTGTGGGTCGTGGGGAGATGGCTTTGGGACCCCGGCTTCCTACACTTGATGGGGCAGCACTTACACTGGCCCCGAGAGTTAGGAGCCTGGGGGTGATTCTGGATTCCTCCCTGAAGATGGAGGACCAGATCACTGCAGTTGCCAGGTCTTCCTTTTATTATCTTCGGCAGGCCAGGCAGCTTGCCCCTTATTTGTCTCCCCGTGACTTGACTACAGTGGTCCAAGCAATGGTCACCTCTAGGTTGGATTACTGTAACGCGCTCTACGCTGGGCTTCCTATGGGCCTGATCCGGCGGTTACAGCTGGTACAGAATGCAGCAGCACGGGTCATTGCTGGAGCACTGGTGTGGGAGCATATTACACCGGTGCTACGCCAGCTGCATTGGCTGCCAGTGGAGTACCGAATCAGGTTCAAGGTTTTGGTGTTAACCTACAAAGCCCTACGCGGACTGGGACCTACGTATCTGTGGGACCGTCTTTCACCATATGAGCCCCGGAGGACTCTCCGCTCTGGTGGAAACATCTTTTAAGTGTCCCTGGCCCTAGGGAGGCCCGCCTGGCGTCAACCAGGGCCAGGGCCTTTTCGGTCCTGGCCCCGACCTGGTGGAATGCTCTGTCTTGTGAGACAAGGGCCCGGCAAGATTTGCTTGCATTTCGCCGGGCCTGTAAGACAGAGCTATTCCACCAGGCATATGGCTGACGCCAGGCAGTGCCCCCTCCGTGAAGGGGGGGTTAAACCATCACCCCTATGCGAACACAGAGGCATGTATGAACCACTATGCAGCATGAACTGTAATATTTAATGTTTTGAAATGTTTTTAAATGTATTATTTAATGTTTTTAAATGTTTTTAATGGTGTTTGTATTTGTTATCCGCCCTGAGCCTGTGAAAGTGGGGAGGGCGGAATAAATTATAATTTGGGACTCTTGATTTACTCTTGCGGGACTCTTGTGCATGGGATAGGGCTTATGTGCTGTACCCAATGCAGATGTGTTTTCTGTTGTATCTGTACTGTTTCAAAACCTGTTGTCTTTCTTCCTTTTTACAGGATTGCCCACAGATCCTTCCCTCCACCCAGATATATATCCCCGTGGGTGTGGTGAAACCCATCACTTTGACAGCTAAAAACTTACCACAGCCACAGTCTGGACAGCGCAATTATGAGTGCATCTTCCATATCCCTGGCAGTCCCACACGCGTCACTGCTCTGCGCTTTAACAGCACCAGCATCCAGTGCCAGAACACCTCGGTGAGTCCTCTGAAAAGGTTCCTTTTTTTGGGTAAAACAGCAAAAACTCTCTGTCTCTATATACATGTTGGCCTGAGTTGTGCAAGACTCTGACAGGAACAGGCATGCTGTTTTCTCATCACAAAAGACTTCAGTTTCTAGGTCTTCTACCATTATCTCAGCTGAAAAGTCACCCTGGTTGTTTCTTGCCACCATTTGTTCTTTATCAGAAGGCTTGAAATTTGTGGTCATTGTATTTTTTGTGGTTTAGGAAGGAATCCTGATCCTTTTTTCTGCTATAGTGTTATCCGTTCTCCTTTCTTTCTGTTTTTCTTTCCCTTCAGCTGTGTGAAATTGTTCTGTGCAGGATCAACATCCCCTCCTTCCTCCGCTGCTGAGCCAAAGCTACCCAAGGGGACTCTGCTGTGTTTTATGAGCATTTCCAAAGAAATTTGCTTATGAAAGCCAGAGAAACCTGCCTAGGCCTGAGCCAGCTTTGCTGGTGTCCCAGAGGAACTCTCTCTTCCTTTACTATACCCTGCCCACATTTGGACTGATCTATCTTTACAAATACAATTTAGTCAATTCTTGTTTATATCTAGCATTGTACACCTTCCCACATGTTCACACATAGGTAGCTGCATTTCTCCACGTTATATTCCTACCATTTCTGCTGTGTTGCTTATGCCGCCAAGCCTTGTCGTATTCCATTGGTCTCATTCTTTGTCTTGCACACAAAGTTTGGTTTTCTGTTTGCATTTCTGATCTGAAGGGCCCCTTTTGTCTCAGTCTGGAATTTTCCTAACAGCCCCCTAACACTGAAGCTAGTAAATCTGCATGAGAATAGCTCCCAGCAGTTTGTTGTTTTGTTTGTGTTCTTCTAATTAAATGACTTGTCGGCCCTCTAACACCACAAGTTCCTGTAGCACCTTCCAAAACATGCTTCCCCAGTTATCACCACTTCTACTGTATCATAGCAGCTGTGCTGGGAAATACCATTCTGTCAGGCCAGTTCAGTGATCTCACGTGATCCATTCAGGAAGTTCTCCATGCTTCACAATATTCTCAGCAGGGGAGCTCTTGTAGTAAAGGTCTTAATAGTCCCTTCATCTATAGAGCATGCCTTTCCTTTGGCTGACCTGCTGGGCTATCTTCCAATCTCCACTTGTTTATGTGAGAGTAGACCCCCTCCTCTTCCATCCTCTGTTTTAATCCTGTAAAAATGTTATTTTTCTGTCATTTGCACTGTGAAAGCTCATTTGCAGCCTAATGTGAGCAGCATTCCCTGCTCTTCTGCCCTTCGGCAGCATGAGGGATGTTGCAGAGCTATTGGAGAATTCATGCTTGCTTCACATGGTGTTTCTTTTGTCCTCTTCCTGCAATGATTTTTTTTTCTTGAACTAAACTTGGGGCCAGAGATCTTGGAGAGCACCATTTCCCTCTTCTTCTCTGGCGACAACTGTTTGCACGTACTGTGGAAAAAAGTATTCAACCAGAAGGTTTCTTTATCTGAATAGTGAATGCTGTTTGATCATTTCAACTATGGAAATAAACAGCATGGTTGGAAACAGAAGCAGACTACAAAATTGTAATGGAGGCATTACAAATCCTGAAAGTAGCTTTTCAGTCTGCATTACTGGCCACACTGTGCCTCATTTATATAAATAGAGTAGGTGGTAGCTCAGCGGAGGTGTTTACTCTCTTGCATTTAGACATTGAATAAAAGTTCTGTTTACTAACTCATCCTGGAATCCAGATTACACATAACTGCAGGAGTTTGGAATTAGTCTCTAAATATATGAAAAGATATGTTGCATCTAATGAAGAAACAGTATAAATCAGGTCAGTGGAGACTTGATAGTTTGGGAAGCAGAACAACCCAAGTGTTTTGTATGGTATTGTTTTTACTCTTGATTAGAGATGGGCACGAATTAGAAAAAAACCGAACCATGTAGTTTGTGGTTCATCAAATTTCACGAACTTTCATGAACCTGCCCCCCTGGTTCGTTTGGTTTGTGAAAAGTCACATCCAGGGCAGAAAATGGTCACTTCCGGACCAGCAGAAGGTCATTTACGGGTCAGCAGAAGGTCTGCAGGAAGTCCATCCCCTGTTGCCTAGGAAACTGATTGATCAGCACCAGGCTGTCTGCAGTGATGAACCAAAAAACAAAACAAACGAACCAGCCTAAAGTTCATGGCAGTTTGTCAGAAATGGGATCTAATGAACCGCTGGTTCGTGAACCACGAACCGGCCTGGTTCGTGCTTAATTTTGGTTCGTATTTCGGTTCGTGCACCTCTCTGCTCTTGATGTGAATGTAAGATCCAGGAATGTAGTGGGCTTGTGCAAAGAGGAAGGAAGCAGAAAGAAAGAAGGAGAAAGAAGAATAGCAGATGATGCAGCTGTTATGTAGCACATACTAAACTGGAAGTAAACATTTAATCTGGAGGTAAGCAAAGAAAACAAATAAAGAAAAGAAAGATGTACTTTCTAGAAAGGAAATTGAATAATATTACTTCAGTCAGTTATTAAGTTTTCCAGAGAGTAGTTTGGTTGCAGGATAAATCCATGTGCAATTGGTGGCTCATTCATGTGACTTTAGAAGCCAGGAAAGAAGAAACCCAAGTAATTTTTTTTTTATTTCTTGCACCTGCTGTTTTGCATGAAATACACCTCACAGATCTTGCTCCTAGAGAGATCTATAACCCCCCAGCTCCAGGGCTCACAGAAGTTGCTGACAGATCTGCGATTTTCACTTCACATTAATGATTGTTTCTTCATTTATACCTCAACATTTGAAATATTGTTGAGGAAACCCAAACAAGGTATTTTGGGAAGGTTAAAGTAAGATTTATTTTTCCTTTTATTTTGTAATGCTACTATTCCACCTTTCTCCCATCAAACATGACCTGAAGTGGCTTGTAGAAGTCATCCCAGAGGACATGACAATCTTATATCTAGTTCTGAAACATGCCATAGAGTATATAATCAATAGAACCACAAAATGGAACTAGAGAGAGATGGGGGTATTTCTGTATAAACCTGAAGGAAGTCATATTTAAATAAAACAAATAAATAAATTGGGAGATTAAAAAGCTGCAAAATAATTTTTAAAAACCCTGTAACTTTGAAAAGAATGCCCACTGAGCTCCATTTTGGAGGCTGCTAGGCAACCACAACAATCACGTTGAGCCTTCCAAACCTTGCTTTCTGAAAAGCAAAGCCATGGTGTTGAGGGGGAATAAGGGTGGACTGAGAGGTCAAAACATTCCTGGAAAAAGACCTAACCTATCCCTCTTTGCAGTCATGTCCTTCGATGGAGAGAACTCACCAAGGATAGGCCCAGAGGCGATGATCGGAGACTTATTACCCACACAACTCAGCCAAGTCTGGCAGCTGTGGGCATTACACATCTCAGCCTGGCATTGTGCTGAAGACGTCCACTATTCAACTAGGTCTGGTGGCAGTGGTGGCTACCTGCAACTTGGCCAGACTTTTCCTGTGAAGAGGTTGCCATGCAGGGTTGGTTCCAGAGTTTGGGTAGCCCTGGACAGTGAGTGCCCTCCTATACTCACTCGGCTCTCCTTCTTGCTCTCCTACCCACGTGCCCCCATCTGCCTGTGTGTTCTTCCTTTGCCCACTTACAAGCTCTTCCACACCTGCAGTCACAGTTGTCCACACAGCTTGCACAGCATTTCTCCGATAGTACTAGGTGGTGGGTACAGCTAGGATTGCCACTGCCATGGCCACCAGGAATGCTGATGCTTTACACCCATGTGCCCTTCTCCAGCAGTATATGCAGCAGGGAGCAGAGGTGACTAAACATTCACAAGCAAGCATCAGAGGTGATGTGTGAGTAGGAAGTCAGCAGCAGTGGGCCACAAGCCCTGACAGCCGCCTCACTTCATCATATGTTGACACTGACCCTGCTCCCAGGAGGAGGGAAGGAGGGAATGCTGAAGTCAGGTGGTCAGATTAAGGCAAGTTAACTGGTGGGTGGGAAGGGGAAAAGGAAGCAGGAAAAGGGGAGTGGTTATTGGGACTGCCAGGGAAGGGAAAGTAGGGGAGAGGATGTGAGAAAATAAAATGTCCCCTGCAAGTCATCATCATCATCTAGGCTAGCCTGATCTTATCAGATCTCAGAAGCTAAGCAGGATCAGTCCTATTTAGTCCTTGGATGGGAGACCACCAAGGAAGTCCAGTGTCGCTGCACAAAGGCAAGCAATGGCAAACCACCTTTGTCTTTTGCCTTGAAAACTTTATGGGGTCACCGTAAGTCGGCTGCAACTTTATGGCACTTTAGGTAAGCACCAAGCCATTACTAATCCATGGGGGGACGTCACATCATGACGTTTTCTTGGCAGACTTTTTACGGGGTGGTTTGCCATTTCCTTCCCCAGTCATCTACACTTTACCCCCAGGAAACTGGGTACTCATTTTACTGACCTTGGAAGGATGGAAGGCTGAGTCAACCTTGAGCCGTTGCCTGAACCCGGCTTCCGCCAGGATCGAACTCAGGTCGTGAGCAGAGCTTGGGCTGTAGTACTGCAGCTTACCATAGCGCCACGGGGCTCTATGGCACTTTACACACAATAAAAACAATCACATAATAGGTCTTGTTCCTTTCCACAGGCAGTTCTCATAGTGGCTTAGAGGAAGGTAGGGCTAAGCAGCTAGAATTAGTGGCTGGGACACAATCTGCCCCTGAAGCAGCAGCGGATGGAAGAATACAAAGATACAAGATTAAACTGAGTCCCCCTGTAGCCTTATTTTTGATAACTTGTATAGAAATTAAGGGTACCTCCATAAAGGATTAAATGGCGGGTAAGTGAGAGTGAATCCTCTTGAACTAGATGTACACACACGTCCATACTCTTGCAGATTGCCCTTTACCCAATGACAATGAGCCTTTGGAGGCAGATTTATCATCCTTGTTCATGGCGCAGCTCTGCCACTCTCCCAATCACTGTCTTCAGAGGTCAACGGAGCTGCCATTTCCACAGCAGGAAGCCAGTTACACAAAGTACCTGCTCAGCCATCTGAGTGCTGTTACTGAAACTTATAGGTAACCTAATCATCTCTTGCTTGTGACATGTGAAATGGGGCTGATTAGGAAGCTAGGGGAATCTACTGCTATGCAGTACAAGAGCTTCACAGGAGTCATTTTTATCTGCTGAATGAGAAAGCAAATGGGGAGGAAGGGGGTTCTGGCCTGTTTCAAGGGACTAAGCCAGCTGCTAAAATCACTTTTGTCTCACATCAGTTGCATTTTCCTATTGGAAGCTCAGGCGTAAGCCTTTGATTTGTTCCACGAACATATACACATGTGTTTTATTTAACTCACAGTGAGATTTCTCAGATGAGGAAAGACAACCAAGACTTGTTTTAGAATTTACAGTTTTGTTTTATTGATGTACTTTCAAGGCAGCTCGTAATAAAATCGATGCAGAAAAGTTTAAACCCACGAACATCAAAACAAAAGCAATAGAATCTCAAAAATACAAGACCCATCAAAGTGGTATCACAATTAATATCAGTCTTATCAGCCGCCTGTTCCCCAAAGCCTTTGGAAACAAAATCATTTCCCCTACTTTTCTGAAAACCACAAACAAGTGATTCTGTTGAGTCCTTTTAGGCTCCACAGTGGATGCTGCATCTGAAAAGAATCTGCTCCTTCAGCACAGCGACCTTACCTCTAAAGATCTTGGCCAGCTGATCACGGGAAGCTGCTAAAATGTTTTATTTATTTATTTATTTATTTAATTAATTAAATTTGTATACCACTTTTCCTGCAAGTGGGCTTAGACTGGATCACAGCAGTATAAAATATACAATAATAAAACTTGGCAGCATAAATATAAAATCAGCGATTAGCAATACAATATAAGACAGCTGTGCACATATTGCACTACCCATTCAGCCTAAACAAATCCATGGGCGAGGTGGCCAGTTATAGATGGATAGAGTCGAGGGGGATACCCACACCCCCATGGCAGGAGGCTGGTGCGGACAATTTAGACAGCTCACCCACCTCAATCACCATATGCCTGCTGGAACATCTCTGTCTTGCAGGCTTGGCGGTAAGATAGCAAATCCAAATGAGCCTGGGTTGCCAGAGACAGAGAGTCTACCAGGTTAGTGCTAGGGCTGAAAAAGCCCTGGCTCTGGTTGTGACCAGGCGAACCTCCTTGGGGCCAGGGACCACCAGTAGATGTTTGTCTGCCGAGCAAAGCATTCTCTGGGGAAAGTATGGTAAGAGAGTTTCAGCAGGTATGCTGGTCCCAGTCCGCTAACAGCCTTCAAGGATAGAACCAAAACCTTGAACCTGATCTGGAATTCCACTGGGAGCCAGTGCAGCTGGTGCAACACCAGTGCTATATGTGACTGGAATGGAGTCCTGGTCAGGATACGTGCCACTGCATCCTGGACCATTTGTAGCTTCTGGAGCAGACCCAGGGCAGCCTAGAGCAGTAGTGCAACCTGGAGGTGACTGTTGCGTGGAACACCGCAGCTAAGTCATCAGTTGAGAGGTAGGGAGCAAGTTGCCTGGCCAAGATTAAAAACACACAGACCAGGCCACCGCTGTTACCTGCGCCTCCATTGTCAAGGAGACATCCAGGACCATGTTGTTGGCCTTGGCTTCCTGGTTTCCAAAAAAATAAACACAGTGTTTCTTCAGAGTACTGCTGAATGTTCTCATTTTCTGCTTTTGGATGAAGTCAGAACACATTTGCTAGAGTCTGAGACCTCCCAGAGTTTGCTTATTATAAAGCACAACGCTGCTATTAGAGTGGAGTATAAGCAATACGTGCCTGGTGTGTGTATACTTGCAGGTGTCTGAGAAGAAAGAATTGTACCACCTGAAAATTAATTTTAACCTGTCCATTATCCACCCCTATTCTGCCCATTTTGATGCTTTCTGCTGTTGCTCACTTCCTTCTTTCCTTTCCTTGCATCCCTTCACCTTTTTTAATGGACTGTTTTGTTAAGAAGCATTTTGTTTTTCAATAAGAGACATAAGAATCAAACAAAAGGAATTCTGATACGGCCACCCGCATGTTAATCCAGTATTCCCTCTCCTCAAGATCTTGGTAGTTAGCTAGATAAGATTGCAAATTAAACCTCTTCGCTCCTTAGCGCATTTCCTTCATGCTCTTGAGATAATGAAACACAGGCTGAATCCTGTTGGTACTGAGCATCCTCCATCCCATTATTTTTGCTTGGACTGGAGCACTCAGGGTCAGAGCTTTCCTCTCCAAATCTCTCCTATAAACCCTCCTATTTCACTTTAGCACACAATTGAGCTTAGCTCACTCTAAAGAGATTTGGGATGCTGTGTACTGAAGGACAGTGTTTAACAATAAACTCCATGGTTGAACAGAAGCAGAAACGCTGGCTTAATGGGTCTTGAAGGTTGTATCAGAAATGCAGCCTGTGGGAGAGGAATCCTGTATCTATAGCAACACAAAACCTGAAAGACAGGAGGGTGTATTCTCATCTGTAAGCGGGAGATTGGATCACGCTCGGAAGGCTGTGAGGTAACTTGAATTCTATCCATGCCATTACTACCTGATTTACAGAAAGATGCTACAGAAAGAAAAACACCTTGAACAGTTTCCAGAATTGATCTGAGTAGTCCGACAGTGGATTATACTTCTGTAAAAATTGCCCAAGGGAATACATTGAAGCCACTTGATAGACCTGTGGAGTTGATCTGCTAATTATTTGAATGATGGGAGTATAGAGATGCTTTTGTAGGGGAAAAAAACCAGGCCGGGAGATGCTATATGGAAACATAGGACAGATCCTGTCCTGGTCATTGAAATCTTACAACAGAGAGGTACTGAAGGGAGATGATAAAGCAAATCATTGTGAAAAGTAGGATTATAATCCAAATCTAGGGTCGCAGTCCGAGGAAGTTGGTCTATTGAGGGCTGGTTCATACTGTCAGTTTTCCCTATGCATTTGTAGGTGTGGCTCTTCTTCAGCTCCATGCATGCCTGCAAATGTGCAATAATGGCCTCAGCTATTCTCATGATTACAGCAGATATGATTGTGGAAATGGCAACTGATTGTCTATTCAAATTACATTGCATCACTACAGTTATTCGCATGTGAAGGAATCTGAGTATATGGAGCTCTTCAAAATCAAAGGGCTTTAAGAAGGGAATTAAGAGCTAACATTTCACCACCAGCCATTTTTCTCTCTCTCAATAGTGCTCTGGATCTTCTGAATCTGAGTACAAGATCTTTACAGTTTGGCTCCCTCCCTTTCACTATACATTCTTCTTCATGTTTGTTTTGGCTGATAGGGACCCATGTATGGCCTGGAAATTGTCAATACCTCTCAAGAGGTATAGAAAACTAATGTAATCAATTTTCGTGATTTTCAGCTGTTTAACAGAGCAACATTCCTGTTAGAAATTATTTCCTAAAATCCTTTATTACCCTTTTGTTATTCTTTGTTTCCCCCTCTATCCATTAGATGTTGAAATTGTAAATTCCAGTGACATCAATATTTAAATTCCATTTTTACACCAGCTAGAACTCTAGAACTCTCTTTCCAATTCAAGAATCTGTTCACACCTCCAAGGGACGTAAGCTTTCTTAACATTTAAAGGCATCTAGCCAGGCAGTTTTGAAGCCTCCACATTCACACTTGTCCTAGTTTTTCTCTGTTCTGTTAGGGTTTTTTCCCCCTCCAAGTCCATCTGGTTCGATTGTATTGCCTTGCACTTTACAAAGTTGGTTAACTTTGGAAGGTGGCATGAAACTTAGAAAACAATTTTTGATTTATGCCCTATGTTACTACTTTATAGTAGATAACAAATGTAAGGCAGATTTTTATTATGCATCTATATGTGAATGATAATGTTTTCTAACACTTGCATGGAAGTGCAAGAGCTTATTTAGTCACTTGTACACAAAACTGGGAACATCCTCAGCTCCATTTAAAACAACAATATTCTCAGTACCATTCTTTTTACATTCATCTTGATGATGGAAAACATAGTATGATGTGCCTTTGGAATCCAAACTACTACTGTTGCATATAGCGCTTAACTGAGACAAATATATAGATGATAGGTCTGTCCGTGGCAATTAGCTAAAATAACTAAATCGAACCCCCTTTTTCAAATGCATTCTATCTTTGAAATGTCTGTTGCTGCAGAGACCCAACAAAAGAAGGCTGTTCCTTTCGTCCCCTGCTTGTGAACTTCCCAGAGGTATCTGCCTTGTCGTTGTTGGAAATGGAATGCCTTTAGTCTGGTCCAGCTGGGCCATTCAACTCCGTTGAATTCAATAGTACTTACAGTAGTGTAAATTTGTACAGGATTGAACTGGAAGCTTAGGTTCTTGTACAGTAACTTTTTGTTGTTGCAATCTCCAAAGAACCATGGACATGCTTCTTGACTGCTACTATTAATTTTTCTTTTGTCCTTAGGGCTGTGTTGAAGTTAGGGGAGTTCTGATACTTCTGTTATGGGAATACTGGAGTTTCTATGCACCACAGTATTGATATTACATCATTGTATGAATGTTGCCCCTCCCCCTCCCCTCAGCCATTGTAATGTGTTTGTCTGTCTGTCATAAGCATGTATTAAACAACCCCCTTAATGTTGCTGATGACAATTGATATCAGCCTAACACCATGTTAAGAAGTACTAAATGTATTCATAAGCTGAACTCTCTACTGTTGTGCAGCACCTATATGATTGCCTATGTCTTTCTTAAATAGCATGGGGGACCACCAAGGCTAAACCCCCTTTCTGAAGCAATGACCACATGTTTAAAAGGGAAACAGCTATTCCTTCCTGAGCAAGGCTATACTTCTCTCCATTTATTACGTGGGTACAAGATATGATGCTATTGAGGCTGATCCATACTAGCTTGAATATAGTACTAGAGGAAAAGATATTTTTAATGCCAGATAAGAATTTTATTAATGTTTAATATGGTTAGTATAGTGTTTTGGAAAAAAGCATTGAGAGGATGTTGAGTTAAAGAGAAGTATTTGGGCAGTCTTGTCCATTCCACGAGGTGTAGGAAGTAAATCATTATCAAGATTCTGATGTCTTTTTTATTTGTGTGTTTAAAAATTTATATCCCACCTTTTAACCTATCAAGGAAGCTTACGTGAATTAAAAACATAATAAAAGTAATTAAAATACAGGTTAAAATATATAACAAAAATAGTACATCCGTTCTTAACAGCAGCCAGCCATTTAATGTCCCCCCAAAGTCTGAAAATATATAAAATATACAAACATACATTAAATATTCAATTAAAAATTGGCCTTGGATCACTTCAGACCTGAGTTTAACGGATCTCATTATGGCTGAGGAAAAAAACCTGAGGCTCTAAATATGCTGAACTTGGGAGATATATATGGAATTAGCTGAATTTATAAGGGAGGGAGTTTGAAGCAGTGATGAAGAAAAAATAATGCTAGGCAGAGAAAGGGGATGTAAAATCAAAGCAGATGTCAAGGCCTGATGTGTGTATGTGTGTTGGTATTTTACTAGGCCTGGAATATATTTATAGTGTTCCATAAATCATACATGCAAGGCCTTATTATGAGCACCACACACCTACAGTATACATATCTCTAATTAGCCAGGCACAGAGGGAGAAATGGGACTGGTTCGTACAAATCCAGAAACGTTTGTGAAGAAAAAAAGCTTCTCCCCCCCCTCTCCCTCCATGCAGCACCAGCATTTATCTTTCCTGCAGCAGTGTTTAAAGTGAAAAGGAAGTATCAGGAGAGTTTGATAGGATCCAATTAAATTCCAGCAGATAAAATAATGATGAATTGCAGTTGAACCCTGGCGAGATACGATGCACATTACTGCTGTCCCTGTAGTGCTGGAAAGGCATTGAGGTCATCAACTATAGAAAAATAGGACATGGTTGCAACTGTACCACTCCCATGGAAAACAGGCAAGGGAAATTAGGGTGGAGGATGTACATGTGAGTGTATATATTCAAGGTGGATGGATATACCGATACAGTGTGGTACGCAAATCTGGAAAAGTAGCACTAAGGTCATCTTGCCTTCCTGTTTATCCACTGGGTGCTCTTTGAATGTAGAACTGTAAGAAACAGCGTAGAGGTCTAGCTAGCTTATATGGTGGAAACTGTTTTTTTCTGTTGTTTGGTGCTCAAAATGAATGTGAGCAAATATGTATTGGAGAAGATGCCTAGACAAGGCCTTCTTAGTTGGACAACACTCTCACTCATCCCACTGAGTGTTGTGGTTCCACTTCTTTGGAGACAGTGAGTTGTTATTCAGTTCAATTCAAATACCTTTAATGGCATACAAGTGAGTTGTTTTTATTTATTAGAACTGCCAGGTGAGAGCCCCCATCAGCATACATCCAAAAGATGTTGAAAGGACAGCTGCTAGATCGAAATAGCATTTTGAGTTTGCACAGGACTTCATTTCTGTTCTTCTGGACTTGGTGCCATGGTTGGCACTAAGCTGAAAATCTCTTACAACCAGTTTCTCAGCCGATCCCAATCTTTGGGCGCTCTGTTTTGAGTCTCTTGTTAAAAGATGTTGTTTGAAATTTGATTGGGTAAAAGTATGTGAATTTAAAACTAGGGGAGTGATAATTATGAGGAAAATGCCCCACAAAATATATTATTCATAGAAGTAGCTCCATCGTGCCAGTTGTTAGAACATTGTGGAAGATGTCCTTGCAAAAGAGAGACTCTGTAGCACCTTACTGGAACAGCCGTTCCTTCCTGCCATATTTATCCCACTCCATCCTCTAGGAGGGGCAGATGTTTTTGATGAGAATTTTGTGAAAATGGTAAATGATGGTAAAGGAAATGCTGAAAACATTATGGCAGTGTATATCTCTCCCCCTCCCCACCTCCTCTGTGCCTCCTCTCTAATAGCTCTTGTATACCAGATTCACGTGTTCATCTTTGTGTCTGTAAATAACCCCCCTCCTCCCCCCGGTATTCCTCTGACGGCCTTTGTTTCCATATCTATAATATCTCTCTGTGTGTCCTTCTGCATCCATCTGCTTGCTTGCCTGTCATGCTGTGTGCCCATCTGTGTACGTTTCTGTCCACCTGCATATGTGTGTTCCTTTAATTTTTGAAGACAGATCAGCTGTTTTGAATGTTGGGATATTCTGTATAGCCTTTTAAAACAGAAAGCATTGGGTGTAGACTTACAGCACTTTATACTGAATCAAACCCTTGGTCGATCAAGGCCAGTATTGTCTACTCTGACTGGCAGCAGCTTCTCTGGGGTCTTTTCCATCTCTGGGATAGAAGCACACGTGCAACCTCTCTCCCTTCTAACCCACTTGCAGTTATGGACAGGCCTGTATGGCTGTGAAGTTGGGAAGTTTATATTTCTATATGATACATTGACTTTTCATGTCAGCTTTGTTACCAAAGGTAAAATTGGGAGGCTCAAAGCCTGCTTCGTACACCAGGCCTATTTATACTGAGGTTTGTCAACCATGTCCATGTAGCAACACTCTGCTTGTGTGATCCAGAGCAGAGTTACACCCTTCTGTATCCATTGAGGTCAGTGGGCCTAGAAGAGTATAACTCTGCTTAGGCTTGTGTTATGAGTGAAGACTGTAAGATACAAAAAGGCAGAAAATGAGTGTACCTAGTGCTGTTCCTGTGTGCTGTCATACCGTCCTTCATCAAGAAGTTTCCCAGACTTTCCTTTCTATGGCTACTTTTCTGCATGTTATATCAGACTGTTATCCTTCTTACCCAGCAGCCACATCCTTCTTCTCCCTGAGTCTGCATTATTGCTCTGTCTGTTGTGGTGGCCCTGTCTTCCAACATTTTGGTCTGCACTATCACTGATAGCTGTAAAGACTCCTGGATGGATCTTCCCTTGGGGATTCTCCAAACTTTGATACCCTTATTCTGTTGTTTCTACAGGTCCCCTCAAGTGGCTTTAGAATCCAAGATCCACCTTCCTTGTTGCCACCAGGTTTTGGTAGAAAGAGGCATTGGATGGGGAAAAAAATTAACACTTTTGTCGGTCACTTGGCCATTGCAAAGTGTCTCCAGTTCCACTTCCTGAACAAAATGGCTGTCTAGAGATTATATTTTCTGGCAGCAGAATAGCCTAGACTTTCTGGATGATGAAACAGTTGTATTATGTGAGGATCCCCCTACTTCTTCTGGCTGCCATCCAGCTTCTATTCTTCTACCAGTCAGCATTTTACACATATGTCCATCTTGTCCACTGTCCAGGAAGGGGGGGAGGAGGTGCAGGGGGAGAAATACTTTATTTGTCATTATAGATCCCAACATATTTTGTTTGTATCTTTGTCAGGGGATCTAATAAACTAGAACTAAAAGAATACAATAACTGCATTTTTTAAAAGAAAGAACTTAAAAACAATGTACAGATAGACTTTTAAAAACTTCTTAAAATACAAATCTGCGCATGTTAAAATGACCATACAAATTCTCCATATTGTAATATCATGACATATAGAAAGCTTCCTTTTACCCAAGACAGGAGAGCAGTTTCTAGGACAAGGCTCTTAAAGTACATTTGAAAGTAAAATGTACATCAATTTGTTGAATGAAAGAATCTCTAAAGAAGAAACTTAAGCAATATAACTAGGGGTGTGCACAGAAAAAATCCAGGTAATCAGGATCCAGGTTTCAGGGATAAAAAAATCCAAGATCTCTGAAATCAGGGTCAGATTCTCTGATCTGAGTTAGAGAATCCCAGATTATTCCCCTGGGGGTATATGGGTAATTCTGCTATGGGGAATAATGGACGGGGGACTTTTTAAAAGCAATCTTCACCAAATTCGCAGGGAACCTACTCCTGACTCCCACATTTCAGGAGGATTGGACCCTGGGATCCAATTCTTTGGGACCTTGAACAAAGTGTCTCCAGACACTTTCTATTGTTTCCTATGGAGGAAACATGTCCATGCCTTTTAAACTCCATGGCTCCCTCCCCCTCCCCACCCCGCTTGGGATTCTCTGTTTTGACATAACTCCCTTGCAAGTTTATTATTACCATGACAGAGAATCCCAATGTCAAACCAGAGAATCCCATAGAGAATCCCTTTATTGAAACAAGGGTGGGTGAGGCTGAGCTGCAGAGTTTAAAAGACAGCCAGAGGTGGCAGTTTGAAGGAGATCTGAGTTTGGGCGGCGGCGGGGGGGGGGGCTTTGCCTGTTATCAACCTTATCCCGCTCTCTTACAGCAGCACGGAGCTTTACTCCATTTGTGCTGTTGCACTCTTGCTGCTGCTGCTCCACCTCTGTCTGCATGAAAAAGAACTTTCTTTTTCAAAAAACATACCATTATTATAGTTTTAATTCTGTTTTATTAGATCCCCTGATGAAGCTACAATCGAAACACATTGGGATCTATACTTACAATTAAAACATTTCTCCCACTACACTCTCTCTCTCTCTCTCTCTCTCTCTCTCTCTCTCTCTCTCTCTCTCTCTCTCTCGCTCTCTCTCTCTCTCTCTCTCTCTCTCTCTCTCTCCCCCCCCCTCCCAGGGGTGTGAGTTTTGGTATTGATATACTGAATATATACACTGATAATGGTAATCAGATTAGAGAATCTCAAATAAAATCAGGATACCAAATGCATTAAAACCAGATAAAACTGAATTTATTTGAGTATGGTGCTTTGTGAATATTTCAGTACTTGTCACATCGCTGAACAAAAGTTGGATAGAGCTAGGTGTTGTAAAGCCTTTTGCTTGAGCAGAGAATGGATTTGCTAGAAATATATCTCATCAAAAATGTCCAGTGCTGTACATCATGGCTGAATCCTATCTCTCTCCTGTCAGCATATTTTTACCCTTGGCAGTTACATACATTTAATGGGCAGTGAAAGAGTGGTGGGGAAGTTGTTTAACAAATATTTTCATTTTAATTCATCTTAACTGATGAAAATAGAAAGCATCAGACTGGAGTTTAGGAACACATTTCTTCTAAAATAGTTTGAAAGCAGCTCTCCCTGCCTTTAAAGTCGAGCCACTCAGTTGAGGCAAAATGGTCTAATGGTGAGCACATAGGACAGAAAGTCAAACATACCTTCACATTATTCATTACAACACAGCCCTAATTTTGTATAACTCATTTTGCCTGTCTTTCTAAGTCCCTCATGTGTAAAATAAGGATTATAAAATAGATTTGTTTCTCACAGGCTGCAGTGAAGTGTGGGATGAGGCATGTGGGAGTGTTGATTAGTTACTGTGTAAACTTCTATGGGGCAGTAATAGCAAAGTACAGATGTAATCTAAACAATATTTTTAAAGAAAAAGTAAATACAAATCCTCTTTGAGATTTCAAGGCATCCACAAGATCCATCTGTGTATCTGTCAACAACAAATACATATGGCTTAAAAGAAAATAATTGGAATGAAGCCATTCCTGTGCTCAACTGCCAAGTCTTGAGGTCAGGAATGTGCAGCAAATGATTAGATCAGCTAAAAAAGGTGGATTATCAATTCCATCTCTAAAACATTACTACATGGCAACTCACCTTGTAAACTAATGCCCTTGATTTATTTTCAAAACCAAGTCCAATGGGTTAACATTGAAAGCTCCTATTACAGACCCAGGGATATCAGAGACATCATCTGGAACACCCCCAAGGAACGACTCCCTCCAAATAAATGTAACATGCTTTGCAACATCACATTAAGTATATGGGATAAAGAGAGGAAATGGCTTGCACCCAAAATCTCACCTGTAACATCCTTCCTTGGACAAAGCTGGTTCTTGCTGGCTTCGCAACCCTATGGTTATAACATATGGAGAGGAATACAGAAATATAGGTTAAAAGATGTTACAAAGCAAGGACATATTCTAGAAAAGGCTAAATTAGAAGAAGGCACTAACACCAAACTCCCATGGTATCAATATTTACAGGTACAACATCTGTTGGAAAGTAGAGATATTAAGGAAGCATTTAATAGAAACCTTACTGACTTTGAAGCAATCTTACATCATAACAGCATATTAAGGAAAGGCCTGATATCTAGGCTATATCAAATAGTCACTAAGAAAGGCAAAGATATCACCTTGAAGTACCAAACCCTTTGGGACAGAGACTGTGGCTTTAAACTGTCTGAAACCCAATGGGAAAGTATTTGGAAAGCCAAAACACTCAATTCTAGAGCTCTTAGGGTTCAAACGCTTTCTTATAAAATACTAGCTAGATGGTATATCTATCCATGCCAACTTAATAAGATAAAACGAAGCTACAGTCCACTGTGTTGGAGACGATGTGGTCAGCTGGGTAGCTTTATTCACTGTTGGTGGAGTTGCCCGGTTGTCCAAGCTTATTGGGGGAAGATTTTCCTCCACATCAAGAAAATCCCACCTCTGCCTGAGCTAGTTCTCTTAGGCCTATGGGAGGATGACAATATTCCAAAAATTAGAAGGGATCTGATTTTGTTTCTGCTAGTAGCTGCCAAATTGTCTATAGCATCCTCATGGAACAAGGCTCTCTTACCCCCTCTAACTAAGTGGTACGATAAAGTGTGGGACCTTTTTATAATGGAAAAGCTTGCTGACCATCTTCAATCGCTAGACAATCCACGCTTTCAATCTACGTTTGCCAATATGTGGCTTCCATACCTCAACTATATTACTGATACGGACCAATCGCAGATCCCTGAAGCCATGATCTATACGATCCTCTCCACTCTTTGACCTGTCTATGTCTGCATTCGTTAATTGTTTCGTAAAGCTGTAGTCTGTTGTTCTGTTTAGTATATATCATTAATATCTTGTTATTAACTATTAGTGTTGTCACACAATGTGTTACAGTTATGGATGTTAATTTGTATTGTTAGGAGGGGTTGTTTATTAAAAAAAAGTGAACAAATGGAAAATAATTTTTTTTTAAAAAAGGAATGTGCAGCAATCCCTACTGGCAAATCAGCAAGGAGAGTTCAGGCGTCCTTGCCAGGCATGCAAGTATTATTGATGCTGACAATCTATGCTGGAAGCCTTAGCAAGGAGTTAGAAAGCCATATTATGATAGTTAAATGCTATTCTTTGCACCTTTTAAAGTGTCCTTTTAAAAAGAATATATCTCCTTGATTCTTCCATTTAAGGTATCTAACAGTAGGTGAGAGTTATGGTGTTGGGTTATCTGTACCTTTGGATTGACTCTCCTTAGACCAAGGGTATATTCAGATGTCACAATAACTTGTGGTTTGTTTCAGTTGCAGTTTGTGTAGCCAACTGTGGTTAGTCTATCTGACACAACTATGAAATCATGGTTTGTCCATAAACTCTAATTTCTCCACTTCTTGCCTCTTTTCCTCCTCCCGTTCTATTATCTCTCAGGCTTGGAAATCACACAAGAGATGGTACTACTCAATAAACTGCAAATTCAGACATTGCAGCAAATAGTAATTAATACAAATTGTGGTTAACAAACCAGCTACCAACCTTAATTTGTTCGACAACCTGCATTCAGACCTCATTGCTAACTAGGGTTTGATCAAACCACAGTTTTAAACCATAGTTTACTCTGGTGTTTTAGCCCCTGAGTTTGCTCACCTATAGAGTATAGGTGCAACCTCAAGAATAATGGGGGAAGGCAGGTGGCAGTATGCCCAATGAGTGGAGGCTTAGCAAAAACATTTGTCAAAACTTTGTACGTACCCTGTTTTGAGCATGTATACGTATATAGAGAGCACTTGTTCTGACATAACTAATATATATATCAGCAATGTATGTTTCATTTGGATGATGAAAAATATCCAAAATATTCTCCCATCCCAAGCAATTATAATGGAATTATTAATAATAACTTCCCCAATTATAATGTAAGGATTTGGCCAGGGAGACATTAGCTGAGTTGATATATCTGCCCCCCATGTCAAGAAATTCATATCTTAGCATGTCCTGTCATAATCAGAAATAGGGGGAAGGGTGCTTTGTCAAGTAGTTTGTTTCTGTAGTAGAGCAATAGAGTAGAGCTGCAGAATGTCACAGCACAACCAATGTCTGCAAGAGTATATGACTGAAAACATTTCTGATTGAGAGAGATTTTCCACGTTGGCATTATGCCACTAGCGATACAACAAATAGTCAAGTAAGTCAAGTAAGTTTTGTTATAGATAGCTTTATGTCATGATGTTCAACATATGTATTTGGAAATAAGCCCATTTCTTTAAGAAAGAACACTTTCTAAATAATATTCAGATTACTGATTTAAATCAGAGCGTTTGCCATCAGGGTGGGCAAGAAAGAGAATAGTGTGGAGTCATCCCCCACCAAGTCTGATCACATATTAATATGTAAAGGGGATTCTTCACTGCATTAATGATTACGAGCACAGAAGACTGTGATGGTAGACATCCATATACCCGAGAGGGTTAAAAATACTGAATGGTGTAAAAAACGGAAAACGAAGTAGAGGCATTAGCGAGTGTTTGGCTTTGACAGTGTAACATGAGCATGTGGTGTCAGACTCCTGGCCAGAGCTCAAGCTTGTTGGCTGCTTTCCTCCCTGTCTTCTCCAGCACACCCACCTTCTCTGGCTTTCCCTCTTGCTCTTGGGAAGCATGTCGGGCTCCCTTCCTATGTGCAGCTTTAGGAAATCCAGGAATAGTTCAGGCTGTTGTTGGCAGTTCCAAAAATCTGGCTGCTTCTTCCTCCGGTTGAGTCATAGAAAAGTTGGCAAATGTGGAGGCAGCCAAATTCTTATTTCTTGTTTTCCCAGATGTGCCTGTCTTTCTTTCCTTTGGACAAACTGAAAGAGACAAGTGAAACATGTTCAACACAATCTTAAAGGAATAAGAAAACATTGGACATGCTTTAAATAACCCTTGGTAGTCTTTCTCCTCCTCTGCAGTGGAAGTGTTTGCAAAGAGGCTATGGCTCAGTGGTAGAAGAAGGTCCCAGATTCAGTCCCCAGATCTTCAGTTTAAAAAGACCAGTGAGTGGGTGATAGGAAAGATACTCAGAGAAGACGATATTGACCTTGATAGACCAGTGGTATGACTCAACCCACGTCATGTAATCACATTCTCACAAGCAGCAGACGAAGTGGCAAACTCTGCATCTGGACTGTACCATTTGAGACTGTGCTTGTGACTCGCATGATTGATGGCTGCTCAGCATAAAACAATTCCATGGACATAGAGAACTCCCAGCTAGCACCGCTGAGACCAGAGGGAGAAGCAGCAGCAGCTGGGCTCACTTTCATCCTGCCCTAGGTCCAAGCCTTATTCACAGTCCTCTCTCTGGCCACACTTTAAAAAACAGTGTATTTTAGTTCTGTACTGATTTTAAATTGTTGTGAGTTGCTTTGGTGTCTTTCCCCCCCTTAAATTAGTCAATAAATAAAGGTAGATAATTGGGGGGGGAGCTTAGTTTAGTCCCTGATGTGCTAGCTTTCTTTGTGTGGGAACCCTTTTCATTGGGGAGCATTCCATCAGACATGTTCACACTTTCAGTCTGATGCGATAGACTCAAGGCACAGGTTTCACTTCCTACTGATTGTGAAAACTAGTCCTTTCAAACCATTGAAATGAGAGGCATGTGCCCTATCTGTAGCCAAAAACCAAGACTTTGAAACAGAAGAACGTTTTTCTATACTGTACAGTGCATTCTGCTGAAACCGCCTGGCTAAGGAAGGCCAGACATAATGCAGTTAGTGAGATGACAGGAGGACCCAGGAAGGGATTTTCTTGGATTATTTGCAGGCTGTATTTGACCAGCTTGTGAATTTTGGCCTGCGCAGTGTTTGCCTGCAGGTTTTTTGAAGAATGCTCAGTCCTGGAATTCTTGGGAAGCAGACAGTCATTTCTGTTACAGAGACAGAATGGTGGCCAAACTTTTTGGCAAATGTACCATGTCATTTGTGAGATAGTGCCAGTCTACACATACAGCTCTTGTGGCTTAATGTTGACTTGCTTCTAGTTGATTAGACCAAGAAGCAAGCAGCTTTGAAGGTCTGACTCAACATCACCCTATAGACATGAGGGTGAATTGTGGTTTGTTTAAATGGTGGTTTTGTACAAAAACACTGGTTAGTCTACCAGACATGTCACAAATACTGGTTTGTATATAAACTCTATTTTGTGTACTTTTCCCCTGCTCTCTGCCATCTCTGTGAAAACCCAGCTGCACGGGATAGTGCTACTCACAAACTGTGGTTTGTGAATTCATACAGTACATCAAATCACAGTTTGTACAAACCAGTTGCAAGCCCTAACTTGAAGTTCCAGTTGGGTGCCATCCAACTGCAGTTTGTTGGACTGTCTGCAATTAGACATTGGTCAAACCCCACTTTTATTACCTGTGATTTGGCATGAATTCAGCCTGTGGCAACGGTATGTTTGCTGCAGCACTAGAGCGCTACGAACTTCCCCTGCCTTTGCCACTTATTACTCCTTTGTCATGGGTTGGCCACACATGATTAAGAGAGTTTTACAGGGGACTGGGAGAGGATACTGTTGGACTTGGAAACATAAGAAGAGCCCTACTGGATCGGACCAGTGATGTATCTATTCCAGCAGCCAACTAGTTACCCTGGAGGGTTAACAAACAGGGCAGAGAGGGCAATGCCTTTCTCTGAGGCTGCCTCTTAGCACAGGTGTTCAGAGGTTTGCTGCCCCTAAATATGAATATGTCTCTGAATACACTTCAGTGTATAGAATCATAGAACTGGAAGAGATCTTTAGGGTCATCTAGTCCAACCTCCTGCACAATGTCAAAAATTCACAACCACCTCCCCTCTCCACACCCCCAGTGACTTCTGCTCTATGCACAGAAGGTGGCAAAACACTGTCAGGATCTTTAGTCAAACTGACCTGGGGGAAATTGCTACTTGACCCCGAGATGGTGATCTGCCTTACCCTGGGCATGTAAGAAGGAACCGTGAGAACTAAGCAGTGATGTAACTCTTCCTGCCCTCCCTCTCATGATCTGCCTAGGTTCACAGAATAAGGATTGCTGTCAGATTGCCACTAGCCTCTGTTTAAAAACCTCCAAAGGAGGAGGAGGTATAGTCTCTTCTTGGTTGTAGTAGGACGTAACCTACTTTCAAAGGCATGCCCTCAGAAAAAAGAAACCCAATTTGTGCTTGAATTTTAAACTACAGCTCCTTTTAGGTGTTCAAGTATGTTTGACTGACAGATCACGTAGGCTGTTCCCTCATTAATGTGCTGGCATGGCCCTGAGATTGAGCTGCATGCAGGGCCGTGGAGATATGTTTTTATATTCTTATGCAAGAAAGGGCAACATATTGTATGACCATTTGTTGGAAGAATACTCTGAGTCTCAGAGATCATTATCTGTACCGTAGGAGGTGGCATTTTATGTATTTATTCAAGCTGTAAGCCGCACTCTCCATAGAAATGCTCAAGGCAGCATACAACATAAAACTAGAAAACATCAAAATCCAAATCTTGTTAAGATATCTAAAGAATCCACAAATAAGCAGCAGGTAAGACAACCTGGAGTGGCAGATGGAAATAGTATAAACAGTGAGTAAAAGCAGAAAATAAACAGAGTTCGTTTAATGCCTAAAGGTTAACAACTCCGGTACCAGACATTGTGTTGCAGAGAGCACATTCTAAAATTTGAGAGCCACAGAAGAGGCCTTATCTGTGGTTGGTTCTGCTTCCATCAGAAAGTAAAGGCATGCAGAGCAGCTCCTCTGATGTTCCTCTTCATTGACAGGCAGGCTTATAGGGGACTTGCTAAATTTCGTTATTTATTCCTTGGAACTATTGGGAGCCTCAGAGCCCTGTTGACTCTTATTTTTAAAGTTATAATCAGATCTTGGTATTCATTTAATCCTGTGACTGATAGCAACCCAGATACAACCCAGTTCTATGCATCTATCCCCTCTAAAGACATCTCACAGAATCCAATGGAACGGGCTTTCAAGAGTACAGCCTCAATGGATTATCTTTAGATATGGAACTTCACTGACCAATCTTAGCCTGTCTTTAAAGATCTCTTGGCCTTTTAAGAGATGCCAAAACCTGGGGGGGGGAATCAGGGGAAAAAAGGGGGTTCCTCCTAGGACCTTTTTCAGTTTTTCTGATGAATAAATGGAAAAATTGGGGAATGCTAGAGAGAAAACAACTCCTTTGAAATATTTTATGCTTTAGAATGAGTACAATTCATCTTAATCTCACCCTGAGTGAGAAAAACTTTGTCTCACAAAGCATTTTACTCATTTACATTTCATTTCACCATGAAAATGTCTGAGGATTTCCTCAATTTTTCCAATGGAAAAACTGGGAAACGTGGGGGAGAAATACAGCAGACATACACGTTTTCAAGAATTTAACTGCAAATAACTTTGGCAACATATAATATAATATGCTTTAATGTGCTTAACGATAATACATTATTAAATAATTCAGTGTTTTCAACATTACAAAGTTTAGGTTAATTTGCAAACATGTGGTAATCCTGTCTTTTATGACCCTATGAGAGCTTCTGTACAAATTATACACTTTTTACCCCAAGATCCCTTTCACATAGACTACTGCCCAGAAGTGTATCCCCCACTTGTCTTTGTTGAATTGCATCCTATTCATAGCTGCCCACTTCTCCAGAGTATTCAGGTCTTCTTGAATTTTAATTCTATCTTCTTGGGTGTTTGCTACCCCTCCAAATTTGGTATCATCAGCAAATTTAATGAGCAGCCCTTCCACTCCTTCATCCAGATCATTGATAAAAATATTGAAAAGTACTGGGCCCAAAACTGAGCCCTGTGGCACCCCACTGGACACCTCCCTCCAATCTGATGAAACGCCATTGACCACCACTCTTTGAGTGCGGTCCTCCAACCAGTTCCCTATCCACCGAACTGCCCTATAGTCTACTCCACAGTCTTCCAGTTTGCCCATCAGAATGTCATGGGGGACCTTATCAAAAGCTTTACTGAAATCCAGATAAATCACATCTTTAGGCTTTATTGACCAGCATGTTTCACAAGCTGCCACTAGACTTTCTTGTCCCACCCTGCAATAACTTTGTTTAGTGGTATAGTTTGGCAAAACACTTGGAGTTGAGGAGAAATTTTAAAAGCTGTACAAACACAAGGGAAATAATCCTGAAGGTTCTAAGGCAATAGCGAATGTGGTTCTTGAGTAGACATGGGCATGAACAGCATTACGAACAGAAAAAAACCTGAACATCCCAATCTACTGTTTGCGAATAAACTGTTCGTGATGCCCCATCTTAAACGAACAGGTGGTCGTTGCAAGCCTCGTTAGTCCGTCAAGCCACACAGTCTGGCACCTGCAATCAATCCCCTTGGCAAGCAGAGGCAGGGACTGGACTCTGTCTGAACTCCTTCTGGCTTTCCTTCTGGCTTTAACCCTTCAAAGTACTTCCAGCAGAGAGTCCCGTTTTTGCCACTGTGAAGAGAAAATGACAGCTAATGGGGAGACCTGTGGATCATGCCTTTCCCGGGGTGCAATCACTCTGAAACTTGGGGGGAGGTCTTCAGAGGACAGGGAGGACTATGTCCCCTGCAAATTTGGTGGGTATTGGACATTGGGAAGGTCAGTTGGTAACCCCTCAAAGTAGCTGCCAGCAGACACTGCTGTTTTTGCCAGGACAGGGCCCTTTAAACTATCAGCTGGTAGGCGGCAGAGGGGAATCCCCCCTGCTGCCTGCCAGCTGATAGTTTAAAGAGATCTTTAAAGGGCCAGGTAAGTAGGTTTGAGGGGAGAGGGGCTAAGTAGGGGGATTTGGGGGTGGAGGTGGTTCTGGCCCCCACAAACAACGAACATGTCCAGGAACAGTTCATGTTCGTCCATGTTCGTTGTTTGTTGTTC
The DNA here is from genome assembly GCF_028583425.1 of Eublepharis macularius. Lineage (NCBI taxonomy): Eukaryota > Metazoa > Chordata > Lepidosauria > Squamata > Eublepharidae > Eublepharis > Eublepharis macularius. Next base: position 122,764,111 of record NC_072793.1, read on the forward strand.
ATGGATGGCAATGAACGACGAACAGGGTGTTTGGGGTTTTTTTTCCATTCGTGCCCATGTCTGTTCTTGAGCCACCTAAGTCATTGTAATGAATCTTGAATGACCATCTAGGTTCTAACCATTGCACAGTCTGCAGTGTGCAGTGGGAATGAAGTTCAACATTTGAACATTGTTGCGGACTCAATTCAGCCTCCTAATGAGGTACTTGCCATATTGCCTGCAGTCGGTAACTGTTTCCTCCAGGCCCTGGGCATGGCCTGATCACTTCTGTTGTGTAGCAGTCTCTTTCTGTCTCTTGCACCAGGAGGCAGGAGAGGGGGAATGAAGCGCTCCAAGACCGGCTGCAGCCACAGCAATCTATTGACTTTCCAGCTATCTTTGTTTATAGGCAGGGTATGAGGGAAAAGAAGAATGCAGATGACCATCCTTCACCATCCCTGTTGCAAGATTAGTATAGCTTATTACAGGGGTAGAATCTCAATATTGTTAGAAATAAATTCTTTTTACAAAGTCTGGGTGGTGGTAGCTCTTAATGATCCTTAGGTACTTTCTGTGTGTATTAGCAGTGTGCGCAGTGGCTGCCAGACACTTTTGTCTTGAATATTCATTGTTTAGGTGGTGAACTCTCATTTTGTTTCTGTCATTTGCCTGTACCATATGTTGCTGCAAATCTCCATACATCTTCATTACCACTGGGAAGGATCTTCTAAGGATGAAGAGCATGTATTATCTGAGGCAGCCCTGTGAATTTCATTGCTCCCTTTCCTTTTGTGTGAGTTGTTTGCTTCAGGGCAAGTAACTGAAGAGTTAAATAATCTACTACCCCCCACCCGAATCAGATGGGAACTCATTTCCAAAAGGAGCCAGGGCAGAGAAATGCAAATAAGTGTTTCGGACAGCTGCAGGCTGTATGCCTTCCTGAGATGCCAGGGCCCCAAATGAGACATGTCAGAGTACAAATTGAAAATGCCAATTTCACTTACGCTGCCACGCTGCTCGTCACAGCTAAATCCTTCCCTGCTGCCCCCTCCCCCACACTTCCCACTTACCAAATGATGGTTGCTTCTCCTTAATGTAAATCTGCCTAGCTTCCTGGGTTGGTCTCCTAGTGGGCTTCTTATCACTAATTAGTGGGACAGAACTACAAAGGAAAGGGGCGAACATTTATGCAGAAATTCCCCTGCATACCAACATGCAAACATCAGTTATCTGCAAATTCTTGTGATCCATATTCACCTTGTGCACATAGACCTTAGCAATGTGTTTCTCTGAACAGTTGATTAATATTTTAGTGTTCCCCAGGCTATTTGGGTAAAGAAAGTTGTGCCATACACAGCTAGACTTCCCTGGCCTTTCCATTTTGAAATATGTGGGAAGTTGCTTAGAGTCTATGAAGCCAAAGCCTTTGCTATGTATAACAGTTCAAGGAGGCCAGAACTGTCAAGTCACGTGACCTCTGAGAAGGACTTCAGGCAGTGCTGGGACTGATCTGGATGCTAGTGTCTTGTTAATTTTGTTTGGAATATTGATGGGACAGTCAACTTAGTTTGTGTGTTTAGGTGAGTGTGTATTTATACCCTGTTTTTTGGCTAGATTAGCTCTCGAAGCAGTTAACAGTGCAAAACCAGTTGCTGAGATACACAGTTACATTTTTGTTGCTGCTTGACACGCTAAAAGAAACCTCACAAAATGCCATGGCATCTGTTGGGACCTGGTGGAACCCTTGTGAAGTTGGATATCGAATAAGATGAGAAGTGTGTGTCCTAGATGTTCGCCGTCTACTCTCCCCCACCCCCCACCCCATACACACCTTTTTAGCTACAGGCAGCTTCAGTGGCTGGGCCCTATGGTATCACGGCATAATGGTAAGGGCTGCCTTCCTGGAATGAATATGACTCAGGCAGCTCACATTTCTCAGGAGAGACCTAGTAGCTCTTAAAACCTGGTGGAACACTGACCTAGGCTTAGTGGACCCCTAGGAATAACTATGATCATTTGTACAGAATTGTCATTTTGAGCCAATCCAGCAGAGGTGTGAAAGCTGATGTTCTGCTCACTTGTATGTAGTCATTGGTTATTTTGACTGGATTTGTCCTCCTTGTTCCTTCTTCCAAAATAATTGGGCACCACTGAATGCCATCTTCCATACCGTTAAGTTGGCTACATTTTACTCGTGGAAAAGTACTGTATAGTATGGAATGCGAGAGAGAGAGAGAGATTTGGGCCAGTCATACCTACAGTGCCTTCTTTGGAACTGAACATTCTTGGGGGAAAATGGATTTATGATTTGTTAAGGTATTATTTTGTGATAACTAGACTTTAAAGACCATAAGATTAAAAAAATATGGAGTGTTTATGCTACTATTTGAAACATCCTTATCTATTCTCAGGAACACCACAGGATTTGGAGGGTGGGAGTAGGAGGGGTATTTTACTTTTCAGTCAGTACTACATCCAAGTTTTGTGTTTTTATATGAATGCTTTATAGACATCTCTTATCACTGAATTAAACACAAAAAAGGCTTTGACCAAAAAAAAGATCAACAGAAACTGGGAGTTTATTTGGGGAGAGGGGGCCTGAGTTTGTTATAGGGAGAGGTTGAGGGGGACAGACACATGCTGCTGCAATGCTTGTGTCACAATAAAATTCACAGCCAGGGGCTTCCAAAGGAAGGGGGGTGGTTCCAAGACACAGAGAGCTGATTCTGTAGCACCCAGGGCTCCCTAACAAACTCCAGCAAGCCATGAATCTTTCATTTAATCTCTCCTGACACGCCTGTCATTTTCTCCGGAGAGAAGCCGAGAATCTCTCGCCGAAGGAGGTCATTAGCTGTCAGGGAAGGTTCCGACTGCCTTCCTGTCTTCGTATCGATTAAGCCTCCACATGCGCGCAGGCACTGTGGAGGGAATATTAATGGGGCTGCCAGAAGTTTGGCTTGGGCTAGAGATTGGGTGTATCTTTCAATACTTAGAAGGAAGGGCAAGGGCATGTGCTGTTGGATGGAGATATAATTCCAAATTTGTGTCTCTTGACAACCAGCCCTCCCTGAGACCTGGCCCGCCTTAGGTCTGTTACATTTTCATTTCCTATATAGGAGCTTTATTTCCTCTACTTCAGTAGAGGCAGAATCCAATATTGCCAGAGAAAAGTGATGGCTCCAACTGTTGCTTAGTTTTAGATGTCACTGTTGTTCATTTTGCACCTTTCATCACAAAATACTCCTGATTCTCTCATCTGAGGAGCAAAGCTCTGAACATCACTATATGCTGAATGCTCATTAGACTCACATAGTCTTAGTTTTGCTATTATATGTATATGCTAACAACATTGCACATGAGTTGTACACTAAAACCACTGTAACATTGGAGAGGCTCTGAAATTCACTTTGTTATGGGTTGTGTATGTTCTACTTGTTCTTTGAAAATAAAAATTTTACCTCAAGGTAATCTAAATGATGGGATGAATATTTAAAGTCTGTAACCTGAATAAAATTATGTGCATGATGTGAGTTTGGTTATATTTACTTCTTTCCCACAGACTCTTCTTCTGCTAGTAAAGGGGCTCCCCAAATTCTCCAGGCCCTTTGGGGAGGTATTGGACCCAAATCCATAGTCTTTTTCTTTAAAAAATGTCTTTTGACTATTAGAATTATGGGACCTAGCATAAAACTGGAAAGGCAAGAAAAATTGTGCTGTTGTCAAAGGAAGAGAATGTGGAGGGTTTTGAATTTGATCTGCCTGCCTTGCTTTGGGCATGTGGTCACTCACAGGCAGCAGCAGATTTAGACTGGTGTGTTCGGAAAGAGGCACAACAGTATAAAGCTCCCTTCTAGATTGATTCTTGTTCCTTTTCTGTTCTTTTGTGTCTAAGGGTGACTAATGAACTCTTTGCTCTGTTGTATCTCCTCTGGCAGTATTTCTATGAAGGGAATGACATCAGTGACCTCCCGGTGAACCTTTCTGTGGTGTGGAATGGGAACTTCATCATTGATAATCCACAGAACATTCAGGGTAAGTGATGGTATGGGCAGTATGGATGGAGAGACAGACAAGACACCCTCAAATTCATCAAGAGCTCTCAACAAAGAAACGGTGGCAGCTGGTAGCAGGAATGGAACCAATAAACCCAAGCACACAGCAGAACCTGTAAACAATTTTGTTGATGAGGATTCGACTGTGGGATGACAGTCTAGGAAGGATTGGTTTCATATCTTATCCTTCAGCTTTTCCTCTGTCCACCAAGCTATATTGTCCCTTCCCCACAAGGGAGATATTCTTACTCAGAAATATTTATCTCTCTGCTGTGCTGATTAACATCATTTTCTGACCATCAGCCATTTTAAAGATAAAAGGCATATGCATTTTATCGAGTGAAATGACATAAGTGAGGTTGCTTTACTAGGGACTGAAAACATGTTAGTCCTTCAACAGACAAAGTTTTTCTAACAGTTACTTGGAGTTATTTGGAGGGAAACCATGATAATTGCACCAGTTTCAAACAGATCCCAAAGCAGTTGAAATTCCTAATCTTAATGTGTCTTGGCTTCTAACTCTTAGTCGAGAAGGAAATCTGCATTGTAGAAGGAAATCTGCATTGTAAACTTCATGATGGCCACATTTAGTTGTGAGGTTGATGACTCAGTGGTCTGTGGATACTGCTCAGCAATGCTTCCCTTTGTAAGCAAGGATTTGTGGTTTCCTTTTGCAGCTCACCTGTACAAATGCTCAGCTCTGCGTGAAAGCTGTGGGCTGTGCCTCAAAGCAGATCCACGATTTGAATGTGGCTGGTGTGTTTCAGAAAAGCGATGTTCCCTGCGCCAGCACTGTCCTGCCTATGAGAGCAGCTGGATGCATGCTAGCAATGGCAACAGCCGCTGTGCAGACCCCAAAATAATCAAGGTATGCCTCTGTGGTTGCACAAAGAAAACATTTTTCTCACTGTTCAGTGGGAAATTGTCAGAGATAGAATGGTCCTGGGTGGTTCTGAAATGTCAGAAGGGTGATTGGAAGGGGCGGGCTCAGCCTAGAAGCACACATATTTCTTGTGGTTCATGGTGGTGCTGAAAGTTCAGGACTGTCTCCCAAATTAGAGCTATTTCAGTTTCTCTTTCAGTCTGTTTCCCTTCCTTGAGTTCTTTTATTCAGATCTAGAAAACATGTTAAAAGGTATCACTTCTCCCAGTGATCTGTATGTGACCATAAATATAAGGAACAGAGCTAGTTACCTCTGGATGACTGTAGTCCTATGGATGATCCACAGATGTATGCAGTGGAGAATAAAGAGAATGTATTCAGTGCTTAGCATGATCCCAGCTTTTGTTCCTATTATTTCCCTTCCTTCACACTGTGACTTTTGTTCCTGTCTGTTTATAGAATGAAGATAATGGCTACATTGAGACATCACAAATAAAGATTTTTTGGTGATGAAAATGAACCAAACTACTTGGGTTTGAGGGCTTTCTTTTCTCTTCCTGTGCTGTTCCATTTGCAGTGGAGAGAGCCCTCAAGTAGGGTTTTTTATCTGGGATTAATGAACAGCCAGATTTATGCCAATCTGGCTATGCTGATAATCTGGCTATGCCAGATCACATAAGAAAATCCCGGATTGGATTCGGGGAAACTGAACCCTGCTAAGCTGGACTGTTTGGTTGTAGGCAGCCGCTGCAGACAGCTGCTGCAAAGGCAGAGCAGCAATAAGCAAGAGGCAGCAGTGCGAGTGAGAGGGCAGAGGCATAAATGGAGGCAAGCTCCACACTGCGGCAGGAGAGTGGGGTGAGGCCAATGGAGCAGAGGAGGAGGCAGCATGCAGAGTGGATTCCTATCCCCTCCCCCCACCACCTAAGCTCCAAAAGAGCACTTCAAGCTGCTGCTTCCAGCTACTTTTTCAACTCCATGGCTCCAGCAAGCCTCACTCCTCCCCCCCCTGCCCCGCCACTTCAGATTAAGTATTGGATTCTCTGGTTTGACATTGGAGTTCTTTAATTTGACATTGGGATTCTCTGGTTTGAAGTTGGTTCCCTTGCTTCACTTTGGTTCTGTTGAGCTTCATTGGTTAAGCTTGCCTGAGAGTGGGACTTGGGACAACTTGTTCAGGGGCCCATAGAATTGGACACCTGAGTCCGATCTTCCTGAGATTTGTGAGACTTCAATAGTCCGTGCTTTTGAACCACTCTTACAGATAAAGACAAACTCCTTCTAAAGCATGATGGAAGTGGATTGATTCTACAAACATTTTCTGCATTTCAAGCCCTTTTTTGTGGTGGTACTCTCTAGTGCTGAATATTGGCATCTTCTGGGGGGATCTCCCAAGTCCTGAGGGAGGGAATTGGTGGAAATCAGTGCTACCAAATATGAATACTGATACCTTTTTTGAAAAAGCAGAAAGGTGCTGTTTCAAAGGTATTAATTTCCAGGGCACAGACTATGTATCAAAATCATTTCCACCACAATAAGAATGAATAGATGTTTTTACCTTGATACCTAATGATGAAAGTTACCACAGCAAAGCAAAGTTGTAAGCTATATTGTTTAGTCTGCATACTAGTTTCTCTGGTGTGTGCTCAGGATTAAATCTTCAACCTACATCAGCCCAGCTCCTTTCAGTGGAGGCTGTCAGGATTTCCTGTGATTCCTCATCAGTAAATTATGGGATGGCGGTCTATCGTTTTCCATCCTCTGCCACTCTTCCTTTTTCTTCCTGAGGGCTGGTAGTTTATCATCTCTCTTCTCTGGCAGCTTTTATGACCTTCATTTAATAAGATTGTGTATATTAATGTTAACATGTCTGTTGGGCCAGGCTCCAAGTGCATTAAGAGGGACTGGCGGGTAATTCTATTTGATATGTTCTATTTACCGATGGATTGCAGGCCAGGCAGGCCTTGGTGGTGTTAATTACCAAAGTCTTAGCACAGTATCTAATCTATTTGGGTTTCAGTGTCTTATCTGATGAAGGCTGGAAATTAGAGGAGTGCCTCTCATGCTCCCCAAAGCCACTCACTTCTTATTGCTTATTGGCATTGTGGGGCACTGTGCTGGCCTTGCAGAGTAGGTTAACTCCACTGAAGGCCCCTGCCCGCCATTCATTCTGATGTGTGAGTGCCTAGTTCTGCAAATTAGTGTTCCTTTAAAAAGAAATAATGGCTATGAAATGGGCGGTTGACAGGAAAAGTCTAATGGCCGAGATTGCTGAAAGGATGACAGGAACATTTCTCAGCCAACATCACTTTTGCATGCTTTAGTCATCTTTGGCATAGCTTACAGATGTGGGGTGGGGGGGAACTTATGAAGCAATAAGGTTATCTGACAAATTTATGGCTAAAATGTGAGGTAAACCAAGACCATCCTGGTTCTCATCCTGGTTCCCATATGTAGGATAATAGCAGCTCAGGGCTGGAAAGGACCGTAAAGTTTCTCTGGTATTACAGCATCCTGCTACTGCAGCCTTTCCTTAGGCCTAAACTATGCTTGAAAGAGGCTTTTCCATGTTCCTCTAAAAATCCTTCAGGAACAGAAATCTCACAGGCCCTTTGAGCGACTTGCTACATGATCTGCACCATTCTTTCAGTTAAAAGAAAAGTTCCTGTTAAATCTGCTTCTTGTGTAGATTGAATCTATTTTGATGTATGTATGTTTGTATGTGCATTATTTATAGTAGTCTCCCTTCTCACAGAGACTCAGGGTGGATTACGCAATGTAAGTCAATGCAGTCAATCGTATGAGACATCCAATAAGCAGTGTAATAGGATTAAGCGCAGAGACTAAAACGAAGTAAAAATCTGGGACAAAGCTGAAACAAAGCATAAGTATTAACATGGCATGTTAAACAATGCAGAGATTACATAATAGGATGGCAGAACAGGACATTCCAGCCAGACACTGTCCCAGCAATTCATCCTTTGTTTCGGCACTTTTTAAAAACATCAGTCCTTTCCCAAGCAAGGCTATGAAGGTCTTTTGGGCTCTTGATACCCATGGGCCCCTTCCACTGTTCCTCCTTTCCTTCCTCCCAGTTGGCAGCTATGCTGCAGGGAGCAAAGCAAAAATCTCTCATATTCCTTTTAGCCCCTTTACCACTGGTGGGTCAAAAAGGAGTGCAGACTCACCAGGGCTTTGCTCCCTCCAGCTCTCCTCCTAGCAGGAAACGGATGCTTGTCCCAGAGACCCCTTGTTATGTTGCTCCGCCCTCTCCTTCCTCTTCGGCTTTGTGGCCGTCCTCCCCAGGCTGCCTTGCTTCCACTATTGGAGCTTGTCTGGGGAAAAAGCGTCTGCAACAGTAGGCAGTAAAGCAAGAGAGGATTTAGCGCTCTTCACCAACAATATGTATCTTTTGTAGCAAAAATAAAATTACCCTATCCCTCCCTTGTGAATGGGGCAGATGTGAACAACAAACATGGCTACTGCTGCCACAGCTAATGCAGCCCTAACTCTTGTTAGTGCTTTTAGATTCTCCTTAATAACCACTCCATCTCCCCTAAAATGCAAGGAGTTAAAGCTGCTCATTTTTGAGATAGCAAGTAATGAATATTCAGTGTGCGAGGAGTCAAAGGGAGACATGCATGCCGAAGGCTTTGAAAACCACAAGAACTGTGTGAACCATATAGCAGCCAATGAATAGATATGACACCCCATAGTGACCTTATATGCTGAAAAGAGAATTCTGCTGCTTATGTGAGAGAAAGTAGATGGATGGCCCGGGGGGAGGGGAGTAGTAGTTGTATGGAGCAGAGGAGAAACATTAGCTCTCTTCCAAGATGATCTTATATTTGTTAAGAAGTATTCAATTTCTAAAACAGTGAGAGCACTCAGACAGAGGACGAGGAACTGCCCTTTTAAACAAGTGGCCCAGGCTAGGCTCCTACATTGTGGTTGAAGTTCATTATACAGACATCTGATTGTGAGGTAGTGGCTATGTACAAACTGACTCTGACATTCTGCCACCTGAACTATGAGTTCTTACGAAGAAGAGAAGATCCATTTGTTTACTGAAACCACAATGCTGTATCAAACCCACTAAATGAGTTTGATAACACCTGTGCTGTTGACCTGCCCATTTTTGAGCGGGTGCCAGCGTTTGGTTCTAGTGTTGCTGTCTGCATCCCTAAATAATTAAAATTAAATTAAGAACCTGCAGCACTAATTGTAAGCCCAGCAAAGCAATTAATGTGTAATGCACCCTTTGCTTGCATGTATGCCTCTAGTCTTATCTTACATACTAATAGCCAAGCGGCCCTGATCTGTGGATACTTAAATCTGGAGATTGGAACCATGAATGGACAAGACAGATCTTCCTACACACCTGAAAAATGCCCCAGGTTTACAGAAAAATCTGAAATCTAAAAAAATACCCTGGGAGAGGTTTTTAACAGAAACCTAAGATGTTAAAAGGAGCAACTGAAACTTTAACTGGAAGTCCTCAGTGGCTGTTGTTAGGCAACCGTAACAGTTTTGCCTGTATTTCAGGGTTGGTTTCTTGTCAGTAAAAGACGGGGAGGGAGCAGGGCACTTTCCAGAGCTGTTTTGTCCTTTGAGGGAGGACTCATTGAAGCCAGGCCCACAACAGATCACCAGGTGACATGCTACCTCATGATTTGCATGACTTACCCAAGCTCAGCTGCTTGCTACTGTTCAACAACAGCCCTCCCCCCATAAAAGCCAGTGTAGTGTAGTGATTAGAGTTTCAGACTAGGATCTAGGAGATCCAGGTTCCATTCACCACTCTGCAGTGGAAGCTCACTGAGTGACTTTGATCCAGTCACTCACACTCAACTAACCTGCCTCTCAGGGTTGTGAGGATTACATGGAGGCAAGGAGAATGATGTAAGCTGCTTTGAGTCCCCATTGTGGAGAAAGGCAGTATATAAATGAAAGTAATAAATGTAGATGAAGGGGGGAAGATAAAAGGTAAGTTGTTTAGTGGTTTTGAAGGAGAGAAGGATGTAGGGAAAGGTGATGTAGGGTGTAGGTGTATGGAAGCTGTGAGGAAATAGTATCAAGAAAGGGATACGGGGAAAGGTGAAGTACCCCCTGCAAGTCCTAGCAAGTTCTCTACTATGCAACTGGGCCATAGGGGAGAGGCTACTGGGTGGGGGAAGGGGAAAGGTGAAGACTGGGGGACAGACAAAGGTGGATGGGAAGGAAAGAATGAAACAGGAAAAGTGGGCGGGGCTATGGGAGGCAGGGCACGGAAAAAATTACATAGTGGAGGAGGGGAAATGCAGTGCCCCCTGCAAGTCCTTGGGGGTCCCCACTTGTGTTGTTCTATTCTGCTGCTTCTCTGATCAAAGCCTTGAAGGCTGCATGGACTTCAGGAGCATTCATTGGTGGATTATGCAATACGATCACCTATGGTCCACTGCCACAATGAGCCCTGTGTGAGGGTCAGTGTAGTGTAATGGTTCGAGCGTCAGCCTAGGATCTAGGAGTCCCAGGTTCAAATCCCCACTTTTTCCATCCAGAGCTTGGTGGGTGACCTTTGGCTGGTCACACTGTCTCAGCTTAACCTCCTTTACAGGGTTGTTGAGAGGATAAGTGAAGGCGAGAAGAATGATGCTTTCAGTTCCTGTTGGGGAGAAAGGCAAGATATAAATGAATTAAATAGATAAGCAATTCAAGGAGAGAGGGGAGAGAAAAGCTGTAATGATAGAAGTTGGTAGGTCTAGAAGGGTCATTACATTGAAGAAGATGAAAAGCAAATGTATCATGCCAATAAGTTACGTTGTTGGTGGCAATATTGCTGTGCCTTTGAAAGGCTTTCTTCTAAGCTTAAATAGGAAATATTGCTGACACATATGAAGATGGGAAGGATCATTTCTGCGTACAAGAGAGAGCTATTGTGTTTCAGAGTTTCAGTCCCCTTCAGCACCTGTAATCTCCTGGTTTTCCAGGTTATGCTAATGAATACTTTTTGAATTTTGATTTTATGTGTGCAGTTATAGAAGGGCCATTCTGAAATGAATTATTGGTGGGCCTGGACAGCCTAGTAAGTGTCATTAGTTTTTGGCCATTGGTATATCTCTTGCCCTCTTCCTTCAGCAGTTTTGAGAGATTGTACTCTGAAACCAATTAGCAAAATAAGGTTGTTTTTTGCCAAGGCTGTAACTGGGGTGGGAGCCTATATACTTCGGGAGGGGAAGAGCCAGATTTCCTTGCCAGTTCTCACTCCCGTGTGCCTTGTTTAGCATTGACCTCCCTGCACAGTGTGTCAAACAGTGTCAGATTTTTCCCAGAGTTGCTTCTCCCCAAACATGTGGCCCTTGTCAGTTTTGCTACAGTGGAGGGGAAATCTAACACACCACAGCAGCCCTTAACTCTAATTTAACAATACCAAACAAACAGCCGCAGCTCACCAAACACTCCAGAGGTGCCCAATTTAGGGAAGGATGACTTGGTTTGCTTGCTGCAGCGGCTGCTTTAATGAGTTCTGATCCAGGACTTCAGGAGATGATTGGATTGAATTTAAGTGAACGACAATCCCCAAAAGCTCAGATCGGTTTGACTTGTTGTATAAACCCTGAAACATGGCATGCGCTTGCCCTAGGCCTGCTTATAAGTTCACTTAAATCATGGAGTGGCCTGCAAGTTAAAGAGCAAAGATGGGAGTTGGGGCTTGTGGACTTCAGCAGCCAGATTTCCCACTGGCTTTGCGTAATGCATGACCTTTCTGTGCCTGGGGTAGTGGTGATTTTCCTGTACAATTTCTGTTTGCAGCTTAGTCAAAGGGGTGTGATGGTGTTTGCAGATCAAGTTTTGAAAAAATGAAAGGATCCTATTATGTTTAATGTCAGATGCTGTGGCCATGGTCAGGACTCTTGAAAGAGCACTCTTTACCTTTCCAGCTTCCTTTATGACTGGAAGAAATAGTTCTCAATTGATTTTGCTTCTTTTCCTACAACCATCTTCTCCTGCCCCTGAAATGTATAGTATAGAATATTCTGGAGAAGCTGATAGAATTTTTTTAAATTGTTAACACAGACCTGACACAAATTCTGTGACCTGAACCTTTTGGGGTGGCAACTGTAGAAGAAGATGGGTTTGAAGAAAAAGGAGAAGCGACATCAGGCTGGGCCCAAACTAAATTGGCAGTTTCCACTGATTTTCCCTTCCCACTGCAGACTCCCCTCATGTTGTTTCTCAGAGACCCCTCTCCCTCCAGAACAACACTGCTTGGAGATCAGTGGGCTGCAGTGGAGAGGGAGGGAAGGGGAGTGCCATTCCGCCACTGGAAAATTTAGTCTGGATTCAGCCCATGAAGTGCAAATGGACTGTTATAGTGCACTACACTTTGCTGGGAAGTGTTCAGAGGCTGCAGATGGTACAACATGTGGGGGCTTGAGGACAGAATAGTAGCTGCACATTACACCCAATGGGCAGTCTCTTATATCCAGTAGATTTGGGGGGTGGGGCATCAAAAGGCAGTAAACAATCAATTAGTTGCTTTATTAATATACTTTAAGACCATGTGGAGCCCCCTTTGGATCTTCTGTTTGGGGCACAAAATTATTCCTGGCCAATTGCATTTGTGCTTCAGGATCTGCACTGACTCTCATGGTTACGCAAGCAGAATGAGATGCTGGTTAGAGAACTAAACATCGTTGGGCCCTGCATACCTTGTGGATCTCTTTCCTCGTTTATGAATTATCACACCAGCTCAGATCAGCTCACTGTGCACCTCCTTAAGAATGCAATCTGTGCAAAAGCATTCAGTGGGGAAAATCTTCTGCCTTATAATTATAGAAATCCCTTTTCTTGGATGTTTGCCAGAGCCTGAGCACTTCCAAAGGTAGTGTAAGTCTTTTCCATTTGTACAGTATTGAGATACCAGTGGTGGTTTTTTCCCCCTTATTCTTTCAAAAAAACAACCATTTAATCTGTTTTAAGTGTGTGATCTACTCTGAGCATTTGGAAATTGGCAGGATGCAAATGTAAATAAATAATGAGATGCACTCTTTTCTTGTGATTGCTACTTCCAGCAGCACCTACTAGCTTATAAAAAAAGCAGGACTTGTTGTCTTTAGAGCCAGCAGGGATGATGGGAACCATCAGTTATAGCATTGCAAACTAGGCAAGCAATCTGCAGCTGGTTTCCCTAGTCCCTCTGTGTTATTCCAGTTCATGGCCATTGGCCATTGCTGAGGTTCCCCCGCCGCAGCCTGCCTTGCCATGTTTGGGGTTGCCAGTGACCCATCACAAGAGCTTTCCCAACTTGGATGCCCATTAATCCTCTTTATCACTTGCAGGTGTGCACTGAGCACCAGGGCCAGAAAAATGTGGTCTAAAATTGCCTGTAATTACCTTGTTAGTGGCAGTAGTGGGCCTGTGCTGCACTGCTCATCCGTCATCACACCAGCGTTTGTCAAGCCACACCTGTCCGCTTTATTGGGAATCATCCTGACAAATGAGGTGCATCATGCTCTGCTGGGGCTTCCTTCCCTCCCCAGCTGGTGCTGGCAGAAACTTTCATGTGTTTGGATATACCAGAGCTGGTTGGGGAAGGGGGGAGGGAGTCCCACTCTGCAGAGATTAGCTGACATCACCCTTAAGGGGAAAGCTCTGGAGGACAGGCTGTGCCTCTATTAACTTGCAGCACAAAAGAGTAATGCAGTCTCCCTGTGAGTATCCAGTGCCCTTCTTGGGGATAAACATACACAGGATTCCAAGACATAGGACACAGTGCCTCGGTTATGTAATGAGCCTCTGGCTCCTGTGCTGCCTCCTCCTTTTCCTTTCATAGCAAGCCATAGTTTGCTGTGACAGCCAAATGGGTAAAATATGGTTTGCACTGCCCCTCTTATGCCAGAAACAGGGAGGGAATCAGGGCCGTGCAAGGGTAAGAGGGAGTGCACGAGTCTATGGCATACTCATGTATGAAGCAGCTCTCTGTGTCACTCAAAAGGAAGGTTTATGACCGAGACTATGACTGCTTTGCTGGTTGTGGTTGAAAAGCAGTAAAAAAAAATGCAGTAAATAAATATGAAAAGGCCATCTTGAGGCAGAGTAGGTCCACATTTGTGTTATCATAAAGCCAGAGTGGTATATACCTGCATTGCTTTTGTGAAACAGAAAAGATAGATGCCTTGTGGTACAAACTGCTCTAATAACTTGGAGCCACCAGCTTGAATTCTAACATTGCCCACCCAGCAGTCCACTATTCTGAACAGGTCTCTCAGTGCACTGCCGCTCATTCTCTGAGGATCTATTTCATGTGAAGAAGGATGCCTAGATTTCTTTTTTGCTCTGCTCAGACAAGAGGAATCCCCAGGACTGTTTCAAAAGTGCAAAAGGTTTTCTCTTGCTATCTGTATCGAAAATGCTTTCTTTACAGAATGGACTCTGACTCAGTGCTGTGTGTGTGTGTGTGCGCGTGCGCGCGCGTGCTTCATGTTGTTTAATGTATGTCCTAGAATTGATTATGTTCTGTTTCAGCAATTTTTCAACCTCATATTGGTTCCTTGCTAATACTATGTCTTTGTAAACTTGTATTCATTTACCCTAGGACATTTTTAATGGAAATGTTCTTGACATTGTATGGAAATGCCTGCCCTTGTCCTTGGCACTGATTGTACTAATCTCACACTATGTAATCCGCCTTGAGTCTCAGTGAGAAAGGCGGGATATAGATGACATAAATGAATAAATGAATAAAATGTATGTATGCCTGGGCCGCGTGTCCTTGTGTCTTAGGAGGCAGACAAATTGATTACCTTCACTTAGTCAATTCTATAACTTTGTTTTGTTTTGTTCCTAGTTGTCTCCTGAAACGGGTCCTCGTCAGGGGGGCACTCGTTTAACCATCACCGGAGAGAACCTGGGCCTGAAGTTTGAGGATGTACGCTTGGGGGTGCGAGTTGGGAAAGTGATGTGCATTCCCATTGAGAGTGAATACATCAGTGCTGAGCAGTGAGTAACCCTGCAAAGGAGGGCTGGCAATATTGTAAGTGTGTGTGGGAGGGAGGGGGAGTGCTGTGCTTTCCAGGGGTCATCATCACTAGCAGTTGCCCCAGTTCCAGCTGGATGCAGATATGCCTTGGACTTATTTTCTAAAGGCAGTCAGAATGTATGTGCTGCGTTTTAGGGAAGCTGGCTGTAATTCTGTTTTTACTGCCTGACCCCCTGGATGTTCCAAATTTTTCCACCAGCATCACTTGGACGGCTGGTATAGAAACATTTCTCAAAATGGGAAAAGCCAAGGTGGCATGATGGATAAGGGAGCTGGACTTAGACTGGGTTCAAATCCCAGCTTACCCACTGGGTGACTGAATATAATGATCTCTCACTGTGACCTGCGTCACAATGTTGTTGAGATGATAAAATGAAATGCTAATCCACACCTAAGTCTACTTGTGCTCTATGGAGAAATTATTGAGTGAGCAGGTAACTAGAAACGAATAACATATAAATCTTCCCAATTATTTGGATCCGCAGATTGGCAAAATATCCAGGAAATTAGAATTTGGATTCGATATGACATTTTTGTTGGAAGGATTCTTCTGGCTTCGCATTTTATTGGTGGTAAACCAGTAGCAACACATGGTTGAGCAGAGTGGAATCACAGGATGTATAATGTAGGGCTTTGATTTTAGAGTTTTGAATTTTCTCTGCAAGGGGAGGTCTTCGCGAAATTAGCATTTGCTTAAAGAAAGTACCACTCTTAAATGCACCCTCTGTCTTCTTGGCAGTCAGAGTCCTAAATGTGAATTGAGAGATCTGCGTTGTCTCAAGCTGATAAATTCTGGCTAACTCAGTGGAAGCAAATAATGTCCTTTTTTCTTTATTTTCTTCTCTGGTGTACTCTCTAAAAACTGTCCAGGCTTTTCTAGCTCAGACTAGCTCACCATTATGCATAAATGTATAGATCAAGAACCATAAATGAGAGGCCTTGGCAAGGCACCACGTGCACATTATGAGAATGCTTTCTGTGCCTCCCTTAGGATTGTCTGTGAGATTGGAGAAGCCAGCCCTAGCAAAATCCAAGATGCACCTGTGGAAGTCTGTGTCAGGGACTGTTCCCCCAGCTATAAGGCCACAGCTCCTAAAAGCTTCACATTTGTGGTAAGGGATATACAGTAGCCAGTCATTCATCTATAACATTTCTTCTTGCTCTGAATCCCCCTTGTTTTCTCCCCATCTCTACCAATTCAGTATGCTTGGGAATACGGAGAATATGTTGTGCACTAACTTGCATAGTCTGTAATGTCGTTGCTGGTCAGTGAGTGGTCAGTGTATTGAGCCACTAAGGACACAAATGTATATAGATTGATTCCTTTGCTCAAACTTTAAATTTTTGTGATTTCAGCTTTGAGGCTACTGGTTCAAATTTTTAGTGGCTGATGGTCAAGAAAGCAATTCCCCCCAGTTTTTAGTTGATTCGGTGCAGGCTGTCCCCCAGCTTGCTTGGAATAAATCCAAATGAAAGTCACAGACTCTGAAATGTTACTGATAAGGGAGGTGGCTTGTTTGAACTGGGAGGTGGTTTTTACAAATAGTACTTCCCATGTTAGTGTTAACTGAAGCTGGTTAGCTGACTGGCTTCACCCATCATTTGCTGATACTCTCCTTGAACGCCAGTCCCAAAGAAAACTGCCACATTTGTTGCTGAACATCTGTTATTTCTGAACATTTCTGTGTTGTGTATGAATGGAGTAATTTTTCTTCGTCTCTCTGTCTGTGTTCAGATATAGAGAATTGATAAAGGCCTGATTTCCTAGTGCTTGACTTTCTAGCCTGCCTTTTTATTTTTTTAAGTGGATCCCAGTAGGCTTATAGAATGTATCGCCACACTGTGATACACTCTGTGGCACAAAATGCCTGAAATGAACAGAATTTCCCCAGTTTTTCTCTTACAGCATTTCCTTCTGTTGTTCCTTGACACTGATGGCACCTACTGAACTATGGACATATTGTTTTTCCCTTTGACAGAACCCCACATTCTCACAAGTGACACCAGCACGGGGTCCTCTCTCTGGGGGCACCTGGATTAGCATAAAGGGAAAGCACCTCAATGC
This sequence comes from Eublepharis macularius, assembly GCF_028583425.1. NCBI lineage: Eukaryota > Metazoa > Chordata > Lepidosauria > Squamata > Eublepharidae > Eublepharis > Eublepharis macularius. Next base: position 122,781,111 of record NC_072793.1, read on the forward strand.
CGGAAGTGACATCACAGTGACCATCGGGGGGCAAGCTTGTGCCTTTTCATGGTGAGGCTTCTGTGGCTTTGGGCGAGAACTGTTGTGGTGTGCTACAGAGAAGGGGGAAAGAAATGCGGAAGTACACTAGATTGTGTGAATGAGGGGTGTATAGAAGTGTATTAATGTACATGTGTCCATCTGAAAGGCGGTATCAGTCAGGAGGAGCCAAGCAGGCACTCCATTCCCTGATGTGGAATTTCTTTTCAAGGCTCTTGGTTTTTGAAAAAAGACTGAACACTGTGAATTTCTTTTCCCTCTCAAAAGCACAGATCCCTGAGCCATGAAGTGGATAATTTTTAGATTAGGGATGATAATGGAGCGGCTCTTTAAATATTTTCCTGCAGTAATTACTGGTTATCAGCCCTAATCGCTGCTGTTTGCAGCAGCCTCACGATGGGGAACGCTCCAGAGCTACGATGGCTTCAACGGGTTGCCTTTGCTTTATTTCACTCTTTGTGTTAACTGATCATTTTACTCCCAGAGACAGGGAGGAATGGGCCACTACTTGTTAGGAGGGCAGAGAAGAGGTGGACAGCTCCACAGTCAGGGAACTAGACTGGCCCCTTCCCGGTCAAGTCCTGTGTGGGTCCTTTCCCACTTTCTCCGTGCATGGACCTGGGGTTGTATCCAGTGGGGAGTTTACATTGTTGCTGTAGGCATTCCTCCATTTCCACTGTATTTTTCAGGAAACATGGCATTTTAAACTATAGGCGAATGTATTATTTCTGGTGCATAGAAGGGATGTCACTTTAGCAGAGTGTTCCAGAGTTGGGGGATTCAGTAGAGCAACTTTGGATTCTAGATCTAAGTGTTCTGTGATCTTTTTAGGGGAAGGTTATTGGTATTTTCCACGCACCATAGGCTGGTCTCTTGTAAAACACCATACCTTCATATCTGTTCCTAAGCAGAACATCCAGTGTTTTTGAGTTTATGCAGTGGCAAAGAAATTTACCATAGGTGTTTTTCCTCTGGTTGTGATCCACAGGAGAAATGCTGGAGAGATCCGGTGTAAGACACCATCTGGCCAGAGCCCAGGGGAAACACCCATCCTCATCCATATAAACCGAGCTGTACTTAGCAGTCCTGAAGTGATGTATTACTATACTGAAGATCCCACCATTCAGAAGATAGACCCTGAATGGAGCATCAACAGGTAGGACCAGAGGGAACGAATGTTGTGATCTGTTGTTTTTTTTAAAGGACATCCACATCTATTTATTTATTTTATTTAAAACATTCTTATGCTGCCTTTCCACCCAGCTGCTAGGGTGCATTTCCTATGCTTTGGTTGCTTCTGGTTATAGCAAGCAGCAGAGCAGAAGAATTAGCTAGGAAGAAGAGCTTCAGGCCCTGAGATTCTCTGTATTTTTCCTTAAGGTCAAAATGTGTCCATCCATGCCAGGGTTGGCATTAGGGGTAAGAATGTTTGGGCGCCTGCCAAAGCCCCTACTTCAGAAGAGAACCTACTTCTGATCATAGTTGCTTAGCCCATCTGCTCTCACCAGGAAATGTGTGATTGCCACAGAGGCCCCTTGACATTGCAGGGCTACTGAGGGAACTTGAAGAGAGAGGCGTCTAGAAAAGGGGTTGTGGTATGATTCTTTAATGCTTCCTTAAGCCCTGTGGGTGCTAGTATGGCTAAAATGAGTGCAGAAGAGTCATGTTTTGTCCAGCAAAAAATGGGGGGGGGGGGTTGCATTGGAGACCCCTGCAATGATGTAGCTCTCTCCAGTTCCCTTTAGTTCTGACAACACTGATCCCAGAGAGAGAGGGGATAAGGCTGTTACGGCATACTAAGAGGGGGAGAGGCCCTAGAAGGCCTTTTGACCACCCACCCTCCCAATCTGGATCTAGTGTAGACTGTGTCCATAGGGGTTCTTGGTGCATTATGGAGATTAATGAACTCTGGAAGAGGAATTGTTCATTTTCACTATTAAATCTTCTAATTATAGCCTTGTGGTTGCAGTCCCAGGCCTGAAGATAGAAGATACCATGTAACTTGCTTATATTGTTTCAGACATTGATCTTTGATTTGGGTTACTCAGCACTGGTCTGTGTACAAGCAGACCTTGAATAATCACTTCTCCTGCTTGCTTCTAGTGGTGGTACGCTGTTGACAGTGACAGGCACCAACCTGGCTACGATCAAGGAGCCCCGGATCCGAGCCAAGTATGGCAGCTCTGAAAGGGAGAATGTAAGTAGATTTTTGACATTCCGACACCCACACAGTAATTTTCAGAGAGAATGAAGGTAATGTGATAGGCATTATTGTCCGAGGTATACGCACACACTGCTGTCTGTTTTGAAGCACTGCAAAAATGTCTAAAACCTGTGTACCAAATGGGATAATGGGATGAGAATGTACACCATGGGCTTCCTTCAGCACTCTGAGGGGGAACATTGTCCACCCCCAGCCAAGGATGTCACGCCTAGCTGGAAAAGTTTGGAAGGGAACAGCTTGTCACACTTTTGCTGTGTTTTGTGATGTGGTAACTACTCTCTAGCATGGGGAAAGAAGTTGCATGTGCAGTGGAACACTCGCTCATTTGAAAATCAGAGTGACCTTTTAAGGAAGGGTGTTCTATGCACAGTGATAGCTGTTTCTACCAGAGTAGGAGAATATCTACCTGATTAGAGGCCAGTAGCAGAAACACAGCTGAAGAAATTCAATATTGGAAATGCTTCTTTCCTTTTTCCCCACTGCGCCTGCTCCTCACAGCTGAGAAACACTTCAGGCATTGCCAAAAAATGTAAAGAAACAATCTCTCATCTTTCCAAAAAGTATCCTCCATTGAAAGGGCTCTTACAGTGATTTTGCAGATCTATCTTTGCATTACAAATGTGTTTGAGCGTATGAAAGCTGTTCAGCAATATAAAGCGACACTAGAATTTCTGGGTGATAGGGCATTCCTATATGGCTTGGAAAGCACAGGGTTTTGATTGTATGGTTAATGCTCCTGCTTTGTGTGAAAAAAAAGTCTTCCCAAGTTTTTGTGGTCTGCCAAATCCCAGATCGTTTCTCCTTCCCCTCCCCATTTCTTGCTTTGTAAATATCATGGGAAAATGTGCTGTTGTATCTAGCAAGTGCGTTATGCGATTATGTAAACAACCCAGCACCCTCCTTAAAGCACAATGGCAAGTGGAAAATGAGCATTCCTGGGATATATCACCTTTTGTGGTAACAATAATAGGAAATAGCAGAAAATAGTAAGGGGAAATACTAGGCAAGACACAATGACAACAGCTTGGCCATCATGTAACAGCATTGACGACACATGGTTAAATTAAGAGTATTTCTGAACTCAAATTTACCGGGGGCATTTTTCCTTTCTACTGATTAGTGGGGCTTAAGTAGCATGAACATAAATTCCAAAGCAGAAGGTTAAATCTGCTTTTACTCAGCACAGGCCCACAGTAAACTAATTACGTAGATATGTCTACAGTACTGGAAAATGTAGCGGCTCCAACTTCAGCCATTGTTTTATGAGTTAGGAGTGAGATGGCATGATTTTAAATGGGATCCAGCCAAAGCACTAAAACAGGCTGTGAAAAGGCCCCAGGCTAGGGGTCCTTGGTGTGGTATCCATGGCTGCCGGGCTCTCATTGACACCTTTCCTGGCACCTGCCAAGTGTTTCTTGGGCATTCAGCAGGGCTTCTGATTGTCCCCTGGAGATCTGAGTGGCTTTGCCGATTAAAAGCCATCCTGAAATGTTGAAGAGTTAGTTTTAGAGTTACCTTGCTCCCTCACTTTTGTGGTTGGCTTCACTTTTGCAGCAGCCATTCTGAGTCAGAAGTCCAAGGGTGCCCATAGGTTTGAAAAGGTTGGGGACCCCTTCCCTAGGCTTGTTGACCTGAATATCCTATGTCAGACAGCACTTCTGTCTGCGCTGTGTATTTCAGTACTATTTAGAAACACCCCCAACCCCCAAATTTTGTTGGGCACTGCTATTACTCTAAGAAGCAGAAAATGTACAATCTTCCTTCCAATAAGTGATTACACTTGATCTTGCTTTTTGTTTTGAGATCACATGAAATCAGCGAGAGATGTCATTGATTAAATCAAGTGCTTTATTCCTTTGTAGAACTGCACTGTCTATAATGACACCACCATGGTATGTTATGCTCCTTCCATTGACAACCCAACCCGGAGCCCCCCGGAGCTTGGTGACCGCCCAGATGAGATTGGTTTTGTCATGGATAATGTCCAAGCCTTGCTGATCATCAACAGAACAAACTTCGTGTATTACCCAGACCCTGTGTTTGAGTCTCTCCCTTCTGGCATGTTGGAGCTCAAGCCAAGCTCCCCACTCATCCTCAAGGTAATAATCCCTTTAACCCCATTTCTGCATCTATTATTCACAGGGAGTCTTCACTGCTCTAACTGGTGTTCCCATGCCTATCCCTTCATTAGTAACGTTTACATTGCTCATTTTTGGCTTTTCTGCAAACCCTGGGCATCCGTGCCTGCGCAGTTTGGAAGATCAATCATGTGATGTAATTTCCCATTCTGAATGCTGGCTGCATAGCCTATGTTTGTTAGATGTTAAATGAGCTGTGCTGGAGAAAGCCATACGTTTGAATAGGAGAGATAGAGAAATTAAATTCTACCCTGCAGCAAAAGTACTGGTGAATCCCGGTAGGTTCCAGCAAGATTATTGCAGGGAGAAAACTGTATCTGGAAGCCCTAGACCAAAAGAGAAAGGATATTGACATACAGTTCTCTTTCTTCGGCAACCTTATTCGGAGAATGAGGCTAAATGGAAGGATCTACCTCTCTTATGGACTAGAAGGTTGAGGGAAAGAGCCTACCTGTAAAACCAGTAACTGTTATTCTTTCTTTTATTTTTAAAGGGCCGTAACCTGCTCCCTCCAGCAACTGGAAATTCCCGTCTAAACTACACTGTGCTTATTGGTGACACTCCCTGTGCCCTTACAGTTTCGGAGACTCAGCTTCTCTGCGAGTCACCAAACCTCACAGGACAGCACAAAGTGACGGTAAAGCCAGCCAGGCATGGCCCCTGTTGTGTTTTGTGTTGCTATGACAGCCTAGCAATAGGCACTGAGTGCTTCTGATTTTTCCTGCTGAATGAGGCCCAGAGAATTTCAATGTACAGAATTAGGGATGTGCGCTTCGGGTTTCTGATTCAGATAAAATACCCAAATCGGACCCAGTTTGTAAAGATTCAGGATTCCCGAATCGGGGCCAGAATGATGGCCCTGATTTGGAAATCCCGAATCAAAGCTTTCCCCAAGCATTCGGGAAGCTCGGGGCCGAGTTTAAAGGGCGCTTTCCCTGCCTCTTGCAAGTGGGAGGTCCCTTTAAAGTATCAGCTGGCAGGCAGCGGGGGGGGGGATGCCCTGCGAGCAGCAGGTCCCTTTAAAGTATCAGCTGGGAGGCAGCGGGGAATCCCCTTGCCTGACAGCCAATAGTTTAAAAGGGCCTGCCGTTTGAAAGCAGCAGGGCCCTTTAAACACCCCAAAGCCTGCAACCCCCAAGCTCCAGCCCCCCACCTCCCCAGCCCCACTTACCTTGGCTCTGCTGCTGTGGTGATGGAGGCCGTGGTGCGGCAGTGGCAGCTTCGGCCTTCCCCGCTGCAGTGCGGGGCCGTGCACTGCTGGATCCAGCCTTCTCAGCCACCCTGTGGGACACTGAAGGCCTGGAGGAGATGGCGCACCAGCAGCAGCTCTAGCGTTCCCCGCTGCTCTGTGGGCCGGAGGAGGCGGCACGGTGGCATAGGCAGCGCCTCCGGCCCCCCCCCCACCACCCTGTGGGGCTGCGCAGCAGCAGAGGAGGCAGTGCATACTGCCTCCTCTGGCCCTCCTCGCTGCCCTGCGGACCGCACAGTGGCGGAGGAGGTGATGCAGGCCCTGCAGGAGCTGGTCCACGCTTCTGCACTGCCCAGCTGGCTGCTGCGGCGGAGGCGGCCCCGCAGGAGCCTGCTCTGGCCTTCCCCGCTGTCCTGCGGGGCCGTGCAGCAGCAGAGGATGCAGCGCAGGGCCCACAGCAGCCAACTCCACGCTTCTGCACCACCTAGCTGGCCACTGAGGCATTGGAGGAGACGACGCGGGCCTCACAGGAGCCAGCTCCACGCTTCTGCACCACCCAGCTGATCATCAGCTTCCCCTCTCCCTGCCTGCCAGGTAAGTGGGGTGGGAGGGTGGGGGGTTGCCTCGGGGTGTGGGGGTTTTCCATGGGGGGGCCGGGGGGTTGCTCCCCCTCACTTCAGTATGCTCTGAATCTTTACAGAGCATACCAAAGCAAGCTGAATACCAGAATCCCAAAGCGGCTTGCCGCTTCAGGATTCTGATAATTCTGTATTTTTTCCCTGGTTCGGGTAAACCCAAAGCGGGAAACCTGATTTTTTTAGCGGTGCACACCCCTATATAGAATATATGCATTGCCCTCTGAATTCTACAACTTACCCCTCCCAAATCCAAATTCTGCCAGTGGGAAATCTGTGGGCTGCATGCAGAAAAAATATGTGGTTCTATAAAACAACTTAAATGAAGCATATAGTTTGTGCAGTTTTGTGTGCTAAATTTGCATTACTGTGTTATGGGATCTGCAATCTTTTGGCCCAATGTTGAGAGACCATTGGGAATCCCATCAGAACCAAAGAGGGGATATGTAGTTTGGTTGTATGTTGTAAGACTGAGTGGATGATGACTTTCTGGATCTTAGTGATTAACATTTTGCAAGAAGTCATGTACAAATACATGTTTCCAAAGAAGCTTTATGCAAAAATGGGGGTGGGGAATCCCACACAGCCCTGCAGCTCTGAGTTCCTTCTGTCTCTGTAGCAGTGACTTTCATCCCTCTCCTCTTTAGAGTTTTGTTTGTTACAAAATTATTCACGTTGCTTTGGGTTGTCTCATAACAGTGTTGAATAGTAAGATTCAGAGGAGTACACCAATAAACTTCCTCTGCAGACCATCTGCTTGGATGTTGGAATTCAGCAGGTTCATGGAGCCACCCGCATCCCCACTGGATCTGTGTTCCATCTTATCTGCTTCTCCATTTATGAATAGACTACACAGAGATCTGTGTCACCCATTGTATTCATCATGGGCAAATGCCAATGCTTTCCCTTACAACAACTTCTGCCATTAAACACCTTTTTAGCTCCACGCTTCTAACTCTGGTGAACATATTTTGCTTGTCTGCTGCTGTTCTTCAATCCTTTGTTTTAATCTTAACTACACATTTGCCTCTTCCCAAAAAATTTACAAAGTGGAAGTAAAGCAAGCCCAGGCCCTGACCCCAGGGACAGTGTAAGTAACCCAGCAGTGGTATACTACTCCCATGTGGTTACAGAGATAATTTTTTATTGAGCGAGTAGAATGTTGACTAGTGGACACACAGTACCTTTCCTCCCACATTTCTAGCTGTTTGTTCTCAAGTCACGACAAGGTTCCATCATTCCCGAGGCAGCATGAGAGCCCACTTGGATAATGCTGCAAACATGCGCAACTATACTAATGCAAGGGCAAGCAACCCTAAGGGTTTGGAACATGTCCGTCTTTTCAAGTGGACTGGATGCTCCCTATGGTTTTACTATGTGAACACACGCTCTCAGGCATTATTCTTTATATTTAAGATAGTCCTAGATGATCCACATAATAATTTGGGGCTTTTTAAAACCATTGTTTGCAGAAAGGAAATGCAGATGCATGCTAAGACTCAAAGCAGGCATCTTTTTCACCTGCTTCCCCAGCTTACTCTTCCCTGAACATGTTAAATAGAATTTGTTGTCTATTGGGTTGCAGCACAGCAATTCTAATGCACTCTGAGGCTCATTGTGGCCTCGGGTGTTTGAAAGGGACCCAAAACATTTCCTCCTCCAGGCGCCTCATCCATCAGGGAATGCACTTTGCATCCCATCTGTTATTGTAATGTTGTTTGAATGAGACATCACACTCACTGCCTGCTCCTTGCGGGCATCGGCAGCATCCCAGCATGTGTCTGCATCCCATCAAACCCTCTTTGTATGCTTTTGGACAGGCACCATAAGATCTAGCCCTGCAGTGCCTGGCCCTTTTCCTTTCCCACCCTTGCATTTGCTTCCTTCTGGGGCAGCAGTCAGCGCTAATTGGAACGTATATTTTCTTTGCGATTCTTAGGATATGGCTGGTAAGTCTGGATTAACCATTAAGGATACTGATATGCTGTCCTGGATTAAAAAAAAATCAGTGAGGTACTCAGTAAGGCAGGTGTAATTTTCCTACTGGTACGAACATTCCACAGCTCTGCTATCTTCATGGGATTGCAGAGACCATCAACTAAAAAGTTTCAAGTGCTGATAACATTCCTAGAAGAAGAAGCGGATTTCAGGGATATTTTATTTTATTATTTATTTTAATGATTTATTGGAATCATTACATTAAATCTAATCATTTAGATGGGTAACAGAGAGGGCTGCCAGGAGTCTCTCCAACAGTTACCTTTCCAACTACCCAGGTTGAGAGCATATCTGTGTAAGATCCTCTGTATGTGCTGGCAAAGGAAAACATCTAGTCTCCTCTTCTCACTGGATACCTCACTGGATACAAAAGATGCACTCCTTGCTTCTGCAGTGTAATGTAATACATCTTGTCCTGGGCCTTCTGGCCGCTCTGCATAGTAGCTCTTCCTCATTCCCCATCCTTTTGCTGTTTGTCACTCTGCGTATAAATATGTCTGCCAACTGAACGTTAATGCTTTGTGCATCTAATGAAATGGTCTCTGGCTCCTGAAAACAGCCATAATAAATGAGTTAGTCATTAAGGTGCCACAAGACTTGTAGCAGACTAACGTGAGTGACCCTCAGCAATTGCTCCTTATATTCGTTAGGAATGGTTCAAAATTAGCTTTCAGTGATTAAAATATAGTTTAGTTGCTGTCTGGGTTATGCTGTTTAGGAGTCACCTAGGACAGTAGACTAACTTTTTCAGACCCAGCATCCACCTACTGGTCAGCAAATATGTGAAAGGAAGCTACATGACACCTGTCATGTGACTGGAAGAGGGGGAGCTAAACTTACAACCTCACCCGTGTCAAAGCCAGAATCATGGGCAACAGACCAAAAGAACTGGGTAGAGAAAACACTAGCCAAGCTCTAGGAGGAACAAGCCAAAGATATGAGAGCCGTGGGGGAACCTTCTCTATTACTACAAGTGACTTCACTTTGCCATCATGCTGCTGTTCTCAGCAAACATACAGAGAAAGCCAAGGGCATGGGCCCTGGTCTCTACTAGAGATGGGCATGAAATGGGAAAAAAACAAACCCTGTGTTTTGTGGTTTGTCGTGTTCCACGAATCATGAACAACAAACTTTCACAATTTCGTGAAACGATGAGTTAGGTTTGTGATTCGTCAGATCCTAGGGCCCTACAATGGCCCCCTTCATACCCAGAGATGCCAGACTTGCAGGGAGACTTCAGCAGGCTCTTGTCCAGACACCTCCAAGTTTGGTGAAGATTGCAATACATTGACCTGGAGACCACCTCCCTTCTGTTCCCCCTGGTGCCACAGGCTCGGGGGATGAGAGTGGCCTCTGTCAAGCTAGGCCCCAGAGCCAGGCAATGGCTCTGAGACTGGGGTGGGGTGGAGGGAAAAAGGCACCTTCACCCAACAGCTTTCTCAGCAAGGACAAGAGCAGAAAATAAGAAAGAGGCTTTTCAGTCTCTTTTGAAGCAGCAGCAAATCCAGCCAAAAGCTTCCAAATCCACTCTCTCTCACTCCAAATCCCAGCAACTGCTCCTCCCTCTCCTTCTGTCTACTGGAATTGAAAGCAGGAGGCACAGAGCTGTGCCTTATATAAGAAACGCTCACAAAGAGCAGAACAGGAGCTCTCTGGTTGGCAGACGGACCTGCCTAAAAGGGCTTGGAGGGATGAGATTGGTGTTCTTATGGCTACAGAAGGCCCATCTTTCCCCTGCTCGTTGCTCTCATAGAACAGAATGGGAGCTCTCAGGTTGGCAGGGAGAGCTGCCTATCAAAGTTTTGTGGGCTAAGATTGGGGTTTCCATGGCAACAAAAGATCCGCAGACATTCCGGGCTTATCTTGCCTACGGAATCAATGGATTGATGCCAGCCTGTCTGGCATCACAAAGCATTCATGAATCGAACGAATCAGCCCCCAAAGTTGTGAATTTCATGAAAAACGTGGCCCCACAAAACATGCTTTCGCGATACACGAATTGGCTCGATTCATCACGAAATTTGATTCGTGTTTCGATTTGTGCCCATGTCTAGTCTCTACACATCGTGTCCTTCCAAAAGGCAGCAAAAAATAGCAGCTGTATAGTGGCTCACAACCCAGCATCCCTGGGTGCCAGCAGTGGATTGAAGACCACTGACCTAGAATGCATGTGTCCTGTGAACCACAGCACAGGATGGGAATATAAAATCCATAAATGGTGACAAGATTGCCTCTCACACTGGAAATTTTTTTTTCTCCTTTTACCTTCCAGATCAAGGCTGGTGGCTTTGAGTTCTCTCCAGGGACACTGCAGATCTACTCAGACAATTTGTTGACCCTCCCGGCCATCATTGGCATTGGTGGGGGTGGGGGCCTGCTCTTGCTTATCATCATCATTGTCCTCATTGCATACAAGCGAAAGTCCCGAGATGCTGACCGCACTCTCAAACGCTTGCAACTGCAGATGGACAACCTGGAGTCCCGCGTGGCCTTGGAGTGCAAGGAAGGTGAGTCAGTCCTGCCCATTTTTCTTTCTCTGTGTTCTTCTATCCTTATGGAAGTTACTTTATCAGATCCACCTGCTCTTTACTTTAATTGAGCCGACCCCTTTAGTAAGATATATATCCTGGTATTTGTTTGTTTCCCCAGTTTCTAAGATCCTTCTCTTACAGCATAAAGTTTAGGAACACAAGTAGCAACATTGTTTTTCCTCCAGTATTCATCATGATTCAGAATGTGTGTGTATAGTGTTTGGTGTATTGGACTAGGATCTGGAAGACCTGGGTTTGAATCCTTACTAAGCCTTGCCAGGTAACCGTGGGCCAGTCACACACTTTTATTCTAACCTACTTCACCAGGTAAGATGGATAGATGAATAATGGAAGGCTCTTTGAGTCCCCATTGGGGGGAAAGATAGGGTATAAATTAAGTAAATAAATAAAGAAGCAATTTCAAAACAAAATAGCAATGTGGTGGAGCATACTATAAATGTTACAGAAGTTTCAGTTACCTGTGAAAATGCATAATTTCTGAGGCTGTCTTGTTCCCTTTATTTGTCTCTTCTCCCATTGACATTTGCATATACATTTTTTCTGTACTAAATCCCATGGACTGCTTTCTACTGGACATTATAACATAAGCTCTATTAAGTATTTTTTAGAATAAACTTGTTTTATGGATGGTTTCTCTCTAATGAAACCTGCCATGGCAAAGGTGTTTAAGGATTTTATAATTTAACATGAAGGCTGCAATCCATGGATTGCTTCATGGCTTTAGTGGGATTAAGTTCTGTACTCTGATATAAGTAGTTTGTGGGTTGCAGCTTAAATCTTCCGCTTTGTTATCATCTTGGCATATGTTGCCGTGTCTGCTGAAAGAACATTCTAAGGGCTCATTTTTAGGCTTTGACTATAGTGACAATGACAGACCCACAGGATCTGCCCCAGGCTGCAACCCTAAAGACCCTTGCCTGGGAGTAGGCCCCAATACATAACATGGAACTTACTTCTGAGCAGACCTGCTTAAAATTGCCCCACCAGCCTCTTATAAGCAACTGATTGGAGGAACTGTCACAGCCTTATTCCACAAGTGTTTTTTTTCCAGTTGCGCTCATCTTTTATGTTAATTGTTTATTTTAGGGAATTTTCATACCACCTTTTCGGTCCCCAAAAGAAATAATAAAGCCCCCAAAAGAAATAATAAAGCCATCTAACATGAGAATATAAAATAGAAAGAATACAAAAGTATGGTCCGTGACAAAATGGTGGACCAGTGTCCATATATCCTGGAACATAAAGTCTTGCATAAATAGATGAGTCATTGCTGGACCTTGATTTAATCTCGTGGAGAACATTCCTATCAGTTGTAGAATTAAGAACCTCATCAAAATTTCCACTATATATTATAGTACTGATACTGAAATCAATAATCTGAGCATATAATTACGAGGAGAATATCAGCTCGCCGTGTCTTGGGGCGTGTGTGTGTGTATGTGTGTGTGTGTGTTCATTTTGTGTTCTGTGGTCTCTCTTCATGGGCCCTAATGCCATAGTTGGGTAGTCACTGTGTTGATATGATTGGGTGTCATTGGCTTGGATCCCAAGCCTGGCTTTTGCCTGCGCTGTGTCGTTTTTTATCTGCTGTGGAGCACATTCCTCTGGCACTAGGAGCTTCCACTCACACGAGATTAGTACCTGCTGATGGGCCAGAAAGCACCTAGTGTCAGAGGAAAGTGCTGCACGGCAGAGGACTGGTCCTGAGATGGTTAAAGAGGAGCACATGGAAGTAAGGGGTAGAATCTTAGCCAGAATGTTACAGGTAAAATATGTGACAGTGGGGAGAAAGAGGGGCAGAGAGTGAGCACCATCAAATAAAAATTTTATGCTGCGTATGATTTGAACTTATGCACATTTTTTTCACAAGTAGCAAATGACCAAATTGATTCTTCACGTTTGAGGTCTGCTCTGGCATTCCAGGAGTGCTTGCAGCGCTGGTACCGCTGCAAAGTTGGTCCCTCTTTCAATGGGGACAACCTAGGGTCAGGCAAAACAGTTCTATTGCAGGTGGCTGATCTGTATTTCATACTGTTTGAGGGAAGTTGGTGAGATTTTTACGAGGAAAAGTTTGAAAGGAAGAGAGGAATGGAGAGAGGAGCCTGCCTGCAAAAGGCTGTGTGTGTCTCTCATTATGTGACAGACAGATGCTGAGAAATTGGACAGAATAACGCTTCTGATCCTGCTGATAAAACCTAATTGCCCATTATCGCCGCAAGCCAGTGCCTGGGGCTGTGACCCTGCCAACTCCAAGTTGGCCCAGAGGCTGCAACAGAAGCGGGCACCTAAAATGAGATAATAAAAAAGGGGGAAGTGGAAAAAAATAGCCCTGTAGATAGAAATAGTGACAGAGAGGATTGGAAAAGGAGGGAGGGAGGGAGCGCATGGAGGGGATTTCGCCTTGTCTTCCACAGCTGGCAGATAAAAGGATCTGCTTTTAATTAAAAGCCGCAATATCTTCTCTGCCTTTTCTCTTTTCTAGTCCCACTAGTTACAGATAAGATAGTGTGCCTTTCAAGCTGACGGTTTGTTTTTTCTCATCAAAATGATCAGCCTACAGCCCTCTGCTGCTTCCAGCTTCCTTTAAAGTGCCATTAATTTGATTTTTTTCCTCCCCACCCTGCATTTTTGCCTTTTCTTGTACAGCACAGGAACTTACAGGCAAACAACCTGCTTCCCCTTGTAGGTGCAATTAAAGGTACAGGGTGCCATTTCTATCCTTCTCCGTCCTCCCAGCCCAACCCAACAGAAGCCCACAGAATTCTTGCTCCATCTGCAATATGTGATATCAGAATGAAATGAGGACATTCTTGCAGCTTAGAACTTTTTTTCCTCCTCCAGTGCTCCCTTAAAAAAATAATCTCTGGCTGCATTTTGTCATTCTCAATGTCCTTTTATATGCACAGCAAGAAAGGTTGTACACAAAAGTGCTAGCCTTCCGGCTGCACATCCCTGTGCCTCAGGACGAGGAGGCTGGGCGAGGTGTCATTGGAAAAATCCCTCCTAATTCAGTTTCAGTTCTTCAGGTCATCTTGGTTTGTTCTCTTCCTCTCTTCTGCCATATAATTCCGAAGAGGCCATTTCACCCGCATGCGATTTGGGCTTTTCTGTTGCTATAGTGGGATGAGAATCCACTAGTTTAATGAGTATTTAATTCCCTTTGATCCCTAAATAAAGCTAGGAATATTGTTATTGCAGGCCAAGGCCTTAGTCCTTATGGGACATGAAACTGCTGTATACTGCGTCAGACTATTGGTCAGTCAGGGTCAGTATGGTTTAGTTTGACTTGACAGTGAACTCCAGGATCTCTGGCAGAGGTCTTTCACATCACCTACTACACAATCTCTTTGACTGGAGAATACAGGAATTAAGCCTAGGAAAAGCAAACATCCTACCAGCGAGCCACCAGCCCCTTGATAAACTAGGTTTGGAACTGGTGTCTCAATCTATTCTTTCCTTTCCAGCCTTTGCTGAACTGCAGACTGATATCCATGAGTTGACCAATGACTTGGATGGGGCCGGCATCCCCTTCTTGGATTATCGTACCTATGCCATGAGGGTCCTCTTCCCCGGAATAGAAGACCATCCTGTTTTGAAGGAAATGGAGGTGTGGTAATGTGTGTATGTGTGTCTGCTTGAATAGTATTTCGTCTTGAGTAAACTTACCTTTTTGAGCTCTGGGACTTTGAAAAGAAACACTTCTCTGTATATTTGCAGTAGTGTTCCTTGCAGTCTTCTCATTTAATCTCAGCTGAGGTATTGGCCATTTGTGTTTAAAGGTAGTCTATAATAGACTGATGACTTTAGAGTGAAACCTTGCCACTGCAACTATCACTTTCCACTCATGAGTTTTGCTACAAGCTAAAGAGGACACATTCAAAATTCTGATGTTTACACCAGCCTAAGGGCGTTCCTTCTTTTTGGAGTAATGTGCAACCTTGACAGCATTCGATTAAAAAGCTGTTCGTGGGAAATCTATGCTGTATGCTCATCAGTTATCTGTCCAGGTTGGATTTTTATAGCTCTTTGTATTGATAGCCATTGTTGGAAAGCTACTTACTTCATGTAGATGAGTAGTCTCACATAACATGGTGGGGAGGTGTTTTGGTGGATTGCCAGATTGGTAAGAGAGGAAGCTGACAGAAATGGTGGGGAAAAGAGTCTAATGGATAGGATACTTCTTGGTGAAGACTGGTAGGTGGGTTCACACCAAATCATCTGGAATAGATTCCATAGCAAAAGCTGTGGGTGGTTCCCAGTTGTCAATTCTTATAGCATGTTGAGTGTAGAAACTGGTCTACAGTTCTTATTTTATTCATCCTCATAAGAACTTTGTGAGATAAGTCAGTGTCATTCCAGTTTTACAAAAGATGAACCAAATTTGAGAAAGATGACTTGACCAAGACCACCTAACAGATCAATGCCACAACAGAATTTAAACATGGATCTCCTAAGCACAAATCTAACACTCTTCATTGAGCTACACTGATTGATTGATTAGATTTTTAGCCCTCTCTCCCCGCAAGCAGGCTCAGGGTGGGTTATAATAATAAATAAGGTACAATAGATAAAACCAATAAAATAACATCTCAGTGCAAACATGAATATCAGCATTCCAGATGGGGCACCCTTCCCCCTTTCCCTGCCCACCATACACAAAGTAAGAAAAGGATGGAGGTGTGGGTTGGTGAAACTCTTAACTCCTCAGGCATGGGGGGGGGCAGATGGACCATATGCCCCCCCACACACACACACACTGGTAGGAGACCAGCAGGGAGGCTAATTAGATGGATCTGGTGCTTAGTCCTGCTATTCTGACATTTCTACTAATTTCTAAATCAAGGAAACACCAATCCTTACAGCTTTTGTTATCAGATTAGCAACTGAAGTAGCATGTCTACGCCTGGCCATTGTAGTTCCAGAAAGATTTTGACCACGAGTTGGGGGTGGAGCAAGAAGAAGAAGAAGATAATGGATATACTAAACTGTGGCAATGGCAGAATGAGCTGTAGACATAGGATGGGTATGAAGACAGCAAAGGTACTGCCAAGGACAATTCAGAGTGAACAGGATTTTAAATAAGGCATAACAGGATGAAACTGAATAAAGGCAACTAACTGCAGAAACAGTTTCCTAGCAGCAAGATCTGCCAGGATATGGAAAAGTGGCTTGATGGAATTGATGACACCTTTGTGGCTTGGCATCTTGAAAACCAGGCTAGGCAGATGTTTTGGAAATGTCCATGCAGCAGATTTCCCTACTCCAGCCTCAGGAGAATGGTTGCATTGTGTACTATTGAGGACTATTTTTGCCTCAGCTGTTTCAGCTTCTATTGATCATATTTGCTAGGTCATGGTGGTAGTTCAATCTCAGATTCATTGTGGATTTTTGCTAGCCTTGGCAGAAAATAACGTAATCTTTCTTGGGAGCCACTGTCTTACTTTTTATCTGAAGGGCCTAAGGTATGACTGGCAGGGCCATTCTTCCTTGCTGACTGAATGGGTGTCTCTACAAGAACTCTCTCCCTAAGAATCTTCTCATTATCTAAGAGCAGCTACTGAAGCTTATCTGTAATGGTTTCTGGGGCTTCTGATCTTTATGCAGTGATGGATTGTATGCAGCTCTGAGCTTCACCTCTGACAAGTTAGCTTATCCCTTGATACCAAAACATGTAGGTCAGATGGGCCACCACTGTGATTGTGGTAGATTGCTGTGGTTGTGGGACATTGCCTCCAGTAAAAGGAAAATACAGTGGTTGTTCCTTCTCTGTGACTCTGAAAGTCAGTGGAATGGCCTACATGCTGGCAAGGAATGTATTTCCATATGCTGGTCAATTTGAGTTCTGAGTCACCACTATATGGCTACCATGCTTGCTGACATTAATATCAATATTTATATTAATCCCATTTCTGCCATCATCTTCTGCAGCACTTGGTTTATTCAATTGGGCTTGTTTGATGCATGACCAGCCACTCATTTCCAAGAGACTTGCTTGACATCATCAGATTTCCTATCTCCTTGTTTCCCCTGGCATGGTCTCATCCTTTCTGTTTCCCCAAATTGGCTTCCCCCTCCCCTTGCCAGCCTTTACAATGTCCGCTTAATTTAGTACAAGCAATTGTGCAGAAATTGGTGTCGCATTTTCATGTGTACCAAGGTTGTTCTTGATTGGAGAAGTGAGAAATGGCCTTATCTTCCCCTCACTGCTGACCTCGCGGAGTAATTAATGTTGACGTAGGTTTCAGAACATATTTAGGAGAAGTAATCTGCTCCAGAACACGATGCTGTTATTAATTACAGTGAATCAAGTGCTTGCCAGTGAGAGCACACAGGCTCCCCATTGTAGCCCAGGACAGTTATTGCTTCTGCAGTCTAGTTTTACCCAGGGATTCTAGCCATTAACTTTTTCAGTTAACTTCCAGTTCAGGTTCACCTGCAAGTGAAGTTGTTCCAGTTCAGGCCAATAACTGGTGCAGCGCACATGAACCAACGGTTTCATTTCTGGTTCACTTGATATAATCTTCCTATATATTGTTTTTCTTTCATTCTGATTCTGGTGAAGTCAGTGAATGTATCACCTCAGGTGCTTTGAAAACCTTTATTTTGTGGCTCTGTTCTGGTTCAGGTTCAGCAGAGACCTTCAGATGATTCAGAAGGGAAAAAATGGTTTATTCAATTTTTGATTCTTGTTTAGTTTGACTCCCTGGTTTTACCATGCCAGTTTTTATGAGCCTTTCCAATATGGCTTTTATGGTCATTCTCCATCAAAAAGTTCAGTGGAGGCTTTTCTATGCAGCTCTTGGAATGCTTTGCTTGGATCTAGTCAGATTAAAGAGGAAAGGCTTTTGCTGTGCAGCTTTTACACTGAAAATAACAAACAGTTGCAATAAGGGTAAAAACCTGATCTTTCACAAATGTTGTCCTCTCATTTTGTTCTTACTGATCAATTATACTTGAAACATGCCAGTGTGTATTGGAATTAATAGATCTGCTATATTGTTCACATAACAAAGGTGGACTTCTTACATTCTTTCAATGTTGACTTTATATAATTTTACGAACCAGTGTTAATCCATGCTGGGGGTTGGGTTTCCCCCCCTTTACTGTCGATTAACCAACATGAGGTATTTTCAATGCATGGATTAGAATCACTACTTTGTGTTTGGTTTTGTTTTCTGGAAGATCTTTTAAATGTTCTTTAAAAGGTTGGGAGTGGGTGGATTAAACTTTTTAATTATACTTCAACCTGTTTCTTTGTGATTCCTGTGCACAGAATTTCAGATCAGAGATGTGATATCGATTTTTAATAATCTCTAGTTTTACTTAAGAAACAAAAGGGTTCTGCCCTCGTAGTTGTGGAGATAACTTTTGAAATGTAAAAACGGGACCTGCAAAAAATTGAAGTATTATTATAAAGATTGTTTCCTGCTCATACTCTCTTAGCCTCCAGTTATTCTTTCCTGCTGATACACTATTGTTGCCCTTAATTTATGCACTTATCTCCTGCAATTCTCTTTGTTTTAAATTAATTCCTTTATTATAGCATTGAGTTGTATGGAGAGGTGGGATATACATATTTTAATTAGATAAACACTATACCATAATTTGTCAAAGCATCCAAATTCTACAGAACATTTTGGTCAACAATAAGTCCAATATGTGTTGTGATTTTGTTATTGATTTTGAATACGAAACTTGAGCTTTCTTGATGCTCAGTTTGGGGTGCAAAAGGGTCCTTGAGCATTCAGTGGAACAGCATGGACTGAAGGGCGATGCTAGCAGTGTGTTGCAGGCATACACAATCTGTGCAAGACAACTGCATGAGTTCCCTTGTATCCACATCAGGGAAGGGATAACAGAACTATTAAGCATGGAGGGAAAGGAAAGAGAAAATGATTGCATACTGTTTCTTTATATTTGGAGAAGGTGGGTTTGCTTTCCAGAATTTAAATAAATTCAGAAACTATCTTATGGTCGCATAGGCTTTCATGGACTAGAGCCAATTAATTGACTGTATGTGTTATGTTCTTACTTCTTGGGTGCAGAGACCATGAAATGAAGTGTGGGTATTGTCGTAGGGACAGTTACAGTGCCATAGTGTTACCATTATAGACTTATGGTTTTCAGGGGGTTATAAATAGTTTAAAAAGTTATTTTAGTGCACTTTACTGGGGAGAGATAAGCTTGGGAGAAGTTGGTAGGCCTAACAGAATGAGACAACTGTGATTTGTATGCTGTGCTTTTCTCAGCTATTGCCAGGGTTCAAGCCCATCTGCCACATCTTTGTTGTCTTATTAAAAGAACGGCCTTGGTATTCATAGGTCACAGGTATACTTCTGCAGGTGGTGTTAGATTTGAATAAGACTTAGGCTGATTTATAAAGCTTTTGAGATATTGGGTACTGTCAGGGCTTTTTTTCAGCAGGAATGCGGGGGAACGGAGTTCTGGAACCTCTTGAAAACGGTCACATGGCCCGAGGGCAATCTAAACTCCCCTCGGTCTGGAGATCAGGGGGCAGGGCCACCGGCCATGTGACCATTTTCTCTGAGGGCAACCCACTGAGTTCCGCCACCTCTTTTCCCAGGAAAAAAAGCCCTGGGTACTGTCATGTATGAATTCTGCCAAACATGATAGAGATGGAATAATAGAAAGGGGGAGATGCCTCAATTCACTTTGTATTTTGCTATGTATTGGTGCTGTTTGGTAGTAAAGTATTAACTGAGCTTTTCTGATGAGCTTCCATTATGCTGGAAACGTCTGTTTCCCTATTTAAATTTGCACCAGAAAATAGGACCTCTGTAGATTAAGGATTCAGTTGTTAAAGGTAGGCTGAAATCAAAGCATCTGAACTGAGAGTTCTGTTTTTATCGTCTCTGGAATGTGGAGGTTTTTGGCCCATCTGTATTTCAGACTCTTGGCAGTTATTTTGTTGTGATCACACTTTGCCTGTTATTACCTCCTTAATTATTGTGGGGGAAGAGATGGGGGGGGGTGCACAGCAGTCAGGAGACAAACTTATTAGTAAGGGAATAAAGTGGAAACAGAACAAATAAAATAGTACGCTTCCGAACATTGGCAAATAGGGGCCTCCAGAGTGTAACACTCCTGTTATCTGAACTTCCTGTATTCATTTTCCCTTATTAGTGAAATTCAGCATGTACCTTCCATTCATAAAACTCTGTCATCCTTGATAACCCTGTAATCCTGCAGCATTCTCATTTTTTAAAAAAAGTAATTGATCTATTTCCTGAAGATAAACGTGGGGCTGTTTTGTAGTAGAGTGTGGTACAATCTCTTGGGAAAGAATGGGAACATAGACATGTATGTTAGATCTAGCAGAAGTTTGAAATACAAATTGCGCTGTGTAATCATATGTATAGAAGTAATTAGACAAACAATATACAAGGCCTTTTCCCGCTGTAATCTCCATTCTGATATGTTTGCTTTTGAAAGCAAAATGGCAAGGGGGAAATCCCCACATTAATAAATAAAACCAAGTATTTTTTTAAAGCATGGTGCAATTTAGTTTTGCTTTTTTCATCTTAATTAGAATGAATTTGATGTTAGCTATTGCTAATGACTGGGGAAATACCACTTTCTCCTCTTCCTCCCTTCCCCTTCCTGCTATGTGTGCATGCATGCAAAAACACTAATCCATAGTCAAGTGTAAGTGCTGTCATTAGCAGTTCCTCTTCTCTTTGGGACTTGGGGTTGCTATTTCATTGCTTTTGTGTGAATTTAAAGCCTGATTAAATACTTAATTCTTTATTGTTCATTTATTTCCGCTAATGATCACCAAAAAAAGCAGAAGGGCAACAGAAAGAGTTAGCAGGAGGGTGTGTGTGTCTGTTTGCATGTGGGACTTTGTGTCATTGCTTTCAGAGTGGTAGATGGCAAGCCAAGCCTGCTGAGATCGTTTGTGTGACAGATGTTTTGAGCTGCTGCTGCTGCTACCACCCTGCTCTATTCACAGTGCGTGACTCTGATAAGATCATCCATGTTGGACAGGACCAATTTCTGAGCTTATCAAATGTCACTGGCTTTGGAGCTCAGCACACTGCCTAGATAGGAGCACATGCCTGATCCTCCCTTCAGAACTTCTGAGTGGAAGGCCTGTGCTGTATTTTGATCAGTGGAAATTTGGGACACTAGGTTTTCACACGGCCACGTGAGAAAGGTGCTCTCAGTGGTGCAGTAGACAGATATGCACATTTAGACCCGGCTTTGGAAACACTCCTAAGCAGAGTTACTCCCTTCTAAACCCACTGAAACCCAGGTGTAACTGCTTAGGCTACCACTGTGAACCAATGATATAAAAAGGCATTTTAGCTGAAAAGCCGACTCACTGTGATGTCTCTTTTTTATGTACATATTTGGAACCTGAGGGGTGGGGAGGGAATGGCTTGGGAGGGGTAATTTGGAGCAAAAAAGCAGCAGGCAGGGAATAGTGGTTAAGTGGCTGAGTTGTGAATCAGTACTCTGCTAGTTCAACTCCCTCTACTGCCCTGAACTCTGCAGGTGGCCTTGGGTAAGCCAATCCAGCTGTATTGTGGAGATAATAATAAAACTAACTTTGTTCACCTCTCTGAGTGTGGCACTAACCTGTCCAGAAGGGTGGTATATAAGCACACTGTTACTATTATTACTAATATTATTATTCCATGGTAGCCTTTCTTCTCTAGAAGATGGAACATGAAGCTGAAACTCACTGGCGCACCTTAGGGGACCATAAAGGGGAAGATGTTTAGGGCTTGACTCTGAGTGGAGCTGTGACAGGGCTGCATATATGAGTATTTAGCTGGGCCCTGAGAGCTGATGCGGACATTCAGAAAAAGAGAGGATTTTAGAATCATGAGCTACTTAGCTTCGAAGATCTGCTTCTAATTGGATTCATGGAAGCACCACTGGAAGATGGCTGCTGTATATCTGAAATCCTTGTTTCTTTGTAACTCTGAATTGGCTCACAGCTCATCCTGTTCTCTAAGCTGGGCTTATTTTACTGCATGGTTTTACTGGTTATTAAGAAGCAAGCAAATCCCTGCGTCTCACAAACTATGACCATTCAGCTGGAGGTGGCAACCTTCAGTGTCTGCTGGAAAGACATACGGGAGATGATATTCCCACAGGCATATTTTTGTTTTAAAATAATAGGAACTATAATAATTCTATCCTTGTTTTTTCTGTGTGGCGTATGTAGCTGTAGTTGAGGGCTGCCTTTCCAGGGACTCCTATGTTCAGGATTCCTCCATTACCCAGAATCCATATAGGTTTATTTCCTTTTTATTATTTCTACATATAGCATCATCAGTTTTTAGGATGCTTTTCAGAATAACATTTTTTTAAAAGTTGCTGTCTTGAGGAACTTACAGTCTGACCAGGCATGGGGGAAGGCGCCCTTCTGGAAAAACAGTGTGTATGTGTCTGTCTGTCTGTCTGTCTGTCTCTCTCTCTCTCTCTGTGTTCCTGTGTGGAGATTCAAGAGACTATATCTGGTCCCAAATAACATAAGTCTTTGCTCTATTTCTGCTGACGTGTGCAGAATACTGCGTTTCCCAAGCAACTGGACTTACAGATATACAGAAATACTTCTTGGTTTGAGTCAGTGTGAATCAGAAGCCCTGGACAATTTAGCCATTACTTTCTGCTGTATGGTCCATGGATGTGGGGACCCTATGACTATTTTGGGCAGTACACAAGGAAGGGCTGTTATAGTGAGCAATGTCTGAGGGCAGTGCAGCAGCAGGAGCAGAATGTATGTAGAAGAGGAGGAGATGTCCTTTTCTCATTTCTAAAACTCAGTGAAACAGAATTAGGCATGCCCTGAATTTTGTCACTAATCTAAAGAACAGATGGTAACATTTAGGGCCATATGTAGAAAATCCAGAAGATCAAGATTTCCTATGGGAACCATTTGCTATATTCTATGCTAGCCAGGAGGAATCTGGCCACTAGTCTCGTGCTAAATCTAGATTTTTGGCATAGAAAGGGAATAATGCTTCCTCTACTCCAGATGTATTGCCGATATTTTTCCCTTTCTTCTTTTAATAAAATAAACCAATGAGACTCACTCTTTGATTGCGTGGCCTGGAAGAAAGGATTTATTTTTATTTTTTTCCCACATTCACATAAATATTCAACATTTACAGATTCAAGAAATTACTGACCTAATGCTTTTTTTTTAGTAAGTACTGTTGTGGGAGAGGGAAAGATTTTCTTGTATCTGTTGTAGACAAATACCATACAAGAATATTCAAGAAAATTGTGTGTGTGTATGTTTTTGTGTGTTACCTATATACCTGACATTTTTGCTGTGGCGCTGAATAAGGTTAAGGGTGGCTGATTTCATGAGTTCTTCATCATCAGTGGTCCTGTCTAGATAGGGCAGGGGAGAGGGGACAGTCATCTTGTATGGAAACAGCCTGTGAAGGACAGGACCGAGTCCATCCCTTTCCCCTCATTCGCTGATTCCCTTTTCATGCTGTTGCTGCAGTAGAGAAGCCAGAAACAAATAGGGCCCTTGGAAGCCTCAGGGGAAGAAGAGATGGTGGTGGAAGAAAAGGAGCATTTTACTTTTATTAACCTCAGATAAAGTCTAGACCTTCTGACAGGCAGGTTAGAACTAGCCTTATCTCATTGTCTTCAGGAAGAAAGAGGCTGAGACCAGTGTGGTGGCCTGGAGAGGCACACACCAATTTGTCATCTCTTAAACATAGTATTTCTGAGTAGAGGGGATCTAAGAAGCAGATTGTGGTCTGCATGGTAAAGGTTGCAGAAATCTTGAACTAGGTTGGAAATATTGAGATTTTTTCTATTTTTCCTCATAAGGTAGACTGGCAGTTTCTAGTCCCTACAGTTACAAATGTATTCAGTTTATTCCTATACACCAAAACCTTATTGTTCCCATACAGGGAAATAAAGTTCTGTTTTTATTTATGCCTAGACTCCTCCTTGATATATACGAGTGTACAAAGTTGTAATAGTTTAAATATCAGGGCAGTTGACAAGGCAAGAGTTTCTCCACAGCATGCCCAAGGTAGGTGTAATCAGCATCATTTGTTTACCTAATAGGTGGTTAGTGTCCAGTAAATTGCTCTTTATGTGGAGCTGCCCTTGAAGACTGCCCAGAAGCTATAGTTAGTACAGAATGCTGCAGCCAGAATGTCGATTGGAGAGGGTAGTAGAGTTCATATCACTCAGATCTTATTCCCTCAACACTGGCTCCAATTTGCTTCCAGGTCCAAATCAAGATGCTGGTATTAAACTTGAAAGCCCTATGTGGCTTGGAGCCAGCGTACCTTAAGGACTGCCTTCTTCCATGTGAACCTACCTGTTCACTCCGGTCATCTTCAGAAGCCCTGCTTTGGGTGCCCCTGCCATCTGATGCTAGACAGACAACCACCTAAGAAAGGTCCTTCTTGGTCATGGTGCCAAAACTGTGAAACTCACTCGCCCCGGGAGATTCATCTACCCTCCCCCGCCCCGTTGCTGTCTTCCACCATCATTTGCCATACCCCTAACAACTGTTATTGTCCCTCCTTCCTGTTTCTGGTGTTGTGTTTTTATTGAATTATTTTTATACTATTTTAAAAGTTATAAAATTAAATTAGTTTTTTAAATTAATTTTTTAATGTTTGCCACCCTGGGGTCCCTATCTAGGTAGAAAGGCGACGTACAAATGTTTTAAATAAACAAACAAACAAACAAACACTAACAAGTTAGTTCATAATCAAATCTTCGGCCTCTCTGTATTGTTTAAGTTTGCCTGGAAATGGGGCACAGCAGTGTGGAAGTTAAGATTCACAGTCAAAGATGCTACAAATTAAAGGACAGTGGCATTTTATTAAATATGGGCTGTTTCTGTCAAACCAGAAAAGACCTCAGGGTGACATTCTTTCATACACCCCTATCATTATAACAGAGAAATAACAAGACAAAATAATATGACCTACATGGATGATACAATCCACGTATTTCTCTGTTCTGGCTCTCCTATGTTGAGCCTGAAAACGGAGAGTTCAGAGGTAAATTTCTATTGGTTTACCAATCTATGTTCTTTAACTTTTTGTTTCGGATTCTGTATGCCTGTCATCACAATCCCCTCCAAATCTTGTATCTGTGCCCTACCACCCATAATACTTTCTAGAGCAGAAAAGATAAAGCCCCTCAGGCTAGATTTTTGAGCCACAGAGTTTCATAGCAGCTGATGAACATATAAGACAAGGTGCATGTGGTAGCAGTCCTGCCCTGAGTCCTTTCCCAACAGCTGAGCAATGGATCTGCTATGACAGCAGTAGTACCTAAGGGATAGCAGGAGAAGCAGGAGCCCCTTTCTTTACTCTTCACATTGTTTTGAATGCACAGAGTGCTGCTAACAGATCTGTTACCTATTTAGAGCATGGGCTTGAACAACTAGGTGGTCAACAGCGGTGTTATCTTCTTGGGAAAAACTGGATTGTCATTGACCTTGCAAAACTTGTGAGTCAAGCTGTACAATGTGTATGCATCAATTAACATAGCAATGTGGAGTTAATTTTTTGTTTTGAAGCATCCATCCATCCTAATTTCTGGCCTCTTGACTGATAGGGAATATTCTTTAGGTCACTTGCTTTTTCATTTTGTCTCTTTGATTTTAGACTCTATCCTTAATTGTTCCAGAACAGAGTACATCTCTCTAAATCCCATCTCTGTGGAGTCCGTGTCCTATTTTCTGAATGCTTGCTTGAAGGTGATACCATTAATATCAGATGAAGTATTTTCTAAGAATATTCCTTGTTAGGAGAACATTTCTGGACAGTTTTATTTCTGGTAGCTTTCCAAGGCATAGCATATACGTAATCACTTGTATATTCAGGTGAGAGCAGTCCCAATAACTGAATGAGACAAAGACGAGCAGGCATAGCCCAGGTTTCAGATGGATTTGGGGGACGGGGATATCACAAACAGAATGAGCTTTTGCACTGAAGATGTATGTTTATGGTTGGTTGTGAAGGAACACACTCAGCCCCTCCTGTTCCTTCTGGTTGGCCCCTGTGACATCGGGAAACCCCTACAGCCATCTCAGTCTTCACTTGGCAATGCCACCTCTTCCCCTTACTCCGCAGTAGTACCAAAACCTCTGGTTTCCCCCCTGCTGCCGCCAAAGACCCTGAGAGCATCTCCTGCTAAATGGCATCATAGTCTAACACTCTGTGCCTGCATTGCCCTTTAAATGATCCACCAGTTGCTGGTTACACCTTCCCACATTACTCCACAGATTAGTGTGGGGACAATCTAACACAACTCTGCCTATTTAAGTTACTATGCTCCAGAGATAATATGCTGACCCACTGACCTTCCCTGTACCACACTTCATATGACCAAACTGAATAGGCACGGTGTGTTTCCAGAGACCAGACTTAAAGCATTCCAAGTATATAAAAGTTTAATGAATGAAAAATAGCATGCTCATGTTCTGTTCAAGATTTTGACCTGAGCAAAGAGACAAGGAGAAGGTGAAAACACACCTCTTTCTCTACACTACTTCATAAATAGTTCTTCCTAAATTACATTCTATTTAGGACAGTCTAGCTTTACTTGAAGTTGCAGTAATTTAAAGTTTGTTCTGATTGTTAGGTCTTTTCTCTTGTTTTTGCTACATGAAAAAGATAGAGTCTCTGAGTAAGGGTTTCATCCCTCATGGGTTATGCCAATCCAAAGAGCTGCCCAAATGGAAGAGTAAGAACAAGAAAGCCCCTCCCTCTTGTTCTGCCTCAGCCAGACTAATTAGCATAACCAAGAGCTTGAGTGCTCTATGCTTGGAGCATGATTGCTCCCTCCTTGGACCTCCTTCTCTGCAGCTCCTGTACATGGGCAAAGAGCAGTCCCAATAACTGAAGTATTAGATTGAATTCTTGGGTAGAGGGCATTCCTCCACAATTCAGTTTAGCCAGGAAAATAGTGACTTTGGGATCCTTAGGAAAATTTACACCAACAGACGGGAGGACTATTTTTGCAGGCTCACCTCTCTCACTGAAGACCTCCAACTCCGCTCTCATGCTGTTTCTGCAGATACTCTGTTCCCCAGGAGCAACCTTTCAGGGATCATTTGGGGCTGTAGTGGGATGAGGGAGGCAAGGATATCCCATTCAGCTGACTGTTAAGTGGTGATATGATAGAGAGAATGGAGAAAATAACTAGCCACTTTACTCAACATTAAACGATACAGTCCATTAATCCAAAAAGTGAGATATTTAAAGCTGAAATATTTATTTGCATATAGCACATACTTTAATCTAGTACAGTATGCTCCTCATTGTTGAAGCAATGTGTTGAAGAACAGTTTTTAAAAAAGGCCAGCATGGGCATATTTGTGGACTGTGACAGTTTTCAGAAAAGTAGGGTTGTTTCTTGTTATCATTCTGAGGCTGGCTTTGCTCATGTTCTCCTCTTCCTGCCTTCCAGTTTAATTAGGAAACATTCTAAAATTAACTTCAGAATTGGTACTTGTACAGTTAGCTGCCATTTTAAGTTCTTTGTTGTTGTTGTTCTGTCTAGCTTTCAGTGTGCCTGACTGTGCATGCACATTCATTAAATAACATAAAAAGAATTCTAATGCCATCCTGCAGTTTCCATGAAGTTTTTTTGGTGTTTGTTTTAATCCATGCATGTTATATCAACCAGTAATGGGAGGAAAGCACATGAACTAAAAACTGTGGCAATCTGCACATGTGCAGTGGTTTGTGATTTTTTTTTAAAAAGGAAAGATGATAGATCACTGTTCACTAATGCAAGAAGGCTACTCTTCAAACAAGATCAAGCAACTTAGAGTCCCAAAATAATGGGAGAATATAATAATTATCCATAGAATATGCCATGCTTAATCTTTTGAGACCTTAAAATATATGTGCAGTCAATAGGATTTCCAGAATAGACAGGACATAAAGCATTCAGCTTTGCAAAATAGCAGTAAGAAACACATGTCCATAGTAAGGGGATTTACATTGGAGAAGTCCTTGCTTTGAATAGACAGAATTGCATGGGCTTTTTAAGGGGGAATATGTCCACATTCCTGTTTTTGTAATGTAAATCATCACTAATTGATGAGGCTTGAAAAGAAATTCCTCCAAAGAGTACTGTATAATAACATTAGAGAACAAAACTTTGAAATAAAAGTTCTTGATCAGTGCTGGTATCAGATACTGACTCCACTTTGGTAAATGGCTGTACCTGTACTTTGTTCTTCTGTGTTCCCACATTGTGAAACATTCTATTCCAGCTTGAGCAGCGCGGTCTTCCCTTGTCTTGTAGCATTGTCAAAGGACTGTTGTTTCATAATTTTCTGGGCCTGACTCTAATAAAGATTTTCCTCCCTCAGGTCCAGGCCAATGTAGAGAAATCCTTGACCCTCTTTGGCCAGCTCTTGAACAAAAAACACTTCCTGCTGACCTTCATTCGCACCCTTGAGGCCCAGCGCAGCTTCTCCATGAGAGACCGGGGCAATGTGGCCTCCTTAATCATGACAGCGTTACAAGGTGAGATGGAGTATGCCACTGGGGTGCTCAAGCAGCTTCTCTCAGACCTGATTGAGAAGAATTTGGAGAGCAAGAACCATCCAAAATTACTCTTGAGGCGGTGAGTATTCATCTAAGTACTGTTAATCAAAGCACTTATAGGAAGCTTCTGTGAGGGCCACTTTGGATGTTACACAGAAGTGGGTGGAGATGAAATATACGTGACTCATACCTTCCATTTTTCTGCTTCTTGCATAATGCTTGAAGTGGGATGTGTGAGCTTATACTGTTCCTTTCAAGTCTTTTAAATGTCTCAGGCTTAAGGTTATCACTGTTACATACAGCACAGAAATAGCCATCATTTTTGTGCTATGGAGAAATTTGAATGAGTTCTGTAAATGGAGGAGGAGGAGGAGGAGGTTGACTTTCTGTGCTCCCAAACATCAGAATCATATTCATGGTCCTAAGGTTCTGCCATCCGACTATACAAACTCATACATTACCGGGAATCTTGACTTTCATTTGAAAGAAAAGGTTTGTTTATATATAAATATTTATACCCTTCTTTTCTCCCTAATGCGGCTCCAAAGTAGTTTACAAGTTGCTCTCACCTCCATTTGGTCCTTAAAACAACCCCTATGCAGTAGGTTGGGCTGAGAGAGAGGTCACCCAATTAGATTCCATGACAGAGTGAGGATTCAAACCTGGATCTCCTATCCTATGCACTAGTCTGGCATTCTAACCGTTACACCCTGATGCTTTTGAAATTAAAAGATAGAGTTAGAAATATATGAGCATTAAGATGCCAGACATGGGTCCATGTCCTAAAGAATTTCTTGTGCACAATCTGTTAAAGTAGTCAAATACGAAACCAGAGGGGAACAACTCTCTGCTTCGTGGAGCAGATTGTTACTAAGAAGTAGCTGGTTGTTTCAGAACTCATTGGATATCAGTGGTCTATTGCCATCCTAAACAGATTTATGCCTTTCAAATGAGTTGAAGTCAATGGACTTAAAAGAATTTATCACTGCTTAGGATGGCATTATTAGTTAAGTAAGGCTTCATATCACTGAGGCTTTTCTGTAAGTTTGTGCCCACATGTATTACTGTTATGATAGCTGTATCCACTCTCACCAGCGGTAGTCTTCTACTGTCGGTAGTAGTTGCTGGTCATTACCAGCATACTTACATATCCAACAATTTGATTTGTCCACAAATGCTATATAGAAGCTTCTAAATAGGCCCAGAGTTGATAATGGCAAACTGTTCCATTCCATATGTGAAACAGCTCTGTGATATTTGATGCTCCTTAAACAGAGTTTATCTGTTGTCCTGAGAAGTTGTTACCTTGAATGCCCTGATGAAGCAGGACTCTAGTTCTCCTACAGGTCCAAGAAGACACATCCTCTTTTCTCACACAGTTCATGCATTGGCGTTTTTCTTTGTCATTCTTTTCCCAATTGTTTCTTCAAGATGGATCCATATATCCCATTGGCTGGTGGCTGGGAGGGTTTAATACAAAAACAAAGCAGAGTTTGTTAAGCCAAGATAACACACGTGTGGAAAGGGTCTTCCACCTCTGCCATGCATCTGTTCTGCTCCATCAATTTTTAAATGGCAGTTAGATAGATCTCTATCACAGGCCAATAAATATGGAAAGATTCACACCATCTGAAGAACAAGAATATAGTATTCATTGTCATGCCTCTCTTTCCTTACTCTTTAACAATCCAATCCCTGTACAGATATCCTGAGTTCTTCCAAGACTCATATAGTTTGAATATGATCACATTAAGCAAATGTATTTAAGCTCTCTTGTTACATCCTGGGAACATTGTGGAACAAAAGATACAAAGCAAAGTAATCTACAAATACAAATAAAAGGAAAATGAATGAGCTTTGTCTCAAAGCCACTTCATGCTTTACACAAAAGTTCCATCTGCTGCATGTACACTTGTGTTTGCAGCAAATACTATAGCATGAAGAAAGGGTATGCATGTTTAAGCATGCAGTGGATTTACTCTAGGAGACATGACAAGTTGTGGCTCCCCAGCACATATCCATGCATATTACTAAGTAATTGGAGATTTGTGTATCTGCTTTACATATCACATAATCACTAAAGCAAACCCTGATATATGTGTGACAGATGCAGCTGCTCTGTACAGTGTGAATCGCCCCTTACAGCTTCTTACGATAACTCTATTAGCGGAGTGTGGGCAGCAGTGTGAGGCTGCTATCCAATATGGACCCACTCATGGTGATTAGTACCCTGGTGGGGGGTGAGGTGGGAGTTACCATGTGTATCACAGTGCTGGGGAAGGTGCCTCCCGTGCCATTTCCCTGATTGAATATTCCCCTGCTGCAGACTGCTTTAAACCCTGAAAAGGAAAAGAGGCATTAGTCTTTTTTCTCTGGGGAGCTAAAAGCAAGCAAGAGAGGTGTCTTTTCAGTCATAGAAACAGCACAGGGGAAGCCACACCCTCCATCAGAACCATGACACTGATTCCTCCCCACCCCCACCCCGCACAGTGTCTGATTAACACATTGGGAGTTCCATAAAATGTAATGCATGACGTATCCCTTACTGTGAGCTGAAACTGAATGCAGACTGTACAAAAGCATAAGAAAGGCTGCTCATGTCAGCAAAGAGGGACGCTAACAGTTTTGGAGAGGGGACAGTTTTAATGCAGCCTAGCTTTATGCCAGTCTTGAACTGAGGTTTCCACTTCTGTCCAGTTGCCCCATAGCTTATAACTGAGGACTTGTGTTTCCTCCTTTTGCACATCTACAAGAATGTTGAATTCTATGGGCATCCCTCCTTTTTTGCCTTTCTAGTTAGGTCAAAGGATGTCTTTACATCAAGCATAACAGGCTTAACATTAATCTGTTAGGTGAAATCTGTTATTTATGTATTGTAAAATGTAATCCCCTGTGGCATCTGGACATAAATAGATAAATGCAAGCGGCTGTTTGCAGCCATGGCTGCAGAGCAGTATCTCCAGAGATTGCTAGAACCTGCTCTGAATACTGTTGCATTTATTCAAGTTGAAGCTAAAATAGTCCTCAGTTTGCTAGTTTGTAATTCCAAGTTTGTTCCCATTTACTTTTAATTTAAGGCCTCCAGTGTTTTCTCTACAGTTTCTTTTCTGTGTCCTCCATATTTTCCGTCTTGCATTGAATGCAGTCAGTCAGTCTGTCTGTACTAAAAGGCGTGGCTGGAGTCAGAAGGAGAGGTGGAGAACGTCTTTCTGGAAGTGGATCCTTATCAATTTCCTGCTCTATTGCAGATTTTCTCCCACCCGTAACAGCACTAAATCCAGTCTTGAACCTAGTTGTCAACTTGACATAGCTGAAAATTCTTTCTGTCCTCACCCCAATATGGCAATTGGTTACATGGTTTTGCATGAGTAGGATTTACATTCCCCTCAAGTGTTCCTGGGTACCTTGCTTGTATATATGCTAAACTTAGAATGTTGCTGCAAAGGTAGCGTGACTCTTGAGAAAAAGTTTCTATTTTATCTTGTACGTTCAGCTGAAAGGGGGAATAGAAATTCTTAATTATTTAATTAATCATTTAAAATGTGTAAAGGGAAGAGCTACAGTTCAGTTGCAGAATCCATTGTTCCATGTCGAAAATGCCAAGTTCAATCCCTCCAGATAAGGAACGTCACTCAGAGAGAAGAGTTGGCGCCTAGAGGCTCGCTAGCTAAAGAACTGAATTTGACTTGAGTTATGCACAGTACTGGCCTAGTTTAACTGTTGCAAAGAAGAAGAACGAGGAATGCAGTTTCATGTGCATAGATATTATGGTTCCTTTCACTGACAAGGATCTGCTCTTCTGGGGAGCAAGGTTAGGGGTGCTTTTTTTAAAAAAAGCAGAAAGGTAGGAATAAGCAGGACTGGAATTTAACAAAATCAAAAAGAGTCCAGTAGCGCCTTTAAGACTAACCAACTTTATTGTAGCATAAGCTTTCGAGGATCACAGTTCTCTTCGTCAGATGCATAAGGATTGGTTAGTCTTAAAGGTGCTACTGGACTCTTTTTGATTTTGCTACTACAGACTAACACGGCTAACTCCTCTGCATCTATGGCCATGAAATTTAACAGACACTCTCAACAAATTTAGCAGATCCTCTCTTGGCCTTTCACTGTCAACAGCCTGCCATAATTAACAGTTACCTTCTCCTCCTTTCTTTTTGATGCTCCTTTTGTTTTGGGAAGACTCTGCTCAAAACCTGTGCGCGTTTTAGAACTAAGAGCTGGGATTTTGATTGTTTTGGTTATTTCCAATAACACCTCCCTGTCTCAGCTTCCTTATTGCAGTGGGGAGGCACTTATTTTCTGGAGGTCATTAACGTTGCTTGTGCTTTGTGAGTATTTGAATATGAAGTAGCTGATCTGATGATTAATAAATGGATCAGCCAAAAAAAGGTGAAGAGTTTCAATCAGAGACACCTGGATTCTTTTTTTTTTCATTTGAGGGAATAAATGTGCATAGTTTTAAATGTTATTTATCAATGTGATAAGGTGAAGCAGGCGCTAGTGTTTATTATAGGCAATCAGTGCAGACTCTCTCCATATCAGCCTATCAAGTTCTGAACACCCTGCAGTTTCTATTTTATCCTGCAACTATCTACTCTTCAGTTTTTTTCTTCTTCCAAGTTCTGTTTTTGCACTTGTCCTTGTATTTCTATGTTCTCCTGTTCTGGACTTCTCTTGCCCAGAAGGGACACTGTCTTCTGATGGGATTTTTATGGTGTTAACAAATTTGTCAGGAAGCTACTTGAAATGCCCTCCCTGCTGTCCCAGAACATCTGCCATGTGATGCACTTCAGACTTCCTTGAAGGCAGTCTCATGGGTAAAAAGAGATGCAATCAACCCAATTCTCATATAATGGCAATGTGAGAAGGTTAACCTATGATTAAATGCAATTTCTAAAGTACCCAAAAAGCAGTGCTCAATAACAGTGTATATGCACATATTGCAATTTTAATCCAAACATTATATGGTCCCTCTGCATGCAGTGTTCCCTATCAAGTCTTCATGGATGACTGGAATGAAAATTTGTTTCAATATAAGAACTTAATAATAAGCATATGTTGATATATTGACCCATGGCTCACTTTTTGTAATTTTAAGAAACTGCTCTGCCTTCTGCAGGGATGAGGGGATGTTTATCTTGATGTGGATGCATTAACCCATTTGACTTAGTCCCACACTCAGAGAGAGTAAAGAATCCTTGTCTACATACCTGTGTTAACTTGGAGCATGCTGACAGTGCAGAGATGCTAATTGGGAAACAAAGTGCAATAAAGCTGAGCCTGCCTTAGTAGCTCAAATGTAATAAAATATGGTTCATCTACAGTCTTCAGCGCAGCCCCACATTGGGAACTGTGCTTGCGCAGGCCTGCCACTTGGAACAGAATTTTTCTTAGCTTATAGGCTATTAAGGGGGAGTGACCTTTCCCACAACTGCTCCAAGCCAGATCTTCTCGCCAAAACAGTCATGTGGTCAGGGAGGTTGCTCCGTCCTTTTCCCAGTTTGATTTTTGCCGCCGTAAGAAACAGATGTTTCTCTCGCTCGCTCGCTCGCTCTCTCGCTATCGCTCTGGCTTGGCGTTCACAGCTCCTGTAAATAGTTTATAATTGATAGTTAAGTTAAATTAGTGTAGTTAGTATAGTGTTAGAGTTTGTAGTTTATCTTTCTTCGTTTGTAAAAAAAATAGTTGCTTCAGGATCAGTGAGTTGTGTTTGTCTCCCTCCCGACCTGATTCTTACAGTTTTTCGATAATGGCAGATAAATCACTGTTTAAGAAGTGCACAGATTGTGGCACAAAGATGGCCAAAATGAACAGCCACTCACTTTGCTTGGCATGCCTAGGAGAAGGACATATAGTGGAGAAATGCAAGCATTGCCAACTCTTTTACCCCCAAGGCAAGAAAGGATAGAGCCTCCCGATTAAAAGCAATGCTCTGGGAGAAGGGTATGTCCAGCACCAGTAGCTTGGCAGCAAAGGTATCTGCCCTGGCAGAGCGCAGAGCGTAAGCCATTTTTGAGCCGACGCATAAACCGTCATTGACCTCAGTTCCAAGGGATGAGATTATATCGGATCTGGCCACTCGCCCACAACGTCAGCAGAAGAAATGATCATGGTCTCTAGAGACTTCTACTTGGATCCACTCGGCAGCAAGTGTGGCTGTTATTGAAAGCAGCCCGCCGAGGTCAACAGAAAGGGGCTCGGGACTCCCAGTGCTTACTGGAACTGAGGAAGCTTCATTGGATCCGCCACCGAAGAAGTGCAAAGAGAAGACCAAGCACTTGGAGAAGCCATGACATAAATCCTGGAGCCGTCCCAGTAATTCAATCTCATCATCTGCTCCAGAACCTCCCTTGGAAATAACAGCTGCTCCTCGGAGGCGATCAAGGTCGAGGTCTCCATCATCGGAAGAAGAGGGCGGAATAGAAACAGACTCTCAGCAACAAGCGTACCCACCTGTGGACTGAGCAAGACTAGCATATCAATGCCTGTCGTGGTACCCACCATATCCACCAGCTGGCTACCCATATGACTGGGATATGTACCCATCTTTCCACTATGGGGTGTCAACTTCAGATCGTGCCATTCCAACAAAGTCATCTCTACATGAAGAGCCAAGCTAGTATTCTCAATCCCAAACTGCCACTTCAGAACTGAGATCAGATTCGGGGTCAGAACCAGACATGGAGGCATCGGAATGTAGCCTGGCAGGCATGTCAGATCCATACCCAGAAGAAACCTTAGAAAACTTGGAACGGCGCTCTCCCAATATAGACTTTAAGCTGTATTTGGAACAGATGCTCCATATGGTAAAATCTCTTAACACTGATGTCTCCACTGTGCAGCAAAAACTGAGAGACAGTATCTTGAAGTATATTTACTCTGATACATCAGATACTGTGGCATTCCCAATGATTGAAGGATTTGTGGACATTATGGACAGTTTGTTCCAAAAGCCAGCATCGACTCCTGCAACAGCTAGAAAGGTAAAGGTGTTATACAAGATTAAACAGGACAAATGCCCTTACCTCTTTGCACATCCTCCAGCTTCTTCAATGATTGCAGAAGAACTTCAGGCAAAGCATAAACAAGGTGCCCTGGCTACCTCTGTGGATAAAGAAGGGAAGAAGTTAGATGCAGTGGGCAAAGAGCTCTATTTGGGAGCTACTTTGACAATCAAGATGGCAAACTATCTCACCATTATGAGTGGCTACCAAATATTTCTCTGGCAGAAAATGGCCGCTTTCATGGATTCTCTACAGAAGAAAAGAAGCCATTTGCTAAACTGATCTATGACGAAGCATTGATTCTGTCCAAACAACAAATTAGTGCCAGCAGGCATGTGTTAGATGACTCCACAAGAAGCCTCAACACAGCTGTAGTATTATGCAGACATGCATGGCTTAGATCTACAGCACTTCCCCTAGAGACACATTTAAAGATTGAGGACATGCCCTTTGAGGGCATCTATTTGCTTAGAAAACTGATGAATACCTTTCTAAGAAAAAGGATAGACAAACGGCCAGATCATATGGCATCTTACCTGCAGCAACAGGAGGCCCTCCATACTGGAGATCTGGAAGGCGAGACTACCAGCAGAGAAATGATTATCGGCCTTCCAGCTTTCAGCCATATCGTCAGCAATATCCATATAGAGCTCCCTACACGGGACAGGCCCAGTCTAGAAGGAAGCAGTCTGGACACCCTAAGTCGTCCCACCAGAACCAAGCCAATAAGGAGCACGTGCAGATCCAAAAGCGCCAGTTCTGACTAGTAGTGCAGGAGGCAATGGCCTCATCGTTGTTTGAAGATAGGTTGTCAAAGTTTGCCCAGGCATGGCAAAACATTACCTCTGATTGTTGGGTATTGTCTATCATTAAAGTTGGCTATTGGCTAGAGTTCTGCTTCTTGCCTCCTACTTATTTGCCTTGCCAGGCCCCCAGTAATACTTTCCCTGAGTTACAAGGGGAAGTTCATTCACTACTGGGGAAGGGAGCCCTTCAAAGGGTACCTGGATCAGAAAACCCATTTGGTTTTTTCTCATGCTTCTTCTTAGTAGACAAAAAAAATGGAGGAAAGAGGCCCATCTTAGACCTGAGGGGCTTAAATGATTATTTGAAGGTTTCCAAGTTCAGAATGGTCACGCTCCCTTGGGTTATTAACATGTCTCTCATGGTGCTTGGTTTGTGGACTTGGACCTGCAAGAATTGGAATTTTCATATTCCAATATACCAGGAACATAGACAGTACCTCAGATTTGTATTCAGTGGTGAGGTGTTTCAGTACTTAGTGCTACACTTTGGTCTTGCCATAGCACCCAGAGATAGCCGTAGTCATTGGTCATTTAAGACAATTGGGCTGCTCTATTTACCCCTACCTGGATGACTGGATAGTTACTGCCAGTTTCCCTAGGGAGTTGGAAGAGTGTATAAACATCATCCTGAGCACATGTGAGTTTCTTGGATTAGTAGTTAATAGGAAAAAGTCAGAGTTAGTACCTAGTGCACCATAAAGTTTATAGGTGCTATACTAGACTCAAGGTTGAATAAGGCATACTTACCTCCAGACAGACTTGCCTATTTATCTTGTTTAATCAGATGTTTCCAGTCCAAAAGGCTCCAGTCTGCACAAAACATACAGGTCCTGTTAGGGCTGATAGCCTCGACTACTGCGGTGGTTCCTCTTTGAAGAGCAATCAAACCCAGGATGAATCAAACAACCAAGGAAAAACAGTCTCCTACAGGAAAAGTGTTTTTGCCATATATCAAAGGAATTACTGATCAGATGGGAAAGCTTATGAAAAAGCATAACCTTCAAGCAGTATTCAGACCCACCCGAAAAATACAACAGATGCTACGATCAGCAAAAGACAGTAGAGACCCCCTCACCTCTGCAGGAGTATACCGTATACCCTGCAGCTGTGGACAAGTTTACATCGGGACCACAAAGCGTAGCATCCAGACAAGAATAAAAGAACATGAAAGACAATGCAGACTTGGACAACCTGAAAAATCAGCAGTGGCTGAACATGGCCTAACTCAAACAGGGCACAGTATCTTATTCCAGGACACCAAAATACTGGACAACACTTCCAACTACTTCCAACTTCAACAGGAAAGAAGAAACCTTAAGAATGAACAGAGCATGGTTTCCAGTTCTGAAAAACACCAGGCTAACAAAACACTCTATCCCCGACAATAGCCCTGCAGAGAAGATTAGCACATCAAGCACCAATCCATATGCAAAAGAACCTCCTCAGGATACAGTGAAGCCTCCCGCCATTAGCATTCCACACCCTGGGAAACTCTTACAGCTCAACCCCACCCCTCCTGAGTAGAGACAAATGACCTGCCAACATCTTTTCCACACTGTGACACTGAGAGATCTCTGTCTTTTGGGTGCTACACCTCTGAAGATGCCAGCCACAGCTGCTGGCGAAACGTCAGGAACTACAATGCCAAGACCACGGCAATACATCCCGGAAAACCCACAACAACCATTGTTCTCCGGCCGTGAAAG
Organism: Eublepharis macularius; assembly: GCF_028583425.1. Lineage (NCBI taxonomy): Eukaryota > Metazoa > Chordata > Lepidosauria > Squamata > Eublepharidae > Eublepharis > Eublepharis macularius. The sequence goes on from NC_072793.1 coordinate 122,818,936, forward strand.
CCTTCGACAATACATCGATAAAGATTCACTTAGCAGCCATATCAGCGTTTCGTAAAGGAATTGATGGGAAAACTGTTTTTTCTCACTATTTATCAAAACTGTTTTTAAAAGGGTCGTATAAGCTGTATCCTCCAAGAGGGCCTGTGATCCCCCAGTGGTCCCTCTCTTTAGTATTAGCGAAGTTGATGTTAAAGCCCTTTGAACCTTTGGCCACTTACTCTCTGTACCTGCTTTCGGCAAAAGTAGCATTTTTTACTGGCAATGACATCAGCCAGGAGAGTGGGTGAGATTAGGGTGCTTAGTATATACTCCCCGTTTCTTCAGATCTATCCTGGCAGAACGGTGATGCGTACCAGTTTGCAGTTTTTACCAAAGGTAGTTTCCAAGTTTCATGTGTCACAGGTCATAACTCTTCCTGCATTTTTCCTGAACCCTTCCACCCCCAAAGAACAAACACTACATGCGCTAGATGTTAGAAGGGCTATTTTATTACGACAGGACTCAGGCTTTTTGTAAAGACTCGACATTTTTTGTTTGTCATTCAAGTCCCGATAAGAGCAAAGCTGCTTCCTCCCAGACAGTTTCTAGATAGGTAGTAGATCCAGAGGAGTTAGCCGTGTTAGTCTGTAGTAGCGACGATAAAGTTGGTTAGTCTTAAAGGTGCTACTGGACTCTTTTTGATTGAGATAGGTAGTGTCTGCAATTAAGCACTGTTATAAACTGGCAGAAGTCCCCTGCCCCTTTGTTCTTCGGGCTCATTCAACACAGGCGCAGGCAGCATTAGCTGCGTTTTTGCGAGGAGCAGCCGTGCTGCTATGTGGTCCTCTGGGGAGACCTTCATGAAACATTATAGCATGGATGTTAACTCACAGAAAGTAGTAGGACAAGTGGTCCTTCAATCTTTGTTCATCCCACCACTGGGTGAATAGCTTGCTGTTCTCCCAATGTGGGACTGCACTGAAGACCATAGATGAAAACAGGGTTGCACTTTCCTGTAACTGTTGTTCATCTAGGTCTTCGTGCAGGCATACATTCCCCCCCATGCCTTCCCCACTGTTGAACTCTCTGACATAACTTGGGAGTTGTGGTGGCACAAGAGAACTGGGGAAAGGAGAGGGTGACTTCCCTGACCGCGTGACTGCTTCGGTGGGAAGATCCGGCTTGGAGCGGTTGTGGGGAAGCCCCCCCCCCAATAGCCTATAAGCTAAGAAGAATCCTGTTCCGAGTGGCAGGCCTGCGCAAGCGCTTTTCCCACTGTGTGCCTGCACGAAGACCTAGATGAACAACAGTTACAGGTAAGTGCAATCATGTTATCTTTTTTACCACTCCATGCTCCCTTTTCACCATGTGACAGAAAAGAGGGACACTGTTTATAGATCACCCTCTCACAATCAATGAAATTTCTCTATAGTTGTAATGTATGCCATGGGCATTCTTGGACCATTTTATGGTTTTCCTGTGCCCTTTGTGCAGAAAAGTCCAATCTGGATATTCTGTGAAGTTCTTGATTGCCAGTGTAGACATTGTACTATCATGTGTAATGTTCTAAGTGTGTTAGCACTAATAACATGATAAATTATGTATGGTCATAAGGGAATATTTTCCAGCTGGGATAGTCACATATCTACAGGATAATTTTGAATTTGTGCTAAAGTTTGGTTGCCTTCTCCAGCCTCTACCTTGCTTTAAAAACTAAAGAGAATTTACAAGGAAGTATTATAAATTCTGCTTACTTGGTAAAATTAAAGATTCTTGCACTGGCCTGAGGGAGAACTCATTAGAAATGGGGAAAAGTAATGAAAAACACAATAGTTTTACTTCTGAGCCAGAAGAATTTTCCCTGGAGTCCTCTTCAGTACCCTAATACCACCCTGGAGATTTGCTGGTGGATATTGGATGGACTTTACCACTGTGTTTATATGGAAGTGGCTTGCAGGGAACTAGGGCAAACGCTAATGAGTTCTGCATGGCAAAGTGGGATTGTCCATAGCCAGAACTATCTTTAGATTTTATTGTGGCAAACCCCAGTGTTCTGGCCACCTTTCTCTTTGCTTTGAGATTCCTACCTTTCAAGGTTTGACCTTTTAATCATTTAAGAGAAATAGCCAAAAGATCTGAGACACTGAAATAAGATCAGAGGGTTCATATTTTCCCATCATCACACTTACTCTCTGTTTCCCCTGCAGGACAGAGTCAGTGGCTGAGAAAATGCTGACAAACTGGTTCACTTTCCTTCTATACAAGTTCTTAAAGGTAAGAGAACGTCTTGCTAACCATATGGGGTGTGGCTGCAGGAGAGATCTTGGGCCTCCCCATTTGATGGAACAGTTTTCTTGTTGGATACAGGCACTATGCTGGCTGGAGCACTGAACTGGGAATCAGGAAACTTGAACGCCAAACAAGACATGTTAAGGAAAAGCCATAAACAGGATTTTCTGTAGGGTTTTATTTAATTTTTTTAAAATTAATTTTATTTAGAAAAAGAGATAGATAACGATGAGAGTGCATAGAATCTTATACAAAATACATTAGGCTACATCGGAAAGAGTATATAGAGTATATAGTAATAGATTTGAGCTGCATGAAAGATACAATCAGAATATATAACATAACTGAACATCGTACTTTTACTCCTCTCCTTCACTACTATTATAAAAATGGAGGGGGGAAGAACGAGCTATAATACCTCAAAATATATCTGATAACCCCATTGGGGGGGGGGGTTAAGGAGGGATTCAGCACAGGTGGAACTTTAAACATTTTGTATTCAACATCATATTCTAGCTCACAATATTTGGTATGTTAACTTATTAGTTTCACTATTTAGCTTAGCTGTTAGTCTATTTTGATATTAATTGCATATTCTAAATTGGATAGATTGACCTATTGTATATATAAAAATTGATCCAATCGTGCAAAGAGAACACAGCAATAATAAGAACATTCTAAGAACATAATAAAAATAGTAATATTAAAAAAAGAGAAAATTAACAATTTATGTGGCCTAGTTATATAAATCACATTAACTATAAGTAATAGAGTATATAAGCTTCAAAATAAATTTTCCCCATGTGGAGTTTTATTAAGCGTGCTTATTTGTCTAACAATAGTTGCAATGTTCAGGGAAGGATGGCATATAGGATGAAAGGTTTCAGAGCCCTGGATTCCAGTCAAATTAACAATCCTATGCATTTGTTTCCTTTACAAAAACCCTAGATCAGAGTATTTATGTATTTACTCTCCACTCTGTGAATTCTTTCATCACTCTGTTCACCTTCATGATACAGCAGGTTGGTGCAGAGACAGGATTTCTGAGAACTTGCTCTGATCCTGTCTGTTTATTATTGTTTATTTAGTACATTTTTATCCCACCCTTCCTCCCAGGAGCTCAGGGCAACAACTTCCATTTTATTCTCATAACAGCCCTGTGAGGTAAGTTGGGATGAGAGTACAACTGGGCCAGGGTCACTCAGTGAACTTCCAGATAGTGTGCAAGCTTGAACTTGGGTCTCCCAGTCCCTAGTCTGATACTCTCTCTACATGATATGCCCCTCTATCGCAGGTGGTAATGATCACATTTTTATCCTGCTCTTCCTCAGAGGAAATTAGGGCATGCAAGTTTTTGCTTTTCTCCATTTTTTTTTCTTCACAAATCTGTGAGGTCAGTTGAGCTCAGACGGCGAGAGTGACTAACCTAAGGTCACCCAGTGAGCATCAGTGGAGATTTGAACCTGAATCTGCCGCCTAGTACTCTAACAATGAGGCCGCACCAGCTCATCCGACCTCACATTGTTTTAAAGCCAGAATCCCCTGTGTGAGGCACTGATACAACGACTTATCTGGCTAGGGAGGGAGCTGCAGAAAGGTCCCTGAGCAGCAGAGACTATAAAGTTATGCCAGCAATTTCCATGGAAAAGATCCCCCGAAGACAGCATTCTGAACTACAGCCTGAATGGCTGTAATGAGGAATACATTCTCAGGATCTCAGTGTTGTGTTTTCAGTTATGCACAAGTCCCCCCCCTTAAATAGCCAGGTACTTTGTGTCTCATTAGTATGTAGTACATTTTTTCCATTACTCTAATTTTCCCCAGCTGAATGATTGGCTATGAAGGGTGTAGACAGAGCCCACTATCTAGCCTGGAGCCAAAAGCTGTCACACCACTGCTAAACTGGGGCTGCAATTTGCTAGCACAACTGTATGTGGCCTGAGTGTCAGAGAAGCAGTAGTTTGTTGCCTACTACAGAAGGAAACAACCAGTGGCAGTTGCAGAGTTGTGCCTGTTTGTCAGTCCAAATGGATGCCTCCCCAGGATCTTGCTCGGCTTTTTACTCAGTGTATCGTAGTAGCACAGGGCTGTTTTTGTGGGATACTGTCCCTCATTAAGATAAAGAAAGTTTGAATCAATTCCAGGCAAGCTGAAAGCTATGCAGACTGCAAGTGATCACCAATGAGAAGTGATTAATGGTATCACTTACATGCACTTGGCTCTTTGCCTCTGTCTAGGGATGGCCCTATCTATAAAAATATATCAGTATTGTAGAACGTATATCACTTTGCAAAGATATAAGAAAGGTGCTTTGCTGTAGCTTAATTTAAAGGGGGTAGGTATTTTTTACTGCAACACTTCAGCTGATGCGTTGTTCCACTGTGGCTTAAACTGGCCTTCTGCACTGCCGTGTTTAATCTGCTACCTCTGTTTCATTGCCGTGGGATTGAGCAGGCAGTGGGTGAGAGGCCAGCACAGGAGAGCTATCATGGTGAACCTCTGGAGCAGGACACTTGGCTGCAAAGGGAAAGAACTCATTTCTATTATGCTGGTGCCGCCACAGGCCGCCTGCAGTGGAGACTGACAGGGGAGGGGGCTGCAGAAAGGTTCTTGAGCAGTAGAGACCTCGGTGGCCTCATGCCTGCAACCTTCAAGGCTCAAGCTCAGGGGAGTTTTGATGGATTTCAGCTGCATCCTGACTCTCATAACAGAGGGGTTCTGTGGCCAGAAGAAAATTTCTGCAACTGTTCTATAATGGCTTCCAAATTTTGCAGTTGCCAAGCTCTGTATCTTCAATGTAACACTCAGTTATTCTTTATCAGCAATGCATCCCTGTCCAGTATTTAACCAGGCAAAGGCGCTCACATTTTGGAGAATGCGATTGTGTGGTCTGGAAATATGCCTCAAGCTGTGCGTGGGAGGCAGCAGGAGCCCATCTACAGAAAAATTGCTTTCAAAAATATCCCCATGCATTGAACTCCTGAAATAGAAAAACTGCATTCCAGGCTGGATAAAGGGAGGGGTGACTTCATGCTGCTGGAATCTGGCACTGCCAGCTGTTGCCACCCAAATCAAGCCTAGTGGCGCCACCATTCCCCCTTTCCTGGGGCCCGTGTGAGAGATGTGTCTTCAAACACCTTGTCTTCATTGCCAGTGCCAAACTCAGTGGGATGCTTCCCCTAGCCAATTCATTGCTTTATACAACATTTTTGATGCATATAGACTGCGATTTGTTAGGGTGTACACTGTAAAATGCAAACGGGAGATACATATGTACATGTGTTGAACATGGATGGTGTGTACTGGAGAGCCACTGGCTGTGAATCAGCCATAAGGAGGGGCATGTTCACAGTGAACTTCATGCTAGGCTGACTTCTCCTATTCCTCCAGGCTTCCCACCTCCAGAAAAATGAAGGGCGGCCCAAACAAATGCACTCTGCTAAAACCATGGTCATTGTAGGTGGCTACAAGTCAGTGAGATACCAAATCTCTACATTCTTCCACCACCACATACAAGTTTCCATGCTCAGGTTTTGTTCCTTATGTTTAAAGACCAGAGCAGCATAGGCCATGTCTGTATTTGATCACTGATGTGTCACTCAGGAGATTTTCTGCTTTCACATTGTTCTGTCCCTGCATTGCATGATTCAAATCTGCAGGGAGCATTTATTAGAACACTGTTCAGAGGGAGATGTCTGATGCACTTGAACTTACTGAAGACACCGCTGCCCACCTTACTAAACAGAGTACAGCTCTGTTGCTGATAGGTTGCGGATCCTGTAAACTATCATAAACCTATATGATCATCCCTAAAGCAGGGTAGGAACAGAACCTTTTCAGTGGCTTTCATTTTGCCTGGAGTGGCAGCACTCCTGTAAAATCCATGTAAAATAGATTGGCTAGAAATGGGCCAGATGGTGAGTTTGGTATGAAATGGGTATGTGTGAGAGAGAGCCTATTTTACTTACAGATCAGTGAGTAAGGCAGTGGTGAATTGCAGCGTTTGGGATATAATTGAGGAGAGGCTGCGTCCACTGCATTGAGAGGTGATGAAATGTCTTGCTAGCCCATTTTGTGTGATCTTAAAGAGAAAAGGGGGGCTTCCATAACTTCTCTTCAGTTTTTCCAATTGACTTCAGGGAAATGAGGATTGCAGCTGCTTGTGAAATGAGTAGTAGTAGTCAAGGTACTTGGAACAGGCTCTGTAGCAAGTGGTTTGCCAGCAGGGGAACATATGTTTTTTTCCCTAAGTAGTAGCAAATGTGCATGCAAATGAGGCAGGTGAGTGTGCTTGCATTTTCCAATCAGGCAGCTATTAGTAGATGTTTTTCTGGGGGGGGGGGAGAGACATTCCTGGAGGGGTTCAGCAGTGCCCTGTTCCCTCAACAGGAGGGATTTGTGTTTGTGTCACTGGACTAGCGTGAGCTGTTAATGTCCACTACAAAACAAAGGAAGAGGCTGCAGTTTGCTGCCATTCCTCCCAAGGAAGAGTTTCTAGGAGTGCCTCTGCCTTGCAGCTCTGAGGATGCCCCTGATCCACATTTATGCAGATGCCAAGTGGCCTAGTTGCCCTCAGATCTACTTGAATGGCTCCCACAGGTGTGCTGTACAGGAAACAGCTTCCTCCACTTTGGCAGCTACACTATAACATAGAGAAGCACGTGAGAGAGAGAAAAGGAAAGCAACCCTGCCAGTCATCTGAGCAAGGAAACTATATATTGATCCTTAAGAAGGAGATCAAAGGGCTTGTCTTCTCTCCAGCTTCCTGGGTGCCTCTTGTGGCAAAGGCGGGGGTGGGCAGGCGTCGTGGAATCAGCAGGCCTTGGCAGCAGTACTTTTGTTGGGGCCTCAAGCACCATTCATCAGCCTTCTAATGAGCCATCCCAGGAAATGGGAGAGTGAAACAGATAAAGAGGAGCATTGAAAAATGCACAATATTAGGTGCCTGATGAGCTAAATCTCATCAATAAGACACTGTGAGCGTTAGCTAGTTCAGCTCGTGCTGCCTCAGGCATCCTCTCCACATACGCACAGGCGCTCACATGCAAATGCCAACATTGACACAAGCCTCTGCATCCGTTAGCTTCTCTTCATCCTTTAGAGGTTTAGGAGGATGCTTCCCTCGAGAATGTTTTGTCTTGCACGCACATGCTCAAGTGCTTTTCACTGCCCGCTAGGGTTGCCCGTTCCAGGTTGGGGATTTTGAGGGTGGAACATGAATAGGACAGGGTTTAGGAGGGGAGGGGCCTCAGTGGGATATAATTCCATAGAGTCCACCCTCCAAAGCAACTATTTTCTCCGCGGGAACTGATCTATATGGCCTGGAGATCAGTTGTTATTCCAGGAGATCTCCAGCTACCACCTGGAGGCTGGCTACCCTACTGCCCGCTTCCATGCTATCCAAGATGCACAGAATTTGGAGAGTTGTAGACAGCAGTAATCCTAAGAGCAGTACTTGTCACCTGCAGTTTAAAGGCTACTAGCATACTCAGGGTTGTCAAACCCTGAACTTGTTCCTCAGAGTCAGATCATCCACCCTCAAAGCTCAGCTCATTAGTTGGTAGGAGGGGATATCTGGTGCAGTGATTTAGCTAGTGCTTTGCTTCCCGAAAGTCCCAGATTCAAGCCTTGGCAACTCCAGTTAAAAGGATCTCAGTGGCAGGCCTGGGATTGGCTTCCACCTGCGTGAGCTGGTGTCATTCAGATAAAGCAATACCCAGCTGATTCTATATGATAGCCTTGTAAATCGTATGACTTAACGGAGCTTTAGGATTTCTGCATCTACAGAATGGTGTCAAAATTTTCTTAGAAAAAAGTTACAATGGTAATTTGTGTAAACTGGTTTTTGGAGAAAATGTGCCCCAGAGTAGGGGTTGGTGGGGGGGCTTGACAATGCCATGTTTCCTCAATGGAAGAATGTGGGTGTGAGTCCCTGGATCAGTGTCTGTATCCACACACAGCAAGAAGAAGAAAACTGAAATGCCATGTCCTAGAAAAACCATAAAAGAAGGATTTAGGAGATCATCTTCACCCAGCCTTTCTGGAGCAGCCAGTTGTGAGACTGTTTGTTTTCATTTCCTAATTGTTTTGTTTTGCATCTGACTCCTTTCTATTGGGAACTAGATTCAGAGCTATGAGTCACAAAATCTCATCCCGAACTCCCGACACGCTCACAGTCATATCACGTAATCTTTTGGTCTTTGTCCTCAAAAGATTTAAAACAGACTTGTAATTGCTTCAGGGAAAGTATGGCGTTCCTTTTCTCCTCCCCTGCCATCTCCAGTTAGAGAGCAGTGGATTGTTATGATGTGCATAGGCTGGTAGATCTCTCCCATTAGCTGATGAAGTGCTTTTAATTGTTGCAAATCAGTCCATAATCTTTGCTGCACAGCTGTCAGGGTGTATGTATTATTAGCCAAGAATTTAGTCTAGTGATGCCAAGTTGCCTTTGCCAGCTTTTATGGCCTTGGTCCCTTTCACACAGAGTTGTTATCCAGTTTCGGGGGGTGGGGTGGGGTTGCAGAATTTGGTGCAGAAACCTTTAGCGGGATAGAGACTGCTTTCTACGAAGGAATGCTGTTTCCATTTCTTATCATGTCAGCCCATCATACTAGGCCCTGACACATACCAGTTAAGTTTATTGTACTCCAAAAACAAACCTTCCATCTCACTCCTACATAGCCAGCATGGTGGAAGGATTGAAACAGGACCCCAGTGTACGTGACGTCTCTAGGCCACAGATGATTTCATGGCAGTGGTCAAGAGTATAGGACAATTTGTCCTGTACAGGCTTCTGCAGACATGGAAATTGTCCTGGCAGGCACCACTCTTGTCACTAACATGCCCCACCAAGATCTAAATGCCTCTTTGGAAGGTTGGAATAGCTTGGTGCAATGGAGGAACCAAGATGTTCCCAAAGATACCCTATTTTTCCCATATACCTCCTGACAAAAAAGCCAAATTATGCCATCCCTTTGCATTTGAATAGAAGTGGTGAAGAGCCAGAATGTTTTTTGTAGAATTAGTGTGTGCTACAGTGAATCATAAAACTGGCTAACAAGTGATTTGGCATTATGTTGAACTACTGAGTTCATTGGCTTTGCTAGGGCAGATGCAGTGGCCTGTTCCCATATGGGCAAATTGCTGTTAGCTTGAAACTACAATCTGTTCTTTAGCAATGTTCTCCCCCCACCCACCGATAGTTCTTCCAACCTCTTGTTGCAAACAGATATCGAACTTGCTTGTTCTTACAGAAAGTTCTTCCAGTATTCCACAATAACACATTGCTGGCAAATGCATCTGAATAACTAAGAGATTTCAAAAACAAGCACACCAAAAAAGTCATTAAATACCCAGAGCTTTAAAGAACACAAAGGTCTGTATTTGTTGTCTAATGTACAAAGCACCAGACTTCTCTGGACTGAAATGTTAAATTACTTAGTCCTCAGAGGCAATCTTTTAAAAAAGCAATCCACTGCTCTCAGGAGTATCTTTGAACGGCCCTGATGAAAGGTCAGGCACCTTGCCCCCAAAGCAATGCATGAATCCTCATCTGACCGCAAGTGATGCAGAGAGCATGCAACAGACAAGCGAGATGTGACCAAGGAGCCATCTTCAATTTATTCTCCCTCGCTCTGTGTTGCTTTCTCTTGGTTGAACGGCCTGCAGTCAGCTTTTATAAGCATCCAAGAACTTCCTTGGAAGCTACATTTTCTGCCTCACCTTAATGGAGAAGGTAGGCAAAAGTGGGAGAGTCTTCTTAAGCTAGAACAGAATTGCCATGTGTGCCTGTTAATGTGCGGTCATCATTTGACTTGTGCATTGTGAGGAGACAAGACAGTTATTAATAAATAGCATAGCACCCACTTTGGTGCGTTCTCTCTCTCTCTCTCTCTCTCTCTTTTCCCAAGCAGACTTAATGAAGCCAAGTTTGCAAATGAAACATAATTTCAAAGACAGGCGTGTTGTCGGAAGGTCTAGAGATGATGTATGCCTGTTCCTGCTCGTTAGCAGCTGTCTCTTTAATTACCGCAGATGCTAACGAGATGCTAACAGCATATGGTGACAGAAAGAGCAAGCACACTTTGCACCAAAGTAGAATTCATCGTAGCAGTGGCCAGCAGGGAAAGTGATAGTTGGACTGAGGTCATAGGACTTCTGTCCCTACCCTTTCCACTTGCATCTCCACTCTAGCCAGGTCTAAAAGGCTGCAGTATGGGATATGGAAGGATTCTAGGGGCCAGCTATGCAGCAGGACTGTGGGTCTGATCCAAAGACGATTGATGTCAAGGTCTGTCTCCTCTGGCATCGGTTTTCGGAGTGATGTCCTTCCTAATAATTTCTTTCATTAGTAACTATCGCGTCTCAACCTACTAATTTCCTTCTTTCCTGCTTCTGCATGCTACTTTCAGTCCCATTTAGTGGTAGGTACTTGTCTGTGCAAGATGGCAGATGGGTATCCTACTTTTGTTATTAAGCATTTCCTTTCATTTCTACACATATACTGTTATATCTCCCATATTTGGGATTTGAGCACTTTTTTTTGTCATCGTTGTTCCAGAAAGTCTGAACATAACATGATAGCACGTTGCACAACAATGCCGGATTGTGTTGTTTTTCTTATTAGAACAGGGAGCTGACTAGCCAATTATGTATTTGTGCTTTTGCATAATGGTAATATTAGGGGACACCCAAAGAAATTAACTAGGCAGTAAATGTAGAAGAAATAATGGGAAATGTTCAATTCATACATCTAATGATTAACTTGGGGATCTCATGGCTATGGAGTGTTGTAGAGGCTAATAGCATGACTTGATTGTTTCGGGTTTTTTAAAAAAGTAAGACAGATTCACAGAGGACAGTTGTTGGGCTAAATGTCAGGGGATTCAAATATATGCCCAGCTTGTCTATACACTTTATTCTGATGGAAGTTCAAAATGAAGAATTGAATAGAGACAATAGAATTGGTTTTTTAGCCTTTTTCAGGCTGCTTTAAGAGACTGCCCCTAAATGGACCTAAACAGTCTTGGACCAGGGTTCTTAAATGGCCACTGTGAAGCCTTCCAAGTTGGTTTTTTTTTTTTTTTTTTGCAGAGATTCTGCTCCAGAAGCTTCCACCTCCAGGGGTAAATAGCTAGGTACCAGAAATACGGTATTTTCTGCAGTGGCTCTTCAACTGTCACTCTTCAATCAGTCAATAATTCAGCATCTTCCCACCACCACTCATGAGATGTTATCCACCCACTACTTAAAAAAAAAACCTCTAGACAAAAATGATGTAGCTAATTATTTCCCAGTTTCCAATCTGCCATTTCTAGGCAAAACAATTGAGAGATCAGTAGCAGATCAACTCCAGGGATAATTCTTGTGCTCTGGAGGATTTTCAGGCTAGTTTCAGGTTGGGCTATGGGACAGAGATCACTCTAGTGGCTTTAGTTGATAACCTGAGACTAATTGTAGACAAAGGCTATGCTTCTTTGTTGCTCCTCTTGGATGTATCTGCAACCTTTGATACAGTACATCATGCCATCCTGTTGAGGTTTTTGGAGTCAGAAGTGGATATCAGACGATGTTCCTTGGACTGGTTTAAATTGTTCCTGATGGAACAGAATCAAAGGGTTGCTGTTGGAGACCAGATACTTTCAGTATGGGAATTATCTTGTGGGGTTTCACTGGATGCAATCGTATCCTCCATGTTATTCAATCTGTATGTAAAGTGTTACGATAAATTACTCATAGCTTTAGAACTGGATGTCATCAATATGTGGATGAGACTAAGCTCTGTCATTATCCAAATCCCCGGGGTGATGTGGTAGAGGTTTTGAGTGACTGTCTAACTGCTGTGGTCAGATGGCTGCACAAATTGAAACTGAACCCAGACAAGATGGACGTGATGCTGGTTGGGAAAGTGAAGATCCTAAAAGACTTTGGCTCCCCACTTTTGATGGGGTCAGTTGATCCTTGCTGACTCTGTAAAGTGCCTGGGGGTTATAATGGATCCAGCACTGTTGCTAGAGATGCAAGTTAATTCAGCCACAAAAAAGGCCGTCTTCTAATTCAGTCTGTCTCAGAAGATGGGACTCTACTTTGACATGGCTGATCTTGCTACCTGGATCCATGGCATGGTAACATTGAGATTAGACTATTGTAATGCACTCTGTCTACATATGTCTTTCCTCAAAGTCAACTTGGTGCAGAATGCCGCAGCTCAATTATTATCAGGAGCTAATAGAATATGCATATTACTCCCATTCTGCAGTCACACCATTGGCTGTGCATCAGTTACCGGGCCCAGTTCAAGGTATTCGCTATCACTTACAAAGTTCTTCATGGTCTTGTTCCCTCATAGCTATGGGACTCCCTTTCTCCCTATGTACAGCTACATCAGCTTTATTCATCTGAATGAAGTACCACCCTGAAAACGTGCGAAATCATCAACTATCCACACATGCACATTCTCTGTTGTGGCCCCCACCTTGGGAAATGGCCTGCCTGATGACGTTAGGAAGGCTCCCACTCTCCTGGCTTTTCACAAACTATACTAAACCTAATTATTCAGGAGAGGAGGAGGGCTGTACTGTATCGAAATAGTTCAGAGAGATACTTTGAAAAAGGATTATGGACTGCACACTTTACTATGCTCCCCGCTCTCGATGGAGTGCCACTTACACCGGTGTCGAGAGTGAGGAGCCTGGGGGTGGTCCTGGATGCTTCCTTGTCTATGGAGGCACAGGTCGCAGCGGTTGTTCGATCGTCATTTTTCTATCTAAGACAGGCTCGACAACTTGTCCCCTACTTATCAACCCATGACCTTACGACAGTGATCCAGGCAATGGTCACCTCCAGATTAGACTACTGCAACTCGCTCTACGCAGGGCTTCCTTTGGGCTTGATCCGGAAACTGCAACTGGTTCAGAATGCAGCTGCACAAGTGATTGCCAGAGCACCAATCATGGCTCATATAACACCTATCCTCCGTCATCTGCACTGGTTACCGGTTGAGTACTGGGTCCGGTTCAAGGTTTTGGTGTTGACCTATAAAGCCCTATGCGGACTGGGCCCAGCATACCTTTGGGACCGCCTCTCCCCATATGTTCCCCGGAGGTAGCTTCGATCAGCCACTAAGCACTTGCTGATGGTCCCTGGCCCCAGAGAGGTCCGCCTGGCCTCTACCAGAGCCAGGGCCTTTTCGGTCCTGGCTCCAACCAGGTGGAACTCTCTGTCTGAGGAAACTAGGGCCCAGCAGGATTTGTTATCTTTCCGCTGGGCCTGCAAGACGGAGATGTTCCGCCAGGCATTTGGTGGGGGCTAGGCTGTCCTCTCGCCGGCCATACCACTGAAGACCTTCCACCACCCATGCAAGAAAATGCTGTATTTTAATATTTCATACCTGACAATTTTCATTGTTTTGATATAATGTTTTAATGTTTTTATAATGTTTTTACTGTTTTAAACTGTTGTTAAACCGCCCTGAGCCCATCTGACGAGGAGGGTGGTTTAGAAATGTGATAAAATAAATAAATACTACTGTTTACTGACTGTTGCTGTAATCTATTGCATTGTTAATAGGATGTTTCAGCCATAGTTCATACTGACGTACACTATGTAATCTGCCTTGAGTCTCACTGAGAAAGGCTGACTAAACATAATGCAAATAAAATAAAACTGTGGCACTCTCTCTTTGCAGTTACCCTTTAGGTATCATTTGCTACAATATTGAAGTCACTTTTCTGGGATCAAGTCACACTGCATAACATGAGTCTTAACAGAGTATATCTGCTTAGGGTTGCTCCAATAGTCTTTTTCTATTCATCATTAACTCTTTTTAATTCACCCAGGCTTTGGGGTAATTTTAGATGTATTTGGATGGGATGAGCTGTGCTATTGCTAACTTTAGTTTTTAATCCATCTTGTTACTGTTTTCTTGTTGATTGATTTTTTAAAAAAAATTGTGAAAACCACTTCTAAAAATAATTGGTTGAGCTGCGAGTTTTAATTCTTTCAGCTATGTGGTCCATGAATTTGACTCATTAATAGGTAAAATTGAACACAAAGGATCAAACTGATTGTTTGTGGAAAATCCCATAACTCAATCCAAATCCACACTGAAAGCTAGTTGGTTGTACACCTTGATTGTACATTTTGCCTTCCCATCGTTCTCTGTGAGCTCCCCACCACAATGCCTTAAGTGTCTTCTTCTGCTGCTGCTCAAGGGAGCTTTGCCTTTGAAAAGAAGTCAAGGGATTTTCAGTTAACCCACTTGAATTTATCAAGTCCACACATAATTTTTCAGGCTTTATACCTATACTGCTAAGGTATACAGTGTTAATGATAGGTGACACACATTCTGATAGAAGGGGGGAAATAGCTGGAACAATCAGTTTATGACTCATATGCTACAAAAGAGGGTTTTTTCACAGAGGAAGGCGGGGGTAAATATCCAAAGAATTGTTATTCTAGATGAAATGAGAGTCTGTACCAATGCAAACAGAGCAGATTCCAAAGGCAATAAAAATTTTAGTCACTGGCCAAAGCTTGATCTTGTGACAACAGTGGTCGCTTCTGTGTATGCATTAGAACCGCCCCACCACCCGCAGCAAATGCTTTCCAAAACAGATACTGTTGTGTGCCAAGGATTCCGTTTATTAGATACAGTCTCTGATGCACGTTTAATTCAGAAGCGCAAGAACAGCCAACTCTCACTTTCAGTTCCATCTATCCTTCATCGGTCTTTCAAAATGGGCTGTTGGGTATTATATCTGAAGTTCTCTCATTTCTTGCTTCCTTCTCCAGGAGTGTGCAGGTGAGCCTCTATTCATGCTTTACTGTGCCATCAAACAGCAGATGGAGAAGGGGCCCATTGATGCCATCACAGGGGAAGCCCGCTATTCCTTAAGTGAAGACAAGCTCATCCGTCAGCAAATTGACTACAAAATGCTGGTTAGTGCAAGTGGGAGCCTCAACAAGGACTGGTTCTTGCCAGGATCCTCTAAGCGCAGCTGTTTAACAGGGTTGGTGTCCCATACACCTGGACTGGGTTGGGTGGAGGGAAAGGGGTAACATAGCAAGACAGGCAAGAAAACTGAGAATAGTTCAAACATTTTCTGATTTACCAACCAGCCCACAGCAGTGATACCCTCTGGATCCTTGGGAATGGATTTTGAACTTGAAACCAACTTTTCAAATGAGTATTTATTTATTTATTACTTCATTCATGTGCCACTTTTCTCCCCAGTGGGCACCCAGAGTGGCTTACAACATTCTCCCATTCTACATTTTGTTCTCACAACAACTCTACGAGGTAGATTAGGGTATGAGAGAAAGTGACTGGCCAAGGTCACCAGCGAGCTTCCATGACAGAGTGGGGATTTGAATCTGGGTCTCCCAGCTCCTAGTCTGACTCTGTAACCACTACATCACACGGATACACATATATACTGCTGACCCTGTAGCCTTTAGGTACATTCTCTGAATAGCCTTGTTGAGAAACCCCACGATGTCCCAATTTTGAGGAATTACTGCAAAGGACATGCTAACGTTGCTTTAGCCACGGCAATCTGAATGAAGCCTCTATGATTCGAGTCAGTGTTCCTTCGATGTATGAGCCTTGTGGGCAAGGTACGTGCCATGGCTATTACATTGTGCCATGTCTGTGAACTTTCCACAGCACTTGGCTGGCAACTGTTGGAGCCACCCATATGCTAACAGGCCCTCAGCTGGCTCTAGCCCGGGAATGTCTATGTTTATTGATTTAGAAAGGTGGGAGCAATAATCTGGTTTGGGCGCCATCTCAAGGAAAGGAGATTAGGAGCCTCCTGGATGAGACCAGAGGTCCATCTGGTCCGGCATCTTGTCTCACACAATGGCCAGCCAGGATGCTGTTGGAGTGCAAAGGTTCTGCTTCACAACCTTATGTTCCCTAGGGCTATTAGTCTAATTGTCAGGGAGGTAGAGCTGCTTTGAAGGCTGTGGGGATGCTGCCCTTTTCCTCTTTCACCTTCTTCTGCACCCCTTGCTATATAATCATTGTTTTATCTGGCCCATCCCTTCTCACAGGTACATTAACCCCTTTCTTTTGTGTAGACTCTGAACTGTGTGAACCCAGAGAATGAAAATGCTCCTGAGATCCCAGTCAAGGTCCTGAACTGTGATACCATCACACAAGTGAAAGAGAAGCTTCTGGATGCTGTGTACAAGGGAGTCCCCTACTCCCAGAGACCCAAAGCAGGAGACATGGATCTGGGTGAGCTGCAGAGGCAGAATTGCTTTCCTATTTTATCAGTGGTGACTAAGACTGAATGCTTGTGTGGGTGTGGGTGTGGGTGGGTTCGGGTGGGCGGTCAAGTCATTTCTGACTACGGCTTCCCTATGAATTAGTGACCTCCAAAACATAATCTCATTAACAGCCTTGCTGAGATCTTACAAACTGGAGGCTGTGGCTTCCTTTATTGAGTCCAGCTGTCTTCCACTTTTCCTAGCATTATTGTCTTTTCCAGTGAGTCTTGTCTTCTCATGATTTGACCAAAGTGCAATAGCCCCAGTTTTGCCATTTTAGCTTCTAGGGAGAATTGAAGCTTGATTTGATCTAGAACCCATTTATTTGTCTCTCTGGAGTCTGGACATCCATGATCTCCGTAAAACTCTTTTCCAGCAGCACATTTCAAATGTATCAACTTTCTTCCTATCAGCTTGATTCATTGTTCAGTTCACACTACCAGTAGCTATTACAGTTGTCATGTAATCAGTATATCACATGACCTTCCATTCCATAATTTGCCTGCCTTTATGAAATAGGCTTGTTAAAAGGTGTCTGCCAGATGATGGTAATGTCAGACTACTAACAATGAACAATTGTAGCCATCAAATGGAAGACATGATTGTGTGAATCCACTCTCACAAGCAAAATATCAGAGGCCCAAATCACTATGGATGACTCTAGAAGAGCTTGCTCGCTTATTTATTTATTTATAGTTCGCCTTATTCACTGAGACTCAAGGCAGATTACATTGAGTGAAATTAGTACAGTCAATTTCAGGGACACGTCAACAAACAGTGCAATGGGGTTTATTAATGTGAATTTGCAAAGACATAACATTAGCAGGATCATACTTAAAGCAACAGATAGTACATTGTAGCACATACTTAAAGCCACAGATAGTACATAAGGCAACAGATAGATGTGCAGTGCCAAAATTATGCCTCCTTGGCCCTGAGGGAGGAAGATATATGATCCGATACACTTCTTCCTATTGTTAGCGTACTGTTAGATACACTTCTTCCTATTGTTAGCATACTGTTAGATTGGTGCTTATTGTGTGAAGCTGCCTTTAAAGATTGTCTGAAACATTCAGTTGATTCAGACCACCACAGCAAGATTGGTGCAGACTAATAGAATCACATTGGAATTTGCATCCGGGCGATGAAAGCCTTGATTAGTTTAACCATGCCTTGTTTTAGCATTTTTATGATAATCATTTTTAACTGGCATATGCCACTATTTTGTATATATTTTATCTTTCATGATTTTATCTATAAAAGTTGCTGTTGCTTTCAATATGGAAACTGTCTCATAAGCTATAACCAAGAGTAATTTTAAAAAAATGAATAAATAGTGTAGTTCAAAATATGAAGTGCATAATACCTTCATCAGCCAGCTCTGGTGTAGTATTCTGGTGCTCTTAAGAGCTATCTGAGGATCAAATTACATATGACAGAGGCAGAACTGTTTGCTTCAGCAATACTAAGGCAGGATTCCTTATACACAGATTCACCCATATTTCCCAGATGACAATAATCTCAAAGCAGAGGGCCAAAGGCCTTTGTCAGAAGAACCTAGAGAAGAATACAGACTTCAGCAAGGAAACTAGGCTATGGCATTAAGGAAAATCTCCACCTCTGAGAAAGCCCACACTTAAAAGACAGCTAAACATCTATTATAGTGACCTCTTAATCTCAAATGACATATGTTGGTGGCCAACACCTTTTTTAAAAAAGGAGAAGCTGAACCGAATAGCGAATGTGGCATGCAGATTGGGGTGGGTACCCTTCCTTTGCCTATAGTATATTCTATATTCTGTATCCTCTGTCCTACCACTTTTTTCTTCACTTTGGCTTCAGTATCAGAAGTGAGCCCAAATGTAATAAAAGGCTATAAGGAGGTAAGCAATAGTCAGGGAGGATTCAGCTCTGTGGCCCTTTTGTTCTAAAAAAGTCAGGCCCTTATCCTCTGCTTTAGTTGCAATTGGGAAAGACCTTGGTTTAAAAAGAAAGATATGTGGTTGCCAAATGTCATTTGAGTTTTAGATTGTAAACAAGGTCATTCTTCAGCCTTCCTCAGAGAGAAAACATTCTTAAAGTGTCCATGACACATTAAATGCTATCTCAGCATTTAATGGTTCACAGTGTAATATTAGAGGGAACAAGTTTCTGTGAGGTGGGGATATTTTCTAGTGCTGTGGGAGTCACCAGATTGAGTTGGGAAACCGAACAGTGGTGTCCAAGAATGGCGACATCCCATTTTTCCAAGCAGAGCACAGAAAAGACACATCAGCTATACTATATCCAAAAGTATGGCCAGTCTTCTTTCAGCAGTTACTGTTAGCCACAGCTGCTCACAACAAGATGACTGAGGGTTTAAAGCGGGGTGTGGCTTTTAAAAATTGCTTGTGCCACGCCTCATTCACATGCTTCTCCATGCCTTTCATTCTGTGATCTATCCAAAGTGAGCACGATTCCCAGTGACCCCATGCCCTTCTCTTCCATCGGTGCAGAGTGGCGGCAGGGCAGGATGGCTCGGATAATACTGCAGGATGAAGATGTCACCACTAAAATTGACAACGACTGGAAAAGGCTCAACACTCTTGCCCATTATCAGGTGTGGTTGCCCACTGGGCTTAGCCATAGAGACATGGCAGAAGAAAGTTGGCATCTAAGTGTAAGGTTTACTTAGCTTGGATGCTTCTTATGTACAGTGTGCAAGACAGGCTTTACAGAGAGTCCTTGTTGCTGCAGAGTGTGCATGGGGGAAGGGAGCTAGGCTAGATTTATGCTTGGGTATATTTTTATGTTTGTGCAAGTTACAAATCTGATAGTGAGATTTAAATCTTGAAAATCGTATGTTTTGGTTAAATGAAAGTGAAGTTTCTAGTCCTCAAGACATGTAAATATGACGTGACTGGTAAAGGCTAAGAAATCTGGGGAAGGCAACACTTTCAATGGCTGGGGTGGGGGGGAGCAGGAGAAACCAGTTCCCTGCAAAACTCCTTGTTTCATGGCTCCTTCAGTAGACAGTTTGGACTGGATGTAGGACATGTGAAGGCCCCCCCAAAGGAAACTTTGTCTCAGTGATATAGTTTCATCTCTCTGGTTTGACAAGATATATTGTGCCCTTCCATACTGAGAGTGGGCTGTCCAAGCAATTGGATGGGTGCCTTGGTCATTAAAGGAAAGAAACTGTTTCTATCTGACCCATTTTGTCTTGACATTCCTGAGTACTAGGAACCATTCTTGCTCCCAGGGCTTTTTTTCTGGGAAAAGAGGTGGTGGAACTCAGTGGGTTGCCCGCGGAGAAAATGGTCACATGGCTGGTGGCCCCGCCCCCTGATCTCCAGACAGAGGGGAGTTCAGATTGCCCTCCGTGCTGCTCAGCGGCGCAGAGGTCAATCTAAACTCCCCTCTGTCTGGAGATCAGGGGGCGGGGCCACCAGCCATGTGACCATTTTCAAGAGGTTCTGGAACTCCGTTCCCCCTGAAAAAAAGCCCTGCTTGCTCCTAATATTAGAAACGTATGAAACGCTTTGGGCATGTACTTGAGATGCCTTTATGTAGATAATTATCTTACCACACTTTAAGGACACTTCTGTAAGCAACAAACAAAGCAATCAATTTGTCCCACACTTTCAGTGGAGGCTGTGTGTGATTTTATTTATGTATTTACATTATTTATAGTCTGCCTTTCTCACTGAGGCTCAAGGCAGATTACACAGTGTGAGTTAGAACAGTCAGTTTCAAGGACATTTCAGTACACAATGTAATAGAATACATAAACAAAACACAACTTTGCAATAGAAAAGAGCAAGAGTCCAGTAGCACCTGTAAGACTAATAACAAATTTTGTTAGTCTTATAGGTGCTACTGGACTCTTGCTCTATTCTACTGCTACAAACAGACTAACAGGGCTACCCATCCACAGCTTTGCAAGGATTTAAAACCAGCAGAAATCCAATACAGTGCATTTTAAGCATTGTTACACTTGTGAATGTACAACCAGAACAGTAATTACAGCAAAATAAGGAATCCATAATTAAAGGATATAGTCTTAGATATGAATCCAAATTCATTTGGGGGAATCCTTTGAATGAATGGATAAAAATGCAACAAAAAAGTAAGAAAAGTATAAAAATAAATCAAAAATTTAGAAAATTAGGTTGTAGTTTTTTGAAAAATCTATTTGTAAAGAAATTCTTGACAGGCTGGTTGTTTGTATATTTTATTTGTAATTTTTGCTAAATTAAAAGAGTACAAAGAATACCCTTCGTCTTGGTGGGTTTTCAGGGAATATCTTCCACATCACCTACGTCCAGATCCTTTAACTGGAGATCTTGAGGATTGAACCTGGGGCCTTCTGCATGCCATGCCGATGCTCTACCACTGAGCCATGGCTCCTCTACCTTCCCATGCAATAAGTAGTATTCTTGAACTTCTGAGAGAGCACTGTACTGCTTGTGGGTTCTGGAAAAAACTTCCTGTATGAAAATAGGATGTGGAGTGTGAGGCATTGAAGGAGTAACAATGTGAAAAAGTTGCAGATAGGCCTTTGGAATAAACCTGTTTTTCTCAGAGAAGTCTAATGAGGTCAGATCATTCAGAGGTGATAATAATACATGCTCTCCAGCTTTATCATTCTAATGCAGGGACCCCAGAGACATTGAATAAGCAATTGAAATGTGATTTCATCTTACCTTACTTTCAAATGTGTGGTTGGGATGAGGGGCAAGGGTAGCAGATCTCAAAAGTGACTTCAGTTTTGTTCTTGGTTATGTTCCTTGAAGGTGACAGACGGTTCATGTGTAGCACTGGTGCCCAAGCAGAATTCAGCCTACAATATTTCCAATTCCTCCACCTTTACCAAGTCGCTCAGTAGATATGGTGAGTAAGGGAGAACACATCATTTCCTGCTTTCTGTTTACAATTGAGGGACAGTGTGGAATATAGGAATCAGAGAGCACTCCCAAGCAAAGGCACACCAGAAGAAGTGCAGGCTGACTTTTCAATTGCCCTTGTGGTGTCTTCGCATCAGCTGGGCAACCTTTCAACATACCCGCCGTTTTAGGGATTATGCTGCTGATTCAAATTCTCATCTAACTACCTGTTAGCCTGCTTTATTCTGGTTAATTACACTTAAGTAATGTGTAATTTTTCATTAAGGTCTCCTCATTCAATTCATTGATGAATAAGATAATCTTGCAAGATCAGAGTTGATTGAAATAAGCATGCTATGTATATATATATAGTAGGAAATCGGTTGCAAGCCCCGTAAAATGAGTATTCTGAGAAGAAAAAGCTACAACATTTCAAAATAGATATGGGATTGTGAAGCATTTTAGTGTGTATTTTTAAACGATACATGGTCTGAATTAATGCAAATTTAAAGATATGTTATCTTGTAACCTTGGTTTGCTTTTGAAATGGCTTAGGGGAGGGAGGATGGCAAGTTTCATAGGTAGCAGGAATATCTGGCTGGAGAAGAAATTTAAATACTTTGAAGAAGAATTTCCTTTTAAAAACAAAACACAGGCAGTAAAAGAAAGCAGAGAAAGATGTGTGTATAGTTGAAAATTGCTGATATGACAAGCATACCAGGTTGATGCCTTGCAGGAACACACAGAGAAGAGTATGGCATTGCCCATACTGCCCTGTAGTGATATTAATCCCTAAAATTAAAAGTTGTAGGTGTTGTTCATAATGTGACAATACTCAACTGTTTGGTTTGTAGTGAACTCTACCCATGGCATGGGTAGCTGGGCAAGCCTTAGACGATAACCAGTTTAGCTCACCCTTCATCTGCCGGCAGCAAAAGGTTCAGTGATCCCCTAGTCACAAAACCATTCCATTTATGAACTTTTGTTGGCAGATTCTAGAGTGTAGCCCAACGCATGACATATACTCAACCATGGTATGACAGGCATTGTTCCAGGCAAAGTGAGATAGAGGGAGGACCGGTTACGGTGAGAGTTAGCAAAGGAGGGAGAGGTGGTTCCCATTGCATGTGGTTTCCTCACAGAGAGTATGCTCCGGACAGCCAGCAGCCCTGATAGTCTTCGTTCCCGGACCCCCATGATCACTCCTGACCTGGAAAGCGGCACCAAGCTGTGGCATCTGGTGAAGAATCATGATCACATGGATCAACGAGAAGGTGATCGGGGCAGCAAGATGGTCTCAGAAATCTACTTGACCCGACTGCTAGCCACCAAGGTAAATCAGAAAGAAGGGCAGGCTTCCTAGGTACACTCCAGGTTTGGGACAGAAGTACAGATTATACATATTATAAATCTTCAGAGAATATATGGGGATGCTTGTTCTGACATTCCTTCAGATTAACACCAGTACAAGAGTTCACAGTTTTTACAGAAACCATTTCATTTCCCCTGATTCCAGTTGCCACCACCATAGGGTTGCAAAACTCATTAGAATCTATGTTGCATTAGAGAATCTGATCCCTGTGTTTCAGCCACCTACATCACCCACTTGCGGTATTTTTCTGCCTAGAGGAAAATTATTATTTTATATCTTTCTCTCCCCTCACCCTGTTCTCTGTGTATGTATAAAACAATTAAATGTTAGGATTTCAGTGATACCAGATTGAAGTTATTTATAAACAACATGAACATATCTCTCTTGTGAGTTATCACTGTTAAGAAGTTACTCACAAAAACCAATCATTTTTATAGTTATAGTGCATAGCAAAACTCCCATGTTCCCTATGTTAAAAGCAAAAGGCAATACCCAAACCCACCCTTAGAGAAAGTTCCCAACATTTGGGAAAATTCTATGAAAAAACAAGACAGATTCCGAGCGTTTGCAGTCTGTGTAAAGCTGAGCCAGAGCTTTCCTAGATTCTGTTGAGCTGGAAGCGAGCCTTTCCCCTCTCTGTTCCCCAACACCCAGGTATGGAGCAGAACGCAGCAGGTGAAGTTTTGCCCATCTCCATGATGGGAAAGCTTCTCCAGTAAACTTCTCTGTCTTCTTTCGCAACATTTAAAGGTGCAGGAGCTCTACAGGGACAAACAGAGAAGAAACTTTTTTCTCTAACTAATTCAAATGAGTGTTTTTGAGAAGATCTATACTACTTCTCCCCACAGCCAGTACACATTTGCCCTCACCTCACATGGACAAAAGCACACGCAAATGAGAGTCTCTGCCAGCAACATCATGAGTATAGTCACAAGAAAGCCATGGCACTGATCTGAACCTGAATAGAAAAAAACCAGGAAATATGCCGTAGCAATGTGGGGGAAATGATATCTCCCTGTCTAGTCTTCTCATAGTCACAGCAATTGGGATGGTATCTTTTCTTGATTTCATTTTCTCTTCCACATACCCCTTAGAGGGGAAGGGAAAACAGTATAAGGGTTTTTTTTTGTTTTCCTCTAATTGGTCAAAATATTCAGAGAAGCCTCCTCCTTGCATGTGCTCATTCTGCACAGCCCAGCCCAGCTACACTCCAACCCCCTGACAAATGCACAAGTAAACAAAACCAGACTCTAGTCCCCCTCTGCCACTCCCCTCAAGACATCTGAGAGGGGGAAACAAGAAATGAGAAAGGTCTGTGCCCTGGTTTCCACAGCAGCAGCTGTAAGGAGTCTTGGGGAAAATTTCAACCTTCACTCACATGTTCTTCCCCCTGGAATTCTCCTGCAGTTTCTGCACTCAAACAGTAGGCAGGCAAGGCAGGGAGGAAGTTTATTCTGGCTTGGACAGTGAGTGATTAGGTGGAATAGGCAGCTTGTGTCTTCAGAGTGGTCTACGTTTGTGGAGCAGTTCTGAATCTGTGTCATGCTTTAGATAGTGGTGATGACAGAAGAAAATCCTCAGCTGGAGCTTTAAATTCCTGTCTTTGTTCTGACCCTTTTAAACAATCAGGCAGAGAGCTATAAAACACCCAACCTGGAAGCCTTTCCTGGGTGACTAGTAATCCTAATCGACCCAGTCAGTATTCTCTACCACCTCGCCCCAACCCCCAATCTACAGCAACAAGAGACGCCTTGGGATGCTGGGGAGTTGATGATCTGGACCCAGTGGCAGGAGGATCCCATGGCCTTCCAGCACTCAGGATGTGCTGAGTGGCCTGGCTTCTCTCCTTCCATCTCCTCCCCTAACTAAGCAAAAACCCTATTTACATCTGTCCAAGAAAGCAGCTGCAAAGACTAGTTTTGCATCCTAGCTGTTGACGAAGCAAAACTGAGTCCCAGTCTCCGGTTGCTGCAATCACTGATTTCCCCTGTGCTCATTGTTCATACGCTTGATAGACGCCCTCATTTTACCAGCACTCTGCATCAGCAAAAGCAGAGGCAAGGGAGTTTTAAAAGTCCAATGGCTTAGGACTACTCGTGCTGTGTAATTGCTGCACTAGTATCTGATGTAAATCAAATGGTCAATAATACAAGATTTGTGCAAAAGCAAACAGAAATGATATTGTCACATTCCAAGAGCTGAACAAAATCCCACACTAATTGCAGGAGCTGGCATGCAAAGGGGCATGACGGAATCTCTCTTCAATGTTATACCCAAACCAAATCATAAATTGTGGTAATCTGCTGGAGCAATTAATTATCTCGCTCCTGGTTGGCTGCTGTGTCACTGCTATTTAGCTCAGTGCAGTTTGAGCACAAACCTTGACCATTCAGATATATTTCTAGCTTCATATGTTTAACACATTTTATACTTCAGTGGTTATAATTCTGCATGGGATGTCAGGATGGTAGCACTGCATGTTTATCTTTCCTAGGAAGAACTCACTCTTCAGCAAGCCTAGCACAGGATTCATCTGGAAAGGGGTTGCCTTGTAGTCATCTCTTTCTCCCTCTCCCTTTCTCTCCCTCCCTCTCTGTGGAACAGAAAATTCAAAAGATCCTCTGATCACTTTCACAGTGTAGAAATCAGTGGCACTTCATCATCATGTGCAAGTTTTGAGGTGGCAATTTGTGAATAGCTGTCATGGCACATACTAACTTCCTAACTTCCAGCCCTGATTCTGTCATGCCCATAGACGGTTGGCCCCTGCCTGTAAAATTAGGGAGGCTGTCTTGAGTATTTAGGCTGGTTTATTCACGTTAGGTTGATTTGTTTTGGTATAGGACACAATTAAAGAGGCACTGACAAAATGATGAAAATGTATCTACCTCAGGGTTGTTCTTTAAGATGGGTAATAAAAAAAAATGGGTATTATTCAGATTCCAGTATCTGGAATACCATATATATTTGGTATTCCCAGTATTTGGATTCAAAAGTATCGGTATAGTGTTTGGATTTGGGTTTTATTTAGAACTATATTCGGCTTCATTATTCCCTATGAGGAAATCTTTCTGGGGGACTGGAGGGGCCATTTCCCAAGCAAATTACACCAAATTTGCAGGGAACCTTTTGCTACTTGTCCACTAAAGATGCCCCCCAGGTTTTAAGTGAATTGGGACAGAGAGGCCAGTTCTACTGGCCCCGGAATAAGCTGCTCCCCAGCTACTCTCCATTGTTTCCTCGGGGGGGGGGGGGGGCGAAATCCAAGGCTTTCTGCAGGACACAGGAAGCCTTAGCGAAACACACACCAGCAACCAATGACCAAAAGCTTTACAATGCAAACAGAACCAACAAAGCCCAATAGAATTGATGTCAGAACTGATATATATTTGGCTTGGGAATACCAAATCACAAACTTCTTAGAATGGGTCCCCTGAAGGGCAGATTACACAGATATAGACCGCTCATATTTCTTGTTGACTGATGTGCAAATTAGTCTTCTGTGAAGCTCCATAGTTTGTCCTGCAGCACATACCGTTGTACGTGCTTTATCTACCATTTTTATGGAAGATGTTTTCTCAATACATTTTAAATTGTTCTGCAAATCACAATAAAGGGCCTATATGGCTTTAATTGATGTCCATTGATGACATCTCACTCCCTTGCTTTAGAGAATGAACTTCCTGGTCTTTAACGTTAGTGAGATCCTTACCCTTTCCTTGCAGGCACTGCCCCTGATTGCGTGCTGCTGTTCTGTCCACGTTCACTGAGCAAATGTTGTCTCTCTCTTGTGTGTAGGGGACCTTGCAGAAGTTTGTCGATGACCTGTTTGAGACTATCTTCAGCACGGCCCACCGAGGGAGTGCCTTGCCCTTGGCCATCAAGTACATGTTTGACTTCTTGGACGAACAAGCCGATAAGCACCAGATCAATGATTATGATGTCAGGCATACCTGGAAGAGTAACTGGTTAGTGGGGAAGATGAGATATTGGGGTATTTATCAAGGAATTGTTATGCTCAGGAACATGTTTCAGTCACCTTTGTTCCAACATATGTTAATGTTTTCAAGCTTTCTCACACAGTTGCACCAGGTTTCATTAGAAAGCAGGTCACGTTGCCTCTATCATATGGAAACCTGAAGTTCCTACTCACGTTTCAATATTTTCCATGGCAAGTGGAGCCTCATAAATGCATTTAGCACAAAACAAGTTTCAGCTGTTCCATCTAATAGTGACACATTTGACCAGATTTTTTTGCGGCTTAATCTTTTTGCTGGCATTTTCAAGAATGGGCACTTCATCAATGCAAAATTGGGTATCCACTGACCAAAGGTTTGATGAACATAAGAAAATAATCTTACATGACTGCATTTCATATTAAAGTGCCTTACCCTTGTGTGGATAATGAAAGGAGTGCAACAGGGCCGCCTAGAGACAAAGTCTGTCTCTTCAAGAGCTTCCAAGAGAAGAAAAATATGACTTGGTCAATTAACCAAGTGAAAAAAAAGATGCTCCAAATGGCCTGATGTGGGCTGGAAATGCCCCACTCATCGTGGAATGTTAAGAAAAGCCAAATGGCAGTTTAAAAAAAGGGGGGGGGGGAAGGGAAATTATCCTGCTCAAACCCATGAATGAATCCTGAGGGGGAGGTCTTGAGGGGTGGGATGGGATTTTTTATGGTTCTTCCCCATCTGCAGTTCCTCATGGACCCTCAGCTTGTTACTTCTTCAAATTGTGGTGGGGAATTTTGCTTCAATCCATATCTAAGTACAAGGCAGGAAGCTTAGCATGTATCATCCGTATGCTTTTTTTGCACGGCGCTAGACCGAGAGCCACAGGATCAGTCTTGCTATCCATTGGTAAGAAAACATAGGGGATTTGTGCAACCTCAGTGAGTAGTGACATGGGGGTAAATGCTCTGCTGTAGGTAGGGCTTTCATTTCTTTCCCCTCTGGGCTCTTCCTTTCTGCCGCTTTGCTGATTTCATCGCTCAGATCCTCTCACCATTACTGGGGATGAGAACATCTCTGGCATTTGTTAAATGGCAGCCAAATTGCTTTTGTATAGTTCAGTAACTGTCAGTAATTAGCAGGGCAGAAAAAGAAACATTTTTAAATGGAGATATGAGAGCATGGAGACACTTCGAACTGATTTATCACTCTGCTTTCTATATTAAAGGAAGGAACGTTACTGGGAGGGGAAAGACCTGGTGGGGGGGCTGAATTCCAGTGATGCCTGGATTCCAATTCCACAGAGCCTCGGCAGGCAGGCTCCTGCATACTAATACCCACACTTATTTCAGGGTGCTAATTCAATATGTAGAGTTAATTTCATGAGATAGTTTCTTCGAAATTAAAATAAGTATGCACCGCCTGCACCCGCATTACAAGACTGGAGGGAGGGGGGCGGGGTATGCTTTCATTTGGCATCTGTGACAATTGTATTTGTGAGGACCAAAGCTCTGTTAAGCTCTGTTTGAGATAGTAACTCTATCTGAGCTGTTCTTTAAACTACACATGGAGGTTCACAGTACTGAATCTTTCTTCGCACCACAATTCTTTCTGCATTGAAAACTAGATGTGAGGGAGAAAGGTTCTAGCCTACTATATTTTTATTTACTAAAACATTTGTATGTTTTCTCTATGGCTCAAGGCAGCTTACAGTATGTAGTTAAAACATGAAACAATGATAAACCCCCAGATTACCTATGCCTAATAAAGCTTAGTGCAATCTAATAAAATGGAGTAAAAGCATTTTACCTGTGGAGAAATCTACCTATGTCAGAATCTTTCTTCGTTAGAACTAGGCTCAAGAAATGTGAGGAATTTGGACAGCAGTTCAAAGAACCTTTATACTGGGGCAGGTTTCTAAGACCTAATTATAGTGGCAATTTGCAAGCTGAGGTAAAAACAATTTGAGCTTTCCCCATCGCTTCGCAGGATCTCAGACTTCCAGGGAGAAGTGTTGTTGACACTTCACAGTTGACCATATAAGAGTGAAACAAGAGAATGAGCGGCTCCTGGCAATCTCATGCCCATTTGTGTTGTATGGATTGTGAACCTGACCCCCCGCCCCGGGTCAGGTTGGCTTTGGCTAGATGTACACATGATGTGTAATAAATTGGGAATTAGGTGGTAGAATGAACTGTACCAACTCTGACTATAGATGAGAGGTAACACTTCTCTTCCCTCCACACATTTTTTAAAAAATTCTCTGCAAACACAAAACTAGCTCATAGAATCATAGAGTTTGAAGGGGCCATACAGACCATCTAGTCCAAGCCCCTGCCCAGTGCAGGATCAGCCTGAAGCATCTCTGACAAATATTCATCCAGCCTCTTCTTGAAAACTCTCAGTAAGGGGGAGCTCACCACCTTCCTAGGCAGCTGATTCCACTTTGAACTACTCTGACCATGAAAAAGCTTTTCCTAATATCCAGCTTCCTAATATACATGCACCTTTGTGCATGTAATTTAAGCCCATTGCTTCGGGTCCTACCCTCTGCTGCCAACTGGAACAGCTCCTTGCTGTCCTCCAAATGACAGCCTATCAAATATTTAAAGAAAGCAATCGTGTCCCCCTTCAATCTCCTCCAAACTAAACGTTCCCAAGGCCCTCAGCCTTTCCTCGTAGGGCTCAGTCTCCAGACCCCTAATCATCCTCGTCGCTCGCCTCTGCACCCTCGCGATTTTGTCCACATCCTTTTTGAAGCGAGGCCTCCAGAACTGCACACAATACTCCAGGTGTGGCCTGACCAAGGCAGTATAGAGAGGGGCTATGACCTCCTGCAATTTCGACGCTATGGCCCCTTTGATACAACCCAAGATTGAATTAGCCTTTTTTGCCACCGCATCACACTGACTGCTCGTATTTAGTGTACAGTCCACTCTTACCCCAAGATCCCTTTCACATATACTGCTGCCCAGAAGTGTATCCCCCATCCAGTATTTGTGCTTCCCATTTTTGTGGCCCAGATGTAATACTGTGCACTTGTCTTTGTTGAATTGCATCCTATTCACAGCTGCCCACTTCTCCAGAGTATTCAGGTCTTGTTGAATTTTAATTCTATCTTCTTGGGTGTTTGCTACTCCTCCCATTGAGAATAAAGGCTATTGTCCTGTCCTTTGTTTGATATGCTGGTTTTCAGTTTGCAGGGCATTTTAATATAGGAGAGCATTCAGAAATGTGTTCCCTCATTTGCAGTCCACTCTTCCATCTCAACATTTTGCCTCCTCATGCTGCCTTATGTGTAGGCAGGTCTTATTCAAGAGAGAGGCAAGTCCTGGGCTGAAATGGGATCAGGAAGAAGTCTTCTACTCTTGCAGCGATAGCTCCAGCTCCTATGGTCACATCCTTAGAACCACAGGTTCTGGAATCATAGGCTCTATTTCTAAAGGACTGATGGAGGGATGTATGCACATGCATTCAGCATGTGTGGTAAATGGTAAACACTTAAAGAATGCTGCCTTTACCAGTACTTGTGTAGAAGAGCAGTAGCAAATGACAGACATTCTTGACATGTACTAGTACATTCCAAGGTTAACTTGAGTGCTGTTGGTAAATGGCCTTGTTATAATTTCCATTGTAAAATGCCCATTTGCTCACTGGTATTTCATTCTGACCCTGGAATGATCAGGTCAAGAGACCTGCCAAGCTGTGTTTCCATGAGCATTAATTATTACTGTTTTTGAGGATGCCTGCCCTATTTTCTGGGTTTCTGACTACCTAAAGGTTATTGCCAGGGGCCCTGATTATATCTACTAAGAATGTGTTTTTGCAACCTGACCTTCTCTTTTCTTTTCCTTTGCAGTCTACCTCTGCGTTTTTGGGTGAATGTGATTAAGAACCCCCAATTTGTGTTTGACATTCATAAGAACAGTATTACTGATGCCTGCCTATCAGTGGTGGCTCAGACATTCATGGACTCCTGCTCAACTTCTGAGCACAAGCTAGGGAAAGACTCTCCCTCCAACAAACTACTGTATGCCAAGGACATCCCCAACTACAAAAGCTGGGTAGAAAGGTGAGTGGTTTCAGCCGTGGAGGAAACTAGCTTGAAAGATGCAGCTAGAAGGAGTGTGACTTTTATAGGATGGCTACAGAGCACAGTAAAGATGGATGCCCTTTTAAGAAGAGCCTTCCCGGATTCGAGGGTGAAGAAATCTCACTAGCCATTTGCAAGCAACAGATCTTTCCACACATGCACCCCAGTGCAAGGACCATTGCTCTTAATCCCTGTAATAAGCAAGAGCCTAACTAAAAGATACTTGGTTCCCAGATTTGACCTGGATTCTGCCAAGCAGATGTGAGCTGGGAGTCCCAGTTGAAATTTAGATCCTCAGGTGCATGAAGGCCAGTTCAGATTGGGATTACTGCTCATGGGAAGTGAGGCTTTACCCAAGCCCCACCCACACACCAATTTCCCAATTTGAAATGGCCTGTCAGCTGCTTTTTTCCATGGTGGGGAAACTTACTTGTGCTGATGGGCTACGTGTGTACCAATTCATGATCTGGAAATTTCCCCAGTGGGGGAAATAGCCGTTTCCCCAAGTTGGTTTTCAGTTGAGGAATCTGTGAGTGTGGGTGAGATTTAAGCCCCCTCTCCCTACACTCGGTGTCCCAATCTAAATTGGTCCCACTGTGCATGAGAATCCTAACATATTTTCCTGAAGGGATCCAGGGTAGACCTGAGAATAGACCTAGGAACAATGAATCATGCAGCTAGGCACTAATATGCAAAATGAACTTTGGAGAATGGAATCAAGGAGGCAGCTTCTTATAATGAAAATAGCGCCATTGTTATTTGCAGTGTCTGGGTAAAATGTTTAAGTATACTTGTTTTGTTACCTGAACTGTTCTTGTTTGAGTCATTATAACTGGAAGTTGTTTGCATAGTGGAAAGAGAGGCACTAGACTGGAGATAACACAACCCCTGTGAATCACCATCATATTGCTGCACCAGGCAAAATCAGAAAGATCTTCCAACAGCATAAAGAGAGAATTTTAACAGAAAGATACAGAGTTTTAAAAAGAAAGAATTCTTAATCCTTCCTACTACACTGTTTGCTGCCCAAATTGTAAGGAGGAGGTTTCTTGAGCCCCACGGCTAACAAAAGAGTGGGATGCTGTTAAATAGGCTTGTTCAGAGCATTATCCTCCTCCACTTGCAGGCTGGATGCTTTGCAAAAAAAAAGAATAAGGCAGAGTTTTAATATTCCAAGACACACTGATGGCTACAGCATGTACGGATTATTAGGATTTAGAGGTAATTCATTTATACATTTCTGGGGCAACTGAGGAGTGTAGTGCCTTGATCTTTCTTCCCCCACTCTCACATCATGAAATGGATGGAAGAAGGAGGTTTTGGTGCAAGACTGGCAAAAATGAAGCAGCCGTGTAAGGTCCTTAAGGTGCTTCCAGTCTAAGTTCCTGAGCAGCTGCAGGGAAGAATATCTTGATGCCCACAGTAGTCAGCAGTTCACTGCTTAAAGGTATGAGCTGCATTCCTTGTTGGAGATGATGGAATTCTTGTCGCTGGCATCTGCAGGCACCTTTCTTTGCCACACTTCAAGAGCATCTGTGGCCTCGGGTGGGAATTATCCTGCGTAAGCACTTTGGAGTCTCCCTCAGCCGAGTTTATGCCCACAGGAGAGGGGAGGGGAGGGGTTGGACACTCACCATCCAGAGGCGCCGTGTCACCATATGCTCCCACTCAGATGCCTGACTCAGCACTGTTCCACCTCAGTGTGATTTGAGAGGTTATAATGATGACATCTTACTACAGTTGTTGCTATGCCAAGCTTTAATTCTGATTCAGATCATGTTAGCACATCTTTTGGATTGTGAGAGGTGAATGGAATTGCATTCAGAATCATTTCTGTGAATCGCCCTGCTCTCTCCTTCTAATGAATGACTGGTGCCCAGCATTTCAGCTAACATTGTGCCTATAGATCAAAGCATGAGCAGCTGGGTCAGGGCCATTGCTTGTTCCCTTTTTGTCTCCGAGCTGTCTTTTCAGTTGCAGCCGGAACAACCAGCATTAATAACTTTTGTACATATGAAGCCATCTTATACTGAGTCAGCCCATTGATTCATCTAGCTCAGCATTTCCTCCTCTACTTGGCAGCAGCTCTCCACAGCCTCAGGTAGATAGAAAAAAGGCCTTTCTCAACACCTGATAGCTCCTATCCTTTAATTTGAGGTGCCAAAGACTGAACCTGGGACTTTATGCATTCAGAGCATGTAATTTACTGCTGAGCCATGGACCCCCTTTGCCATGCTTCCTTTATATATTGCCACCTGTAGATGCTGTCTGTGATGGTAGTGTTTAATGCTATTTTCTTAGGTAGTGATTTGTCTGCTATTGAATTTGTGATGGCATTCATAGCTAGTGTTCCCTTTAGGGTCTCTTCTGCATGGATTCTGCCATCAGGGCCTCCCAAAGACAAATCTTAAAAAATAAGAATTTCTGAAATACTATTTTTGGAGTCTTTTTAAAAAAATGTATGTATAGTTTATTATTATGGTCAAAGACCAGCACAGAATGTCCAAAAGGTGTTCCTTTGGGAAGAACATATAAAATTACAAAACATAAAACATAGTTTATACATAAAGTACAATATAAAATCCCCAGTAATGAAAAATTAAAAATCAATTGCACGACATACTATTTGCTTATGAATTTTACAAGCTGCTGCAAAGAAACTGGCACAGGGAGTAGTAATTACTGGGTTGATGCCTAGAAGAAATTCACTAGCAAGTTCTGTATCAGAACAACCCACAAGCCTACCTAAGAAAAGAAAGATAAACTGCATGGATTTTCATGTGAAATCATCAGTGCAGCAGAATATGCTCCGTTGTCTCCACCATGCCATCTCCACAAGGGCAGACCCTCTCATTCGTAGGGATCTTTCTGAATCGTCCTTCCACCACTGCAGAGGGAAGTGCATTCCACCTAGCTAATGAAAATGCCCTATGGTGGGTTGAAATGCCCTGCGGTGGATCGAAATCTCTAGTAATGAGAGGTAGATAGCCGGGGTTACAACATATCGGTTGTTCTCAGGAGCTGGAAAATTTGGAATCACAGATAATCAAAGTTTATTGTTATGGAAGAATGTGGCATTTGCTACCTTACTTAAGTCTTATGGGAACCTTTAAGTTCCAGATAGTGCTTGGTAAGTTGTGATGAACTGTGGGTTTTTATGTTCTCCAAGGCTGCTTTTTGCTTCTTCATCCCAAAAGTCTCTGTTGAATTCTGTGTTGCACCTGTTAATATATCTCATATAATTCTGCAACATCGCCTGGTCTCCATTTTAGGAATGCAGACTTGGTACACTTCCAACTTCCAGGAATATCTTACTCTTTCCCTCACCTTGTATGTTTTTAGTACCTAATGTCCAAGCCGATTAAGTGCTTTTTTTCACTATTTTATCATAATTTTGTTAGTCCTAATAAAAAGGTATTGTATTAGTGTTGGTTTCAAATGTTTTTCATTGGCCACTCTAAGTTAATCCAATAAAACTCACTGTCTTGCAAAACTGCTAGAATGCCGGTACAAAAGATGCATTAAATAATGGCCCCAGGGTGCTTTCTAGTTGGTAAAATGGACTGGGGGGGGGGACAGGAGTCCCCCCTCCCCCACACCATGGCCCTGATTTGAATCAGGCTCCTGTGGCACTTCTAAATTGAGTGGCCACAGCTCAACTCACAGCTACAGTACAGCTGCAAGTCCCCATTAAGACCACATGTAAAATGTGACATGTTATTTGGGCCTAAGATGTGTAATGCACAAGTGAGCTGTTCTGTTCAGTTCCAGCAGAGACAGAACAGCACAGTAGAACCTTCTGCCACACATTCCCACTTTGGTTCTATTGGCACTGCAGGAACTGTACTGTAAAATAATTTTCATCATGGCTCATACACATTTTGCTACAACATTCATGAACGCATTCATAAAGATGAATATAGAAAATTAGGCCCCATCAAGATTTTTTAATTGTGTGGTTCTACTTATTAGCATTTTTCTAAATCTGTCTTGGCTGGTGAGGGCTAGCCTGTGGACTGACCTGTATCAATTTTTTTTAACCATATCAGTCCGCATAGGTATCAGCTCTCCTAGAACAAAACCTCTTGCATTCCAGGTCTGCTGTTGGTCCTGAGTATGCCTTGCTCTGGCATTTACAGAGTCTAGTAGTTCCTCTGGTTTGTCTATATACCCAGTTTGAATGGGCCTTACCCGTTTTACACCCACTATTAACTTAGCTGACCACCATAGATCTCCCAATTAATCTACTGCTTTCAATTCTCAGAGATGAAATAAGACTAAGATTTTTCTGAGGAAGCAGAACATTCTGGCTGTTGTTGTTAGGTATGAAATCCAAAGGGAAAATCACTGAGGGATCGGAGTTTGAGCTGATCTCCCTTACATGGTAGCCTGTGGTTTCAATGTCACCAAGTTATTTCATAATTCCTGAAGACTCTCCTCTGTCTCTATGCTCCCTGCTATAGATATTATGCAGATATTGCTAAAATGCCAGCAATCAGTGATCAAGATATGAGCGCCTACCTAGCGGAACAGTCACGGTTACATCTGAGCCAGTTCAACAGCATGAGTGCACTGCACGAAATCTACTCATACATCACCAAGTACAAGGATGAGGTAAGGGTCAGAGGGCTTATTGATACAGCTTTCCTGTAATTATTTATTCCAAATTGCCTGATATATAATTTTCCATCAGATATTATGCCTAGACCTTATCCACAGGTACAATAAAGACCGAAAACAACTCAGTATTTTAGGGAAAAAATCCAAAAGCCCCTTACTGAGTTATCCCAAAATACCTATGAATTCAATGTCTTATGCTTTGTGCAGTTTGAGACTAGACTGGTAGCTGGCATTAAAATTCATAATATGCCTCATTTTCAGTTAGCTGATGATTTCCACGCCCATCATTGCCAGCCCATGTGGGTTTGGTACTGATGCTTAAAGTGACCCTTATGAAGTGGGTGAAAGAAGTACATATGGAGCACACTTATAATCTGGCACAGAAACTGCAAGATAGAGTCAAAGTCTGTAATTCCCCTTCCAAGCCAAATCTCATTCTTTAGCCTGGAAACAGTAGAATTGTCCAATAAATGGCATCCTAATCATGTATTTGTACGCGTCTTCTCTCGAGACCTGATAACATATGGCACAGCGACACCTCATGCTTGTGCACGGAGAGAAGCCGTACTGGTTTTTATGGGACAAAAGCAGTCCAATATAGAGGCTCCTGTGGCTCATTTTATGATATGCAAAAACAGCAAGCCCAAGAGTACATGTTGAGTAATTGTCATGTCTCCTATTGAAGAATTGGAAGTTAATTTGATGTAATTTAAAAAAAAAATAATTCTGTTCTGTCTCATTGTAGAAGGATCTCATAGCACAATTATCATAAGTCCGTTACTGTTTACTACTGGATAGGGATTGGAACTGAGGCCTCCACAGTCTGAGTTAAACATCCTAACAATGACACTGCTTTTATCCTATCTCCAGGGAATGTTATGGCTGTGTATCTTTTTATCCTCCCACCCATCCTCACAACAAGGGGTTAGTCTAAGGAAAAGTGACTAACCCAAAATGACCTGCAGTGCAATCATAGGCAGTGTTACTCTAGTCTGATCTCAAAGAAATCAGTGGGCGTAGACTGGAGTAACTGCATGGGATTGCATAGCTAGTGAGCTTTGAATGTGGATTAGAACCCAGGTCTGCTCAGTTGTGCTCAAACACTTCAGCATACTGGCTACTGTTGAGAGCACAACACTGTAACCAAACTTAACAGGTAAATAATAAGTGGGAACTAAACTTAAAAAGGCAGAAATATATATGCTTATATAAAGAAATCTAGTAAGAGAACAAAAACAAAGAAATAATTAATCAAATTAAATCCTCTGACACCTCCCCTGCCTGCTTTGGTATCTAGCCATAAACAAAGGCCACTCTTGAACAATAGAACCATGCTAAAGGAGTCTTGCCTCTGCTCTACCTTCCCTACTGGAATGCTGCCAGGTAATTTCAGTGGGTCTTGGCTCTAGTGACCTTGTTTGCAGTCTCAGGGGGTATTTGCTGTCATGAGAGAGGCGCTTCGATGAGCCTCTTGGATCTTAAGAGTGATTAAAAGTCCATCTGCTGTAATTTGTACAAACTTCATAAAGTACAATTCGAACACACACTCTGCATTTTTTTATTAAAGTCATAAAAAATATAACTGTAATAAAGATACGTAACTGGATCACATGGATTTTATTGCCCCACTTAAATACAATGAGAGCTGAGAAGTAAGTTAGTAAAAGCCTTTGCACAAGAGCTTGACAAACAATTCTTCAGGGTTGCCTAGGCAAAGGTTCCTGGTTGGGGCAGTCCCCACCAATTGCCCAGCAGCTTCTGCTTAAGGAAGAAAGCAGAAGAGAAAACTCTTGAAGGAGGATATAGTACACTGCGATGGATTGAACAAATCCAACTAAATCACATTATCTCTTGATCTAATTGATGGGGCATTAGCCTTTGAAAACCTTGTTGGTGTTGTTGAGCTTAGTGGGTTTTTTAAGGTTCAGTTGCTGTATTTCAGTAGTAGAAAAGTAAAAGCTGCCTTGTAGGGATGCTGTGGAAATTTAGCTAAGGAGGTAATTACTGTAAAGGACTTTGCATGCCATAAAATAACAAAGCATTATTTCTGAGTGACACTAGATTAGTGAGACTGGTGGACAATAGGATTGAATTCTGCCTTTCAGAAGAAAATTTTTCATATGTACAGTTCACAAACAGGCTCAGTCTGCATTCTACTGAGGCAGCACGCATTTGCAGACCTTTCCGCTGGCAGAGACAGAGCACTGCTTGAAATTCTATGGCCAAAGTTCTGTCTCAGCCTTAGCAGAGTTCTCCCCGAGATGGGATGTTGTTCTGCTAATACTGCAGTCTGCTACTGTTGTGCTGTACACGCCATTTTCTCTGTCTCCCATATGCTGAAGTGCTTTCAGTCTCCCAGTCTTCACCTGCATTGCTTATCAACATGAAAATGCTTAACAATTCGACGCTGTTTCCATTGTACTGTTTTTGCTGCGTAGGAATCAAAGCACACGTCAAACCCTTGTTAAAAGATTATTCTTTTCTCTATAAAAGGTGCAGGTATGGCAGGCCCTCCTCTTAGATTTTCTGCATTACTCATATTGCTCAGTCGTTCTTAATATTATTCCCATCCCCACCACCCAAGATGCTTTCAGATATAGGAATGACATGGTGGATCTCTCCCTGTGTTGTAAAGATGTGGCATAAAGTTAAAAGGCAGCCTGCTAATGCCTGCCTTGCCAACTCCTATCAGCATAAAAGAATATTCTCCTGCTATAGTCAGTCCCCACATTAGTCTGACGATCACCCACAATGATTAGTGGCTGTGGTCCAATGATGTTGACTCCACACAGAGTTCTTGAGTCAGCCATTGAAGAGATAGTGTGGTGCAGTGCTGGAGTAAGACTGGGAAGACCTGCATTCAAATCCCCACTCTGCAGTGAACCTTACTTGGGCCAAGTTGCTCTCCCTTAACTTCACCTAACTCAGAGTTGTTGTGGAGATAAAATAGGGAGGGGAGAATCATGTTTATAACCCTGAACTTCTTAGAGGAAAGGTGGAATAAAAATGCGGTAAATAGATGGTAGGGGAAAGACTCTCATGTGTTCATGAAGCACATCACCAGCAGTAGGAGTCTTATGAAAGCAGAGGGCGGTGGACCTAAAGCCTTCCTTTTAAGTTCTTATTTTTAAGCCTCAGGAGAGCACCAACTAAATGGTAACACTGGAATTAGCTTGCTTTTGAGTCAGATGGTAAATGCCAGGGACAGCCAATTGCTGTATTCTTGGAACCTCCTGTATTCTAAGGATACTAGTCAGGGAGCCTGAACATGAATTGCCAGGCTTCATAATACAATTAACATTGAATTATCAGTAAAATCTTCACAGCTATGAATATTTACATGTAAAATGTGAGGCAGCTTCCTGAATGATTCCCTCAAGAGGCAGATTGACGGTAGTCCTTTGCCCTTCCACCAACCACACATGAAACATCAATGCAATATAATAAATAATAATAACATTCTATTTATATACCACCCTTCGGGATAACTTAATGCCCACTCAGAGCAGTTTACAAAGTGCGTTGTTATTATCTTTACAATAATGAACTTATGAGGTGGGTGGGGCTGAGAGAGTTCCAAGAAGCTGTGACTGACCCAAAGTCACCCAGCTGGCTTCAAGTGGAAAAGTGGGGAATCAAACCTGGCTCTCCAGATTAGAGTCCTGCCGCTCTTAACCACTACACCATGAAGCGATGATGGGGGCTCATGACTTCTTTTCTGTGCAAGAGAAGCTGTGAGCAACATTACATTGATTAAATTTGGTGGAGCTACTGGGAGCCAGTTATTCCAATAGGACCCAGATCTGGCCCAAGAGTTGCCAGTCGGCAATCATTGATATATACCAAGAATCCGAGGAGCAGAGCTGGGATTGGGCAGGCACAAGCCCTTTTCTAGACAGTTTGCCTCTGTGGAGAAAACCAGTAATGGGTAGCATAGTCGAGCGGTCAGTGAAGATACGATGTTTCTGAACAAAGTGCAAGCCATCCATGGACAGTCCAAAACTAACTGCAAAACTCAGGTAGAAGGCTCTATTTTCATGGTCACTGCTTACTCAAGAATTGGTCTCCAAGTTCCCAATTTTCTTTTTTCCATTAGTATTACAAACCAGTAATCAAGAAGAAGGCAAACATTCAGCCCTCTTAGAAAGTGTGATATTAATGAGCCTGGAGTCAGGATGAGTTGCCAGTCCCAGTCCTGCCTGGTTAACCACAGTCTGGCATCTCTTGAATGTGTACCCATAGCCCGCTCTAAAAGCACTGCCTGTGTGTTCACAGCTCTCAGGAACTTCTTTTATTATTCGTAATGGGATTAATAAATAGCAGCTGTTCCTTTTGTTTGTTTTCATTCATTAAACACAATTACACGCAGCCCGATTGCACCCTCTTTGATGCAAAATGGGAGAGAATAATTTTTCCTGTTGTTCAGTGCTATAATATGCTGTCATTGGCACTGAATGAAAATCATAATTAATTTTCATTTGGGTTTTTGCATCTTCGTAATCACGATGGTCCCAGCTCCTTGCAGCAGGTGACAGACATGTATCTCTTTCTTCTTATTCCCTGTTGTTTTCCTTTTCCCTGTGTCCTCCCATAAGGGCAACCTGAAAGTGGAAGATCAAACAAATACAAAGCAGGTTGTAAATCTTTCAGTCTCAGGCTTTAGGAACAGACTCTTCCTGTATTAGGAGAGAAATGGGGGGGGGGGGGGGGCTGTGAGTTGAACTCATGTTCCAGTTTGCTGACTGATTCCAATACCTTTAGATTTGTTTTTATTGCTGTCAGATTAATGAAATGGGGATTGTTTGGCATTAAGAGCTTTGGCACCATCTAGAGACTGTTATGGTTGCTGTCAGAGAAGGGTGCTTAGGTGCAATATTGGGGTCCTTTTACTTAACCAGAATCAGGCCTGTGGTATCTCTAGGTAGAGTGCAACAGACCCAATTTTGTACCTGAGAGGCTGTGAATTATTTCCTCAAGTTTTTTCAAGAGTCTGTGGTATACGTATGTTACATGCTCCTGAGCTTGTCTACTGAAACCTGAATTCAATAGGACCTACTCCTTTATAAATGAGTTTAGGATTACAGCCTTAGCATATTTTCCTTCCGAACAAGGGATTTAACTGTGTATCCTATTGGCTGCTTAGTTTCCAACTCCATGATTCTATATGCATTCGCTAATTATTTGACAAACACCTTTGTGCAATCAGTTCAGAGTTTATATGCGTTTCAACATCCACACAGCCCTGAGCTGCAGTCCTGTGAACTCTCCATAGCACATCTTGCACGTTCGGAGCCGGAGACCTGTAGGGCACCACAGCTGCTCTTAATCAAAGGGAACTGATTTCCATATTAAGGAATTACCTGTAGGGCTTGTGATGGACTTTTTCTGCTTCCTAATAGTCAGTCTATTAATTATACAAGAGTTTATTTCCAATTATGCAGCCAATGAAATGGTTAATCAAGCCCCCTTTGATGGATGCCTTGACATTTAATTGGAAAGAGAAATCTACCTTACACTCACAACAACCTTAGCCACTGTAATGGGATTTCTGATAGGTTTGCATTTTAATCATCTGTTCTTTATCTGACTGAGCAATTGAAAGGAGGTGGGGCTTGATTCAGCACTCCTGATGACGGGCATATCCCTTTTGTATGCTTCCAGTATTTAATTTTCTTTTTTGCTAAAACTCTCAACTCCTGCCAGTTCTCTTGATCACCTACAGCCCTGTTCACAGCATCCATGACTATACCTTATTTTTTATAACC
Organism: Eublepharis macularius; assembly: GCF_028583425.1. NCBI lineage: Eukaryota > Metazoa > Chordata > Lepidosauria > Squamata > Eublepharidae > Eublepharis > Eublepharis macularius. The sequence continues at coordinate 122,860,143 of NC_072793.1, forward strand.
TTTGTTGCTAAAGAATGTAAAAAGAGTGGTTTTTTTCTGGTTTCCCAAATGGCAAGCTAGGGATTCTAAAATGAATAATTTTGAGAACTGTTTGAGAATGGGATGCTTCTAGTTTAGTCATTCCAGTATTAAATACGCTGTTTTCCTGAATGTCTTCATTCCTTCATCCTCTCTTTTCCTCTAATGTCTTTAATAAAGTCGTGAATCATATTAAATATCAAAAGAGTATCCCCTCCTGTTTTCTAAGCAGTCATAGAAACATGAGCTTGTGTATAGGAATGAGATTTCAATAGAGAAATGCCACTGTATGATGCTTCCAATATTGTGGACACATCTCCTGAATATCAACAAGGTCTCACGTCGACAGAAGCAGACCTTGCTGGCACTGTGTGTTTGAATCAATCTGTGTTCCTCGTGCAGATTCAGGGTCCTCATCAACAGTTTGTCTAGCCCAGGAAGGTGGTTATTGACCGAGAGAGGGTCGAAGAGGGGAGCTGTACAGGTGATGAGGCTCAGAGACTAAGAGGATTGGAACCTTTCCAGAGTTCACTGAGATCAGAATTTACCCAATGGCAGTTTCTGAGACTGAACTAGTTTTCCAGCATACAATCCTCTCACAGGAAATAGGGGGAAACCTTAAATAATAGGTAACAATATCAAGTAAACTATAACTTGATATTGTTAGCTCTGATACAGTCCTGATTTAAGAAACAGAGAATCTTTGCAGAGCCCTGGAGTTAGATGCTGGACAGAAATGGCCTCAGTTTGAATGTAATACTTGTTACCTTCAAAACATTTCTTTGTCCCCTGGGCAGAAAGGAAGAAGTTTCCATCACTTTGCTAAAAAAGTATCCCTCAGTTAGATAGAATTTTTTTCTCAGTGTCCACTTCCATGATAAATGATTTTTTCCATATCCCTTGTTCTCTGAGGACAGGATATTAAGGAAGCACAGAACTCCCAGCCCAGCACCTCCCTTGTAACAGTAATGTAGGGTTGGAGAGCTCTTATAGGAGAGAAGATGCTTCGTCTTTCCACTGGGCATGAATTCTCCCAGGAGTTATTTTTCTTTGCAGCTGGGCTCCAAAAGTAAGGGAGACTTTGGGAGAAAACTGACCTCACCTGGGAGGGGATTTGGCAGGCAGAGGAGAGATTAAGAATCCTTCCAAACCAGTCATCATCTCTTGCAAGTGCCCCCTGCCCACCTTCCTGTCATCTTGGCGAATCAGGGCTGTGTGTCTGTCATGCTAGTCCAGTGCCTAGTTCCATGGTAAGTTCTTGCCATGGTTGCTCCTCTCTCCCCATTCAGAAAAGCAGCCTTTCCTCAGCTCAGTCTGTGTTCCTCAGTTGTATCCTTGCTTTAGCCTTTAATGGTACATGAATATATTTTTGCCGCTTCTTTCTAGACTTCTGTTCATGAAAAAGGAAGAGTATTGCAAATTACGGGAAAGCCTGATAGCACCTGCGCCTGCTTTCTCCCTTACTAATGATTTCCTCTCCATTCTTTCCCTTGCCAGATTTTAGCTGCTTTAGAGAAGGATGAACAGGCTCGAAGGCAACGGCTGCGGAGTAAGTTGGAGCAGGCAATTGACACAATGGCCCTGAGCAGCTGAAAAGGTCAAGGTGGCACTGCAGACTTCCCTAGCAGAGGATACTAAGACAGGGAGAGAGGGCGAGGAGGTGCGCGGCAAGCAAGAATATCTTGGGGCCCAGCACCAAGCAATGCACAGAGTCCGCTGCGTCTCAGAAGACTTTACACAAACAGCAAAAACTTAACCACCGTTACCACAAACAAAAAACGAACCTATGTAGAGACATTTTGAAAGGAGCGACGTGGCAAAGAATCTGAAGGACCCCACGAGATGCGCAAGGAAGGCCAGGGAAAAGAGCTCCAGCTCGGCTGCCACTACTCCCCAAGGCCTGTTCCAGATCTGTCAGTGGAAGGTTGGGGACTGCACTAAATGTCTAGGACAACGTTTTTACATTATGGTTTTCTGTAGCGGGTGGGGTGGGTAGGCTTACAATTTTTTTTCTTCTGTACTTGCTTCCCTTTCCCACTTTGCTTGGAGAAATCTTCTCTTTATCTCTCTCTCTTTCTCTCCCTTTCTCTCTCTCTCCCTCTCTCTCTCTCTCTGGCCTTCTGCCTCTAGTGTTAAATGCTATATTTGCACAATTTCCAAAAGCTAGAAAAGTTTTTTTTTTAATTTTAAACAAGGATTTTGAAATGGGGAGAGGGGCTTCTAAATTTTCCAAAAAAAACCTTTTCCAGAATTTTTGGTGTTTTTTTTTATAACAAAAAGAATAAAGGAGCCTTGTTGGTTTAGGATGGAAATGGTGTAGGTGGGACCAACAGAAGAGTCCCAGTATCTTTGGTTCTTCCTATAATTTGCCCTGTGCAATGTTTCATTTGAATGTCCTTTAGCACAGGCCAAATATCTGCTCTCATTTCTGAATGCTGCTTAAGAAGGTGCTGAAGAGTTAGATACAAGAAATCAACAAGCTTAAAAAAGGAGGGGTGGCATTCTGTGGCAAGCCCCAAAGGCCAAGGGGAAGGGCCTCTTTCATCTGCTCATTGTTGCAACCCCTCACTAAATTGCATTGTAGAAGGAGCAAACTTCACAGAACAGGATGAGCTGTTTGTCAGAATTAAAAAGCTGAGCTGCACAACTTTTCAGAAGCCTTTTGTGTCTCTCCTCCCACCAGACCCCTTATCTCTTAGTTTTCCTTCTGTAGGGCATTTTGACATTGGAGGACTTTTAAACAAGCGATTCCCTCCTGGTGCAGCAGCAGAAGCACAGAGAGCTGAACTGCCCATTTGAGACTGTTCTCAGTATTGCCTCTTCCGCTGTGAAAGAAAGGTTCTTAGTAGAAGATCCAGCAGCATGAGGTGGGGGCTAGGTCATGCAGGAGGCCAAAAGAGTAGCTACTTCTATTTGTGTTAAATTCATGGCTTCCCAAGGCAGCCTTTGGTAGCATCGGGGGCCTAATCAGGAGGGTATGACTGAGAAATCACGGCCAGTCTCACTCCTAAGTGACGAGGATTGAAACATAATTCAGTTCTGAGTTGAAGTTTGGCACTGACAAAATCAGCCTAAGTGAGTTGTCCTCACAGTTGCTTCTACAGTCGGCAGTTCGTGTACACGCACCTCGGGAGAATATTTACTTCTTGCATCATCCCAAGTCCAGGCAAACACAGTATGTCTCCATTTTTGTTCCGATAGCAATAAAGGCCCAAATTCCAAAGCTGCTTGCAGTTCCACTCTACAGGGTCTCCCATTGCAAAGCAGCCAGAGGCAAATTTGACAATCTTCTCTTTGCTACCTTTTCCAAAACCTTTAAGTAACATTTTCTTAAAATAACAAGAAAGCAAGCGCTTGGCAAGAGGAATTGTTAGGCAACAGAAACTGTCTGTAACCATCCCTTGCATCTGCAGTGAACTGTATCTATTAGAAACCATTTTGATAGCAGCTACATCAGTGGATTTGTTTGGGGTTATGCAAAACAAAGAATTTGGAGATGGGTAAGAAGCAAGAAGATAGTGTGACTCTGTCACTTGATGGCAACAGATAGGTTGGGCATCTTCCTTTCCTTTGTGCTGATTTCAGGGAGAAATCGTGATCCCCCTCTCCCCTGAGCAGAGTCAACACCATTACCTCCTTGCAGGAGCTTTTGCATTATCTGTGATACCATGCATACCCAGATTCTCGAGAGCTTGTTCAGGCACAGAGATTTTCTTAGGTCTCAACTGGTCTAGACAACAGGGACATTTTAATTTCACTTAAAAAGAACAACAACACTCTGATCATTGTTGCAGCCCTGGTAAATTGCATTGCAGAAGGGACAAACTTCCCAGAACAGAATGAGCTGCTTGTAAGGATCTTAAAAAGCTGAGCTGTGCAACATTTCAGAAGCTCTACATAGCATTGGCCTGACAGCTAGCGGAGGGCCACTGGAGAGGAATCTCTTGCAAATCAGAGTATCTATTCCTCTTCTCTGGTTCTTAGTCCAACTCAAAGACCTTGTCCTTTTCCCACTGTACGGTTGATTCTTGGTGTGGCACTTTTCCTGGTCAGCAGACTCTGAGCCAGCATTTCAGGAGGCCAGAGGGAGCAGGTGTCAATTGGGTCATAAAGCAGAAAGGGCTGCTGGAGCGGAGGTTGGGACTGTTTCTTACCTGCTCCCAGGTTCCAGTTGGGGTAACTCCAGTGTTTCTAAGGCATCTTGTACTGCGTGGGAAAGATGTTGTATGTATCTTCAGTTCGTGTCTGTTGTATGTATCTTCAGTTTGCAAACTTGATTTAAAAGTTATTCTTTCTATGAAAAGGCCCCTCCCTCACTCCATGGAATTTAGTACAAGTGTCATTGCAGCTCTGTCTTTGAAATGCAGATTCATTGGGGAAAGAATCTGGTGCTTATTAGTTACCATTAATTCTCAGATATAGGAGTATTACTCATTTGAGTGGATGAAGGGCACCCCACAACGTTTTGCAGCACCCTGCAAAAGAAGTGGTCGTTGTTTCCATGCTACAAATGTAGAACTGAGGCTAAGAGAGTGACTGAGCTAGGATTTGAAACTACGTATGTGGCTGAGTTTCTGCATACTGGCTCTCCTTGGTTCTATTGGATTGATATCCCAGTGTCCTGGATGAGGCATTTCCTGAAGATCTGAAAATGCCCATTTGGCCTTGCTTTCCCAATCTGACGCCAACAATTACAAATAATGCCAGTACATCCCTATTCAACTGACTCTATTAAATCTGAGAGATGAAAACCATTTAAGTGACCTCCTGAAGATTCTTCTTAAAATTGTCTCCCCAACACCTCTTTTTTACATTGTCTCATCACTGTTTCATTCAATGTTCTGTTCTCATTTGGACTTTTAAAACCTTCAGTTCTGTCCCTGATGGAAGCAATGCCTTTATTTTTATTTTAAGTTTACCAGTGTGAAGGAGCCACTGCCCTAATTCAACTCAGGTGACCAAACCCACCAAATGTCCGACCTTTCCCATCCCTGCCCAGCACCCCAGACCCATAAACTTGGCCACTATCTCAGCCAGATGATATGAGAGAGAGGCTGCTGCAGAAGCCAAGCCTACCAAGCCTGAGTCTTTCCATTCCCTTAGAGTGCAAGTAAGGGGAGGAGAGGGATGTAATGAAGTTTTTAATTAAAATTTAAAATGTGTGTGTGTGTGTGTATATATATATATATGTTGTTACAATCTAATTCTTGTGCCCCAGTGGGGTACTTTATAGTTAACTGAAGGAGATCAAACCATTATCGAGTTACGGGGGTTTTTTTTACACAAGCAGTGGTAAATACCAAATGGAAGAAATTTTCAAACATTTCTCAGCAAGCAGAACAATCTTTTGAAGCCTGCACATCTCAGATTGCTTTATAAGTTTGTTTCTAGTCTTTTAAAAATTTTTTTATTCAAGAAGAGGTGAAGGGGCAGGCAATTAAAAAAAATAAAATAAAAGCACCTATGGACATCTCAGATGTCTCTGGATCCATAGGACTTGTGGGCTGTTGCATGACTGTGCTAGAGTTTAGTCTGAGTTGATCTTTTTTTAAAAGAAAAAAACGCAAGTGTTGGATACTAGAGGTTTGTTCAGACTTTTTATTTTTAAAACAATTGGAATTAATTTCTTGTACAAGGGAAAAATAGAATTAACATCAACAATTTATTTCTGGAAAATGGTACTGTAAAGCCTTAAAGGACAGCTAACTGTTGCTGCACCCAAAAGACATGGTCATATTTTACATGTTCTCCTCTCTGAACTTTCCTTCCTTGTACCTTGTTTGAGAAGGGAAACCATAAGGCATTCCATGACTGGTACTGTGAGAGAGGTAGAGGCTGCACCGTTTTGTATGGAAAGCAAAGGCACAACCCTGACTTGGCAAAGGCGGATGATCAGTATCATCATCTGTTTTGATTTACTAGAGAGCACCAAGTTGTCTGGGAAAGCCCGCATTCCCTTCTCAAGAGCTGCCCACCCAATTAACTTAGGCACCTATCTCCTCCTGGTATCTCAGCAATAACAGTGAATATCTTGAGAAACTTCACTAGAGAAATTGCTTCTTAAGTGGCTTACCTCAAATGAGCAGCTTTCTCCTAGATCCTCCTTTTACAGTTAAACTGCACAAAGTGTCACAGAGCTGGATTAATTTGAAGGGCCTGTAGAATGAAAAGTGGATCTCTGCAGTCTCCAGAACTGCTGCCAAAGTTTACTCCCTTTTGAAATCTCTGTACTACTGAATCTTACTAAGTTATCCCCGTGACTGGCCTTGAGTGAATTCCTATTTCCATCTGTTTCCCTTTACATAGGGGGGAAAGATTCTGAGCTATGTGGTTAAACTCACCATTGAGAGGGAGGTTGGCATGGCATTCTTTTAGATTCTCTGCCCAGTGGCCAAACCTGTTGATCTGGAACATGATGAGACTATTTGAGCTTACATCCTAAGACTCTAGATGCACCATGTTTGTGGACCAGAGCATCAGTATTCTGGCTGCTCAGGTCACATATGCCTTGTGTAGAAACTCCATGACCATCCAAGAGCACGAAGGCAAGCATGACAGCGTTTAGCATTTAAATGAGTCATTCTGGCAAGTATATTTCCACTTGAAAAGCTGTGTATCCAAAAACATAGAAAACCAGTGAATAAGAGGATATTCAGATTAAGTCACCAAAGAGGCAGGTTTCCTTCCCGTTTTATGTGTTGCTTGATGAAACACACATCCCTCTTTTTTAAAATCCTGGGTCTAAGTAGCAATATTGAAACATCGGTTCAATGGTCTGCTGGTATGTGTGTGCCATTGGGCTTACTTTGTCTCAAGCATGGTCCTCTTTAATCACAATTTTGCCCCAGAAACAGGGCAGTGATTTGGGGGGGGGGGGGAAGCTGAAGGCAAAAGAGAGTCCAGTGGCTTCCTATAACCAGGGGGGAAGAATCAAATGACAGGCAGACCACAGAGTCCAAATTTCCAGCTGCTTGTTCACTCAGGTGGCTGGGATGCCAGTGAAATCAATAGGGCTACCTGGGAGTATCAGTATTCTCTGGTGTGTTTACAGCTTGGCACACAAGAAGCAACTTCACTGAATAAAGAGAGGAATTTTTTTTACTATTACCAGAGAATAAAATTCTAATCCAATATTCTTTGTGAACCTTTATGTTCATTTTGTACCTTAGCTGATTCCCGCCACTACCACCCAGTCCAAAGGGTTTTAGAGTTGTCAGAGTTAAACAAACATCTCTAGGCTAATAATGCTAGTTATTCCTGAGACAGAGTGGCTGGCAATCCATTGGGTCTTGAAATACAAGGAAAGGATAGGGTTGCCAACTGGCCTGGAGAAAAATGTCATGTCCCTTTAAAAAGTTACTTAATGGGATATGGTTAAGTGGTCAGACTGTAAATCAACCCTCTGTTGGTTCAGATGCCACCACTGCCTTGAGCTCAGCAGGTGGCCTTGGGTAAGCCACTCCTCTCAACCCCAGCTGCATCGTGGGGATAATAATAACACTGACTTTGTTCACAGCTCTCTAAGTAGAGCACTAATCTGCCTAGAGGAGCCGTATATGCACACAGTTGTTATTATTTACCAGGTGACTTACTTATCTACATGCTATGAAGAGCTTCAACTGCCTGTTTCCACTCATTAATCCTCTGTGAAAGGGACAGGACATTTGCCTCCAGTCCTGTTGGCAAACCCAGTGAGGCATGATCAATCATGAACACAGCCAGTGTTATCTCTGAACACAAGATGTCGGGGACACAAAAGGAAAGGCCTATTCATACCTTGGTTGTTACCTGCGCTAGGTGGAGTTTGGCTGCAATCCTGAGACCACTTTCCTAAAAGTAAGTTACAGTGAATAAAATGGACTGAGTAGACCTGCTTAGGATCTTTTTCCCAGTGGGTCTGATCCAGCATGGCGGTTCTAGTGTTCTAACCTTAGCCCTTCCAGCACCTTTGGCCTCTGGGCCGCCAGTCCAGTATTCTACCTACACACTTCCCCAGAAGGCTCATTCTGGCATTTGTCTTTGGGATTTCATCCCCATGAAAAGTGGAAGTACCAGTGGGAGGAGGGTGGAATGTTACTATTCTGTGAGTAAAACTATTTTGTTAACATTCTTATCCAGGTTGTGTTGACATCTGATAAATACGCACACATACAGGATAAGGTTGTCAGAGGCTTTGGCAGCAGTGTTGAATCCCCTGCTGTTTCTGTGGTTTTGCAGGACTGTGATCATGTAATTGGCACGCAGAAATATGTTTTGTTGTGCATTTTGATGCTCAGGTTGTCACGTTAGGAACAAAAAAGTGTATGTAAGTTGTTAACACCTTGGAACAGGGCAACGTTTCTGCTAAAGTACTTTGATGTCACAGGTGCTAACTGAGGATTTGGCAGAATTGGACAATGAGACTTTCCTTCAGAAATCAAAGGTCATGGATTTTAAATAAAAGAAAGGCTATAGAGAAAGTGCTGGCTTGTTTGGAACAATTCGTAAAGCAGACTATCATTTTACAGATTGAATATTATGAAAAACTAAATAGGGATTGTGTTCGCAGAATAAGCTGTTACATTCTTGTTTGTTGGGCATTGCTAAGGATTCTTAAGATGTTTGAAGACCAGGAACAGATTTGTGCTGAGAAGGAATCAATTGGAAATCCACTGCCCACTCACCCCCGCTCCCCAGTATCACAACCTGATCTCTGGAGAAGTTGAAAATTTCTTCCTCACCTAGTCCTGAACCACACAGTCTTGCATTGTAGCATATTGATCCCATAGAGCTTGCTGCTGAAGTTCAGAGACTGTGTGCATGGTCCGTCTGCCTCAGGCTGCTTCACCAGGATTCCATTCCTCCTCCCCCCTTCTTCTTTTTCTTATTTAAAGAAATGAGCAAAAACAAACAACCCACCACTCCTTTCACGCCTGTGAGCGGCCCCACTTTGCTGCTCTCCTGATAGGCATTCAGCCATCATTTGTTACTAGGACAAGTGATGCTTTCATGATCTTCTTCAGTTCCCATCAAGGCAGTGTATTAAGGTGATCTATGGTCTCCTCCCAGCATAGTCAGTGTCACTGACTTCTAGATGACATATCTGTAACCAGGAAAAGGTCCATGCCAAATACATTCTTTGTTTTTCGGGTGCTGTTTCAGCATTTTAATGTCCATTGCTAGAAGGAGCTAGTCATGGATCCATCTCCCACCTCGTGCCTTCAACCCCCTGTCCCTCATGCTCTCAAAGAACGGTCTTCATCTTTGTTGGCTCTGATTAGCAGACTGTGAGGCATGTTGAAGAAGCAGCTGCATAGAGACATTGACGGCTGTGGCTGGGAGGGAAGCTCCTTGTGGCTCATTTTGATGGAAATAACAAATTGTCCAATACCTATAACACCACTTCTTCTGAGAAGACAATTTGAGTCAACTGAACCAGGGAAGTGGCCAGTGCTTTCTTTGGCTCCTGAACATTTGCTGCCAGCTCTCTCTTCCCACAGTTCATGCTAGTTCAGTGGAGAGCAAGAGCATAAGAAGACTCACGTCAGAATTGTTCTTTGGGCCCTGTGGTTCCAGGTGCTACCCAGAAAATATGAGACCGCAGGGCACTAACAATATACTCCAATACGCATACCAATGTCTTATCTTGGATTTTTCTCCTTCCCGATGCAGACTGTACTGATCCTGCTTTCATCTGCCATGCAGACAGTCCATAGGATCAGGCAGGCTCTGCACAGCACACAGGTTTTGTGAGGGTACAGTGGATTCATATTGCACATCTCATCCCTGCTCATGCAGCCTTTATTCCTAGCTCCTGGGACTTTTGGATAACACACTAGAAAAATAGTGGAACAGACTTCCTGCCCCCCAATTATGTTTTTTTCTTATTTTAGTGCTTCTCTTTCTCCCTTACAATTAAAAAAAAATATTGCAGGGCATGTCGCTCTTTCTTCTTCCTAAGGAATGTCAAAGTCACAATTAGCTGTCCTTTAAGAAAGGGGAAGGGGGCGGCATGGGAGGGGAGGAGGAGAGAAAACATACAAAACAAAGAATTTTAATAGTAAAATTTTAAAAAAATAAAGAAAATCCTGGTAACTTTATGTGATTGTTTCAGACTTGAAGCAACTATGCCGATGTGGCAACTCTTTGATTGTGTAAATATCCTGCTATTTCCTATTTTAATGTTCTTCAGATTTAGTACTTGTAAATAAACACAAGCATCAAGGAGAGATTAAACATTTTTGCTATATAATGTGTCCTGTCCTGGCTTTGTAGATGTTTATTTTGGTATGGAAAAAAGGGAAGAGGGGCAAGTGGAGGGAGGTGAGGGATAGCCATGTGTGACTTCGTGTGCTCCTCACACTTGGGCAACAGGACATTTTATTCTCTTCCTTTATTTAAGTGTCTCAAAGCTACATCTCCTCCCTGAAATTATGTTCAGCAGCACCACAGCACAGAGCACATTTTCAGCCACCTGCTATCCACGGATTGAGAATGTTGAGCTCTCATAACAATACAGCTATGAATGGCTCAGTAAGAGCCGAGATCCCTGTTTATGTCTTCTAGAACAGCAACTCTCTATACCCACTCACCCTCCTCCCAAAAAACCCAAAGCTCACTCATGTACCCATGCACACACACACAGCATCCTCCACATAAATTGAACACTGTCAGAAGTAATGTTTCTATTTATTGTGTTGCTTGCTGGTGAAAAGAGCTGCCCCAACAAAGCTGAGTCTCTTAAGTGCTAACCTGTGATCATCCAGCCCAGTATTTTGGATCCTGCAATGACCTGCCCTGGATGACCAAAAAAGAGTATAGTGCCGCACTACTATAACTCAGTGCTCCCTGCCTTGCCAATCAATCTGTTGCTCTTTAGAAAGCAAACAAAGAACTCATGACTCAGAACTTGCTCAGAGACCCTTACAGCATGACCCTAATTCTCACTGGGGTGGAAGCGTAAGCATGTGCTCCCTGCCCTCTGTATACAGCAATGTTGTACCAACACATTCATGAGGAAGAGGTTTAAAGGCGAATGGGACAGAACCATTTAGCTATATTAATAGTGTGTCTAAAGTGCCATCAAGTCCCAACCGACTTACGGCGAACCCCAGCAAGGAGCTTTCAAGGCAAGTGAGAAGCAGAGGCGGTATGCCATTGCCTTCCTCTGCAGAGTCTTGGTGGCCTCCTATCCAAGCTAAGACCTTGCTTAGCTTCCTAAGTCTGATGAGATCAGGCTATACCATGCTGCCTTCTCTCCTGGCCATATTAATTACGGAGGAGAAAATATCTTATTGCAGCAATATCAGAAATAAAGGATTCAGTTGCTTATTCCCACCATGAATATATGAATGGTCTGAAAAATGCTCCTTTAAAAAAAACTCTGTTTAAAGGGAAAGGGAACCAGCTCTTTTTACAAACCTACCAAGCATGGATTTTCATGATAAATGAGCTCATGAGCCAGGAAAACTCAATGTTGTCACAGGTTTTTTTTCAAAGCTCGGTATTGAGAGTGGTAAGTACAAAAGAAGATGCAATGGGAATGGAAGCCATTATCACAAGGACCAGATGAGTGGATTCAGATGAATCTACCTCTCTCCTGATTTTAACTAGTCGTCCTGAACATTCCCATCATTTCCTCATTCCATTTTTCTTGACCAGTTTCAGTTCTTTATTATTACTAGTTTTTCAAAAACAGGTAAACTTGGGGAGATAACTTGTTTCCTTCAACAGGTTTAATATAGATGTAGGGTCCGTGGAGCAGCAATTTCATCTGGACCAAATCACTTTCTAAGCACCTACCTTGTACCATCAAGTTGCAACCAACTGATGATGAACCCAGCAAGGGGCTTTCAATGCAAGTAAGAAGTAGAGGTGAGTTGACATTGCCTTCCTCTGCAGAGTCTCCCTTGATGATGTCCCATCCAAGTACCAGCCATGCTTAGCTTCTGAGATACAATGAGATCAAGCTATACCATGCCACCTTCCCTCCCGAGTAACTTCCTCAGGTGAAAATATATATCACCAATTCATAGGACCTTTAAATTCATATTGTCTCCTTAACTTTTCAGACCTATAGAATCCACCCTGTGAATTAAGCTACTGAGTCCTACAGAATGTACTCTTCCTGATCCATTGGTTTTAGAAGAACATGTTCCCATTGTATCCTAAACACTCAGATTTCCCCAGAATAGGTTGTGGTGCTCAAATGGTATTGTAGTCCAACATACTGGTAAATACTTCTACTTTGACCTTACTATCTTCAATACAGTTCAATACAGCTATGAACTAAAAGGGGTAGATCCTAATAATACCTAACCTTCCAGGAGTGTCACTACTAATTCATCATTGTCTCTTCTTGTACAGTCCTAAATGGGACTGTGCATTCACAGGCCAGCCATAGTGCAGAGGTTTCTAGCTTTAAGATCCTGTTGAAAAAGTGCCTCCCCTCCAACACCTGCAAGATCTTTCCCTGACAAAATGCCACGTACCTAGAGGAGATTTGCCCAACCATTCCCTCAGTTCCTTTTTTGCCAGCATTGGGAGAAGTTCGTTCTGTTGGCATCCCTGTTCATCTTAGAAAGACTCCTTTTCATCTGATTCATCTGAAAAGAAAGATGATTATTCGGTAAGTCTCAAAAAAAAGCTCTTCAAAAGATACAGTGCAAGACAAAATGCTCCACACTGACGAGCATGAGTTATGCTTGTTCTGCCTAGGCGAGTCGCATAACGTGGCCAGCTGTAATCGCTGCCAGAGCTTTATGCCTAAAGCCAAAAGTGATATCACTTCTAGACGTAAAACAGTGCTCTGGGAAAAAGTCCGGTCGGGCTCCAATACCCAAGTGAGAAAACTATCCACTGCATGGGAGCCCCAACCAAGTTTGGACCTAGCCAATCCATCGTGTCATAGAATCACAGAGTTGAAATGTACCTCCAGGGTCATCTAATCCAACCCCCTGCACAATGCAAGAAATTCACAACTACCTCCCCCCCCCACACCCCTAATGACCCTTGCTTCATCCCCAGGAGATGGCAAAAAACTCTAGGATCCCTGGCCAGACTGGCCTGGAGAAAATTGCTTCCTGACTCAAAGTGGCAATCAGCATTACCCTGGGAGATAGGTATTACCCTGGGGCTATCTATAACAACACACCATGCTAAGCACCGGCGTTGGGCTGGCCTCAGAACCAATCCCCGGTTCTATCCATCCTGGAATGTCCGAACCTCTGATCAAGATGTTAGCAGACAGATCCCTGCTTTACGCTAAGAGGGCAGTTTACGGATGGAATATCCCAAATGTCCCTCGTAAGTTGAAGGTACTGCCAGGCCCAGAGTGGATGCCAGCAGGGCAGAGCCTGGAAAACTATCAGAACATGAATCAGAGATGGTTGACTGACTGACGGATCCTCCATGTCCCAGAGAGATGCAGATACTTAAAGCAACAGGTAGAACATAGTAGCACCTCTCTACAGTACAGCCCTCCTATCCGAGTAAAAAAGCCTCCTTGAATAATTTAATCTTGCATCATTTGTGGAAAGCCAGGAGAGTGGGGGCTTTCCTGGCCTCCTCAGGTCGACCGTTCGATAGGATTGGGACCATCACAGAGAATGCTTTTCTCCAGATACTCGTTTGGCAATTAATTGCATAATTTGTCCTGATCATGGAGTTAGTCATTTGGAGATGCAAGGTAAGAGAAGATGTGCTACTGAGTAAGGAATACATGGGAAAAGCAGAGAGAAACTGAGAAGTGAGGTTGGTTGGAAAGCTCTACGCCAGCGTATCACTGTGGATCCCAGAATTCAATCTGAATCAGGAATTGGCCCAGGAATCTGCATTTGCTAGTCAGGCTTTGTAAGGATCAGAGTGGTCCCTAATTATTTCAGCATTTATTACTGATTGCAGAACATTTGGATCCTGCTTTTCCATTGCAGCATGCAGTCATTAAAATATAAAATACATCAGGGATGTTGCTCTCGCTCCTGAAGTATTGCTGCTTGGGATCAGAGACTGCAGTGTCTGGGCAGAGTTGAACTCCAGCACCTTTCATAGAATCATAGAGTTGGAAGGGGCCATACAGACCATCTAGTCCAACCCCCTGCCCAGTGCAGGATCAGCCTAAACCATCTCTGACAAGTATTCATCCAGCCTCTTCTTGAAAACTGCCAGTGAGGGGGAGCTCACCACCTCCTTAGGCAGTTGATTCCACTTTTGAACTACTCTGACCATGAAAAAGTTTTTCTTAATATCCAGCCGGTACCTTTGTGCATGTAGTTTAAGCCCATTGCTTTGGGTCCTACCCTCTGCTGCCAACTGGAACAGCTCCTTGCCCTCCTCCAAATGACAGCCTTTCAAATATTTAAAGAGAGCAATCATGTCCCCCCTCAACCTCCTCTTCTCCAAACTAAACATTCCCAAGGCCCTCAGCCTTTCCTCGTAGGGCTCAGTCTCCAGACCCCTGATCATTCTTGTCGCTCTCCTCTGCACCCTCTCGATTTTGTCCACATCCTTTTTGAAGCGAGGCCTCCAGAACTGCACACAATACTCCAGGTGTGGCCTGACCAAGGCAGTATAGAGAGGGGCTATGACCTCCTGCAATTTCGACGCTATGGCCCCTTTGATACAACCCAAGATTGAATTAGCCTTTTTTGCCACCGCATCACACTGACTGCTCGTATTTAGTTTACAGTCCACTCTTACCCCAAGATCCCTTTCACATATACTGCTGCCCAGAAGTGTATCCCCCATCCAGTATTTGTGCTTCCCATTTTTGTGGCCCAGATGTAATACTGTGCACTTGTCTTTGTTGAATTGCATCCTATTCACAGCTGCCCACTTCTCCAGAGTATTCAGGTCTTGTTGAATTTTAATTCTATCTCCTTGGGTGTTTGCTACCACTCCCAATTTGGTATCACCAGCAAATTTAATGAGCAGTCCTTCCACTCCTTCATCCAGATCATTGATAAAAATATTGAAAAATACCGGGCCCAAAACTGAGCCCTGCGGCACCCCACTGGACACCTCCCTCCAATCTGATGAAACGCCGTTGACTTCCACTCTTTGAGTGCGGTCCTCCAACCAGTTCCCTATCCACCGAACTGCCCTATAGTCCACTCCACAGTCTTCCAGTTTGCCCATCAGAATGTCATGCCCCTTCCAACTCTATGATTCTATTTCAGAAACTGAGCACCACAGAAGTGCTAAAGTGACTCATGTGCAGGGAAGGCCTGGCCGTTACCTTGAGTTCTTGCATGGTAGCCTGCTACGGGTACAATTACTGGTGAATTTCCTGGTGTGAATTAGCATCTCTCCAGCCTCCATTGGGCTCTTTAAAGTTTCCATAGTCAGCCTATGATTCTGCCCTTGTCAAGGGACAAGGAATGGCCAGTGGCAATAAGAGAGAGAATTGCCACAAAGTGTTTTCTTAACCCATCTAATGAGAAGGTTGGACAGTCATGCTTTTGAGGTCAAGGATAGTTAGGATTCTGGACGACAACGACCACCACCACCACCACCACCCCACCGTTTATCTTACTGCAGCACAGGCCTCTAGAAGGGGAGAGGATCCTAACTGGCCATTGCAGCTATTGTCTATGAGATGCAGTCCTCTTCCAGATCTCTCACACAGCTATGAGAGGATGTGGAGTATGATTCATTGGGATCCGCCTTATCCGTGGCTGTGTCAGAGATGCCCATTTTCAAGGTTCCAGTCACAAGTTTCCCTGACCCACAAGCGCTATTAATAAGATGTCCAGGTGCACACACCAGACTTGCACCCTACAGCATCGCTGACAGCCTCTGGAAACTCCTTCAGGTGAAGAGGCGGCAGCGGCAGCCCTGGCTCACGTCTTACAAGTAGTGGTTGGCTGGCCATTTCAGCAAGGAATGTGGGTAAGTTCACACCAATGAGCGAACCACCTGCATTCTGGATGCCACTCCATGGCCTTGAGGGTGTGGGGCAGACATGTGGCCAGGTCATGCAGAAGCTCCATAGTCCTCTCACAAGGCAGCCATGCAGCCGGAAGAACAATTGGGCATTCCCAGTCATTGAAGACAGCAGAGGAGCAGAAGGCCCTAGCCCACACTTCCACCCCTGCCTGTAACAAGGCAACTGTCCTGCATTGTGCAGGCTGGCCAGGTCTAGACTCCTCTGGAGTAGGACTGCCAGCTTGGCCAGCTAGACATGGGAGTGTAGACTGGAGCTGGGATGTAGGGATTGTGCTTAGGGAGCTGGTTGATCCAGCAATGTAGCACTCGCAACTCAAGCTTCAGCCTAAATAGGCTGAGCGCTAATCTGGCTCAGATGCATTCACTGGCAGGTGCTGAGGCTCCTGAGACTGGGCAGTGCTTTAGTCAGGATCCAGCAAGGAGGTGTGGTTCTTAGGGCCCTTTTCTGGATCCAGGCTGGGAGTGCATGCTGCCATTCCAGCACTTTGCTTCCATTGCACTGCCTCGGTCTTGGCCTTCAGCCCACACTGTTCTTGTGGTGTGGGAGTGGGTCTTGAGGGGCTGTGTGCCTGAGTTTGTGTCCTGTCTGGTGGAGGGCTGGTGGCAGGGTCTCTCTCACAGGCTGTGGCCTCTGGCCCAGCGGGGGCATTGTCGCAGGGGCTTTTGCAGTGCTAGGCGCTTCCTGGTCCTCCTGGTCCCCTGGCCTTGGCTGCTCAGGCTCTTCCTCAGAGCCCTCCGAGTCACGGACACTGGGCCTATTAGGGGAGGTCACAACAGCAACAAAGAGCAGCTGGCTTGCAGGGCAGGGCCAGCTATTGCCACTGTTGTAGATGTTGAGGGAGGCAGGGAACTGGCTGGACTGGGGGAAGGTGGAGCTCCAGCCCTTAGCCCATTGGCTAGCCCACCCTGTAGGGACAGGGCAGAAGGAGGGGCAGGGAGTAGGGCCAGGGGAATAAAAGAAGGCTCTGAGACCCCAGCTGGGGAGATAAAGAGGGTCAATGTTGTCTGCACATGAGCAAGAGAGGGCACAGCCCCTTGGAAGTACTGAGGGGCTCATAGAGTGAGCTAACCCAACCCCTACTTTTTGAAGTCTGGGGCTTTGGGGTGGGGGAGCCTCAGAAGGGAGATTGGGACCACAGATAGTCATGCTCCACACCTCAAGACGGAGGAGTCTCACAAAAAGGTTTATTCAAAATGTGCACAAAGTTTTAGCTTGCCCAGTCTAAGTAAACATACCTGCTCCACCCTATCAAGTTTTTTTGTACGTTTTTGTACGTTTTTGTAATCTACAAGTATCAGAGCTTGCCTTCATAACTTCTGAAGCTATTTGGTCATTCAAGGTCCCCCTCCCCTCTGCCTTCTTCTCACCTTAACTAGATAGGCAGGTGGGACAAATGTGATTGCTGGACTTTATCCCTGCACACAACAGAGAAGAAATTGCCTTACGCTCACTTCATAGGAAACTCTAATTTCTACACAGACACACCCACCCACCAGACTTACAAATTATTAGCTCCTTGTCTACCCTCTGCTTTCTTTACCTCTGTCCAGCAGCACATTCTTACTCCTGGGCTGCAAACAGAACATCGGGAGCTTCTGTTGCTTTGCCTTTGGGGAGCGAAAGGTGGATTTTGCCTATTTCATTTCTAATGTCTCCAATTTTTCAAGGGCTCTTTTATTCAATAATTTTTAAAGCATTTGATTTTGTTCCCCGGCTTTCAAAGCTCCTGTGGCTTTTGATCAGCTGCAAAGGAAATAAATCAATTATATTGGGAGAGAGGCTAAGGGGGTAAATAATTGGCAGAGCTCACTGTCTGGTTACCAAGTGTTGGGATCAAAGAGGGCAATCATGGTCCTTCAAAGGAGAAGGCGGGGTTAGAGGGTAGCAGGTTTGTAATGTGGCTCCAGGCAGCTCTTTTCTCCCTTCTTCAGTCGTCGCCTTTTCTTGTTCATTTTAGTCTGGAATATGAATGCTCCTCCCTGCTATTTTCTCTGCTTGCCTTTGTTAAAGCTGTACCAACTCATATATCAGGACAATTTCTTCATCCCTCTCCCCACATCCAGAAGGGGAGGTTTTTTTCCACTGAGCCACTACTTTCCTGTTACTTTGAATCCTACCTTTGGCTCATACTGGATCCATCAAAGAATCTCAGATTTTGCAACAAAAAGAAGCCCAGCTGCCTGATTTGGACCTTTGGCAGGGTGAATTCAGTGGGTTCACTGCTTCACCTAGGGCCCTGATTCATGCTGCGTAAGCAGGGCTTTTTTTCTGGGAAAAGAGGTGGTGGAACTCAGTGGTGGAACTCAAGACCGCACAATGACATCTTTGGGTCAGCAGGAACAAGGGGGGAGTTTTTTAAAGTTTAAATTGCCCTAGGTGAAAATGGTCACAAGGCAGGTGGCCCTGCCCCCTGATCTCCAGACAGAGTTTAGATTTAGAGGTGGCACGGAGGGCAATCTAAACTCCCCTCTGTCTGGAGATCAGGGGGTGGGGCCACCAGCCATGTGACCATTTTTAAGAGGTGCCGGAACTCCGTTCCACCACGTTCCCACTGAAAAAAAGCCCTGTGCGTAAGTATTAAAAATGTGCAGCATACCCTATAAGCAGCACTAGGTACTTCTGAGCAACCTACAAAAGGCATATGCAAGTTCTTGATGAAATCGATGCTAGTTGGCATTGTACCCATGCTCCACCTGAGACTGGCACTTGCACTTCTATAAGGAGTTGGCATTTCCTACTGGAATGACAAAGGCCAATCCTAGGGCTTGGAGTCTGGGAAGAGGCAGGGAATTTCAGACCTTCACAGAGAAAAGAGCATCACTATCCATTGTTGTTGTTTATAGTCCACTTTTCTCACCGAGATCTAAGGTGGATTACATGTCAGGTGCTCAGGATCACCTGTCATATCCCTGCAGCTGAAGCTGATGCAGTTGTAGTGATTCTGTCACTGGGGTGGAAAACTGAGAACAGGAAGTGGTTGTTGATTCCTGCTGTAACTTCTGGCCTTAAGAAGTCTATGAATCCCACAGCCTGTTTTCCTGCTTCCAGTGTTGAGGACTGAAAGAAGGAGGCGGGTAGTCATGGGGAACCTTTATCAGTCTTAGGCCAGTCCCAGCAAGGATGGCATAAGAGCATGAAACTGGCATCTTATCAATAAAGAACTTTAACTCATGAAGTAGGGCTGCCATTCCCCCACCTGGGGCAGGGGATCCCTTGTTCCCACCTCCTCCCCCGACCCCACTTACCTGGCCAGTGGGGGGGTGCGCCCCCCTGGGGCACCCTGCTGCAGTGCGCTCCCACACCCCTGTGCCCTGCCGCAGTGCGCTCTCGCACCCTGCAACGGGTCCATTTTGGGCTGAATCAGGCCCACGGGGGGCGCAATTCAGCCCTTTGGCAAGCACGGGAGTGCACGCTGGGCTGCCCTTTGACCCATGTGATGACATCACTTCATGGAAGTGACATCATCATGACACATCCTGGAAGTGCACACGCACTTAGCGTGCGTGCAAGGACAAACTACAAAGACTGTGGAGGGTGAGTTTGAGGCTTCCAGTCTCCCGCTGGGGGACTTAAGGCACCTGGCAACCCTATCCTGAAGTGAAGTCTGTTGAAAGTTGCCCAGCATCCTTACATTATATACTGCAAGTGAATGCAATATAATCAATAGCTAGGACATTCACAGCAAAAATACGATATGATCAACAGTTGGAACATTCAGTGAAAACAGATATAATAGGTTAGGGTAGGGTAGCTGCAAATTAGAAAACTTGCATCAAACCGAACACATAGATGAAACCTTTCTGAATTAAAGCATAAATAATTAACATGAAATCTTTAACAATGTTGAATTGCCACATACAAGTGTATCTATATCAGCAAATAGTACCCAATAGTCTAGCATACAGTCCTTATACCTTACAAAGGTTCTCTCTTTGAGCTGCTTCTTATGACACAGCCCTATAATCTGGGTAGAAAGCCCTCCTAAATAATTGAGTCTTGCATAGTTTGTGGAAAGCCAGGAGAGCGGGAGCTTTCCTGATCTCCTCAGGCAGGTAATTCCACAAGGGGGAGAACTCCCCAGAGAACTCCTTCATAGGGGCAGTTGTTGACTTTTGCCCAACTGCAGGGTGGTATCTGCAGAAGGCCCTGTTCAGATGAGTGATGCTGCAGTGGCGGAACATAGGGAAAGAGGCGGTTCCTCAGATATGAGGATCCAGTTCCATGAAGGGCTTTGAATGTAATAGTCATGAACTTGAATTGAGCCCAGTAACTGATGAGTGGAGTGACTACAGAATGTGAGTTCTAGGCATGTTCCATCTAGCTCCTAAAAGTAAACATGCTGCAGCATTTTGCACTAGCTGGAGTCTCCAAGTTGACTTTGCGGGGAGACCTATGTAGAATGAGTTACAGTAGTCTAATCTCTATGTTACTGTGGCATGGATAAAGGGACAGAGGCTGTTTGTGAGTCAAAGATGCAGGTAGATTCTTAACCGTTATGGTGAACTTAACTGTTATGGTGAACTTAGTCAATGAATGAAAAAGCATAGAGAATATAAGGGGAGTAGTTTCTAAACATTTCTGTAGATTAAGAAGATATTTCTGGATTTCCATTCATTTATTTGAAGCCCCACCTGAAAAACTGGTAACCCCATGTATGAAGGAAAGTTGCCATGCCCTGTACGTGCCCCAGAAATAAGTCTGCTCAATGGGGAGAAGCTTCCCTCTTCATGTTTTTGGACAGATTAACCTACTAAATCTGTGTGAATGTTGCCCGTCACTGGTGGTGCATACTGAGGCTCAACCCATGGCTTTTCTTTTGAAGTCTGCATACTGTGATCTTTATCACATGAGCAATTCTGGAGTGCTACTGGACTCCTCTTTTACTTCCCATGCGAAAATGAACTAAGGACAAACATGAATGTACAGTTTGACAATGGAGCCTAGAGGTGTGGAGGCTCTTATTTGCTATAAGCCTTGAAGCAGAGGCTGGGCAACCACCTGGCAGGAATGCTCTCACTTTGAATTTCCTGTTCTGAGCAGGAGGTTGGAGTAGAAGATGACCTAGAAGGCCCCTTCCAGTTTTATGACTGTAAGAAACTCAGGGTTGCAAATCAGTGATATATTACCCACATGCACCTACTGTTAGGTAGATGGTCAGTGCTGCTTTGTCACTGATTGAGAAACCTGAGTACCCAAAGAAAAGAAAGTAAGGCAGGCCCTCATACCTCAAAAAGTAAGCAACATATTCAGTTGAACTATCTTAAACCTGTCCAGTTTTCTTGAGGGCAAAGAGGTATTCTGATGAACAGCTTTGTGTATCCTGATTGGGACCCCCATCCCCACAAGCTTTTGAAAAGACTGTGTAGGAGGCCCAACATACATAAATCAGGGCTTCTGCTCACAATGAGCATAGTTCAAACTCCACAGTATGGAATCAGGGCTAGAATAACATGTGGGGATGAAAGGAAGGAGTGGAAATGTCTCTTCCTTCATTTGGGGGTGAGGTAGGAGGAGCTAAATCAAGCACCTCCCTGTGCTGCTCTCAACATCCAATGAGAATAAAATGGAGAAGAGGAGAATGATGTAGAGAAAGGTAGGTATAAATGAAGTAAAAATAAATATATTTTGAAAAACTTCAACCCTCAAATTTCCAGCCTGCAGTTCATGGCTCGTTGCACTTCAGATGTATTCTTTGTAGTGATACATTCCATTAAAAACCACAGCAAATACATGATCTTGCAGTGTAATCCTGAACAGTTACACCCTTCTCGGCTCATTGATTTCAGTGGACTCTGAAGGACAAAGGCACTGAATGATGCATCCTAAACTGCTCTACTCAGAATCCTACTTCAGTGGGGCTTACTCCCAGGAAAGTGTTCTTGACTGGACTGTTACCTCCAGTAAGGCCCCCATTTTCCATTCTATCCATTGTCTGAGTAGATGAGACAGTAGAGTCTTGGCTCTCAATCATTAGTTGCCATCACAGGCATTGCTGAGGAGACCACTTTCAGGGAACATCCATTACCTCAAACATGCATTACCTCAAATGAATTGCCCCATAAATGAGCATGATTATTTTCTTTCTGTACCTTAAAAATGATTTGATCCTTCATATTCATTGTACTGGCAGGCTATCAGCTGTATCATTCCTTTGACTGCAGATCTGTTCATCTGGCCTCCAGTCACTAGGGCAGGCTCCTTTCTAACTGCTGCCCAATTACCAAGAAACATTAAAAGAATAGTGTAAAACTTCATTCCCTGGAGTCATCCTCAGCCATTAGTAGTAGGCATTGATTACATTTCAAATATATCGTTTTCAGGGATTCATTTTTTAAAAAAAACACCCGACTGCTACAGAAGGGGATATAGATCAATGTGACAAACAAGTCATCAATCAAAACACATTGAC
This sequence comes from Eublepharis macularius, assembly GCF_028583425.1. Taxonomy (NCBI): domain Eukaryota; kingdom Metazoa; phylum Chordata; class Lepidosauria; order Squamata; family Eublepharidae; genus Eublepharis; species Eublepharis macularius. The sequence goes on from NC_072793.1 coordinate 122,882,495, forward strand.
ATGGGTGGCTGCGGGCTTAAGCATACAGCAAACAGTCACTTAGTGATGGCCACATGGAAGTGGAACATGTTTTGCTCTCAGATGCATGGCTTGCTTGTGCTGGATGCACAAGTAATGTTGTGGAATTACCACAATTTCTGCATGGCCCTGCCCTTGTTCTGCTTCAGCAGTTAGCGCTGCGGGCAGCCATATGTCCCATCCTCCTTATTCTCAGATGTTACGGCCGCATCATGGACAGAGGAATGGGACATATAAAAGCAGAAAACTTTGCAATTATCAGAGTTCTCAATCTTCCCAATGCCCAAAGAAGACCAGGAAACTGCAGGGAGAGATTTATAAAGGAGGAGCTTCCCGCAATATGGAAATTTATAAATCCTTTCATGTGGCCCACATATCCCATAACAGATAGTCAGTCACTCCCCCAAGAGAGAAGATGGAATTTTCTTGTAAAAGAGAGGAAATTCTCAAGATAAAAGTAGATAGTTTTTACCAATGCCATGATAGCTCTACTTCCGCTTCTCATCTCTACAAAATGGCTCCAAAATGGATACTTCTATTCTCACGCTCATTTATGTATACTGTGCCTGCTCACCACAGTTGCCCTCAAGGAAAAGATGTCCTGTCCCTTTAATAGAGGCTTAATGGGATGTAATTTATCTCTGGGCCATGAATATCTTCAACTGTTCCGTTGTTTGCCTCATAACACTAAAGTGGAGACAAAGAAGAATCTATGGATGAGAGGAGGGTACTTATCCTTTCCCTTCAACTCCTCCCCAGTGGTTATTTCTGCCTATTCTCCCAAATACCAGAAATAAGTATAGGTGAGTGGGAAAGGCTGGATGGTGGTAGTGTTAAGCACTCTTCTTCCATTCTCAGTCCTCATACACAATTGCCTTTTGCCCTTGCAAAATGTGTTTGCTAAGATATGTTCCACCCTCATTCTGAGGCACAATTTCTACTAGTATGATGAACAAGCAGGCTTGGTTGTAGACATGTGGTGATGGTGGCTAGAGGTAGTAACTGCCAGAAGAAAAAATGGCCTATCCCTATAATAAAAGCTTAATGTGTGGAAATGGGCAGCTGAAGCTTTTGGCGGCATGGAGGTAAATGACACCATCAGGTAAATAACATCCCATTAATCCTCTGCTCAATGGTCAGGGCATTTTTCTCCAGGGCTGTTGGCAACCCTTTGGGCTGTTGTGATAATTTTTGTGTGTGCCTCTTTTGCTTTTTTACATAAAGCCTCTTCTGCTTTGAATATAACACTTGTTCTGATGTCTGTTACCTAGTGTGGCAGGTAATTTGTTCTAGGAAAGGACACTCTCATGCATGGGCTTGATGACTATCTATGAAAACAGCCTTGGGCAAAGAGTTCTCCTTGCCTTGTCCCTTGCAGCTTAGACTGCTGCAAATGCCTTAAAGAAAATATGAGTCAATTGACACTGAAGGACAGCCAGTAGATAAAGGCAGAGGGACAAGGAACAGATTCACAGCCACTGATGCTACACAGTAAACATTGTAATTGCTGAATACATAAGAAGAGGTGGGGGTAAGCAACATGCGGGGCCCAATCCAGCCACATTAGGGACTTCAGACAGTGAAGCAGCTCATATTTAAAAAGTCATCATGTCCAGTGCTGTTAACAGCACTGGTGCTCAAGAGAATAAAGGGATTGGAGACTTTTATCTCAGAGTTAGATTCTCAGACACAATTTTATTTTTAGTTGATCCCCTTTCCTTTAAAAAAAGAAGCAGTTAAATTTACCACAAAAAAACCCTCCTCTATCTGTGCATAGGTTAACACAGTTATAGCCAATATTAACTTACCCCCATTATGCATATCCTGTATATTTTATGGAATGCATTCATTTTATGCATTTTACACTGAACATAAACAGTAATGTACTGAGCTATGCATTAAATGCAGAAGTGAAGAATATAAAATGCTACATATTTCTAATATGACTAAGTTAATGTAGTTGTTGCGTCCTCGTTCTTACTGTATGCAGGCTGCTGCTACATTACTCTGGCTTTATAGTTTTAAAGTTCATGTATTATTAGCAACAAAAGGAGGGGTGAATTATTGAAACCTAATGAAAAGTACTGTACCACTGAATCCCAAATGAGCTTCAAAATCCAGCTAGGTAAGCACACTCAGGTCAACATCGGGGGTTTTGGAGAGCCTGCTTAAAGGAAAGTACAAGAGCCCTTCCTACAACTACCCTCCATACTTACCACATAAGAAAGCCACATTTGTTGATCTCTGTGCTCAAGAAAGGTGATGTGGGAGGAGATGGTCCTTTAAGTGCTGTGGAAGCAGCTGTTTAAGCTTTAATGGTTAAAGTGAACACCTTGAATTGTGTTTGGAAGTAAAATGGGAGCAAATGTTGCTGTAATGCAACCGCTGTTACAGGGTCATTCTAACGAGCTCCATTAAGCACTGCAGTGGCTGTGTCTTGAACTACCTGAAGCTTCCAACCCTTTTTGAAGACAGCCCCACATGGAGCACATTGTAATAATCTATTGTGGATTTTGCAATCGCGTGTATAACTGGGATCAGAGAAGATTTTTACTGGAATAGTCATAGCTGGTGAATGCCTCTAAACTAGGAAAAGGTACTCCTGGTTACCTCTGCCTCCTGTCTCTTCATGGACAATGGGGCATCTAAGAGGAACCTCAGACTGTATACCTTCTCTTCCATGGGGATTGTAACCCTATCCACACCTGGCTATAACCTTCTGCCTTATTTCCAGTCCATAGTGTTTCTACCTCATATAGGGTTGAATTTCAATTTATTCATTCACAGCCAGTCCTTCACTAGGTTCCATCACTAGATCAGTATTTCCACTACTTCCCTGGATTCAGATAGAAAGGAGAGGCAGAGCACATACACGCATGTGCTTTAAAACTCCGGATAACCTCTCACAGTGGTATCATGTAGCTGTTAAAGCAATGAGGAAATAAAATGGAACTTTGAAGGATCCCATAAGCCAATGGCTAATCCCCCAGAAATATCTTCTGGGACCTGCCCTCTAAGAAAGATTGAATCCAACACACGACAGTGCCCCTAAACCTATATTGGGCAGGTAGCCCAGAAGGAAACCATATTGAGAGTTATCAAATGTTACTAAAGGGTCCAGGAGAACCCCCAAGGACATATACCCCATCTGTAGACTGATAAAGATAATTTCAGAGGGTGACCCAGTCAGTTTTTGTTCTGCTCCAGGTTGGAATTCAGCTTGATCCAGATAGGCAGCTTCATCCAAACAAGGCCGGAGTGATTTGGCCACTAAATGGCAAGTTAGGAATAGAATGTTAGTTATTCAGATTGACTGTATGAAGAATAGCTTTGAAAACAATGGTTTTTCTACTGCCTCTGAGGAACGGAAGGATTGCCAACTCCAAGTTGGGAAATTCCTGAAGATTTAGGAGTAGAGCCTGGGGAGGGCAGAATTTTGGGGCAGCATCAGCTGGGATTTGCTGCCCTTGAGTCCACACTCCAAGGCTGCCATTTTCTCCAGGGGAATAGATCCCTGAAGACTGGAAATCAGCTGTCATTCTGGAAGATCTCCAGGTCTCACCTGGAGGTTGGCAAACCCCCTGAGAAGACCTTCAAAAAAAGAGGGTCATTTATAATAGGCAAGAGCTGTTTAGACGATTGTCCTTTCTGAGATTTTACCAGCCATGAAGGGCAGGGGTCCAATGAGCAAGCAGTAGGCCTCTAAGTAGCTTGTTTATATCCCAACTCTTCATCAGTTGAAAGGTATCCATATGAACTGGGGTTGGATATGATGGGAAATCTCTGTTGATGCAAAGCATTTCCATTAGTAGAGTGGAACTTCCTTACTTCCTACCTCCTGCTGCAACTCAAAATAATCACCAAATGCTGTTCCCTGGGCACAAAAGACCCTTAGGAACAGCATGATGGTGAGGGGGTCGTAGGTCTGCAATGTGTGGGAGAATCAGCAATAATTGTCTCAGAGGAAAATTCCACTAGCTCCAAGCCAGAGTACCCAGTGTTAAATGATCCTTTGCATTAAAAATGCCCTTCTCCTTGCTTGCTATGTTGATTTTCTACTTTCAGAGTTATGTAAACAAAGGGGAGCATTCCAGAGTATGATTCTCCATGATTTCCCACCTGCAGTCAGAAGTGGTGCAGTCTATTCTACCTGTTACCTCATTGCTACCTTATTCTCTTCTGTGTCTGTGTGAGCCAGGACTACATACAGTGTTTCTGTCTGTTTTCCCCTCTGCTCTTGGTGAGTATTGCCTATCCAACCTGCAGTACCTTGAAAGACCTGCATACTTGACACATAAACAAAAGCTAAGATGAGGGTTATTTTTCTACTGGATGCCACTGGTGCTTCTTATGCTGACCATATGAGGCTAGTTTGTGGTTATAGGCCTGTTGTGGTTGCCTAGCAACTTCTAATGTGGTCAACTTCCAGGGAAAGTGGTAGCAAGAGGAATGTATTAGCAATTGTGTCCTCACTCCCCAATATTTGATGGAAGAAAATAGGTGCGCTTGCTTTACATTAAGTAAACAATAAATTCACAGCACAGGAATAAGCAAAGAATCTGAATGAGTGAGCTCTTTTCACTGTGTTTGGAGTCCTTCCGCTGTCAAATAATGTTTAATGTGCAATTTTAACGAACACATTTCCTTGCTTCCAAGTAAGCATATTATTGCATTTTAATGTCATAATCATGAATACTTTTATCATCGCACAATATCTCACTGAAATTATCCCTGAAGAGAAGGCAACCTAAGTGGAAATAACCAAGTCCACAGGTTCTTAAAGCAGCATTCCATTTTGTATTTATAGAGTACCTTTTGAGTGTTCAAACATTTCAAGTATGTTCGAGCATGTTTTTTGAGTAACTATAAACTCTGTGAGATAAGTCAATACTCTCATTTCTATACTGTAATTGTCATGCTTAATCACATCTGCTTGTTCAGCCCTATATATGATTTCTGCAAATTTACATACCCTAATGCATTGTTTACTGAATGTCCTAGTGATTGTATTGACTTACACTGTGTAATCTGCCTTGAGTCCCAGAAAGAAAGGTAGATTACAAGGAATGTAAATAAAAATAAATAAATATTGCAGATGTGCATAGGTGTGAGTGTGTGTGGGGGGGTGCATGGGCAGCTGAGTCTGAGAGACTAATGGCCACTCAATTGTTAAGAGAGATTAAATTAGAGCATTTCTGGCTCCTGGCTTTCAGCAACAGCAACTCTGCTACATCAATTTGCATCACAGTTATCACTAAAATAATTAGAAAACGTTGGGTTACCCATCTCATTCTCAGTGTTACAGTTTTTAGAACAGCAATTTGTAGTGCACATTACCAGATTTGTGAGAGGAACATGATTGTGGCAACCAAATATGTACATTTACACCCATCACCTATCCACACAAGTCCCTGGCACTTGAGGAGATGGTGGAGGAAGGTGAAATGGCTATTAATTAATGCAGCGTAGCTGTTGGCTTTAAAACTTAATCCCCTGTTTGGGTGGAGACAGCTTTTTCCAAGGGAAAATAACAACAGGGGGAAAAATTACTTGTACAATTGTGACAACTTGTCACATTGTCATAGCTGAATTGTCTGGGGAAGAAAAATTGATCAGCACTTTCTGGACACTGGACATTGCTGAGACCCCGTGATTGAAAGCAACATAATGCTTTGGTTTGTGTTTGCAATTTACTCTTACACCAAATTTTCTGAGAAGCAAAGAGAAGCACCTGTTATCAAGCCCCCCCTCCTGACCAATTAATAGAGCCAAGTGCCTCATTAGCGCCTCCCCACCCTCCCACTGCTGTGCAGTAGCCCATCATGTAATCTGCACAGCTGCCAAGCAATTTAGGCCCATAGAAAAGGCTGTATCAAGCACAGAGTTATTTGTTATGAAGGAACTGCAAGCAATTCTAATACAAAAGTGCTGTGCGGGTCAAGTGATCAGCTGCTTTGCCTCAACAGGAGACACTGAAATGGCTTATGAAGCACTTTGCACTGAAAGGATGAAGGACCAGTGTTTAAGGAAACAAGACCTTTAGCACATAAAAAAGGATAATTTAAGGCAGCATCTTCTGGTCCCCATCTTTCACTTTGCTCTGTTGTTTATTACAGGAAGGCGCCTCCCAATTCATAGTGAACAGAAGGAGAAAGTTGATCTCTGGTAGTAGTTTTAAATATAGTGGATTGGGTCTATTAAGTTTACGCATCTTGTCACTGAATGAAGACTCAAACAGCCACATAGGAACGTCCAGCACACATCCATTCCATTCCATACAAACACATATGCTCAAAACTCTGCAATCAAAATTAAGCATGCACATTTGTGCCAAATATTCTAGGGAGAGAACCTCTGTGCACATATGTGTTTGTGTTATGTGCATAACATATACACCCCACAAACTTCCCCCACCCCAGGTGAGTGATGGCAGGGTGCAGGGGGCTCACAGCCCTACTTGGATCCATGCGGGCTTCCACTAAACTTTCCATTTGCACAAGGGCCCATTGAAAACTTCTGATCTTGGGCAAACAGAAGTTGTACTCGAAGAGGAAGCATGCTCTTTGACTATCTAGTGCACACAGAACTCATTCATAGAATCCATGTTTGTATCCTCTTTTCACTTACAGAGATACAGAAGAAAAATATGTAGTTAATATTCAACCCAGTTGATCATTTAGGATTATATCTGTTCCTAAAAATCAATGAAATGTGGTTTCCTTCCGTCCAGCTGTATGCAAAGGATGGGAAGAGCTTTGCAAATTAAAAATGTTATGCAAAGGATTGGTAAATTGGCAAGATGAGCACCAGATTCTAGAATGCAATGGGCAGTGCCCAACTCCGTAAGCAATCTCTTGAAACAGCAGTATTTTTAGGTGCACCAATGAAGAAATGTGCAATTCAAAAGATGCACCCCCGGACCACTGGAAATGACATATAAAGCACACCTGTCAGAACAGGCACTGCAGAGGCTTGGGACAGCAAAATGTCTTGTGCTGAGATTGCTCTTTGCTGGTGCAGGACAAATCTACCATATGTGGATCCATGCTGCTCTTCTGAAATTTAGGGCTCAGGTTGGGCTTATTCTGCTGAGAATGGCATGCCCTGGGGCTGATATCTTTCTTTTGTCTTGATTGCTTTTATTATCTTAATTAAGTTGTCAGAAGAATATATGGAAGGTGTTTGCTCTTCACCTCTGCCTCTGTATTCTGTAGTGTCTCTAGCATTTGTCGCAGCAGTGAATCCAAAATTGCCACCAATGAAAGGAAAGGGTGATAAACAGCTGAGCAGTGCTGGAGGGAGGTGCAGCAAGTAAGCTTGATGGAGTTATTTGCAGACTTAAGAATTCTTCCACCTGTAGATGTGGATGACCTTGGCCTGAGGTTCTGGAGAGTTACTGCCCCTCAGAGGAGACTTCGATAGACCAATGTATGTGAATCAGTAGCCTCTACACAGTGAGAAAAACGTCTAGACTCTCATGTGCAAACATGAGAGAATTCGGGGCTGCACAGCAACACAATGTATGTAAAAAGCCTTCAAGTTGCAACCGACTTATAGCAACCCCAGCAAGGGGCTTTCAAGGCTAGTGAGAAACAGAGGTGGTTTGCCAGTGCCTTCCTCTGCAGAGTCTCCCTTGGTGGTCCCCTATCTAAATACTGACCTTGCTTAGCTTTCAAGATCTGACATGATTGGGCAATAGCCACCTTCCCTCCCTTCAGCAACACAATTGCAGTTGTACTAGATAACTGAAACAACACGACAGGGCAAGTTGTGCTCTAATGCTGTCTATTGTAGAGTTGGTTTGCTGAGCAAAGGAAGTTCTAATCATCTCTCTCTGTCTCTGTCTCTCTCTCTCTCTGTGTCTCTGTCTCTGTCTCTCTCTCTTTCCTTCCATAAGGCTGCTGCATTTGCAGAAGGGGGGCTTTCTGAAATCCTTCTGCAGAAGATGAATGGGGGCGGGGGCAGAGAGTGGAAGTTTGTTTTTTGTTTTTTGCACAGTCCCAAATAGGATTTGTGCACTTTGCCTACCGAAAGAGATGTGGCAGCTGGATACGTTTATTCAATTCATTCAAGTTACAGCAAATTAGAATTTGGTCTGGGATGGATTGGATTTTTCAGAGCTATGTGATGCAATAGGTAAAACTGTTGTGAATAACAGAATGCCACTAATTACTTTTATACAGTGGGAACATTACCCTGTAGCTACTGAGAGAGCCTTTCCTGATGTTCTCCAAGCCTTTAAAAATCACCTTCATGTGTTTTAGGTTTCAATTTGAGCAATATGGGCTGGATTAAATAAAACAGATGAAAGAATCTGAAGATTCTGTTGGATATTAAGAAAGGTGCATTAATCAAAATCTGACCCAAACTTCATTCTTTAATGAAATTTATATAACTAGTGGAAATAATTTCCAATATCCAATAATAAATGGAAAATCTGAATATTTTGATTATTTCAGACCTGTTCCATTTCCCTAGGCAGCAAGGAGAGAGAATGACTCAGGGCCAAGCTACAAGTGACGAATGACACTTGAATGGCAAGTGGATTGAGTGGAGGGCAAGTGAACAGGGAGAAATACACTTGCCGTTCAAGTGTCATTCGTCACTTGTAGCTTCGCCCACAGTAGATATGTGCCACTCAAGGACTTCATCTGACCAGGACAGTTAGCAAGAGTTCCTGCTGAACAGGATGGCCAGGATTGATGTTTTTGTGCATAGTATTTCCACTTTCTGCCAAACATTGATAGGCAGTGTGCCTGCCCTGCAAGTGATGACACAGGCAAATTCTTTGCTTAAACTTGGGGCTTTTCTGATTTTTTTTGAGGTCAGCTCTTGCCCCATACTGCTTCTGTTTAAACCCTGATTTCCTCTCACATTTTTGCGCCTGTAGTTTTTGCTCCACCCTCTTTTATTTTTTCCTGATTCTTCTGAAAGCAATTTTACCCTGATCTTTTCCCAGAAGCTGTTATTGAGTTGCCTTTCCCCCTTATGTGTAATGATTCTTTTGGTTTTCTTTATCCTGTCCACTCCCACCCACCTCCAACCCACTTTTCAAAGACTGGACATTCCTCATCATTGAATTACTCTTGCCCCATCCAACTTTGTCCTCCCTCCTGGTTTCATTTTCGATTTTTTCAAAAAATTCAGTTCTTATACTGCTATATCAAAATACCATTGCAATGATAGGTGTAGAATTCCCAGCTTTCATTTTTTTAAAAAAAAAATCTGTAGCTCCTCTGTTGCAGAGATGCACCTTTTCCCTTATAACCCCTTTCCACAAGGAAAGGGGCTAGAGACTTTTTAAACAAATGAAAGCTGGGAACTCAGAGAAGCAGCTACACCTATGCAATAGTATGTCTATATAGCAATATTAAAGTGCTGATTTTTTAAAAAAAATGTAAAAAGGAAATATCACTTCATATATGGTTTATAAATGGATGGGTGGTAGTGCTGCTCCCCTCTTATGCTTCCCTGAGCAAAGACAGGCAGGCATGGGGGGCTCACATCAACCCTCCCCAATGGCAAGCTGTAGCCCCCCTGCCTGGAAAAGTTATCCTCCCCTTGGCAGCCTTACATGTGTCAGTGGAACCACCCTCTTTTTCTTCATCCCTGAACATGTGCTCATTTTTGATCTTTTAAAAAGTCAGCCATTATATTGATATATCAATATAAGCATGTGCACAAAATAAAAAGTGTGTGTGTGTCGAGATGCCACCAATGACACCACCAATAACAACAGCACCCTCTCTTGAGAATCCTGATTATTTAAAGCAGGTGTGGAAATAAATAAAGTAACCCCACAACTGTAAAAATGCAGAGAGAGGGCAGACATGTTGAAGAACAGTGTCCAAATGGATTCCAGTGCTTGTGGATTGACTGTCAAGAAAATCAGCAATAAGCTGAGCATGTCGAAAAGTTGTAGCTGGCAGGGTAGGCAGGGCTGCACAGGCTGGGGGAAGGGCAGTGGCAGAGGCCAAAGCTTTGCTTCCTCCACCAGTAAGTACGTGCCCCCCCAAATCAGACAAGATGTGAAAGATCAGTGATGGGGAATGATCAGTATATGTGTGAGAAAAGGGTTGATTCAGGATCTGGGACTGCTCAGTGCGTTTAATTTCATCTAAAAGCAGCAGTGCTTTAGCTACAGAAGGGAAAAATCTCCCAATCACCTGTACAGAAAGTGATGGTACAGCACCCTATCCTAGAACATGGAACATGGAGCTGAACCCTGTTCGCTTCTCCATTTACTGCGATGCCTCAAGAATTTTTCTCTCAGCTTGGCTTTGATAACATGAAATGCTAAAATCAGCTGAGCGCAGAAAGGCAAATCCAAGGAGTGGGTAAGAGTTTATCAACTCCCTATTTTTGTTTTTACGTCGTCTCTTTCTCACACATACACACCTTCTTATCTCATAGCTGAGGATCATAGAAAGGAGGAAATTCACACACCAATGCACGCTTTCTGTGCAAATGGGAATTCTGATTGCCTATAAAATGGGAATCCTTACTTATATGTGTCTGACATTGGGCAGGGAGGATTTCGTAGGTAAAGGGTACACACTGTTTCTGAAGATTTCATCCCAATGGAATTGAAAGCAAAAGAAAAGTAATGTGTGGAAAGTGGTTCTCGGAAAAACCAATAGAAACTAAAACTAGAGGAATAAATCTAAAGAGGAGATAACTACAACAAGGAATATAAACACAAAATACTGAAGAACAAAACAACCAGAAAACATTGTGAGTGAAATTTCTGTGTACGTCCATGCTTATGAATGATATTTGAATTTTTTCTGGAAGCTATAACCTAAACTTTATAGTAGATTCCTACACCTGCATTTATTATCCTGTTCTGGCTAAGGGGAACATCATATCACAGTACATAAAATCCATCACTGTTGCTTGTGGAGTCTTCTGGCCATCTCAGGTAGGCACCGTTCTCCTGAGACGAGGCACAGGAGATACTGAGTGTGAACAGAGTGCTGAATGTTCTATGACTGGCCTCCACATGGAGGGAACCAATTCTGGGTAACACCAGCAAAGAAGTAAAACAGGATAGCAGAGGCAAGAGCTGCATACTGTTGAGTAAAGGGTTTTTTGTTCTCTACTTCAGCTTTTTGAGGGATAAATTTCTAACATTTCTAGTGGCAAATATTGTACCATGTTCATCTGAGTCACACAACCACAACCCAACTGAATCAATGGGGACATTTTTCTACCCGACGTGGGTACAGTCCAGAACAGAAAGGGGAAATGGGTGTAGAACAGAAGACCTCCTTCACTTTCCTTCAAAGGCCATGCACATTGTGTATGACAGACACATAGCGTGACAGAAGAAAATCATGTTTCTTTTCCCCTCACTCATACCTTGGTTTGTAAATTGTCTGTAAAAGTTTATAATAGAGAAATAAGTTGTGTTTTAGCTTAAGAAATACTTCCCTACTAACTTGATAGGTGGCACCAAACAATCACCCCTTAGCCATCATTTTTTTATGACTTGACCCCAACACAAAAGCAAAACCAGGTAAGGAGCCACAGAGTCTATCATTCTTCTCTATAAATTCCCTTGCTCTGCTAACTTCCTGTCTTTTCATTATCCTGGAGGTAGTTAGTGATATTTCTCTTTCCTAATATTTGTGTCTTTATTTAACTAGGGACTGAAGTTTAAAGTTGCTAGATGGTTATAAAGAAGTGGAGGGGGGGGGCTCTCCTAATATTTCATGAACTCTGGGATACATTGTAATACAAATTACATCTCCCGTCTCTGGGGAATAAGAACTCCTGGCAAGAAGCCACAGCCTCCAAAACAGCAATAAATGTCTTTGTCTCCAAGTTCTAGTGCACAGCTAAGCAGAAAAAGATTATCAGGGACTGAAAATGATTGTGTAATCCACAAATGCACTTTATTTGATTAAATGATAAAAAGTGAGCCTTCCAACAACAGCACATGGTATAATTGAGGCCTGAGGCAAGGGTAATCCGGTAAATCAGGAGCCATGGCAGCAACAAAATTAAAAACCCAAGCTTTTCATACTGCAGATTGTTTTCTGCCCTGCCGCTCGCCTATTAGGCCATGCAAATTTCACCAGGAACTGGTATATTTTCCTGTTTTCTTGTTATGAAGTGCTTAACATGTGACCAGGTTGATAAGAAGTGTCTGAGGAAGTTACTACTACTATGTCTTATGTTTTCCTCAAGTTTATCCCCCCAGTCGGTCGCAGATCACAGACAGGCGGAATGACTGGCCGAATTCCCTGCCACCTCCCTCACAAACAGCTTCCCCCATAAGTTTTCCTTTTGCTGTAGGGGCAAGCAGGATTGCCTTTGAAAGGGAGCAGTAGGTACACATTTGGCGTTTGACTCAGAAAACAAAGAGAGCTCTGAAAGACTACAGAAGCAATCCTAAACAAGTCTACTCTGATGTAAGTCCCACATTATTCAGTAATGTTTACTCCTGGGGAAATGTCTTTTGAATATCAGCCTATGACTGAAGTCTCCCTTCTAAACATTTCCAAAGCTGATGGAAAGGGAGAGGTTTCCCCTTGAGAGGACTTGATTTGCAGGGAAGGAGAGAATGCCATTTCCTGGGTTGCTACGGGGAGGTAGGTGGGGAGATGCACAAACACACATGGGTCTCATTCCCCTTTCCCACCAACAGAGTTAATTAATAACAAAAGGTCTCTCTTCTCTTTGGATCTGATGGGAACTGATCAGGAAAACAAGCTGCTGCCCTACAAGGCGAGCCCATTGCCTGCCTGCTACTGGAAGAAAAACCAAAATGAAACACACAATTTTTTTGGCAGGAGGGACTCATTATAATTTAATTTCCTGGATTTGGTTCAATATTCCAGAAGCTGCTTTAACAAGCTGAACCAGCAAATTTATTTGCTTTGTTTCCCTAGTCAAAGAGTTAATTCAGAACTTCATTGAGTTATGGTGCGAGAACTATTAGATGAACCACACTCAGTGTGGATAATGACTTCAGTGGCTCAAGTTGTTGGCCATTCATTCGCCCTGTGCCTGCACATTCCTGAGCTACCAGTCCCCACTAGAATGTTGCTGTTATCGCATTCTGAGCTACTGAGTGAGCATGGTAGGGAAAGGAGGCAAGAAGTAGGGTTGCCAGGCCCCTTCAACCTCTGGGCGGGAGATAGGGGCTTGGCACTTACCTTGGGGGAGAGGGGTGCGCGTGCACAAAGTGCACCCCGCCCACAGGCACGATGACATCACTTCAGAAGTGATGTCATCGCGTAGCCCCTGGGAGCATGTCCAGGCTCCGCAGGGGCTCAAAACAGGCCCAATCCATGCTGAAATGAGCCTGTTTTTGAGGCGCTGCAGAGTGCAGAAGAGCTTCTGCACTCCACAGTGCCTGAAAACGGGCCTGTTCTGCAGCAAATCAGGCCTGTTTTGAGGCACTAGGGAGTGCAGGAGCACTCCTGTGCTCTGTAGCGCCTCAAAATGGTCCCGTTTCAGCGTGGATTGGGCCTGTTTTTGAGGCGCTGCGGAGTGTAGGAGTGCTCCTGCACTCCGCAGCGCCTGAAAACGGGCCTGATCCACAGCAGAATGGGCCCATTTTCGGGCACTGCGGAGCACTGGAGCTCTCCAGCGCTCTGCAACACCTCCAAACAGGCCTGATTCATGCCAGAACTCGCCCATTTTGGGGCTCTGTGAAGCACAGGTGCTCTCCTGCGCTCTGCAGCGCCCAAAAACAAGCCAATTTTGCCATGGATCGGGCCCATTTTCAGGCACTGCGGAGTGCAGGAGCACTTCCGTGCAGCGCAGCGGCCCCTATCCGGGCCAAAATGGGCCCGATCCCAGCAGCTGCTGCACATGGGAGCATGCAGCACCACGGGGGAGTCTGCTATGAAGGTGTGCAACCCCCCCCGCGCACTGGTTAGGTAAGTGGGGGCGGGGTGGGGGGAGTGGGGGTGAGGGATCCCCCACCCCCACTGGGGATCTGGTATCCCTAGCAAGAAGGCATGCAGGCCTTTCTGGTGCATCTCCTAGCCACAAAAGGCATGATGCATAAACATAAAGGACATTTCTTGTTAGAAAAATATCTGTGGTGTATTAAGGGATTGCATCAGAGTCTTGCTGCAAGACCATATGATGCAGTGTCCAGGCAAGATAAGAGGGAAATTTCTTCCTTTCACTATAAGAAGGACTGTGTGGTGGCATTCCCCATGGGGGAAAATGTAGCATATGAATTGTGATCATGCACAATTAATTGAAGGGGGGGATTGCTTCACAATACATTCAAAGAGGCAAAGAGCTAAATAAGTCACTATAGCCCTGTCCCAATGATTTGAAATCTTTGAGGCCCCCCCCCGCCCTTGCTGATTTCTGAGAATTCAGCAGGCATTGCCTGCACACTTGAAGTATACCCTCATGGGCATAAGAGCTCGAGACATGATGATATGAAACTGTCTTATGCTGAATGAGACCTTTTGTCTATCAACATCAGCATTGTCTACTCTGATTGGTCTCAGGCAGAGATCTTTCACTTCACCTAATACCTGTCCCCTTTAGCTGGAAATACCAAGGTTGAATCTTAGACCTTCTGTGTGCAAAGCAGATGTGCTTACCCCTCTAAACTTCCTTTCCTTAAAAGGAATGCACTTTTTCTGCAGAAGTATGGCATACACACCACTCAGCCAAATGCTGTATCTATTAAAGATCAAAGGACCCAGGAGAAAGTTATCCTGCCCCCCTGCCCCCCTCTTCTTTTTTGCCAATTTGTCCCTAGGCTTAGAGTTATGGCACTTTGAAACATGGGCACAGTCCTGAGTGCATTGAAGTAATCTTCTTAAGCTGTGTGAAGGCTGACAATCAAACAAGCTCCTTGCTCATCTCCTACTCTGAGTAGCTTAGCCATTAAAGAGAGCTCTGTGATGAACTAAGGAGGAAAAAGGAGATGTTCAAAAAATGGAGGGAAGGAAATGCATCCAAAGAAGAGTATCTAGAGGTAACTAGGCACTGTAGGGGAGCTGTCAGAGAAGCCAAAATTCAAAATGAGCTGAGTGGCCAGAGGGGCTCACCACAACAAAAAGTTTTTCTTTAAATAAGAGAGGAGGGGGATTGCCCCCCATTGATGGAAATGGAAAAACTCTGACAGAGGACAAAAAGAAGGCAGAAAGGCTCAGTGCCTACTTTGCCTCAATTTTCTCCCTGAAGAAGAGAACAGGCCCACCTAGAGATGGTAGTAGGCAAAGCGTGACTTTGGGGCTGCTGGTTGAGATGGGCAGAGAAGTTGGGGAGAAGCACCTTCCTGCACTGGATGTGTGCAAATCCCCTAGACCAGACGGGGTGCATCCAAGAGTGCTTAAAGAACTTTCAAAAGAGCTTGCAGACCTTTTGTTGATCATCCTCCAGGCCTCTTGGAAGACAGGTCATGCACCAGAAGACAGGAGGAGAGCAAATGTCACCCCAAACTTCAAAAAAAAGGGGGAAAGGATGATCCTGGAATATACAGGCTAGTCAGCCTGACGTCTGTCCCAGGGAAGATACTGGAACATATATTCAACAACAACAACATTCGATTTATATACTGCCCTTCAGGACAACACCCACTCAGAGCAGTTTACAAAGTGTGTTATTAGTATTATCCTCACAACAATCACCCTGTGAGGCGGGTGGGGCTGAGAGAGCTCTGAGAGAGCTGTGACTGACCCAAGGTCACCCAGCTGGCTTCAAGCAGAGGAGTGGAAAATCAAACTCGGATCGCCAGATTAGAATCATTCTGCTCATAACCACTACACCAACTGGCTCTCAACCTACAAGTATCTGGTGGACAACATGGTGATATGGGGAATTCAGCATGAATTTGTTCCCACTAGGTCCTGTCAGACCAACCTCATCTCCTTCTATGAATGAGTGATATGATTACTGGATCATGGGAATGCTGTCGATGTAGTTTATCTGGACTTCAGTAAAGCTTTTGACAAGATTCCTCATAATGTTTTGATGAGTAAACTGGTAGACTGTGGACTGGACTCTAGGATAGTTAGATGGATAGGGAACTGAGTGAGTAATTGAGTAGTTGTTAACGGCATCACGTTTGATTTGAGGGAGGTGCCCAGTGGAGTGCCACAGGGATTGGTTCTGGGCCGAGTACTTTTCAACATTTTTATAAATGATATGGATGAGTGTGTGAAGGGATTACTCATTAAATCTGAAGATGATACCAAACTGGGATGAGTAGCAAACACTCTGGAAGACAGGGATAGAATTCAATGAGATCTGAACACAGTGGAAAAGTGGGCAGATTTGAATAAGATATGATTTAACATGGATAAGTGCTAGGTTCTCCACCCGGGTAACAAAAATGCAAAGCATGCATACTGGATGAGGGATGCACTTCAGGGTAGCAGTGTGTGTAAAAAAGATATTGGGATACAGGTGAATGGGAAGCTAAATATGAGCAGTCATTGTGATGCAGCAGCAAAAATGGCAAACACAATCTTGGGGTGTATCAACAAAGCTATAACATCCAAATCACAGGATGTCATTGTCCCACTATATATCACATTGGTCAGGCCCCACCTACAGTATTGTGTGCCATTCTGGAGGCCTCATTTCAAAAAGGATGCAGAGGAAAGCAACCAGGATGATCGGGGGCCTGGAGACCAAGCCCTACGAGGAAAGACTGCAGGACCTGGGAATGTTCAGTTTGGAGAAGAAGAGGTTGAGGGGAGACATGATTACTGTCTAAGTATTTAAAAGGCTGTCACTTAGGGGAGGGAAGGGAGCTGTTCGGCAAAAGAGGATAGGACTCAAAACAAGGATTTAAACTACAGGAGGGAATATACTGGCTGGAAGTTAGGAAAAAAACTTCTTCATGTTAAGAGTAATCCAGCAGTGGAATTGGTTGCCTAGGGATGTGGTGGGTTCCCCCTCATTGACAGTCTTCAAGGAGCGGCTGGATGAATACTTGTTGGGGATGCTTTAGGCTGTTCCTGCACTGGGCAGGGGATTGGACTAGATGGTCTGTAAGGACCCTTCCAACTCAATGATTCTATGCCCGTAGTGTCAGCCTCGCATGAAGACTGGCATGTGGGGGAGACTCAGTCATTAACTGGCTGAAAAGCTCCTGAATCCTGACTTATGGTCTGGCTATTGTTCGTATATCACAGGTGTCTAGAAGCCCTTAATGTGTTAAGGGATAGATTTGGGCTGTTCTTCTGTTACACCTGTACCTATTTAATGAACACGCAACCTATTTTCTAACAACGTGTGCCAGCCATTGACTCTACCACCTTGGGCCTACTTTATGGAGAAAAGTAGGTCATAAATATTTTAACAAACAACATATTTAGTTAGACATTTTAACAAACTGAGTTTGTACTTTAGTTTCCCCTCCAAATGATTCCAAAATTCTGTCTTTGGCTATAGATCTTTGTTAGTGTGTATAGAGTTACACATACAGTGTGTATAGAGTTGCAGCATGCAATAGGGTTGCCAGCCTTCAGGTGATGGACGGAGATCTTCTGGAATTACTACTGATCTCCAGGTGACAGAAATCAGTTCCCCCAGTGAAAATGGCTGCTCTGGAGGGAGAACTGTATGACATTATACTTGGCTGAGGTTTATTCCCTCCCCAGACCTGGCCGTCTCCAGGCTCCGTCTTCCAAATCTCCAGCAATTTCCCATTCTGGAGCAGGCAATCCTATGCACACATCATTGGTAGGCATATCTCTGGAGTGCTAATTTTACACATAAATGGGCCAACTCATATGGCAAGTACATTTAAACTTGGCAGGACACATACTGAATACTCACACAAGGAAGTACTTGATTCCATGCCTGACTTTTTCTTCCATCCTTGCTATCTCTTTCCTGTGCCCACGTTTACTCTCTCCTGCCCATGTCTGCCGGCTCCTTATTGCTTGGCCCATATTCCCTTCCATTTCCCACCTTTTGACAACTCAACACAGGCCAAGATGGAGCTGAGGTAACCAGATTAGCAATAAGGAATGTACAGCAGCTGTCAAGCCAGAACAAAGGTACATTTCCTATGGTCTGTGGGAATCTGAAGAGAGAAGTGAAAAAGCAAAGGCTAAATCTCCTTTTGGACACTCTGGGTAATAGTTGCAGGTCACGAGGAAAAGCCTCTAGCTTCCATTTCTCTGCAAGCAGAACCTGATGCCTGCAACTTTAACAAATCCATCTCTTCTGGAACAACAGGGTGCTCTTGGGAGATGTTTAGAGTGAATCCACAGATCCATTAGCTCATTGTTAGCTGAGCAAAGGGGTGTGTTGGGGGGGGGGGTGAGTCTGGAAAGGAGTGCTATAGCCAGTGCTAAATTACACCGCCAAAATCTATGTGATGGACGTCAAATCCAATTTATCACAAACTGAAGTCATTTGAGAAATAATGTCCCAGGAAAGTCATGCCTCTGACTCACACTGCTTTCAGTAAATCACATGGAAATGTAACCGCACAGTGGATGATAAGCAGGCCCCCAGTTGCCAGGATCCCTGACCCCTCTCTCTCCCATTTGCATGACATTCAGCTATATATAGGAGATTTCAACAAATCTGGTGCTCAAGTGTTGATAGAATTGGAAAAAAACTAGCAACTAAGAATATGGCCAGATGCCTATGAAGCAATTCAAATGGTAAGGCAATACATTTTATTTGTCTAGATGATAAACTGTAACAGCAACAAAGAAAAAAATGCAATGATAAAATCAAACAATTTTTGTTACAGTGCCACAAATCAGAAAAATACAGTTTTAGGACATCAACAATACAGTAAAAAATCACACAGATATTTTCAAATCCATCTACCATGTGGTTATCAAAATAAATTTGGTGCAGCTTTGCTTTTAAACTTGCAACGTCCCTATTTCACTTTAGAGGCAGGCGCTTGTTTTTCTGCCAGTCTTAATCAGCGAGAATCCAGGTCAGATTTTCAAGGGGATGCAGGGGGTTCCTTTATGGACAAATTTCTTAGTTTTTATTAAGAACCAAGCCTTCATACATCAGCAGCAATGGAATTAGAAGAAACTGCCCAGATGTGTCTCACAAACCCTAAGCCAACAAAAGACATGCTAAGGTGCTATTGTTATTTAGAATAATTTTACAGAGAGATTTTCATTTTAGCAATTATAATACTTGCATCTAATACATTTTTATCTTGCCCTTCTCCCAAGGAGCCCAGGGCAGTATGAATGTTTCCTCCTTCCCTGTTTTATCCTCAAAACAACCTTATAAAATAGGTTAGCCTAAGAGTCTCTCTACACGAGACACCTCAGCATGCACTCATCAAATGAAGGGAGATGCAATGTTAGTCTGGAAACATAGTTTAAAAAGACAGAGCTGGGGGAAATTGCTTCTCAGAGGTTTTGTTAATTTCATCTTCAACTCCCTGAAGGTTCTGTCAATTTCACCTCTCCCTTCTAAAACTGTGTGGGATTCACAACCAGAGGGCAGCGATGAATGGAAATGGGCTGGAGCTGCCTTCCAGAGCCGGGCTTGGACCTGGAGAGGTTATAAGGAGCTGAAGTTTTCCTTCTGGCATTTCACAGCCCCTTCACACAGCTCCAGTGTATAGCAAAGCCTTTGCTCTGCCACCAGCTCTGTCTTTTTAAACCAGCTACCATTGCATTTCCCGATACATGTTCTTCACATGTCAGATGTCTCGTGTGAGCAACAGGAGAAAAAGTAGGTGTGTGGAGGGGGGGGGGGACAATGTCACAGCTGCCTCATGACACTTTAGTGATTTCCCCAATCTCATAGAATTTGGGGGAAATCTTATAGCATCACAAGGCAGGGGTCTGTGAACATTGCTTCTTGGTGATCATCCAGAAGTGACGTCTCAGCTTTTCTGACAGTCCCACTCCCCAGACTCCTCCCCCCCAAAGCGCCAGGGTTTTGCAGATGGAGGCCTGGCAACCCTAATTTTGGGGCTCTAACCTTACATAATGGGAGAGTGCACTGCTTATGGTCCTTTTGATCCATTTGTTTGCCATTTTGTGCAAACAGGGCAATGCCCATATATTCCAGCTTTCGTACACACAAGCCCATACTTTCAAGTAATCTAGGCTTCCTATCACAAGTACAGAAGCAGGAAAACATGCATGCTGTTCTATTCATGCCAAATGTTGACTGCACATATTGACAGGATCACACATAGCTCACTTTCCCCTTACACATGGTTGGATCAGCGATGTTGTGATGGCTGACAAGGGCTACAGAAGGAGCCTTAGGACTGTGTTAGGGCTTTTGTTTTGAGGCCCGTTCATATTCAATGACTTACACAAGCAGAAACACAAATGGGGATGCAGTAAGTTTGACTTATTGCAAGCTGCCACCACAGTCTTTGTCTTGTGTTTCTGCTTGCGCAAGACTCTAGTGCAAGTGGAAGTTTTGTGCTGGATCTAAGCCCTTCAGACCAAAAGTCTTGGTTGGAGCTCCTTTCACTAATCAAAATTGGGAGTTTGGGTACAGTTTTATGAAGTGCTGAGTAGCACATTAGCCCTGACAGCACTGAGCCTGTCCATTCTATATACCACTGTGGGAGTTCTTGGTATAGCTGAGATCATGCATAAATGTGTCAGTCCCTGGCAGTTAGATCCCCAAGTTCTCCACAATTAACACACAGGTATTCCAGCTGAAGTAACTTCATTAGAGATCCATTCAGTACAAGGTGTTCAGTCAATAAAACTGGCAGAAGTGACCAATGTTAGTTATAGGAAATATTCCCACCTTTGGGAAAGAGGACTGTTAATGGTGTGTGTGTGTGTGTGTGTGTGTGTGTGTCAAAGTGAGACATTGTTTTAGAGTAGACAGAAAGATGAACTTATCTCTGGTTCTCAAGACAGATACATTTCGAGCCAGTTTCAGCTGGCAGTCAAGGACACTCGCTCAGCAGAGCGAGAAAGAGAAAGTAAACATTTGCAAGATAACCTGCTGGCATTGCAGCAATAAAGAACTTCCCATACTCTCAGAGACCAGAGGCAGAGCCCATATACATTCGTGGCAGATATGCAGGAGGCATATATGATAGAATGCTTTTAAGGAGAACAGACTTCAGAGTCTTAGCAGATCAAGAGATTTGTTGCTAACCCCCCACCCCACCCCCCAAAAGAACACACATACACAACAAGAAAGTCTGAGCAGCAGGAACAGAGTTTGCATTTTTGTCTGAAGGAGACAAGCAAGCAAGCAAACAAACAAATAAATATCCTTGCTGCCAAATCCTTTTGTAATGTGGCTTTAAATACCAGTGCCCTTCAGACTTAAAAAACCATCTGTCTTAATGAATTATGTAATTTATAGACAGCTAATTCCACCAGATGTTTCTTGACACAAACCCAAACAGTAGTGTCTGTGGCCTGTGAGTTTCCCTGGCTGAAGAAAAAAGGCAGGTCTTAACTGTTTGTATTCAGGCTTGTAACGTGGCAAGTGTCTGGACTGCCTTGTATCTGGAGGC
Source organism: Eublepharis macularius (assembly GCF_028583425.1). Lineage (NCBI taxonomy): Eukaryota > Metazoa > Chordata > Lepidosauria > Squamata > Eublepharidae > Eublepharis > Eublepharis macularius. The sequence continues at coordinate 122,903,943 of NC_072793.1, forward strand.
ACTGTTTCAGAAATGCGTAGCTTGTGGAGAGCCAAAATCATTTATGGGGACTAGGGGTGCCAACTCCAAGTTGGGAAATTCCAAGAGATTTGGAGGTGGGGTTTGAGGATGGGAGGGACCAAAGCAAGGTAGTCCATCCTCCAAAGGATCCCTTTTCTCCAGGGGAACCGATCTCTGAGTGAGACCTCTCCAGGTCCCACCTGGAGGCTGGCAACCCTCGTGGGGGCTGAGGAGGGGTAGAGCACTTGCCACTTTGGGTCTGTTCTGATCTTTTTAAGCCTTGGGGTGGATATTATGGATGTGGGTATTTATGTAGACTTTTATTTTGGGATTCATCTTATCTTTGGTCTATGTCATGGTTATCTTCAAGCAACCCTTACAAATATAGAAATGTTCCAATAAGGCCAATAGAAAAACACATACCTAGTTTCCATGTATATCTCATATAGAAAACTCTCCTGTAGCTTCTAGTTCTTGGAATTATATAAGTTTGTTTTTTTAGTTCTTCTGAAGGTCAAACTATACATTAAGTGACTGGATCTCTAGTTATATTTTTAAACATTAAAAGTAGTTAGGAGGGACTCAGTTTGGATCAGTGCCATGGCATGGGGGTTAACCCTACCCCTCATGCAATTTAACCATTAAAATCCCTCCCCCCCTCCCACATACACACTGTTGTTAGATATTGTATATTTCATTATTCTGTAGCTCTGGGTGGGAAATGGCATGAGGCTTAAGATCCTTTCTCCGTACCATCTCCTTAATTTAAGAACATAAGCAAAGCCATGTTGGATCAGGCCAGTGGCCCATCCAGTCCAACATTCTGTCACACACAGTGGCTAGAAATCCAGTGCCATCTAAAGGACTGTCAGTGAGGCCAGGACACCAGAAGCCCTCCCACTGCCTTCCTTCCAGCACCAAGACAACAGAGCACCACCTCCCCACAAAGAGAATACCATCTATCTCCTGTGGCTAATAGCCACTGATGGACCTCTGCTCCATATATTTGTCCAGTCCCCTCTTGAAGCTGGCAATGCTTGTAGCTGCCACCACCTCCTGTGGCAACGAATTCCATGTGTTTATCACCCTTTGTGTAAAGTAGTATTTTCTTCTATCTGTTCTAACCCAACTGCTCAATAATTTCATAGAGTGCCCACGAGTTCTTGTATTGTGAGAAAGGGAGAAAAACACATCTTTCTCTACCTTCTCTAACCCGTGCATTATCTTGTAAACCTCTATCATGTCTCCCCTCAGTCGTCTTTTCTCCAGGCTAAAGAGCCCCAAGCGCCTCAATCTTTCCTCATAGGGAAAGTGTTCCAACCCTTTAATCATTTTAGTTGCCCTTCTCTGTACTTTTTCCAGTGCTATGATATCTTTTTTAAGGTGTGGCGACCAGAACTGTACACAGTACTCCAAATGAGGCCTCACCATCGATTTATACAGAGGCATTATGATACCGGCTGATTTGTTTTCAATCCCTTTCCTAATAACCCCTAGCATAGCATTCGCTTTTTTTATGGCAGTCGCACACTGTGCTGACGTTTTTAGTGAGTTATCTATCATGACTCCAAGATCTCTCTCTTGGTCAGTCTCCGCCAGTTCAGACCCCATCAACTTGTATTTATATTTTGGATTTTTGGTTCCAATGTGCATTACTTTGCACTTGGCTACATTGAACCTCATTTGCCACATGGATGCCCACTCTTCTAGCCTCGACAGATCCCTTTGGAGTGCCTCACAATCCTCTCTGGCTTTCACCACCCTGAACAATTTCATGTCATCTGCAAATTTAGCCACTTCACTGCTTAATCCCAATTCCAAATCATTAATAAACAAGTTAAAAAGCATTGGACCCAATACCGACCCCTGTGGCACCCCACTGCTCACCACCCTCCACTGTGAGAAGTGCCCGTTTATACTCACTCTCTGTTTCCTATTAATTAGCCAGTTTTCGATCCACAAGAGGACTTGGCCCTTTATCCCATAGCTACTGAGCTTACTTAGGAGCCTTTGATGAGGAACTTTGTCAAAATTTACATCAGTTGATTTTTAAGTTAAATGAAACATTACATTGAGGGGTCCAGTCAAGGATCTCCTATATAATAAAGAGGAGTTATCCATGTTAGTCTGTAGTAGCAAAATCAAAAAGAGTCCAGTAGCACCTTTAAGACTAACCAACTTTATTGTAGCATAAGCTTTCAAGAATCACAGTTCTCTTGCATCTGATGAAGAGGACTGTGATTCTCAAAAGCTTATGCTACAATAAAGTTGGTTAGTCTTAAAGGTGCTACTGGACTCTTTTTGATTTTGCTATATAATAAATAGTGTAGCCTGAACAAGAACTATATTAAACAAAACAAGGTACTACAGAAAACAAACAAATTACTTATCTTTAACTTGCTGATCCTTAACTGAATTAAATTTGTTTCAAATTCTCGAATCTTTAGTATTATCTCTTTATTTTCTGTATTTATTTATTCAGTTCTGTCAGGACAGCAGAAATTGGTTATGACAAGATATATTACAGACTCTGTATTTTAATGAGACATTGCATTTTCATATTAATTTCTTTATTTGTTATAAAAGTTACAAATAGAAAATGTATATGTGCTTTTTCTTTGAAATAAATGCTTGAAAATGAGATAACAAAGAGTGTTGGAAATGGATGATTCATAGGACTCTGCAGAAAAACTGTGGCTATATGTTGCCGGTTGTACTCTCTACCCAGCTATCCATAGGAACCTTAGATTCTTTATAAGTAGCTCTACTTCATTTGGAAACAATATTAAGTTCTGTTGATGCTGACTGAAAGTAGGCAGGGATGAATTGTCCAATAATATGCCTGAAGGCATTTTTAAAAGCCACACTGTCTCTTCAATCATAGCTTTGCCAAATACATTGCCATATTACAGATAGAGATGGGCATGAACAGCAATATGAACTAAAAAAAATCACAAGCAGCCCAATCTGCTGTTCACGAACAAGCTGTTCATGAGGCCCCATTCTAAACAAACAGGTGGTCGTTGCAAGCCTCGTTCGTTGCTGTTCGTTGCTGTTCGTCAAGCCAGACAGTCTGGCACCTGCAACCAATTCCCATGGCAACTCTGGCAGGGATTGTCTGAACTCTGTCTGAACTCCAGCTGTTGCCCTGGAAACCCCAATCTAAGCCCAATTTAGCTTGATAGGCAGGTCTTCCTTCCAAGTGTGGACTGGAGCTCCAAATGTGTTACAAGAGGAAAAGACCAGGGGGGAGGGGGGCTCTGGCTTTCAGGGAGAGACAGCTGCTGCTAGAGAGACTGGGTGAGTGCATGGGAGCTTGAATTTTCTTTGTGTGGTGGGATAGGGATCTACCCCTTCAGGTTCCAGGGCTGCTGCCAGGCTCTGGGGCCAAGCTATTATTTATTATTGGTACCTTTCCTACTGCTTGCTCAGGTAGGGTTTCTGGGAGTGGTGTGGTAGGGATCTACCCCTCCAAGTTCCAGGGCTGCTGCCAGGCTCTGGGGCCAAGCTATTATTTATTATTGGTACATTTCCTGCTGCCTGCTCAGGTAGGGTTTCTGGGAGTGGTGCAGTAGGGATCTTGATGGCTGGAGGAGAGCCTGCTGGCCCCCACAAACAACGAATAATGAACATGTTTGTGACAGGATCATGTTCGTTAGTGTTCATTGTTCATGGATGACAACAAACAATGAACATCATGTTCGGTTTTTTTCTGTTCATGCCCATGTCTAATTACAGCTTCACCAACTCCTTTTAACCTAAGTAGTGGTCTCACCACTGTTTTCCATACTCATTATCTTTGTTGGATGTGTAAAAGAAAATAGACAAACATCACCACAGCAGGAGCAGAAACACAGGAATTAATCTGAAAGTCTCTCCCCAATCCATTTCTATAGATGCCTTCCCATGTCTTCTGTGCCCTTTTGTACCCTGTCACTCACATACTTCTTATACTTTAAATCTGACCAGGATTTATTTACATGGGTATATATGTGACAGAATATCAGGTGTTTAGAAATGAAAGCAGATACTAATGTGAAAAATTCCCTCATTGCTAAACAGTACATTTCAATTACCACATAGTTTGCTTCTGAGTGGCTTTATCAAGCCAGGCCTATAAAGCAAATTGAATAATCTTGTGCTTCAGACCTATAAAGTATTATACTTAGAGTACTTTGACAAAGTAATAAAAACAGAGAGTGTAAAGGAGAAATATCAATGTTGTTTTAATAAGATTAGTGGGACTTATTGTTTTAAACTAGCAATTGACTTTCTGAGCTTTCTTTCCAATACGGTTCACATTATTATTCTGATGTGGTGAAATCATTTTGTGGTGTCATTTTTTCATGTGGTGACTTGTTTGTGCCATAGGTTGATATCATGGATCAATGAAATCTGTTGGGTTCAATACACATTATGAAAGTTTTCCACAAGGTAATGTGGCATGGCCTTGTTTCATGTCTGAAACTCACATGACCACTGGCTATATTTTTTAAAAATTAAGCCATGGAGGCTTCACTTGCTATATGACAACTGTATGCATAGAACATAAGGGAAAAAAGAACTATCTTAATGCATGGCCACCATCTAAGGGCCAAACTACAAGTGACGAATGACACTTGAACGGCAAGTGTATTCCTCCCTGTTCACTCGCCCTCCACTTGCTCTCCACTCGATCCACTTGCTGTTCAAGTGTCATCCGTCACTTGTAGCTTGGCCCTAAGTTTCTGGCAGTACTCCTGTGTCCTTAAGACACAGATGGAAAACCAATGGTTGAGAAATTTCCATCAGGAAAAGCTATATATGTTGCATTGTTGCTGTTATTTATATTTATTTAAGGCATTTACGTGCCACCTTTTTCTAAAAATAGGACTCAGAGTTGTCATATCCTGTTTTTGTTGCTGCGTGTGGAGATATTGTGTGCACGTGTGGCAGTAGAAATGGGAAAACTCAGAGAAAAATACCTGGGAGAAAGGCAAGAGCTCCCCCTCCCCCAGCAGCAGCCTTCTGAGCCCATTTGGACTCTCTGTTTCTAATGCAAGCCGTTCCCCAGATCTACCGTGTGTCTGTGTGGAGCCTGGGGTTGGCTCTGTGGTGAACTTGTCAAGGAAACATGTTTAGAGTGACCCTCAGTGGTGGGGAGCACCCATTCCTTGTCTCATTGCCTTGTGACGAGCTTTTGCCCGTGTCTGAAGCTAAGCTTCTACTTAGCCAAAAGAAAGATGTCTCTCTCTCCTGGAAAGCTTTCAGCAGTTAGTTCTCAGACCTGTCAAACAGATAAGTTCGTTGAACCGGCTGTTTATCAGTACATTTATTTATATAGGGTTCAATATTGCTTTGCAACTCTTTATCAAACACACAGACACCTGTCTAGAGTTCATTTCACTTTATTGAAAATACACCCTAGTTTTTTAATGAAGCAAGTAATCAAAATATAAATGATTATTAATATAAATCCTATAAAAACAGAACACAGAAAGGCAATAAGAAATAAGTGTGCTAACATTTCTTAATAAATTCCAAGTTTAACATAATCAAAGTTTCTATGAAACGCATAGGTAAAAATAAGTTCTCACCTAAATTCTCTCAAGAGATTTCTTCCATCAGAGCTCTGCCATTCTACCTGCATTTGCAATTTTATACATCATCATATTCAAATATTTAAGGTCTATTCACATGATAGCACAAACAAACAATGATTGGTCTAATGCTTCACTGACTATTCATAATTTCTATTGTACAACCTTCCAATTAGTAAAAAATTACGTTATACTCAAACTTACAAAACAAAACTACAAATCTCTGAGAAGTGTCAGGAAAAGTTAAGTTGAGAGATCACCATTGGTTGAATCTCTTATAGAGTAACATTAATCTCGATAGAGTCCACTATTTTAATTAACTGTCAAAAGATTAAAGCACACCTGTTAGAATTACCTAACACATAGAAAAAAAACAGACAGTTCATGCAAAGTTTAAAAGTTCATCTAGAGAATACAAGAGCTTGGCCTAGTATTGCTCAGTATTGATTATTGTCATGTGCTTTTATCTATATTGGTGCAACAGCCTCTCTTTTGGCTTCTGCACCTTCTCAAAACCTACTTTGGCAAAGCCTTCCTTTAACTTTCCCCCTTCTGTCCATGTTCTGTAACACTGAGCCTAAGCTAAGAGAAATATAATTGACTCAAAGTAACAACACTCGACTGTACCTCCCTTTCTCCACCTCTCACGTCTCACCCCATTATTCAGTTTTAAACTACACATTCCTCAGGGGGAAAAACTCTTGTCTTTCTTTGGTTCTTACTCTTCTTATAGTACAATTTAAAACAATGGTAATAATATGTCTTGTGGTCTCAGCTTTTCCACATTTTTTATTTTATTAAACACACATTCCCAGAAGCCTTCAAGCACTAAGCACATTTTAACCATCTAAAAATATATATAAATGTCAAACCACATCTTCAGGTAAGTGTAGTGTTACATAATTAAAACTTTACAAAGGGTACAAAAGCTAGTGTGATGTAGTGGTCAGTGTCATACTAGACTGGGGAAATCTAGGTTCAAAACTCCACTGAGCTATAATACTTTCTGAATTACCTTGTGCCAGTCACTATCTTTCAACCTTGCCTACCTCACAGGATTGTTGTGAGGATAAATGAAAGAGAAGTATGTTTGCCCTACTGAGCTTCTTGGAGGATGGGCAGTGTGGTAAAATGACATTTCAACCCAGGTATTTTTGTGAAATCTTACCGCTTTGCAAGCTGAAGTTGCTCTCTGTGAGTGTTCAGAGGTTAAGCGAAAACTTAGTGGAAGAACCAGTTTTTGGCTTTACCTGTTGAGGCATCAAGATGGGTAGCCATATTAGTCTGTCTGTAGCAGTAGAAAAGAGTCTAGTAGCACCTATAGCAGTAGTACCTGTAGCAGTAGAAAAGAGTCTAGTAGCACCTATAAGACTAACAAAATTTGCGGCAGGGTATGAGCTTTCGTGAGCCACAGCTTACTTCTTCAGAGCTGTGGCTCACAGAATCTCATACCCTACCACAAATTTTGTTAGTCTAATAGGTGCTACTGGACTCTTGCTCTTTTCTACTGTTGAGGCATGGTTATCTTACCCTCTGCCCCAAGAACAAAGTTTTTCCTTCCATGGAAAGCCCATAACCACACTGATTCTTTACCTAATGAAAATCAACAGTTTAAAATAACCTGTAAAGTTCTGACCATCTCCATTGTGTATATGCTTCTCTCCTAGACCCCAGAAACAGGAGTATTCAATTTCTTCCATCAATACATGAAAATATGTCATGCAGATTTGCAGCCACTGTCAAAATCTGACCTTAGCTAACATTTATCAAGGTTTACAGGAAAGCAGGGAGAGCTTGCTTAGGGTGGACACTTTCTAGCTAAGGAGATTTCCAAAATTTTCCTCTCTATAGGAATTGGGAGAAAGGGGTGGGTCTGAATATGAACAGAGGATCTGGTGACCAGGCTACCAGACAGACACACATTATTTATTAGCCTGGTGGTGGCAGTGAAGAGTAAACCCTACATGTTCTAGGAAATGTTAGGGATACAGCTGGAATAGGGATCCCAGACCCCCGGTGGGGGTGGGGGATCCCCCACCCCCACTCCCCACACCCCGCCCCCACGTACCTGAGCAGTGGGGGGCGTGCACCTTCCTTGCATGCTCCCCCACAGTGTGGCGTGCTCCCTTGCGCTGCAGCCGCTGGGAACAGGCCCATTTTGGGCCAGATCGGGTCGCTGTGGAAAGTGGGAGCGCTCCTGCACTCTGCAGTGCTCAAAACGGGCCCAATCCACAGCAAACCGAGCCTGTTTTCAGCAGCTAGAGATCACAGGAACGCTCCTGTGCTCCGCAGCGCCCCAAACGGGCCCGTTTCGGTGAGGATCGGGCTCATTTTGAGGCGCTGTGGAGTGCAGGAACACTCCTGAGCTCCACGGTGCCTCAAAAACAGGCCTGCCCAGGGGCTGCGTAATGACATCACTCCTGAAGTGACATCATCGTTCCTGTGGGGGCGCGTGCTCCACACGTGCTCATCCCCCTCTTCCCAAAAGTAAGTGCCAGGCCCCTGTCTGCCACCGGGAGGTTGAGGGGGCCTGGCAACCCTAAGGTGGAAAGGTGAACTCGTCATGTGGCCAGTTAAATTCCTAATTTCCCATGGTAAAAATGAGTGTTTGTTGGGGCTGTTTTAGTACAAGCAGCATGCATATGTGAAAGATAAAATACAAAATGAACTTAAGAAGCAGAAGAAGCCTCCTGCATATCTGCCATGAATGTAGATGGGTTCAGCCTCTGGCTTCTGAGAGTGTGGGAGGTTCTTTATTGCTCCATGCCAGTGGGTTATTTTACAAATGTTTACTTTCTCTTTCTTGCTCCGCTGAGCTAGTGTCCTTCACAGCTAGCCGAAGTTGGCTTGTGGTGTGCTCTTCTTTTTTTTTATATATATATATATATATATTTATTCTTTTTAACATCTAAAACAATAAACTACAAAAAACTACAATAGTACAAGGGAAGGGAAAGAAGGGAGAATAAGAAGAGGGGGAAGGGGGGGTGGAAAAAAGGGGAAGGCAACTTACAAACACTAAACACTACACTTCAATGCTTTCCCTTCATACTGCCATAATTAAAAAAATAGCTTAATAAAGTAATGATGGAATGGTTGATCTTACAAAATACAAATTACAATTCAAATTAAATCTTTTCCCCCCCTCTGGGCCTCGGACGCAGTTCTCTCTGAGCAGCTACAGCCGCAGCGCTCGTTGCCTCCCACCTCCCTTCAGGCTTCGAATCTTCTTCTTTTTGCTTGATGTCTGGCCAAAATTCTGGATTTTTGTCCACAAAATCCCTTAGCTGATCTTCCGAATTAATCTTGTAAGCTTGATCTTTATAACTAAACCCGATTCCTTCCGGAAATAGCCATTTGTACTTTATGTCATGTTCCCTCAAAAGAGCAGCCAGCTTTTTATACTTAAATCTTCTCTTCCGAACTAAAAATGGCACATCCTTCAGTATCTTGACTTTATTTCCCAGAAAGTCCAACTCCGCATTATATGAGTTATATAGGATATTGTCCCGGACCCTCCTGGATGAGAACTCAATAACGATCTCGCGAGGCAGCTGCCGCTTCATTGCATATTTTGAAGATGCCCGACGGACTCCCAAAATGGCGCTTTTTACTTCTTCTTTAGTTGCCCTCGCGGGTGACGCTAAAAGTTCCGAGGCAAGATCCCACAAATCCTCGTTTTCCTCCTCTTTAACATTCTGGAGACGCAAAATGGTCTGTGTTCGTTCTACTTGCAGCCCAATCAGCTGATTTTCCACCAACTTTAGCTCCTTGTTCGTTGCTCTCATAAGTGACGCATTTTCCCGAGCAGACTTCTCTGCCCCCCCACTACTTCCTTGATGGCTTTCACATCGCTCTCAATTAAGCCCACCCTTTGATCTGTTTCATTCAGCTTGTCAACAAAGGGTTTTATGGCCTCAGTAACCGATCTTTTCACCAGTTCCTCGAGCGACTCGCCTCTTCCCTGCAGGGCAGCCGAAACTGACTTGCCCAAAGCAGGACTCTGTTTTTTTGCTGCCATTTTAGGGGGGGGGACCGCCAATCTTCCGAGACTCTGCGAGGGGGGGAAAATCCGAATCTTCTAAGCTTCAGATCCCACCACTCCTTCACATGTGCTTGTAGTAACAGAAGGGATTCGCTTACTTACAGGCTTCCGCCTAATCCTGTTCTTTGCCGTTTTCCATGGCCCGGCAGCACACAAGGTGCCGCGCACGTCTGCCAGCCTCCATAGGGACAAACGGGCAATTTACCCCCTGCCTCGATCTCCCAGAGGGCTCTTCCCGTTGCGTCCCGGACCCAGACTCCCTCCCTGGGAGCCCTGGGGGCTAACCTTTGCAGATCAGCCACCCGGTCAGGGTGCTCGGCCGCTTCTTCTCGGACCTGCCGAGAGGAGCGTCCGACATGGCCGCGAAAACGAAAACGAATCTGGCTTGTGGTGTGTTCTTCTTGAGAACCAAAGATAAGTCCATCTTTCTCACTGCCTGAGCTAAATAATGTCTCCCCCCTCCCCCCCGTTAATGGTTCTTGTCTCAAAGGCAGGAATATTCCCTATAACTAACATTGCTAGCCCCACCTACGTCACTTCTGCCAACTTTCCACTGTCTATGCACCTTGTACTGAATGGATCTCTAATAAAGTTACTTCAGCTGGAACACCTGTGTTAATTGTGGAGAACTTCGGGATCTAACTGCCAGGGACTGACAGAACATTTTATCAGCTGGGATATTTGCAGTCTATATCACTTTTTTGAAGATGCTTGGGTGTAATCTGTCTTTTTGGACATTACCAAAACTTGGTGCCAAGTGCAGGCAGCAAAATATTGGATTTCCTTACTGAAGAAAAAGTGCAAAGACTGGTGACTCTTATTTAAAACAACTATAAGATCATGCCAGTGAAAAGGTTGGACCCATTAGCTACCTGAATTCAGTTACTTTTGTCACTCGCATGGTTTCCTCTTATTTTTGCTATTCTTTCAAATTTAGGAGATTTTAAATCTGAATTACATGGTCAGAAAAGGGTTTTGCGGTACAGCCCTTCTAAAAAACAGAACCACTTCAGAATGCAAATGGGGGATAACATATTTGAATATATCCTTTTGTTAAGAAAAAGAATCCTTGTACATAAAAAGATGAGCAATTTCTCAAGGACATGCTGGTTTTTCCACAGACAGAAAAATACAGCATTTAAACAAGTACTTGTTCACCTGCATTCAGACATGGTAGAATCGAAGGAGGACTGGCATTTTATTAATTTTCTTAAATGTGTAGTTTACACTTTATTTAAGGGTTCTCATGTCATGTTTCAGTACTTCCAGCTTCCACAAAAAGCTTCCAGCATATGGAAGGACAGGGCACATCAGCTCATACTACACCCCTCCCACCCCTATGACTGATGGGGCCCAGTGTGCACTATGATGCTTGTGTAACCCCTGTGAGGTTAATTGGTTTATCCCAGTGGGGTGGAGTCTGAAACTAGAGGCAGGCTGCTGAGGAGGAGGCTGTTTGCTGGGGAGCTTAATAAATTATAAGCTCTTATCACCTTGAATAAGGTAATCAAATGTTGTATGTAAAATATGATTTAAAGTGGTGTTTGTGTATTGTGTGTAGTTGGTGTTATTGGGGTTGTATTATTTTTGCAGGGCTATAATTCCCACCAAGAAGATGGAAGCCTGGGGTACAGCTGCTTCAAATGGATGAGAGAGGACTCATCATAACTTCTTGGATGTGGAACTGTTTGCCTTTTCAAGGACATTGTTGATTTGGAGGGTTTTTTTGTGTGGTTGCACTTAAGAGTTAATTTTTGTTAAAGTTGTATTTTATTAATTGTTAAAAAGTTTAAAAGGAAAAAAAAGTTATTTCTTAAAATTTTGTGAAAGTTGCTTTCTAAGCCCCATAGAACCCATGAAAAGTGAAGTTACACTTGCACGGCTGGTTTCCTAGTTTTGGGGTAGCAGTGATATGGACAAAGGAGCTATTGCTTTCTCAAGGCTAATTCCTACATTATAACAACAACATTCGATTAAGTCGCCCTTCAGGACAACTTAATGCCCACTCAGAGTGGTTTACAAAGTTTGCCATTATTATCCCCACAACAAAACACCCTGTGAGGTGGGTGGGGCTGAGAGAGCTCCAGAGAGCCGTGACTAGCCCAAGGTCACCCAGCTGGCTTCAAGTGGAGGAGAGGGGAATCAAACCCGGCTCCCCAGATTAGAGTCCCGCGCTCTTAACCACTACACCAAACTCTGTAGCTTATGTGCTTTGATCCATATTATGAGTGAGGTTGTCATCCAGTGAGAGATGTATGTGTGCATGTATATGTATGTGTGTGCATGGAGTGGATAACTGCTCTTTAAATAGTAGGATTATTAACATAGCATGTGTTACTGTGGAAGAAATAACCAGTAACTCAAATGTCTGTAATAAACAACTGCGTTTGACAGTAGTTAACATACCTGACATATCACTGGTGGTGCTTGGGTCTGCAAGGTATATTTTCATGATTAATTGCCACAACTTGTAAAGCACTTGTGGTATTTAGGAGAGCATTTCCTAGATCAAAGATTCTTGCATACCATAGGAAAGATAACAAAATAATCACCTTGCTGTTTTGCCTGGAAATAGCTTCAGTTATTTCAGCAAATTTCACTCTGGCTCAGTTAATGTGGAAACAAGGGACAAGAAAATATTTCTGGCATCTCAGAATTCTGGCCCCAATCGGTAAATCTATGCCGAGCCTTCTCCAAACATTCTTGCTTTCTTCCTGCATAAAGCACATATCACAGGCTGCTGTTATATTTAAATAATAAAGCAGAACTAGGGTTGTTTTGTCTCCTTTTTTCCTCTTCTTCTCTGATCTGCCCATTGAAAAATGCATGGAAGGCAACAGATGTTCTGACTTTGTAGCTTGAACCTTTCTTGGCTGTTTGAAGATTTGATGTAAAGTTCTTTGAACATCAGTTTCAGAGGAGACTCTCTTGGTAACGGTTGCCATGCAGAATTCATAATTAAAGATGATTCTAGGGTGATGGTGGGTTTTATAAAATCTTATTCCATAAATTTGCTTAAAGATATTTAATGGGATGAGAGGAGTGGCTTTATTCACAGAGAAGAAACTCCTCAGGCTTTCAGCCTGGCCTGGTGGGGATTAATCAAGCAGACACCTCCAGACTGCATGGCAAGGGGGTTGCTGCAAGCTCCCTTCAAGCTAGCCAGGGGGCATTGAGGTAACAAGATAGGAAACGTGACATGCTTGTGAAGGACTTGGCAATATGCCACATTATGTGTTGTCTCCTTCTTCTGGATGGAACTATGGTCAAAACAGATTTGATGGTACCCATGGTGAAGTACTTCCTTGTACGAGCATTCAATGTGTGTCCTGTCATGTATAAATGCACTTACCATGTGAGTTGACCCATCCATGTGTCAAGTTAGCAGCACACTAGAGATGTGCCACTCTTTGCTGGTGTGCTAGCTCTACATATCAGCAGCATTCTTAAGATAAATTCCTTTGTCTATGATTGGGCATGTACGTAACACTTAGGTGGCAACCACTTTCCAGGGGTTACATGCAATTCATAGGCCATGTCACATTCTTCTCAGCTGTGTTTTCCTAGATATACCTTGGTTGAATTATACCTATACTTCTATTCTCCTGGCATTATACTGGTAGTATTGGTGAACTGCTCCTGATCCCTGTCCTCTTAATTTTCTCTTCTCAGACTTAGCCAGTTTGGTGTAGTGGTTGAGAGTGGCTGGACTCTAATCTGGAGAACTGAGTTTGATTCCCCACTCTTCCGCTTGAAGCCAGCTGGGTGACCTTGGCTTCTAGGAGCTCTTTCAGCTCCACCCACCTCACAAGGTGATTGTTGTGAAGATAATAACAACACACTTTGTAAACCACTCTGAATGGGCGTTAAGTTGTCTTGAAGGGCAGTATATAAATTGTATGTTGTTGTTATTAATAGGTGTTGGCTCTCCCAAAATCATTTGCAGAGTTTTATGCTAATTTGCACTCTGCTTACTTACAAGCAACAACTTAAATCACTTCATGGAAAGTGGGAGAAAGACCACTATGACAGCCATTTTGTGCCCAGTAAGATTGTTTCCTTTTTTGCTATATCATCTTCAGACTGGCCAATTCATACATTTCAGTGCTGACAGACTATTTAACAGAAGCATCATTACTGCAGAAAAGATGTTAAGTTTTCAGTGATTTTAATGGTGGCTTTTGCTAGGTCGGTCACATGCTTAAAGAAATCTTAGCCAATTAATTGTAAAATTATAATCAATTAATCAACCTGTTCAATCTGTATAAATTTGCATACAAATAAATCGTTCTGAAGGGGGGAAGGTATACTTTCCTTGTATTTAAATCATGCCTGCTTATGTGACATCCAGCTCCATGTCAGAGGAAACAGTCTTTCTTGTGTGCAAGAAAACAAAGAATGCCTCATATAAGACGGCACATCTGCTATCCATTTTTCATAAAAACTTGTGTTAAAAATAATTAATTAAAAAGTCTGCTGCCTGAATTAACCTATTAGATTAATCAATTAAAAACATTTTAAATCCTATATAGAATTACCATAAAAAGTTGAAATGAGTAATATATAGAGAACAAATCAAATTGTTTGATTTAAATGTGGGAAATTTTTATGGTTTATGATATATAGGTTAATATAGAAATATTCAAAACTGGAAAATGGGATAAATTGTTTATCTAAAGACGTATAACTTGGGTGTATAATAAGTAAAGAAGTTATAGATGTACTGCTTAATATAATGGAGAATGTATATCTGTTTTAGACAGAGGGACTTAATAGAAGTAAGGGAAAAGGGACAGAGGGTGGGAAAGCTGTTGGAAGTCAATAAAAGGGGGGGAAAGGGAGGGGGTTAGAAACGAAAAATTAGGGGAAAATTGATTGTAATGTGAAAATAAAAATGTTCTAACCCAATAAAAAAATTTTCAAAAAAAAAAAAAAACATTTTAAATCCGTTTTTAAACGGTGACTCCAATCAACTAAACATGGCAGTACTAGTACTTTACAGGTCTAAATAGTAGTTCTAAGTAATGCAGATTAATCTTGCTTCAGTTCAGGAGGGCACAGATAGCTACACTGATTCCAAATTTCTATTTAGGGCTTTTGAAGCTAGTTTTAGGGGGATTTTAGTAACTTTTTTGTTGAGCCCTCTCTAGTAGCAAAATTTTATTTAATTTACACTTGACATCGTGGAATAGTTTGTATGGACTGAATCCAAATGCAATATTGCACATTATGACTGCCGTGGAAAACATGTAAAGTATGGCTTTGTAAGTCTTGTAAAATATTTATTATAAAAATGTTTCCATGTTTTCACCTGCAGAGTGAGCCCTGGTCTGGAAACACTGCCTTCTAGAGGGAGGTGATTGCTATACAGAGACTGGGTAAGGGGGTTGCCCAGCCACAGGACAGGAGAAGGGGGGGTGAAGGGAAGGGGTAAATTCCAAGATAGAGCAGCAATGGGAGAAAATGGGTGTACATGTGCGTGCGCATGTGTGATGTCACAGCAATGCCACTTCCAGTTGTGTAACCATACTATAGCGATTGCTACAGTGTTGCTGCAGCATGTGACATCACTTCTAGTTATGTGACCCGCTAGCTCCCCCTACCCAAACTCATTCAGCTGGCAATCGTATTTAGGGCTGCCAACTTCTAGGTGGTGGCTGGAGATCTCCCAGAATTACAACTGATGTCCAGTCCACAGAGATCAGTTCCCCTGGAGAAAATGGCTGCTTTGGAGAGTGGACTGTATGGCATTATACCCTGCTGAGCTCCCTCCCCTCCTGAAACTCCATTCTCTCCAGGCTTCACCTCCAAAATCTCCAGGAATTTCTCAACCCAAGGCTGGCAACCATAAGGCAACTCCTGAGGGAGTGGAGAAGTAAATTCCAGAGGAGAAAAGCCTGTGGCGAGTAAGAAGGGCAGTTGGCAGAAGAATGGCCGTCTTTCGGCATGGACCTTTTGTTCTGCAATTTTGAAGAATTTTCTGCTGGTGCAGTTCTGAGGAAAAGTGGCTTCTCGTAGTTTGTGAAGACCTCACCAAGTGTCCAGGAAGAGCTGCCTGCAGGTTGTAAGTCAGAGTCCAGAGACATTCTTTCTCTACTTTTGCCTACAGTTATACAGGGTTTGCATTTTTTTTAAAACTTGCAAATGACACTAAGGGGAAAAAATGTCTGTGGACAGTTTGTAAAGCAAAACCACCCTCAAATCCTTTTTAGTTCTCTCCCTCCTGCCTTAACCATGTGAACACATTTACAGTTTTACCTAAAGCTGCATGTACAGCTCTCCTTTCCCTGGTAGAAAGAATTCAGTAAAACATAAAAAGCCTTCTTTATTTGCTGCTCTGTGCAGAAGTACATCAAATGATTTCTGATCAACCAGTGAATGTACTGGTTTATTGGTGAGGAAAAAAAAAACAAGAAAAAAAATCCCTGAAAAACCATGTGACAGAAAGAAAAAAAGTACTGCCCAATCCTAAACATCTTTACATAGAAATAAGCTCCACTGAATCCAATCAAGCGTACTCCCAGGTAAGGCTGCAGTCTTACATACAATCAGACATCTGTTCCCTGTATTGCTGGTAGCAAAGCTGTACTAAACTGGACACAATGGAAAAAAACATTGAGCATGAGCATTAAACAGCAGAGGGAGATCCATGCACAAACCTCTGTCACTGCAGCTGCAACAAGTAACATGCAGCAGCTACCAGCCAGGCACCACTAGCAGCAGCGGCAGCAGCAACCAACTCATGCATTTAATCGATGTCTATTAGATTTTTCTCCTGAAGCAACATTTTGTGCTATTTATTCTGACACAGAAGGCAGTGGCTTCATTTTGGATCTGTATCTTGCTCAGTGACTTTTGCTACATTGGCATTTGACCTCTGCCCTCATGATATTTTCTTTTAATATTAGACTGATGCATAGAAAGAATGACCCACTGAGGAGGCAGAGGAATATTTGTGTGTGGCTTGTATGGAATTGAAAGATATAAAAATAACCATGGGGCAAAATGACTTCACGTTTCTGCTTCTCTTCTGGCTCCTCCTCAAGATCCCGGCCACACGAAAAAACTGTTCATGTTGTCTCTCTCCCTTCAGTGGCTCCTGAGCAACCACAGTTTCTTTAGACAGCAAACTTTGTCTGAAATCATATATAATATTTATGGAGGGGGGTTGGACAGTTGGAAAAAACCACATCCAGTCCAAATATACCTTTTGCTCTCAAGGGATGCCTCTGCAAAATCACTCCCCTCAGTGAATTTTTTTGCAGAAATGTATGTACAAAAATGCTGGTGACATGCAACCAGGCATAAAAGACCATTAATTAAACTGCTTGCAGCAGTTCAGCAACTATTTTTTAAACATCAGCAGTTTTGTTTTAATAGGGTGAAGGATAAATGTATATGTGCTGCTTAAAAGAAAAAAGAGAATATAGCCTGTATGAAGCATGAGTGATGTGAACCACTGATGGCTGAACCAGTCTTCAGTTCATTGCTATGCAAGACAAGCTATGAAGGTTGGCTAGTCTTATTGCAGATGAAGAACCTGCCATGCCCCCGTTAACATGTTACATCTGTCTTCACCCTTAAAGCAGAGTGATGTTTTTGAATAACTGTTGGACAAATTCATCTGCTCTTGCATAAACTAGAGGAGACTGAATTAGATCAAAATAGTAGTTTTCATAATTTAGTTGTTGAGCAACTTACTCTAAGGTTTTGAATATGGTTTTAAATATGTATTCAAAATTCATTGGGAAGTTTGGAAATCAGTTTGGCAAGCAATATTTCTTTTGTCAATTTTTAAAGTTTATTTTTCACTATTCTATGTGATGTTGTCCACCTTTAACTTGCCATTCCGGCCCCTGCAAAATTCACACATCTATTTTTCTACAGAGAGGAGTAAAAAATTAGCAATTCCTTCCAGGAACCAAACCTCCCTGCTTAAAACCATCCTCCTCTATAGATGCGACTGCCTGTAACTACGACTGTTAGCCACCGCTTATAAGTCAGCAAGGAAGTGATGGATTCACAGTTGTGACAAAACTCCATGTAGGGTGAGGCAAAGGAGAAGCATCCTGGGAATCTAATCCAAGAAGACAGATTGAGGTCAAATGCTTCTTCCATTCTATAAACATCGGGAGGGGGAGGGGAGGGAGAAAGAAGAGCCATAGAGATGAAGAGGAGATCTGTTCCGTGCCTGGAAGTACATCTCCTCCTATATTCTAAAGTGATAATATCACAGGCTGTTAGCTAGCTGCACCAAACTGGACTATACAGCCCACTGCACACATCGAAGCAAAACTCTGAGAGCAATGACAACATATGTGAAATGGTGCATGTATTATACATTCTACGTGTTGCCTTATCTTGCCTTACAAAACTCAGATTCTTTGGATAAATATTTCGTCAAGACCAAGCCAAACAATTTGTGTCAGGGACAGTATTTCCTCAAAAGTGCTTTTATTTACAGTGTCCAGTGTTATGGAACACAAACAGCCATTAAATATGTGTTTCATGTTGGCAAAGCTCAAAGTTAAAGCTGGATGCACCTTTTGGGCTGAATTCCCCTTGCTCGCAGAGGAGGTTCTTAGGTTCAGCAAGTGTATCAACACGCAGCAGCTGCTTCCATAACAGTGAACTAGATAACTGCAGGTCAGGTCAGGTCTAGTGTTATTCTGACCTGGATCCAGACATCCACTTAAACTGCCACGGGAAGCAGTGGTAGTGGAACCTCATGCCTCAAATCTCCAATGCCTGTCACTCAAAGCTTTACCGGCCTTTCATTTTCTGCATGATGACTGCCCACTTCACATGCTGGTTGCAGATGAGGCCACCAACTGCCCTTCAGTTCATGTTGTCGTCAAACACAGCACTCAAGAGTGTATTTGAGGGTCACTAGTAAAATGAAAAAAATTTCCTTCGCCCTCTCCTATTGCAGTGTGCTGTTATACACCATATGATTGTGACAACAAATACTTACTGAACAGTGGCTATGACATCACTAATAAAGTCTTTCTTACTATTGCAACTTTGGGCATAATTTTACACAAACACATACGTCAACATGAAGCAGTTAACATATTCAGGTAACCTTGGTATGGAAACACCAAGGACGGAGTCTTTCTGGCTCCCTAGGAATGACAAGCAGGCAGCCACAATTCCACTTCCTTTTATTTTCAAAGCAATGGCAAATCAGCAGGTGAGAGCACAGCAGGTGGGAAGAGCACAACTACAGGCAGAAAGCCTCTCTCCCCCCTCACCCATGACAGCCTTCCTTGCAAGCAAGAGAGATGCACAGCTGCCCTGCACCTAGCACCACTTTTAAAAAGGAACCAGGGACAGATAAGAAACCAAGACTATAGAGTCAGCACAGAAACCAGCTCTAGAGATATGTTTCTGTGTCTTCTTGCAGCACAAATATTCCCACCATGGCCACTTTTTTTCTCTCCATAAAATCTGCCCAATATACAGAAAATTCATATTTATACAAATCACATTTCACTACAGTAGTGTCAATCCTTTCCTTCCCCAGTGCCACAGCAGCTCAGCCAGCCTGAGGAACAAACTCCACCCACTGCTGACATGGACACTGTTTTCCCTGCTCCCTCCCTCCCTTCAGAGTCTCTTCCTCTCCTTCCTGTGAGATCCATGTGAGGTAGAAACACTCCTCTAGTAGCACAGAGTCCCTCTGTTTGAATCAATTATTTCTCCGTAAGAAGAGGCTTCCCTGGATCAAGAAATCTGGCCCACCAGCTGCAGCACCCGCTGGGAGAGGTAGAGGCTTGCAGGACGGCGAGCCAAATACTGGCACAGAGCATAGGGACAGATGGAGATGGACAAAACCTGGAAAAGGAGAAATGGGAGGAGTTTCACAAATCTGACCTATCAGCTCCCTCCTCAACCCATCTTGATCCTTCTCAGTTCTCTCATTTCTCCAACTCACCTTTCCACTGCGGCAGACTCCCAGTAGACTGTGGTGCCTCTCATCATCGAGTACAGTGGAGAAAAGGATATCCCAGGCCAGGCGGATGCGATGGATGACTTGTGCTGTCTCAACATCCGCAAGGAAGAGCGAGGCGTGTTTGGTAAGAATTGCTGCCACACCCAAGTCGGGCAGGAACTAGAGGATGGAAAAGTAGAGTGATGTTGGGACCTAGAAAGTCTCCTAAACCATCCCATTATATTTTACACTCATGTCCTAAAACCCTTTCCTCTGTGCTCCCGCTTGCTGGGGCCTCCCAACAGCAAGGTGGGAAATACACAGCTACTTTTTTGGAATGAACAGATACCGAGAGGGAACATGGCATCTGCTTTGCATATAGTGCATCCAGGTCCAATTCCTGTCATCTCAAATTAAAAGGATCTGGTAGCAGATGATGTGAATGACCTCTACTGGAGACCGTGGAGAGCCACTGTCAATCACAATAGACAATACTGACCTTGCTATATTGTCTGACCCAGTATAAGGCAATATTATGAGAATGTGTAGCCAGCTATTTAAGCAGAGAAGGTTAAGAAAGGGAAAGCCACCCCAAACAATACTAACTAGATAGGTGAAAGTTAGGACCATTCATACCCCCCACATGGCCAGATCTTATTACATAATTTTATATGTCCCCGAAAGCCAAGTATAGTCAGCAGCATTTGACTTTTCAAGGCTGAGAATATGCATTACCATACAGCATATTCCAATACAAAATGCATAAAACATACTGTCCTGTTAATAGGTCTGAGCATCAGTATTGTGACAGACATGAGGTAACATGACAGACATGAATAGCTCAGCTCTATGACTGCTACCAACTCACCTGTATAGCACTAGGGAAGTCACCTGCCCGAGCTCCTTTGAAGGGTAAGCTGCCACGGGCACTGAGCAAGGCTGCATTCCCTGGCTGGTGTGGGCCCAGCTCTACTACATGGAACTTGGGAGGGGGAAAGAGGGCACATAATTAGAACATTCTGTCATATTGGCCATCTTCTTTCTCCAGTCCAGAACTTTGCTGTCAAAGCTCCTCAATTCTTCACCTGCGAGGTCCAGCTCACCTGTCCAGTTCGTTCCTTGCCTCTCCGCACAGCAGCCAAGAGAGCTGTTGAATGTTGAGAATTCCTAGAAAATCTGTGGTGGGGCAAGGCCATTGCTTGGGCTTCTATGACCTGAGATAGCTTGCCTCCTCGCCAATAGAGCTGGGTCAAACCCACAACATGGCCCTGTGAGAAAGGAAGAAAGGTTAGATCATGCAGCCATGTGAATAATGGAAGTGGGATTTTTTTCATGCCTACACAGACAGATTACTTACCTGTTCAAGGCCCAGAGCAGAGAGAGCCATCCACATACAATTGGTATCCCGTTGGTACCCTACCACCTCCATGCCCCAAAGTCGTTCGTGTCTGCTAAACTGACGTCTTGGCTTGGCACCTTGAAAAGAGAATGCAGACAAGAAATGAGGTTAAAGTCTCTGAGTCAACTCATCAGTCCATGCAAAACCCCCTCAAACTACACAACTTCCTTTATCTTCTGTCTCAGTAGACTCCAAGGCACAAATCTTCTCTGTCGATGCATTACTTTATGGAGCCAATTCATCCATCTAGTCTTTTATCCAGGTATAAATCCTCTCACCTATAAGACACCATGCTGCTTACAAAGTCTAACCTATAACTTAGCCAGCCTGTTTTGCCTCTGTCCTTTAACCAATGGATCCCACTCCTCACTCTCAATTCGATTCCATCATGCACCCACACTGGGGGGGGGGGGTGGAATACAAACAAAACAAAATAAAACTGAACTTTAAAAAATTTAGTACCATTTCATCCTGTCCATCCTCACCTATTCTATTTAATCCTCACAACCATCTTGTGTGGTGTGTTAAACTAAGAGAGAAAATGACTGGCTCAAGATCACTTGCAGAGTATTCGTAAGCCTAGTTACACCCTTCTAAGTCCCTGGGCTAAGAAGGATGTAACTGTTTACAGTCATACTCTTAAGTGACTTTTATAGCAAATGGGGATATAAACTCTGGTCTCTCAAGCACAGCACAGCTTTCTAAGCACTACACCACACTTATCCTACTTACCATTTACTAAACTTGCACATGGACTCATGCATTCCAAGGATAGTTTTCCCCCACCAACCCTCACTGTGTTCCTCAGCCCCTTCAATACTCACGTTGCATGGCCCAGTGCAGAACTTGTTCCTTTGTCACCACGGCCAGAGTGCCTGCATCGAGCCAGACCCAGTGTTCAATAGGGTGGGAAAATTCCCATTGGGCCTTTAAGGAATGCTGGTCCACATCATACACCTGGGCCAGCTGTCTTGCTAATAGGAAGGGGAGAGAATATTAGATGATATTTACAATTGGAAGGGACATATTGGAAGCCAATATTCAAAGCCCTTTCCTTTCTAACCATGGACAATTAAATATAGTAACCAGCATGATGCCTCTTCTGGCATCTGCTAAATTGAATGAGAAACCACCCAACCTAAAAAAACAGAGGAATTGCAGAGAAAGCTATTCACAAGAACTTGGGGTTCACCAGCTCATTCACCATTTGTGGCAGAAATTACTTCAGAGGTTCAAGGCGTTCTTAGTGTGAATGGATACTGGGAAGTTTATCCCATCGGAAATGCTGATGGCACTTACCGAGCAGGTGATAAAATAGTCCCCCTTACATATACACATTAGGGTATTAAACAAAAATCACAACCATTCTAAATTCTGTTACTACT
Source organism: Eublepharis macularius (assembly GCF_028583425.1). Taxonomy (NCBI): domain Eukaryota; kingdom Metazoa; phylum Chordata; class Lepidosauria; order Squamata; family Eublepharidae; genus Eublepharis; species Eublepharis macularius. Next base: position 122,926,285 of record NC_072793.1, read on the forward strand.
TTATATTAACGGAGTAACTGCAATTGAAGTTACAGCACCCATTAAAATAACTCAATCTGAACCTATTTACTCATTGGTACATTGACAGTGCAATCCTAACAATCCTAAACAGAGTTTTGCTCTTCTAAATCCATTGAAGTCAATGGTCTTAGAAGGATTCAACTGTGCTCAGGATCATTGTATGAGTAACCTTACCTTTGTTCCTCAATGCTGAACTGACTTCAACTCTAAGAGTGTCCCTAAAGCTAAATGGCTAGATTTTCTGTAGGAGCTCTTCACCCCAGCTCCTACAGCAAATCCAGCAATGCCTCCAAGTCCCTAAGTCTTCGCCTCCAGCTCCTATTGCATCCCCCTTCTATATTCAGTAACCAGCAACTCTGCCAATACCTCTCACAGCCAGAAGTGGACGAGTGGGATTAGCTAGTGCTCCTTGTACTTGATGTAAAGTCCAGCTTGGGGGAGCCTGATCTTCCGTAGGAGATTTCCGGACATCCAAGAGGGTAAGACGATGCCGGGAAGAGTCATGAGGAGGGCTGTGCCTCACACACAGACGAGAGGCAGAAGTGAAGGTTACACGGGGGTAGGTGATATATTCTGGTGCAATGCCATGGGCTTGTAGCTGCAGGGAAGAGGAAAGAGGAGTTCCACTCCAAAGCAGGGCTTCAGTGTCCACAGAATCGTCCTATCTCTTGATCTTCATAAGAGGAGATGCAGCAAAGTACCATGGTCAAACTCAGATATACACAACTTGTGACCCTTCAGCCTAAATTAGAGCTGCCAACTGACCGGGGGGTGGGGGTGGAGTTTTTGTCAGTGAGAAAGAGATGTGTCCATCTATTCAATACTCAGACTTTAATGGCCCACCATTCTTCTTTGTAGTGAAAAGGAACAAATTGAAAAGATAAAAATGGCTTTACGAAGGCCTACATTTTAAGGTGATTTTTGTGAAGTGTCAAGCTCCTTTATTCACCATTATTTTTTTAAAAAGTTGGGCAGCACTAAGAAATAACATTCTCCATTAAAAGTAAATGTTGATTTATGCTCAGAGTTCAAGATCGATGCATACCAAGAGTTATAAAAAGAGACATGACATCCACTGAAATGAGAATAGAAAAGGCCTTTTTAGTTTTGTATTCTCAAACTCCATCTTATCAGGCATCGGTTGAACTAACCTGTACCCCTCTCCAATTTGCCTGTCCTTTAGATGGACTGTATCCAGTTTTTAAGAGGAGCTACATCACTGTCGACCTGCTAGTTCCTTACAACTATTGCTATAAGCACTGAATGCCCACTTCTCATAAATGCCAAGCCATAAACCCCTTCAAAAACACTCCCCCAAGCTCCCATCCACTGAACTTTTAATAACGTAAGAGAGTTTGGTATAGTGGTTAAGAGCATGGAACTGTAATCTGGAAAACCGAGTTTGATTCCCCACTCCTCCACTTGAAGCCTACTGGGTGACCTTGGGTGAGTAGGAGCTCTCTCAGCCCCACCTACCTCACAGGGTGTTGTTGTTGTTGTGGGGATAATAGTAACATACTTTGTAAAACTGAGTGAGTGTTAAGTCCTCCTGAAGAGCGGTATATAAATCGAATGTTGTTATTATTGTTGTCATTGTTATTACATTCGATTTATATACTGTCCTTCCGGACAACAAGGTCCACACAGAGCAGTTTATAAGCAGAGGAGTGAGGCCTCAAACTCGGTTCTCCAGACCAGATTAGAGTCCCATCGCTCTTAATCACAAATATCCACGGAAAAGCCTTCGAGTTTAGTTCCCGCTCCACGCCCCGCACTGCAGAGAGCCAATCCGCAATCTGGGACTCAGAGCCTTCTCTCCCTCGGCAGCTGCTATAGCGAGTGTCGGTTGGTCGAAGTACAATTTTTGACTCAGACCTTGTCGCGTTTGGGGGCTCCTCCTACTGACCTGAGTTAAAACTTCCACGCGGACTGGAGACGCAAATTCGGTCATAACTTGAGGTTCTGAACCCGCTGGCAAGGCAAAAGAGGAACAGCTAGTTAAAAAAAAAAAGGGGAGAGAAAGAGAGAACTGAAAGACTCCGGAGTAGGATTTCTTGAATTAGGAAAGGTGAGCCTGGTCGATAAGGGCAGGTCATTAGAGCAGGAGAGTACAGTAAAGGCTACAGTCCAAACAACAGCACCCTCCTCTCCCAAACTTACACCTCAGCTGCAACTCAAAGCGGTCGTAGCCCCCCCCCCTCCCACCTCACCTCTGCAAAGTTTCTCTGCCGTTTCCCAATGGTGTACTTTATACTGCTTCCAGGCTTGGTCCAATCAGCATTCACCAAAGGGAGGATCCCGCAGCCCTTCCGAAGCCTAGTCTTTACCGGGGGAGAGGCTAAAAATCCTCCTTTTACCAGTTCAACGAATTCAACAGTCGTCAGGAGATGAGGAGAGAGGCAGACAGGGAAAGGGAAGATGGCATAGGACTAAAGACAGAATGTAACCAGTCTACTCTATGGTATTTCTCACATGGGGATGGGTTTGTGCTGCTTCTGATAAAAGCTTAGGAGCAACAGAGATGACACATGGTAGGTCTCCCTCGTGCCTGTTCCCCCCCACCCCCGGTTTTATTCCCTGTGTGTTATAACATTATAGTTGTTATAACATTATATACATATGTGTGTTAGATTCTCTGAATTCCTGGCTTTTATAGTTTTGAAAAGTAAGTTTAGCCCCTTCTTAAGTTACAAGGGGGAAAGTGTATCAGCAACAAAAGGGACTAGAGACTTGTTTTTAAATAAAAGCTGGGAATTCAGAGAACCAGATAGTCTCATTTTTACAGCATTAGAATCATATTCAATTGCTGATTTTTTTACAATACTTTTCTGATTGAGGGGGCAGATGGCCTCCATGGGACAAGGAAAATGGTGCTAATGTGGACAGGAGAGAAAAGATCCAGACTTTCTTCTCCATGTGGAGAAGCTTTGCTGTGATATTTGTCAGACTATTGCCCCAAAGCAGGTTTGGGAGATGCACAGAAAGAAGCACCATAATGCTATGGGGAAGCAGAGGAAAATCCCTGCTTCACAGTAGCATCCAAGGTGGGGCAAACAACCTATGCGTAAGAGATCTACATTGTGGATGTTGGGGAATGAGCTATATGCCTGCTTGTGAGGTGTGTCTAAGTGCAAGAGAAGAATTTGAGAATTATGTATGTCAGTTCAAAGTTTTAGACAGGCCAGGCAATTCCAGGCTATTTACTGTGCTGTAGTCCACTGGAGCCTGATCTCGTCAGATCTCAGAAGCTAAGCAGGGTCAGCCTTGGTTAGTAATTGGATGAGAGACCTCCAGTGAAGATCAGGACTGCAGAGGCAGGCAATGACAAACCACCTCTGTTAGTCTTTTGCCATGAAAATTCCACCACGGGGTCACCAAAAGTCAGCTGTGACTTGATGGCAGTCTCCACCACCAAAACTAAACAGGACTCCTGAGGCACATTAAAGTTTAACACAATTCATCCCAGCATAAGCTTTTGTGAGTAGAGTTTACATCATGTGGTGCAGGAAGGATTGTGGCTGTTGGGGTATAGACTCCAAATTGCTGGCAAAGCAGAATCCAAATAAAAGTTGCTGGGGTACCTTCAGCTTCAGTGTCTGGCAGGGCAAACCAGTGTTGAAAATTCAAACAGCTGGAGTATATCCATATTTAGCTAGAGTATGTTAACTTTCATGGTACTCCCTAGATTTTCCTTCAGAGGGTTAAACTGTTGAATACTGTGCCACTTCAGGCTGCTAGATAGGATAGAATGCTTTCCTATCCCTGCAGGTAGAAAATGAGCTTGCAATGAAGTAGGTTTGGCTAGAATCCCTGATATGGAAGTTTTCTATGTGGGAGTAATGATTTTTGATATGGAGACTCATTGTGAGCATCTCCACCTGCCATTTAAAGGGATACACTCCAGATGTACATTTCCATTTTATTTATTAATATCTGAAAGTCTTTCTTTGGACAAACTAAACACAAGGTAGTTTACAGAATAAAGACTTATCATACAATCCTAGGAGCCCAAATACAACTTTCTTTATATAAAAGCAAGGAACTAATTTCTTGACTTTATCCTCCCCAAGAAACCCAGCAGATTAAATTCTAGTAAAAGCTCTCCTAAATAAAACAAATTTACAAAGTTTGTGAAAAGTGAGGATGGGGGATAGGGGGAGAAGGTACCCTAGAGAGAAATCCAAGGGACACACTCCTGGCAATAAGTTCCATTAAATAAGATGGGACTTACTTCTGAATAGACCAGCTTGGGGTTGCTCCCCTAGGAGCCTCTATTGAGATCCTATTGCACAATTCAGGGCTAATCACTTGGTGGGGAGGGAGGGGGGGAGGAGGGAGATGATTTACTCTCAAATACATGTGCATAAGAGAGGGTTGCTGTCCTCTGCACATTTCAGAGTAAAAATGTTGGAATGAGTGGGACTTCTGAGTTATATCTATATAAAATCAAGCATATTTTTGGTGTTAAAAAAGTTAGATTGATACAGGTCCCAAGTACTCACAAGTAATGCCCACTTCAAAGGGATTTATTTTTGATATGTACGTTTAGGATTACAGTCTTAATTAAATTCTAAGCTGCATGATGTGCATAGAGAGGCGGAGGGCAGTTTGGATGTATTTAATATCTCATGATCCTTGATTAGAAAGAATTGCATTACTTGAATGAATAGGTCAAAATCCTTTAAAGTATGAGTGACTCATTGTTGGCTGTATTGTTAATCTTAATTGCTAAACATGCCCCCCCCTACTTCCCACCCATCAAGTTTTCTACTACTCCAGAATCTAATGATCTTCCATTTCTCCTTCAGGCTTTTCTTCAGTATAGCCAAAATTTTTCAATTAAACATGCATAGGAAGTTCTATTTATTTCACTTGGAGTTTACCTAAGGCAGGTATGTATAGCACTGAAGCTTTAATTTGCAATAATTATGTATGATCCTATTCTTTTCTCTTTTGTATTTTAATTTCAGGAGAGTTTAGTATCAAGTTGGCACTTTTAAAATTTAGTTGTTTTATGTCATAATTATACATTTTTATCCCTCCCGTCCTCCTCAGAGTGGCATACATAGTTCTCCTCTTCTGTATTTTATTTTAACAACCCTGTGAGGTGAATTAGGCTGCATTCTGGGCCAATTGCTGAGGGATTTGTTGCCAGCTTCTGTGTGGCAGTAAGGATTTGATTCCTCTTCCTGTCCTGGGTTGAGTTGGGTCACTTGTCGCATCCCCTCACCAGCTACCATCAATCAGAAGAGGAAAGGGATGAGTGGATATGTTGCTTGCTCCCTTGATCAGTGGCATGGTGCCTCCCCTTCTGGACTTGAGGCAGCCAAGATTAGCTGCAGCTGCCATTACTATGTATAGGGAATCAAATGCTGTTGCCTTCTCTCAAGAGGGGATAGGTGCCTGGGAAGGGGTAGATGCAGGTGCCTGGAGGTGTGAAGTGGTCTCCAGGAGGCATTTTACTGAGGACCTTCCATCCGTGTTCAATCCGTGCTAAGATTGAAGCTTTATAGTTATGGGAGGAGAAATTGTGCTACCATGCTCTTTTTTAAAAAAAAAACTTTTTTTTTTTTGGCAAGACAGCTTCTAATTGCTTGCCATTTGAAAGGGTCAGTTTATCAAGAACAGTGATCCTTAGCCTCATGTATCCAGAGGAGTTAGCCGTGTTAGTCTGTAGTAGCAAAATCAAAAAGAGTCCAGTAGCACCTTTAAGACTAACCAATTTTATTGTAGCATAAGCTTTAGAGAACTTGATTCTCGAAAGCTTATGCTACAATAAAATTGGTTAGTCTTAAAGGTGCTACTGGACTCTTTTTGATTTAGCCTCATGTATGAGATCCTGTATGCACACAAAGATATTTTGGGAACACAGAGGTTATTTTGGGAATACCAGCACTTGAATTGGGCCTGGAAGCAAATTGGGAGCCAGTGTAGGTGGAACAAGGCTCGAGTGATATGGTCCCTTACAACCCACTCCAGCTAGAATTCTGGCTGAGCATTTTGAACCACTTGTCGCTTTTGGACAGTCTTCAAGGGCTATTCCACCTAGAATGCATTACAGTAGTCTAATCAAGATGTTACCTGGGCATGCATCACTGTGACAAGATTTTTGCTGAAGAAAGGGCAAAACCAGTGAAAAGCATCCCTGCCCATGGCTGCCAACTGCTTTTCCAGCAAGAGACTCAGGCTGCAAACCTGTTCCTTTAGTGGGGAGAGCCGTGCCATGCAGAACAGGAGATACCTCAGTTCCTGGGTCAATCTTTCCTCCGATTAGTAGCACCTGCATTTTGTTGGGATTAAGCTTCAGTTTGTTAGCTCTCCCACTACCCCAATTTCCCTGCTGAGTTCTGGTATCCAAAGGGGTAGAAAGATTTGTATCATCAAATTTCCCTGCTTTCTGCTGCAACACTTTAGAATGAGCATTGATGAAATCAAGATCTTGATTTCTCCTTGGGGCTCTGACACAATGGAAACTTTGAAGGAGATAGTCTAGAGTCTCATAATTGTGCATTTGGGGGTCAGTGGTGGTTCAAAGTAATAGTTCGAAGTGCACCTTCTGGCAAGTGAAACCACACCTTTCATTCTCTACCTTTAGGGAAGTCTTACCTTATGTAGAGTTAGGGCTGGAAGAGAGAGCTTCTGGAACTTCAAAAGCAGTGGAATGCCTACATCATAATGAAATAATGGTTACCTCATGTATTTTGCCTCAAACTTTAAGGATGTAGTTGATTACTAAAAAACCCTCTCCATTGAGATTTATTTTAGAAAAGTGGTACTGGGGTGTAAAGGGCATAGAAATTGGAATTAGAAATAAGGGGCAAGTCTTGTGAAAGCAAATTAGAAATTTCAGTGTTCATTGGGGAAGAGATGGCACTGGAATAGAAGCCAGCATTTTGTAGAAGGTGTGTGAGTGTGTGTGTGTGTGGGGGGGGTGAGGTATTAAAGGTGTGTGTTGAAATAAGGGAGGTGTGGGAATTGAGTTAGGCGTATGGGGTAATGTAGAGTGGAATGTGTGGGGTTTGTTCAACAATGATGGCAATAAAGGTGACATGGCTTTTTGGTATAATGGCGCTCAACCTTTTATTTATTGAGTGTGTGAGGTTTAAGTTTTTGCTGGGAGGATATTCTGGAAGGGAATGAGTGAGCCCAGGGGAGCCTTAACTCTGTGCTAATGAAGTTTGTTTGTTTATATATTGGCCAATAAATTTCTCTGAGTTACTTAAAAGTTAGATTGAATGGGGTTCCCTGTAGTGTGATTATATGGGTGTCTTGCAGGGGGATATGGCAGCAGAGTTGCAATATACATTTCTGCCACCCTCATTTAATTCAGACATCATACTGGCTTACTCTGATTGCTTTGCCGTTGCAGAGTTCTCTTTGAGAACAGGAAACGCTGTATTCGAGAATGCTGACTCCATCAGGTCTGCTAAAAAAGGTCGCTAGCATCATGGTCCGAGGCTCTGAATTTGTCCCTCTTTAAGGGTTTTTGAGGCTGCAAGCTGAAAAACACTTTCCTGAGAGAGAGGCCTGTTGAACAAATGGGGCTGACCTCTCAGTTGCATAGATCTAGAAGTGTCACTGTGAGTGGCTGTTCCCATTTTCTTTCATCTTATTATTTAGACCATGTAGAGGGTGTTTTTCGAAACATCTGCCAAACATTACCCACAATAGGAATTTTTAAAAAATCACTAAAAACTTTCTAGCGCAAACATGCAGCAGTAAAAAGCCATTTAAAACATCGTATTTTAAAAAGTAAAGCAATACAGACACCATAAAAAAACAGGATGACTGGAGAGTAAATCATCCTGTTCAGATAAAAGCACAAAATGATTATTGAATTGTGTAACTTCTTTCTTAAAAGATAAACAAATAAAAAGTCCAGGCAAATGAAAACTGTTTTCAGCTGTTGCTTGAATGGTAGCAGGATCCGTAGCGCATAGTCCTCCCTTGGGAGGGCATTCCGTTGCAGGGCTTTGGTAACAGGAAAAGCTGCGGGGAGTGGATTTTTGCTTTCTACGTAAGTTGTGTGACAGGAGCCTAACCAAGGTTGCTGATTTCAGAGCAGCTAGTTTCCTACTAAGGCACACTTCATAGGAAGCAGACAGTGCAATCCTAGGAAGAGTTACTCCAGTCGAAACCCATTGAAATAAATTGGTTTAGACTAGAGTAAGTTGAGTAACTCTTCTTAGAATTGCACTGAAAGTCATTAAACTTTGTGAAACATTCTGTTGAGTGAACATGCATATGATCAGGCTGCAAATGTGCAACTTACTGTCTTAAAGATATATGAACCCGTTTGTCCTCTGCAGGGGTCATAGACCCTAACCAAGAGCTCTGACTAATGGCAACATGTTGTCTCCAAGACTGGTGCCCCCCCCCCCTAAATTCCTGGTTCTGGAACCTGATAGTCCAGTTTCAGAAAATCTGCCCAGATTTTTTTCACCTGTTCTCTATATAATGCATAATCTGCACAGACCTAGATTGCTTTTTTAAAATTTAGGGCCTAATGGAGGGAGAGGAATAGATACTCCCATTTTTACAGTGTGGACAGGAAGATTGCTAAAGGCCCCTTACGTCGGTAAGCAGCAATTTTAAACCATTTTTTTATGGATTAAGTCAAACTGTTTTGTACAGAAATACGGTCTGTAAAAGGCATACAGAATAGGTTCTGTGTTGAAGGATATATGCTGTTATTTGTGGCTTCTGGAACTTGCAGTTAAACTGGACTGTGAACATGGATTTTATATATACCTTCTGCTTTCTCTAAATATACTGTCATGCATAGAGACAGAATTTTACATGGTGCTGCTTGCAAATGGGTTGTTTGAATTCTCTGCACATCTCTGAAATACATCACTTAAGTAAATTGCTTAAGGATGTAAATGTCTTTAACTTTTCCTTAGTTCTGATGAAGCACAAGTTGCAAAGAAACTACTAGAGACTCTTGAAATAATTGCTTTTGTAACATGACAAAAGTTTCTAATTGATAATCCTTGATTTAAGAATGTTCTTGGTTTATTGAGTAAGTATAAAAGAGGTCTGCTGTTATGTATCCTAACAAAAAGTTCTGGGGGAAATTGTCAATGAATATGAAATTCTGTTGTATTTCCTCAAATGTATGTTCTATTTCCTCAAATGTTTGCCACAAGTCTATAGAATCGATTGAGTGTTTGCACCTGCTCTGTTTGTACCTGCTTTCAGAATCCAAACCCGTAGAGATACTAATAGCCCAGGTCTGTGATCAGAAGAAAGTACATTTCAGCGCAAGGTAAAGTGTGCAAAGTAATATTCTATAGAGCCCTTTTAAGTCATTATGATTTGAGTTGTGCAACCATGTGTACCAGAAGAAGCCTCTTGATACACACAGTTACCATTTTGTGTGAACAGAACACACATTTTGCAGTTTTGGTACGTGTGAATTTATGCTTTCAGATACCACCATTTTCAGTTGCATCAGCTGAAACTGAATAATAACATGCATTGCCCCATTAGCACATACTGGCACTGCACTTATTGAGAGTGCATAGTGCTCTCTTCTGGTATGTGTGCTGGGGGTATTAAAACTGTAATGGCTGAAAAGGGCGTTTAACATATGCAGGTTCAGCTATATTTTGATATAGAGAGATAAAATCTTGGGGACAGTTATACCTCATTTAGCTAATGGTGCAAGATGCTTTTCTGATCTGATAGTGACTACTTTCAGGTAGTGCAGAAAATAATACTGAGATCATTATTTTGTTGTTGATTATGAGATGGTTGCAGGCAGCCTAACAGTAAAATCCTAAGCAGAGTTACTCCAGTAACTCTGCATAGTATTTCACTGTAAGTCAGGAACTTTTTAGCATAAAAATGTGCCCCCATGGCAGTAGCATTTTGCTGTTATCTGAATCTTCCCTACTGATCTCTCAAATACATTTGTCAGTATCTGATCTCCCTCCCTTCAGCTAGCATCGCTCCTTAGTGTGTTCCTGCATGTGTGTCTAATGCAGGATGTAAGCACCCTGAGCAGAAACTGTTCCATGTTCCACGCAGCCTAGTATACTACTGTAGCATAAGCTTTCGAGAATCAAGTTCTCTTTGTCAGATGCCTGATACAGAGACTGGTCAAATACAGAAGAGGAGGAGAGAGAAGAGGCAATTAGGGGGAGGAAGGGGGAGGGTGCAATCAAAACATTCCTTTGCTAGTATATGTAAACATCTCCTTTTAGTGTGTGTATCGGTTGGCTTCAAAGGAGTTTGCCCTGTTAGTTTGTAGCAGCCAAACAGCTAGACCATCCAATTCCAATGCAGTATGGGCCTTCGACAACCACAGCTCTCCCTGCCAGATGCATCTGACAAAGAGATCTGTGGTTCCCGAAAGCCCACGCCAGGTGCCACTGAGCTCCCCCAGACTGCTACAAACTAACAGGGCAAACTCCTTTGAAGCCAACTGATACACACACTAAAAGGAGATGTTTACATATACTAGCAAAGGAATGTTTTGATTGCACCCTCCCCCTTCCTCCCCCTAATTGCCTCTTCTCTCTCCTCCTGTATTTGACCAGTCTCTGTATCAGGCATCTGACGAAGAGAACTTGATTCTCGAAAGCTTATGCTACAATAAAATTGGTTAGTCTTAAAGGTGCTACTGGACTCTTTTTGATTTTGCTACCACAGACTAACACAGCTAACTCCTCTGCATAGTATACTACTGGTGCTGATAGGTTAACATCTAACAGGAGCAGTAGAAATGGTTAAATGTTGCCCTCACTGCCTCCAAGTTTTCTAGGAGGCCAGGTGTATTCCTTGCGCAAAAGGTTCCTTTTCTATAATAATAGTTCTGTATTAGTTCTTATGTACTAAATGAAAGAATATAAAATTCCTATGTAACCTTTTCTCCTAAACCATTCACAACTGTGTTTTATTATGAACTGTTAGAGTACCAGTAAATAGAAGAGCAGTAGAACATCTATTGTCAGTAACAAAGAAAGGTACAGAATGAATATTCAGGTGGCTGTAAATAAAATGGACAGACCATGAGGCATTGGTAATGAAGGAAGCCAAACGTTAAAAATATTCAACATATAGGATTTGAATAAAACTAGTAAATTAGCTAGCCTTATTTACTACTAGAGGTGTGCCCTCTCACTTCGCTCATCATATTTAGTGGTAGTCCAAATACTTAATTAGCAGTTCTACCAAAAGAGTTGCAGCAATGCTGGATGAAGCAACAGCAACAGAGGTCATCCTTTTTGTGAACTGTAGCTAGAATTAGAATTATAACACATTTCATACTTGCCCTTTCTTCCCAATGTGGTCCCAAAGCAGCTTATATCCTTCTTCTCGCTCCCATTTTATCCTCACAACAACCCTGTGAGGTAGGCTTGACTAAGAGGGTGAGACTGGTCCAAGGCTACCCAGCAACTTCCATGCCAGAATGGGGATTCGAACTTGGGTCTCTTCAATATCAGTTAGACAGGCTAACAGCAGCACCACACAGACGCCGATAAGTCGGAGAAGTTGTTAAACTGCCTCTGTTACAGAGGGGTATCTTCCCGTCTCCTGGTCTGTGCTGCCGGCACCTTCCCAGCTTCTCAAGCTCTGTATCAAATTTCTGCATGTTTTCAAATTTTTGCCATCCATACCCTATTGAATTGTTTATTGAATGACCCAGCTGTCGACCATATTGACCTACACTGTGTAATCCGCCTTGAGTCTCAATGTGAAAGTAGACTATAAATAACATAAATAAATAAAATTACTGTATCCCAGCTTGTATTTTTAGTTGTGCAAGACACTGCAAGTAATTGCCAGCTATTGATCTTTATATGCAGTGTATCTAATGCTATTGTTTGCGCAAGAGAAACTGCACAGTATCCATACATGTATTACCATATCCAACCCATAATAATTTGACAAGTGTTAATAAAGATATCTTCGTATACTTTAATTAAATTAGTAATGTGAATGTTTTCCCAAAGGGCCCATATATATATATTTTTTAAAGGGCTCGTGGCATCTTTACATGCTTGTTAGCATAAATTGAGATATCTCTGCAAAAGTTAATAGAGATCTTCCTCCCCAATACTTGACTTTAGTCTCTATTTCTGTGACCCTTATATAGTTAAATTTACCAGCATAATCCTACAGTTTATCCAAACATTCCCAGTTTGGTCTGAGTTTCAGTTGTCTTCAATATCTTGCAATTGTATATAATAAGAATAATAATTTTTACCTTTCTGCCACCAAGGCAGCTGATAGATTAAAAACATACAGATGTTTAAGATGTTTTTATCTAAACCAACAAAAACACATCATTAAAGCACTAAAAAAAACCAAGCTAAAATACACATGTAGTACAATAAAATACATATACATAAAAACCACAATTAAAATATAAGACTGGAAGAAGAGGTCACCGAGAGAACACCAGACAAAACAAAAAAGTCTTCGCCTGCTGCTGAAGATGGTAACAGAAGGTGACAAGTGAGTCTGTCTGGGGAGGGAATTCCATAATTTTGAGGTCATGACTTTGATGCCCTCTCCTGGATTACCTCCTGCCTAATCTCAGAAGGTGGGAGGACCCGAAGCAGGTCCTTGGGAGATGATCAGAGCAGTTGGGTAGGCTTGCAATGGAGTAGCAGTCCTTTATATATGATCTGTATTTACATGTAGATCAAAAGATCTGGGGGTAATCCTCCATCTCTAATAAACCTTTCCTAGGCTGAGTATTTACTAGCTTTGCATAGAAGAACAGGATAGGAAATTACTGTATCTTGTTATTTTATTTGTGGACCTCCTTTTTCAGGGCTATGAAATCATTTCAGTGATGATGTTACCGGAATGATACGTAGCATTTAAGGTGTGAAAAATCATAGTTGAGTCTATTTTCTATTTGTTTTCACTATTTAAAAACCATTTCCAATAATGGTTCCTAATAGCGTTCATTTGTATTTGGCTATGGGCCTCATGAATTCTGGTAGGATTCTGCAATTGATCCAAGTAAATGGCAACTGCTACTTTTGACCCCACAGCATTTGCTTAGTGCAATTGTAAGCAAGGTGTGGTGGGTTGTGGATAAATTCTCCTCTAGTGACTATTGATGCAATCCTTCCATCGTTATAGACAGTTGCATGGGGCTTTATATAACAAAAGTTTCAGCTTTAATGTTTTGAACAAATATTGTAAAAAAAAAGGTTTTATACTTGACTATTTGTGGTGGTAATGGAAACATTTTGATATTATTGTCAAAATGTTGGTGTTTTCTTGAAAGTTAGATTTTGTTAAATGTAGTTATTTTTTCCCTGTTCCCCCGAAACAGTTCTAGCCTGAATTAAGAAGCCACACGTCTCCCATCAAGAAAGCATCACAAGCTCTGTGATGTTGGGGTGCAGATGAGAAGTGTGAATTCCAGGATTTTGTATCAAGTCCACCTTATTCCTTATAAATGTCATGATGTGACGTTCCCCCATGGGTCAGTAATGACTCGGTGCTTGCACAGGGGACTACTTTTACCTTTTACCACCTTATTCCAGGTTGCTATCGTACTACTGCTATAGTGATTTACACAGAATTACGTTAGCAACTGCAGTTCTGTTCAGTTTCAGAATTAAAGGTGACAGAGTGTGTGCTTCTAGAGGCTCAAAAGTTTGTGAGAAGATCCTGCAAAGTTTTATTTTGATATTTGATAAGGCTGTGTTGTATCAGCTGACTTTTTCTAGAGGACAAGGAGAGAAAAATTGTCGTAGCTTCTCCTTACCCTGGTATATTCCTATCTGTGTGTGCTGTGTGCGCGAACTGCACAGAGCAGGATTTACTTGGGAGTAAGTATGGGGCACTCTAAGATGCTTGCTTACTAAGTTCAATGGCTAATAGGAGAAGTGTCCAGCTTGCTGTTTGACATGGTTCAATAGAGACTTTTTTCCAAGTAGATCTTCTGTTGTGAGTAGGTTTCTAGACTGGAGTTGTCCTTTTTTTGCAAAGTATGTCTACTTACAGGTAGGTTATTAATTTGTTGTTTCGAAATGGCAAGATTCTTGCAAGGGTCTCTGTTTGCAAGTAAATTCCTCAGCCTGTTTCTAGTAATGAATTCCCAAGCGACAGGAGAAATGTTGCACGGTGAGTACTTGCTGTTTTAATGAGATACTGTAGCTTCTTTGTAGCAGATGAAATGGGTGTGATTTGAACTGCTCCAGTTTTCCTTGGTACGTATTTCAAACAAAATGATAGGTATAGTGGCTCTGTAAAGGAGCGCTACAAAGCCCTTAATTTTCAGCCGTGGTGTTGTCTTTGTCCAGATGTGTGGGATGCGTCATTATTCTGTTTTTCTCCTTGTCGGTCTACAGCAGAGTGCTGTGTGCAGTGCAATCTGTGGTACTGACCTCCAATGATAAGCTTGGGAGAGTCCTGATAGAAGAGTTGCTTTATACATGCAGAAGGCAGCTTCAAACAAATATTAAGACAATCCCTTGTCCTCTGAAACAATAACCACGTTGCTAATTCAGTGCCCTGCTCTGTTTGTGCACAGATAGCTTGTTCTTTCTTTTAAAAAATGCTTTATTTAAAACTTGCTTTTAAAAAAGGTATTTCCTGGACAGGAAACTGGTACAGCCCTTTTCTTGTATCTTAAGGAGAAACTGCAATTGCAGGACTTACTGGTGAATTGCTAGTCAATTATTCATCAATTACACTTTTCCTTTGATGATGACTGCAAGTGACAAGACCATGGCAACAGATAGCATAACAGAAGAAAATCGCCTGCCTTTTAAACAGAGGGGGGAGGATCCTGGCAGGCTCTTCAAAGAAGAGAAAGGTTGTTGTTTTTTTTAAAAAAAAGTTATTAAAGGTATTGTGCTATTCTTCTCCAGTTACAAAACTCACAACATTGAAAAAACAGTGGGAGAACATTTTAATCCACCAGGACATTCCATTGCTGAGCATAGAGTAGCAGTTCTCAAGCACAGAAACTTCAAAGGAAAATTATGAGAGAATGCTGAAATTATTTGCAAATTAAAAACAATGGTCCCCCCCCAGTTGAATTGGGACATTGGATTTTCCTCTCAGTACAGATGCTAATTTTCTGCACTTCACACCCATACTCTGTCAAGTTTATTACAGCATGTATTAGAGTTAGCGAATTATAAAGACTCCTACATTTTTCCACTCCATATATTGGACAAAGGGAGTTTTGACTCTCAAAAGTTCATACCCTAGACATCTGGTTGGTCTTTGTGCTACTAGACCTGAATCTTGTTTTCCAATATTACTCAAGCTGTTTTTTTAAAACAGAAGAGAATCACCTACAGCTCAGTGTTCTTTTTATGGAAGGGGGGAAAGATTGATGTAGATGTCTGCAAATACAAAGAGGTTTAATTTTTAAGAAAGATATTGCATTATTTCTATGCAGTATTCTATGCAGTGTCCATGCCCCTCAAAATAAAAAATAAATAAATAAAGGTGGGTGGAAAATCAAGGAGTATGGGTTGAGGGTGGGGGGTTTCAATATACATCATGTGTGGAAAAGGAAAACCACTGCTCAAAAGGGATAGAAAAGGGATTCCTGTAGGCAGGAAGGCCCTTTATGAGGGTGATTTCATGCAGAACTGTGTCAGCAACTACACTGCCATGGAAAATCACTCTGATGTGGAAGCAGCCCTGGTCAGGCTACGTGATTGCCTTGGAATTACGTATGTGTAGTAAAACTAAAGTATTTTTCTCGTGGCATAACTATAACACATGAGTGCAGGAACTGTGAACATTGTGCAGTTCAGGACAGGTTATCTATTTCTAAGGAACTTGTAGGATTTTAGACTTTTCTGCAACTTCCAATTATTATTTCATTTCCCCCCTTTCCTTCCTTTTTTAAAAGAATAAATTTACCCATCCTGTTAGCTATCTTTTGCTCCTGCTTGTAAATATTTCTTCTGATCACCAGATGCTAACAATCAGTTCCTGTTGCATGTGTGCTCCTGTCTCTCTGTCTAAACTCCAGCAGTTATTTGAGAGTTTTGGGGAAGTGTTTGCCACTGTTTCTGTTCTATAATTGCCATTTTTGGTGGCATATTGTCAGCGTTTCCTGCTCTTTTAGCCTCCTGGGATGCCCTAGACTAAACACAAGCAGATTTATTTTTTGAGGAGAATGGCCTCTGATTTGCCAATCCATGTGGAGCACATCTCATCCTTTTTTTAAAAAAATCCAAAACAATAAAGATGAACTGAAGGGCAGTAGCAGTTTTTTCTTACAGTGTTAAATGTGCAAATAATGGGAAAAGAATAAAAGGCTGTGGTTTCCGGCATTGCCTGCACTGTAGTTTTCCGCACTAGCCTTGATAGTAAACCTATTGGCTAATCCATCGTGTGTTTGGGGGCAAGGGGGCTTGGGCTGTTGAACGTTTTCCATTCGTCTCCCATCTCCACCAACCTGCAAGTCTAAACAAACTTTCTAGTTAATTCATGGGTGCTGTGTACAGAGGCTGGAAATGGATGCTAAGGTGTAACCAAAAGAAAGGCAGTCCCCAAAGATGCAGAAATGTGCCTTTCATGTGATCAGCTGCACAAGGGATTTTAAGATGACTCAAAAAGAGTCCAGTAGCACCTTTAAGACTAACCAATTTTATTTTAGCATAAGCTTTCGAGAATCAAGTTCTCTTCGTCAGATGCCTGATACAGTCTCTGTATCAGGCATCTGACGAAGAGAACTTGATTCTCGAAAGCTTATGCTAAAATAAAATTGGTTAGTCTTAAAGGTGCTACTGGACTCTTTTTGATTTTGCTACCACAGACTAACACGGCTAACTTCTCTGCATTTAAGATGACTGACTCTGTTTATTTGCAAATTCAGAACAGATGCTTTAAAGCCAATGATGGTTTACATGATTTCCAGTTAGTAGAACGTGAGGATGTGGCAGGGTTCTTGAAGGGGCGTGTCCCATAATTTGCCTGTTTGACTCCTGCCCTTCTTGGTTTATTGTATCTAGCTGGCCTGGAGGGGAGAGAGCTGCTAGGGCTGAGCTGTAGTGAATTCCTTCCTAGAAGACGGTGGGCGTGAAGGACTGTCACCTTTCATATGAACCTGCCCATCTTTTGAATCTTCTAGAGGGACCCTTCTCCAGAAACACCAACCTTCTGCGTTGCAGTTAGTGCTAGGGCCTTTCCCTTGAGTTCTTGCACCTTCTCTGGTGCATTTAGGCATCTCTTTGTTTCATGCTCCTTTTGTTTTGTGTTTACATTTTTTTAAGTATCATATCTCAAAATCATGTTACTTCTGGGCTGTTCAAACTTCCTTGGGCTACTTTAGGCTATATGTTGTATATTTCTCTCTCTTTTAAAAATCTGCCTTGAAAAATATATTTTTAAAAAAGACTGACTTCATTTGGCTTAGAGGGCTGAAACTCTGCTTAGGAATGCACTAATAGACTACTATTTTAAAAAAAACCACGTTAACATTTAATAATTTGAGTATTTTGTAATGATGTTTCAAGATACTTATTGTAAGTTCTTTTGAATATTAGAAAAAGGCAGTATGTAAATATTTAAATAGTCTGCAAGCAGTGGACTTGCCCTTGAGAGATGGTGTGACAATATTCTGGAGACGATGCAGATGCATAAACTGGATCTTAGCTCCTGGGGCTCTTTAAAAGGTTTCAAACATTCAGTTTGAGTTTTAGATCTGAGTTGAGATGTAAGTGGCGATATAGTTGCTTGGGAAGATCATGACTGGTAAGAAAGATATTTGGCCTTTTTATGGAGTTACCAGGCCAAAGTCTTAACATTGCATGCAAATATGTGTTAAATCCTGGTGGCACTTTTTGAAAAAAGCCAAGCGGGCAGGAGGGGGAGAGTTTGGAACAAGAAAACAGGGTGAAGGGATCAACCCCCTTTTTCTCCGTTTATTCCCTGCCAGCTGCTTTAACCCAGGGGCGGTCTTAATACATGCAGACAAGAAAACAATCTGCTCCTTAAATCAATAGCTTTTGTAGTAATTTTTGAGTCCCCCCCCCCCAGGGACTGAACTACTCCATTATCAGTATCAGTGTGTTTCAGAGCCCTGTGTAGTCCCCTCTCTCTCTCCTGCAAATTGCCTAGCATTAAGATGGTTACTAAAAATGTATAGCTTCATCTCCAATAAGTAAGAAGAACCACTATGAACTGCACTCTGTGAGGAGATTCTTAATGTTGTCTGGCATGTAGGGAGGAATTAAGCTGTTCCTTATTCCAGCTCTGGTGTTCTTCCTTCTTATGTTTATCTTGGTGAGGAACTCACAGATCCTCCTGGGGAAAGGCATGTTTCCTTGGCTTGCTGCTGGAAATGTGAAAGTGAATACTTCTGGATACTGATGCCCACATTGTTAATTTTGTTGTTTTTACAAACTGCTCTCTGAACCAGCAACAAATACAGAAATGGTACAATACTGGAGAACGTTTGTGTTATGCTGCTAAATGCTGCTTAATATATTTCTCTTTGTGTTTAATACAACCATGTGGGACATTTGAAATGTTGACTTGGTAAATCCAGCTAACCCATGGAGTAGCTTTTATGTTGATTTTTTGAATTTGGTAACTTGAATAAACAATAAGGTAGTGAATTTAGATAGTATTCAATATTGCTAGTAAACCTAAATTAGCTCCCAGTATCTTACTACATACAACTCATTCCTGAAATTTAAATACATGTTATGTATGTTCTGTATTTTTATAAGCCACAAATGTCTTGGCTGCAGTGAAGTATATTTTCCAGTACTTGGTGACAAATAGTTTGGCCTCTGCCAATAAATTATTTAATTCTAACTGTTTAAAGATGTTTTAAATACTTGAATAACTTGATCTAACAGGGAAAGGGATGATTTATAGACCTAATACAATCACAATATTTAACAGATTGTTAAACTGTTTAAATTTAGCTGTGATGGTTGCTCTGGTAGACAATCTTCACTTACATCTAGATAAAAGAAATGAGCCTCTTTTGTTTGTACTTGATCTGTCTGCTGTTTTTGGCAGAATATGCCGCTTAGTATTGTTGAAATGCCTTGACCAGTCCATTAAAGGTACATAGTTAAAATGATTTCAGTTATTCTTGATTGGATGAGCTCAAAGTTCTGATAGGCTACTGTGAATCAGTGGCATCACATTTATGCAGGTGTTTTCTACACAGGAATCAACTTGTATAGCTTCCCTGTTGCTGCTGCAGCTGCTGATACATTACAGTGGCATTGAGGCTTCTATAAGGCAAGTTTCCCTGTATTTTCCCTGCACCTTTTCTCACCACTACCAGGGTCTTTTCTTTCTTTTTTTAAATTGGCAATTGAATATTGTTATACCTTTTGGTGCTACACCTCTGAAGATGCCAGTCACAGCTGCTGGTGAAACGTCACGAACTGCAATGCCAAGACCATGACTATACAGCCTGGAAAATCCACAACAACCATCGTTCTCCAGCCGTGAAAGCCTTCGACAATATATTGTTATATTATGTTACAACTATATTCAGGGACTCTGAATTCCCAGCTTTCTTTTTAAAAAAGAAATCTCTAGACTGTTTTGTTACAGAGATATGTCTTTCCCCTTATATCTCTGCAATGATACTAGTTTTTTTAAGTGAAAACTGGGAATTCAGAGAACCTGATACACAGATATGCCCTGGAAGACAACCCTGAAACTGCAACAAGAATTGAAAACAGCTGTTTTTCTTTTGACTAGAGCCTGTAGGGATGACTGGCTCTCTCATTTTAAGACAAGTTCATTGGCTATCTTTGTGTTTTTAGTCTCAGTCAAGGTGCTAATCCTTATCTTGTAAAGCTCTACACAACTTGAGATACACGTGTCTGAAGGGCTGTCTCTCCTGGTATGTATCTGTGACCATCTTAGATGTTCTCGGGTCTCTTTCCTGGTTGTCCTTTCCCATGAGTGTATTAGATCTGCCACAGCGTGTGCATGGTTATTTTCAGCTTTGACACTAGTTCTTTGAAACAACTTCCAGGAAGGAATCCAGGTTGGTGTGGTCTTGGGGTATTGCAATGCTGCCCTGTTTGGCTTTTGACAGAGGCTAAGGATTTTGTGGAAGGGTGGGATCTGGGAGAGATATAAATAGGGTTATTATGGTTGTTTGTGGATTTACTAATGATGTTTTTGCACCTGGCATGTTTGACACTTGTTGATTGCAAGTAGTTTTGAAAGGTAGGGTATAAATATTTTAATAAACAAATAGATCCATCTGAGTATTAATTGCCAAAAATGTGTTATAGCAGGACCATCCTGCCAGCTATATTAATAATTTCCTGTTCAAGAACTATAACTTCAGTGGTGGCAAAACCTTTTTTTATCCTGTATGCCATTCAGCAACAACTTTATAATGATTTCTGTTATATTTAAACAAGATTTCATCACCATTTTCCCTATCCACAGGTGGGGTCATAGCTCATTGGTAGGGCAACTTCTTTGCATGTGGAAGATCCTAAGTTCAATCCTTGGAATCTCCAGTTAAAACACTCACGTAGCAGATGACGTGAAAGACCTCTGCCCGTGACCCCAGAAAGCTGCTGCCAGTCCGAGTAGACAATACCAATCTTCATAGACTGATGTTCTGACTTGGTATAAGGCAGCTTCATATGTGCATATGTTCCTTTCTATGTCATTTTTGAGCGAGTCACATGTCATGGTGATACATTTTCAAGTTTTATTAGTACAGAACATATTTTGGAAAGTAAGGTTACCTTCATCCTCAGACTTTCTCAAATTCTGTAGTATCTTTTTGTTCCTATATTCACAGACAATTTGATGTTGTATGAAATTTTGAAGGCCCCCTTTCTGTCAGCATTGAAGTTAGCAAGCGTTATTATTTTGCTCATCTGCTTTTGTACGGGAGTATCAGGTGCCATTATGAACTCAATGACCACACAACTGGTTTGGCACTCTCCTTATTCCATTCCAAAGGATTATGAACATTCTTACTACAGCTCAATCTCATTTAGACCAAGTTCCCAAGGGTAGTTTGTGAAAAGCAGCTGAAACTCTTATTGCTTTAGTGTGGCCTTTGTTTTTGTAATATGCAGCTCTTCCTGCTCTCTCTTTTCTTGTTGGAAGAACAAATGAGCCAAATATTAAGCCACAACTAATTACTATATAATAGGAGGGAGCCTCATCATTCAGTACACTCTGCTTCTTGTAGGTTTAAAATTCTGAAAACCGTCTTGTTAGGTGGGAGATTGAGCCACAAAATTAGATTTGACCTTAGCCTTGGATGCAAGAGAGAGGTTATCTCAAGCTATTGACAAAACGTCCCCCAAATCAATAGAAAGAAGCTGCATATAGCTCTTGAGCTGTCAGGGAACGGGGTAATAACACATCACAACCAGCAAATAGCCTTTCGAGCCCCAATTGGCTTAGGGCCAGGACACTTTATGTAGTGTCCCATATGTACTCCTCTTGGTCTCATATGTACTCCTCTCCATGAATTAAGATCAACCCAAACGATCTTGCTTTGGGTGTTCCATTATCTATGTAGGTCCCAATAATATGGAACTTCCTGTCAAACGGAGACCTGCCAAGCCCATTCTTCTAGAATGCTTAGTAAAAATGTGCCTGTTGTACCAGGTCTACTGAATTCCCAGAACTCATTTTTACAGAATGGATTTTTGTTACCAAATTACTATGCTGTTCATAGTTAGTCTGTCTATTCCGAATGAGTTTTCTGTTGACGGGTGCTATGTGTTTCCTATTTTGCTATCCACTTGGAGGTCCTATAGCATAAAAATATTCAGTTTATTCTCATTTAGCAGTCAGGCTCAAGATACAGATGGCAGCATCTGGTGGCTTATTTAATGATATATAATAATAACAACGGTGTGCTTAAATACCACTCTTCTAAACAGATTGATGCCCCCCTCAAAGTGGTGAAAATAGGCAGTGTTATCATTATCCCCACAATACAGTTGGGGAGCTGGGGCTGAGAGCAGTGGCTTATCCAAGGCCACCTCCTGAGCTCATAGCAGTAATGGGAGTCGAACCAGCAGAATACTGATTTGAAGCCCAACTATTTAACTACTATGCTACAGCAGCTGGGTGTCAACTCATACGTGATTTCATTTAAGGGTATTGTATAGTCAGGGCCAGATCTAGGGTTGCCCGAGCCTGGGTCAACCCAAGCCCTGTGGTCCCCCAGCACTGCGTGATGCTGGGGCACTGTGCTCCCAGCACTGCATGATGATGTCACTTTCATGATATCATCATGCGGGGGCCCCCCAGGAAAGCATGCTGCTCCTCTGCCGCTGGAGGGAAGGGAGCGCGCGGGAAGCTGGGGCACTGTGCTCCCAGCACTGCATGATGATGTCACTTTCATGATATCATCATGCGGGGGCCCCCCAGGAAAGCATGCTGCTCCTCTGCTGCTGGAGGGAAGGGAGTGCGCTGCAAGCTGGCCACCTGGGCGGGTGGCATGTTTCCAGGGGGCGCCCTACGCTGCTGCCAGCTGCCCTGTCAGCGGGGCAGGTGAATGGCGTGGACGGCCTTCCAGCCCTCCATCCATCCGCATGCACAGCTGCCACCAGCTCCATGGCGTTCCGGGGCAGCTGGCTTTTTGCCCCCTCTTTGGTGGCATTGGGGGCAGGGTAACCCCCCTGCCCCCCTTGATCCGGCCCTGCTTATAGTGAATAACCCTGGAGATAACATGAAACCCTGTGGTATTCCCTGCAGCTGATTCCTTATCTCAAGGTATCATCTTCTGAATCCTACTCATTAAAGAAGTTTCATACCATCTCAGAGCTACACCTCAAACCCTGATGTCCAATAGTATTGCATATCATACCAATAGTATTGCATAGTTCCAGGAGGACTAGTAGAGAGGCATTGCTAAAAATGGAATTTTTCACTAAGACAACCAAAACTGTTTGTGTCCCAAAATCAGGCCAGAAGCTCGGCTGAACTAAGACAAGGACAGATGTGTTATCCAGATATTTCCCTAACTGCTCAGCTGCTACTCTTTCAATAATCTTGTTCCCAAAGGGTAAGTACATAGCTGGCATCTGAACAGCCAGGGTCGGCTTTTTCATTAAAGGTCTTATTCAAAACATTTGGGCCCCAAGCAAGAAAAATTTAGTCATGATTTAAATCCCTTAGCAAAGAAATTTAAATTAGCTGTGTATCCCCAGCCACACTCTTGAGCTGTATATACATGACTTTATTATTTGGATCAGTGCATGCATCATAATTTGTATGAAATAATGTAATATATTGAATTACATCATAAACGGGTCATTTCGTAGAAAAAGAGCTGGAAGAACTTATTAGCATAACTCATTAGCATAACTCATTAGCATATGCCACACCTTTGCCATCACCGGAAATGTGTCATTAGCATGACTGATTTGCGTATGCCGCACGCCCTGACATCACCTATCCTGGCTGTTTTGGACCCAATCCTGGCCATTCAGGGCCGAAATTGGGCCCAAAATGGCAAAAAGGGGCTGAAAATGCCCGAAAAGGGGCCCAAAATGGTCAGGATCGGGCCACTGCTGAACAGGAGAGTGATCCACCACCCGATCCAGGCCGTTTCAGCCCCAATCCAGGACGAAATGAGCCCCAAATGGCTGAGAGTCAGGTGGGCAGGGCCACCTGACATGTGACCTCTTTGGAGAACTGCCAGAACTGCGTTCCAGTGCATTCCCCCTCAAAATGAGCCCTGATCGTAAATATTAGGGATAAAATGTTAAGTTTTGTGCAATGTTTCACTACTGCTGCTGTTGCTGTCATGAGTTTTGAATGGATTAGAGTGACATCGTCTCCTATTGGGCAGTACCACTTACATCACGAAGGCAAGGCAACAGAACTCTTATTATACTCGAGGCAGTAGAAAAGAATGAGAGTCCAGTAATCCCTATAAGACTAAAAAATTTTTTGTAGGGTATGAGCTTTCGTGAGTCACAGCTCTCTTCTTCACATTCTTAAGTGGATTGTAGAGGGGTTTTTATTCTTTATTCCTTTGGTATAATGTTAAGTCTTCTGCATTTGATGAGAAAGATGATGTCTGTTTGTACCTGTGCTAGTTTCTTCACAAGGTTGATGGATGAAGGAGTAGAGGGAATGCTTATTAAAGATGATACTAAATTGGGAAGGGTAGCAAATACGTCAAAGACAGAGTAAGGATGCAGGTTGATCTTGACAGGCTGGAAAACTGGGCTAAAACACATGAATTTCAAGAGACAGAAATGCAAAGTTCTGCATTTAGGACGGAAAAATCAAATGCATAATTAAGAGGATGAGGGAGACTTGTCTTGGCAGTAGTATGTGTGAAAAGGATCTAGGGGTCTTAGTAGACCATACTCTGAACATGAGTCAGCAGTGTGATATGGTAGCTAAAAAGGCAAATGCAATTTTGGGCTGTATCCACAGTAGCATAGTGTCCAGATCACGAGAAATGATGGTATCACTCTACTCTGCTCTGGTTAGACCTCACCTAGAGAATTATGTTCAGTTTTGGGCACTACATTTTAAGAAGGATATAGACAAGCTGGAATGTTTCTAGAGGAGGGCAATGAAGATGGTGAGGGGTCTGGAGATCAAGTCCTATGAGGAAAGGTGGAAGGAACTCGGAATGTTTAGCCTGGAGAGATGACTGAGAGGTGATATGATAACTGTCTTCAAGTACTTGAAGGGCTGTCATATAGAGGATGGCACAGCGTTGTTTTCCGCTGCCCCAAAAGGTCGGACCAGAACCAACGGCTTGAAATTAAATCAAAAGAGCTTTTGGCTAAACTTTAGGAAGAACTTCCTGACAGTTAGAGTGGTCCCTCAGTGGAACAGGCTTCCTCGGAAGGTGGTGGACTCTCCTTTGGAGGTTTTGAAGCAGAGGCTAGATGGCCATCTGACAGCAATGCTGATTCTGTGAACCTGGGCAAATTATGAGGGGAAGGGCAGAATGGGTTACATCAGTGCTTGGGTCTCGTGGCCTTCTTACATGCCCAGGGTAATACTGATCGCCACCTTGGGATCAGGTAGCAATTTTCCACAGGTCAGTTTGGCTAGGGATCCTGGAGATGTTTTCCCATCTTCTGGGCATGGAGCAGGGGTCACTGGGGTAGTTGGGGTGTGGGTGGGGGGTAGTTGTGAATTTCCTGCATTGTGCAGGGGGTTGGACTATATGACCCTAAAGGTCCCCTCCAACCCTATGATTCTATGATTTCCATTCTGTACGGCTGAATGTGGTATCTGAAGAAGTGAGCTGTGACTCGTGAAAGCTTATACCCTACCACAAATTTTGTTAGTCTTTTAGGTGCCACTGGACACTTGCTCTTTTCTACTTGGTCTGTACTTGAGGCATTTAACATGGCTTTTCGAAAGTTTATTTTTAATAGAACAATTTCAGAAGATAGAAGGCATGGAAACTCTTTTGTAGCCGTTTTTAACGCACAACAAAAATAGGGGGTGAGGGGAGCATAAACATTGGAAAAACTGCCTGTTCCTTCTGCAGCAGCTGTTCTTGCCTTTTCATGGACCACTTAAACATTGTTTTGAAGACTTGGGGGGGGGGAAGTATGCAGTGCTGCAGGTCCTGTCTCCCCTAGTATAAAATTAGGCTTCTCCGTTTCACTATTCACATAGGTTTGGACGTATGGTTGGCAAACTGTGCTTGGTAGGATCATGTAGATGAGTGTAGAGAATTGTTATTACAGCAATAACTTCTGAATGAGGGCATACTTGTGTGCAAAGACAGAAAGTGCTGATCATCTTGTTAGAGAGAAATTTAATGAGGATTCTTGCAAGTCCTGGTTACCTGCCCGCTGCATGCTGCATTTTTCTGATCTGGCCTGCTTGTAGTAACTGATGCAGATGCACAGGTGTAGGCAACAGTGCATACGTTTTAGCGATAGGAATGAAGTGTGACGCTATTTTTAATTGAGGGTGCGGGGAAGCTTTGATATGTGACATTTGGAAAATGCGACATTAAAGAAATCATAAGCTTCTCTCGCTCAGCCTGCCAGCTTATATATGCTTGCTTTTCACTGGAGATTGCTTTCTAGTCCTTTCCCCTCACCAACCCTGTTACTTAGTCAGAGACCCTTTGCGACTGTATGAGATAGCAGGCACTGGGCATAGCTGAAGTGAGCTTGCTCAGAGACTCCAGCCTCGTTGGACCCGACTTTCATCTAACCAGCAGAGCAGAGAAATTGCCTGTTACCTTTGGGTCGATTTTTCATGCACTCTTAAATTGCTTTGTATTGACACACTGTCAGAAATGAATTGTCACATTAACCCACTGAGCCAGGACTGGGTTCTTGAGCATGTGCCGTTGGACTGATGATCTTCCAGGCTGGGGTCAAAAGGCCGGTTATTCCTCATCTTCTCTTCCCAGCCTCACTCCCAAGCTCTGCCCATATGTCTGACTTCTTAAAAAAAACCACACAAAAGCACTGGGTTCATCCCCCGTCCCCAACATGGGAATCGTAGATCAGGGTCGGGAGCTGGGAAACAGAAGGGAGTGGTGTGACCTAACTGGAGGTAAGTCACTGAGGCCTGCTTTGCTGAACAAGGAGCATGGTGGAAGTCAGCGGAAAATATATCCACACGTTGGCAGCTCCACGGAAGAGGCTGTTCATGCACAGTGATTTTCAATGTGAATTATCCAGTCCGTCTCCCATGTGAGGGCTGGTTTGAACAACACAGAAACACAGTCTATAGATATATGTATTGTTAGTGTGTTATGTTTAGAATTGTGTTTTTTTCTTGTTCTCTATGTTTGTTGTTTATTATGTTGTGATGTGTAGTTTATAGTTTAAATAAATTTTTAATACCGCTAGAAACACAGTCTATTACCGTGAAGTAACACCAGACTTGTGACCAAAATATATACTGAGTTTCTACACCACTGCTTGTTACTCTGCAGTAGATCTTAGAGTGCCTAAGTTCTGTTTCCAGGTATGAAATATTCTGCAGATAAATAGTTTAGAATGTGGAACAAGGAGCTTGAAACTCATTTTTTAAAAATCAGCCACTGCACCCCTGCTTCCCCAAGGGTCCTGTGATCTACTAGATGAACGGTGCAAAGAAAGTAAGTTGCAATGGGATCCTCAGCAATGGGCTTCTCCCTATGCAGAGCTTTGTTCATGGCTTGACTCTCTGTACAAAGTTGGACCCTTTCTCTGTGCTTCTTGCTGTTAGTTCCTCTTGCTTTTCATTTCATTAGATTTTGCAGATTGGGCTGGCAGTCCAGGTGCGATGTTTCCTGACCTCTGCCTGTATTCCTCATTGTGTTTTCATTTCGGGAAGCAAAGGAAGAAGTTTGAGATAACAAAGGTCAGACAGATTTCAGGATTGCTGCCAGAGAAGCGAAAGGAAAAAAGAAAATGTAATGTTGTTTATATCATCTGAAGACTGCAGAGCATGTAAACTGGGACCAGTAGTGTTTTGCCAGTCCATGTAATGCAAAAATTGGTGTCATGCACAGGACATTCATCTATTAAGCTGCACAGGTAAAAAGTTATGCAGAATTTGGTATGGGGTTCAAAATATGAAAGTGACTCTAAGTATCTTAGCTCTTTTTGTCCATCCCTGCCTGCATATAACGTAAAGCTTGTAAGTGGCCAGAAGCTCAAGGAGGGGAGGCAGTGGGGCCACTGAAGCTGGCTGAATGGGACCTCTGCTAAGCCTCTCTCTTTTTCTACAGGGAGCTTGCAGCTTGGGCAAGGCCACAGCTGGGTGGTGGAATCAGCTCCAGCCAGGAATAACCTTCTGGTTTATTACCCCTGTTCCAGGGGCTCTATGAGGGCTAGTGGGATTTAGGTCTCTATTTACATTGTTCTTGTGTGCTTCATTTTGCAAGCTTCTCTGTCTTCAGAATGGGTAACTTTAAAAAAACGAAATAACTTAAAGAAAGCAAAGGCTTAGATCTGTAACACTCCGAGTAGGGTCATTCGGGAGCTGACTCATGCCACCTTGTTTTCTTTGTGCCCTTCGGTGCCCCTGAATTTGTGTTCATGCAGAATCTGCAGCAGGAAGCCAAAAATTAACAAAAATCTCCTTCCCCTGCAGATGGGAAAGCTGTTCTGTTGGAGGAGGTTGTCACTCAAGCAAATCAATCCCTGAGCTGGTCTGTCACATTGGAACATCCCTTACACATGTACAGGATGGGCGCGAGTACTGGTGTCCAACTGGAACTGTTCCAGTTCAATGTATACATGACTCCCAGAGTTGACCCAGTGATCCAAAGTATAGAAAGAAATGTAAGGGAGACAAAGTACTTATTCTGCAAGCTACTCTATTACCCTAACATAGTACAGATTCAAAGACTAGGGTGTGAAAAGAAAATAAAGCGCAACATACCATAAATCTGTATTGTCGAAGGCTTTCACGGCCGGAGAACGATGGTTGTTGTGGGTTTTCCCGGCTGTATTGCCGTGGTCTTGGCATTGTAGTTCCTGACGTTTCACCAGCAGCTGTGGCTGGCATCTTCAGAGGTGTAGCACTTCAGGTGGTGCTACACCTCTGAAGATGCCAGCCACAGCTGCTGGCGAAACGTCAGGAACTACAATGCCAAGACCACGGCAATACAGCCGGGAAAACCCACAACAACCAACTACCGTAAATCTGCTTATTCCACATACCATGGAGAGGAGGGGTTCCAGTATCACAGTATTCCATGGCAAGTGGAAGACAGTGGGAGAACTATTTACAAAGAGGGAAGGCTTGGGTTGCTCTTCTTTATACACTTGAATCTATCTTGTTATGGGGGGGTATGGTTATTGGTTCACAACTCTAGATTCTTGCTGTAACATACTTTTGACTACAATAAATACGATAAAACAATAAATACTATAAATATGATAAAATAATAAATACAACTGAATATTGAGGTGCCCACTGACTTGAATTTTGTGGTAGAGCCTGTGATAAGAGAGTGGAATTAACCTATAGAAAAGGGGCATCTGAATATCTTTCATGATACAAGAAGGGTGATTGATTCAACAAGGTATCATTTCTGATAAAATGATGAACAAACGTTCCTTCCCAGGTGGTAGACTGTATTGCCTTCAGATTATTTACACAGAAGAAGTTCCAAATACCTTTGATTAGTATTCTAGTCAAATTTGAGTCAAATATCTTCACTCAAGTGTTAAGTGAGCTCTGCATCAATAGATTCACGGTGTGATGTTTTCCAGTTTGTTTGTGGCTGTGCTTTGTTCTTCACCGATGAGGCTTTGATCAGTGGACCACTTTTATGTCTGGAGCAGAGACATCCCTCCAGTCACAACTGAGGTTCATGGGTCCCCTTTAAAGCTGAAAGTCACTTTCCTATGCCTTTGATTCTGTATAGGCCAAAAAATCCATGTGGGATTGCACCCATACTCATCTTGACTGGGATCAGCTACGTTGGGCAACAAGCTGCTGCTGTGCTGTTGGAATGGCATCTTAGAGTACTGTCCAAAGTTTCAAGCTTTGCGCTTGTGGATGAAGATACTGGTTCTATACCTCGCATGGACAAGATCTCCCCAATCCCAGCTTCCATTCCCCTGCATCTTCTGGCACTTGTGTACTCTACTTCCTCCTCTCCAGCCAGCCAGTTTGATACCTCCAGACATTGCTCTCCTTGAGGGCTCCTGGGCAGTTGGTCCACATGTTCTCCTGCTGCACAGGATGGCTCCATGGATTGGATGGGGTCCTACCAAGCATGGGAGCTGTTGCTATGACATTCCCAAAGGGGTGGGCTTTGGTTGCTGTGGATTCTTTTGGGTAGGGGGCAAGGCAGATCAAATAAGCTTGTGTATCCGATTCGTTTGATTAACCTGTCATCCTCATTCTCCATGAAGGCTAGGTAACAAAGCTTGTTGTTTATATTGTTTTCACATTGTTGTTGCCCTCCTTGGGTCCTGCAACGCCTGAGAGAAAGGTGGGTATATATTTATGTTAAATGAATTATTGTATATCCTTCTCAGTATAGGCTGTGATTTAAAACACATTTTCCTTCCTACTATTGTACCAAGAAATTCAAGGCTGCAAAATGAAATGCATTCAGGCTAAAACATAATAGTTGAGGCTTCTGCAAAATAAGTAAATGATATATGGCTTCAACATGTATTGTGCTTTTTCATGGAGCAGAACTTGGCTCAGAGTTGCATTGGTCATACAGCCTTTGAACTATTCTAGAACAGCCAGGATAAATTACATTCCAAGCTCACCTTTGCAAGAATGCTAAGAATCTCATCTTCCTTTAAAAATCAGGTTCTAGTCCCAATGACTGTGAAACACAAGCACTTTGCAGTGCATTGTTATTTAAGTTTAACAATTTAATTAAATTATTTAAACTAAAAAAGCAAATTTAGTGGGTATCTGAACAAATAATAATTAGTACCTAGTTGTCACCTGTTTTATTGTATACTATGACTCCATAGCTTGGGCTGCCACTGGTATTATCTGAGACATAGCCACAATGCGAAGAGAGGAGAGCTGAGGGGGAGAGCTCCAAAGTAAATACTTCCTGAACTGAATGCTGTCCTATTATCTACCTCTGCATTCTGACCTCTCCTTTCCTTCTGCCTGAACCCCAGCTGCCACAATATCAATAAAAAGGGAGACACAAAGTTTTATGAACTGGATTGTAGCATGTAGCTTTGTGTTTCCTAAAGTGCTTTTATTTGTGACCTTAATAATCTGGTACTTGATAGTGAGGTGATTATAAACCCCTTCCCCACAGCTATTTTTACTGGACACTAAGCACATAGTTGGAATAGAATGACAACCAAGACTTTATTTACAGAAAATAAGTTGTAGAAACAGTTACAGGTTATGTGTGGAATAAATAGCAAGATAAATGTACGACTGGCTTATACGCTGCTCCCCAGAGGTTATGCTTTTCCCCACTGGCAGTTAACTGATTGAACCTGAGCCTAAGTTATGAACATAGATGCTGAAAGGAGAAATGAATGCATTTTCCTCAGTCAGGGCTGCACGGCATATAAGG
The DNA here is from genome assembly GCF_028583425.1 of Eublepharis macularius. Classification (NCBI taxonomy): domain Eukaryota; kingdom Metazoa; phylum Chordata; class Lepidosauria; order Squamata; family Eublepharidae; genus Eublepharis; species Eublepharis macularius. Next base: position 122,957,228 of record NC_072793.1, read on the forward strand.
TTCATTTTAGGGTTGTGCAGTTTGGGTCCAGAATTGGAATTTAAATTTTTTGCTGATTTGGCAAAATTTGGCTTCTTTGGATCAAAATAGAGAAAACCAAATCATATTTGGTATTCCAAATTCTGCTTACTTAGGTTTAATTGGGAAATCCAGGCTTGGTTGTTTCTTTGCTGCTTCCCTGCAAAAAAAGAAAAAAAGAAAAAGCAGTTTCCTCCCTGTTTGCAGGGGGTGGGGGTGGGTCATTCTTCAAGCAGACTTCACTAGTGCCCTGGAAATAAACAGAACTTTGGGGCTGATTGCCACAGTGTCCAAACAAAAAATAATTATTTTCCCAAGATGGCTGAACAACTTTATAAAACATTTTGAGTTCCAGACACAAACAGTTACATGCAAGTGCAAAATATCTTCATTGCACTGGCTAGCAGCTGGAAGTCTAAAGATGATGGCAAGATTTCTATGTTTTTTTCCTTTTCAGTTTTGTAGAGGCCATCCTGAGATCACTGCCTGAACTTTAATCCTAGTACAAACATCTCTTAGTTGAAAATATAAGCCTTCCCTTGCTGCTTAAAGTGAACATATGATCATGCATGGCATTGATAAACCCCATTTCAGGATGGCACACATACAGTAATAGGACTGAAAAGTAGGCCAGTTTTATGATCCCCATATTTCAAGCGGGGGACTAATGGCAGAGTCAAGAATGGATTAGTTGAACTCCCCTATGGAGTTCTTAGCTAGAGCGAGGTATAAACCATGGTCTTTCTGACTCATGGGAGGCCTATGATTAGGCTGACCATTCTGGTTTTTTAAAAAAAGTAAGTGCAGAGGACCCATTTTTAATTAGGACCATGATGATGGGGCAGGAGTTTAACTGTGTTTGTTGCTGTTTTCCTGGTACTAATTGCCCTGTCCAGAGCTATTGACATTCTTGCGGAGCCATGCAGGTACTCTATGGGTATGCTTCCTACCCAGCTCAAATGAGTAGCTGGAGGGGTTAATTTGGGAAAACTAGCCAGGATAACAGTGCTACCATCTCGATCTAAATCCCCCTTCCATAACTTAAAACAAATCTTGATATTTTACCATAATTAAGATTTATTTGTGTTTTATTCCTCCCCCCACTCCCAATCCTTCTAACTCAGAAGGACTAATAGGCAGGTCAGAGGACTGCAGTGAGAAGGGGCAAATTTTCTCTTCTTTTTTCAACAGCAGAAGGAGAGAGGAGGGGGCTATTTTACCCCTTCCTCATCATCACTGCAGCCCCCTGACTTGCATGGCAATAAGTCCATGAGTCCTAAAACCTTGGAAATCAACTTTCCTGGGATTTGAAAAGGACTGCTGGATGAGAGGGAAGTATAGCAAACAGCTGGGCTTCTTCCCCTGATGGTTCTGCAGGGTATAACTCAATATTTCTTTCAGTTCATAACTACTGGGTGAATAGGTAAAAGCCAAAGTACTTTGTATGTGGGATGCTGGCATCCTCTATTGGGGCAAAAGAAGCTGGTTTACACTTTAATTAAGTTTCAATCAGAGTGATCCTTGTAGCCATTTCTATTCTAAAAGGTACCATTTCAAACATTATGGAATGTTAGTTGGCCTACAAATCTACGCATTATATAATTTCTCTTCTCTGTTACAACTCCAGCTATAACAAAGAAAAAGAAGAACCTGATTGCAATAAAATGTTGGTCTCCTGCTAAAGTATGACAAATGGTATTGGGGAAAGCAGGGCTCCCCACCCCTGCAGTTGCATTGCAAAGATATTAACCTCTCTCCCCTTCAACTTTTATATAAGAGAAAATGCCATTCTGTAAAGTTTCTGAATAAATAAGCTGGGTGCACTGGTTACAGAAAAATCCTTGACAAAGGGATTTGTCTCATGGAGAAGGAAAGTTAAGAGTCATCTGTATGATTAGCCATAACCAGTAGGTTAGAAATGTTTTACCTCGAGGAATTCATATTGTTGTATGGACTGAGTGGTAGGGTGATGTCCCATCCAAGGGCTGGGAGCCCTAGGTTTGCATGAAAGATGTAGACATTTCAAGGCATTCATCCTGTCTTCTCCAGGTCATGTGTAAATGTAAGAAGTACATAATTTAAAGAAAAGGGGGATACTTTAACAAGGCTTACAAGTGTGATTGTGGTACAAGTAGCTTAAATGGGGACGTTCTGCCGATTGGGAAGGGGCAGTGGCTCAGGCATATCCCAGATATGGATCTTAGCAACACCAGTTAAAAGGATCAGGTGGACCTGATCCTATACCTGAGACCCTGTAAAACTGCTGCCAGTCTAAGTATACAATACTGACCTTGATTGGGCCATGGTATAAGGCAGCTACATGGGCTGATTTCCCTCTTGCTTTCTTCTACTTTTCTTAAATACTCCATATCTCATTAGCAATTATTCACTTCCACATGGGAGAATCCAATGGTGAATGATTGCTATATAATGCAACAGTTGTACACTATCCAGTGGTATGGCTGTAGTCTAGAAGCGAGTATAAGTGAAAGAAAGGTGGGGAGGAAGTGGTCAGGAAAGAGACTGAGATTGGACCTGGGAATTGTAGGAGTATCTCTCTTACCCATAGCAGGTCCGGGTCAGCTTCTTTCCTTCTGCTGGCTCTGTAGAAAGGGAGATAAATACTTGCCTGTCTATAGAGAGGAGGTTTCAAATTAGAAGCCACCTGTTCCTCACTTCTTGTCCAGTTTTCTTAGCAGCATTTCTGGTTCCTGGTTCTTATTAAGCTTTTTCAAGTTTGAAAGGTGATTACCGCACCGAGTATCTGACTTAAATATATAGAACGTCTTTCTTCTGTAATTTCATCATCTAATTGCTTCTGCTTGTTCTTATGGTTCTTCTCTCTCTTTCCCTTCCTTGCAAATCCATCATAATTCTTCTGTGATGTGTTATGACTGGGTCTGATTGACAGCACTTTATGCTTGCCATGTTGCTTAGCTGTGCAGCCAAAGATCTGCATTTCGGAGATGCATTGTAAGCTGGATTGTAAAGTGCCATGTGGGAGTTTCTTAGAGGGGAAAAGGAAGAATCAAAACATTGTCAAGCTGCTTCTCTGTGCTGAGAACTGTGGAAGTGTCACCTTGCGTCATTTCATGGCGGATACATTTGCTGATGCTTTCTAGGAGGGAAGTTCCAGATTAGGATGACCTTGGTGAAACATCGTTGCCTTGAAAGAAGTCCCAAGGACTGGAAGTTCTGCACAAATTGAACTTGCTCTTGGATAACAAAGAAAAAGCAGAAACATCTTTGGCTCCATCAAGTGGTTCCTTATTATGCTTCATTCCCATGAATGACAGCAGCTGAAGAAATGCTTTTTTAGATGGATGTGGTTTTGTGTCCTTAAGTAATAACCCTGTTTAAAGTCTACTTTGGAAAAAAAACTTAACTTCAGTTAACTTAGCCCCACAAATCTCTTCCATTCAGCTTTTATCATCTAATTTGCAAACACAGATTACATAACTAAAAAAAAAATCATATGCAGTTTAACTGATTTTTGTATGGTCTAGTTTTATTATGCTGTTCTGGCTTGCTCAATCCTCCTACAACTATAGTTACCTTGTTAAAAGTCTTTTGGAAGTCCGTTGTCATAAATGAGAGCCACTTGTCCTTAGGAAAATACACACCTCTGCGTCAGTCCCTGCCATAAACAGCCACATGTTCAGACATGGAGGTGGGGGAGATTAGATTATATGTCTGATGATGGTTGGGAAGAGGCAGAACTTAGAGCTAGAGATCTGGGGTGTCATAGGAGCCATGATTGGTGGAGTTTCCTATCCTCAGCTTAAAGCCATAAAACACACTGGCGCAGAACCCACTGTGGTTGGCTAACTGGTTTGGTGGGATTTTTGAGGTCCAGCCCTGCAGGGAGCAGATGATACCTTTTGACATAACCAGGAGTGAATGAGTTAAAACAGCTTGTCTGTCTTGAAAGTGTGTGTGGGTGTGATTGAGGGGAAGAAGAGAAGGCATCCTTTCTATGCATGCCTGTTCTTTCATGGGTGTGTATGTGCATCGGGTGATTTTATATTGAGATTAGGTTAGCATCTTCTATGTTTATCTTTATTTCTGTAGTACTTCTGTGCTGATAAATTCTGTTCAGATTTGTTGGTACTCTATAGACTGAAAATGAATGAATAAAAGCCTTTTCTGTGAGGTTTGAGACTGCATTGACTTCTTTTCCATTCTGCCTAGCTGGCCAGTTCAAGCTACCCATTTCTCTCATCTTGGTGCTCCTCAGACACCAAACATTTTCAGGGGGAAAGGAAATCTATACAGGATGGTGGCAGGTATCAGAATCTCCAGAAACCACTCTCAGGAGGGTTTGGGGGAAGGAAGGAGGTATCTCACAGAGGATTGAGAACCCCCTCCACAACTTCTCTGGGAGGCTCAACTCCCCATTGCTCACTGCTTGGCAGGGGGGAGAGTGGGAGAGACCCTGCAGTGCAATTGTGTGACACCAGTATATAATATCTACCAGATCATTCTTATTAACATGATTATTAACCTTCTCAAAGAACTCCAAAAGGTTGGTGAAGCAGGACTTTGCAGAAGCCATGCTGATTTTTCTTTAACACACTTTCTTCCTCCATGTGCTTAATAAATCTGTCTTTAATTACACTGTCTCTGCTAATTTCCCTGGAACTGGCCTGTAATTCCCTCAATCCCCTCAGGACCCCTTTTGAAAAATCAGTGTGACATTTGCTGTTTTGCAGCCTTTGGTGTGGAGGCTGATTTTGGCAACAAGTTTCATATACTGGTTACTTTCACATTTGAGTTCCTTAAGAACCCTCAGGTGTATGCCATCTGGACTTGGAGACTTAACTAGTTTTCAGTTTTGCCTAATAGTCTGAGAACTTTATCTCTCATCACCATAACATGTCTCAGTTCTTCAGACACCCTTCAAGAAAAATTGGCTTTGGTGTCAGTATGTGCTTCACATTTTCCAGAGTGAAGGCAGACACCAAGGATTCATTCAGTTTCTCTGCCATCTCCCCATCTTCATTAAGCAGTCCTTTCATTTGTCCAAAGGCCTAGCTGCCTCCCTAGATGCTGTCCTGATAGGAATATTTCCTTGAAATAAGGAACAAGGGGCAAATCTATTTTAGATCTCCGTGGAGAGGTTTAGAATCTGAATTAGCATAGTCAGTTTGAGACCAAGAGTGTGGATTCTTAAGATTGCTGTATGCCTTGACTTTGAGCATCTGGCATTACCTTCTGGTCTATGAAGATCAATCACTAGATCTGGAGAAGTTGTGCAGTGGAAGAGAAAGAAGCTTTTCTGTTTGTGTATTGGAAACATACTTTGGTTTTCAGGCCCCTGGGCACACCTGAGTGTTCAGGTATCAAAGGCGGACAGTAATCAGACTTTGCTTATCTGAAAGCTGCTTTCTCTTGTGCAAGTTTATGATCGTTTTCTCCCTTTGTAAAAGTTACACCTATAAAATCCCATTTTCTGGCTCCTTTGGGAACCCCAGGCGTTGCTTGGAAAAATCTCAGTGAAATAATCATCCTGTATGGATTGCATCATCATTCACCTTCAGTCTCTGTGACATTCCTGGTTTGCTTGTGTGTTTGGTAGAATATCAGAAATACAGTGATGACAGCTTCCTTTTTCATTTTGTCTCTCCTCTTTCTCCCTTGGGTCAGAGAAAAGGGGATGATCAGATGATAGAAGGTCATCTGCTCCCCTTTTTGCACTTTCTTGACCCAACTCGCAATTCACTTTTCTGACTGACAGCATCACATTTGAAAAGTGAGTTAATAACCTGCCCTGTTCAGTGGCCCAGCTTGAAACTCTGTCCTTGTTATTCCCAGGCTGAGACTTGCCTTTGCTCTCAAACCAGGTAAGATTAAACCAGCTGGCTTTCAGGTAGGTGAGAAGCTGCCTGTCTCTTGGGTGGGAATGAAAAGCAAGGTGACCCTGCCAGGCAAAATAGGTTCTTACTGCTGTTTTCATCCTTCCCTCCTTCATTGGGTGTGGTAGTGGTGAAGTCCTACCATTGATAGGCAGGATTTTTTTTTTAAGAATGTGAGTTCTCAGGTCTAGATTGCCTTCAGTGCATACGTACAACTCAGGTCCTGTGCCTTTTCTTAATGCCAAACAAGAAGTGGCAGCCATTCTCACTTTAAAAGTGCTGCAGGGCCCTGACTGAGGCCATGGCATAGGGTGAGGAAGGGCTCCTGCCTCCCCTCCGGTACTAGCTTCCTAATCCAAAATGGCACCAGAGGTGTGTTATTTGCCCTGCTGAGTGGCAACAGCACATGGCCTGTCCGATAAGGAAAATATGACCTCCCAATACTGTTTCAGGTCAGGAAACTGTGTGTGTGTGTGGGGGGGGGGGAGGCTGGAGCCCCTCCCATCCTCACACCACAGTCCCAACCAGAATTGGGGTCCTGCGGCACTTTTAGAGGGAGAATGGCTGCCAATCCCCTTGGAGAACATGCGATAAATATCACATCTAGTTGGGCTCATAGGTGAGACGGATGGCGGATTGAAAGAGGGGCTTCTCTGTAGTGGTTCCTCACCTTCAAAATGCCCTCTCCTCAACTGCTCAACCTGGATCTAGTCTTCTTAGTTTCAGACATCAGGTAAAAGCCAGGGCAATATCATGATTTAAGTGCTGGATTTCAAATCCTTATTCTGCCATAGAAGCTCTCTTAGTGACCTTAGGCAGTCATTCCCTCTCTCCCTGTCCTGCCTCACAGGGCTGTTGCTAAGATAAAATGTTGTATATGTTGGCTCCTTCCGTAAGATATTGATGGAGTTTTTTTCAGCTCTGTTCTACTGAATTTATGACTGCTGACTCTGGGTTTGATCCAGACTCAACTGGCAACTCCCACTGATTTGCTCCTTCCCTTGGCAGAGCCCCCCCCCCCCCAGTCATGTTGTTCCTCAAGGACTCCTTTGCCCCAAGAGCAGCATTTTGGGAAGATTATTGAGTTGCCATAAGAGAGGAGAGGCAGGAAGGTTCTGTTCCACTGACAGAAAACACAATCTGGATTCAGCCCATTTGTTCTTGAATGTTTTACTCACTATTTTATATTGTTGTTTATTGTCTTGGAAGTTTGATTTGGTTGAGGGGGTGACATATAAACCTTAAAATAATAGTGCAAGATTACAGTATGCATGTATTTCAAACTTGGGTGTGGATGGAAGAGCACAGTTGATTCTTTAACATGTGAGTTAAACTTGGCAATCTGTTATCATGGAATAACAAACCTTGACTTGCCTTCATCCTCTGCTGTATGCGCTTAGGGCTGCCAGGTACAGCTTTTTGCTGTTGCGGCTTTTAAGAGGTACAGAGAATTTTACCCAAGTGTAGCTTGGAAGCCAGAGTGACTTCCATTGCTGAGGTTATTTTCTCTATCATCTGTGTGCCTGTTGAGGGTCAAGGAGCTCACTCAGAGCGGACTTAGCGACTCCACATATTATAAGGAGTGAAGCTGAAGAGATCAGCAGAAAGAAATCCTGCCAACTTCAGGGACTCTGATATTCTTCTTTTCCCTCTTACACTAACAAATCATTGACTTATTCATTATCTGTGGTCAGAGTTCAGAGTAGAGAAACACAGTGACCAGCAAAGGACCCAAGGTGCTCATCATCAGCAGGGGAATGTGACTGAAAAAAACTTTACTTGGGACCTGAGATTTGAGCTAGTAGCTGTTTGAATCTCAGCTGTGCAAACTACCACCATTGCTTGACCAAACGTCAAAGAAGGGCTTCTGTATTTCATATCTGCATACCTGCTCAGTGTCGACCATAGGACACTTGCAAGACAAGGCCTTAAAATCATGGTCTGAGATATCATTCCCCCCACTTTCTCCCACCCCATTTTTAAGCATCCAGCTAATCACTCACAAGTCACAACCTTGCACACTGTTTTGTGTTATCTTTTATTTGGCCCAACCAAGATACTATGCGGCTTTTACTTTAGACCAATATGGTTATCTACAAGATCTGTAATTTTTCACCTTTGTTCATGTATTTATATTTAAATTTTTATACCTATCTGAGAGGTAGCTTGTTGGAATGGAAAAGGAAATGGACAGTTTATGGAGGGCTGTGTGTTTGTGCAGGATATTCTGTTTATGAAAGATGAAATTTTGGCAGGGTGGTTTTCCCCCCAATCTGAATGATAATCAGCACGGGATAGAATTCCTTTCTTGACCCTGTATTGGACTGCACAACAGCCGTGTCCTCTTTTGCATCTGGTATGCCTAGAAAGAACTACTGCCCAAATTGATTCCAGCTGTGCGGTCCTCTGGGAACCACCTTGGCTTGGAGAGAATCCTGATGAATCGCGACACTCTTCTACCCAACAGGAACATTTATAAGCTAGCGAATGTCAGTGATAACTGTGGTCCTGGCAAAGGTGACCTTTTTGCAACGAGGCTCGAATAAAGCTATAAAAAGGTTCCTGATTGATAATTTATCTTGGCTAAATATCAGTTCAGCAGATTGACTTGGGTCTGCTACTGGGGGCTCTTCTTTCTGACAGAGAGAAATTCCTGTGGAGGAATTAGCAGTCAGTGCGCACCTGTTACTACAAGAGACTCCAGCTGAAAAAAAGAGAGGCACTTCAATTTAGTGCAATTATCTCAATTTTCCCAGGATAAGGATCCTTGAGATATTTATCTGATTTACAAGGGTGTTCTGTCGAGGTGGCAGGCATGAGACCTTAAAGAGGCATTCATCAATTTCATGTGCACAGAGGGGGAAAAATGTCTGAGAGAGGCGTATGGTGAAAAGAGGTGGGAAAGGAGCAACAATGCTCTGTGCCTGCCTTCAATTATGATGAATTAAACAATTTGCAGGAAATGGGACCAGGCAGAGGGAACGCAGGGGTGGGATAAACACTTCCCCCCCCTGAATTGGGGGGAGACACACACACACGCTGGAATTGGAATTCAGAACAAGTCTCTAAAACAGATTATAGGACAGACCAGTATTTTGGAGCCTTGAATGAGTTGTTTCTGTCAAAACAAACGTTCTCCATTTCTTTTTCTCTCTCTCTGTTTGGAGATACGAACACAATGTTTGCTTACTCTGATTCCTTGGGTAGCCCACGCAAGTAATACTTGGCAAAAATGTTTGTGAGCATATAGAAGCAGTGTAATCAAAACTGATAAACAGATGGTTTCTTTCAACATTAATTATTTCTCTGCTTTCATCTCCGTGCTTGCTTGTGGCCAGAGGGGCAATGTTTTCTGCAGCTCGAGAGGAAAAGTGCATGGTAAATGTGAACTTCCATGCGATGCACTGAGCGGAAATCGCATGTTTGGATGTGGAGAAATCCAGGCTCAAACTCCTGCTCAGCTGTGCATCTTGCCGGGGGGGGGGGGGGTCTTGGAGGAGTCACAGGCTTTCACCCTAATGCACATCATAAGCTTCTTGGAGCCATGAGATGATCCACTTCCCCTGTGTACACCTTGGAGGAAGGGCAGGGGACAAAAGTGAGGGTCCTGAGGGTGCCACGGTTTCTTCCAGCACTTTTCCTGGTATGTCCTTCATGTTTTTAGTAAGTGGGTGGGATCAGATGTGGCTTTTGCCCAACGGGGGTCCTGGGTGGACGTTGGAGATCTGATTGGCTGTCTAGATTAAAAACAAAACAAAACCGTTGCTTCAGCAACAGCTGTTTCCAGAACACAAGGATCTTCATTAGCATTGCCAAGTGCCCCCTGGCAGCCAGTGGGAGGGGGATGGCAGGGGTGGGAGGCAATGAGTTCCATATTTTGTACTCATGAGATGGAATTGCACCAAGCCCGGTTCTCTAGGAACTGGCCCCAAACATGCCATTTTCACTATTTTCAATTTAATTTAATGTATTCAATTTCTAGCCTGCCCTCCATCCAAGTATAAATACAAATTAAAACCACAATAAAATCATACAGTCATATGTATTATGTCTACAGTTTCCAAGATGGTGGTCCATAGCCATATCATCCACCCCTGTTGATAGTGCTAGGGTTCCCAGGTGCCTGCCGGTGGAGTGCAAACTCCCAGAGATTTGCCGCCTCATCCACCGATCACCCAGCAATCAGTGGATGAGGGGCATGCTCCCGGAGTTTGCCTGCCACCAGCAGGCACCTCAGGAGTATGTGTCATGCATGCACTCCCAAACGGCATGGCGACGTCACTTCCAGTAGCGATGTTGTTCCGCTGACCACAGGAGCGTTTCTGTGTTTTGTTTGGGGCCAATTTGGTCCCTAAACGGGCTGAATCAGCCCTATGCGGAGCACAGGAGTGCTCACTCAGCTGGCATGGTGATGTCACTGTTGGAAGTGACGTCAGCAGGCCGGCTCTGGGGTGCATGAGCTTTGCACATGTGTGAAAGAAGACCTCGTGCAAGGCACAAGGTAAGTCCCAGGTACTCCACCCTCTTGATGGGAGGTGAGGGGTACCTGGCAACCCTAGAGAGTGTACAGGGAGGAGGGGAGGAAAGGAGGGAGCAACCATTCTGGTGTGACACTGTCTTATACCTTGGCAGGAGTCCAGACAAGACATTTAAAATAGTTCCTAAACCAAACACAAAACAGGCTGTGTGTGGTTCAGTGATGTTGTTAGCAAGAAAGTGGAAGCTGAAGGGAATGGAAGGAGCAGAACAGAGAGAAAATACTGTAGCTGAACTTGACTGTTGGAGTCGCCTGAGGGAGTCATAGACTCAGAGGTCATTGGCCCATGTGAGTAAACTTCTATAATATACTACAGGGAGAACTGGTAGGCCCAAGTGAGCGAGTCTGAAAATTGCCATAGTTGAACTCCCTGCAAATGCCGTCTGCGAGGGCCATTTGAGTGTGCTGCACACGGGGCAGCTGCAGGAGGGATTATTTTTCCTTATCCTTTTAAATTCATCTCTTTCCTTTTTTTTTGTTTTACAATGTGTTTTTATGTTGCCATACATTTTCTGAGTGGGCTTGCAAGCAGCTGGCCCATCAAAAAGGATTTATGTCATCTGAAACAGGCTCTTGGACAAAGACTCAGTTAGTAAGGCAGTTCTTGAAACTCTGTGAGTAGCTAGCCTTATTTGTGAATGCCAATAATTGCTGCTTTGAAGAGCAAAGAAATCCCTGATCAAGATTTTCCTTGACACATAATGTCCTCCCCCAGGCAAGTCTCTGTTTTTTAATTTATTTTTCTGAATAAAAATTGCAGGTTTGCTTCATTCTAATATCCTAAAGGGTTTACTGCTTGCCATGAGAGCATACCTTTGTGTTTCTGCAGGAGACACTATTCTGGGTGTGCCTTCTCTGAGGGTATGTAATTCTTCTACATCTTTCCATACAGACTGGTGACTGAATGATCCAATCACACTAAGAGCAGAGATGCCATGAAATTACCCGTGTCCATTACAGGCTCAGCAGAAGAAAAAAAAAAACAGTGAATCATTCAGGGACACAGCAGACACCTTTGTGGGTCAGTGTTTTTTTTTGGGGGGGGGTCATAGGAACTTTTCATTCATTCATTATTGGATAAACCCTATGTCATTCTGCTCAGAAGGAAGTCCTATTTTATTCACTGGGGCTTACTCCCAGGAAAGTGTTCTTAGGATTGTAACCTATGTCTTTTAGAAATAAAGCAAAATGGTTTAGGAGAGCATTTGCAGAAGAAGACTGCAGTCCTAAGAACACTGCCCTGAGAGTAAGTCCAGTTGACTCAAACTTGAGATTGTTCTCTAAACTAGTAATGCTGTAGTTGCTGCTGATTCTGTTCTGTTATTGTTCCTTTTTGAGTTTGTTTTGGTTTCATAATCATGCCTGATGGGTGTGCCTTCTTTTATAAGCTGCCTTGGGTACTAGAGTTGCCAACCTTCAGGTAGTACTTAGAGATCCCCTGGAATTACAATTGATCTCCAGACTACAAAGATCAGTTCCCCTGGCTGCTTTGAAGGGGGGACTCTATGGCTTTACACCCCATTGAGGTCCCTTTCCTACCCAGGCTCGACAACCAAATCTTCGCAAACTTCCCAACTTGGAGCTGGCAACCCAACTTAGAAGCATTAGGTAAAATATGTTCTCACAGTTCTTCCATAGCATACAGTTTGGCAGTTATTTCGTTTGATACAGACCTGGCATGAATCTTCTTTCGGTTAAGTGGGAGCTTTTAGCAGTTGGTGACACCATATTCAGGAAGCTTATCTAAACATTTGATATTATATTTTACCGTTTTGTTTCGGTTCCATAATCATTCCAGATGAAGATCCATCCACCAGTGTTTCCAGTGTTATTTCCATGCCCTTCATACTCTTTAACTTTCCTCAGAATGGAAGATGCAACTACAGGTTTACATACTGTCACTCAGCAAAGTCTGAAGGAAGCTTACATTCTCAACTAAACAAAATAAATATATTCACATGCATGTATCTGAACATTCTTTGTTGTGGCACTCACCCGGTGAAGTCAGAAAACACGCCCCCCCTACTTCCATCATTCCACTGAATGTGTAGAATGGAATTGTTCAGGAGGAGGTTTTAATAATTTTAAGAATAATAATTGCATTCTTTAATTATGGAAGACTCTTTGAGGCTCAGGAGAAGGGCAGATTATAAATGAAGTTAAATAATACTTCTCAGCTGATATAGCATTCTTTTCTTGCATCTGATGAAGCGAGCTCTTGCCCCAAAATGCTTATGGTTTAATAAATCTGTTAATTTTTAGATGCCATGAGACATTTCAAAGAGATCTCTCGATTCCATCTATTTCAGGAATACTAAACCTTTCTGAGAGTTCCCACTGACATGGTCGTCCAGTTTTATTTATTTGTTTTTTATTTAATCATATTTATATCCTACCTTCCCCACAAATAGGGTCAGGGTGGTTCATAACAGTAATAAAATAATACAAAGTTAAAACAACAATAAATTTACAAAAAATCAGAAATCACAAAACCAACAGTTCTAAAGGCTGCAATAAAACAACAGGTGCAGCCATGATGCAAGCATCCAGGGCGGCAGCTATAGAGCATGGCCTCCAAGAGGAACAGATCGCTGGTTCCTCAACCAAAGGCCTGGCGGAACATCTTTGTTTTACAGGCCCTGCGGAACTGTAACAAATCCTGCAGGGCCCGGATTTGTATTGGGAGTGTGTTCCACAAGGATAGAGCCACAGCTGAAAAGGCCCTGGCCCTGGTCAAGGCCAGGCGAATGTCCCTTGGGCCAGGGATCATCAGTAACTGTTTGTCCAGGGGACTTAACAGGAGAGGTGGTCCTGCAGGTATGTCGGTCCCAGTATGTTAAGGGCTTTGAATACCAAAACCGACACCTTGAACTGGATCTGGAACTCAACCAGGAGCTAGTGCAGCTGGCACAGCAGTAGATAGATATGTGCTCTAACCAGTGTCCCCATAAGAACACATGCCACTGCATTCTGGGCCAGCTGTAATTTCCAGGTCAAGCCCAAGGGCAGCCCTGCATAGAGCGAGTTACAGGGCACCACCTGCCAAAGATGAAAAAAATGCAGATCTGGCAACAGCTGTGACCTGGACCTTCTTTGAGACTGTGGCATCCAGGATCATGCCCAGGCTCTTTGCAGTCAGCGAAGGCAATAATTGCACTTCGTCAAGGTTTGGGAGCTTGATCCCCAAACCTATCATCCCATGACCCAGATGCAGGATCTCCATCAGAGGATTCAACTTCAGGAGACTGTCTCAACCATACCTCCACAGCATCCTTGGCCAAGGTATCTGGTGCAATGTCTGGGCAGCTGTCCATCAACAGATAAAGCTGGGTGTCGTCTGCATACTGGTGACAACCCAGCCCCAAACTATGAATCACCTGGGCAAGGGGGTGCATATAGATGTTGAACAACATTGAGGAAAGAATAGCCCCCTGAGGGGTGCTACATATCAAAGTACGGTGTGCCGACATCTGTTCCCCAAGTGCCACCCTCAGTCCAGGGTCGGATCAACGGGGGGGCAAGGGGGGTAGACTGCCCCCGCCGCTGCCAAAGAGGGGGCACCGGGTGCAGTTGCCAGCCCCAGGAGCGCACCTGGGGAAAGGCGAATGGCGGAGGCGGCCTCCCAGCCACCTGCGCTGCCTTTTGCCTTTCCCCAGGACAAGGGGCACGTGGCAAGCCGGCCGCCCCTTGTCCTGCTGGGCAGGTGAACGGCGCAGGCAGCCTCCAAGCCACTTGCGCTGCTGCCAGCTCCGCTGAGCACCGGGACAGCCGGCTTGCTTCGGGGGGCGGGGGGGGGGGTGCCCCAGTGTGATGACATCACAGGAGTGACGTCATCACACAGCACCAGGAGCGCGTGTGCGCTATGTGTGTGCGTGTAGAGCCTGACTATGGTTGCCCTGGGCACTGGCAACTGTAGATCCGGCCCTGCCTCAGTTCCTAACCATAAAGGAGCTCAGCTGCTGCAAGGCTGTTGCACATATCTGCACAGTGGTGAGGTGGTAGATCAGAAGGTCGTAGTCGACCGTGTTGAACACAGCTGTAAGATCTAACAGTAACAGCAGCACCACCCTGCCCCGATCAAGGTGCCAACATAAATCATCTGTGACAGCAACCAATGCTGACTCTGTCCCATGGCCAGGACAGAAACTGGACTGAAATGGGTCCAGGATAGAGAAATCCTTCAAGAATACCTGGAGGTATTTTGGTTTATTCACCTTAATCCACTCAACCAGTTTGATGTCAAACAGAGAGAGATCTCCACGTGTCTTTTTCCAGATGGAGATCCATCCGCCAGTGCTTGCAATATTTCCATGCCCTTCATGCCCTTTAACTTTCCTCAGAATGTAAGATGCAACTACAGGATTGTATACTGTTAATCAGCAAACTTTGGAAGCCTTCCCCAAGCCTGGGGAATCTTTCTTTGATGGAAGTGGCTCTTCTGCTGGCAGGAATGGGGATGGCTTCAGTTCAGGAGTGGAATGCTAGGATTAAAGTCACAGAGTGCAAGTAATTTTTTAAAATTTATGTAACCATTAAATGTCCAAGATGGGGAGGCTGTTCATAGATACAGTGAAATTTTGAGAATCTCACAGAGGTCTTTTAAAAGATTGAGATGGTCCTAATTCAGTGATATATCATCTAGTTTTTAGTAATGTATCTACGTAATGTATCTACAGAAAATGGCTGCTTTGGATGATGGATTCTATATCTCTGAGATCTCTCTCCTCCCTTAATCCTGTTCTCCCCAGGTGCCACACCCCAAATTTCCAGGAATTTTCAACCCAAAGTTGGCAACTCTAATGTATGTCCAGACTTTTTTTTATTATTCTTTATAGGTCACTTTTCTTACTGAAAATCAAGGCACAGAGTAAACAGAGAGAAACACAGAGTAAAACAATGCAGTCAGACAGCAATGGTCATCCAACAAACAGTGCAGTCAGTCTAGGATCACAAAATTTAGGAACCATGTTTTAAAAAAAGTATCAGATATATGAATGATTTTTGATATTTCTTTGTGCCTTCCCACAGTCTCCATATTTTGAACATTTATTTATTGTGATATAGAAATGCATAGTGTATTTCATTTTAGGCCCTACTGCCCATGGACATGGTCTAGGGCTTTCAGTCTCCTGGTGGGGGTGGGAAGTCCCCCAGTCCCAGCCTCCACTCCTTCTGCCATTACTTACCTGGCCGGGGGGCGGGGGAGAGGGGGAGGTGCAGAGCTCCTGGGCCAATTTTAAGCAAAATAGCCCTGCGCAGGAATCTTTACTTCCTTTGTCGTGCTGGGAATAGGGGTACCATTCCCCTGCCTGGGGTGGGAGATCCCCTGCTCCCACTCTTCTCCCACCCCTGCTTACCTGGCTGGTGGAGGGCACACTTCCCAGGGTGCCCCCCAGGCGGTGCAGTGCATTCCAGTGCCCTCAACAGGCCCGATTTGGGCTGAATTGCTCCCACAGCATGCTCAATTCAGGCCAAATCATGCCCTGCAGCAGGCCAATTCAGCCCCGTGGTGAGCGCAGGCATGGTCCCAGGCCGCCCTTTGACCTGTGCGATGTTACTTCCCAGAAGCAACATCATCTCACGAGCCTGGGAATGCACACACAAACACAAATACAATGACGCAGCAAAGTAGGTGCCAGGCTTCTGATCTCCCGCTGGGGGAGTTGGGGGACTTGGCGACCCTACCTGGGAATGATGTCATTCCCAGCGTGACAAAGAAGTCTCTGGAGCACGTGTGCTATGCACACGTGCAAGGCAAGGATTCCAGAAGCATGGCCCCCCACAACTTCCCCCGCCCTCCAGTTTTAAGGCCAGGGGACCTAACAATCCTATTACGTTCGTTTAGTGAATAATCTGCCCCTCCCCCGATGACAAATTTATTTTTATTCAAGAGTCTCCAGAACTTTATTTAAATAAAAATGTCAGAAGATTGTGGCATTGGTTGTAGTCTGATCTTCCAGGAATGTTGAAGAAACCTCTTTAGGCCCCTACCTCTCCCAGTCGTGCTGGTAAAGAGATTACAGGCTAGTGTATTCACAGAAAAATGCCAGGCCTCTGGGCCTAGCATGCTAATCCATACAAAGGATAACAGAGGCCTAATTAATTCTCATGTCTCAGAATCTGATAACAGCACTGCACACAGGCAAGTCCGTAAGGACTTAATGAGAGTAATCGACTGCACTTGATGATTTTATTTGAAACCCTGTGCCACAAATTAAACTATTAAAGTGCACTTGAACTTGATTGGCAGCTGTAATCCCAACAAAGCATATTTAATCCGTTGAGTCAAAAAGTGGGGCCTAGAGACAACTTTTCTCATGCTCCAAAGAGGCAAAGTATGGAGGGAATGCAAGTCTGCAGGAAGCACATTTTCGGCGATGACAGTAATGTCAGAGTTCAAAGAGGAGGAGGATCAAATAAAGTGGCTGCTGATTTGGGGGAGGATGAATAAGCAGAAAGGGCTCCAATTGCAAGAGTTTTTCAAAAATTAGAAGCAGCTCACATGAAAAAATAAACTAAAGAAGCCCGAACCTGAGTATAAATTAATATCTTCCTGCAGCATGAGGGAAGGAAATGTGCTAGACAGCTTGTGGGAAACTGCAGTGAGAATTATATCTAATTACTTGTGTTGCTTAAACTATGGCCAAAGTCTGGTGAAGGACAAATTTTTGTATTTCCCCCCAAGCCATTTTTCTTACCTTTATTCTCCTAATATCCAGAACTGATTTTCAAAAATTGGAACAGTTGGTTTGCCTAAACCAGGGGGACACAGTGACACCTGACTTTCAGAAGGTGGACTGAAGAGGAAATTTGTCAATGCGATTTTCTTCCTCCTGGCACGACAAGTTACAATTGCCCAAACTGGGTCTTCTACACAAGTGTTTAAGATACTGGATTTCTGCTCTTTGCATTTTGTAAGGCAAGTGGTAGAAGTATGCCCCTCTCTCCCATGTCTCTTTCACTGGCTGTGCCTCCTGAGTATAGGCTTACCTCTCCCCCAGCTGGGTTGGCGAATGCCGCACCCTCAAGTGAGAGTGTCATGATGGGGATGTAGGCCTTTTATATTAAGCTGGCCTGTGATTCACCTCTTCAGATTCAACCCTGGGAAAGCCAGGAAGGAGGGAGCAATAAACACCATTTGCTCTAACTAACATCCTTGGAGGGATGTTGTTCTAGCCTTTTAGTACCATCATAAAACCAGAGGTCTGAGAGACAAGAACATGACAAGGGGGCCAGGCCAGCTGGCCATGGTGGTTGGGAGAGATGGGTTCTAAGGGAGGGAATCACCCCATCTTGGGAAAGAAGATACATAAGGCACTGCAGGCTATTGTGTGTGTGGTTCAGCAGAGAATGGAGAGAGGAGCATCCTAAAGAGTGGGCTTGTCTTCACCTTCCCAAGAAGAGTGGACAGATGGCTTCCCCCCACAACCTAGATGGGGGTCCTGGCACCTACCTTTTTTTCCTTACGCATGCAAGCTCCCAGCCCAGTGTGATGATGTCATTTCTGTAACATCATCACTTGAGAGTAGAGGTGGGCACGAACCAGGAAAAAAACTGTGTGGTTAATAGTTCATCCCGTTTCACGAACCAGGAACCACGAACTTTCACAAACTTGCCCCAGTTCCTGAACCAGTTCGTGGGGTTTAATACTTCTTTCTGTGCTGCTGCGAAGCAGCACAAAAAGGGGCATATTACCCCTTCCAGCTTGGATCAACTGCTTGTCAGGGAGATCTCCGACAAGCAGCTATTCTGGGGTTTAAATGGCCCTCTCTGTGCTGCTTCACAGTGGCAGAGAAAGGCACATTTCACACACCCCCACCAGCTTGGATCAGCTGCTTGTCAGGGAGATCTCCGACAAGCAGCTGATCGGGGTTTTACATGCCCCTGTCTGTGCTGCTTCGCAGCGGCAGAGAAAGGGGCATTTCACCTCCCACAAGCTTGGATCAGCTACTCGTCAGGGAGATCCCCAACAAGCTTCTGATCAGGGGTGAAATGCCTCTTTCTGTGCTGCTTAGCAGCAGCAGGGAAAGAAACATTCTCCTCACCGGCTTGGATCAGCTGCTTGTTGAGGAGATCCCTGACAAACAGCTGATCGGGGGGTTAAATGCCTCTTTCCCTGCTGCTTCATAGTGGCACGGAAAGGGGTACTGGGCTTTTACACAAACCAAACAAACTGGCAGACCAGTTCATGGAAGTTCGTGGAAAACAGGCTTCCACAAACCGCTGGTTTGCGAAGCATGAACTGGCTCAGTTCGTGACAAACTTTAGTTCGTCTTGCAATTCATGCCCATCTCTACTTGAGAGTAAGAGGCTGGGCAGGTGAGTGGGCCAGAGTGCAGCAGGCAGGGCGGTTAGGTGTGTGGGCCAGCCGCTCTTTGGGCATACAGCAGGCTGGGAGGTTGGATGTGCGGGCTGGCTGCTCTCGCGTCCTCGAGCATGTCCCAGGTGCACGCACACAGGTGTCCAGTGTTTGAACTTTATTTCTCCCAGACAGTCAGGCAGAAAAACACCTGGCAACCCTCTTCCCAAGCACTGGACACCCATCACAGCAGGGGATGCCTTTTGAGAACTCAAAAGGTTAGATATTAGACTTCTGGATTTCTTGTTTTCTTTATTCCCTGTAGCTTTGTGCACTGCGCCTTCCATATATATTCTTGTGCTCTATGTATTTTTATAGTCTTCTACAGTATAATAAAGATTTTTCTTTGGTTAAGTAAAACTGTGTCATATTTCACCCACAAGCCTTCAGCTTTGCTATCTGCCAGAACTCAGAGGCGCATCAGTTGCCCCAAATAACTGGTGAAGGGTCAAGCATGTTTCGGTTTGGATGATGATGGCTTCTACTTGAGGATCCTGGGATTAGGAGGGAGTTAAAAGCCCTCCTCCCCATCATAACCAGAGTTTCCTGCCATCTGTGGGGGAGTGAATGGCAGGAATGCGGGGGGGGGGGGAACGTTATCAGAGTTGGCTGTATGATCCACTGTTGGAAGTGCAGTCCAGTCCTATTAAGTATGGGATATATATGTGGGGGTGGAGACGGGCAAGGAGGATGCATACATTTGACTAGTACATGGGGACTAAGACCCTTACCATAATATGGTCTTTTTAAGTCACCTCAGAAAAAAAAAGCAATTTTTAAAATCTTGTAAGTCATGAGATTGTATACATAAGCAGCCATCTAATCTTGCACTAGTGCTCCTACTGCCTGAGGTATAAAGCAGTGTGCAGAGGTGCTTTTTCTGTGGCATGCCCTGGATTCTGCTGAAGGCTGCAACATGGGCAGAGGACAATTGAGGCTCTTGCAAGCTGTAGTGGGTCCAGGAAAATGATCCATGAGTCCTGAAAGCTCTCGTGCATTATAGTTGGTGTGACTGATGCAAGCGGATGCTTACGTTCCCAACTTTTCCTGTGCAGGCCTTTTGCGGATCAGCCATGGGTGCCTTCCTTCCAGGACACACCACTAGTTAAACATTGAACAGCATCTGGAAGTTTAAGAGAGACCAACAACAGCCACTCTAGTGAAAACCTGAGGGGGATGCAAAATGTGCACGGGGAATAGAAAACAAAAGGCCTGGTGAGGATCAGCCATGGAATCCTCACGGTTCTGTGCCCTTTGACCTGTTAGTCATCATGGTCCATCAACCCGATCAACAGCACACTCAAGGCCACTCTGATGCCTTTTCCTCAAGCCTGTGTTAACTTCCTAGTCCACCACTGGTGAGGTCTGGCTTTAGATTGAAATCACAAATGCATTGTAAAATGCAGGAAGGTTGAAGAAATGTGATTATAAATCAATCTTCCAGCGTGGTCATCAGTTAAGAAATTTAGTACCTTTAAGAACTGCCTTTCTGTTCTTTATGCATACAAGTCAAAGAGAGAGTGGCTGAAAAGATTTGTGGCATGTGTGAATTCAGCTTCAGTCTCCTGCTCTCTCTCTCCTGTCCCAAACTGTTAACCGGCACAATTAAGAGTTGTCTGACATCTTTGCTTCTACTCGTGTGTATCTGGATCAGGATTGCTGTTTGGATATAGCCCGATTGTATTCAGTAATGTTTGCAAAGTTGGTAGTTTTGCTTTAGTTTGGATGGTATTCAAGGTGAACTCTTGCTTTCTGGAACTGCTGCTGTAATGGGTTGCAGTGAGTTTAATCATTTTTAAAATTGCCATCCCATTTCAAGCTGTGAGCTTGTCTGATCTTACAAGCAAAGCAGGTTTGGGCTGTTCAGCACTTGGATGGGAGACTGACAAGAAAATCAGAGGTGCTGCAGGAAGTGATTTTGGGGATTCAGGAGATAATATTCTACCTTCTGAATCAATACTAAACCCATAGCCTGGCAGTGGATTGAGTGAGATGTAAAATCCAAACCAAGTTTGCAAATCTTTGTGAAGTTTTCCTTTTAAAAATCTTGCTATTCTGTCTCTCTACCTCTTCCCACTTGACGTATTTAAAACTTTGTTCTGTGTACACATTTCATTGAGATTAGATGACGCCTTGAAGTAGATACTGTAGTTTTAAAAATCTATATCTTGAATGCCCTGACCTGGATGGCCCAGGCTAGCCCAATCTTGTTGGCTCTTGGAAGCTAAGCTAAGCCCTGGTTAGTACTTGGATGGGAGACCACCAGGGAAGTCCCTCGTTGTTAAACAGAGGCAGGCAATGGCAAACCACCTCTGAATGTCTCTTGCCTTGAAAACCCTTTTTTGGGGGGGGGTTCACCATAAGTCAGCTGTGACTTGACAGCACTTTCCATCACCACTATCTAGAATAGGCCTATCAGTGGATCATTAGGCTTGACAGCTAAGTAAAACCTTAATGTTCAAAGACAGGAGACTCATTGTTGGGAAGGAAACAGTGGGGTAAGGATGCTGCCTTCATGCCTCTCTTGGAAGCATTAGATCAGTCATCGCTGGAAACAGGATGCTGGACTAAATAGTTCTTTGATCTCAACCAGCAGACTTACCAGGGACACATCCTGGTTGCTCCACTTGCCAACCCTGAAGCTTGCTGCACTTTGTTTCATTTATAAGTAATTCAAACTAGAGCTATGGGGCCTGGAGATTTTCTAAAATTACAGCTGATCTTCAGACTACAGAAACCCATTCATCTGGAGCAAATGGCTGCTTTGGAGGGTGGACTCTATGGCATTATATCCTACTGAAGTCCCTCCACTCCCCAAACCCCACCCTCCTCAGGCTCTATCCCCCAAATCTCCATGAATTTCACAACCCAGAGTGGGCAAACGTAATTCAAACAGCCCATCTTCTTCTCTGACTATGTAGCTGAAGCCAAGGCTTCACTTCCGCTTGCAGGAAGACTTTGTTCTAAGCAGAAGCCTGCAAAAATTGGCACCTGGAAGAGTTTCAGTGGTTGCAGGACAACCATTGATTAAGGAAGTACACATTTATAGAAAAAGGAAGGGTTTTTTTAAAGAAAAAAATGTAGCT
Source organism: Eublepharis macularius (assembly GCF_028583425.1). NCBI lineage: Eukaryota > Metazoa > Chordata > Lepidosauria > Squamata > Eublepharidae > Eublepharis > Eublepharis macularius. The sequence goes on from NC_072793.1 coordinate 122,979,083, forward strand.
CAGAGACATAAGGATGCACCCATTCCCTTCAAGAATCAACGGTCACATCAGCAGAAGAGAACCGACATTTTCAATGGTGTTGGGGGCAGAGGAATCCTTGAAGAGTGGGCTGCAGCAATAGGGGAGTCTTACCAGACAGCAGCAGTAGTGGAGGAATGACACTGGTGGAGGATCTTTCACAGACAGCAGCAGCGATACTTCAGCTAACCCTGGTGAGTACTGAGCAAGTAATATCAATCAGACTTCATGGAAAGCCTATCAAAACAACCACCATTCAAGTTTACACCCCAGCTACAGATGCTGAAAAGGAAGATATTGAAAGCTTTTACTCAAGTGTCCAAGAAGAACTGGTCATACATCTAAACAAGATGTACTGATAATCATGGGTTATGCAAAAGTAGGAGTCAAATGCAAAAGTAGGAGTCAAAGCAGAATGAAACGTCAGAAAATTAGGTCTAGGATCACAAAATGAAGCAGGAAAGCAACTCATAGAATTTTGTGAAGTCGACAATTTGTTTGTTGCAAACACCTGCTTTAGGCAACCAAACACGATTGTATATGTGGATGTCACTGGATGATCAATACAGAAATCAAATAGGTTACATAACTGGAAGCAATTGGTTGGGACACCCGCAACTTCTCAGTTCTCCCCAGGAGGCTAAGTATTATTTGAAAGTGCACAGAGGGTGAGTTATGTTTTCAGTGTTACAGGGCATGACAGTCTGGCATGAGAAGTGATCACAAGAACATTGCCTTCTTGCCTTCTACTGAATCAGAACATCGGTCTATCAAGGTCAGTATTGTGTACTCAGACTGGAAGTGGCTCTCCAGGGTCTCAAGTGGAGGCCTTTCACATCACCTGCCGCCTGATCCTTTTCATATGCCCACCCCTCTTCCCAATCTTTATATAACTTGTATTCCTTGTGTGGACCCACGATCTGAACAACTAAGAATATGACAATAAAATGGCTAATTTATTGCAGACAAAATGCTACTTGGATCAATAAAGTCATTAGAACAAAGCACTTTCCCTTCCCCAGGCCCCACTCCTCAAATCTTCAGGAATTTCCCAGTGCAGAGTTGGCAAACCTATGTACAGCCCAGGTTGTCTCTAATGCTTGTGCCTAGTTTTGTCCCAGTTGCACTTTCTCTTTGGCTTCTTTCCTTTCTCTTACTGCTTCTTTGGACAACTGTCTACTTTATCACACTGCTTTTAGCCCCCTGTCTTTTTGCTAGCACACCGACATTCCTCGTTTTAAGTATGATGAAGTTTCTGCACAACCCTCCTCCTTACAACTAGATGATGTAGAGCCAAGCTACAAGTGACGAATTACACTTGCCTGGCAAGTGAACAGACTCATGTGTATTCCTCCCTGTTCACTTGCCATTCACTTGCTCTCCACTTGATCAAGTGGAGCGCAAGTGGAGGGCAAGTGAACAGGAAGGAATACATGTGACTCTGTTCACTTGCCAGGCAAGTGTAATTCGTCACTTGTAGCTTGGCTCGTATTACTCAGGGAATTTCATGAATAAACTCTCATGATTTTTTTTCCTTTTAAAAAGTGTGTCCCCTCCCCTCAATTCAGATCACAACCACAAGGGTTTGTCTTAAAGAATCAGCCCTGCACAAAGCACAGAAGTGACATCATTCCAGAAGTGACATCATTGCATGCTGACTGGGAGTGCTTGCACACAAAGATAAAGAAACCCAGTAAGTGCTTCTTCTGCCAGTTGCCAGGGAGACCTGGCAACCCTAGCTGAAGTAGAACCTTTCTTTCTGATATGCTAGATTTTTATTTCCATGGTGATTTAATTGGGGAACAGCACTTAAAAACAAATGGTCCCCTCCATCAGTAGTTTGAAGTGGCATACTCAGCTCTGCCGCCATCTCTATCTGCTGCATGTGTAGGGCAGCCATTAGTCTTATCTTGCTTCAGTCCCTTATTTTCTCTGCCTTTCTTCTTCGCCTACTCATCCTTTAGGTTCTGCAGGCCCCCAAAAGACCTTTCTCTCTCCCACCTCCCCATATTGGAGAAAAGCAGCTAGGGCCTGGCAGCACAATACGAAACATTACAACGGTGATACATAATCCCTTGTCAGTTTAGGAGGACTATGGTCTTGATTTTGAGAGCAGCAACCAAACTGGCATGACTAAATTCCTGTCAGCTCCATAGGATGGAAGTTAGGCCACAGCCCACAGCACTTTAATAGGAGCAGGATCATACTGCTAGTTCTTGGGCAGATGTTAAAATAATCCCATGAGGTCTATATCTATGGAGGTTAGAGTTAGTTGCCATATATGAAAAGTGTTAATAATAGTTTACTGTCCTAACTTCATGTTATATAATCATGTAGCATATAGTGCTCAAGGTCTAACTTTCCATTTATTTACATTGGAGGACTTGCAAGGCCTCTCTCAGAGCGCACCCTCGCATCCTAACCCCCATCCCATTCAGATCCAAGCGTTCCGTTCTGCCCTCCGTCTTAACTTTCTTCTTCTTCTTCTTGAAGGTTTATCTGTATGCAGCTTTTAGCTCCTGCTGCTAATTCCATCAGGAGCAGCACCCTGGGGAAGCCTTCGATTTCCAAACTGTCTCAGCCCATTCAGGCATATCATCCAGTAGTCGATTCAAGAGGCTGGTTTCAAGCAAGAGGGTGGGAGGGAATGAGGAGGTAAGGATGCTGTCATTTCAGATATACAATTTGTGAAATAGTTGCCTGCTTCTCTATAGATAGTAGGAATCTCTTTTGGGTGAAAGAGAGAAATTAGGGGTTTTTCTTCCCTCAGTATAAAGGAACGGTTTTGCTCTTATTTGGTTTGAAAGCATCAAGCAATCTTTTTCAGCAAGACTGTGCAGGAGTGCCAAATAACTTAATGCAAACAGGAGAGCATATTATTGGCTGCTTAATGTGTCTGATTAGGATGTGGAAATCAGTCTTTTGCATAGTTCATGCTAATAGTCTTGGTAATTCCCTGTAAAAGTTCTGGGATGTTTGGTACTGGGATATGTTTGGAGTGGGGCCATATTCCTATTAATATATGAAATTCTCTTGTGCTGAGTCAAGTCAGCGGTCCACCCAGAATAGTATATCTACTCTGGGGCATTATTATTGCTCTAAGTATATACTGCTTGTTACAAAGGACTGCCAGTGAGGAGCAGAGGGGTTACAGTGTCTTGGAGACCCAGACTGAAATCCTCACTCTGACACGGAGCATACTATGGGGCAGTCACAGACTTTCAACCTAGCCTACCTCAAAGTGTTATTGTGAGGACAAAAAGGAGAAAGGAAGAGCATGCATGCCACCATGAGCTTTCTGGAGGAAGGGTGAGTTAAAACATACCGGAGGGACAGAAAGAAAACACAAGGTAAATATATATCACTATTCTATTTCTATAAGTTGACTTTTTTACAGTCACTTTATAGGAGTGATACAAGATGAAGCTTGTTCCTGTGAATGGGATTCTCATAGGCTCAGCTGCCTGCTGCCCTTCGAGTAGGTAAGATTAAAAAAAAGTTGCGTTTCCAGGGCGTATGGTGACAATGCAGTTCAATGCATGGGCGAGGCCCAGGTACTTCTGCTTAAACAGGTGATGCATCGGGCAAAAAATGGGGATGGGGAGTGACAAGCCACGTGATCAGCCCACAGATGGTCTTTTCTTCTTTTAGGAGTGAAGCACTTTGGATATTCTGGGAAGACCACATGTAGCCATTTCCAAATGTGTGTTTGAAAACATTTTAAGCTAAATGCTGAAAAGACACAGTGTTAACTTCCCACAGAGTGTTTTCACACAAGGAAGCCAGCATAGATAGTTCAGCAGTAGTAGCCAATTAGCTGCTGTCCTGAGTCAAAATGAATGGTTTTGTAAAAGAGAGAGGAAGAGATGGCCTCCTTTCCCCCTCCACTATAGAGACATTGTGGGATTAATGAGGATCCTCCTGGGTTTATAGAACAGCTTCCTCTGTCCCCTACTCCTTTAGATTTAGAGTATAGCACAGTGTATCATAAAGCTTCATCATGGGGCTGTAGGAAAAAAGCAAAAGCAAAACAATCTGTTACTTGCCTAAAATAAAACCTTTATTTGAAGTAGCAGAAAAAGCAGAAACCAAAGAATGAGAGGTAAAGGATAAACAGTTATTTACATCATTTGTAGTCCATCTTTCTTGCTGAGACTCAAGGAGAGGTACAGAATGCAAACAGTACATTGAAGACCAGTATAATACACACAACACACAGCCCAATAAAACTGGATCACAAAATGAGAGAGCACAGAAATAAAAACATGCCATAAGCAATTCTCTTTTACTGAACATTTCTCCTGTGACTTACCACCCTATTCCTTTAATTTTTAAAAAAAATATCTTTCTGAACGACTCTGTTCCACACATTTTGCAGAAAGAAAAAAATACGGGAATCTTCCTAAAAGTGCAAACCTTTTTCTTATTCCATGGTCAGCTGCTTCATTGTCCCACTAAAGGTGTTAGGCGAGAAAACAAGATACAAATGATTAATGATCAAGTTTCTAGGATCTGTGTCTATTTTCTACAAAGTAGCAAGCCTGGATTAGTCCCTTGAAGTTATTGCTCCAGAGCCTATGAAGAAGTACCACACCGGTGTAGAGATTAGGGCTGGGATAACCCAAGATTAAATCCCCATTGTCATCTAGCTGACAGCAGGAAAACTGCCCCTCCCAGCATCCTCTGCTCTCTCTCAGCAGAGTGGCAGAAGAAAAATGGGGCTGATGGGAGGCATGATGACTTCTGAGTGACTGCTCAGAAGCAATGTCACTGCATCAAGTCTCTGTTGGAGGGATTCCTAGAGCATTGATCCCCCTTCCCATGCCCTGCTTCCCAAAGCTCTCAGGATTGCCGGACACATGCCTGAGGACCCTAGTTCAGAGATCTTAAAATATATCTAAGCTAGTCTCTATATATTGACCATGAGATTCATGTGGATGTGGTACACAAATTCCTACCCTTATGTGGTTTTACCTAGGCTAGTTTGGGAGGAGATAACCTAGCCTGACAAATGTATTTCAAATTTAAGATGGAGGAAAGTAAATGTTATTCACAAGGAGTTTTTTTTTTTTTAAAAAATAATTCCTGCTGAGCCTGGTTAACAGTGCCATTTTAGAGTAGACTGCTTGGATACAAGGCTATCAGTGGCTGAACTCATGTTTCCCAGATTACATTTCAGTCCCCATCTGGCCTGCAGAGGATTATTGGCGGCAGATCTGGGTTACTGCCACTTCTCAAAAGAGAGAGGGGGACTCAGAGACAAGTACAGCATGTTAGTTGGAGTGGAATCTATGCTTACTCCTTTGGAATAGCTTCTTCTCAGCTATTTCTCTTAGTGGGACCCTGTGGTAAAAAGCAACCCTGCTCTGGAGAAAAACAGATTGGCTGCTTCCACACCCGTTGGATAATCCACTTTCAATACTCTTTAGTGAACATTTGGAACTGCTTTTCCAAGTGTGGAACAAAAAATCCACTTCCAAAGGATTGCTAAAGTACATTGAAAGTGCATTATTCAATGTGCGTGGAAATGGCCATTGAGAGAAGTGGTTATGAAGAGAAATGTATCTGTTAGGGAGAGGTTTTGTTTCCCCTCCAACCAATGCTACTATTTGAATCTCTGTCCCACCCTGCTAGAATCAATAAAATTTCAAACTCAGAGAGAGACAGTTATGGCCTCTTTCGATAAACGCTGAATGTTACTTCCTCTCTGGCCTACAGCATGAAACCACTAGCTAAGCATAGAAGACTGATTCCAGCTCCCATTTGATAAAGACAAATGCTGTTCAGCAGTTTTCCTGTCATGAGCCTAAGCCAGCCTGCTCTGTACAAAAGAGAGAACAGGAAAGGACATTATAACAGATTAGTTGCAAGAAGCAGCAGTGGTGAAATCCTTAACGGAACATAAAATCTTCTCTTCTTTGCAGTAAGCAATGCTTTTAGCCTTTGTTATGTGACATTTGCCTGGATACGGATCATTCAGACACACAGTAAAGACGAGCTGCTACCTTCACACGACAATTACCTCCCCATTCCTCCTTTTGGACTTGAAAACAGAATGTGTTCTTCTGCATCTTGGAGATCCCTTTAGCAAGCTCCTCATTTTTCAAAGATGTCATTGTCACCTTTTGACAATGACCATGGTATTGCCTTTCCAACCGAGCTTGTTAGCTTCTCCCCTCCTTTTAAAAAGGTTTCTAAAGGACAAATTGCTCAACTCTTCCTTGAGCAAATCATTCCCCACTTTGGAGTAGCAGTGAGCAAACTCTCTTGGGGAAGAGTGCAGGAGGGTGATGAGAGTGTGATCACACCCCATCACAATCACATTTTCACCTGCTCATATGGTTGGGAACAGCTGTGATTTTGCTGGTAATTACTTGCTTGTGGCTGAGACCCCATCCCCCGCTTTAAAAGCCAGCTCTTTATTTTTGCATCTGTGTTGTGCTTCTGGTTGCGTTTGTAACATTTGGGTGGCCTCTGTGTGCTCAAATCACTGTCAACTCAAGACAGGCCACCTCTGCTTCCCAGTGGGTCTGGTGGCCTATCAAAAGAGCCTGTGCTTAATGCCCTGTGGACCCATTAAGCCATTTGCTCAGTCACAGTTTTCAATCTGCCAGTCCTGCAGCATAGTTTCCATAAGTCCCAAGCCCCGAGACACCACATTCATTATCAAAATGACACTAGGCACACCACCTCTTACCTTGGGCATTGGGCATATGCAGCAAGCTGCAATTTGTTCTCGCCCCTGCCTGGTGCTTTTCTGCTGCAGTCATCTCTCCCCCTTCTCTTATCTATGGCAGACAGACCCAAGTGCGCTTCACAGAAGATGAGGGAGTTGAAGTGGATGATGGGAGTGAAGAGGCAGGAGTAGTTGCTACTGCCTGGTCTTCTGCTTTAATCTCTCTTTGGTGGAGTAAGTATGACATTTAGGTAGGGTGACTGTCCCTTTAGCAGAGGCTTAATAGGCTCTAAATATTCTGTCCCTTTAATAGAAGCTTAATAGGCTCTTTATTTACCAGGTGATATAGTTTATCTCCATGACATGAAAAACTTCAGTTTGTCCTTTCCATACATTAAGCCTGTAATAAAGGGACAGGACATTTTTCTCCAGGCTTGTTGGCAACTCTACCTTTAAGGCTGGGTCAGTATTGCTATTGTTTCATTTTAAGTGGAATGTTAGGAAAGATGGACGCTGCCTTTAACCAGATCTACTTTATAGGTGCATTTATGAGTTACTGAGATAATGTATGTGAAGCACTGTGAGCTCTTTAAAGTGCTACATAAATGCTAATTATGTTAGTGATGGCATTCAGTGTGCTGGGTAGCTGCTCCTGATGCGTGCACATAATTTACTGGCTAGCTTGGATGAAATATGCCCCAAGGTCATGATGGGCAGGTCATGATGAGTTGTTTTAAAACAGCTATATTTTGACTGCTTTTCACTTGTGCAAAACTGTAACAAAGCAGTGCAAGAACACAAAACATGAATGTGCAGAATATTTGTAATCCATGTCTAAGTGCTACTCATGGATGAACATTAACTCAGGCAGGCAACATGGGCAAGACCAGAACAGGGGGATAAGCCACACAAATTTCTCCCCCCATTCCATCCTAGCAGGTCTTTTTCTTTTATTATTTTTTAAACATATAATACAGATGATAGATGTGAGATGGTAATAGGGAAAGCGGTGTGAGAATGCACATGTGTAAAGTATTGGTGATCCAATTTCAAATTTTTGGAACCCCCCCCCCCCCGATATGTTAGAGGATGCTGCTTGCAATTTGTGATCAAGATAGAGAGGTGATCAAGCATACCTGTCCCAAGTGACTGCTCTTCAGAGATACACTGCATCTGAACATGGAGGTTCATTCCATTTAGCCGTCCTGGCTAATAACTATTTATTGACTTTATCATTGATGAATTTGCTTAATCCACTTTCAAAGCCATCTTTTCAGTCCTTCTTCCTGGAAGTTTTGTAACTTATCATTACCTTACACCACATTGCACAGACAGACTTAATTTCAGAGAAGTGCACTGTGAAACCCATTCAAAGTTGAGAATATAAGTGATAGCCATCCTTGCTATATAGTCTATGGGTGTGATACCAAGAGCAGTGTTGAAAATGGGGGCAGGAGGTTTACAAGTGAAACTATTGGGGGGGTGGGGGGCAAAGCTCTGTGGCTTCTAGAGCTCAGAACAGCAGTAATATGTCTTTGTGTGTGTTGCAACGGTGCACTGGGCCCAGATGATCCTGTTCGCAGCCTTGGACAGGAGAGTGGCTTCTTTTTTTCAAATCCCTTGCAATATAGTGGAGTCCTTCCAAATACTTGTTATTATTTTATTTATAGTACATTATATTTATACCTGTTCTCTATTATTCAGTCTGTAGCAAAATGATTGCAACATGTTGAAATAAGAATGCTGAAGCAATAAACTGTTGATGTGTTTTAAAATAAAATTCTGATGTTTCAAAACGAAAAATATTCATGGTGTTATATCAATTAATTCATTGTTAAATAAAATCATGGGCCCTTTTCACACTACTTACTTGCTTCCGGAACATCGCGAAATGTAGTGCAAAAAATGCGGAAGATAACGTCTTCTCGCGAGACTTTTGCCCGACATCGCGCAAAACTTGCACGATGTCACGCAAAACTGTTGCGAGAAGACGCTATCTTCCGTGTTTTTTGCGCGAAGTTCCGGAAGCAAATAAGTAGTGTGAAAAGGGCCTTGGTTTAGGCTGATCTTTGGCAATGGCCATTCACACCTGTAATCTAATGAACTACACATTGAAAAGTCAACATGCTACTTTCATGATATTGGATTGCCTAAATATAGCTTTATATCCTTAATATCGTAGAAACTTCCACTTAAAATGGGAAATACCTCTATTAACATCCTGCCTTCCTATACTATTGTATGTTACACATTCAGAATACAGGTAAACTTGCAGCCTTTGTTTTAAGAAGCGAAAGATTGGTGCAGCTTAAATAGTATAGAAGAAACACTCGCATAAGGTTTGCTATAATGATGAGGATTCTTACTGTTCAGGTAATACCCCAAAAGGTTCACTCCCTGTCCTTATGGCAGAAACCAGAGTGCTGCACTGACACCTGCATAACTATGAGGTGGAAGAGCCTGGAGAGGTAGTGGAGGAGGCAGGTTGGGCTAGACTGGATATTGTATTAATAGCTGCTAGTTACCATTTTATATTTCACACTTTCTTTGCTCTGAGCCCTGCCCTTTTAAGCTAGAGGACTGGGCTGCACTGGAGGAGAGTCCTGGGTGTAAAAAGGGGGCCTTTGGGGGCAGAGGGGAAATGGATGTGTTTAGAGTAAAGGAACTGAAGGGGAATTTCTTTTTTTAATGTTTAGGGCCTAGACCCACCTCTTCCTTGTTCTCAATTTATGGTGTTTGGCAAGTTGCCTGGGAGGGGGAGGGCATGAAGGGATGAGCTGGTGCTTGGCTCTCATGGCTGTTTCTTTATATGGGTAATGTTGATTGCCACTTTGGGGCCAGGAAAGAATTTTCCTCCAGGCCAAATTGGCCAAGGATCTTGGAGGAATTTTACCTTCCTCTGGGCGTAGAGCAGAGGTGCATCAGCTAGTTCATGATCCTCCCAACAGTTTAAGGTATCTCAGCATCTGCTGACTCCTAAAACTGAGCCTTTATTGAATCAAGAACAAACAATTAGCTGTGATACTTTTGCAGAGATTTTTGCTGAAAAAATATTGTAAATATGTGCTGGTCTAGATGCTGGTTGTAGCACAGGTTCGTCAGAAAAAAATATAATACATTATGGACCTTTTTGACCTAATTACTTTGATGGATATTGACAGGGGCCGTTTCCAGATGGCTTACCTGAAGCCGCTCCATGCCGCAATGTTGTGGATCGTGCCGGGGAAAACGCGAAATATCGCGTTTTCTCGCGTGAGTTTTGCGCGACGTCATGCAAAACTCGCGTGAGAAAATGCGATATTTCACGTTTTCCCCGGCACGATCCACAACATTGCGGCATGGAGCGGCTTCAGGTAAGCCATCTGGAAATGGCCAGGGTCCTGGGATCTTGTGCCCTAGACCCTTGCCTGTGCTGGCTGCTAAAATCATGTTAGGACCACATCAACAAGCTCTTGATGTTAATCATAAATCAACTACTATCTCAGGGTAACTTCCCTTGACCACTCAAAGTGGTGGTTAATCCATCTGCTACTTAAAAAAAAATCCCTATATTATCACCAAGTTTCTAATCTACTCTTTCTGGACAATGTGTTTGAGAGAGCAGTAGCTGAGCAATTCTAGGTCTTCTTGGATAACTCATCTGCTTTGGACCCTTTTCAGTTTGGCTTCAGGCCAGGTTATAGGACAGAAAGAAAAACAGTGGTGCAGTGGAGAAAGTAGTTATATTCTAATATACTACCCTTACACTTCATGTGTATATGTCTGTATAATATCAGGCACTTTCCATAGCAGCAGTTTCTCTGCACCACTTTTGTTTCTTGTTCTGTAATTGGTGTGGCCTTCTTCTCTGGCAGGCTATCAGACAGACAGCCCTGGTGGCTTTGGCTAATAATGACGTCCACCTGAACATAGACAAAAGCCCATGCTTTTTTTGTTGCTCCTACTGGATTTATCTGCAGCCTTTTGATATGGTGGACCATGCCATCTTATTGAGGTGTTTGGAGACAGAAGTAGGTATTGGGATGTGCTCTGGAGTCTTTCAAATCATTCCTCATTGACAGCTGGAGATGAGTTGCTGTTGGAGGTCACTTTTCATTCATCTTGGGAACTGTCCTGTGGGGTTCCACAGGCCACAGTCCTATCCCCCATTCTATTCAACTTCTATATTAAAGAACTACAAATCATCTGTAGTTTTTGGCTTGGTTGTCATCAATATGCGAGTGACATCCAGCTCAGTATCTCCTTATCCGGGTGATGCAGTAGAGATCCTCCTGAATCGCTGCCTGTCTGCTGTAGTTAAAGGGCTAAGAGTGAACAGATTGAACCTACATCCTGACAAGACAGACGTCATGCTGTAAGGCAGGGATCTTGAAGGACTTTGTGCTCCCACCTTTGATGAGATTCAGTTGACCTCTCGTTAACTAAGTCAAGAGCTTAGGGATTATACTGGATCCAGCATTACTGCTGGATAAGCAAGTTAATAGAGCTATAAAAATGCTTTGTACCAACTTAGTTTAGCCTGGAAGATGACTTCCTACCTTGACTCAGCTGATCTGGCCTCCTGGATCCACGCCATCATAGACTAGACTCCTGTAAAACACTCTGTATAGGCCTTCCCTCAAAGTTAACTCAGAGACTCCAGTTGGTGTAGAATGTTGCAGTTCGGTTAATATCAGGAGCTAGACAGAGCGTGCATATTAGCCCCATTCTGCAGTCGCTCCAATGACTGCCCATCAGTTACCACGTTCAGTTCAAGGCATTGGCCATTGTATACAAAGCCCTTCATGGCCTTGGACTCTCATATCTGAAGGACCAACTTTCCCTCTATGCTCAGCCATGACAGCTTTGCTCATTGGAACAGGGCCTTCTGCAGGTGCCACCCCGCAAATGGGCAAAATCAACAACCGTTTGTACACGTGCATTCTCTGTTGTGGTTCCCACCTTATGGAATGGCCTGCCTGATGAGATCAGGAAGGCTCCCAGTCCATGTATTTCACAGACTACGTAATACTAGATTATTAAGGTCATTTCAACAAAGGTAATAGGGCTTTATTATAACGGAATGATTCAAGAAGAATGCTTAAATAAAGGGAAAGGGACTGTGGGACTATACTGCTGTGTGTAGTATGCATTCTCTGTTGCTGTATTTCTGCATCTTTTAACATGCCATGTTAATAATTATGTTTTGTTTCAGTTTTGTTCTAGATCTTTACCTGATTTTTAATTTCTCCTTCCTAATCCTATTATTCTGCTCATTGGATGTCCCGTCCAATGGACTGCATTGATTTACACTGTGTAATCTGCCTTAAGTCACAGTGAGAAAGGTGGACTATAAGTATAAAGTAACATATATAAAACAGAACAATAAATTAAAATGTCCACTGCAACCCTTCCTATGGCATTTGGAATGGGATACTCTAACGATGTAACTTAGGCCCAATTCAAATGTCATATTTAATTTATTTGTTTATATACCCCCTCTCTGCCACATTTAGTGCTCATTTCATATTGGAAAGGCAAATGGATTCCTCCCCCCGCCCCCCATGCAGTTCTCCACAAGCTTAAGGGCCATTGGTTAAACTGTGCTGCAACCTTTTGCATGGGGAAGCTCTTTTGTCTTGCCAGCAACACATTTAAATTGGGTCACAGTCTGATCTACGAAGGCAGTTCTTATGTATGGAACGTGAGGAAAGGATGATGCATGGTAAGCAACACGAGCCTATGGACACTTGTGGACTGTGTATTATACTAGTGGTGCTGAATCATTTTTAAAAATAAAGAGCAGGTTGAAATCCTTTAACTGAGAGGTATGCAGAAAAGGTGTAAAACTGGCAGAGTGAGTTTCTTAATGGGCTTTCCTGGCTAAATGCTTGAGAACTGCTGGCACTGAATAAGTCAGTATCTATTGGGTGCCAACCTGCCGTGGTTTAGTCCCAAGCTTCCTCATGCCCTCATTTTCCATTTGTTGTCTTTCTATGTTTTCCTTTTCATTTCTATGCGCTTTCTCAAACTGGGTCAAAGATGGTTTGAGAAAATGTAGAGAAATGATGAGGGAAACGCAGAAAAGACAACAATTGGAAAAAGAGGGCGTGAAGAAGCTTGGAGAAAAAGTGCTGCAGGCAGGCAGGAAAATCCTCTGTGTGAAAAAAAGATCCCCCTCTCTCAGGGAGAGAAATAAATGAAAATACATAGTTTATGTATATCAGAAGACCCTGGAAACTTGAAGAGGGGAGTATTCGTTGCCCTTTCAAGGCTTGCAGATGAGTCTGAATCTACTACAGGTAATCACATGGATCTTGAATTAAAGACTTACTTAATTATTTAATTCAGTCTTGTAAATCAGCTTTTTCCAGCTGGAATTAAAAACATACCCTAAAAGCACAATTTGTCATCTGTTGTACAGAAAGGGCTATTCTGTAGTCCAATGCAAAGGTAATGTCCCTGCAGTGCTACTCATGTTTTGCGATATTGCAAGTGTTGTTATTGAAATTTCCCATCTTAAATGGTTATAGTCTTACAGTCCTACGCAGAGTTATACCTTTCTAAGTCAATTGAAGTCAATGGGATTAGACGGGTGTAACGCTGTCCAGGATTGCACAGTTAGGCTGTTATTCTTTGAGTCCTAGCAGAAGTTAAACAGAAGATGTTATCGGAGTTGGCTCGTACTGAGTGGAGCAGTTTCAACCAACTTGTAGAAGTCCATCCCTTTATTAAACAAGACACTTCTGAGCCCATGGGATCCCTTTGCAGTGCTCTTCCTGATAGCTTCCTTTTATGTATTTGTATTTTATATATATATTCCATAAGAGCGTCCTGCGTTCAAGAGGCTTCTGTCATCCCTAAATCCCCCTTTACTGCAGACGGTAGAAAAGGCTGCTTTGTGCAGAGATGCATGTGAAAAATCTGAAGGGAGGTGTGGGATTAATGGGAAAGAGATTTGTTCATACAAACCTTTATGAAAAATGGAATTGAGGCTTTGCAGGCAGTGTAAGCGGAATGGCAAGATTAGCTGTGGGCTTTCCTTGACAAGGGCTCATATTAAGCAGAAAACTGCCATGTCTTGGTAAACAGAGAAGATGTGAGTGTGATATTAGAGAAAGGTTCTTTAGCCGGGGACAAAGATGTTAGCTGATTAAAGTGGAGGGGGTGAAGGAGAAAGTCATTTATTAGAAAAAAGTAATATCGGTCCTGTTTCTTTATGTCTGTCTCCTCTTGTGCTAAAGTAAGATCACAGAGAGGAACTTTACATTACATTCTGATTACTTCTGGTATTAGCTTTTCTGTCAGAATTTTTAATACCTCTGCTTTTGAAAACAGTACTATCAAAATAAATGTATACTAACCCCTTTTTCTGGTATTGACACCAATTGTTCACTCCTTGATTCTTCAGGATCCTGACAACCTTCCAAAGTGTTGCATTTCAGTGTTTTCCCTGGTTAAGTGCTGATTTACGACAATCTAATGCAATTGTAGAGTTTTCCTTTCAGGTATGAAGTGGTAGAATGTTATTACCAGTACCACACCTGATGTACAGGATGGGTTGGTGACCTGAATTTCCTTCATTGTTTCCTCCCATTTTTCTCCTGTTTCTCTGATGTCTTCTGGACAGCATTACTGCTTGGGTTTCAATTCCCTTCATTACCCTATTTGATCATTTCCTCGCAGCTTCATTGCATATTCCTTGCTCCCCTGGCTTTTCTCTGTTTTTTCTCTGCTGTTTTTGAAACCTATTTTCCTCCAATCTTTTCTTCTGACATGTCTTTGCTTTAAGTTTTTTCTCTGTCTGTAATGGTTGTCCCATTTCTCATTGCTCCACCCACCTTGCCATTGTTTTGGGGTGTGGTGGGCAGTGCACATAAAAAAACAAATTGTATGCTAGTGATATATTGAAACAGTGATATCGTGCATGCACTAAATGAACCAGCAATGGCCAAGCAGAATGTTGGAAACTAGCAGCCAGTCCTCTCCTTTCTGCCACCTGGAACATTCCTTTGAAGAGCACACTCAAGCACCTTGCATGAATGACATTTTCAAGCTTTGTGTTCTAGATTCCTTTTCAATATGTGATCTAAAGAGAAAGGCAAGCCTGTGGGTCTTCTGGAGAGAAAGGGAAAACATTGGCTTGCTATCAATCTGAGATGAAGAGAAGGTTTAGGGTGCTTCTCATCTCCTGTGCTTCTCCTCCTCCTCTAGGAGAGTGCCCAGCATGCCCTCCACAGAAACTACAGAAACGAATGAAAGGGACATCCCCCAGCAATGGCCCTGCACAGTAATTGGTCTATTCAAAAGTTCACAATTAACAATTCATGAATCAGAATGCAACTACAAAAGCATTTCTTGGCATTAATGATGATTTTTATTATGATGATTATTATTATTTATTATATTTATATCCCACCCTCCCTGCAAGTGGGCTCAGGGCGGGTCACAACAGAAGATAAAATATACAAAGATAAAATCACAATCAATTAACACAGCTTCTAATAAAACACCTGCTCACCGTATAAAAACCATATAGCATCTGACGCAGGTGGAGGTGCGGCTTAACCATGCGGCTTAACCATTTACTTGTGGTTAGATGATTCTGAAGCAGAATTTGCCCAGTATTAACCATTGCCCCCCAAATCTCACACTTCCTATGAATGAAATCATTGCACAGTGATAATGACTTCAATCTTGACATAAGAAGTATAAACACAAAAATTCTTTACAGGACAACAAAACAGTGTAAGGGCACTTTAAATAACCTCAACAATAACCTTCCAAAGCAACACCAATTAGTCCTGTGATTGGCTATGATCATAGCTATGCTGAATTCTTTATCTACTGACCGTAATTCAACATGAGAAGGAAGAACAACACAGCCAATAAAAGCAACCAGTCAAACACAGGAAAGCGTCAAACCAGTACGCAAAGTATGATTCACTGGCAGACTTGGGGGGGGGGGGCAGTAACTGGTTAAGCAATATAGCGCATGTGCAAAAGATTTGTTTGATAGAGCACACCATTGCTACAATCCATGCACACACTCAAGCTGCTGCAAACTGAAACATCTGTAAAAGAAGATAGGGAAGGTCCCCATAAAAACTGGCACTGTGGAACAACCATCCAAATGTGCTGATTGGAGGTGCCCTGACAGTGAGGAAAACACTGGTCAATGCAGGTGTCTGGAAGTTGCCTCTGATGGTCCCCTATTGCCTTCTTTCTGTGCAGCAAAAACTGATAAATGGTCAGGGAAAGTCTCTCCAATTTTCTTTTTCTAAAGAAGTAAAAAAATTTGTCCCAACAATAATCAGTGTCATGTTCTTTGAAGGAAATATTCCCCCTGTAACCCCTCCACTGCTTCCTTGTCCTTTCCTAGCCAGTCCTAGATGGGTCACCATGCAAAGTAAATTTGGACTTTGTTATCCTGTATGGATTAGGAATTGCCTAATCGACACAGGACAGAGTTTAACTTTTGGGTGTGGGATGTTTCTTTTGATTGTCCCTATAAAGTGCAATAAACACTCAATGAATGCTGCAAAATGTTGTTGACCAATAACATTAGCTAAACATTAGCTAAATGAGCACATGCAGCAAAATGTTACTCCTCTGACTGGGAGGAAAAAGGACTGCTGCTTCTCCTTGTTTGGATAAATGTTTGAAGTGTCCATCATTTTAAAAGAAATGTTAGCTCTATTTCTCACTTTGTGGAGTGAAACAATTACTCACACATAAATAGTTATGCAGATCTTGAGTTTAATTCCTGGAAGTGAGCAAATTGTTGCAGTCCTTTATAGATGTAACTGGTAACTGATGTTATAGATGAAATTAATCTCACACTCAGTCTCTCAAAAGGTTTTGAAGAGAGTTGTTGAAATACATATTCAAGCCTTCTGTAACCATATCTGCACTGTCAGGAGGAATATTTAGATAATGTGCATCAGAATAAGTTCTTTGGCTGCATTTAAAACCCACAGGTTCAGTCACTTGATAAGCTTTGAACCTAAAGTCCAAAATATTTGATCCTAAATGTTTGCTTTAGGTGAAAGAGGTAAATCCCTTTCTTTCTTCAGTTAGACATGGAATTCTTAGCAGAATGAAGCACTGCATCTCTGATAAGACTCGTAGTTTAAGGGCCAGTCCAGGCGTCTCCGGCAGAGCTATCACGGGAGCTTCCAGCGTTTTGTCTTTTACGATAGCAGACCCGTGAGGTCCTTAGTTGGACCAAGATGATGGTCTCTCCTGTGTGGTGGTTTTTTCATCTTAAAATGGCCCAGTGGAACTACTCTTTGCCCCACTGGGGTTAAACATACAGCTATCCGTATCATTCTGTGTATGTTTTTCCAACAGGGCAAATAGTAGCTCTGAAGGGACATTTCAGATCAGAAAAAATGGCACAAAGAAGAGGCGTACCCCTCTATTATCTTTGGATCACTGTTCACTATCCCATTGAGTTTGGCCCTAACAATGATGGTAGATGTTCCATGAGGATGCTGATAGAAATGGCATCCTTGCGGTGAATTCTTCCATCTAATGTTTAGGATCACTCTTCTTGTGATGTGGTTTTGTTGCACACTGAATTTCCTTGTTCCTGGCCCACATCACTGGCTGCTTCTGATGGGCTGGAAACTTACCAAGTGATGAAACTGCATCATGGGGAAAAGTACCTGAATGGTATAGCAGAGAATAGAGATAACTTGCCAGGGGTGTGTGCTTTTCAGTGGCATCCCCACAGTGCAAATAATGTCTGTTCTGAGATAGAATACCTTACTGATACAGTCCACACGTGTAAACCAAATGTCCTATTTTCAGCTTAGATTCCAAATCCTAAGGGTGGAATTAAATGAGCTAATAGAACTCTTAAGAAGCTATTCTGGACTATTTCTATGTTAGGCCTTAGTTTAGAACTACAACTTTCTGATTCATATAGCAGCTGACCTTGCAATTCTGCTTGGAGCACTTTAATTGCTGGCTGGACTAAATTGGTTCCATATACCTCTAGTGAATTTGAAAACAGCAAACGGCAATGGCATAGCAGCCTGCTTTAATCTTGCAATCAGAAATGTTCTGAGTCTCAGACCAGCTATCTGTCCTGAAGAAAGATAGTCCTAAATAAGAGAATGTACTGAGTTGCTTTATCTAGTGCCTATCATTTTCCTGTGAGTATTTTCAGAATGGGAGCTTTAAAAAAAAGAACAGTGACTCTTGGCTATATCACAGTTAATTTTGAGATTTTCCTCTAATAGTAGCAAACTAGTCTTACATTCTTTTCAAAGACAAGTAATAGGACAGCCATATTGCTACATAGATAAGCCAAAAAATAATTTGGGGACTGGGGTAGGGAAGGGATCTGGGGTGAAAACCTTTATGATATATAAAAAATTAAATATAAAAGAAGACAAAAGTTGTAAGGTCTGAACATTCTGGTCAAGGTTGGGATAAATAAGGGAACATTCTGGACACTTATTTATCCCAACCTTGACTTTGGGTCTTGAGGTACAGTTAAGACCATTTCAGGTGGGTAGCCGTGTTGGTTTGCAATAGAAGGGTAAGTGTTGAGTCCGGTAGCCCCTTAAAGACCAGTAAGACTTCCACAATAAAAGCTTTTGATTAAGCTTTCTGAAGAAGGGAGCTTGTACTTTCAAAAGCTTATACCCTGAAAATCTTGTTGGTCTTTAAGATGCTACTGGACTTGAGTCTTGCCCAGTTAAGACCATCTCTCACACACGTACACACACATGTATATATTACACGTATATACATTACATACATACATTATGCATATGCATGTATGCCCTGACCTGGATAGCCCAGGCAAGCCTGATCTCAGTGGATCTTGGAAACTAAGCATGGTCAGCTCTGGTTAATAACTGGACGGGGGAACTCTAAGGAAAACCAGGGTTGCAGGGGCAGGCGATGAGAAAAAAAAACCCTGTTAGTCTCTTGCGTTGAAAACCGCAGTAGGAGTTGCCATAAGTCTGCTATGACTTGAAGGCATTTTCCACCACACACACACACACACACACACACACACACACACACACACACACACACACACACACACACACACACACACACACACAGAGAGAGAGAGGAATGCATGTGTGTATGTAAACATGTTAATTACTCTCTATTTTATTCTGATTTTTCTGTTATCTATTTCACCTAGTTTTCACTAACAGAATCATGGTCACCATGAGGTCTATAGCAGAAGCAAACATTTACTCATATATAAGTGCAACATATGCTGATACTGGATGTTGGAATATAAAACAAATTTTAATTGTGCTGTAAACTTCCTTTAATCCTGCTTGTTCTCCTGCTGTGATATTTTCATCATCTATGTAGTCAGAAACTTCCTTACTTAAATGTCATGAATATTAATAATAGCACTTGTTATTTATATTGCTCTTTCGATATTCAAATAGCTTCACACATATTATCACAGTAATTCTTACAATAGCCCTGTAAAGTAGGCTACTTTGGTGGTGGAAAGTGCCATCAAGTAGCAACTGATTTATGGCAACCCTGTACAGTTTTCAAGGCAAGAGATGTTCAGAGGTGGTTTGCCAATGCTTGCCTCCATATAGCAACCCTAGACTTCTTTCGTGGTTTCCCATCCAAGTATTAACCAGGGCTGACCATGCTTAGCTTCCAAGACTGATGAGATGAGGAGATAGCCCTAGGGCATGGCAGACTAGTATTACCATCTCCATATTGAAGACGGAGGTTTGATGAAGTTCTGCCAGCACACTCAGTGACTCTCGACTTTGCCCAGGGCCCCAAAATCACTAAGACTACCCCTGGTAGTATACCAAAACATAGCTTGTTATCAATAAGGTTTGTAGGGTGACACATTCAGCTCTCTGAAGATTGAGTATTTGTGTTTAGTATCTCTAAAGTTGTAGTGGTATCCAAGTCTCAAAGGAATGGTCACCTACCCATGAGAGCCAGGAAGTCCCACTTTTTAGGCTGGCCTTTAAAAAGCCAGAGAGAGGCCACTGATGACTGGGCTTTAGGCAGTAGAGGAACAAATATTCCAGAGGTGAGGACTTGAAGAAGTGTGCAAGTGGCTGGCTTGGCAGATACTCTGACTTGTGGAGGAAAGTGTGAGAGAGAGATTTTCCCCACAGATGTTTCCTTCTGCCATTTTTGTGTGTCTAGGAACCAAATTGAATCTTACTTCCTCAGGGGCTCAGGCTGCCATGACAGTAAAGCCACTTCTTGTCAGAACCACTGTATCATCAGATGTGCCTAGGATTGCCAACCTCCAGATGTCCTGGAGTTCTTCCAGAATTACAACTTATCTCTAACTACAGACGGGGCAGATTGGCTATTAAGGCCACTAGGAAATCTACTGGCAGACCAATGACCTCCTCACCATTTGGGCCTGGCGAGCTTAGTGGCAAGAATGGTATGGCTGAGCCCTGCCCAATAAGGGGAGGGGAGCACCCAGCCAAGCCCTACTTGGAGCAGGGCTGGCTGGCTGAGCAAGTAAGCTGGCTCTTTCTCTCTTAATCCATTGGCTGGGGTGGTGGTGGCTTTTTGAGCACTGTTTTTCCCTCTCAGACAGCCTCTGACTACAGAAATCAGTTTTCTGACGGAAATGGCAATTTTGGAGGGTAGAGTCTATGGCTGAACTTCAATCCCTTCCCAGGAACCCCAAATGTCCAGGGATCTGCAAAGCTGGATTTGGCATCCCTAGATGTGGCACAGCACAACATCCAATGGAAATAGAATGCTGAAAGGCCTGGGAAGTAGTCAGGTCTATGGTATTTACTGTCCTACATGCCATTCTAAAGGTGGAGAACCATTCATGTTGCTTCCATCCTGCCTGTCTAATATCTGGTCTTAGTGGTCTTAACTATATCAATATTTGATAACTGCTGCATTTTTGCTAGACACATTGCAGCAGGCGTATTTAAATGGTCTCCCGGGAACATTAAAAACTAAGTCTACCTCTAGAAGTTGAGGGGGCAAAATAGGAAAGTGCCCAAGAAGGCTAGCATTAAACTTAAATTCTCTGGGGAGTAATACTACAGAATACTTCAGTTGCAGATTGCTAATTGCAGATGCTAATTAAACACATCCCAAGTGAACTCTGTAAAAATAGAAATCTCAGGAGGGTGTGAGGAGAAATTGGAACCACTGAATAACACAGTGATTCCATTTTTATGAATATGACACAGAAGGCTTGTTGGAGGGTAGGAAATCTGAATTGGTACCCTGCTCCTAAAAGGGATTCTTGCCTTTAGAAATTCAGCAGACAAATATTGAGATGTTTACTATTGCCAGATCTAGATTATGGCCTTATCTACTGGCTTTGTAAACCTTGGATGTAAGTATGGGAGAACAGACATCAATCCCCTCTTACCTCCCCCAAATCTTGATTTTGCTATCTGTATGGTCTCTTCTAATGAGTCATCCTTAACCAACCAACACCATAGGGATAGCTATATTGATCTGTTGCTGCAAAAAACAACAAAGGTTATTGCCTCACCATAAAGACACAGATTTATTGTAAAGGTAAAAATAGTCCCCTGTGCAAGCACCAAGTCATTACTGACCGATGGGGGGGACGTCACATCACGACGTTTTCTTGGCAGACTTTTTGTTACAGGGTGGTTTGCCATTGCCTTCCTGTCATCTACACTTTACCCCCAGGAAACTGGGTACTCATTTTACTGACCTCGGAAGGATGGAAAGCTGAGTCAGCCTTGAGCTACCTGAACCTGGCTTCTGCCAGGATCGAACTCAGTTCGTGTGAGCAGAGCTTGGGCCACAGTATTGCAGCTTACTACTCTGCGCCACAGGGCTCTTATATAGTAATATATAAAATATAGTAATGATGTAGTAATTTGTTAAACTTTAAGGTGCCAGTGTCAAACATTTCTGGTTTTTTATCCTTGGTTAAGAAAATGAATATCAACCACACCTCTTCTCCAAGTCCCTGGCCGTTTTCACACTTCCTACCAACCGCAAAACATCACACAAAGCTCCCAGGACGACAGTGTCTTCCTGGCATGATTTCACGCGAGAACCGGAATTATGATGGGAAATTGTGCCAGGAAGATGCTGTCATTACGGGAGCTTTGCATGATGTTCCGCGGCCAGTAAGAAGTGTGAAAACAGCTCCTCTTTTCTTCCCACTACTGCCAATCTTTTTATTCCATTTACTTAACTTTCAGTGTACCCTTTAACCACCCCCTTTCTACTTATCACAAACTTCTGCTCTTCTTTTCTCCTCCTTATTCATTTTCTACTCTAAGAAGCACATGTCAAAGAGGAAGTCTCTGAATCCCTTTTGTTGTCATTCCCAAGAGAGATTCTTGTGTCTTCATGGACATGTAAGGACATGCATACAAACGCACACAGGTTTACTACTGTCTTTTAGTCACATAAATTCTTTGACTGACATAGAAACATGACGTTCATTCTGTGTCAAACGAGTATGTCCGTCAAAAACATCTGTTTGTTTGACTTTTACAACGGGAACATAAAAATTGACAAATTAGTGCCATTAATTTCTGGAAGGTTTGGTAAAATATCAAGGAAATCCTCTGCATATCAGCTTTCCTAAAATACTCTTTTTACTACAATTATATAGTAGGGTATGATGTTTACCATTATTTCCTAATTAAGTTTCTCAAATATAATCTCATCATAGTTGCAAACAAAAGCAATACATTATCTGGCCTTTGTACAACACACAGTTTAAAATTCATATATCCCATTGAAAGCAATGAGATTTAAATGCATTCAGCACTTGCTGGATTATGGCCATTGTCACTAAATTTCTTGGCAATACCTCTAATATTCTATTATTTACTTTTTGAAAAAAGAATAGTTCATCAAGAAGAATACAGAGTAAATTAATAAGTGATAAAGAACCATTCCATGCTGGAAAATAAGCTGTAATTAGGATTTGGAAGCCAGTTGTATGCCATTTAAAAATCTTGAGTTGCATTTTCAATATTGGAATTAAAGTTTGTTGTACTAGGAAATCTGTCTGATTGTCAATCCATTAGTTGCAATGGGAAAGGTATTTCTGCCTGTTGTTTCTCCCACTGCACAACTGGGATGAACCCTCCCTCTAAAATTACAGGCAGATATGGGGGCTGGGGAAGTGACCCTATTTTAAAGGCAACTAAAATAGTCACAGCAGGGACAGGAATTGTCACACGAGTGAGCTTTGTTCTCCTTTCCTAAGATCTCAGTTGGTGGTGGGATGGTTTTGAAACAACAGTGGAGCATGGGGGTAAGCTATGGTTGCCAGTCTTCAGTTGGTGGTTGGATATCTCCTGGAATTACAACTAGTCTCCAGGTAACAAAAATCAGTATTCCTGGAGAAAACGGCTAACTTGGAAGGTGGATTATATGGCATTATACGCAGCTGAGGTCCCTCCCCTCCACAAACCCTGCCGTCCCCAGGCTCCATCGCCCCCAAATCCCCAGGAATTTCTCAGCATGGACCTGGCAACTCTAGCAGCAGATTTAAATTATGCCCCACCTTATATTGCTGTAAGATAGTTCTTCCATCATTTTTCTCCCAGCACAGAGTCCAATATTGCAAGTCAGCTGGACTGTTGGGAAAAATATCTCAAGTACTGAATAAATTGAAGCTTAATCCCAACAATACAGAATGCTGCTGAGGAGCAGGACTGAACTGTTCTGGATGGGGTTGCATTCCCACTGAAGGAGCAGGTGTGTAGCTTGGAGATGCCGTTAGATAGACGCAGCTTTATAAGCAGATGATAGCTGTGGTCTTTAAATGGTTTTGTTTGGCTAGCTAGCTGCGGCCATTCCTGGGCAGGAAAGATCTAGCCACTATAGTACATGCCATAGTTACATCTAGATTATATTACTGCAATCTGCTATATACAGGGCTGTCTTTTGGAAGTGTTTGGAAACTTCAGTTAGTACAGAATGCTTAAGCCAGGATGTTGACTGGAGTGGGTTGTAGGGACCATATTACTTCAGTCTTGTTTCATCAACACTGGCTCCCACTTTTGATTCTAGGTCTAATTCAAAGTGCTCCTGGTGACCCTATATGGTTTGGGACTACTGTTCCTTAAGGTATGCTTGAAGCCTACTCTCATATGAATCTACCTGACTGCTGTGGTCCTCCTATGAGGTCCTGCTTCAGGAGCCCCTGCCTTCTGAGGTTTGGTGGGTAGCATGCCAGGAAAGGATCTTTTCATTTGTGGCACCAAAATTATGGAATTCCCTCCCTAGAGATATGTGCCTGCCCCCCTCTATCACTGTCTTTCACCAAGTGGTGAAGTTATTTTTGTTTTGTCGGCATTCTCTGAATGATCCCTCCTTCTTGCCCTAATTGATGTTTCAGTCTTTTTATATGTGTATTTTAGTTTTGGATTTAGTTGGTTTTACAATGCGCTTTCATAATCCTTTGTTTTTAACTGTTAGCTGCTTTGGTGGCCCTGATTGGAGAGAATGGGGGAATAAAACATGTAAATAAATAAATACGAGACTTAGATGTGAGATGGAGCAAGGTTATGTTCCACTGACCCACCTGCTCTGGTTTTACTTAATGAAGATGCACACTTCCATTTTCTCTGCAAGTTAATGGGAGAAGTTGCTTGTCTTCTCTCCCCCAGACACACTGAGGCTAAAAAGGTACATCTCCTTCTACGTAGTACTACAAATGTAGAGAAATCTTGGATTTTGAATCAGTAGTTCTCTCACGCATGGGCTGCATCTACACACCATTGCATAATTTGCTATCATTGCACTTTAGCAATCATTTACAATGGATTATCTTGTGAAGACAAACCGAAACAGTTGCAGTTGCAAGCAATTGCTTTAGCACAACAATTGCACAATGTGCAATTATGCTGTCCCAGAGAGATAATGTGATCCTTACTTGAAAGGGACCCCCAGCTTCTCATCTGGCTTGCTGTGCATGTGTCTGCTTACTCTTGGGTAGTCTGAACTCTTAGGTTCTATCTACTTATCACAAATTGCTTTTGTTAGTGGGGTGCACACTGACCACAAAAATTTCCCGTTGGAATGACCCTGTTCCTGTCATTTCTATAGTAGGTATAACTGCACAGTCATTCCTTCCCTTCACTGTGGCAGCCATGTCTCCTTCCTACCACCAGAGAAATTGAAACTGGAGCACTTTAGAAGGCTTTCACCAATTCCAAAATGTCATAAATAATTTTATTTGGATTTGTATGGATTTCTGATATTTGAAAACAGGCATCATTTGGGTTAGATTTTAAATGGTACGTTTTCATTCTTAGCCATAATGATCCTTATTCATGTTCTATTTTTATATAACGATAAAAAGAGCCAGTTATGTTCAATAAACATCAGTTTGTTGTCTTCTCTCTTGCTCAGATATAAATTATTAATTTTATTTTGTTTTGCAGCATCTCATGTCTTCTCATACTCTCATTTATTATGGGTTCAGTATTGGTTTTCTTTTTTCCCATTTTGCATTTGGGAGTTTCACAGAGATAAGCATATTAGCAACTAATTCAATATGATTTTCCTCCCTATCTGAAGGCTCTAGATATACTAGTAAGATAATAACCGTATTCTGTGTTATATCGGATAGCCTGTTATCTCTTGAGGGTTGTAAGAACATTTCCATAGACAACATTAATAGGTGGACATTTCTACCCAATATGAAAAATAAATGCCTATCTTCCTACCCACGCCTCCAACGCTCATCTACCCTTAAACATTTTACAAATGGTATGAAACAACAGGTACCAAGAGTATAAAATTTATTATTTTCCCCTCTATGTTAACATAAAGGTGAATGTATCCTTTCAGATGTAATTCTTTCTCCTCTGCTCTGGCTTATCCCTTCGATATGATATTTCCATTCTTGCTTTCCTGTACCTGATTGTCTCTGGAGCAGACCTAAAGAACTGCCTGGTCCATTATAAAGTTATGCTTCTCTCCTCTTCTTCCTCCTCCTGTACCATCTTCCTGGCTAAGCAAAACTACTGTGCCACCCTGATCCACTGTAACTCTAGGGATCTGCAATACCTCCTGGTTAAGGCTTACCCCACTGCTCCACTCTTTCTTGCTCTACCTGACTTTGCTTCCTCTTTAGATGTAGGTTTATCATTGTGACATTTATCTGTTCTGAACTATCCTCCTCTTCCTTCTCTTCTTCCTCCAACATCTCCCTCAACTCTTTCTTCTCCCCTTTCCTCTTGATGAGCTGACTATCCTATTGTCCTCATTTAATCCATTCACAGGCCTTCCCTTTAATCTTATCTTTTCCTGACTGCCATCTCCCCACCACCACATCCCTCATCTCTTCTACATCACCAACCTATCTTTTTCTTAGGTCCTTCCCACCTTCTCAAAAACATTCGTTGACATATCCTTCCCTTACAATTACTATCCAAGTTCCCTTCTTCCCTTTTGTGTCCAAACTTTTGAAATTGTCTTCATTTTTTAAAAATTTATGATCTGGCTTCCACCTTCTGTGCCACCAAAACTGTCTTTGGCAAAAATTATGCTGTGAATTCAAATGGTTTGTTCCATCATCCTTAACCAAGACTGTACAGCAGGTGATAAGAGTCTATATTAATAATTATACCTGTGAGCTGGTCTGGTAGTACTGAGGCATATGGCTCCAACTATTCTGTAAAATCAGTTGTCCTGACATTGGAGTGCAAAGATTTTAGGTACAGTTAGGCTCCCTTCCATAGTCCTAAGGGAAGCAATCAAGTGGTAATTTTACATCTCTTTTTCTATTATTAACTATGGTTTAATTCTATCTCTCTTACATCAGGCAATTATCAAATTTAAATGAGATGCAAAATTGTACAGTATTGAACTTGGAAAAGTCAAAGCCCTTATCTTGTGGTATCTGTAATGCCTTGATAAATATCTGAACAGTTTTATAGTTTCTTTTTTAGTTTGATAATAATCTTTTGCCAAGCGTCAATATGGGGAATGGAATTGGAACACTACCAAAAAGAAGTAGCAGTCTGGGAGTGTTCATCTTTATCGCTGCTATTTTGCCCAACTATGTAAATTTAAAGCAGACCATTTCAACAGGACCTTAGAGATGTTATCCAGTAACAGTTTATAATTAAGTTTTTTAAGAAAAGGAATATATCTTTATTCCATGAAGCAAAATAGGGTACTTTCAAATTACTGCTCATCTCTTTGTAGATAAAGGCAGTGATCTGACAAGGTAATTTAACAGGAGTATAAAAATTTATCAGTGGGCTTTAAAGTTCTCTACCTCCAGGTATGGCCTGGAGTTCTCCTGGAATTACATCTGATATCTAGACTACAGGGATCCATTCCCCTGGAGAAAACAGCAGCTTTAGAATATGATGTATGGCATCATATTTCTGCTAAGGTCTCTTCTCTCCTTAAACTCCACCCTCCCCAGGCTCAGCCCCCAAATTGCCAGGAATTTCCCAACCCAGATTTGGCAATCTTAGGGCCAAGCTACAAGTGACGAATGACACTTGAACGGCAAGTGGATCGAGTGGAGCGCAAGTGAACAGGGAGAAATACACTTGCCATTCAAGCGTCATTCGTCACTTGTAGCTTGGCCCTTAGTGTGGAAGCAAACCTGGTACATCAGTGGGCTGTGGCTGTGGAGCTTAAGGCTCATAAATGCTTATCAGATCGGTTGACTGACTACTCTATCTGATCCAGTTTAGAAGATAGTGGATTGAGAGCTTGGTGCTAGGATTATACATTTAATAGGGAAAGTATAAGACAGAAGAATATGAAAGTTCATGCTACTTTCCTTTTCAAAGAAGTTCAGAGATTTTTTTTTCTTTTTGTAAACCCTAAAGTCCAATTGCAGAAGGTAAGGGGGGAACAGATAAATATAGTGTGTCTGGTCATCCTGAACGGCAGACTTTGAGTCCAGTGGCACCTTAGACACCAACAAAATTTTCAGTGTTAGTTTTCTAAAGTCAGAGCTCGCTTCTTCAGACATCAGGGAGCTCTGACTCAAGAGTAAGCTTTCAAGACACCCAGAATATCTTGTGGTCTCTATGATGAACTCAAATCCTGCTGTTCTATGGCAGAGGAACACAGCTATCCACCTAAAACTATCTTCATGGTCATACTGAGCTAGGGAAGGGGGCCAACTCCAGCTTGGAAACTTTCTGGAGATTTGGATGTAAAGTACTCAGAGCCAAACTACATGAGACAAATTATATGTGTATAACATGTGAACGCACTTACACGTGTTTCCCCCTTGCTTTCCTGTTCACTCAAACAATGTGGCTACACTACACTCAATCCCATGCTTGGATTTGCACGTGTTTCTTCTCCATTCCTCCCAGTTGAGAGACAGTATCCCATGATGCACCTTCTCTTTGTGCATGCTCAAACCTTCCTCTGCAACTTTCCTGAGAGGGAGACTTGTTTAGTCAATTGGACGTATGGGGAGGGAGGAAACCCATGGGGTTTCCTGTGGGGAGGGGGCAGAAAATGGGGTTTCCACACCTCTGCGGAGATCTTGCATCTTGGCCTGCCAGGAAGGGGGGCATTTATGCAAAAGGGGGTGGGCAAACCCTATATCAGAAGCCAGGGCAGGGTTTCTTGCTGTCAGCCAGAAACAACTCCTTCCTGCCTGTTTGTCCTCAGCCACCTCCGATCTCTATTATTATCTTCGGGGGAAACTATGGGGGCTATCCAGGGGGATGGGGGTGGCATTTTCCAAAACAAATCTACAAAATTTTCAGAGGACCAACTGCTAACTGTCCTCTAAAGACCCTCCAAGTTTCAGGGAGATTGGACCTTGGGAAGGTAAGTTTGAAGCCCCTCAAAGTAGCTGCCAGCAACCACTCCAGTTTTTACTATTAAAGGGACAGGAAGGGGGGGGGCATGGATCATGCCTCCCGGGGTTCAATCTCTCTGAAACTTGGGGGTGTTTAGAGGGCAGTGAGGACTAGCTCTCCTGCAAATTTGGTGGGTATTGGTCATTGGGAAGGTCAGTTTGTAGCCCCTCAATGTAGCTGCCAGCAGCCACTCCAGTTTTTACTACTGTGAAGAGAAAATGACAGGAAGGGGGGACCTATGGATCATGCCTTTCCTGGGGTTTAATCTCTTTGAAACTTGGGGAGTCATTAAAGGACAGTGAGGACTAGTTCCCCTGCATATTTGCTGGATTTTGCTTGCAAAATGCCACCCCTATTCAGATTAAAAGCAAAACAGTTTGAGTGTAAGCCAGATCTCAGGGCAGAAAGAGGGGAGAGGGAAGCAGAAGCCGCTCAGAATCGACGCTTTGCAATGGCAACTCGCTGATTATGACTAAGGACACTCGCGACCATGACTACACCAGTTACCCGACACGTGCACAGACTGGGGTTAGAGGACACATGTTAATCAGGAGTAAAATGGACATGGGCAGGAAGGAACAGACATGATTCTAGACACTCGCATGACCTCATGTAATTTGTCTCATTTAGTTTGGCTCTCAGAGCCAAGGAAGCCCATCAGGGAAGCGCTGCCCTCTGTAGCTGCTGTTTCCCCCACAGAACTGAACTCACCTCTGTTGTCTAGAGATCAGTTGCAATTCTGAGAGAGCTCTAGGACCCACCTGGAGGTTGGCAATTGTAAAGGTGGCTCCTGTACCAGCAGTTATTGCTTGGTAGAAGTGGAGGTACAGTGTGGCCAGGGCTTCATTGTGAGCCATAGAATGGTTGAATGAGCAGTAGTAACAAGCATGAGTTGGCACTGCTCCTGTCTCTTATAGATTTTTTTGGTTGCAACTCAATAGACATCTCATGTATATGTGTTTTGATTTGTTAGACTGCTCTGTCTTGAGGGCTCATTCTAGTAATTTTGAATGGCATAGTAAGATCCATGTGCCTTGAAAGGCTCCCAGAAGAAAAAGAGAAGAGACAGTATGGAGATATAAAGCTGCTCTGTACAGTGTCAGTCCACTAGTCCATCTAACTCAGCACTGTATACTCTATGGATCCCATTCCTCCAGTGGGGGTGAGGGGTCCCCCACTCTCAGCCACCCCCCCCGCCACCTTTCACCTGGTCATTAGGGAGAAAAGGTGCACGAATGGGTCAACACCCCCCTGAACATGCTCCCATTTACTTCTGCATCATTTTGGGAATAATGCAATTCCTGGCATGATGTGGAAGTGCGGGGTTGTGCCAAGGGCCAATTTTATAAAATTAAGTCCAAACACGGGGGGCTGGGGCTGGTAATGACATCATTCCTGGCACGATGCAGAAGCACTCTGGAGCGCATGCGTGCTGCACATGCGTGGGGTGAGTACTCTCATTTCTTGCCCCCACCCACATCCTCCAGTTTTAGCCCTGAGGGTCCTGGCAACCCTAGCTCTGACTGGCAGGTGCTCTCCACAGGCAGTGAAGAGTTTCCTAACACTTGTTATTCCGGGGATTGAACCTATGGCCTTCTATGTAAAAAGTGTGTGCTTTATCACCTAGCCCATAGCCTCTCCACTTAAATGGACCCTTGGAGAAAAGAGAATGGTAGGGGTGGAGAAAGAAATCCAAGTCTTAAAAGACCAATTTGAACAAAACCCACACCTCAGCTTCATCCACACATGCTGGGGACCTCTGATTGGCCATGGTCAAGTGCTTGATTTCTGTCTGTCTGTATGCCTGCCTTCCTACGGGTTTGCAAGTTTACAAATTCTGTACTGTACTGCAGAACTCTTCATGGAGAAAAATGTTAGACATAGAGCAGCTTTCTGGAGTTCATGTATGAATGTAAGCTCATGATTCAGCAGCCTTGAGCTCCATGATGGAAGAAAAGGAGAATATAAAATTGCTTTTAGACAGAGTGGGTTTGTTTGTTTATTTATTTATTTGGTGGAGGCAATTCACTGCACATAAGAAAATGGGATATTGGGCTGCAGAATCAGGCCCATGGAAGTTATCAACTTATTTGGATCTAGTTTAACCCTGATTTTAACTAGAAAGATTTAAGCATTTGCTAGAAGTCCGCTGGAGTTAGAATGGCTTAATTTTGGCCATACTTGAGGTGTTGGATAACTTCTCTATCAATATTTCTACTTGATATTGCACCATGTGGTAAGTGAGCATACTCTAGCTGAGTATGATTCAGAAAAGACTAACTTGGCCTGGACTGAATCCATTGTTATGACCGTTATTTCCATGGCAAACTGTCAAAGAAGACAATATTTGACAAGAGCAGAGATAGAGGAGGCTACTTCTCCCAGGCTGGGTTTCTGATCTGTTCACCAGTAATAAGTGACCTACGCCATGTTGCTTCACTTCTAAGGACTTGTGGTTTGTAATATGTTAAGAAAATGTGGGCTGAATTCCTGAGCATACCCAAATGGACCCTTCATTGCTTCCCACAGGTAGTTCAGATTAGCCTTTAGGTATGAAAAAAGTGTGTGCATACATGCACACATGCACATGAGAGAGAGAGAGATAGAGAACTGGAAGGGGTTGTGTTTGAAAAAATGCGTCACCACCTGATGGTGGCTTAATGCCACCATCGGGTCAATCCTGATTTATTTATTTTTTATTAACCAGCAACACATGTTTAGGTATAAGATAGTTGGATTTTTTTTTCAAATTCCTGGTGCCAGCATAAATTTACTAGGTACTCAGATGCCTGAAACTTTTGCAACAATTTCTCAAGGGAGTGACCAGACAGGTTAACTGGGCTATGAAGAATTACGCCCAGGGGATCATCTCTGCTGAAAAGCAGTGGTTTCCAAGGACAGAGAAAATGCATTATTGGACTAAGGTTGGTTTCCTTAGGACAGGTTCCCCCACTTTTTTTGTAAATTGAGATGAGTAAGCGATAGTCTGATGCATGGTTTAAAGTGTTGGTTTCATGTACATCTGAGACTCCACCTTTGTAGTGTAATATGCACTGGGTTGTCTTCATTGACAGTACATGAAAATTTATGTAAATATTTTGATGTATGCTGTTACTGTGCTTAAAGCTGCAGTGATTTTTAAGAAAGAGAAATTTGTCAAATTGATTTTTCGAGTTGAACAACTGCCCTATCAGGAATCTCCAGAAATTCAAAAGAAGCACATACTATCTCTTCTTGTCAACATGTAATAGTATAATGCTTGATAACTTCATTTTCATAATGAGGAACCAGATCCTACACACATTTTCTTCCTCAAGCTCTCTCTTTTTTTTTTCCAAAATTTTTATTGGATTAGATTATAATATTATTCAAAACATACATTACCCCCTTATAGATCTTTTTCTAACCCCCTCCCTTTCCTCCCCCCTTTTTGTTGACTTCCAACAGTTTTCCAACCCTAAGTCTATCTTATTATTTAATTACATAATATCTCATATATCCTATTATACACACATTTAATACTCTTTTCTCTAAGCTTATTTAATCTCTACTAAAAATACTCTATAATATAAATTTCCCTTTGGATGCCTCAATTAAACCACATATCCTACATAAAATAATACTGGCATAATAATATATATTAACAATCAAGATATTAAAAGATATAACATTGTATTCTTCCTCAAGCTCTTTAAGCCCAGATGCACTAAAACAATCATGGCCAGATATCTCGTTCTCATCCTCTCTAACCCCATGCATATTGCAACGCTGACACCTTGCTCCGGTTATTGGGCCATTTGATCCATGAAAAGGAATTCTCAGGATACGGAACCTCACATTCAACTGTTTATGCGAGGAATGGAGAATTTTACAGCTTAAAACAAATTTTCCTGCCCAACTTCTAGCCTGAAAACAAGGCATTTTCTGCTTTTATTGTTCGCTACACTTTAGAGGGGCTGAAGATAGATTCCTGTGTACCGGGCCGGGGGGGCGGGGGCACTGGCACATTTCTAGTGGATTGCCTTTTGTCTGCTGGTTGCTGAGATTCTTGATAAGACCACTAGCACTGGTGAACCAGCATGGCACTTCTATTCAGAGGGCATAGGCTCACTTAGCATAGAATTAGTTACTATTTCATTGTTAAGCGAATTCTTAATTTTTAAAAATTTTACTTGGTAAATCATAAATATGACCTGACGTGGATAACTCAGGTGAGCCTGATCTCATCAGATCTCAGAAGCTAAGCATGGTCAGCCTTGGTTAGTAATCAGATGGGAGGCCTCTAACAGAGGAGACCAGGGTTGCAGAGGCAGGCAATGGCAAACCACTCCTCAGGGGTTGCTACTCAAGCTATGACTTGAGTGCGTTCTCCACAAATCAAAAATATACCAGTGGACTTTGGGACACAAAGACAAAAAAATGGCCACAGAAGACTAAAATATACCCTTCAGAGAAAACATACAAAACAGAAGATTTCATATCCTCCTCTTCTAGGGAGGACTGCCACTTCCTATTATTTCACTCAACGGAGATCACAGAGATGCCCAAGATTAGAACTGCGGGATCTATCCTTCCAAATTTTTGTTTTTGTGCCTATCTGCAGGAATGGAGAGGGCATCAGTCAACTGAAGACTGAAATGGACTACATGCCTCCTTCAAGGAGGTCTCATGGTCCCAGTCTTGTACCTGGTTTTTCCTGGAGTCAGGCAGTATAGAAAAAAATTATGCCATAGTCCACTAATGGGAAACGGCTGCTCTCAGCTTAAGGACTCAGCAGCTTCTTTCCTCCTTTCCCTTCTCCAGCAAAGGGCTGCTTTACCTGTTCTTCCAAGTGCCTCTTTTCTTAATTGAAACAGACCTGGGTGGCCGAACCCCAGTGCAGCATTCAGAATTTTGCCATTTGCAGGTGCCTTTACGCAAGAAGGATATGATAATTGCATGCATGTTTACATATATATGCATTCCAAATCGTCTCCAGTTTGTGCATTTGTCAGAACCAGTGTGTTCCTATTTTTCAACAATGTTATTAATTCTCTGTTTCCTAAAATACTACTGCTCCTGGGCAGAAAATAACTATTCCTCCAGTGCCAAAAAGCTAGCTCTTTGTATTTAGATGGCTAGCTGACCTAAATGTTTGCTAGGCTGCCCTTTGTGAAAGGCCACGTATAGAAATTCATTTTACATGGTACGTGGAGGTTCATTAAAGGTGGATTATTAAGAGAAATTCCTCAGTTATGCTGTGATTTAATGGGAATGGGGGGAAGCTATGAGGAGCCTGTCTTTCTTAGCTTTTCATTTAAACAGCTCCTCTCTTTCAAAGATCAGGCCCTATTCCAGTTCTGCAAAGAGTCTTGTCACCAGCTGGCCTCTCTCTGTACCAATGTCATCTGAGAAGCTTAACATTCTGTCATTTTTATGTTTAAAAAATGCAGCTTCCAAATAACTGAGCAATGTTTCCCCCTAATATTTTTGGATTGTTCCCTTATGAAAAATGTTGGGGTTTAGGGGGTTTTTTTACGTCACATTTTTTAATTTGGATTTTCATCATAATTGGAATGTTTTGGTAAACCCAGGCTCCAAGCATTTATAAAGGGAATAAAGATGGCAAATTGTGGAAACTAAACAATCCTCTCCTCACCCAAGTTTGTGGGTACCATACTACAAGAATGCACACTCTATAAAATGCACATTCTATAGAAATCTTATTTTACTTTAGGCAGGACAGCTATTGATAGAAGCCAAGAGAGAGGTAGAAAGGCAAGGAATTTCAATAATTGTATTGCTGCTAATGAATCCCTTGCTTATGGGTGGATGATAACACTTTACTCTTGTGAGCGGTCTGCTAATGCACTTGAAAGTTGTAGAGTCTAGAAAGTTTTAGTTTGAGTTCATTGCAGAAGATCCTTAGGAGACATTGAATGACTTCTGGCAATAGGATATGGTTACTTGTAGGGATCTGAAGAAGACTCTGTTTATGGTAAACGTGTCCCAAGATACAAGACCTCCAGTTCTTCCTTCCCAGCAGGAGATTTGCCCCACTTCCCATGAATTACAATTATACTGTAAGCTGTCTTGACTGAGCACCTTTGGAGGAAAGGCGGCTGATAAATATTTTAAATAAATAAATAAGGTCTATCAGAAAATATTGGGAAGTGTCAATCAAGCAAGAGCAGGAATGACATTCAGTCACCAGACACTGCAGCAGGTCTACTGGAGAGCCAGTTTGGTGTAGTGCTTAAGAGCAGCAGGACTTTAATTTGGAGAACTGGGTTTGATTCCTCATTCCTCTGCTTCAAGCCAGCCGGGTGACCATGGGTCAGTCACAGCTCTTCCAGAGCTCTCTCAGCCCCATCTACCTCACAGGGTGATTGTTGTAGCGATAACATACTTTGCAAACCACTGAGTGGGTGTTAAGTTGTTCTGAAGGGCAGTATATAAATTGAATGTTATTATATATTATTACCTTATAATAGAAAATAGATTTCTTTAAAAACAAACTTTATCCTGCCTTTCTTCCAATGGAATTGTATGTCAGAATCTAGAATGGGGAGCCTTTCTCCAGCAGTCCAAGGTACTGCACTTAACAATACACTATAAAGAACAGCATCTAATCAACTTGCCAGCTAGTGTGACAAACACAATTGACAAACATTAACTCTCATGGACATTCAAAAACTCTTAGCACTGATTTACACAACAGAATGCCACATGTTCTCTGTATGGGCTTTTGGCTGATGTGATCTGGAGCTCCCAATTGGGAACTCTGTGCCCAGATTCACGTGGGCCTGAGTATGTAGCATGGAAACAAAAGGGGTTTCAACCTCTCTCTCCCTCTTGCCATTTTTTAAAATCTGAAATGGTTCCAGGGAGCCATTATTTTCTTTCTTGGAGAAACTTACATCACTGATAGCTACAGTGGAGTAAGTAACAGTTTAGTGTAGTGGTTAAGAGCGCAGAAGTCTAATCTGGAGAACTGGGTTTGATTCCCCACTCCTCCACTTGTAGCCAACTGGGTGATATTGGGTCAGTCACAGCTTCTAGGAGCTCTCTCAGCCCCACCCACCTCACAGGGTGATTATTGCTGTGGGGATAATGATAACATACTTGGTAAACTAAACTGAAGGACAGTATATAAATCATATATCATCATCATCATCATCATAACAGCTCCCCAGGGCAGTTTCAGACCAGGAAAACGATGTCTCCTTATGTGAGCAGGCCTACATGGATCTTCAGACCCATGTCTGTGTTGATATCTAAGTGTCAAAAGCCAGTGTGCAGAGGCTTTAGATCAGAACGATCAGTATGACAGGTAGACACATCAGGTGACATAGAGTCAGATGGTTAAGTTAAGAGTCAGGAGACCATGAAGTGAATGACTCAGCTAAACTCATGCATGTATCTGATTGGGTGTCTACATGTATATATAGCTACTATGTACAGTATGGTAGGGGCTTCTTGCAAGTCCAGGTGTAGGCGAAGCACTTTGTCTCTCTGGACTGTAACCTGTATATATTGCTCTTAATCCACCTATAAATAAATTGTATTATACACCTTTACTAAACAAACAAGGTGTGGACTCTTTGTGGATCCTCCTTAAGCTGGTGTAGTCACGCTGAATACACACTATTCAACAGGGCTATGGGCCCAGATAGACTGCGCCAAGCTGAGGAGGCTCTACTGAAGTAGAGACGCAGCAGAGTCGGTGGTGGATGTTGGCACCTGACGGCCGCGATCCCTCGGAGGAGGAATTATTGGCGGTGGAAAGTGTCAGTAACCAGGAGGAGGAGGAGGCAAACGAGCTCCCTCAGACCGGTGCAGAAGCAAGTATGGCACAGAGTACGGTCGTGTTGGTGGAGAAGCTGACCTCCGTGAACTACTCCATTTGGTCGTTGCGTATGGAGCATTTTCTAAAGAGAGAGGGGCTGTGGAAAAGTGTCAGCAACCCCCCAGCAGCCCCCAATGATGCGAAAAAGATTGCAGATGAGCGTGCTTTAGCTCATATCGTGCTGGCTGTGGGGGATGACCAATTGCTTCACATCAGGGACTCAGCTACCAGTTCAAAGGCCTGGGAAGATTTGAAGCTGATCCATGCCAGAACATCTGCAGGGTCATTAATTATGCTGACACGTCGCCTCTACAGACTTGCTCTCAAGCCGGGGGAGAGCATGCAGAAGCATATAAACAGTCTGACGGAATGTTTCCAGCAACTGGCTGCTCGTGGAAAGCCCACGGAAGACTCTGATAGGGCATACATTCTGTTATCAAGTGTGCCTAATGTATATTTTCCTCTTATTGCAAGCCTTGAGAGCCTGGAGCCAGATAAACTCACTTATTCCTATGTTACGTCTCGTCTTCTTGAGGAAGAGGCTCGTGTTTCAACATATGGAGGCTGGCATTCAAGGACGGAGCAACGAGCAGACGGAGGGGCCCATCGAGGGGTTTCAGCCACTGACGGCGGAGGAGTTGCTAGCAAGCAGCGGGAGGTCACCCAGCTGTCAGCAGCAGCCTTGAGAAGATGTTACAGTTGCGGCTCCACTTCTCACCTTCGTCGCTTTTGCCCGGACAGGAGAAGAAAACAACAGAAGCAGAAGCAAGGACGTGTACAGGAGCCTCGAATTCCGGATGAACATGCGAGGCTGGTCACCGCTTCGGCTGCAGACACACAGTCCAAATGGCTCCTTGACAGTGGCGCTACTGAGTCCTTCTCCCGATCGGGGGAGGTGCTGTATAATTTACAACAAAGCAACCTGCAGTCCGTGTTGTTGGCAGATGGGAGAGAGTCTTCAGTGAGTGCTATGGGAACTTTGCGGTTTACAGCTCTGGAGGAGGACTTTGCACCTGTGTATTGTGTTCCCTCTTTGGACCATAATCTATTATCAGTAAGTAGGTTGACCCAAAAGGGGTTTGAGGTCCGGTTTGTGGGGGACAAATGCCAAATAAGCAAAGCTGGCAAGGTTCTAGTGAATGGGGAGCTGAAAAACAATGTTTATATTGTAGAAAATAGGCAGGCAAAGGCTGACACGGTTACAAACAAGTGTAGCCATGACAATTGTGTGCATTTATTGCACAGGCGTTTAGGGCACGCTAGCTTTGGGGTTATAAACAAAACTCTAACACTCCTGAAGGGAGAAAAAGTGTCAAGCTGCTCAGAGTTCCTAGACTGCACTGTTTGCAAAGTAGTCAAAACAAAGGCATTCCCTGTAGCTAAGAAAAGTGGCCGGGTGTCTACAAAGCCACTTGAATTAATTCACATGGATCTGATTGGTCCATTCCCCAAAAGCCATTCTCAAAATTGTTATGCCCTGGTCCTAACGGATGATTTTAGCCGGTACTCATGGCTGTGTGTTATGAAACACAAGTCTCAAACTTTTGATTTGTTTAAGGTTTGGGCAAAAAGGGTACAAAAACAGTTGGGGCTGGACATAAAGGCCATCCAGTCTGACCAAGGGGGGGAATTCATGTCTGTAAAGTTCTCTCACTGGTGTGATAAATATGGTGTATTGCACAGGGTAGCAAATACAAGTGTGCCACAAGAAAATGGTCTGGCAGAAAGGCATGGTGCCATTATACAAGAAAAAATGGCTGCTATGTTAGCTGATGCTGGTTTGCCAAAAACTTACTGGGCTGAGGCAATTATTTGTGCCTGTTATGTGGTAAATCGTCTGTGGTCCCGTGCTGTGAATGAAATACCTTTTAGGTTACTTTTCAACAGGGACCCTAATCTAAAATTACTAAGGGTGTTTGGCATGACTTCTTGGGTGCATATCCCTTTAAAACAGCGGAGAAAAGGGGGCCCAAAAGCCTCTAAGATGATATTCATTGGATACCAGAGTGGCATGAAGGCCTACAGGTTTACCAATGAAAACAAAAAGGTATCTTACAGCCGCTCCGCCAGTGTATGTGAACATGGAAGTTGGAAAAGGCTTCACGGGTATGAGAGTGAAAGCCAGATTGCGTTGCCAGTTACCGATGAAATGCCTGAAACAAGTCCAGAAGGAGACGTGAGTGTGAAACAGGAGATTAGTTCTCCAGCCAGGCAGGTAACACAGGACACACAGAGGTCTAGTCCTCCTATACGTGTGTCCAGTCGTCCTAATAAAGGTGTCCCACCTCAAAGGTATGGTTTTGAAGCTGCAGCAAACTGTGTACTGGTAAAAGAGCCAGCTACTTATTCAGAGCTTCTCACTTATGAGGGGGAAGAGAAAAAGGCTTGGCTCGAGGCCATGAAGGCCGAATATCAGTCTCTAACTGACCATGAAGTGTTTACAGTTGTACCTAAGCCAAAAGACACAAATATCATTGGCTGTAGATGGCTGTATAAGGTGAAACGACTTCCCTCAGGCAATGTGCAGAGGAAAGCTCGCTTGGTAGCCCGTGGTTTCTCTCAGGTACAATTCCAAGACTATGACCAGGTATTTTCTCCTACTGTTAGGCCTGAAACAGTAAAGTTAGCCTTATGTAAGGCAGGGGCTCAACACAAAAACATAGATCATTTTGATGTCTGTACAGCCTACCTCCATGCTCCTATACAGGAATGTTTATACATGGAGCAGATACCAGGGTATGAGGTGTCAAATAAACATATGGTGCTCAAACTAAACCGAGCTTTGTATGGGTTACGTCAATCAGCACGAGCTTGGTTTCAATACCTGTCACAATCACTAAAAGCAGCAGGCTTTGAGCAGGGCAAAGGTGATGCCTGTATTTTTACAAAAATAGTAGGAGGTTCAGAAGTCCAACTCCTTATTTTTGTAGATGATATATTGTGTATATATGAAACAAAAGAACAATTATGTTGGTTTAAACAAATAGCTAAAGATATTTGCAAAGTGAAACATTTGGGTCCTATCTCCAACTATTTGGGAGTGCAAGTGTCAAAAACCCAGGACGGTTTTTTCCAACTGAATCAGAGAGACAAAATTACAAAGTTGCTCTCAGAGTATGGATTAACTGAAGCACATGGTGTGTCCACTCCTATGACTACAGGGTATATCAGGGAGCCAGATGATTTTCCCTGGGAAGATGTACAGAGATATCAGTCATTGGTGGGCAGTCTTTTGTATCTCTCATGTTGGGGCCGTCCAGATATAACACAAGCAGTAAACATGCTATGCCAAAGGTGTGCTAAGCCTTTCCATAGGGATTGGATAGCAGCAAAATGCGTCTTAAAATATCTAAAGGCTACTCTCAACTTCTCTTTGGTTCTAAAAGCCACTGAACCTATGCAGATCACTATGTTTTGTGATGCTAGTTGGGCAGATCGCCCTGACGGTAAATCCA
Source organism: Eublepharis macularius (assembly GCF_028583425.1). Classification (NCBI taxonomy): domain Eukaryota; kingdom Metazoa; phylum Chordata; class Lepidosauria; order Squamata; family Eublepharidae; genus Eublepharis; species Eublepharis macularius. The sequence continues at coordinate 123,018,845 of NC_072793.1, forward strand.
CTACAGGACTAGCCATATTTGTAGGAGGTGCTCTCATTGCACATAAGACATTAAAACAGTCTTTGTTGGCACATTCATCTTGTGAAGCAGAGTTCGCTGCCATGAGCCAAGGTATATTAGAGCTGGAAGTGATACAACAGCTTATGTCTGACATGAAAATGCATTGTGCAGTACCTATTGCTGTTTATGGGGACAATACAGCAGCACAACAGTTAGCCCAAGATGGTGGAATCAAAACACGCAGTAAACACATCTTAATCAGGTATTTGAACGTAAGATGTGCTGTAGAGCAAGGATTCATAAGATTGTTTAGATGTATGCTAAAAGTATGCTAAAAGTCTGTATGCTGTACCATTTGAACGATTACGTGATGCCTTAAACTGCTCTCATACTGGCTTGGAGGAGTGTTGATATCTAAGTGTCAAAAGCCAGTGTGCAGAGGCTTTAGATCAGAACGATCAGTATGACAGGTAGACACATCAGGTGACATAGAGTCAGATGGTTAAGTTAAGAGTCAGGAGACCATGAAGTGAATGACTCAGCTAAACTCATGCATGTATCTGATTGGGTGTCTACATGTATATATAGCTACTATGTACAGTATGGTAGGGGCTTCTTGCAAGCCCAGGTGTAGGCGAAGCACTTTGTCTCTCTGGACTGTAACCTGTATATATTGCTCTTAATCCACCTATAAATAAATTGTATTATACACCTTTACTAAACAAACAAGGTGTGGACTCTTTGTGGATCCTCCTTAAGCTGGTGCAGTCACGCTGAATACACACTATTCAACAGTCTGATCCAAAATCTTTGTGGTGCGTTCATTGTCCTAATCATCACAGCAACCAAACAAAGTCATTTACATTATTTTTTAAAACTATAAATAGAATTATAATTTTTTGTTTGCGTTTTAAAACTGTAGTAATAAGACTTGCTCCAACAACACTATTACAGTTCTTATGTCCTTAAAACTTACTGTAAATGATAACTATAATAAGAGAATTTCTGTAAACATATAAATGTCGTTCTTGGGAAAAGTGAGCTTTTTGTTTCTCTCAAGGTGGGACCCTGGTTCTTTAACAGAGTGGTTGGAGGGTTGCAAGATACAAAAGGTTGAGAACTACTGCATGGATGTAGAGGAAAGAGGTGGAGGAGAACCTTAACCATTTCCATTATGGAGTGGTTGCACCTTCATTTCTCTTCTCTGCATTACTCGGGTTCCCAGGCTGTGGTTGTTTATGACACCAAGTTGCACTAGGATTTGGTAGCCTCCTTCTGCCTTTGGCTAGTCACCATCCCAGGCTGATGTGCATAGAAGTTGCTGTTTCCTAACCAGCACTGGAGAGCTCTTACTGAGAGCTACACTTCAATGTGATTATTTTTGCTGTTCTGCCATAATCATATTTGATGGTTGGCTTGACATTTCCCAAACCCTGCATTTGCAGTGGATTTTAGTTCTCTTCTGGAATGTGACATTCCTTCTTAAAGATAGAGGGTGGTGCACTGAAGCCACTGCTACTTCTTGCCTGACCAGTAATTAATTAAGAAGGGATCAAGACTGATAATGCCCTGTAATCCCTTCTTTCAGATCATTTTGCTTGGTAATCCCTTTAATGCTAGCGACTCTGAAGGGTGACAGAAAGGAGGAGGAAAGAAGTCATGATGAACCTTTCTTTCATAGAACTATGGCTGCTGTCTTGGGCTGGCTGTCTCCAAAAATTGGAGGCTTCAGCCTGATGGAAGTGCGAGGAATGAACAGAAGGAAGGCATGGAGCAGAGAGAAAAGGGACAGACTTAAGTATGATATAAACACACTTCCAATGAAAATTGTATATATACACACACTTTCAACTAAGGTTGCATTTCTAAGCATAGTGGGAACTAATTCCCACTGAAATTAATTAGATTTATTTCAGCGTAAATAGGTAGAAGAAGTTTGTGCTGCAAGCATTCTAGCCTGCAACATGTCATACATATGCCCTATTATTCCTCATTTCCTAAATCTGTAGCTGCAATAAGCCCCCAAAGTACACCTGGTGATTGGGTCTTGCTGCATTCTGCTCTGCTTCATACTCTGAGTGTCGGCTCCCTTGCTGCAATCAGTTCTGTGCGGAAAGGACTGTAAAGCCTCATTCAGGGATAGGCAATATAAGCTTCTGCTTTTCCTGATCTTCTGCCCCTCCCCCCCGCCTTTACCATTGCATGTCGAACGTGTGGGCATTATCTTGCGTTTATTGTGGGCATTCTATTTTTTGGGTGATGTATTCAAGCTTGTTATCACTCTGTGTAAGTATATTTTGAAATTCCTCTCTTAAGCTATTTCTGTTTTCTAACATGTTCAGATCCCTAAAATAGTATGTGGTGGTGGTTTCAGTCCAGATATGGTCATGTTTCTCTCTATCCGGATAATAAAACTTGTCAACAGCTGCTGTTAGAAGAGAAGTGAAGAACAGCAGTGGAGAGGTTTCTTTCCTAAGCATGTCTATTTGTGTGTGTCCAGTTTTGGAAAGAAGTCACAGATGGTTAACACTGCACATTTCTATGAATTTTGCTTAAAAACTCAGATTGTAGTGTATTTCAGGGGTCCCCAACATGGTGTCCATGGCTGCCATGGCTCCCATTGACACATTTCCTGGTGCTTGCCAAGTGTTTTAAGAAAGTGGGTAGGGCCAGTTGGGGGTTTTGCCCAGCAAGGCTTCTGATTGGCTGTACAAATTTTTAAAAATATTGCTTTGGCAGCTGTGGCCACCACAGTACAAGGATCTTCACTAGCTGAGGCAGCCATTTTGTGGCTGTGCCCACCACATAGTGCCAGAATTACAAAAGTGTCCTCAGGCTCAAAAATGTTGGACACCCCTGTGTATTTCACAGTAGCAACCATCACTCCATGACAAAGAAGCCAAGCTACACATGCAAATACATGGCGACATGTGGCGGTTTCCATTGGCATCATTTAAAAAATGGTGTTAATTTTGAATAAGAGGGTTGCTAACAGTCCTGGAGGAAAATGTCAAGTTCCTTTAATAAAATCGTAATGTATGGAAATGGGCAGCTGAAGCTTTTCATGGCATGGTAGTAAATAACATACCATGAAGCCTCTATTAAACATTTCTCTCCAGGCCTGTTGAGAACCCTAGAGAATAAATAGTTAATTAAGCTGGCCATTGTCTTGCTTTAACTGTTGTTCAGATTCAGTACCACTGGCCCAAGGCCGGTGCACCCATCAAGGCAGGTCTGGCCCCTGCCTTGAGCACGGAGGCGCCGGAGGGGGCGCCGGGGGTGGGGGCGTGCGCTGTGGAGCTGGCGGCGGCAGTGCTGGTGGCTGAGTGGGAGGGATGGGAAGCCACTTGTGCACCGCCCCGGCTGCCTGCCATTCCTGGCCTGCAGCTGCAGCAGCCTGCCAGTCCTCCCGCCCTGCACTGCCATCGCCACCAACACATGCCCCCTGCTGGGCACAGCAGCCATGGGCCAGGCACGGTAGGCAGCCTGGCTGGCATGCAGAACAACAGAGCAGGAGGGGTGGGAGGACCAATGTGCACCTCCCCAGCCACCCGCCATGCCCGACTGGGACCACGGGCAGCCTCTGTGCACCGTCCCAGCTGCCCGCTGGCCAATGGGCCCGGCTTGCTGTGTGATGATGTCACATGCAGTGACATCACTCTTTCTGGGGTGTGCTCACGTGCGCTCTGTGTGCACACGTAGGGGCAGCCTCAGGCGCCAGAAACCCTGGCACTGCCCCTGCACTGGCCATATCAGAAGCAACAGCATAGTCGAAATTAGATGGCTTTTGAAGAGAAAAAAGTGGCTAGGGATGGGAATACTCTCAAGCAGCAAAATGGAGTCATGGAACACGTGAGTATTTAGCAGAGTTTCAAATACACATACAGTTTCCACAGAAGTAAAGGATGAACTGAACAGACTAAGCCAGTTGCTTCTTTGAAATGTAAATGATATAATGTTAACACCAATTCTTTAAAATTCCAGGTCTCCCTCTCTTCCTTAGGCTTTATTTTCAATGGATACATATTTTTTTTCCTGCTATGGAAGTGGCACCTTTGTCTTCAAGTTAAGTGGGAGGAAAGGTTGCCATTATAAAATGGTCATTTTGTGCTTAGTCCATAAAAATTAGGACTGGGGACATGGAAGGCTAGAGATGGACACTTCTTGAGTCTGTTAACAGCCGCTTCACATGGAAGAGCTATTCCACTTTCCCTCAGGCAGATTCCCTCATCCATCCATATTGTTATTTCTCTGACAGCCAATCGGAAAGATGCAGTTCTAGAGATTACGGCAACTAAGTGGCTATGAAAGGCCTTTTGTGTGATCAGAGATGTAATTATTAACCCTGACAGCCACAGACAAAGTCTCCAGTGTAGGTTTTACTGATTTTAGGCATTTTTGATGCAAACATCTCTTCATCTCTCTTAAACAACAGATAAATTCTGTTCAGTCAGCTGAGGAGAAGCTAAAGAATTCATTCCTAGGGATCTGAATGTCCATGTGGCTCGAGCCTCAGTAGAGAGGATGTTGCCAAAGGCAAGGTGGTATGGCATCCTCTCTCCAGAGGCTAGACTAAGAGCTACTTCATGTCGGTGAGATGGACCAAGGACTGAGATTGATAAGCAGCCTTTCCCCCTCCTGACAGAAGCTGAGTCTGTGTGCTGATTGATATACTGATCCAGAGACCATTTGCAATGGAAATCCCCAAATCCCCCATCATTGTGTATTTAATAACACAGATGTCTGTAAAGTAAATGCCAGCTGATTATCGGAAAACATATTTACTGAGCACGAAAGAGGTTTGTAATCATCAAACACTGCAGATAAGCATTCCTGACATAGTTCTTTAGCCTCAGAGGCAGGCTTTGCAAGCCCCAGCTAAAGTGAAGTTCAATCCGTCCAGCTCTAGGCAGTCTGTTCTAATCTATGCTTGGTGACTAGTAGCTAATACTAGTAGCTAATACACATGGTTGGCCTAGAGAAATGCAGGTTCCTGATTTTTCATTTCTATCCTTGACATCTCCTGTACTAATATCACACTTTGTAATCCGCTTTGAATCTCAGTTTGAAAGGCAGACTATAAATGACATAAATATAATAAAAATAAATAAATAAACTTCTAGAACTTGTTTTAATAGTTGTGTCACTGTTAGACATGGGTATGAACAGAAAAAAAACCCGAACATGGTGTTCGTTGTTCGTTGTTATCCACGAACAATGAACAACAAACATTGACGAACACGACCTGTTCACGAACATGTTAGTTGTTCATGGGGGCCAGCAGGCCCTCCTCTAGCCATCAAGATTCCTACCACACCACTCCCAGAAACCCTACCTGAGCAGGCAGCAGGAAATGTACCAATAATAGCTTGGCCCCAGAGCCTGGCAGCAGCCTTGGAACCTGAAGGGGTAGATCCCTACTGCACCACTCCCAGAAACCTTACCTGAGCAGGCAGCAGGAAAGGTACCAGGAATAAATAATAGTTTGGCCCAGAGCCTGGCAGCAGCCCTGGAACTTGACGAGGTAGATCCCTATCCAACCACACACACACAAATTCAAGCTCCAATGCACTCTCCCTGTCTCTCTCTCAAAATGCCAACATCAACTGTCTCTCCCTCACTGTTTACAAAACCAGAGCTGGGAGCCCCCCTCCCCCCTGCTGTTTGCTCCCTTGTAACAAATTTGGAGCTCCACACTTGAAAGGAAGACCTGCCTATCAAGCTAAATTGGGCTTAGATTGGGGTTTCCAGGGCAACAGCAGGAGTTCAGACAGAGTTCAGATAATCCCTGCCTAAGTTGCCAAGGGAATTGATTGCAGGTGCCAGATTGTCTGGCTTAACAAACAACGAACGAGGCTTGCAATGACCACCTGTTCATTTAGCATGGGGCCTCACGAACAGCTTGTTCGCGAACAGCTGATTGGGCTGTTCGTGGCTTTTTTTTAGTTTGTATTGCTGTTCGTGCCCATCTCTAGTCATGGTCTAGCCTCAGCAGCTGTGCATATTAGGAAGATGAACTCAGGGATCAGTGGAGGCCTTGTCCAATGGTGTCCCCCCGGGGTAATGCACTCTACAGGGTGCTGCCAGTTATCATTCATAATAGAAGGCCTGTGCCTGCCTCCCAAATATTCATCTAGCTGCCCATTTGTTCTTCCTGGAAGAAAAATATTTAAATCTGTGGGGAGCTTCTATCTTGATGTAAAGGGACAGATGTTGAGGTGTTGGGTGAAGACAATGCAAGCAGGTCTTCCTTGAGTGTGTTGTTTCAAAATCAATAACATAAGCGACATAGTTGCTTCCAGAAGTCCGCCTTTGATTTCTTTGGTTTTTAAAATATTGATTGATCTATCGATCTATCTATATACTGATATCTATCTATCTATTGCTGTTTCCCCACATCTTAAAAATAGTGCCCCACTCACGGAATGCTGGCAGCTTCTTTGCACAATATCTGATGTCACCCAGATGCAGGCAGTGATGATTCTGTTTTCATGGCACCACCTTTCTCCTCTCCTCTGTTGTAGCCTCATAACAACCTTGAGAGGAAGGTTCGTCTCAAGGTCACCCAGCAAGCTTTTATGGCAGATTGGGAATTCAAACCTGGGTCTCCCAGATCCTAATCCAACACTCTAACCACTACACCACACTGGCTGTCCCACCATTCCTTCCAAAATGAGGCTTGAGGTCAGATAGTATTGGCTTAAAGATCATAATGGAAGAAAGCTGATTTTAAAAATCAAATTACCAGAAGGACAGTGAGAATGTAACAAATTTATCCTGCCGTTGATGTTAGTTTTGCCCTTGTTGCATATTCATTTGGATTATTCTTCCATTCCTTCAATTATGGACATTTCACTACCTGCCATTTAGTATTTGCTGAGATCTTTGTCAGAGCTGGTATAGCATGGCAGGTAAGAGAATGAGCTGCATAATCCAGCGTGTCTTTGGTTCAAATCTTTCCTCTGCCATGGCCTTGAGCCACAGGTAAGTGCTTCAATAAAAATTGAATAAAGTGATGGCTTTAGGTAATCTGCTCACTCATGTGGTGGCCTTAGGTAATCCACTTTCTCTTTCACCCCCTCAAATCTGCCAACAATCAACCTCAGGCAATTAGAATCAGACTTTTAAAAGTATGTTTTCTGATTGCACTATGATGATATTCTTGTTTTCTTGGTTCTGTGTTTTGGTGCTTTGTGTGTTTTTAATGTTTTTTTCTTGCAGTTGGACTTTTTAGTTTTAAAGAGGACTGTTTGTAGAATGTTTTGTGTGTTGCACTTTCAGTTGTTTTATTGTGGGACTTGTATTGGTATTTGTTTTGTCATGGACTCAGTATAAGGATTAGGAGGACCAGGGAGACCCATGTTGAAATCCCCACTCTGCCCTGGAAGCTTGCTCGGTGACTTTGGGTCAGTCACTCTCTCTCAGCCTAACCTACTTCACAAGGTTATTGTGATGATAAAAGAGGTGAGGCTATGTATGCTACACTGAACTCCACAGTGGAAGGGTGGGAATAAAAATGAGAGTGAGGCTTTAGATTTGTTGTAATTCCTTTTGAACAAAGAACAACGTAAAAAGAAATACTCAAATGGTGCTGTTGTAAGTGTGAGAAGTCCTTTGAATTGATTGAAAGTGCTATAAAATTCTAAGGGTAGTTATAGGTCGGTGATCTATCCACTGAATTTTGTGTTGTGATTTATCCAGTTAGCAAGTTTGCCTTACGAGCTAGTTTGGTGAAACTAGGTAAATCTCAAACCAGTTAATTAGAAAAAAAGTTATGATGGACTAAGATGCTATCATCCTTATGGATGAATGTTTCTCCCAGTGCTTTTGGATTAAGATATCTCAGTCTTTATCTAATGAGTTCATACAAGAATTAAAACTAATAACTCTGCTGGAATCTGAAAGAAGAGCTTTAACAGTGATGCTCTCTATAGCGTAATGGTTAGGATAACAAGAATCCAGTTGCTCTGTTTGAGTATCCTGTTCTCTGATTTCTTTACAGTCCACCTCCTTCCCATGCACTTGTTAACTTAGGTAAGTAGGAATGCTGGTGATTTGCTACATCTTCAGGTTCTTGGACTGAATTCAGCCCAGCGCTGGATCTATCTACAAGTATTTTCAAGTATCTTCACTTGAAGTGCTGTGTAGGAAGTTGTAATCCTAATCACATAGATGTTTCAATTAGAAGTACCATTCAAGTGAATTTCAATTGGAGTCCAGCTTTCAGCTTTAACCCTCCCCTCTTCTTTTTTTCTCAGGGGACTTCACCAGTCAAGATTTGTGTGCACATACACGACTGCATTTCCTGATCTCTTTAAAACAGCACCAGAACCCCCTTTTGAACTGGAGTGAGTTTTTTAAACCCTCTCCCACTGCTGTTGTCCAAATTTCAAATGGCTTACCACAGATGCTATTTAATCCATTAGGGAAAACATATAGGCAAAATAATGGTAACCCAGTGGGGGAAATAGCAGCTCCAGGGATACAGGTTTTATTGTATGTGCATCACAGTTTCATACTTCACAAAATGAACATTTGTTTTCACTATCTCTACCAGCCATTGCATTAAAACACCTACATGTCTAAAAAAAAGCTGTAGAAGTGAACATTTAAGATGAGCATGTAAAATCCTCTTCCTCACTTTTGAAAGCGAATCCCTTAAATGTGTTTTATGATACAGGTCACTGAAAGTAGGGCACATACTTATATATTTCATTTTATATCACTTAAAAAAAATCAATCTGTCTAGTAGGTTTTTTGGAGGAAAAAGAGACACCTCCCTCCCCAGGCCATCAGCTATTAAACTATTTAAGAAAGGAACTGAGCACAGAATAAAATGTTCTGCCTTGACTTGAATCTTCTAGCAGGGTCAAGTTTCCCCATTGCCATAATGAGATCTTGTTAGAAAATCCAGAGCTGTGAGTGATGCTCTTTTTCCTTGGATCTTGGCATTTCAAGTAACGGGTGGTTGAGGGGAGCTGTGAAGTGGGGTGGAAAAAGGAAAATCTTGAAGGGTTAGGTATCTTCCACCTAAGGCTTCAGTGCTCAGCAAAACAAAAAAGGGTAATGTTGCATAAAGTGAGTGGGGGTGGGGGAGACAGCAAAGTAAGGAACTTTTACTAACTTCTGTTTTACTCCTTTGTTACACATTCACTCAAGGTTCAGAACGCATGAAGCATGGGGTCTGAAGTGTAGTGAGAAAAGTATGCTACTTCAGTTATACCAGTAATAAATAGATGTTTAGTGGCATTTAAATTAAAGAAATAAGGATCAGCTGCATGCTCTTTGCCTTTTGAGAGGAATAAGGTTCCCCATTGTTAAAGCTGAAGCAAGAACAGGCAGCCTGCCAGGGAGCTGTTTGAGAGGCAGGTGAGACTTTTCTGAAATCCGAAATATCCATTCTACTTTAAATTGAAGTGAGTTAAATGAGGATTTTGTAGAGCTAATAAGGCAGAGACTGTACTGCATAACAGTCGCTGAAGCAAAAGGCTTGCAGTTTTGTCCCTTGCTTCAGAGTCACATTCAGGTGCGGCTGCAGGCCTCTGTGACTTAGAAAGGACCAAGGAGAAAAAAGAAGACTCTAGTCAGGGGCTGTCCTTTTTCTTGTGAATGTGCCTCATTAAAACTCCTGCAGAGTTTGCCCAGATAGTCAGGCTTCAGCTGAGAAAAAGGGAGCGAGAGAGAGTGAGGCCTCAGTTGCAAAAAGAAGGCAAGCCAGTCCCATGGTTACTTACTATGTGACTTCTAGTCTGTCTTGGCAGAAAGGCGGCCAAGGCTTTTAAATCTTTGTATAGTTGTGTAGAAGAGATTATTTTGCATAGGCAAGAAAAGCTGCACCTGCTGAAAATCCCACTTCCTTACTCTCCTGTTAAAAATGAAGGAACTCTGTTCTCCTTTGTAACTGCACACCAGGGGACTTTTCAATTTGTTTGTGTTCATGCTAGATGCCTTCTTTGCCATCCATCTACAAGTCTGGTCACTATGTTCTATCTGGGACAAGATTTAAGTCCAATATTTGATGAATAGGAGCCCCGTGGTGCAGAGTGGTAAGCTGCAGTACTGCAGCCCAAGCTCTGCTCACGACCTGAGTTTGATCCTGGCAGAAGCCAGATTCAAGTAACCGGCTCAAGGTTGACTCAGCTTACCATCCTTCTGAGGTCGGTAAAATAAGTACTCAGTTTCCTGGAGGTAAAGTGTAGATGACTGGGGAAGGCAATGGCAAACCACCCCATAACAAAAGTCTGCCAAGAAAACGTTGTGATGTGACATCCCCCCATGGGTCAGTAATGACTCAGTGCTTGCAAAGGGGACTTTACCTTTACCTTTTATCTGACGAATGGAGCTTTGAGTCTGAAAGTTCATATCCTGGAAATTTAGTTGGGCTCTAAGGTGCCTAGGCTTCCCAGGTGCCCACTGGTGGCAGGCAAACCCCTGGGGATTTGCCCCCTCATCCACCGATTGCCCAGAGATGGACGGGAGGGGACATGCTCCTGGATGTTGCCTGCCACTGGCAGGCACCTCAGGAGCACGTGCAACGTGCACGCTCCCAACTGGCGCGGCAACGTCACTTCTGGAAGTGACATTGTTACACCGCCCGTGGGAGAGTTTCTGCGCTTTGTTTGGGGGCGATTTGGGCCCCAGACAGGCCTAATTGGCCCCATGCAAAGCACGGGAGCACTTGTGTGGCCAGCATGGTGACGTCACTTCCAGAAGTGATGTCATCACGCTAGCTCCGGGGTGCATGTGAAGGAACACCTCATGCTCCACACAAGGTAAGTGCCTGGTACTCCACCCTCTCGACGGGATGTAAGGGGTACCTGGCAACCCTACTGGACTCAAATCACGATCTGCTGTAGACCAACATGGGTACCCACCTGAAACCGTCTTTTAACCAGAATGTTTTAATCCTATTCTTCCTACTGTGAATTCAGAGCAATGTATGTAGCTTTCACCTACATATTTTATCTCCACAACAATCCTGGGAGGTTGGTTAGGCTAGAGTCTTCTAAGCAAGCTGAGGGCATGATGGTGATTTGAACCTGTGTCTTCTCCTCCAACTGCTACATGCTTTCTCTTCATCTATTTTTTTCATCCCCCCCAAAAAGCTGGAAGAATAAAACAGGAGACGGCTTAGGTTCTTGTCGAATTTTGGAGTATATGAAAATGAGGAAGTGAAGAAAAAGAAAATAACTCTAAATAAAACAGGAAATATTTCCCGCTAGGACTAGATCATTTATAGTTGTTAGATACAGTAATAAGGTTTGCAGCACTAAGGATATTTATTGTAGCACTGCTAAGGGAATCATAAAGGGGAAGGACTTTTCACTACCACCCGCAGCTAGTGCTAAGACAGGGAGAATCCAGACTATGTGCTTATAAAGTACTTCTGTGGAGGCAGGAGGACAGCCCTTCACAACTTCTTATTGATGAAGCAAACTCAACTATGTATTCTGGCCTACCCTTATGGGGTTTCCTATCTGACCAATGGTGCTATGATTAGCTTCAGGCTCTGCATTTGTAAGGTTGCCAGTCTCCAGATGGTGGCTGCAGATCTCCAGGAATTACAAGTGATCTCCAGGTGACAGAGATCAGTTGCCCTGGAGGAAATGGCTGCCTTGAAAGACCGGACTCTGTGGCATTATACTCAGCTGAAGTCCCTCCTCTACCCAAACCCCACCCTCTGCCCTCAAAATTTCCAGGAATTTCTCAACCCAGAGTTGGCAACTCTAGCAACTGTGGCACAAAAAAGTGCCACTCTGCTTGAGAGACATTGCATTTATTCCTGCCCAAAATAATACCTATTTCTAATCATTAATCCACCTTTAACTTTGTTAGTCTCTCTTTGAATTCTTTCTCTCACTTATGTTTTAATTCACAGTTACCTCCTATGCTGCTGGCAGTTCACCAAAATTAAGGGAAAAAACCAGAAAGCACAAATTAACACATAAATGCAGAAAAGTGTCACACAGGGACAGCTACTGCATGTTAATTAAATACCATGAGATTCACACCAAGATATTCATTAGAGTATTTAAATTAACCAATAACCAATTGCTGTTTTGTTTAATACACAGTAATTACTGCAGCTGGACATATTTTGACTGAGATGTAATATGGTTTTATTCATTTCCCCATTTTGAAGACCCCACTGATTATTAGAACCTCTCTGACATGATAATAGCTGTGCAGTCATGTACAGGCAGTGCCAGCCTAAGGCATCTTGCTAACACAGGAAAGCATTAACAAGGCGTAGATTCATTACACTGGATTTTGTGCCCTGATTTGGTATCTGTCCCTTTTTTCAATCAATACCAGCTATTGATATTGTTGTCCTATCTATCTATCTATCTATCTATCTATCTATCTATCTATCTATCTATCTATCTATCTATCTATCTATCTATCTATCTGTCTGTCTGTCTGTCTGTCTGTCTGTCTGTCTGTCTGTCTGTCTGTCTGTCTGTCTGTCTGTCTGTCTGTCTGTCTGTCTGTCTGTCTGTCTGTCTGTCTGTCTGTCTGTCTGTCTATCTATCTATCTATCATGTGTACCAAGGTACTACTGGAAATGTAAAGCCCCCTCTGCAATGGCAAGAGCTATACCTTATAAAAACATTCGCTTTGGTAAGCAATTATTTTTAGCAGTGACCCACCAAGTGTGTATACATGGGGAAGGGGCTAAAGTCCTTCACTAGTTTGCTGCAAGCCAACTTCATCTTTCCTCATTTTCATGCTATGTGAGATGGGAGGGCTGGAGCAGTGAGCAATAGACCAGTCTGTAACAGCAAGAGAAAAAATACTAGCTTATCTTAGCCTTGATTTCCCTTTCATGACAGCTTTCCCAGAAGCAGTGGAAGGGAAAGGGTAGATTAAAGAAGGGAGTTCTCTCTGTGATGCACCTGGGTCTGAGTCGCCCCCGCCCCCTGCCCTATTCAGGATGGGAAGGAGGAAGAACTGTCGTCTACCTAAAGTACCTGATGTTGGATTTCCTTGTAAAGTGGACCTGAAAGGAGAGACTGAAGCATGGCTGTCAGATAGGGATGCCAGCTCCAGCTTGGGAAATTCCTGGAGATTTGAGGGCAGTGCCAGGGTTGTGGTTATGGAGTTTTGGTAGCGAAGGGAGCTCAGAGGTAACGTGATGCCATACAGTCTGCCCGGCAAAACTGCTATTTCCTTCATGAGAACTGATCTCTGCTGTCTGGAGATCAGTTATAATTCTAGGAGAGCTCCAGGCCTCCACTTGAAGTTAGTAACCTTACATAGACCCCCCCCCCAATTACAACATGCTAAACTGAGATACACTGAAAAGACCTTGGTATAAGAAGGCTTGTACTGCAACTTCCTTGAGTCTTGCAATGGATTGTTATTTCCCGCATCCACCAATGATGCCGTACCATTTTGTTCATTTTCATTTTCTCTCAGTGCTCTCTACCACCACTTTCACAAATGCATAAAGCTTTAGACATACTCTGGATTATAACCAGTTTTGTTCGATGTGCCTCTTCTCTCTCTCCACTGCCTTCCCTACACACAGGATCTTTAAACTGCGTAATCTAAGCAGCCCAGCATTTCTGAAGCCCAATTTAATGCTAAGCTATAAACTGAAGAATCAAAATTGCCTAGGATGATGAAACCCTGGTCATGGATTAGGGAGTTCGGACCAAACAGACCTAGAAATGGAACTCAGCAACTGGACTAAATCAATTTGATTCACCTAAAGGGCAAAACTACCATTCAAATGCATACAGCAGAGAAGGGCAGGAGCTCCCATTACCATGCACCTAAATGGTGGATGAGACATTCAAAAGTGCAGGCTGACCTTTTCTCGCTGAAAGGTCCCAAGTTCTCACTTGACTCCCTGTCTGCCTCTTTTATTGCCTTTTCTCTTCAGCCCTCCCCTCACTCCATCAATGTTTTTAGGCTCTGGAGTTAATGATGCTACCGAAGAAGCAATCCCTTTTAATATAAAAACCTTAGACAGAGGAGAGCAGATCCTATGCATAATTAGCCACCCCAGTGTGAGATCAAGAAGAGTTTTTGAAAAGCTCACTGGGGAAGGAAGAGGCATTGCATTAGTGCGCTCTGGGGTTACTTTCAAGCATGTGTAGAACAGGGGACAGAGTAGACTGTGCCAAGCTGGCATTTTCAAAATTCATTTGAACCAAACAAAAGTGGACATTCTTAACAGAGTGAATACCACACGGTGGCTGAGATTCTATGTTACATGCGGGGTTGCGCCTTATGAAATTCTGTGAATATAAAGACACAGGTATTGCATGCATCCAGCATTGTTTTGGCCACAAGCCAGTGGGATATTTCCCCTTGCAAACGCCACTGAAGTGAATGAGAACTGTGCGTCTCTCCTTCCTTTTAACTGCTGTTTGCGGCTTACTAAAATGTAGTTTCTTTGTGTTGGAAGCATACTCTGTGGTGTAGTGGGGCAATCTACATTCAATATTTTGTAAAGTACATCACTAATTTATGGAAGCTTCTGTTTTAGAAACATCCCAGGCCCACACAACTTTGTAAAAATAAGCACCATAACTCCAGACTCTGCCTCATTTTTTATTGATTGATTTGGCCTCCCTCACCCCGTTTGCAAAATCTATAAACTTTCCCAGAAACGCAAGAGACATTTCCATTCTTATTAATGAAACTTAGTACGAATAGGAAAAGTGTGGATGGGTTAACTTATGAAGCACAATATTTTGTGGGGGGAAATGCAGAGTTTTTACACGTTCAGATGCACTTACATGGCTTGATTAATAATTTATAATATTTCAGAACATCATTAATTTTCTAGTTCTGATTAGTTATAATAATGATATTAAACCGCAGGATGTATTTGCCTCCGGTTTTGATGAGTTTCCATCTGACCACACATCCCTAGTTGCTGCTAGGAAACTGATTGGTGGAATGGACTGGATCCAAGCAGCTTTTACATGAGTGAAAAGGGGAGGGGAGGGGAGGGGAGGGTTCTCTTCGACCACCAAAATGGCTATGCTGAGGACATGTACGGACACAAGGTAGGGGCTGTAGTAAAGAGGGGGATTTGCTGAAATTGAATGGGAAGGCTCGCTGGATCAAGTCCTTTGCAGGTAGCTACTTAGGTATTTCCTGCAGTAAGGCAGAATTAAAGGAGTCTAACACTGCGGTCCTAAATTCCACCTTTCTTGTCTTGCTTAGAAGGGTGTAACTCTGCATAGGATTGTACTGTTAGAAAGCACAGTCTCAGTCGGACAATCAGAGGACCAGCTCAAGTGTGGACTTACATATAATAAGCCAGGGAAGGACTTGCTTCCTTCCCCTCCCCATTGCTACATTGCCATACAAGGAAATTTTACATCTGTAATGTCCCCCTTTTGCTGTGGGTTCCCACGTTAGAGTACTTATTCAGGCACTTGTCCTCAGGTCCATTCAGCAGAGGCCAGCTGGCTCAAAACATCAGCCATTTATTTGAAAGAAGAAAACTCCAACAATCTACTGCTTCAGCTATCATACAAAACTGAAATAAGAGCTCCACCCGATAAGACCAAACTAAATCACACAGATATTAAGGGAGGAGCAGACTGTTCCAATACATACATACATACATACATACAACATCTACCAAATTTCTTCTTGTCACGTTGGTTCAGGAACTCTGTCTCGAATAAAGACAGCAGCTCTCCTGGTTGCCCTGAAATAGAATGCTCAATTCACTGATTTTTTGTTTCTTCAAATTATGTTGATTACATGTCTTCTTGGAAAACAAAGATGGTTTGCAAACAGTCTTATAGGATACAAGAACAGCATGCAGACAGGTCCTGCCCACAGACCTCCATTCTAGATTGTCTCATGTCTTTTATCACCCTTTATCTCTCTTCTTGCTCCTTCTTCTCTTCAGACTGGAAGGTGGATTACATTCAAATTTAATAATCATTGATACACTTTCTTTATTCTCCTGAGAATGTCAACAGCCTTGAAGAGATGCAATAGCACCATTACCCAAAAAAAAAAGAGTCCCTGGATGATGACCTGTTGTGAGTTAAAAGATGGCACTGGTGGGAACCTAGAAGTAGGACAATGCTATAGTGTGAATGCTTGTTTGGTGGGTGTTTATTATGACATCAGAGAGATATTTGAGAGTCATATTTCTGTGTTATCTTTATGTTATATGCTTGAGGTTGCACTTACATGCACGTCTGCAGAGTAAGTTCCACTGAATTCAGTGGAATTTACTCCTGAATAAACATGTATACGACCCGCCCAGGCTTGCAGTCAGATCCTCCTGTCTTGCTTTTTGCTCTGCACAGGGATTATCATCTGGTTGGTACTGAATAAATGTAGTAGTAGCGTAGTGCCATGAAAGGAAGGGGAGAAATGGTTTCGTCAGGCAATCCTAAACCTCATTCTCTGTCTGTTGGGAGTTGAAGAGGCCCTGGCACCTCCCCCACCCCAACACAAAAAAAGTGCAAACATTTATAAAATTAGAAAAACTGAAAGGCTGGAGCTGCTAGGCAAGAAGATGGAGTAGATTTACCAACATTACCAATGTTAACATGCAACACCTGTGTGGCGCATCATAATGCTAGAGTTATATTCATGTGTGTTCTGCAGTTGGGAGGCCAGCCAGGCCACATCACAGGATGACAAATACGTTCTGATCAACATCAGTTAAAAGTCTGTACAAATTTAACAGCCCACTGCCAGTGCTTCTGATTATTAATAGTAATTAATTAATCAGTAGTCCCAGTCTGCAGCAAGAATGTATAGCTCCCAGGTTTTCAGTGCAGGATGGGAAGACTTAATGGAACACAGACCCTGCCGCTGGGCTTTGTTAATCCTGGGTGCCCCATCATTGTGCTCCAGGGCTGTTCTGCCTGCACATGCTTTTCTCCCTGGCATGCTGTGCTGAGAATCCTGGGGGGCGGGGAAAGAGGGTTCCCCAGCATGTCTTGCACAGATGTAATTAAAACCTCCTCTGCCTGCCACTGAGCATATGGGACATGTTAGCAGAGTAATTAAATTTTGTGAAGTGAGTCTTTCTCTTGGAAAGCCGGAGGGTGGGTCGGTGGAAGGCAGAGGGAGCAGTGGCGCTGCCATATGCCCGCCTTCGGGAGGGAACGCTATGTGATTCTCCACCATGGGCATGATCTCCAAATTGCTCCTTGCATGACAAGCAGGGAAAATAATTAAACACCGGCTCATTTGCATTATTTATTGCTTTTGTACATTAAAAAAACACACACACACACAAACACAATGGAAGAAGCTGGTCAGAATGCAGAGCACCCAGATGAGAGAAAAGCAGTGATGCCACCTGGCTGGTTTTAAACTGGTCAGCTCGTTTTTGTAACCAGGCCAGGATTTTTTTTTAGTGAGCCAGGCCTCAGTGTTAGGCAATGGGCAGTCTTGAACGTGCATGCATTTTAATTAATTTATATTTACCACCAGTGAGAAACAACTGAGATTTTCTACCCTCTGGGAGAATATCTGAGCTGAAAGATTTTTATGGAATTGGGCGGGGGGGGGGGGGACACTAGAAACCTGGACAAATAGATCACAGCCTGGGGGGAACAGATGGACATAGATATGCCCAGCTGTCGTGTTTCAGCCTGTCTCTCTTTAGTTACCTTATCGACTGCAAGTGATTCCTTGTACAACTGTATAGTTCAAAAGAATACAGGAATGTCATGAGGCACAGGTGGGTCTACATTCATAAATGCTACAGTCTTCTGCAACAGTTTG
The DNA here is from genome assembly GCF_028583425.1 of Eublepharis macularius. NCBI lineage: Eukaryota > Metazoa > Chordata > Lepidosauria > Squamata > Eublepharidae > Eublepharis > Eublepharis macularius. Next base: position 123,036,572 of record NC_072793.1, read on the forward strand.
GGCTCTCTTCAGCCTACTGAAGTAAATAGGATTAAGGCAGCTTTCACTCTGCATTTAATTGTGGTTGAAGAAGTAACTTGATTGCAGACTCTAGGAGGAGGAAAGGTTTATGAATTACCTTCATGTGATCTAGGTGATCTTCTTCTTTTGGTCGTGTTTGCAGTGCCTATATTTCTTCACAGTGTTGTGATCTTGCAGCATATGCAGTTCCATGCATATACTCTAGCTCTTACTGCGACCGGGGAATGTAGGATTCTATCACCTCCAGCTTAAAGAGGTCCAGCGTGGTGTAGCATAAAGTGTTGGACTATGATCTGGGAGACCCAAGTTCGAATCCCTGCTCTACGATGAAGCTTGCTGGGTGATCTTATACTAGTTACTCTGTCTTAGCCTAAGCTGGAGGAGGAGAAAATGTTGTAAATTGCTTTGGGTCTCCATTGGGGAGAAAAGTGGGGGATAAATATTTATATCCCTAAATTTAGAATGAAACTCCAGGAACTTTCCTGGGTCTTCGCTCTCTGCAACCATATGTGCTAGAAATTTGGATTTTGAAAACAAAAATGGGAATTGTCAGGATCCTGTATTATGTGTCTACAGTCAGAGACATTCCACATGGCATTCTTGTTGACAAGTTGGTAAAATATGGTTTGGATGGTGCTACTGTTAGGTGGATTTATAGTTGGTTGACAGATCATACTCAAAGGGTGTTTGTAAATGTTTCCTTGGATAGGAGTGACAAATGGAGTGCCCCAGTGATCTGTCCTGGACTCTGATGTTCAACAACTTTTGAGAGGATCACAGGCTTTTCAGAGAAAAGTGGAATCTGAGAACAATCAGATTTGAAGTATAAGCAAAATGCCTTGATTGGTTCCAAATCACATAGATTCAAATGTCACCTCTTAATTCTCAAGGAGCAGGGTTTTGTTTCCCACAAACCACAGTCATGCTGTAGAATCTCTTTGTTTTCCTTCAGTTTATTTATTTTGTGCATTTTAAGTCCTGCACTTCCTCTGAGATGCTCAGGACAATGTAAGTGGTCCTCTATTTTATCCTCATAACAATCCTGTTAGGTAGGTTAGATTGAGAAAAAATGACTGGCATGAGGTCCCCCAGCAAAGTTCCATGGCGGAGTAGGGATTTGAACCTGGGTCTCTCAGATCCTAGATCAACACTAACCTCTACACCATAGTAGTTGTCCTGCATGTCATTTAGGGATCTCCAGCTATGTCTGTGCTGTTGAAATAAAGGTTTATTTGCTAGATCAGAATAAAAGAGTGCCTCTTTTAAATAAGAGAGACATGCATAGATTCCCTGATGATTCTAGAGATTCTTGCATTTCTGCTACTCAAACAAGTAGGCCTAAATGTGTAGTAAGATGGTAGCAGTTATCTGAAATTTAGATGCACGTGGAAAGCCAAGTTGGCTTTTTTCCTGTAATTGCTAGGAAAGATGCAACCAAGATGAATGTTTATAGAATGAGCAAATCCCACTTGCTATATGTGGAAAGGAGAGTAAGGATACACCCTCTGTGCCAGTCGCACAGCAATGCATCATACCAAAGCATGTCAATTAGAATGTCCTTTCTTCTCATTGGAGCATGTGATGCCTTAACCTTGACATGGCATGCTGCATCCTGCCAGGAGCGAATGTAAATGGTGGGTGCTTTAAGAGGTGACATGGGCTCAGAAAAGCTGGGCATTCAGTGGGGAGGACAGAGTATGCTGGTCTCACCTTTTCCTTCTTCCAGTGGTGGTCTTAGTGATTCTGGGGCCTGGGCCAAAATCAAGGTTGGGGACTCCACCTTCTTTCTTCATACCATACCTACTTTAAACAATAATAAAGTGTCTAGTTTTCACCATAGGTATCTCTTCAAAAATGAACCCCAGTTCATATTTTGATTTTATTTTCCACCACCACTGTTTTCTATCAAACTCCCCACCTCTGGCCATCAGGCCTCTTACAGTACACTGTAGGGGCCTGGACAATTGCCCAGGTTGTCCCGTAGGTAAGACTGCCCTGCCTCCCTTAACCTGCCAAGAATGGAGGTTTTCATTGCTGAAGGCAACTCAGGCAAGTGAGGGGAAAAGATGGGAAGCAGGGAAGAAAAGTCCACTCCATATCTTTTCCCCCTCCCAAATCAGGTTGCCAACCTCCAGGTAGGGCTAAGAGATCTCTGGGAATTACAACTAATCTCCAGCCTACATAATCAGTTCCCTAAGAGAAAATGGCTGCTTTGGAAGGTGGACTTTATGGAATTATACTGCATTGAGGTTCCTTCCCTCCCCAGGCTCCAAAATCTCAAGGAATTTCCCAACCCATAGCTGGCAACCCTACTTCCTACCGTATTGCTCATGTGCAGCCCTTCTGAAAACAGAAATCAAGATTGTACCAAAAGTATTTAACAATTGCATACCACTGGGAATCAGATGCATGAGAAATCACACTTTAATGCATAAAGATCTTTTCCGTTGGTTGAGAACTCCAGTTCTTAATTCCAGTATATTTTGTTAGAAGTGGGAAGAATGGGTGCAAGTATTCTTGAAAATGCGGACAGAGTATGTTTGTAGATAAAATGACATTGTAGGTCATTTGCTATAACTGATGCATGTATGATTTTATATCTTTAAAAATTATGGATAACTGGATATTAGGGCTGACAATTTATTTTTCAACTTGTTTTGTAATGCACAGATTACTCTTTCAGCTGTAATTAGCAGTTTGGCTTGAGACAGAAGGCAACATTTGTGGAAAAGGAGTGGTAGTTGATGCCAAGGGAGTTGCTCACCTAATCTGGAATGAGACTGAGTTCATTCTGTAATGTCTCCTGTTCAATACTGCACTTTTGAGTCTCTCTCAGGAAGCCAGAACTTCCCAGCAGAAAGAGAAATTCCATATAGCTGATTAAATGACTGCAACAATCTGGACCATGGCCCTAGAGTCACGGGTCATAGCTAGTCTTGGCAACAAGGCCCAAGCAAATCACAAACTGAGTCCCCAAAACTACATCTACTAGTCTGTGCAGCTTTAGGTTATAGGAGCTCCACGTAAAGTAGAGATCTTAAAGTAGCCTGGTGGAGACATAGGCCGTTGTCACACGGGCCCTTATTTTGTCAGTTTTGCACTAGAAATCGTTTCTTCTGTTATCGTTATTAGAACGGATTCTCCCATCTTTTGATGACTGCTTGCACTTCCAGTCAGTCACATTAAAAGGGAAAAGCGCAATTCGACGGTCAGTCAAAGTGCCTCCGGAAACGGGGCCCTAAAAATCCCGCCCCCTTTTAAAAAAAAATTTCCCGCATATTTGCATTATATCACTCTTCTATTATAATGTTGTGCTGGGCCAACCCAAAAGCCAACCGTGATAGGTAGCAGAGGTTTCCCACCCATGGCAGAATAGCGCTATAGTGTTATAGCGCTATAAGGCTGACTTTTTTTAAAAAAAAATTACTTTGAGGCTTAATTGCGGGTCGCACTGGGGCTTGTGGGAGTGTAGGGCAGGAGAATCAGTGTTAGGTGAGACAGATGATCAGGGAGAGTGAGCGTTTTGGTGTTGCAAAGTGTTCATAGTCAATCCAGGGCATTCACATGGAAGTGGATAAAGACGACATAAAGAGTCACAAAGTGTGAATTGGGGAGAATGGCGAAATTGCAAGAGAGCCAGAATAAGGTGAGAATTCAGTGGGAGATGGTGCTAGTTTGGCGCTAAATTTATGGCCGTGTGACGACGGCCATAGTTCTGTCTCTTCAGGAAAGGGAAACAGATGAAGAAGCATGCCATGCAGAATGGGTTTCAAGGAGCAGGCAGAGATGGATACCTGAGTGGACCAGGACAATCCTGGATAACTAAACCAATAGCTCAGCCATGGAGATTGCTTGAAAGCATGATGCGAAAACCTGGATATCCCAGGGGTCTTGCTTAAATAGCCTCAGACACACTAATCAGGCTATAGATTGCTGAAAAGCAATAGGTAGTTGTTGACATAGTAGAACAGTGGCCAGCATGTCCTTCTGAAGGACTAAATCCTGACATTGGATATCCTGGGATCAGCTCCTTAATCAGGGGAGTTCTCTGACCCCTGTAGGTTGTGAGTAGTATCCAGTTGGTGTTTTCGGATGGTGAAAGGGTGCTTCCATAGATGGTGTGGAGCTTTCACTGATTGCCCCTTCCTACTACAGCCCTGCACTTTGCCCCTCATGCAGGTCTCATGATTTCATGGAGCAGAATGGCATTGACCTGCAGTGGGAAAACAGGAAAAGACATCCACATGCCCTCTTTACCTTTTTTACTGATCAGCCAGGGATTGAAGTGAAACATTGCACTGTGATGATGGAGATGACTGAGCTTAGCAGATGAACCCATGTTGGGCTGAAAGGCGCAGCATCACATACTGGTGATAAATACTTATTTTCACTTAAACTGAAGGTGTGATATCACCTATAAGGCTTATTCACACTGAGCTTGCTCCTAAACTACCCAGTCCTTCCTGCATTGGGCTGGTTATGCCATCTCAATGCCAACGGCATCATTTTTTTATGATCACGAGTATAAAATATAACATTCGTTAGTTAAACAGAGGCGCCTGCAGGTTCGTAGCAAGAACCTCAGTTGGAATTTATATTCCCAAGCGTAGCTTGGTTCAAAATATATTCATTGCAAAGGGCAAACTGCTATATTATATTATATGAAAATGTGTGTGATAAAGTCTCTACAGTTCTGAAAATGAAAAGTAACCTTGGCTGGTTGTGACTTTGGCGAGTGGGGGAAGGCATGCCTAACCCATCCCCCTTCAGCTATTTTTCCATTCCAAAGCATCCCAAGTGAGTTCCCTTTTCTGCGGGGTTACACACATAAGTAAAAGGATGCTTCTCAGTTTAAGAGGTTAAGGGTTTGTTATACAAATTCACACATAACGTGTATTTTGCCCATTACAAAGCTACACAGGCCCTTTTCAGATGTTACGATTGTACGCGCTGGGAAGCTGGCAACCGTGCAGAGATCCTTCTGCTATGTGTGGTTGCCATGTTGTTGGAAAGGTACAATGCATAGATTTCCAGCCTCTGTACATGTAAACCAGAACCCTGAAATGTGTAGCATGTATAAAGACTGTACATGTTGTCAAAATCTGTGTGCAGCCCCTTCAGACAACAGGGTAATCATGCATGCCAGAGGATCACTGCTTGTGCACTCTCCCAGTATGCACAGTTGGCAGTCTCCCAGAATGTGCAATTATAACATCTGAAAAGGACTATATAAGGGTAAACAAACACACATCTTTAACTATGTGTGAGGAAAAACAGCATGGCCTTTTAACTTGAGCTGGCAGGGAAATTGTTAAGCACCCCTTCCCCAACTGCATTTTGGCTTAATATCATAGCCTCTGAAGGCTGCTTTTCATTTTTAAAAATGTCAAGGCAAAACTTCGTTACACATGTGTGCCTGCAATATACATTATTTGTCTCAACTCCTTTTACCTTCCCTAATGTATTCTACGATGCAGCTCCCTGAACCTGCAAGCTGGTAAAAATCAAGGCTGTGCAAGCCCCTATGGGGAAAAATGCTGGCCTTATCAAAATTCTTTTTTCTTCCCTTAAAATTCCTCAAATGTTCCTCAGCCGAGTGGGAGCCTCCCGTTCTCCCTCTTAGTGTCTCTGTAGGAGAAATATGGTGGCAACTCTATGGAAAGCCTGGAGTTCACCCAACAAGGCTGCCTTAATCAGCCTCCAACAGGCTGTCAGTTCAGTGTCATTAATACAACTGGGATGAAAGCAAAGAAAAGATCGCACATATGGCCCATTAACTAAGCAGCACACTAATTATTGGGAGGTGTTGCATTACTCAACGAAGGCCAGATTCTGCTGCTGCCATGTCGGGTAAGTAACCACCACTCCATCAAAGGATCCCCTCCAGAGCAAAAGCTTGCCCAGTGGGAATGGATAAAAGGGGGCAGCATCAAACCCTTTCCATATTCCTGTACCTTGCCGGTGCTGTCAAGAAGCACAGTTATTGGAAGGCGGGCGGGCGGGCGGGGGGAGCAAGCCATTTCTTCCAGCACAAACGTCTCTAACGATGATGAGCCAGAGGAGAAGGATAATTGCAAAGAGGGGGGCTCAGACATTTATATTTCGATTTCTATTTGATAAACAAAATCAGACAATTATGCCGAACAAAGGGATCTTTTGGAATTCAGGCACACTTATTATTTGCAAGCTGGGGGAGGTGGGGAGAAGACACAGAGAGGGAGACAGAGGGAAAAAAATAGCAACCTAAACAGCAGAAAAGCATTAGCAGGGAATAATCTAGGCTCATCAGCCCAACTCTCCAGCGGTGCTGAAGACAGGAAAATGATGCCTTTTTATTAGCCTTATTGTCTTTAATTAAAGCATTCAGCAGAACCCTGCGATAATGGACTGTGAGAGAGGTCGGCAGCATTTGTAATAACACAATGCAGGGTTCAATTAAGTTGTACTTTTGCAGTTTTTCATCTCCAATTTAAACAAGCTAGTGATATACACAGAATGATTACCTTCCCGAACTGAGCGGGAAAGAGGGGGAAGTGAGAGCTTGAGAGGAGAAGTCACTCACTGCTGGCGCAACTGATGCTGTAAAATGGCTTGCTGTTTCTGTGCATTGGTCCTCGGACACAGCTGGATTGTACATTGCACCTGTTGCAGCCATAGGTATGGAGGCTGAGTTGTAACTTGTCTGGTTCACTCTTTCCCTGTCCAGTTTGTGATGCAAAAGAACCTGCCTTCCTTGCCCTCAGCTCCAGCTTTTAATATCTGATGATTGTTGCATACAAACTCAAAGCCTGTTGATTTAACCCAATCTTTCTTTCTTTCTTTCTTTCTTTCTTTCTTTCTTTCTTTCTTTCTTTCTTTCTTTCTTTCTTTCTTTCTTTCTTTCTTTCTTTCTTTCTTTCTTTCTTTCTTTCTTTCTTTCTTTCTTGTATTGATATTCTTTGGAGCTGCACTGCCTCAGAAACACTAAAGAAGAAAAAGGAGTTTGGTTGGGGGGGGGCGCGGGGAGACTGACTGGTAATAAACATTTGAGCTGAAAGACTCCAGGTGACTGACAAGTATTTGATCTTTCTGCCTTCCCTCCCCCCTTTGTGCTCTTTCAAATTATTGGCCATAAAATACTGCAGTTGTGCTCTGCCTTTCATACAGAGAGAGAGGGAGAGAGAGAGAGAGAGAGAGAGAGAGAGAGAGAGAGAGACCAACCGACCCACGTGGCTAACACTTAACTTTTATCTTTGCCATTAAGTAATGCTAAATTAGAATGAAACCACTCTGCTAATACAGGTGACAGCTATATGAAGACCAAATGAATTCCCTGTGATCAGTACTACTGAAATGAATACCGTAGCAGAATTCATGATGACGGAACACTTAACATTGTGTATAACTCATGTACACACAGAGATAAAAGTCCAGCTAAATTTGGCCAGAGATTTATGCTGGATTTTTTTTAAAAAAGCAGCAGAATGTCAAAGTATTTAAAACATTCTGGGCTCGGTAGTCCAGCATAAATCTACAAAACTTAGTTTAAAATGGAAATATTTCTTACGAATTCATATATGTAAAAGCCAGAGGGAGCTTGTGGGTGACAGAAGAGGATAGGAGGCAATCAGCGAGCTTGTAGAATATTATTGTTAAAATGTCCTTAAATGTCCCTTAAGTTCTGTACAGCAAATAAAGTTTTAGAATAAAACAATGACATGCAGCAATATTTTAAATTCAAAACGTCATATTTTGGAAGTGGTGTTGGCAAAATGGTATGCACATGAGAAAGAGCCCTCTGCCGTACTCACCCCATCTTTCAGACACACAGGTGTCTGCTCCAAGTATTGTTTTATTTATTTATTAAGAATATGTTATGCTCTGTCTTTTGAAGTGACAGTGGTGGTGAAGAGATTAATGTGGTGTGTCAGCTGTCTGTTAGGCAGGTGGCCAAAGGAACATATTTTGGAGTGCCTTGCAAAGCAGGAATCACATGATGTGAACAAATGGAGCAACCTTAAACTGAGTCAGACCACTGGTCTCTCAAGATCATTACTCTGACGGGCAGCAGCTCTCCAGGGTGTCTCAGGCAGAGGTCTTTCACATCACCTACACTTTGAACTGGAGATGCAGAAGATTGAACCTGGGGCTTTCTGCATGCAAAATAGACTGCCACCGAGCCATGCTTCTGCCCTCTGGATGGCTGAATTAGGTAAGCCCACGATTCCCCAGTACCCAAAAGATCCTGACTCTATGCTTGAAGAGGCTAGACGTGGACACGAACAGCATTACGAACGGGAAAAAACCACGAACAGGCAGCTCAGCTGCACGCGAACGGGCCATTCGTGATGCGCCATTCCAGTCGAACAGGTGGTCGGTGCAAGCCTTGTTGGTTGCGCTCAGGCCGCCATTCGGGAAGCTAGACAGGCGCCTTCAATCAATTGCCTCGACAACGGAAGGGGGGAGTGCCTGAACTCTGTCTGCACTCCCTCTGTTGCCCCGGACACCCCAATCAAAGCCCAACTTAGCTTGATGGGCAGGTCTTCCTTCCAAGCGTGGAGCTGCAAATCGGTTACAATTGGTAACATGGGAGCAGACACCAGGGGGGAGGGAGGTGTTCTGTGGCCATGGGAACTCCGATCTCATCCCTGCATACCCTGTTAGGCAGTTCTGACTGCCAACCACAGTCCTCCTGCATTTCTCAATGAGTCATCAGCTTATAAAAGGGCACTGCGCTCCCAGTTCTGGTTTCACTTTCAGCAAGCAGTGGAGTGGGACAGAGCTCTTAATAGCGTTTGGGAGGAGAGAGTGGGAGAGTGCATTGGAGCTGGGCTTTTTTCTTTGTGTGGTGGGTGAGATAGGGAGCTATCCCGTCTGGTTCCAGGGCTGCTGCCAGGCCCTGGGACCAAGCTCAGTGGGCACCTCGGCTGAGGGCTCACATTATTATCACTGCCTGATTTGGTCAGGTCTCTGGGAGTGTTGGGCTAGGGCTCTACCCCCTCCCTCTGGTTCCAGGGCTGCTGCCAGGCCCTGGGGCCAAGCTCAGTGGGCACCTCGGCTGAGGGCTCACCCTGATTATTAGTGCCTGATCTGTTCAGGTCTCTGGGAGTGCTGGGATAGTTCTCTGGCCTCAGCCTCCAGTTCCAGGGCTGCTGCCAGGCCCTGGGGCCAAGCTCAGTGGGCACCTCAGCTGAGGGCTCACATTATTATCACTGCCTGATCTGGTCAGGTCTCTGGGAGTGCTGGGCTAGGGCTCTACCCCCTCCCTCTGGTTCCAGGGCTGCTGCCAGGCTCTGTGGCCAAGCTCACTGGGCACCTCGGCTGAGGGCTCACAGTGTTCTCTCCTTTTCTGTCCTCCTTAATTCTAGTTTGGTGGCACAATGAGTCTTCCTGTTGTGTTGGCCACCAAGGGTGGTTGTGGGGTGAAGCGCGAAGGCAGTCCTCCTGGATTACTTGTGGAAAGCGGTACTGGGTGTGGCTCGTGGGCAGCAGAGAGTCCTCCTGCTCCCCCAAATCCACCTGTGTGGCTTTGGAGGAAGCCAAAGAGGTCTTTCTGTTGCAGGGAGAGGATCTCTCTCAACATTTTGAGGAGGGGGTGGGTGATGGATCCCTGGAGGAATGATTTGTGTGTTATGAAAGATCCCTCCCGTTCCCATCCCAAACTCTCAGTGGTGTACCCACCTGCAGTCCATACCTTACCCTGTCATCCGTGGCCAGCTCCGCAGTGCAGCCTGTAACCCTTTATCCTCCTTCCCCTGGGACAGTTAGCAGTCCACGTTTCAACGCCTCCATATGGAGGCACTTTTGGGCCCTTTCTAATGACCCCTGTGTGGTGCAGTGCCACGCCTTTGATGTCCTGGTGTGCAGGGGCAAAAACCAGAAGCACCTGACTCCGCACCTGAAGACGCACCACCTGAGCCTGTGGTATCCCATCCTCGCCCAGCGAAACATCCTTTGGGGGGAGAAAGGGGGTGACCAGCTCTTCTGAGCCGGTATCAGTGGGAGAGTCACCTTGCCCTGAGGGTGACACTGGTGGGAGTGCAGCACTTAGGCAGGCCGCGCTCGTGGAGGTTGTCCCCTTGGGGTGTGGGACAGCGCCGCTTAGGAGATGGGCCTTTGCGTCTTGGCAGATACGATTGCCCTACATGGCTTGCCCATATCCATTGTGGAGTGTGTGGGTTTCTGCAGGCATCTTGCCCCTTGGTTCTCCATGCCGTCGCTGTGCACCCTTGCCCGTTGACTCCTGCGGGTATCTCGAATGAGGGCTGGCACATTTGGGTCAGGTTTAGCCAGGCCCACTCCCACTGCTAACAGGCTTCTGAGACCTTGATAGGCCTTCCTGGTACAGCCAGATCATCATGACACCTCCTTTCTGTGAAGGCAGGAAAGTGGGTGATGCTGGCGGCAGCCTCCTTTGGGTAGTTGCGCAACAGCTCAGGAGCTGTTGCGCATGTAGTTGAGCTGCACGGTGCCCCTATCCATTGCAAACGCTGTGCCCTCTGAGCAGGGGGGAATGGGTCCCTCAACTCATGTCCTTCCCGCAAAGGCAGGAAGGTGGCTGATGTCAGCTGCTGCTGCTGCTGTCCCGTTTTTGTCGCTCCCTCTCTGGAACCACTCTGATCCATCCAAGCAATGTCTCCTGTCCCATCCATCCCCTCCTTTCCACAAAGGCAGGACGGTGGGTCATGTCAGCCACCGCTTCACAAGGGACTATCCTGTTACTGCTCCCTCCTTGGTCACGAGGGACAGCTCGGCTGCGATCGCACAGCCGATTGTATCATATAGGGATACAGCATGGTTGCACAGCATGGGGGGTCCTCTGTCAAGGGGACTGACTGGACCCCTTTTAGCCAGGTGGGAATGTGTCCCGTGACTCCCATCCTTTCTGCAAAGGCAGGAAGGTGGGCGATGGCAGCTGCTGCCGCTGCCCTATTTCTTCCTCTCCCTCTCTGGGACCACTCTGACCCCTCCCAACTGCCTCTCACTTGGGAGCTTTCCAGTTCCCGGTCCATACCTCTCCCTCCCAGGTACTGCCAGGAGTCCCTTCCCCACCACTTGCACTGCCCTGTTCCCTCCTTTCTGTGACAGCAGGGAGGTGGTTGATGCCAGCAGCCGCTGATGGATTGGGGTCTTCCAGGCCCTGTCACAGGATCTTCCAGGTGCGGCTTGTTGCCACGGCCGGAACCCCTGGGTCCCCCTCTTCCACCCTGACCACTTTGTGTTCCCTCTTTCCTCCTCTCCCTCTCAGGTTCTGCCACGAGTCCTTTCCCCAACACTTACACTGCCCCGTTCCATCATTTCCGTGATGGCAGGGAGGTGGGTGATGCCTGCAGTCGCCGATTCGGGGTCTTCCCATCCCCCTTGCAGGATCTTCCAGGTGCGGCTCATAGCTGCGCCCGGAATCCCTGGGTCCTCCTCTCCCTGACCACCCGGTGGCCGCAGTGTTCACCCACCTTTCTGCGCAAGCAGATACTTTGTCCGCCTCCGACCTGGAGGCCTGGTGGGCGGGCACATGGGGTGCGCCACCAGCAAGCGGCCAGAGATCTGGTGGGTGGGCACATGGAGAGCACCGCTGGTAAGTGGCCAGACCTTTTGCCCGCTGAGGGGAGGTGGCACACCACCATCTCCCTGAGCCTGCCAGGCCCGGCAGCTACAGTCATCAACCACCTTGCTGCACCTTGCTGCTGATTTGTCCGCCTCCAAACTGGAGGCCTGGTGGGTGGGCACATGAGAGGTGCCGCCAGTGAGTGGCCAGACCCCCTGCCCCCTGAGTGGAGGCAGCACACCAATGCCTCCCCAAGCCCACCAGGCCTGTTGGCTGCAGTCTTCACCCACCTTGCTGCACAAGCGGATGCATTGTCTGCCTCCGACCTGGAGGCCTGGTGGGCGGGCTCATGGGGAGTGCCACCTGTGAGTGTCCAGGCCCCCCGCCCCCTGAGGGGAGGCGGCACGCCAACGCCTCCCTGAGCCCGCCAGGCCCAGCGGCCGCAGTCTTCACCCAGCTTGCTGCACAAGCGGATGCTTTGTCTGCCTCCAATCCGGAGGCCTGGCAGGCGGGTACATGGAGGGTGCTGCCAGTGAGTGGCCAGACCCCCCCACCCCCTGAGGGGAGGCAGTACGCCAATGCCTCCCCGAGCTCACCAGGCCCAGCAGCCTTACTCTTCACCCACCTTGCTGCACAAGCAGATGCTTTGTCCGCCTCCGAACCGGAGGCCTGGCTGGCGGACACATGGGGGGATGCCACCAGCAAGCAGCCAGACCCCCCACCCCCTGAGGGGAGGCAGCATGTCAACATCTCCCTGAGCCTGCCAGGCTCGGTGGCCGCACTCTTCACCCACCTTGCTGCATAAGTGGATAATTTTCCTCCCACCCACAGGCCTGGCACGCGGTCACATGTAGGATGCCACCGGCGAGTGGCCAGACCCCTGTCCCCGAGAGGGGATGCAGCACGCCTTCAGGACCACCACACGGGGCACAAGTGAACTGGGGAAGGTGGATCCATTTGTGTTGATTGGGAGATTCCTGGGGGTGTCGAATTTGGGAATGTATGATTCCGAGATCCATACTGCAATCTTGACCAAACTTGGGTGGTGGCTGGAGAAGAGCCTTCTGCACATTCCTTGTGAATATGGGCTCTCTACGTGCTAAGGGGGCAACTCTGGCGCCGACAAACACCAAACACCGAACACGTTTGTTAACGGGACATGTTTGGTCCCGTTTGTCTGTTCGTGTTTGTCGTCATGAACGAACACCAAACAGCCTGTTCGGGTTTCCTCCCCCATTTGTGCCCATGTCTAGTAGAGGCCGCTCAATACAATATTGGTGCCTAAAATACAAACTCCGAAGTGGTGACTTACTTATTTATTTATAAAATGTTTCTATCAGGCCTTTCCCTTGTTCAGAGTGGATAACTATTCCAAGATTTAAAACATACAAAATATAACCTCCTCCCCCCTTGTCTGCTGTTTAAAGACAGCCAGTGTGGTTAATGGTTATAGTGCCATACTGGGATTGGGGAGACCTGGGTTCAAACCTGCTGTAGAAGTTTTCTGGGTGATCTTGGGCAAGCCCCACTCTCAGCTTCACTTTACCTGCAAGGTTGTTATTGGGGGGACAAATTGAAACAGGAAAGAATGATGTTGTAAGCTGATTTAAGTCCCCACTGGTGAGAAAAAGTAGAATAGAAATATCTAAATAAAGCAAATAAAACTAAGCCCTATTAAAAACCCTCAAAGAAAAGGATACCAGCCTCACAGAGCACCCTCGCCTCTTCAGAGAACTTGTTCCACAAGACAGTAGTCACTACAGAAAAGACACGGGTTTAAAATGTAATAAATGAGCAGCACTGTGCTCCTTGTTAATAGAATTCCAAAATCTGATGTGTGGAAGGGCGATCATGTCAGAGTGCCTAATCCATTCTCTGTGCAGCATGGTTGCATGAGTTCAGTCAGCCTTAATCCCTAGAGAATACAAATATCAGTGGTTAGAGGAAACAGGAACACCTCTCAATATCTGTGGCTAATTCTATACTTTTATAGAAAGACTCCATGGCTCAATGGTAAAGAATGCACTTCGCATTCAGAATTTGCCAAGTTCAATCCAGGTTCAGATTTCAGTAAATCCATTAGGAATCTGTCTTCATATTCATTGCCTTTGTCTCAAGTAAGATTTCTTCTTGGGTTTGCAGAATTTTTGGTGCCAAAAGACCATCAAGAAATTATCAGTTAATAATAACAGAAAGAAATGAGGTAGTTATTAAGTGGAAGCTTGTTGAAGCTTGTTCCTTGATCAATAGAATAGTTCAAAAGGTCCCAGAACTAGTGCTGAGCCATGACTTTCTTTTAAAACATTTCCAGCTCAAATGAAGCTGCTCACCTCTTTTGCTCTTGCCACTTGTTCATGGAGTAATGGTGATAGCAGCAGTTGTGCTCCCTGCTACTTTGGGGGCACCATTTCCCCCCTTACCCATAAAGTACCATATGTGCAGGAAGTCATGATTCTTGCCATCCCTGACTTAGCTCCAGTTGAAACTCACTGGCTTCCTGTGCTCATTCTGTTGACTTGTGAGCAAAGAATGAAATGGCAAAGAACGCAACAGCAGGCAGGGTGATCTATGCTTGTAAGTGGGGCAAACACTGTGGAACACCCCCTCCCCCCCCCCACAGGTTAAGTTGCTCCCTTTAAATGTTGAACTGTTATATTGAACATGGCAGTCATTTCGGCTCTGCACCTTCTTGAACATGATGCAGAAACAATTGAGGGCTTGTTGGGGTGGTGGTGGTCAATTTTTAGCTTAATCCCTATCCAGTTTTCCAGTAGCACCACAATAAGGGAGCCATGGAGCTCCTTTAAGAACTACAGCCTGGGATAAAGCTCCCACCTCCAACAAGGATTATTGTTACTTCTGGGGGAAGAGTTATATCCTAGCCTCACTTCAGCCCCTAAAGAGCTGGTATAGCTCTAGGGCAGTGGAAGAACTATGCCATCTTCATTCCCATCAGCCTTCCAGCACTGCTGCAAAGAAGACATTGATCCGCTTGGTCTCATTGCACCTCCATTTTTTGTCTTCAAAAAACTTGTAATTCTTCTGTTTTAAAGTGCTCTTTAGGGTTTGTAAGCTGCCTTGGGTGCTGAAAAGGTGGGCTACAAATGCTCTACATAAATAGTTACACACATCTGAAAAGATTTTACGAAGTGCACGGCTAAATTAGATAGGAATTGGAATCAGTTTGAATCCTATTGAAACTGATGATTCAATCAGAAAGCATCTTTGGAAATATTAGCATTTTGATTGGAACAAAGAAGCTTCTTCTTGGCAGATGGAGACATATATATTCAATTACTTAAAGCTTAATGTTATTCTTGATATTGCCTTTTTTCTGTGTTTCCCTCCCTTTCCTGAATGAAGAATTGTTCAGTTTAACAATGGCTAAATTGATATCTAATGGGGGGAAAAGAGGAACTGGATGGATTTAGTGCTTACTGATGAATGGATTTAATTATTGGTTGTATAAGTTTAGTATAATGGGATGTTATCTTTTACATATGATAGTGCTTGCCTTTGGATTTTAATGTAGTTTGAAGAAAGGTTATGAGTGAAGAAATAAGTTTAAAAGAAATAAATACAACATTGTTATCTTTATAAACCCGAAGTCCAAAGAGCCCAAACTTTCAATAAAAATAAGAGATTTCAGTTTCAAGGTTTACTGGCAAGCGAGATGACGATTAGGGAAATCAGGCTTCGCCCAAACATTTGTTTCAGTTCTATAAATGTTACTTGAAGTACCTTCAAGTGTACTTAGCGGTGGACTGGAAACTTAAAATGGCCCAAGAACAAACCAAGCTGACTTTCTCTATAATAGTAAATGCTTGCCAATATTTTGTTCTTCCTCCCTGTTCCTTTAATATAGACATTGTAATCTGAGTATAATCAGCACATGGAGTGGAGGGCCGTTTCCACACTACTCACCTTCATCCGGAACGCTGCGGAACATCGCGAAAAAAATGCGGAGGATAGTGTCTTCTCATGCGACATCCTGCAAAACTCACACGAGAAGACGCTATCTTGCGCGTTTTTTCATGATGTTCTGCAGCGTTCCAGATGAAGGTGAGTAGTGTGGAAACGGCCGAGATTGCATTGTGCCCTGCTAGACCTGGTCCCTACCTCCAAGAGGTAATCTGAAGGTCCAGGTACGAATTGTCCATGTTTCTCTGTGCATGTCTGCTGTTTGGGAGTGGGGTGAGCAGGTTTGATCTTGAGCCCTTTCATATGTTGATTATGTTCAAGTTTAGAATATCTGCCTCTTCTTGTTTCTTATTTTATCAAGCACGAGGTCAAATAGGTTATGGTATTTTCTTGTATTTTAGGGGGGGAATGATACAGCTCTACATCCTGCTTCCCAACTGACAGCTTCATCTCAAGCTGTTCTGTGTGCCCTGACCTTCAGAGGAGAGGTGAGTAGCAACTAGAGACAGCACTCGCTTTGTTGGTGGTACTGATGGATATAGATTTGAAGAAAAGGGATTTTATATACTTTTTATATACTACTTGTGTGCCTTTTCAGTATTACATGCCTTGCACTTTTTCTATGCTCAGGAGCCAATGTAGTATTTGTAATGCAACCTGTAAGAATAAGACACTTGAAACATTCTGAGAAGAATGTATGCTGAACCTCTGTAAGAACTGAGGACTAAATATATATATATTGCTTGTAGAGCTGCACTTATAAGAATATTACACATATGTTACATTATTCTATAAGATTCCAATAGGAATCAGTATTAGAGAACCTTTTGTAGAAAACTGATTTGATGCAGCAAGCTGGTTTGGCCACCTGTGGCATTATCTCCCTTAAGGCTGCAGAAAAAACTGGGGGAAAGGGCAGAAATGGTGGAAACATTCCTTTCTGCCCATGGACTTCAGTTATCTGAGGGCACCAAGGCTGCCAGATTGAGGCTCCCTGGCGCCTTGTTTGTGGCATGCCATTCCCCTAGAAGGCCACCTGATGTCCGTCTACTGCCTTTCAGGTGCCAAGAAAAGACCATTTTATTCGCACAGGCTTTTGACTGATTGGAATTGGGGGGATCCTGAGGCTTACTGGGAAGCTGCCATGAAGTTGGGCCCGTTTTCTCCGAAAAGGACACTTTTACCTTCACAGCTGATTGGCAGCATCCCAGAGCAGCTCGAAAGGTGGGGCAGGACTACAGAGATAGCCGGAGCCACTTACAACCTCTTGTGAGAGGAAACTGGAAGTGGCCAGGAGGCATGCATGGCTTTCCATAGTGCCTTCAGAAGGCCTATTTGAAGTTCCTGCCTGTTCCCCACAAGCTGAGATGGAGAGGGATTCAGATGATAGCAACCCTAACCCCTTCCCATTTTTAGGCCACTGTGAACCCTCATGGAGAGAGATGCTGGGAGGACCCGCCAGTGCAGGGGAAGGCTGTGGCAGCCCTCTGACTCTTTCTGACCAGTGCTATTTAAATGTGATCTTATCTGCATTGCAGTTTTTATCTTTAGCTTGTTTTCTCTGGCTGGTCCTAGTTTCTGTAATACCATGCTGCATGTCTGCATTTTGTACTATTTTAAAGGTAGTGTATATTGTGTTTTAAGTAAGAGGCGCACAGTTTTCCTGGGAGCTTGCATCCTGGAGCTTGCTTCCAGTGCTTCAAACACAGCATCAAAAAGGGGAATTGAGCTTGAGAGTTCAGAGAGGGGCTCAAGAGGGAGCAAGAGAGAATCTGGGAGCCGTGAGATAAGCCATACAAGATCCAGTTCAGCAGTATCCTTCCCACTATGGAAATCTGCTCAGATTTCTACCCTAAAACACCCTTAAATGACCAAACCAGTTATAAAGGTAGAAAGCCAGCAGGGGGATGGGGGCTTCCCAGTGTTTTGCAGGGAGAACTACCTGTATGGTTATCTGTCCACTGGGCAGAAATTGTGAGTGTGTGCTTAATGCATGGGGCTCTTGGCTCTCAGAGAATGCATTCATTCCCATGAAGTTAGGGTTGCAGATTGGGAGAAGTGGGGGGGGGGGAGGGAGAGAGATTGGGACGAGACCTCCAGAGATGTACTAGAACAGTCCAAGTCCTATGCTGACAGTTCTTCCTCTGTAGTAGAGATTGAGGATCTTGAGTTTGGAGGGTGCCAGGCTGAGGAGGGAGAGACAAGATCCCTTAAAAGGGACCCATTCCTTGGGAGATGGAGCAATATTTTCTTGTACTGAGGAGATCCCTCTGGGGTAGAGGGTAGGTTGGGTTGGTAGTGGGTGATTTGATCATTAGGAATGGGGGGGGCATCTGTGACAGGCATTTTGACCACATGTTGACTTGCCTGCCTGGTGCAAAGGTTCTGGACCTCACACAGTGTCTAGATAGATTGACAGATAGTGCTGAAAAGGAGTCAGTGGCTATGGTGCACATTGGCGCCAATGACATTGGGAAGTGTAATGTGTGGGCCTGGAGGAAACATTTAGGTTATTAGGCAGAAGGTTAAAGGCCAGGACCTCAAAAGTAGCATTCTTAGAATTAGAGGAGTTAGCCGTGTTTGTCTGTAGTTGCAAAATAGTAAAGAGTCCAGTAGCACCTTTAAGACTAACCCAACTTTATAGTAGCATAAGCTTTCGAGAACCACAGCTCTCTTCGTCATGCATCTGATGAAGAGAGCTGTGGTTCTTGAAAGTTTATGTTACAATAAAGTTGGTTAGTCTTAAAGGTGCTACTGGACTCTTTACTATTCTTAGAATGGCTGCCAGTTCCACACACAGGGCCAGCTAGGCAGGCTCAGATTAGGGGCCTCAAAGTGTAGATGAAAAGTGGTATAGGGAGGAAGGGTTTAGAGTTGCTAGGCAGTAGGAAGATTTCTGGTACATGCTGAAGTGTACAAAAGAGAGAGGCTTCTCTTGAACCAAAAGGGAACCACAGTGCTGGCACTTAATATCAAAAAGGTGGCAGAGCAGCTTTTAAAGGAATCCCATGGGAAAGTTGAGGGGAGCTGGGGAGTCTCTGGTTTGGAACAAGTCAGTTCAAAGGGACAATAGTAGGAGTGAGAGCAGGATGCAAAAAAGGGCCATGTAGGAGGGAGTCAAGAGCTGATGAAGAGGGAAATATACCACCGGTGTCTGTATGCCAATGGTAGAAGCCTCCACCAAGATGGGGGCAGCTGGAGTGCTTGGTGCTAAATGACAATTTAGATATAGTGGATGTCAACTAATAGGGACTGAATTTGCTGAGACTAAACAGAGGGAAAGAGTCCTTGGAGTCATCATGGATAGTTCAGTGAAAGTGTTATCCCCAGTGTGCCACAGCACTGAAAAAGGCAAACTCTATGCTGCAGATGCCCCTTCTTGGATACACACCTTAACGCGGTTAGGGGGTTTGAGTGTGTCAGTGAAGCTGAGAGCAACACCGCCAGGAGCACAGGCTTGGTCAAGAGTCTAAACTTATGGAAGAGTCACTCAAGGTGGAATGGTCAAAGTTGAGATACCAGACTAAGATGTATCCACCCCCTTCAAGATTCAACAGTCACATCAGCAGAAGAGAACTGAATGTTCCAATGGGGATGGGAGTGGAGGACTTCTTGAAGGTGAGCTACTGGGCAGCAACAGTAGTGGAAGGTAACACTGGGGGAGGATCTCTCACAGACAACGGCAGTGTCACTTCAACTAACCCTGGTTAGTACTGCGAAGCGGAAGAAGGCAATGGTAAACCACTTCTGCTAATCTCTTACCTTGAAAACCCTATGACGAGACAGTCCAAAATGAAAAATGATATAGTGCTAGAAGACAGGACCCCCAGGTCGGATGGCACTCAATTGACTACTGGGGAAGAGCCAAGGGCAAGTACGAACAGCACTATCCTTAATGATGGGACTGGATTAAAGCTGAAAGGATGTCCAGTTGTGGATGTGAATGCAAAAGGAGCGTCCAAAGCTGTACGACACACATAATAGGAACATGAAATGTGAGAAGCATGAAAACAGGTAAGCTAGAAAGTGTAAAACAAGAAATGGAACGTTTAAACATTGCAGTCCTGGGTGTGAGTAAACTAATGTGGACCGACTCAGGACATTTTCAGTCAGAAAATCACACAGTGTTTTACTGCGGAAATGAACTCAAAAGAAACAATATTGCTCTAATAGTGAGGCGAGACATAGCACAAGCAGTCAAGAACTACAATGCAATGTCTGACTGAGTAATATCAATCAGACTTCATGGAAAGCCTGTTAACATAACCATCATTCAAGTTTATGCTCCAACTACGGCTGCTGAAGAGGAAGAAATAGAAAACTTTTATGCAAGTGTCCAAGAAGAAATTGACCACACACCTAAACAAGATATGCTGATAATCGTAGGTGACTGGAATGCAAAAGTAGGTGATAAAGCAGAATCAAACATAGTTGGAAAATTTGGATTAGGATCACGAAATGAAGCAGGAGAACGGCTCATAGAATTTTGTGAAGCCAACAACCTGTTCATTGCTAATACATGCTTCAGGCAACCAAAAAGACGATTGTATACGTGGAAATCACCAGGTGACCAATACAGGAACCAAATAGATTACATAATTGGAAGCAGTAGATGGAGAAGCTCTATTCTCTCACCTAAAACAAGACCAGGAACTGATTGCGATACAGATCATGAGTTGTTAATATCAAAAATTAGAATAAAGCTGAAGAGAAACACTAAAAGAATCATAGTGCCAAAATACAATCTAAATAATATTCCTGAAGAATTTAAAGTCCAGGTAAGGGACAGATTTGCAATAATAAGTTTAATTGATTGTGAGCCAGAAGAATTATGGGCTGAAACTAGAGATATTATCAAGGAAGAATGTGCAAAGACTATCCCTGTAGCCAAAAGAAAGGAGAAGCCTAAATGGATGTCTGAGGAAACTCTTAAAATTGCTAAAGACAAACGAGAAGCAAAAACAAAAGGCAACAGAAATAGGGTCAAAACTCTAAATGCAGCTTTTCAGTGACTTGCACGCAGAGACAAAGAAATCTATTATAATAACCAGTGCAAAGAAATAGAAGAGAACAACAAAAAAGGAAGAACAAGAGATTTGTTCCAAAAGATCCGAGAAATCAAAGGGAAATTCAAGCCACGGCTTGGGATGCTAAAAGATCAACATGGAAATACAGTATCTGATCAGGACAAAATAAAGATGGAAACAATACACTGAGGAACTATACAAAAGAGATGGAAGGATGACAGATACTTTTGATGAAGAATCTTTTGATGAAGAACCAGAAATCCTAGAAAGTGAGGTAAAAGCTGCACTCAAAGCAATTGAGAGAAACAAAGCACCTGGAGTAGATGGAATACCAATGGAGCTATTTCAAGCCACAGAAATGGAGTCCATCAGAATCTTAACAAGAATATGTCAACAAATATAGAAAACAAAACAATGGCCCACCTACTGGAAACGCTCAGTCTCCAATCTCCAAAAAAGGGGACGCCAAGGAGTGCAGTAACTATTGGACAATTGCGTTAATTTCCCATGCAAGCAAAGTGATGCTCAAAATTATACAGCAAAGACTCTTACCATATATGGAATGAGAAATGCCAGATGTTCAAGCTGGATTCAGAAAAGGAAGAGGCACCAGAGATCACATTGCAAATTTACGATGGCTAATGGAACATACCAGGGAATTTCAGAAGAAAATCAGCCTGTGTTTTATAGATTACAGCAAAGCTTTTGACTGTGTAGATCATGAAAAGCTATGGAGAGTCTTAAAAAGAAATGGGGGTTCCACAACATTGATTGTTTTGATGCGCAACTTGTACTCTGGACAAGAGGCTACTGTCAGGACAGAATATGGGGAAACAGAATGGTTTCCAGTTGGCAAGGGTGTCAGACAAGGATGCATATTATCTCCCTACCTGTTCAACCTCTATGCAGAGTATATCATTAGGAAAGCTGGATTAGATCTAGAAGAAGGTGGAGTGAAAATTGGTGGGAGGAACATTAACAATTTGAGATATGCAGATGACACCACATTACTAGCAGAAAATAGTGAAGACTTGAAACGACTACTGATGAAGGTTAAAGGGGAAAGTGCCAAAGGAGGATTACAACTGAACATCAAGAAGACAAAAGTAATGACTACTGAGGAACTACACAATTTTAAAGTTGACAATGAGGAAATTGAAGTTGTTCAAGATTTTCTATTCCTTGGCTCAATCATCAACCAACAGGGAAACTACAATGAAGAAATCAGAAGAAGATTGAGACTTGGAAGAGCAGCTTTGAGGGAGCTAGATAAGATCCTTAAAGATAAAGATGTCTCTCTGGGAACCAAGATCAAGATAATCCAAACTATGGTATTCCCCATTGCCATGTATGGATGTGAAAGTTGGATGGTAAAGAAAGCTGACAGGAAAAAAAAATTATTCATTTGAAATGTGGTGCTGGAGGAGAGTTTTGCAGATACCATGGACAGCCAAAAAGACAAATAAGTGGGTACTAGATGAAATCAGGCCAGAATTCTCCTTGGAGGCTAAAATGACAAGACTAAAGCTATCGTACTTTGGTCACATCATGAGAAGACAAGATTCTCTGGAAAAGTCAATAATGCTAGGAAAAGTGGAAGGGGCAGCAGGAAAAGAGGAAGACCGAAAACGAGGTGGCTTGACTCAATAAAAGAAGCCACATCCTCCAGTTTGCAGGATCTGCGTAGGTCTGTTAGAGAGAGAACGTTCTGGAGGTCTTTCATTCATAGGGTCGCCATAGGTTGGAAACAACTTGATGGCACATAACACACACACACATGCTGCAGATGATTAGGAAAGGGATTGAAAATAAGATATCCAATACTATAATGCTCCTGTATATATCTATAGTTTGGAATACCCTATGCAGTTTGGGTCACCATATCTCAAAAAGGATACTGCAGAGATGGGGGAAGTACAGAAGAGGGGACTGGATCTCCTTTCCTATGAGAAAAGGTGAAGAGTCTGGGACAAGTAAGGGAGTGACATGATAGAGGTTTACAAAACTACGTGTGGGGTAGAGAGGGTAGAGAAGGAACTTTTTTCTCTCTCCCAAAATACTAGAACTTGAGGGCTTCCATTGAAGATGATGGGCAGTAGATTCGGGACAGACAAGAGGAAATACTTCATTATAAAACAAATGATTACGATGTCGAATTCACTGCCAGAGGATATAGTGGCCACAGGCATAGACAGCTTTAAAAGGGGATTAGACAGAGGATAGATCTATCAGTGGCTACTAGCCATGGTGACTAAGGGGAACCTCCACATTCAGGGGCAGTAAACCTCTGAATACCAGTGCAAGAAGGCAACATCAGGGGAAGGCCTTGGTCTCTTTCTTGTTGTTAGCCCTCCATAGTAAGTGGTTGGCCATTGTGTGAGAGAAGACACTGGACTAAACGGACCACTGGTCTGATCCAGCAAGGCTGTTCTTATGTTCTTATGTGAAGCCATTTTTACCGCTGTTTAACGTTAACTGGTTTATAGTTATAATTGGTTTTGAGACTCCTAGAGCAGACTTTTGGTGCAGCAGCAAAGAAATAATCTAAATTAAATAAAATACAGAGATCTAGGCTAGTGCCCTCTCATTTTGGTAGGTTTCATGCACCTTCAGCATTTCAGAGTGTGTATATTTGTATATGCATCATACAGCATATACAGAAAAACCATAGACAAAGATAATTGCATGGTCCATGCTCTTTCAAATGGTTTGGAATCAGTAGTGGAAGATAGCAACAGCCTCATTCCCTGGGAATAGGATGCAAAAATTATGCGAAATCATCACAGAATTTTTGTGGTGTTACATTCTTAAGATAGCAAGCTACCAACTCATACCAAACTATGCATGTTGTAATTTTTCTAAATTAAGTATGTCAAATGAAAAGTAATATTCCTGTGCTTGCACCAAACCTTAATAACATCAAGATAAGATTACTATAACACACTATATGTATGACAACTTCAGTTTGTTCAAAATATGCTTGCCTGATGGTTATTTGAGGTTAGCCATTGGAAACCTGTAACTTCTATTTTATGTCATTTACACTGTTTTCCAGTTCATTTCTAGGCCCAGTTCAAAGTGCTGGTTGTAACCTTTTTGTTCTTACTGATGTCAGTGATGATGGTTTTTATTGGTTCTGGAAAGAATAGCTTCTGATCAGAATCCTATCCTCCGCTGGAGAGAGAGAAAGTAGGGTTTCTGGGGCTATCTATGGGCTTTAGTTGGCTACCCCAGCCTTGCTTGCTGGCATAATTGTTGGTTGTTACTTGAGGCGCTGGACTAGCCCGAATGAGTTTAAGATTCCTCACATACTTGGGTGCAGTGGTAGGGGTTTGGCACTTGGCAACCATGATCCAGTGCTCTCTCTAAGTGTGGTGGATTCTGTTGGGTCTCTGCATCAAAAATGATTGAATGATTCCATGACGGAACTGCTGTCCCAGATATTAGATATTAAAAGTCTGGGCATGGCCAGAGCCTCTTTTAGCAGGGAGGGGGATTGTGGGAATATGGCTGTCACCTGTGCAAGATCAAGACTGTTTGTCTTCCTTCCTGTTTCAGTTATTAAAACATCTTGGTAGGACCCAGGAGAAAATGGTGACAGAAGGGTGTGTGTGTGAGGGGGGAAATGGCCCTGGAAATGTGTCTTGCCTCCACCAAAGGAGAGGGAAAACATCTTCTTGGCCAGCTCTGATCAAGAGAAGCCTGGCCCCTTACTGTCCCCCATCAGATGAGGTAAGTCCAGGCAAATCAGCCCCATGCTGTCTCTCACTGGGTGAGGTGAGGCTGGGCAGTCCCATGCTATCCTCTCAGGGGAGGTCAGGCAGGGTGGTAAGGTTGCCAGGTCCCTGCTGACGACTGGTGGGAGGCTACTACCTCTATTCTCCGTGCATATGTGCCCTGGGCCCTGTTTGATGAGGTCACTTTCGGCACAACCTGGAAGAGTGGCCAGGGCTGATTCTTTAAGAAGTGGGCCTCAAACATACTGCTATAGCACTTTCGGGTTGTGCCAAAAATGATATCATTGGCTGGCGTCATGTGGGCACGTGTGACTCATTTCTAAGGTTGCCAGGCCTTGTGCAATCCCTCACTGGGCAAAGTGAGGCTGGGTGGGGTGGGCACGTCTCATCCTTTGCTGCAATGAGGGTGGTCCAGGAGAATGCCTCTCTCATTGCAGCAAGCCCACCTTTTGGGGCTGAGGTCATCCAGGGGGTTGGCCTCCCAGTCCAGGTCACCCCAGTGGGAGGGGGAACCCCCCAGGTCACTAGCCCAGCAGGATTCTTCCTGTTGGCCTTAATGGCCAATCCACCCATGGTAAGGTCAAAGATTGAGTTGAAAAGCAACATCCAAAGGAATGTGGGTTCACAGCCTGTGATTTTGAGTGGATTTGTCCAACAGATCTTGACCAGCATTTATGTAGACTCAAATCTTTTTCTTTTGCTTGTTGTTAGTTTAATTGTACTTTTCTTTAAAAAAACTGTAAGCTGTTTTGTGTCCCTTGTTGGGTGAAAATTGGCCTATACATATCTACCTAAATAAAATACAGGATTGTTGTCAACAAGATAGCAGAGAACTCTGAACATGCAAAAGTGCTATATAAATGCTAGCTTATTTATATAAAAATACGGTAATTGCTTTTCCGGAATGCACCGAATTCTAGTCATCTGGTTGCATTGGAGTGTGAGGGTGGTAATAGCACCTATTTTATGTCATATGCAATGGCTAATTAGAAGTTTTTAGGACTTGCAATTTGAGTGTTACCAATTAGTTCAATTGTGGACCAAGACCAAAGCTTTTATTTGCTTTGTCATAGTTGCAGAAAGTCAGATAAACATATACTTGCATCTTCCTACTGTCTCCCCTGTGCCTTCAGCACAGCTGTGCGACAAAATAATAATAATTTCATTGTCTACTTTCCAAAAAAAACCCTCCACATTCAGAGCAGATCATTAAAAGAACTTAACACATGGTTTATTTTGTCTAATTATTCCAAAATCAGTCTGTAAATCCCAGAAGAAAGAATGTTTGTCTTATTTAAAGAAAAATGATATTAAATGAGGCATGCATATTGGTGTGCATGTGTGAGTGAGTGTCTTTCTTTGTTAGTGGGTTTGTTGTCTGGGTTTTTTCAAAGAGATGTATGGGAATTAGGTGTTCAAGTTAAATGGAATCTGGCAGTGAAGTACGGGAGTCCTGCTCCTCCTCTGAATCTCTCTAATATTTGAGAGTCCTTGTTGAAACCTCAACTTGTATAACAAGAGATAAACAGGGGAGCTACCACTGTCCCAATAAACAATCCTAGTAGAATCAAAAAGGAATTATTCTTTTATTATATTTCTCAGGCAAGGGATGACATATATATTACTTCTGAACTTGTAAAGAGACATAAATATCTTGTGTGAATGCATAAAGCTTGCAGCCACTTCCCTGGCAGAGCTATGAACTGCAACATTCCAGCATCTGGACTCTAGTAGAGTGGAAGTTTCATTGCTTATGGTTCCTTTATGCATGCAGAGTTGTCACACCTGCAAAATTATCAGGTGCAGCCAGTATGGTAGTATGTGCTACAGTTCACAATTGCTACCACCAAATAGTATACATGGAAAAGCCACACAAACTTACAGCATTGCACTGAAACATTCCTGAACAGGAGAGTAATAACACAGTCCTAAAGAGTGACAACATTCTAAGTCCATTGGCTTTAATGGATTTAGAAGAAGGATATAACTCTGCTTAGGATAGTTACCTGCGTTGAGTGGTGGAAGAAATACAATGCTTTGTTTATATTGAGGCCTATAGTGTTCTGCAGCAAAGTTACAAAATGTGCCCTCATGTGGTGGCTGAAGATCCCAGAATTAAACCTGATCTCCAGGTCACAGAGATCAGTTCACTTGGAGAACATGGCTGCTTTGGAGGGTAGACTCTATAGCGTTATACCCTGCTGAGGTCCTTTCCGTCTTTACCAGGCTCCACCCACCCACCCCCAGATCTCCAGGAATTTCCTCACATGGAGCTGGCAACCCTATGGCAACATGATGCTCTCCTCTCCCCAATATACTCATAAGGTAATAGTATAAGGGTCTTTTCCTCATTGCCTAAGAATTGCAATGTAAATCACGAAAAGGGTCATGGTAAAAAGCCTTCAGATTTCCCGTTTATTTCAGTGGGGGAGAAAGAATTAACTATGCAAAGATAAACTTGTAGGGCACAAAATTTGTAGGGGTGCAAGTGACTGCGCCGTGCCCTTGGGAAGGCAGCCCGCACCATCTGTGCGCCAGCAGGGCGGACGGCTCACTGGGCACCAAGCTGGCCTTCCTGCAGCAGCTGAGGTGGCTACGGTGGAGGGGGCAAACACTGTGCTGTGCCCATGGGGAGGCTGCTTGTGCTGCCTGTGCCTGACGGGGTGGCTGGCTTGTTGGACACCAAGCTGGCCTTCCTATAGTGGCCGAGCTGGCTACGGTGGTGCGGGAAGTTAAATTTTTCCATAGAAAATTTCTCACACCACATATGTAAATATAGCCTGTTTATTTATTGTCGTCAGGACTGTTATGCTGCAAATCAGTCATGAATAAACGTGGGATATGTAGCATGGAAAAAAACACAAGGCTTGTACATGGTCCAGGCTTGTACATGGTATATTTACTTCCTTTGGTAACATTATTTAAATATTTAAATTATTTGAATTTGAAAATTTTCCAATTCAGATTTTCCCAGAAAATCCACATCGCTGGCTGTGACACCTCAAACACCTCAGAAAAGGCATTTAGGGTGCTGGGTAGAGCTAGAGGGAGATTCTCCTACCCACATACCAGCTGCCTGCCCTGCCAATTTTGGCACTGGCAGAAGTTCTAGCCTACAGCAGCGAGGTTGGGCAAGAGGAGAGGAAGATTCATTTCCAGCAGGAATAAATTAAAAATGACTTAATGCCATATTGCATGGAATGAAAATAAATACCATGTGTGATCATGAAGGGGGAAAAAACCACCCACTTCTGTTGATTAGCAGTAATGCTGTTTGTGAAAGACTAAGTTGTCTTGTTTGTATGCCTCTATTGAATAAAAACTGATAAGGGGGAAAGGATTCATGCACATAATGGCAGATGACAATGTGCAGAGGTGGCAGTGGACAGATAGTGGGATGGCTGGACATCAGTGTCATTGGTTACAACCACCTGTTGTGAGGCTCATGACTAGAGATGGGCACGAACAGCAATATGAACAAAAAAAAAGCCACGAACAGCCCAATCTGCTGTTAGAGAACAAGCTGTTCGTGAGGCCCCATTCTAAACGAGCAGGTGGTCATTGCAAGCCTCGTTCATTGCTGTTCGTCAAGCCAGACAGTCTGGCACCTGCAATCAATTCCCTTGGCAATTTAGGCAGGGATTGTCTGAACTCTGTCTGAACTCCTGCTGTTGCCCTGGAAACCCCAATCTAAGCCCAATTTAGCTTGATAGGCAGGTCTTCCTTTCAAGTGTGGAGCTCCAAATTTGTTACAACAAGGGAGCAAAGAGCAGGGAGGAGGGGGGCTCCCAGCTCTGACTTTGCATACAGTGGAAAGACAGTTGCTGTTGGCATTTTGATAGAGCGAGTGCATTGGAGCTTGAATTTTCTTTGTGTGTGGTGGGATAGGGATCTACCCCTTCAAGTTCCAGGGCTGCTGCCGGGCTCTGGGCCAAGCTATTATTTATTTTTGGTACCTTTCCTGCTGCCTGCTCAGGTAAGATTTCTGGGAGTGGTGCGGTATGGATCTTGACTTGGATGATGACTGGAGGAGATCCTGCTGGCCTCCACGAACAGCCAACCATGAACATGTTTGTGAACAGGGCCATGTTTGTGGTTGTTCGTGAGTCCCTGTTTGTGAATGGCAATGAACAACGGACATCATGTTCATTTTTTTTTCTGTTCGTGCCCATCTCATGACATGGGTGAAACCTGCTGCAAGTGAGATATTATTGGGACAGGTGTAGGTTTTTTTCACCCCCAGCAGGGATGCACCATGATTGTTGGCAGTACAACAAGGTAACATAGCAGCAGCAGCAGCTATAGGGATTACTCTCACAACTGCTTCCTAATATGACCCCACCTCTTCTAGGATCAGACACCTGCTCCCACTCAGGTACTTTTGAAAGCAAAAGTTGGAAATGGTTGGAAATGCACCCCTAACCCCTCCCCCCCAATGTGGCTTGGCTCTTCTATAGCTTAGATACTGGCCTCTGTACTTCCTGGCACTCCAATTCTTGGACTAAGTTGTTGCGGGACTGGAGATGGCCTTTGCAGCCACACAACTGCATGATTTTAGGTAATGCATTCATCATTGCTGCAAGGAAATCCAAAGTGGACTGTTCAGGTCAATGTCAATGGCCAGAATCCAGTATAGAGAGAGCTCATGGATAGAAATGGACTTAAGCATGCCTACATTGTGTTGAAGTGCAGCCTACAAGAATAGTAGGATGTATGGGAGACCTTTTATGGCAGTG
Source organism: Eublepharis macularius (assembly GCF_028583425.1). Classification (NCBI taxonomy): domain Eukaryota; kingdom Metazoa; phylum Chordata; class Lepidosauria; order Squamata; family Eublepharidae; genus Eublepharis; species Eublepharis macularius. The sequence goes on from NC_072793.1 coordinate 123,065,538, forward strand.
CCTATGTTCTTGCTTGCGCTGTGTGGGTTCTCCTCTCCACCCTCTCAATTGGGCACATTAAATCGCTGTAAGCCAGCAATGTAAAAAAAGAAAAAGAGAGAAGTAGCTATGCAACAAAAAGCCACTCCACAAAAAGTAGGAAGCCCTCCAGCGTAGGAGAACAGTTCCCCTGCTGCCCTTGCTTCCTGAGACAGTTGCATTTAATTAGCTGAATATTGTACCTGATCACGGTTGATGTTTCAAGCAAATTGTTCTTTTTCAAGGCAGTGCAGAAACCCAGCTGGGAACCCATATGGAGAAGAAAAATTAAATATATTTTCTATAAAATGGTAATTGCTGCAAATTTTTATTGCAAGAGTAGTTTGTGTGATCTAACCCTGTTGCTGCCCTGTCACTACATTCTGGTTTGCTGCCCTGGAGGACAAACTCTCCCCAATGCTGCTTTTCTTTTAAGATTGCAGGGATCCAGCTTTATTTATATGTTTGTTTTAGCCCAAGCAAGTTATTTCATGCTTCTTCCTCTGCTTCAAAAAAAGTGACTTTTTCCTTGTGCTTATTCTGACTGCTAGTGCATTTCCCCTCTCTTCCTTACTCACAAACTGAAGGACGTTTTAGCATCATAGTATTTCACCTTCCTTGCTTCCCCAGGTGGCAGGAGGTCCCAAGGGATGGTTTCGAGGCTATTGGAGACTTATAGTGTTTTGTAATATTGTGTTTATTTACAGATGTAGAACTGAGCAGAGATTACCTGTGTGTGTGTATGTGCAGAGAGCAGACAGTACCAGATGCGCAGAACTACCATTCTGAAGATAACAGCCATGTTCTCAGCATCTGCCATCCGCAGAGCAGTTTCCCTGTGTCTAGCTTAATTCACATGGACCAAGAGCCCACCAGCTGCACATTTGGGAGGCATGTTATGTGTTACTGTTGTATTGTGCGAGGAGGGTACTGTTATATATTGGCATCGCTTCAGGCTGAGCTAAGGCTCCTGAAGCCGTTATTATTGGTTGTTTCATGCTGGCAGCGGCCAATCAGATCTGTATAATAAAGACCAATCACCAAACAGGAAATAAGTTACTATGTATATGGTTTATGCAAACTACTTGTTTTGTATTGGTTATTGCTAAAAGGAGGTGCGGATTTCTTATGTATAAAATGGCTCCTGTTGAGCCTGGTTTATGTCTGTGTGCTTCCAGTCTTCAATAAAGTTGCTGTTATGAGCTGTTAATCACAATACTTAATAGGTACACTCTGGTTTTCCATTAGGGTACAGTTTCCATTCAACTGAACCAGAACTTGCATGAATGGAGGCTGTATTTGCATGGAAAATGCACACATTGCCCTATTCACATGGTGATCTTATGTATCATGCTCTTGAAACATGTGGCTGTGGCAGGATCCTCTATGGCATAAATGGAAGACCAGTGTAACTTCCACAGAGGGCTCCTCTCTCTGTGGGGTGCAGGATCGCACTGGCAGTCTCTGCCATTTAAATCTGTGAATAGGATTTGTGCAGACTCTGTAAATGTGCTTGGGGACCCTGTATCTGGCTGGCTGGGGGAAGAGGCATGGGAACATGCCAAGGAATCCTGCAGCATGCTCCTACGTGCTCTGGAGCACTTTCATGTTGTGCCAAGAATGACATCATTCCCAGTGTGATGCTGAAGTTATGGGTCGCAAGCAGGGCTGATTTGGTAAAAATTGGCCCCAGTCTAGTGTTTGGGGTTGATTTTTACCAAATCATTCCCGGTGCGATATGGAAGGGCTCCAGTAACACTCCTCATGCCTCCCCCCACCCAGTTCCTCACTTTCATGCCTTGGGGGAAACCTTATTGGGAACTTGTTTTATTTTTTCTGCTTTCCCACAGCGTCATGGGACAGGGTTTTTAAAATCAAACTGGCTTTATTGCAACATTTTGGGAAAGATCACAGTAAAATCTGGGTGGCTGCTGTATAGATGGGTAAATTCAAATTTTCTGGCAGCCGTTTTCCCTGCTCCTGAACCCATAACAGCTATTTTCTTTCCCTGCCACTGGGGGGTGGGGGGGTTATTTTTTTAAAAATCTGCACTGTATCATTGTATCAGTAGGTGAAGCAGGTTCTCTGAATTCCCAGATTTCATGAAAAAGTAAGTCCCTAGCCCCTTCCTTGTAGACATCTTCACTAGGAAAGGGGCTAGAGACTTATTTTTCTTTAAAACACGAATTCCGGGAATTCAGAGAATCTGCTGCACCTATCAATGATATATCAATATAACAATATTCTAGTGCTAGGGTTTTTTTTAATGACAAAGCCCTATTGGCCCAGGGGAGGGGGGGAATAGTCACTTCCTGGGACTGGAGCAGTGAAACTGCAGGGAAACCTGCCATACGTAGGGCTGCCAGGTCCCCCGATGGGGGTGGGGGAATCCCCTGCTTGCAGCCTCTGCCCCCCCACCACCACTCACCTGACTGGTGAGGGGGAAAGGCCCAGGAGAATGGCCCAGGAGGCAAGAACTCTCTCAGGCCGGCAGGCAGCAGCCACACTCTCCGTGGGTGCAATGAAGTCACTTCCAGAAGTGACATCATCATACCTGTCAGGTGCGCATGCATGCTTTGCTCGCACATGGGAGGATCACCGAGGTAAGTGATAAATCTTCCCCTCCCACCGGGAGGTTTAAGTGACCTGTCAATCCTAGCCATGTGGAAGCCCTGTTGCTGTGCTTAATCTGCACCAGCAACCGGGAAACCACAAAATTCCTTCCCTGTGTGGAAGACACCTTTGTCAAATACTGAAGGAAAACTCTGTATAATAGGATTGCATCATCATCCACAAAATACTGGTATGAGGCATTCCAAGTCAAAAAAGACATCACAAACATGATCTCTACAACACAATGAAAAATCAGCACAGCACATTACAACACACACACACACACACACACACAGCTTTGCAACGTCAAATTGTGGCATTTGGCAAAACTGACGGTGGCATATACGACATCAATTTTAAAAGTATAATGTTAAATTGAATGACTGTCCCCTTTTCTGCCTTTTAATGGCAGCCAAAATCTGAGGCAGTTGCTTCACTCAGCCTCAAGGTAAAGTTGGTGCTGAAAGTTCATGCTCTTGCCTTTTGATTTTACTTGTAAGTCCCCCCCCCCCCCAGTCCACTGTGCCTTCTTTCTGTGCTCGGTACATTCCAGCTACCTCAGGATCCCCTACAACCATTTTGTAGCCATCACAATAAGACTAATTACTTGGAAGTAATCCCCTAAGGGCCTCTTGAGAACTTGGAAAATATGGATCTTTTCCCAGGCCGATGCAGCCTACAGTTTAACTGCTTGCCTTTTGCTTTGGAGATAAAGATAAAGCCTGCACCAGATGTTTCTGACTTCCAGCTGTCTATCCCTGAGGACCATGATGGGATAGAAAACAACTCCATGGGAATGCACGTTTGAAGCGGCTTCCTTACCACTCCCGCCCACAGGAGCCGAAGAAACAGCAGGCTCTTCATCACCATCATTTGCTCTCACTCTTTGCTTCCTTAAAACAACTGTCAGTGTCTCTTCAGACATCTCATTAGGCCACAGAAATTCTGGCCTTGGGCCATGACAGAGTTGTAGACTGGCAGGCCTGACATGTTATCTCGTGACTTCTTTCTTGCCAGGCATGCTCCCTGTAGGTTTTTCCTGCAGAGTCAGGCATATTGATGCATTGGCAGGTGATTGCTACTTTTTAATCTCTTAACGTGCATGACTATTCCCCCCCGCCCCCGTTATTATGGTAGTAATTTTGGTAGTATTTTCCCAATGTTTTACCTGCTCAGCCTCTTCAGTGAAGGCTTGAGATGAGTAATAATGGACTAAAGATAAACAACATCCAGTTTAAAAAACAAAGCTAAAACATAGCAATCTCTGACACCAGTACTCAGTTTCCTCAGCCTCTTAAAGCCAGATGCAATGATCTGTCTCTTTTGAAAGACATTTATCAGTCATTTCATAAGCACCTCGGGGGCTGTGTGATCAAAGCCCCATAATGTAGTTGACACCCAGCTCTGTATCTCTCTATCCAAATCTATGGGTGAGACAGCAGAGATCGTGATGAGCGAATGCCTAACTGCTGTGGTTAAATAGCTGAAAATGAACAAATTGAAACTGAACTCAAACAAGATGGAAGTGATGCTGGCTGGGAAGGAAGAGATCTTGAAGGACATTGTACTCCCCACTATTGATGGAGTTTGCCTGACACTTGCAGTCTCAGTTAAGAGCCTAGGGGTGGATCCAGTGCTACTGCTAGGAAACCAAGTTAAGGCAGCTGCAAAAAATGCTTTCTACAAACTCAGTCTAGCCTAGAAGATGGCCCCCTCCCTCAGCACAGCTGATCTGGCCATCTGGATCCATGTCATGGTAACATTGAGACTAAAAGGGCAGGAGCCACTACAGAGAAAGCACATGTATGAGCAGTGTTGATCTTGCTCATTTGCAGGGTGGCACCCATAGAAGACCCCATTCAGAGGAACAAAGTTGTCATGGCAGGGCACAGGAGGAGAGGTGGTCCTGCAGATATGAGGGTCCATGAAGGGCTTTGTATGTGATAGCCAGAACCTTGAACTTAACCTGGTGACTAATGGAGTGTCTGCGGGGTGGGAGTAATATGCGTGTTCTACCTAGCTCCTGATAATAACTGAGCTGTAGCATTCTGCACAACAGGAGTCTCCGAGCTGACATAGAGGGGGACCTGTGAAGAGTGCATTATAGTAGTCTAGTCTCAGTGTTACCTTAGCATGGATCCAGGTGGCCGGATAGTTGATTCAAGGTAGAGGGCCATCTTCCAGGCTAATAATGCACAATATATATGCAAAGAAAGCAAAAATAACGTTAACGTTGCAAAAAATATAATTTGGCACAAGAAAACAGGAAAGGATGCAAAAACAAAGGTTCATGGCTTTGATTTACACCAGAGAGAAGCAAAATAAAAATAGGGTTTTAAAAATTGAAATGGTAGGGGAAATTTGGTGGCATTACTTACAGGATATTGTAAGGATATTGCGATAATGTGTGTGACTTGCACTGAACACTGAAATCGCTATATAAACACCAAGTGTTTTTACTTTACTGTTACTACTTTCTGCTGCACAAAATGAATGTGCATGAATGGGTCTGTTAAACCAAGCTTACAAGTTTGTATTAATGGCAGAGATGCACTATAGAAGCCTTAGTGGAGCTTAACTTGTTTAAAGGCCCTCCTTATCCACATTCAATATATGTTCTCCATTCATCTTCATGACAGAAAGTGTGTGGTGAAAGCACATGCATTTCCCCAAACATCTTGGATATTCTGTAGGCTGTTTGTGTAAGCAAAGTTGCAGTATATTGCTTTGCTCTGCTAAAATGGCAGAGTTTTGCTAATAGGGTATATATGGCAACTGTGATCTCATGCAGGTGCACAACCATTCAGACTTCAGGCAGGTGCATGAGGCGACAGGCACAGGTGCGTGCTAAGAAAGAGTGGCAAATGTGTGCAGTCTGAAGGATAACCACATCACATCATTCCCTGTGCCCATTGTCTTGTCAAGCACAAAGGCCTTTTTAACACTCTGAATTCTAAATTTCCTCTAATGCAATTATAATTTGACAGCACAGCCCATCCGACATGCTTGCATAAAAGGGAAGAGAGCAAATTAAAGATGAAGTGGGAAAAGTCTAAAAATAAAACTATTTTAAGAAATGAGATGGAGCTGTTTTGCGAGAAGCAGAGGCAAGGTGGCTTAGCCAAAGGTCCTTCAGCTTCTCAGAAAGGCTGTTGTATATGTTTTTCCCCCTGCATTTTTCTAAAGTTATCCACAAGAATGCATTTCGTTTATCCAGAACCTTCCCCTCCTCTTTGGTCTCACAAAATGTGGCTTTCAGAGCATTCCCCAAGCTGTTTCTGTTTCACAATGAGTTGCATCCAAAACTTCCCTTCTCTAATTAACTCAGAATGGGGCAGAAAGAAGTTTTAGCCTCCGAGAATATCAAATTTAGCTCTTAGCCTGCAGCCAGGCTCTGGGCAAAAGAACACATGTCACGTTCATGCAATACCTACCTTGACATCTGGGATTATTACGTCACTTGCACAACTTTCATTCAGACACTACTGGGTGCTGTGGATGAAATAGGTAAAACACAATATAGTTTATCAATGTGTTGCTTGTTAACTGACTTTGAACATGACTTTTTTGGTGATATTCAATTCACTTTTTTTTTAAACTCACTAGATCTGATATCTCGTTTCCTCTTGATTTCTGTCAAGATCTAATGTTGTGGATTTCACGTTGTGTTACTTAGATAATAATGGTTGTGAGTCTGTTGACTGTTAGACAATTGATGATTGTGAGCCAAGATGCCTCGGCGCTTGTTTGTCAAGTGTAGGGAGATGCAATGTTAGCGGGGAAATGTTGTTTAAAAAGACAGAGCCTGGGGAGACCACTCATCAGAAGGTTTGTTAATTTCATCTTCCCCTCCCTGAAGGCTCTGTCAGTTTCACCTCTCTAGTTTAAAACTGTGTGGGATCGCAATCAGAGGGCAGTGAGGAATGGAAATGGGCTGGAGCTGTAGAGCCTGGAGAGGTTATAATGTGGTATGATTGTGGTATGATCTGTAGGACATAGAAATGACATCATTTTGATTAAACTGAGGAGAAGGAATTGATGGGTAAAAGAGGCTCTATCTGGCATAAGGAACAACTTGCCCCGAGGTACAAAAATGGGTGTAAGAAAGGAACAAAGGGAGATGGCTGTAATGTGGTGTAGTGGTCAGGGTGTTTGACCATGGAGAGCCAGTTTCAAATCTACACATTTGAAATTCATTGAGTGACCTTGAGTCAGTCCTCAGTCTTACCTATCTCATGTACTCCTCCGCTATTTCATCCTCACAGGTTTGTTGTGAAGATGAAATAGACGAGGGGAGAAAAACATGTATGCCACTCTGCATTCTTGAAGGAAGGGGTTGGGGGAATATGCTACATAAATAAATACATGCCACTGTAAAGATTTCTACCAGGGCAGTGAACCCCAGATTTTTTACATGAACATCTATGGGGAAAGCTGATTTTAAATAAACATTTTAATAATCAAATATTAATTTATAACAAGAGTAACTGCAGAAAAAAAAAGGTACCTGGCCTGGAGTATACCGTACAGATTCTATGATATTGTATCTCTTGCACATTAGGGAAAGGAGGGGGTATCATGTTTCAAAGAGATTCTCTCAGAAAAGCAACTGCACATCCCCAATGCTGACACTGATTTTTGTAAAGCAAATTAGTTCCACGGGCTCCTGAACTGATTATGCCTATGTTCCATACCTGTAAAGTTCTTGCTGCTCACTAGTGATGTGAATTTACATATTATAGAGCATGACCACACACAAGAGGGTTATGTAGCACAATTTGGTTTTGATGTCTGGACGGCTGTCTTGAGAACTGAGTTGCTCCTCCCCTAGAAAGCAAAGGCTGTCCATCTGTGACCTACATTTGAGTCTGATTTCTGGTTTTGGGATACAGACATTTTGCTCAGAAAAGGAAACTCTCAACAGAATCACAGTTTCCAAGCTCTTTGATTTTTGGTGGACTTAGAAGGGTGTAACTATACTTGGGATTGCACTATCAGATGCATAATTACAAATTAGGGTTACCAGACATGTCCTGGTAATCATCAGGAGTGCGGCTGGTGGCAGGGGGGACAAGAACAGGGGGTGGGCTTGGCAGCCTTATTGCAAAATGGTGGTGAACTGGTTAGAAACTAGCTCTAGTCACAGTTTTCAAAGAGCAGAGAATTCCATGCAGAATAGACAGAATGTTCAACATGGGTTCAGCTGTGCAATGGATCCGTGGTCGGATTGCCAACTCTGGGTTTGGAAATCTCTGGATATTTTGGGGCAGAGCCTGGGTAGGGCAGTGTTTAGAGAAAGGAAGGACCTCAGCAAGGGGATAATGCAATAGACTCTGCCTGAGTCCAAAGCAGCCATTTTCTCCAGGGGAACTGACCTCTGTAGACAGGGGGTCAGTTATGGGAGGTTGACAACCCCAGTCAGTGGCCAAGTCAGCGTTTCTCTTTCACATTTCTTCTCAAGTAAAATAGAATTGTTTAAGTGTGGAGGCTGTGAGGATGAATGATTTCAAAGCAGTTAACAAACTGAAAGTACACTATACATTTGGCTATCGTGTCAGTGAAGAAAAACGGGATGTGAATTAGCTGTGTGAGGTTGCAAACAAAAGAGCTTAATGAATCCATTTGGGAGTGCATTAGGAGACAATCTTATATCGTCCAAGACTTGGGTAGTAATAATTGTACTCCCTTTTGCAGTGCTGTAGCCTTACCTGAAGAACTGTGTGCAGTTAGGAAAAGAAGGAGGTATCATATTTCAAAGAGATTCTCCCAGAAAAGCAACTGCAACTGTGTCACATTATATGGCAATCGTGCTTGCTGCAGCTGTGGTGGGGTTTACTATTTTCTGCTGTAAATAAGTAAAACATCAAGAACAGGCACATGATCTGGGGTTATAACAGACTCATGCAGGAGAGCTACCATGGCCAATCAAGGCCACGTGGGGTTGTGTTGCTGGGTATTAGGGATGAACACTTCAGACATTTACTAGTGTAGGAAATGGATTTAATGAAAGAGATAATGGCATGCTTTGTAAACCGCTCTGAGTGGGCATTAAGTTGTCCTGAAGGGTGGTATGTAAATCTAATGTTGTTATTGTTATCATTATCATTATTGTTATCAATAATTGTTACCTAATTGTTATTGTTACCTTTATGTGCCTTCTATGACTGTTATGCGCTTTTACTATTCTCAGGAGCTGATGTAGTATTTGTAATGCAACTTGCAAGAAAATGAGAATTGAAACAAAAGACCAAAGCAGAATGTATGTTATACATGTAAATCACTGTGAGAAGTAAGATCAAAGTACTGTGAAGCTTGCTACGAGGTAGATTGCGCTTAACAAGTACCTGCGTGTTCCTCGACACCTGTTTCTTACTTGATACAGAAACCCCTTTGTGAAACTGCCATGCAAAGTGTTGCAATGAAAGCTGACTAGATTAGCAGAACCTTTCAAGGTTGAGAGAAAACCACAGAGCAGAAGAATGGGTGATGAATGTTACTTTAAGCACATTCCTAGGGAAGGGAGAGCACTTCTCTCCCATGGAACCCAGAGACATATTCTCCTCTTGAAACCCACAAGGTTGCCAAAAGTGAAAGCGGGGCACCTCTACTAAATGTTACATAGACCAAAGGAATGGACATAAATGAGAAGCCTATGAAAGAGATGTGTGGGAAAGGAAGGAAGATGTTCCTTTCAGATATAGAACCAAGGACAGATAAGAAATGGCAATCGGGTAATGTTGTAATTGTGCTGTTGACCTAAGTTGTTTCTTCCAATAAGAATACCTTTAGCCACTTGTACCATGAGAGGTGGTCACCCACTTGAGCCAGTGGGGGCCACTGTATTTTCTGAGCCAATAGAATAACAAATATTATAATTAACCAAAAGGTATTAATTGCTTTGTACTGCTATTGTAGCTTTGATGAGTATTGGGCACAAGGGGACCTCTTACTCTTTGTGTAACCATTGTTCCTCCATTGTTTAATAAACGGTTATAGATTGCTTCATCTGCAGGCCTCCGCGTCTGTCTCTTATTACAATTGGCTAAAGGGACATTTGGGACACCACTTGTGTCCAACAAACCTGGGGGCTCATCCTCAGCTGCTACCCCACCCCGACGAGCATCATCGGCAGAAGGACATCGATGTCTTCCCGGACAGGTGCACCCTGGTCCAGTTTGGCCAGCCGGCAAACTTCGGTGCTGACCACGTGACAGCGTCCCGCGGAACTGCAGCAGACCTGTTGAAAGTTACTGGAATCCTGGGATGAAAGCTGGAGAGACTGTCTGATTGAAGCCACAGGAGAGAATAAGGTAAAAAGGGCCCTCCCTTAGGCAGGGGTGGGTAAGTCCTTGTTAAGTCCCGGGAAAGGGGCAGGGGCACTTTTCACGTGAGGGAGGAGGTGGGACCCACTTAAAGAAGTAGAATAAGGGAAATGAGATGAGAATAGAAAACCTAGGTGTGTAAAAATATTGGCGCCAATAAAAGTGTTGATGGCTGGTGTTGCTAGAGTCAGCCAATAGGAGCTGTGGAAAACACAGCCGAGGCTCAGGGGAGCCAAGCGAAAGTGTGTGCACGTGTCTCGACAGGGGTGCAACAGGTGCACGGCAGGGTGAGCCAAGTGTGTGTGTGCAGGGCTCAGTGAAGCAAGACTGCAGGAAAAGACTCCAGGGACTGAGTCTAGTGAAGAGGCATGCATCTCGATAAGGCGAGAGCGTGGACAGGCTCGAGGGTGTGAGCCTGGAGGAGTTTTTATAGGCACCTCAACCAGGCAAGGAAGGGGCTTCCATTCCTGAGCAGACAAAGCCTGAGGGAGAGGCAACTTGTGGGGCAAGCACAGTGCCAGGCTTGATGTTGCAGGAGCGAGGAAGGGAGCGCCTTGGTGGTGTGAGGGGGGCAAGAGACCTGAATGTGGGGTCAGGGAATTTAGCACATCAACTGCCCGAGGGTGCACCAGACCTGGCAGGGCGGGTCTGAGGAGGTGACACCTCGGCAGGGTGACGGTGCATCAAACTTGGCAGAGCAAGTTTGGGAGGAGCGGGGAGAGACGCTCGATGTGTATTTTGTGAAATAAACAAAAGTTGCTGGTGGTTTTTATGAATTTAAATGTGTTTGTTTGTCCACCTTTCTGGAATGTAGAGTGAGTGCATTTGTGTATCTGAGAGTGCGGGCACTGGACAAAAGAAAAAGGGGGAGGCGGCGTTCCAAGATCAGAGGAGTGTCTTGCCACTGCCTGTACTAGCTATGTGACTGGGGAAAGAACTTTTGTGTCTTATTGTTGTGTGCCAATGTCTTAGATCCATAAATGGGGGACCAAAGCTGGGTGTATCCTTTGGGAAGGGGAAAATTTAACTGCCCCCCCCAACCCAAAGGGGTGTCTCGTGCTTCTCCCAGCAGGACCTTAAATCCATACTCAATACCCTCTCCCTTGCCAAAGCAATCGGCATGAAGCTTCTCTGAAAGGGGAAAGTGACATGCTATAGTCTGTCAGTGGTTTTGGGGACCCAACTGCCGCAAGGCCCATGTCTCTCAGAGACACCGCAGTAGCCCGTTTTCACAGGGAGCAGGAGACTCCAAGAAAACAAATTTGGGGCAGAGCGCTTGGTGGAAAACCATCTGGTCTAGCCTAGTGCATTGCGAAGGCACCTCCAACCCCTCCTCTCGTCTTTGGCACAATTTTTACTAATGTATATGTGAGGGGAAAATTGTTTTGAGCTGGGATACAGAATCAAGGAGAGAAGAGGAGAAAGTGAATTGGAAGGAGAGAAATTTGTTTTGTGACTCAAGAGGAAAAAAACTGTGTTAAACCAGTTAAAATCCAGTTAAAATCCAGATGAGCGTTGGGCACAAGAGGACCTCTTACTCTTTGTGTAACCATCGTTCCTCCATTGTTTAATAAATGGTTATAGATTGCTTCACCCGCAGGCCTCCGTGTCTGTCTCTTATTATGATTGGCTAAAGGGACATTTGGGACACCACTTGTGTCCAACACTAGGACAATACAAATGCAACACTGATAAAGCCACAGCAAATTCAACTGCCACCTGAAATGTAAACTCCCTGTGGTGTACTGGTTAGAGTGTTGAACTGGGATTTAGGAGAGTCAAGTTCAAATCCCAGTTCTGCAATGGAAGCTTGGTGGGTGATGTTGGGCCAGTCACACCCTCTCAGGCTAACCTACCTTACAGGGTTATTATGAAGATAAAATGGAGGAGAACGATGTAAGCCACTTTGGGTCCTCATTGGGGGAGGAGGGTAGGGCATAAATTAAGTAAACAAATAAATGGAAGATTTTCTAACATGGTGAGGTTATGTTCCATGTACAATGAAAAATTTAAAGGAATGAGGTTAACACAGCTGTGCCAACTTTCCCTTCTTTGAATCAAAGACACGATTTCAAAAGGGCTGATCTCGCTCCTGCTCACTTTTTAAAACATGCATTTTTATAGAACACTCTTTTTCATTTCTTTTATATAGCAATCTAGAAAATCTTTTGGGGTGTTGTACTGATTAGATTAACTTTTGATGAGGTTACTTAAACAGCATTTTTTCGATACAGATTCAGAAGCCGAGTGAGATGCTGACCTGAAGAGCTACAGAATAAGTAATACATTGTGAAACGATAAAAGAAAGAAGACAGTAGCATCTTATGGGTATTAGAACATTTCCAGTACATAAAAGGCATTAAATTAAAGTTGCTTTTTGCAGTTATGGACAGACCTGTGGCCAGAAATATCATGCGCAGGGGAAGGTGCAACCAGCAGGAGCAGACTGGGAAATTAAAATGGCCCTGGTGCAAGAATGGTGAGTGAGAGTGTTGCAGGGCTACTCAGTTAAGCAGCACCAACTGCGAGCATTAGCTCACCCATTGCTTTCTCCCTCAGACTGATGAGGGAGATAAAATGGAGGAGTTAAATGGCCAGTCCACCCCTGGCAACCAGTGTGATTGGTGGTAGTGGGCAGGAGAGAGACTGAGGTTGGGCACTAACTTGACAGACATGTTGGCTCTGCGAGTGGGGTAGATATCACAACAACCCCTCCCAAGGCTTATTGTGGCACAGTCGCAGCAGTGCAGTTAAGTGGCCTGCCAGTGCCCCAGAGAATGACACTGTGCACTGAATTTCCAGCCCAGGAGAGATCATGAGAAGCTAGAATAGGGAATTGCTGGTGTGTGCGTGTATGTGCGGGGGGTTGACCTCCACAGACCATCCCATAGCTGTGGCCTTTTAATAATGCTTCTTTTATTTGCCACAGGTAATTCTGAAATAAATGAGCAAGTCTAACTCAGCTTCTCAGAACAGAACCAAATCATTTGCAGGATTTCTAATCAAAGCAAAATGCTTTGCAGTGCAGCCCAACTCTTGTGTCAACTAGCTTGTAAATCTTTTATTCCTTCAGCTCAGTGGTTTTTTGAATGATGGTAAATTCACAAATGATATTTACATGAATAAAGATTATTTCTGTGTCAGCAAATTGCCACATGTGCATGATATTCATGCCACATGAGTGATATTCAGTGCAAACCGATGCAGTGTTATACCCTTCAAAGTCCATTTAAGTCCATGGGCTTAGAAGGGGGTAGCTCTGTTAAGGATTGCACTGGAAGTGGTCACACCATTGCTTTGCTGTGTTGCTGGCTTGCATGAAGATTGATGTGACCGAGAGGTCAGTTAGAGGCAGGGTCACCTGAATGGGTCAAGAAGAGAAGCCTGGTTCTCTGCCTGGGTTGCTCTTACAAGACAGCATGCCTGAAAGCAGAGTATTGGATTATGTAGCCCTTAGGCCCCTTCCTATTTTGTTATTCTACTTCGAACATTTACAAGGAACTGTGTGAATAACAATCTGCAGATCAAAGGATTTCTTTCTGCAGAAAATGCTTCGCGGATTACACAAGATCCCAACAGCTTTGAGAAAATTGTAAACAGGTGGCAGATAACTTTTGAACAGAACATATGGACAAATAAATAATTTGCTCCAAATGATTTTCACAGCTCTAATAATTTTGCTGGGTTTGATGGGGTGCGTGGAGGAAATCAGCATGCAAAGAAAACCTTATTTTTCTCCAGGATAATCAATCTCGTTCCAGTTATAAAGTTCCACTAATTTTTGAAACTCAATTGGTAGAATCCAAATAAAACTGAGGGAAGTGGGAAACTGTTCAGGAGTGGTCTTAAGTGATCCTGGAGACCTGGGCAAAAGTTTAGGGTAGGGCCCCAGAATCACTGCCACCCCATTGCTGCCCCCTCCGCTGCAAAGGCCAATCAAGGGGTGCTTGAGCCCGAGATGGTGCAGGTGCAAGCAGTGAAAGGTGCCTGTTCTTCTTTCCCCCCTCCTGCCCCCCCCAAGTGTGGGGTCTGTGGAAACTGCCTCTGTTGCCCACTGGCTATCCCTGTCTCTGTTCCATCTCCAGTTTTCAAGGAAGCCAAATTCAAAGAAAGGCTGGATGTGTGTGGGCCAGGGAACAGCAGAAGAGCACATGAAAATCTGGAAGGTTTAGAAATCTGGAAAAGTTTATAGAGGTTAGGAAATAATTTCTACATTTCACATGGAAATAATTGAGAGCTTACATTCCAAGCTCTACATGATTTTGATTCTGGGCGAGGGCATTGCTCCCTGACATTTCCTCTCCTGTTTAAACTCTAATGGCTGTTTAGGAGGATGAGAATTTGAAAAACATCCAGAATGCTTTTATTCCTCACATATATAATGTATCCATATGAGAGTAATTCTCTTCATCATGTACTGGCAATTTCCTTCACTTTTGGTACAAATCATTCAGACATGAACTTGTATCTTTGAAGTTTTAGCACTACCACTCCCCAGTTTAATATAGGATAATCTGCATCAACTGGGCATTTGTGTGTGTTGTGGGAACTGCAGGAGGGAAACTATCACCAAGTACGGCATAATCATTGTTAAATCAAGGTACTTAGCTTCTTTGCAGGATGGGCCCTAGAAATTCTTAATTTTTTTATCAGTGCTGGCCTGGGACAGCTGATCTGTCTAAAGAGCATTACAGACAATCTGAGCTGATGCTGCCCCTTTTGGCAGCTTTCATACCAGCCGGGGCAGGCATTGTACTGTGGAGAAGGAGGAGCAACTTGTGGTCCAGAAGGTTGTATGGTTGACAAACAACTGCTTTCTTGCCTGCTGGCCCACAGAGAGGACACAAGAAAAGTCTTGCTGGACCAGGTCCGTCTAGTCTAGCATGCTGTTTTCTGAAGTGACCAACCAGGTGGCCTTCTGTTGCTGTTACCTACCTCCCCAATGTCTGATATCTGAACATAGAAGCCCCACCTTCTATGAATGTACTTAATCCCCCAACTAAGCAAGTGGTGGTGAATTCTGTCGATAGATCCTGCGTTGTCTGGTCAAAAAGTATCATCTTATGTCTTTTCTGAATGAACTGCCAATCAATTTCATTGGGTGACCCCAAGTTCTCATGTTCTGAGAGAAAAGGAGATTTGATAAACCTTGGCCATGAGCCTCCTTAGTCGTCTCCCCCAGCCCCCAGCTGAAAAGCCCCAAATGTTCTTGCTTTTCTCTACCAGGAACATGCTCCAACCCTATGATGTGGCTACGAGCTATGGTGATTAAAGAGAACCTCAACATTTCAGAGGCAGTGAACCTTTGAATAGCAGTGCCTGGTGGCAACATCAGGAAGGAAGCCTCAGCCGCTCTGTCCTATTGTTGGCCCTCCAGAGTAAATGGTTGACCACTGGGTGAAACTGGATGCTAGATTAGATGGACCACTGCTCTGATCCATCAGGGCTCTTCTTATGTTATTATTATTTTTCTGCATCTTTCCCAGCTCCATGACACTGATTTTTAGATGAAGAAACCAGAACTATACACAGTATTCCAAACATAGACCATTTCCTAATAATTCCTAGCATGGACTTTTCCTCTTCACCCCTGCCACATTTTGAACTGTTTTATGGAACTGGCCTTCTGGCTGTTGGTCTGTAGATGCTACAATGAGACTGTGTTTTGATGTGTGTACTTTGGCTTTGAGTTTAGGGGAGGGGAATCTACTTGGTTCATAAGGATGGTAAATAGGGATATATTTCACAGGTAAGGAGCCCAGTGAGTGAATGATGGGTAAGTTTTGTGTCTGTATGATTCTGGGGATGCATGTAAAACTGAATAAGGGAAGATGTTGATTCATATTGGGCAAATCCTCTCAGAAACTAGGGTGGGACAGTGAAAAAGTGTGTGAAAGGGTGTTGCTCTAACTTTTTCTAGAAATAGTAACATCTGTATCTAGTGCTAATAGTATAGTAGGTTTCTTTCCAAGTTATTGCTGTTCACATATGAATTTAATTTCTATGCCAATAAAGGAAAGACTAAAATATACAAGATCTCTTGAAAAATACCCATATCCCTTATCTCTTCACCTACCTTCCAAAAGTGAACAAGAATAGGGTTCAATTTACATCCTAGGGAAAGTAATTCCAAAGCCTCGGTGCTGCCACCAAAGAAGTCCTGTTGTGGGAGACCATCTGTCAAACTTCTCATGCCACTGGATCATTGAACAGAGCCAAATGTATATCAAACTAACACTCACTGACAATTTCAGAGCTTTTAGGAAACAGAATGCAAAGAAAGCAAATGCTGCAATGTTCAGCAGGAGTTGTCCTTTGCTTTACCGGAAAGAGCCCCTATTTTTGGAAAGACCAGAAGAACGTTGCCTCTGAACATTTGTTTCTTAGCTAATAATGCCTAGATTATATTACAAAAGAATTAGATGTTGAATATTCAGTAGTGTTATGCTCAGCAAAAATCCTTCTTCCCCTAACTGTAATCTTGGCTGGCCCTTCACACCTCCAAGCATTAGCTTTTAGTCACCCCTAGTTAGATAAAAAGCTCCTGAAGGTATGGATACTATGTGGTGGAGCCATCCTGATTTCCTAGAAGCTGTGGGATTAACAGTGCAATCCTATGGAGAGTTACTCCAGTCTAAGCCCATTGACTTCAATGGGCTTAGACTGGAGTAACTCTTCATAGGATTGCATTGTGAGTCATCTGCCTTTCAGATGCAAATAAAGGCCTCACCATGTCAGGTGTTGGAAGTCAAAAGCAGTGATACTGGCTTCCATCACATCCTTGCATGATGCAGTACATAGCATTGAAATTGGCAGATCCTTCCAATGTCACATTACACAGCTTGAGATGGATGTAGACAATGTGCAACTTCCTGCTGTGATCTGTGACTGATGTTGCTGACCATCCTGGAAAACAGAATAAGCATACAATGAAAAAAAAACAGGATGGAAATGGCTTTTTGCTCTGCTCTGTTTGTGCAATATAATTTGATTGTTCTTTACAAAGCTTTTCTGATGCAATGTCCAGCTTAATTTTTAGTAGGTTTAATTCCTCAAAAACATTTTAAAAAACTGAAGTCTTATCCCCTTATGATGGTATTTCAAGGAGATAGTATTTCAGAAAACCAAAAAATGCCTGATGACATTGTGATGCTATGAGAGCTTGCATTTTATTGAAGTTGTATGTGTGTGGTGCCCTCAAGTCAGAGTTGATTTATGGCAATCCCTGGTGGGGTTTTCATGGCAAGACACTATCAGAGGTGGTTTGCCATGGCCTGCCTCTCATCCAATTACTAACCAAGGCTGACCCTGCTTAGCTTCTGAGATCTGACGAGATCAGGCTCCCCTGAGCTATCCAGGTCAGGGATATTGAAGTTGTTTTGGTATGATAATAAGTTTGATTGGACTGGCCTCTGCTTATAGACTATGCAAGTGTTTATGTCATGCA
This sequence comes from Eublepharis macularius, assembly GCF_028583425.1. Taxonomy (NCBI): domain Eukaryota; kingdom Metazoa; phylum Chordata; class Lepidosauria; order Squamata; family Eublepharidae; genus Eublepharis; species Eublepharis macularius. The sequence goes on from NC_072793.1 coordinate 123,082,938, forward strand.
GAATTATTTGGTTTACAGAAAGAAAATACAATCAGGGGCAGACTGGGAAAAAAAAATGGCCCAGAGAGGGGGAAGGACTCAACCCCTGAGTTACCCTCACAGGAGGGCAGGAGGGGAAAAGAACTTGCCTTGCCAGCTCTACACTACATGCAGCTTTGCCTGATGTCTTCTTTGTTGTGTAGGGCTAAGAGGGGCAGCATCCCTCCTCTCCCACCTGCCACGAGGCAAGAGTCATCTCTTGTTTGGGGCTAGAGTGGCCCTGGTAGAAAGGTAGCCCCCCAGGCCAATGCCCCACTGGGACTTTTCCCAGTGGCCTTAATGGCCAATCCACCCATTAATACAACTCTCAGCTATGTAGGTCCTGATCCAAAAGATCATGTGACAAGTTTTATATTCATAATGAGGTTTCTAAGCCCCTATCCATTTTGAAGCCCCCACACAAGCTACCACTCCTAGTCAAAGGAGCTTCAGGAGAGAGTTTTGATGCCATGTCATGAACTGTTGCTGAAAACCTACACATGTATGTACACATACACATGTGCACACATAGAAAGAGCCTGATGTGAGCAGAGAATCTTGTATGCATCCAAAAGGGATTTGGAATTTCAACTATAAAGGGCAAGAGAGATTGGTTACACATGCAAATATTTTTATTTACTGCCCACTTAAAAATACTGAATACTTCAAATACAAAATGCATTGACTAACACACAGGGATGTACAAAACATTGTACTGAAATGAACAAAGAAAAGCAAATTACAGAATATTTGCAATTTCCTAAATTTTCCATCTTTCCCTTTGAAAAGTCAATGCTTTCTTACTAGGGGCTGGAATCCTGTTTCAAAGGCTCTGTGGTTGACTGTCCTTCTCCCAGACCCTTTTCACTAAGGAACCCATAAAGATGTCATAGATCCAGAGGAGTTAGCCGTGTTAGTCTGTAGTAGCAAAATCAAAAAGAGTCCAGTAGCACCTTTAAGACTAACCAATTTTATTATAGCATAAGCTTTCGAGAATCAAGTTCTCTTCGTCAGATGCCTGATCAAAACTGGGCAGATACAGAAGAGGAGGGGGAAAGAGAGAGAAAAAAGGGAGGGGGCATAAATCACAAGAAGGCAGAATGCAATTAGCATGGAGGCTATCAAAACATTCCTTTGCTTGGAAATGTAAACATTTCCTTTTGGTGTGCAGTCAGTTTGTAGCAGTGAAGGTATCCAATTCCTATGTAGTATAAGCCTTCGATGACCACAGCTCTCCCTGCCAGCTGCATCTGACAAAGAGAACTGTGGTCCCCGAAAGCCCACACCAGGCGTCACTGGGCTCCCCCAGATCACGCCTCTGTAAAGAGAATCTGTTACCTGTGGTAATGTGATAACCATTCATAGTCTCTATTCAGTCCCCGCTTGACAGAGTCAAATTTGCATATGAATTCCAATTCAGCAGCCTCCCGTTGGATTTTGTTTTTGAAAGGTTTCTGTTGAACCACAGCGACCTTTAAGTCTTTGGTGGAATGTCCTGGTAGATTGAAGTGTTCTCCCACTGGTTTCTGGACGTTTCCATTTCTAATGTCAGATTTGTGTCCATTTATTCTTTTGCGTAGAGGTTGGCTGGTTTGTCCAATGTACAGAGCAGAGGGACATTGTTGGCACATGAGGGCATATATCAGGTTGGAGGATGAGCAGCTGTAAGAGCCAGAGACAGTGTAGTTGATGCCATTGGGTCCTGTAATTGTATTCCCTGGGTAGATATAGGGGCAGAGCTGGCATCTGGGTCTGTTGCAGGGCTTGGTACCTGTGCTGGTGACTCTGCTGGCCGATTCATGATTGTAAGTGAGAAGTCGTTTAAGATTGGGGGGCTGTCTGTAGGCAAGGAAAGGTCTTCCACCCAGGGCTTCTGAGAGAGAGGTATCATTTTCCAGGATGGGTTGTAGCTCACTGATGATACGTTGGATGGGTTTGAGCTGGGAGCTATAGGTGACAACCAGTGGTGTTCTGTTGTTAGTTCCTTTAGGTTTGTCCTGGAGCAGACTGTTCCTGGGTACTAGTCTGGCCCTGTTAATTTGTTTCTTCACTTCATTTGGTGGGTACTGTAGTCCCAAAAATGCTTGTTGTAAATCTCTTAAGTGTGAGTCTCGGTCGAGAGCATTGGAGCAGATACGGTTGTAACGTAAGGCTTGGCTGTAGACAATAGACCGAGTGGTATGTTTAGGGTGGAAGCTGGAGGCATGTAGATATGAGTATCGGTCTGTTGGTTTCCGGTATAAGGTGGTATTTATTCGTCCATTATGTAGTTGTACAGTGGTGTCCAGGAAGTGTACCTGTTGTGTAGAGTGGTCCAGGCTTAAGTTGATAGTAGGGTGAAAGTTATTGAAGTCCTGATGAAATCTCTCAAGGGCTTCCTTCCCATGGGTCCAAATGATGAAGATGTCATCCAGGAATCTTAAGTATAGTAGTGGTTCCAGTGGATGTGAGCTGAGGAAGCGTTGCTCTAAGTCCGCCATGAATATGTTAGCATATTGTGGTGCCATGCGTGTGCCCATGGCTGTGCCATTAACCTGTAGATATAAGTTGTCACCAAATTCGAAGTAATTGTGAGTGAGCACGAAGTGACAAAGTTCAGTGGCGAGGTTTGCTGTGGTTTTGTCCGGGATAATATTCCGTATGGCTTGCAATCCATCTGCATGTGGGATATTGGTGTACAAGGCCTCCACATCCATGGTTGCTAGGATGGTGTCATCTGGTAGGTTGTCAATGGATTGTATTTTCCTGAGGAAGTCAGTGGTGTCCCGTAAATAGCTGGGTGTGCTGGTGGCATAGGGCCTGAGGATAGAGTCCATGTATCCCGAGACTCCTACTGTGATGGTGCATTTTCCTGCAACAATTGGGCGTCCTGGGTTACCCGCTTTGTGGATTTTGGGTAGTAGGTAGAATCTTCCTGGTCGTGGTTCCTGGGGTGTGTCTGTATGGATGCATTCTTGTATGTCCATGGGGAGTGTTTTTAATATTTTATTGAGTTCCCTTTTGTATTGTTCAGTGGGGTCAGAAGGTAGTATTTTATAGAATGTTGTGTTGGAGAGTTGTCTTTCTGCTTCTTGTATATAATTTTGTTTATCCATGATGACAACTGCTCCGCCTTTGTCAGCTTCCTTGATTACGATGCCAGAATTATTTTGGAGGCTGTTTATGGCCTCTCTTTCTCCACGGCTGAGGTTCTGCTTTAGGTGTTGTTGTTTGTCAATTATCTCAGCCTGAGCCCGTCTACGGAAGCATTCAATGTAAAAGTCCAATGAGGAGTTACGGCCCTCAGGTGGTGTCCATGTGGAATTCTTTTTCCTGGAGTTTTGTAACGATGGTTGTGTATTGCTGGGTTGGGGGGGTGGGGGCTGCTGAGGCTGCTGTGATGGTGTCTGACACCACAGCAGCCTCAGCAGCCCCCACCCCCCCAACCCAGCAATACACAACCATCGTTACAAAACTCCAGGAAAAAGAATTCCACATGGACACCACCTGAGGGCCGTAACTCCTCATTGGACTTTTACATTGAATGCTTCCGTAGACGGGCTCAGGCTGAGATAATTGACAAACAACAACACCTAAAGCAGAACCTCAGCCGTGGAGAAAGAGAGGCCATAAACAGCCTCCAAAATAATTCTGGCATCGTAATCAAGGAAGCTGACAAAGGCGGAGCAGTTGTCATCATGGATAAACAAAATTATATACAAGAAGCAGAAAGACAACTCTCCAACACAACATTCTATAAAATACTACCTTCTGACCCCACTGAACAATACAAAAGGGAACTCAATAAAATATTAAAAACACTCCCCATGGACATACAAGAATGCATCCATACAGACACACCCCAGGAACCACGACCAGGAAGATTCTACCTACTACCCAAAATCCACAAAGCGGGTAACCCAGGACGCCCAATTGTTGCAGGAAAATGCACCATCACAGTAGGAGTCTCGGGATACATGGACTCTATCCTCAGGCCCTATGCCACCAGCACACCCAGCTATTTACGGGACACCACTGACTTCCTCAGGAAAATACAATCCATTGACAACCTACCAGATGACACCATCCTAGCAACCATGGATGTGGAGGCCTTGTACACCAATATCCCACATGCAGATGGATTGCAAGCCATACGGAATATTATCCCGGACAAAACCACAGCAAACCTCGCCACTGAACTTTGTCACTTCGTGCTCACTCACAATTACTTCGAATTTGGTGACAACTTATATCTACAGGTTAATGGCACAGCCATGGGCACACGCATGGCACCACAATATGCTAACATATTCATGGCGGACTTAGAGCAACGCTTCCTCAGCTCACATCCACTGGAACCACTACTATACTTAAGATTCCTGGATGACATCTTCATCATTTGGACCCATGGGAAGGAAGCCCTTGAGAGATTTCATCAGGACTTCAATAACTTTCACCCTACTATCAACTTAAGCCTGGACCACTCTACACAACAGGTACACTTCCTGGACACCACTGTACAACTACATAATGGACGAATAAATACCACCTTATACCGGAAACCAACAGACCGATACTCATATCTACATGCCTCCAGCTTCCACCCTAAACATACCACTCGGTCTATTGTCTACAGCCAAGCCTTACGTTACAACCGTATCTGCTCCAATGCTCTCGACCGAGACTCACACTTAAGAGATTTACAACAAGCATTTTTGGGACTACAGTACCCACCAAATGAAGTGAAGAAACAAATTAACAGGGCCAGACTAGTACCCAGGAACAGTCTGCTCCAGGACAAACCTAAAGGAACTAACAACAGAACACCACTGGTTGTCACCTATAGCTCCCAGCTCAAACCCATCCAACGTATCATCAGTGAGCTACAACCCATCCTGGAAAATGATACCTCTCTCTCAGAAGCCCTGGGTGGAAGACCTTTCCTTGCCTACAGACAGCCCCCCAATCTTAAACGACTTCTCACTTACAATCATGAATCGGCCAGCAGAGTCACCAGCACAGGTACCAAGCCCTGCAACAGACCCAGATGCCAGCTCTGCCCCTATATCTACCCAGGGAATACAATTACAGGACCCAATGGCATCAACTACACTGTCTCTGGCTCTTACAGCTGCTCATCCTCCAACCTGATATATGCCCTCATGTGCCAACAATGTCCCTCTGCTCTGTACATTGGACAAACCAGCCAACCTCTACGCAAAAGAATAAATGGACACAAATCTGACATTAGAAATGGAAACGTCCAGAAACCAGTGGGAGAACACTTCAATCTACCAGGACATTCCACCAAAGACTTAAAGGTCGCTGTGGTTCAACAGAAACCTTTCAAAAACAAAATCCAACGGGAGGCTGCTGAATTGGAATTCATATGCAAATTTGACTCTGTCAAGCGGGGACTGAATAGAGACTATGAATGGTTATCACATTACCACAGGTAACAGATTCTCTTTACAGAGGCGTGATCTGGGGGAGCCCAGTGACGCCTGGTGTGGGCTTTCGGGGACCACAGTTCTCTTTGTCAGATGCAGCTGGCAGGGAGAGCTGTGGTCATCGAAGGCTTATACTACATAGGAATTGGATACCTTCACTGCTACAAACTGACTGCACACCAAAAGGAAATGTTTACATTTCCAAGCAAAGGAATGTTTTGATAGCCTCCATGCTAATTGCATTCTGCCTTCTTGTGATTTATGCCCCCTCCCTTTTTTCTCTCTCTTTCCCCCTCCTCTTCTGTATCTGCCCAGTTTTGATCAGGCATCTGACGAAGAGAACTTGATTCTCGAAAGCTTATGCTATAATAAAATTGGTTAGTCTTAAAGGTGCTACTGGACTCTTTTTGATAAAGATGTCAGTTCCTATAGGACTATTAACATTCTCTTTTTTCCGGTCCTCTGGTGCAGCCAGAGTTGAGGCAAATTAAACTTCCAGGATTGTGTAGATAAATGGAGTGGCAGTCGATGTGACAAGTAGTGAAAATGTAGATGGGCATGATTTTGTGTGTGACAGCTGCATTGTGCATTCATTGTGTGACTGACATCCATGAAAAATTTGCTTTCGGGAAGAGGAAATTTGGTCACCAAACTCCTCTCTCAATGCTTTCCTCAGCCACGGAACTCATTGATGCCTGTGGCTACAAAGTTAATTATCAGGACATCCAAAGAGTTAATTAGAAAAAATTTACTTCATTTCTAGTGTGTTTTGGGATCTGATCTGTGCAGGTCACTGAGACCCAGGCTTGGCACATTTCGCTCCCTCCCTCCCTCCCTCTCGCTGATTGGTACGCACACACCATAAAGGGTTTGCTTCAGTGAGGGCAATTATTAATCTGTGCTTTTTAAAGAATGACAAATATATTATATCCACCCACGTGCACACACATTCTGTTTGCCTGATGTGTGACCCCTGTCTAAGTGCTGAGCGCATGGGGGCAAGTTCAGTAAATGAAAAGGATTGCTTTGCAAGCTCATTACTGCTTTGAAGCCTCTCATTAGGAGCGAATTCCACTGGTGCTATCTTACGGCAACACCCTTCATTATAATGACTTTGCTGGGTATTACCTCGGGAGTTGCAGTTAGCAGCTCCCCACTGGGCATTAACTAGAGGCTCCTGCAGGTGCTCAGTATCAGTCTGCCTTTGTAAATGCACAGTTCAGATAGCTGACTGCAGTTGATCTGGCAGCAGGGGCACAAAAGAAAACAATTTTTTTGGGTGGGGGGGAATCAACCTTCTCCCTGGATGAGGAGATACACTTTCCCCCTCTAGTTTAAGTTGCTAGAATCAATGATTAAAAGAAACAAAAGAGGAGAGGACCTCAGGGGGCGCTAGGAAGAAAATGGATGCTGTGGCCCAGTGCATTTGGAGTAGAAATCTTCTGGGGCAATTTGGTATATTCTGTTCTCTTGCACAGCGGTATCACATATGGGTTTCCAAAGTTGCCCCAGAAGCATTTCTACATGCAGTTCTTCATAATAAATACTGTCCAAACACTGCAAGTTTTCTCCTGTCGTGTTGCTTTATTAATCATGAAGCAAGTATGAAGTCCCTCTGCCATTATCACTACGCCATTGTTACCAAACAGGGCCAGTTTTATTGGAAAATATCCACTTTGTTTTGGTCTGATAGTGGTTGGTGCCTACTCTGTGTGGTGCACCTCCCTGCTGCCTGTCCACTCAGAGTCAGTAATCACATACCAGATGTGTATTTGTATCGTGTGCTTTTAGCATCAGTGGGATTCCTCCAAGGATATATATGGATGTAATTTGATTCCCATCCTTCTGTTGTTTCTTTAAAAATGTCTAATAACAATAGTGCAGTTGTATATTTGCACATCATAATTATATTTGTTTTAAAATCTTTTCTTTTCTGTGCAACTTCCTCTCTGGTTCTTGTGAGAAGAATTTTAGGATTAATTTAGAATTAGTTCTAAACCACTTAACAAAATAGAGTGGTCTACAATATTGAAAGCCACAAATAGGCGGAGAAGGACTAAAGGGAACACATTTCCCATTGTCCGTGTGTAAGCTTAAGATTTGTTTACCTGAATGATTAATACTGTCTCCATTCCAAAACAGGGCCTGAATCTGGATTGCAAAGAGTCAATCCAGTTAAATTATTCAGGGTGGTAAAGTCCTGAGCAGATTGTAGAGAGCTCCAAATGGAACTTTTTGGGCAAAGCAATTGAGCAACAGAAAGGAAAATAGACAATCAGATCAATACATGAGAGTCAAGGTAAATTCAATAATGATACACTCTAGCCCCTTTCCCCAATCCTAACTTCAGTTATGTGGGGGTGGGGGGGAGCTATGCTGGCTGTATAACCCCTCAGAAAAGATATTGTAACAAGGTCCACAAAAGTCAGGAAAAAACATGTTCAAATGTACTAATTTGCCTGGCCACAGGTTAATCACTTACGGCACACTGATAGCATGTGAAAAAAAGAGGAAGGGGAATCTTCCAACAGCTCCCCTTCCTGGAGCCAAGACTTTTCACTGGTGAACTATTTACAAGTCCAGGCACATTGATTTTAAGCTTCCTTCAGCTTCCTTTCCCCATTTCATCTTGGTAGAAAGCAGGAAATTAGCTGCAGTAGCAGGATCGGAATCCAATCCTTGTTTTGTTACTGTGTTCAGAGAAGAGGAGCTTGCTGGTAATTTTAAAGTAGCCCCATTTCAGTGGGCAGGTGTTGTTAGTCAGTGCTTCTGAGCGCTAACTGGCTACAGCAGTAGCCAGTCTTGTGCTAAAGCTGAGAATCCCTTTCATTGTTGTACTTAGTGTTTTGTGTCATCACAGCTTTTTTGGCCCACAAGTTTTGCTTGGGATTGTGTCAGTCTGTACCTGCACACTGGACCGAGTTCAGCTCTGGGTGAATGTCGGTGCTGTCCTAAACAGAGTAATACTGTTCTAAGCCCATTGCCTTCAATAGATTTAGAAGGTGTAACTTTGTTTAAAATTGCATTGTATCCCCCCATTCCACATCAACCCTTCAGGTGCAGTGGGCCCTGATGTACGTTGTGTGTAAAGTGCTGCCAAGTTGTAGCTGACCTATGGTGACCATGTGGGGTTTTCAAGGCAAGAGACTTCAGAGGTGATTTGCCATTGCCTGCCTCTGCCTAGTGACCCTGGAGTTGTGTGGTGGTCTCCCACCCTAGTATTAATCAGGGCTGACTCTGCTGAGCTTTTAAGATCTGATGAGATCGGGATAGCCTGGGCCATCCAGGTCAGGGCCCAGATGAGAGCACAGTAATAGGGACGGGCCAGAATGTACATGTGTACCTCATACCAGTCACGCATGAGGAAAATTCCTTTCACACACTGGTCACCTTTGCTGGATCAAGGCACTAGAATGCATCCAGCACAGATATCAGTTGTTCCCATCATTGAGAAATAAAATCCTCTGAACCTCAGGAGAGGAAATCAGTTTTTCATCTGGCTATTTTGCTGTCAGCCGGAGGCCATTTGTAAGTGTCCTGCTGTTGAGACATGATTTGAAGTGATAGTGTTAATTTGGTTAATTGGAATTCCCGGGTAGTGTGTGCGCTTCTTGCAAATCAGCTTAACACTGTTCTCTCACCGCAAAGAGTTATTTGCCAGTGCACGGGGGTTATGTATGAGTTTATGATTATTATGATTCAGGATCATTAATTTTACATTTGAATTGAAGCTGATGATGTGGCTCAATTAAAAGTTGCCACATTCCCATCACCACCTCATTGTGTGGCATATGTGGGAATCAGATCGGAGCTCAAAGGAAGGATTTAAAAGGCTAGTAAGTGGATGCATAACAAATGAGACAGGAACCATCGCAAAGAACAGAAAAGAATGTTTTTGCCTTTTCCATCCCTTCTTTGTTCACATCATCAAATAATTTAACAAAAGCACGGACAGTGAGAAATTGTGGCCAGGGTCAAAGAGAGAGAAAGTATTGAAATCATGGGATTAAGCGTTTACCTGTCTGTGGGACTGTAGCCCATACGAACAACTGATCTGAGTAACTGGTAGATATGGAGAGAATGAGTAAAAGAGCAAATATTTAACATTTCACTTTTGAAGGGTACTTATTATGCTTGAAATCAGAGGTCACCATCCCACATAGCCATCAGAATAGTATATTTAACAAACAACAACAACATTCAATTTATATACCACCCTTCAGGACAACTTAAAGCCCACTCAGAGCAGTTTATTTATTTATTTATTTATTTATTTATTTATTTATTTTTTCAATTTATATACCACCCATCCCCAGGGGCTCTGGGCGGTGAACAGTTAAAATCGATAAAAACAAAAACTAAAATCAATATACAAATAATAAAACAAATTAACAAGGTGCAGTGGTGGGGAGAACCTTCCCCACCCCAAAGGTGGGAGGCCGACATGGCACCACCCCCTTCAATCACCAAACGCCTGGCGGAACAGCTCTGTCTTACAGGCCCGGCGGAACGATAATATGTCCCGCTGGGCCCGGGTTTCCATTGACAGAGTGTTCCACCAGGCTGGGGCCAGGACTGAAAAGGCCCTGGCCCTGGTTGAAGCGAGGCGGGCTTCCTTAGGGCCGGGGACCACAAGTAAATATTTATTCGCTGATCGAAGCGATCTCCGGGGAACGTACAGGGAGAGGCGGTCCCGAAGATATGCCGGTCCCAACCCACTCAGGGCTTTAAAGGTAAGAACCAACACTTTGAACCTGATTCGGAATTCAACCGGAAGCCAGTGTAGCTGGCGCAGGACAGGTGTGATGTGTGACTGGTAAGGTATACCAGTCAGGACCCGTGCCGCCGCATTCTGGACCAGTTGTAGTTTCCGGATCAGGCCCAGGGGTAGCCCAGCGTAGAGTGAGTTACAGTAATCTAGCCTGGAGGTGACCGTTGCATGGATCACTGTAGCCAGGTCCTGGGGCATCAGGTAGGGGGCAAGTTGCCTGATCTGACGAAGATGGAAAAATGCAGACTTGGCAACCACCGTGACCTGGGCCTCCATCGATAGGGAGGCATCCAGGAGCACACCCCAAACTCTTTACCACTGGCAAAGTTGCCAGTGGTGTCCCATCCAGGGCAGGGAGCTGGATCCCAACATCTGGCAGCCCCCGTCCCAGCTGCAGGACCTCTGTCTTCACTGGGTTCAATTTCAGCCTGCTCTGACGATCACCCAGTGAGGTGGGTGGGGCTGAGAGCTCTGGAAGAGCTGGGACTGGCCCAAAGTCACCCAGCTGGCTTCAAGTGGAGGAGTGGGGAATCAAACACGGTTCTCCAGATTAGAGTCCTGCCAGTCTTAACCACTACACCAATTATTTCCTTCTGCTAAATGAGGAGTCTTCCTCTCTTGGAGGAATGCTTGCTCAATCTGTGGAAGATACCTTGCGTAGCAAAAGGTTGTTGGAACTATCCCACTGGGTCTATATAAGATCACCTCAATGTTTTCTGGAATTGTAGGTTTCAACAGCTGAGTGTCAGTTTCTGTGATCTGTGAAGTAGCTTTTGAATCTGAACATGTAATGACACTCTCCAGTTTGCTTTTGCTCTATATCAGCCCAGTATTGCGTGCATTGGCTTACATCTTGAGGTGCTGTTCCATCTGTACAGCAGCAGCTACTCTGACAACTTCTCTGTTTGTAGAGGGAGGAGCAAGCAATTTTTACCAACCTTTCCTCTGCAGACTCCTAGTTTATCCCCCCAGTGTTCTTTTTGGGTCTGCTGCCCCCAAAGCCCATGATTTTGGGAGAACAAAAAGGCTGCAGTGAGATGAGTAAGGTGGGGGTGTTGTCTTCCTCTAGAACAACTCGCACTACTGAAGACCCAATTCTAGATTTTGCTGTCATCAACACCAGGACCACCATGAAAAAGAGTGGATTGCCAATAGCCATTTAATGCACTGCATTTGTTAAGCTGGTGATAACAGGTTAAATATCAGTAGCGTATTAAAATATATTTATTACCAAGTAGCTGCCTCTCTTATGTCCCTTTTAAAAGTAAATCTCTGCAACAGGATGTATCAATGAATTTGTAGTGGAGTAATATACAATAAGTATCTTTTAGCCATCTCACTCTCCATTTCAGAAGACAGCTTTATGTTCAATAAATACTAGAAGATTATTAAAAACATATTTATCGCAGATTAACAACTATGAAATAGATACAAATCTAAGACACTAAAGCTCAATAAACATACTTATAATAATCAATTTTGGTATTAAAACACAATAACTGCCTGTTTTAATCTAAATGAAATGGGTTTTTAGGAGACTTACAACGGTAGCCTTTCTCTGCTTGGTTTTATAGCTTTTCACAGATCTTGGATGAGATTTGGGCAACCTGTGTTTAAAATAAATCACATCTTGGAAAGAAGCAGTTTCTGTCTGTGTGAAGTTGGCTGCTGTAATACTCAGTTATTTCTTAGAAGAATCTCTTGGAGAAATAAAGACATTATGGGCCCAATTAGCAAGTCTAAATTGATGTGTTAAGAGTGTGGATTGAGTGGTCCCATGCAGCTTTTTGGCATGTGGTAATGGCAGCCTTGTGGTGGTGTAGCCATGTGCCCAGATTGCAACCCAACCCTAATTACAACACAGCAGCCAAAAAGCTACCAAAAATGTGTTGATTGGTAGCCTGGATAAATATGATTTGAGTTTCAAGCTGGGCATTCAGTCCCATGCAAATTTTGGAACCAGTGAAACAGTCCCATGGAAACTTTGAAAATCTTATTAAAATCAAAATGGCCACTCCATCCTGAATTCTTTCCCTCACTAATGTATGGTAAAATTACCCATGACCTGTTGATATCACATTGTGTTTTCCTGCACCTGGCAGAAGTTACCATGTGGAGCAAGTGCAGGGAAATGCTTAGGGTCTCACCACACGAGACAAAATACACTCAAAATACATGAATCCGAGTGTACTTTGTAATTCAAGTGTATTTGAGTATAATTCAAGTGTATTTTGTTTTGTGTGGTTTGACCCTTAGTGTGATAATAATGTCAAGGTATATTACATATTATGGAAGGGTAATCATCCTGTTTTGCAGGGCAGCTTATTTTTACCATAATATGTTGTTTTGCCCTTATACCGCTTGTTTCTGTGTTCTCTTCATTCTGCTTGGTGGACAGCCTTCCTTCTTCATGGACTGGTTCATACATGCATGTTTCTTTGTTGTTAACTACAGTACCAAGAGATTGCTTACTTGTGTGAACACAGATTCAGTGATACAGCTAAAACTTTTATATTAACTATATTGTTTTCAGTGAGGTAGTTCATCAATTGTTGAGTAATAAAACATATGAAAGGCTGAATGATGTATATGTATGTGCAAACTGAGGCCAAGTCTGTATAAATCCCACATGCCTATTAATTTCTACATATTGTTTTTTAATATTACCCTTTGCTTACAAATGCCCCCCCCCCCAAGATTTGAAGGAAAGATTGCATAAAGTGAGTAACTTATCTATTCCCACCTTCTGTTCACACAGTCAGGTTAGTTAAAGACTGTCAAAAAGACTTTTTATTCTTCTGAAGAGCACTTGAAACTATTTTATTCCATGTTGATGAGAATTGTTTTGGGTTAATTGATTTGGATAAAGATCACAAATTATTAATTAACTATCACTTTGAGAAAGTTTCTATTAAAAGCACCAAAGGAGTTGAACATTTCTATCATTTCTTCAGTATTCAGGATGTGTGCGCGCTATGCTGGCAGATGTGTGAAGGAGAGAAAGGAATATGACTGTTACATAACTGGTGCTATTTTTTTAAAAGTTTTTTCCATTTGTATTCTGCCCTTCATCCATTATTCAAGGTTGATCTCACAGAATTTTGGTAAACTACATTTCAACAAGACTGTAAAGTAAACTATGATGAAAGATATTGAATGGCCCAAGTGATCTTTTGTTTCTTTTGGTGTTCCCTTATTGACCCTCTCTGTTTGTTTTTAACTCTTGTTTTATTTATACATATATAGTTTTAAAAGTTGATCTTTAATGTTTTAATTGTTTGCCACCTTGATGGGCAAAATTAGGCGGAAAGGCTGCATAAAAGAAAGAAAGAAAAAGAAAGAAAGAAAGAAAGAAAGAAAGAAAGAAAGAAAGAAAGAAAGAAAGAAAGAAAGAAAGAAAGAAAGAAAGAAAGAAAGAAGAGAACCATTGCAATGCAATATTCAAGAATGCTTGGAGAGGTCTGTCTTCAGATAGCTATGCAGTCTTGAAACTTATTGGGTGACTTTGGATCAGCTTATGTCACAGGACTGTTAAGAAGATTAAATGGGAATAGTGGAATCATGTGCTAGAGAAGTTGAAATAATAACATCCATCAACTGCTTTGAGGAGACTGCAAGTTTTCCTGTTGCACAGAAGTCTTTTTTTCAGCCAAGAACAAAAGAAAGGATTCTGTGTATCTGTAAAACTTGTTACTCTACTTTTCCAGCACAATTAGTCCATTTCAAGTGTTGTCTCAGGTGCTGGCTGACAATTCCTTTGTTAAGTGAAATGTTGGTCAACAATAGAAGAACAGTTAGTTGAAAGATAATGTTTATGACATTGTCTCTTGATAGCTGAGGATCTTGGCGTTTTTGAATGGGATGCCTGTCAGAGCTTGAAGAATGGGTTGCTAACTCTGGGTTGGGAGATTTGGGAGGGGGTAGACTGGAAAGGTAGGGTGGGGGGGCTCAGCAGAGATGCGATGCCATATAGTCTACCCTCCAAAGCTACCATTTTCACTAGGGGAAATTGATCTCTGTAGTCTGGAGATCACATACAATTCTGGGAGAATTCCAAGTCCCATTTGAAGGTTGACAACCCTACTTGGATAATATGACTCCCCTTCAGCAGAAGCTAAAGCATAAAGAGAGTGAGCAGAAACAAGAGCTTGTTTATTTACAAACATTTAAAATATTTGTAAATAAATTAAAGACATTTGAAGGCTGTGTACAGACATACCTCAGTTTGCGGAGGAAAAATATACTCAGACTTGGGCAGATGTTAAAAATGTTGTGTGCTGTATGTAGAGCGTATGTAGAGAAGGGGGATTGGGCCTACTGGACCTGCCATGAAACCATCCACTTCTTCAGCTGCACATCTGCAACATATATGTGTATTAAGACACATATCTGCCTTAAAGGAAGATGACCCTTTTCTGCAGAGTTACTCCAGTCTCCAAAGTTACTCCATTCTAAGCCTATTGAAATCAATGAGCTCAGACTGGAGTCATTTGACATAGGATTGCATCATAAATTTGCTAATGCTTTCCCTAAATAATGCTCCCTTTGCTTGGGGCTATGGAAGTATCTTTTGCTTCTGCTTGGTTACAAGTTTCATATTTTGATGTAGCTATGCTCTTCATGCTCTTGTTTGAAAGTTCCTGACCATGCTAAGGAGATTCATGGGTGATTGAACATATCATCATCATCTCTATGAGTTGCCCACACTGGATTCAAAGTTTTGTTCATGGGAGGACTGGGATGTATACTTTACATGATTGTTTATAACATCATTTTGTGCATGGTCAAGAACTTGGTATTTATGGGGTTCGTTGCATGATATTATACCACTGAGGAAGGCCTCAGGCTGAAACATGTTTGATTCTATATGTATGGTGATAAATGCACAATAATACCTGTATATCTGGAAACTCTTCATTTTTATATACAATGGTATGGTACTAACATGTTGAATCACACTGTTATTGTTTTTAACTGCATTTTTGTGTTATTTATTATTTGATTAAATGTTTATCAGTTCCTTATTGATATGTACTATGTTTGTAGCAACACTTTACACTGTTTTTTGTCTTAACCTTTCTTACAACTCTATTGATAGGGCTTACTTTGAGCATGAGTTTCCTAGAGCTCAGCCTCAGAATGTGTTTCTAATGCTAGAGCTCAGCTCTAGGATGTGTGGTATAATGATAAAGAAAACAGTGTTTTGAGAATACTTGGGAACAACTTTTTACACTGTCCCCACCCTTGCGTATGGGGGTTTAAAGGCAATGCTTATACTTGGAGGATATAGCAACCTCCCCACCCCCAACCTGCTTCATGCCTATTGGTGTGAATAGAAGAGCTTTTCCACTCCCTCCTTTCCTCCCGGGATAAATTTGCGTCTCTGTTTTTTGCTCTGCATAATCCGCCCTGATGAGAAGCCTGTTGCCTGGCCTGCATCTAGGGAGCTTTTCCAGCTTAGCAGAGGGGTGCAATTACAGAGGTGGCCAGAGACAAAGAAAAGCCGGCATGCGCCACTGCCTTTAATGGAATGCAATGATTCTTCCAGGCTCCAGAGTAATACAAGAGATCTGGTTTTAATAAATTAACAGCCTACAAGTAACAATCTCAAGCAATTAAACTCTGGAATGAAGGCGAACACCATGAAATGTATTCGGCAGTCGGTGGGTGGTGGCAAAGGCAATCCTGACGCAATTTGGAAGACTAAATGAAATAAAAAAGGGCCCAGTCTGTGGCATTTCTCCAGCTCCCCTTTTCTTTCAAGCCCACTGGGCTTTTCAATCTCTCACCTCACCCCGATGTGCTTTTCTCTGTGCAGTGTCTGAGTTGGTTCCTTTTTTCAAAAAAATTGGAACTGGTCTTCCTTTCTTCCCCTATGTTGAACATCCCCCCTCTTTCCCTTAAGATATTGCTTCTACTCTTGCCTGAATATAGCAAGCAGTAAAAAAAATGCTGTCACTGTATACCTTGTTTCTGATTTTTTGAGTTATATGTAATGGGGTGTGTGTATGGTTAGAAGCAGAATAGCAAGGATTGTCAAGAAATTGCAGAGGGAGAGAGAGAGAAGAGGGAAAAAAACCCACCCTGAGTGATTGCTAAGCCTCCCTGTCTTACATTAATAGCCTGTATGGAATCCTCTTTGCCATAGAATTCAATTTATTTCCATTTAAAGGCTGTTCTTCTCAATCAATGCGGCTAATAAATAGCTGCTGATGGCCGTGACCCCTGGGCCGAGGAAAGAATTTATCTTCCGAGCCAATTAAAGGGATTGAACAATTCCTTTTAATAACATTGTGGGATTTTAATATGAAGGGTGGGGGGAATGAAATCCTCCTCCTCAGCCTTGCAGAAAGGGTCAGGCAGGCTCCAAAAGGGTTGGGATTAGACTCTTCAATTTCTTTTGTGCAGCTTTCTTGGTGGTGGCCATGGTACCCAGATAGCGCCTTCTTTATGCAAACATTGGGATATTCCTGTCCTCTCTTTTTTTGAGGGGGGGAGGGAATGACACAGCAGTGATTTATGTCTCATTGTTTCACAAAGGAATGAAGAGGCTGGCAAGGTTTTGTAGAGATTAACACACCTCCAGAGCTGTGGGAGAGATGGAGGCAGTATGATGCCAGGCCAGGCTACATTTGTATCACCCCTTGCTTGGTTGGCAGCGGGTAGTGTTTAGGTAAACAAGTAGGGGGAAGAAGGGGCAGAAAATAGGTAGAAGGGGAACTGAGGCAACAAAAAGAACTGTTAGGGGAAGTTCATACATGACCTGTTTTGAGATGCACGATTTCCATTCCACAAAAGATGCATGAATATGTTTTGTGAAGGAATGTCAAATTGAATGGTTTCCTGTCACAGAAAAACTTGTAGTTCACAGACCTCTTAATGAGTAAGTCATACACACAATCTATTTTCTCCAAAAATCATAAAGACATGGGAATCATTTGTGAGAGTCATGCCCCATATCTAGAAAAATGTGAATATGCCAATTGATCATCTGAAGAAACTAGGCACAAATTACAGTCCTTTTCTTGGTTCTGCCTATTTTCTCATAGCAAGGATTTTAAAAAATCCTCTGCATTTTTACTTGAAATTAAGACCCACTAAATTCATTGTGACTGATTCCCAAACAAGTGTGCATAGCTTTAAAAATGTAATACTTATTTAGGACCAAGAGTAGCAGGAAATGAGTCCAGTGGCACCTTAGAGATCAACAAGATTTTCAGTGTAAGCTTTTGAGAATCAGAGCCCCCTTCTTCAAACATGAGTAGAAGTGGAGATCCCTGAGCCTTTGTATCCTAGCCAGAAGGTAGGAGGGGTGTTACAAGGGACGGCATCAGGATGTGAAGATACAATGCACCTTGATTAGATGGGAGGGGTGTAGCAAAGGAAGACATCAGTATATAAAGGTACAGTGAAACTTACTGGAGCAGAAATTAGCATCTGTAGTGGGATAAGAATCCCAAGTGTCTGTTCAGCATGGGTGGGGGAAGGTGTCCATTGTTCTGAATTTGTGAATAAAGTCCATTTCAGCAATCTCTGAAGACCAAGAATGTGTAAGATGGTGTGTGGTCATAAAGTGCCACGATCTGAACTTGATTAGCATACAGTGCAATTTAGGTTGCAAATCTACACTTATTTTCATTGGAAATGCTTTTATTAAACTTTATGGGACTTATTTCTAAGTGAATATGTTTTGCATCAGGATATTGGATGAACAGGACAGAGGTAAAGAGAAAGAGCAGGGGCTGACAAAGGACTTTTGAAAATGTAAGTTGTATTTGCCATCCACTTTTTAGGAATTCATATCATGTTATGTGTCTTAGAAATCACAGCATGTCTCATTTTTAGGAAACTATTATATCTGCCCATGATCTTGGAGAAAGAGGCCTGATTTTCATTGATGTGGTGAGCCTGTGTCTGGGCTGTTCAGGGTGCAGGTGGGGTCTCAGGGCTCAGTGTTCATACAAAAAACTTTTCCTCACAGAAAATTAGCATATGAGGGAGAAGGATTGTAGCACAGGTTTCCCCCTGTTGTATTGGTTTTCCGTGTTTGAAGTGTCTTTTTCTTTAGTCATGTGAGCTCTGCAGTCTGGAGTGGCATAGACTCAACATGGGTCAGACTCCTCAGTGAGAACAAGGCTGGGGAATTGTCGCATAGTCATCCCATGTTTAAGAGAGATATACTCATGTGAGTCATGAGTAATGAGGGACCAAAGAGCCTTTTGAATCTGGTTGGTTTTTTAACATTCTGATCCTAAATAGCAGTGAAACTTACTTCTGTGAAAGGCAGGCTACCAATTGCTTCTGAGTTTGAGGAAAATTATTTTCAGAATCCAACCTGCTTCTCAGAGCATAAGGGCCATGGTGAGGTTTAACTTGCTTAAATTTATAAAGTACTCACAGAGTCTCCTGAGTGATGATATAAAACACCTTAGTATATATCGATTGCTTCTTAGACAAAAGCAGCTAAATTGAATGAAAAGAATTGTGAATAAGGGGTGCTTTGTGTATTTTTTATTTTGCTTTATGCAAATTAATCTGTTTTGGCTGGGTGGGGGCAGTTTACAGTTTTGTTCCCCTTTCTAACAGATACATCTATTGTACCTTGTAGTGATTTTGCATCGAGTATTCATATACGTAATCAGAAGCTAGTTATCTTATGTGGCTGCTAGCTGTATCTTTGAAAAGAAGGGGAGTAAGGAAGAGCTATCAAATCAAAGTCCTCATCATTTTGATTACAGTAAACTTCTGAAAGTCATGGATCCAGATTTTATTCTGAAGCTTCCCTTTAGGGTTTCTGTAATGCCCAAGGGCTGCTTCTAATTACAGTTCTTGGGGGACTGACTGCCCCCACCCCTGAGTCAATAGCCGGAAGTATGAAGGCACTCCAAGTAACACCAGTGATCCATCTAGCTTAGCATTGTCCACTCTGACAAGGGGCTCTCCAGGATCTCAGGTAGAGAAAGATATTTCCCAATATCTGCTACTTCAGATCATTTAACTGGATATTATAGAGATTAAACCTGGGACATTCTGCGTACCAATCAAGAGCTCTACTAGTCAGCCATGGACAAAAATTCTCAGTAGAGAATTTTCACCAGACGAAGATTAAGTACAGTCTTCAACAACTCCCTTCTTCTGGAGATCCATAACTGTTGTTTCTCAAATGTAGCCACAGTTCCTGCATGCAGCCACTAGAGAATCTTGATGCATCCACTTAACATTTCCCCCTTGTGATCTTATACATTGCAATTTCTCCATAGACTTGTATGCAATGTCAAGCAGCTCTGTTTGGGGAAATGGTGATGGTGAGAGTGGGTGTTACTCTTGCTTATAAATAGCATGTAACAAGAGAACAGCTTGAAACTGGAAAGAACAATTTGGTGGGAACACTCCCTTAGATCCTATAGATGTAGTGGAATATGGAGTGAAGAAAAATATCCCTCAAATTATCTCAATTACAAATGTAAAAACCCCATGAATGTGTTATGGCCGATGCTAGAGACCATTTTGAGAACCAATAGGATGATGTATGATTAAATAGGAAGGGGGAGGGATATGGTTTCAGCATATAAGGCATGTGACTGATTTTAAACAGCCATTTTATACATTTTTTTTATTGTTTAGGCTTTTCTGACCAGTGCTTGACCTTGTTTTATGCTGTTATGAGATTTTTAATGCTGATTTAATTGCTGATAGAACTTGTGGTTTTTATTGTTTTGGTGTTCTGCATGTGTTTTTAAAAAACCTTTTTATTGATAACCACATCAAGCAGGTTTCTGGAGTAAGTGTGTAACAATCTTTCAAATATTTATTTGTTTACTTCAGTTATACTTCATTTTCTCCTCAATGAGAACCCTCCATTTTATCCTCACAACAACAACCCTATGAGGTAAGTTAGGCTTTAAGTGTATGACTGGCGAAAGGTCACTAAGCAAGTTTCTGTGGTAGAGTGGAGATTTGAACCTGGGTCTCCCAAACTTTAATCCAACATTCTAACCTCTACAGCACACTGGCTGTCACCACACCACCAGACCACATTGGCATAAATAAATGAAAGTGCACATTAGTCAAAATATATATATTACTGAGAATTTTCACCAGACTTGTGGGCGGGGAATATTCACCATTTAGCTTCAGACACAGGGCGAAAAATTAGACTCTTTTGCCCAGTGACAGCCTGGTTCCATGAACAGTTTCCATTGATATCTGAAGAACTTGCTATCATATAAAGGCAATTAGAATCAGGATACTTGTCTCCAAGTCTTTTCCAGAATGCATTAGAGTAAAATACTATATGAAGGACTAAGGCAAGGCTGAGAAGTGTTTAGAAGTTGCCTACCAAGCTTTTCAACAGAATGTAAAATCTCGTAGGCCAGAGCTTAAATGGAACAATCTCATCAAAGTGAGAAATCAGTTTAAGCCTTGTGTAGAATGGAGCTTTTGCGTGGTGGAACACTAATAAATCCACAAGAGCCTCTGGCAATTCATAACTAACAGCTAACAAGTGCGTGTACATGTGTGCATGGTGCTATTGAGAAATGAGAACATTTCCACTCTGATGCGTCTCAATTTTGAAGTGAGAAAGGATCGGGTTGCATTTCCATCCATGCTGTTGATGAAGGAGATAACCAGCAGCATAGGTTTTGAAGAGAGCTGTAACAGCAGCTCCACCTTTTGCAATTTACAGCCTTTCATCAAAGATTCAGTTCTTTTTAATGTTCATCTCTCATTAATTAATGGGTGAGAGTTCCCCTAGAGCACAAAAATATGGAGTTTTTTTTCAAAAATGATTAAGAAGTATAAAGGATTCCTGAAAAAAATGTTGATTTGCAAAGTTTTCTGAAGAAGGGGGCTGTTTGTCTTATGTACATCATTTGGGTCAACACATATTTATGAGAAGAGAAATCTAGGGTGAAAACAGAGGAAATTGATCTCTGGATTCTGGCATTAGGTACCAGTTCTTTCTCTAATTTCCTGTGGCTCAGTTCAGACATTATATTATATCATGGTTTAATTAAACTAACTGTGGTTAGTGTGATTGTCTGAATGCAAGTTTGGGCTCACCAAACCAGGATCAGAAGTTGGTTTATTAACTATAGTTTCACGTGATACATGAATGCAGACATCCTGGCTTAATCCTGATGTCTTCCCCGGTGATGCTTTCCCAGTCTACAGAGAGATGGCAATAAAACCAGCACTGACAGAGCAAACCAAGAATTGAGTGGTAATTCATGTGCTAAACCCTGGTTTTACAAACTATGCATAGTTATACAAAACCATGGTTTTGCATGATGTCTATATTAAGCCCATGTCTGCTGCTCTTTTGCATCTTTTGAGTTGGTTCTGCCAACATCCTGGAGGCTGTCTTTAGCAAACAAAGTGGGAGTTAAGCAGGTGTTCTGAGTAATGACAGAATGTCTAACTTGGCCAGAGCTTCTCAGTGTTGAAACTGGAAAAGTGTAAACTCCCTATTCCCCAGCTCCTGGAAGAGGAGCTGTGATCTCACATGAATCTCCAGCTCCAAGTGGACTAGTTGCAGAGCTGGAAATTTCAGTCCCATCCATGCCCTGGGGAAAAAAGGAGATGGTAATGGCTGAACTTTGGGTAGTCACTTGGGTCAACCAAATTTTTGTGCCTGGATGGCACAAGCAACAGCTTCCTGTGCCTATTAAAAATTGGAAGTGTCCAGATTTTCTGAAGCAAACATTTGCATAGAACTGTAGTGGAAACTGAAGGCAGGATATAGTCCCATTGACTTCAGTAGGAAGAAAGTTAAGTACATGCTTCTCCAGTAGAGATCACTGGTAGTTAATATGCCTGACCTTGATGGAATCATACCATGGACTAAATGTATCTAGATAACACTAATTTTTCTAGATAACATTCCTAAAGAGCTAGGAAGCACTTTCTACTAGTGAAGTAATTCTTTTATCCTACACAGTGTCAAAAAAGAATGGAAATAGAAAGTCTGGCCAAAAAAGCCATCTGGTTGTTGAATAGGGCCTGATTTTCAAATGAACTCAGCAACAACCATTATTTGGTCTGGATTTCAGCAGAGCCACTTGATTCCTCTTCACTGAGTGTCCTGAATTATTTTTAAAATCTGGCAGATAGGCAAAAGCTGTGGAAAGCTCATACTTGATCTGATAATATGTCCATGAAAGGGAGGGGAAATAGCCTTACCATTTGGCTCATCTCACCATCCACCTTAAACCAAAAGCAGTTTGCTTCTGATGCATATGACACTCTTGCTTAAACTAGTTACAAGTGCATCTATAATTATCCTGAAGGTCTCCACTCAGGTATTGCTCAGTAGTAGCACTTTATTACATGTCAGATCCCATGCTGCTGTATAACATAGTTTCTATGGTTACTCACCATCCTCTGTAACCTGTAGAGCCCACAAAGATCTGGGATCACATTTCACAGAGGCAAGAGCTGTCATGTACGGAGACTGTTTTAGTAACCCATACATAGCAAAATGCTAATCTGCTGCATGGTCCCCCTTGTGAAGCATCTTCCATCATGGTGCTAGAAAACACTGAAGGTCAGGCAGAGGAATGAGATGCTGTTGGACCTTGGGGTGCAGTCTGGAGGGTCTTAACAAAACAACCTCTCATCTTGTTTGCCAGTATTAACACATACCTGCTGGCAAAGGATGGAAGCTAATGGGATGAAGAAATGATACTGTTTTGCACCTGCTTTCTTAAGCCAGGCCTAAGCAAGTTTCAGGGGCAGCTTTTTTCAGGGTTTCCATATACAAAGTTGATTTATATCAAGACAGGCTATCAGTCCAGTCCACTGAACATTGTTTCCCATGGTTAATATGCAAAGCTGCCTTATGCTGAGTCAGACCATTGGTCCATCTATCTCAGTACAGCAAGGGTCCCAAATATGGTGTCCATGGGCACTATAATGCCCACTGACACCTTTCCTGGCACCCACTTGGTGTTTTTAGAACGTGGACAGGGCCAGGTGGAGCTTTTGCCCAGCAAGGCTTCTGATTAGCCATCGGAAATGTGATTGGATGTGCAGATTTATAAAAATGTTTCTTCAGTAGCAGCTGCCACCATAGCACAAGGATTTTCAAGGTGTGACCAAAGATAAGATACAGAAGCCATGGTATGGCAGGTTCTGCCTCTTGTAGCAGACATTTTGTGGCTGTGCTCACCATACTGTATCAGAAGTCCAACAGTGCCCACAGGTTCAAAATGATTGGGTCCCCCTGCGTTACAGTCTGCTCTGACTAGCCATGTTGTCAAGATCTCAAACAAGCAAAGATTTTTCCAGCACTGAGCACCCTATTACATGAGACCCATTAAGTGGAGATGTCATAAAGTAAACCTTGGACCTTCTGCATGCAAAGGCACTTTAACCATAACCCCCTTCAACAGGCAATTACAGTACACTTGACAATAAACTACATATTTCAAATATACAGGCAGAACACTTGGAAAGTGGACCAGCAGGATACCACCATTCCCCAAGAGGAGCAGCTACAGCTGCAAAGACTCAAAATTTCTTTCTCCTCCTATGGCCAAATATAAGATTGCTTGCTTACTTCATTTATCGTCTGTGGGCAAATTCAGAATTGCACCCCCCCCCCTTTTTGGTAAACTGCCTCAGGCAGAATAAAGAGCTAATCTCTGAAACTGGCAGGCCTGTATGACCCTCGTTCATAGCTGGCTTTGGCTTCCCCTTCACTAATACAGCAAAAGATTATTATTGATACACTGACCTGTGCATAGGTGTAAACTATGGGGGGGGGCTGAGGGGCTCGAGCACCCCCCGGATTTGGCCAGGGGGGGCTGAGCCCCCCCCCCAGGGCAGCCAGTGAACTACATGGGGGCTAAGGGGCTCAAGCCCCCTCAGATCTCACATGAGCCAATGTGAGCCAATGAAGCACAGGATTGTCCACCCTTCATGTTATATCATAGTATAATTTCTATGATTCTTTGGGGCTTTGTTCCTGTTTTTTGCTTGTATGTATTAGTGTGTTTATTAAGAATTTATCATTTTTAAAGGTATTGCGGTTTGTATAAACAATTTACAAATAAATGTTATAGAAGAATTAAGAGACTCTGATAGAAGATATTTGATTTTGAAAATCAGGCTCCTGGAAGGCAAGATTTACACACTAGCAATAATATATGCACCAAACAATGCAAGAGAAAGTTTTTATGAAACTGTTTTCCAATCCATTTTCAGTTTTCAAGAAGATAATGATCTTCGGAGGCATGAATGGGGTAATGGATCTAAGAAAAAGATAGGGGGGGCGGAGAAACAAAGAAGGCAAATTCCCCCAAAATGTGCTCTCTCCCCTCCTATCAAGAAACTATTTTTGAAGTAATATCTTAAATAGTATATGATGGCTTCAGTGAGTTAAATGTCTAAAAGATTTTTGATCCTACAAAGGGAACACAAAGCTTACAAACTATCAACCAAGGTTGTGTCTCTTTTACATTGTGGGCGACTGAAGCGGTTTACATAAATAAAAGAAAGGACCAGAGAGCATGTGAGATTTTGACAGCCATAAATCCAGAGAGAATTTACCTCAGAAGTCTCTCCCCTCTCTTCACTTCCCCCCATCTTCTCCAAAATGTGTTTAATTATATGGAAATGTTATAATTGGAAGATGCTTGTAGGATCAAAAATCTGAATATTGGAGACTATACTTTCTTTTCTCACAGACAGAAAACGCATTCAAGGATTGATATGTGCTGGATATAAAAAACATGAGTTATTTATATTGTTTGTTATATTATGTTTACTCTTTTTCTTTTGACATCATTATAATTGTGCTATTGTTTTTATTTTCTTTTTCTGTTCTGCTTATATTTATAAAAATAAATTTTATATAAAAAAGAATTTATACACTGCCTTAAAATACCTTTGACTATGACACACTAATTAGCTTAGTCCTTAACCCTGGCTGGCTCCACCCATTTTCAATGTAGCAACAGTCAGATTGCAAGACCTCTGTTGGATATAAGTGCAATATAAGTGCATGGCTACAATTTACATTCAGGGAATGTTAGAAGATTCCACTTCTAATGCTGTCCCATTCGTCAGGTTTCAGAGGGGGAGAAACCAGAGAGTTAGAAAGATAGACAAGTCAGAGCATCTGTTTACTGTTTATTCCTTTACTGCCCTTTGATGTGTAGATTACTACTCAGGAGCAGAGATGGGCAGGAACCGAAATACGACCCAAAAAACCCCCATGAACCAAGCTGGTTCAGGGTTCGTGAACCAGGGTTTGTGGAAGCTCCTTTCCACAGAACTTCCACGAACTGTATGCTGGTTCGTTGGGTTGTATTTACAGGGGCAGTTTAAACGGCCATTTCCCCAGTTAAATGGCCATTTGAACTGCCCCTTTAAGGGCCCTGCTGCAGCAGGTTCCCCCCCCCCCACCTGCCAGCTTATAGTTTAAAGGGACCTGCCTGGGAGGGCTCTTTAAACTGCCCAAACCCCAGCAGCCTTTCTGCCCTTCAAGAGGCTGGAAATGGACTTCCTGCCCTTCAAATGGTTGCTGTGGAAGCCATTTGAGGGGCAGGGAAGCTGAAAACGGCTTCCCTTCCCCTCAAATGGCTGCCGTGGCATTTGAGGGCCATTTGAGGGACAGGAAGGCCGTTTTCAGCCTCCTCCATTGCCCTGCAGGCCCCCAGAGAGGTGGAAGAGGCTGAAAATTGCGTTCCTGCTCCTCCTGGGAGGGGAGGAAGGATGCGGCACTTCAGGATAAGGTAAGCGTGGGGCTGGGCTGGGACTGGGGCTGGTGGGGTAGGGGGGTTGGGCAGTTTAAAGGGCAGGCCCCTTTAAACTATCAGCTGGCAGACTGCTGAGGGGGAAATCCCCCCTCCCAGCTGATAGTTTAAAGGGACCTGCCACTTGCAAGGCAGGAAAGGGCCCTTTAAACTGTTAAATGCCCCTTTCCCTGCCGCTGTTAAGGCCAGAAAGGGGCATTTAAACCCCACGAACCACGAACTGGTTCGTAACTGGTCCAGTTCTGTGGTTCGTAGTTCGTGAAACCCATGAATCACGAACCTGCTGGTTCATTTTTTTTTTGTTCCATGTCCATATCTACTCATGAGGACTTCCTTCTCAGAACAGATCTGTAGGTAGGAAGCTCTCTTCACTTTCCTATCAAAGTATGGAGTTTCTATAATAAAGAACTCTGATTTCTTTTTTAAAACTAATTTTTTTCTAAAACTGCTTCACTTTAAAAACTTATACACTCACACCAGCCAGCACGCTCCAGCCATCCATTATCACGTTTTCTCTGCAGTCAGTGCTACTCTGCTAAGGACCGGTTTCTATTCCTTTTAACAGGGAAAAAAGTGAGCATCTATTTTACTTTCCAGTAACCTTATCATTACATTGTATTTTGGAAATGGAACACTGGGAAAGGGTAGGCCTTATGTTTCCTTGTTGAAATAGCTTTGTTTGCTTGTTTGTGGCTTTTTCTTTTTCTTTTGCTGGGTGTGGGAGAACAGTTAGTTTTTTCATGGTAATGTATGGGGGGGCTGCTTCAGCCACTCGTAAACTCCTCTTTCAATTTCCATTCCATGTTTAAATGGAGAGGTGGTATCTATTGCAGAAAAGGACAATTCCTAAAAATGAGTGCTGTCTCTCTGAAGCAATGAGAAGCCCTATTTGCATGAACAAGATTGGAAGAGGGGGGGGGTGCAGATCAGAGGCCTTTTAAAAATTTCCTTTTGCCCTGTGTCCAGGCTGTGATTTGGTTAATAATGTCTTTTAAGGTGGAGTTTAAGCAGTGCGCTAAGAAAGCAAGGTATATAAAATCCTAGGTAGTATAACTGCGAGTTTTCTTTGGGGTCATGACTAGCACTGTTCTGAATTGCCTCAAAATGTGCTTGTACTCACTTATAGGATATGAGTTTGAAGTGAGAAGCTGGGAGTTTGCTACTACTTTGCACTCTGTACACTGCTCAGAAATCGAGTGCACGGCAACTGTTTTGTATTCTGCCCTGGTTCAGACTTCAATCATGCATTTACCAAATGAAGGCATCTGCAATGCCATCATTTAGTAAATTTCAGTACTAAGTTACCCTTATGAATAAGGCAGAATCAAGACTCCTGTAAATGAACATCCAGGAAAACTTAAAAAATGTTCCCTTACAGGCTTTTCTGTGTTGCCTTTTGTAGTGTCAAATTTATGACCATTAGTTTGTCCTATACACATGGTATGTATAATTATAGATCATAAAGTGACTATCCTAAAAGTGAATTTCAAAAACAGGACACAGCAAGAGATAGCTGAGATAGCACTATAACCACTGACCAACTTCCAGATTTTCCTAGGTTTGGCCCAGCTCAGGGGCATTGTTAGGGGGGTCCCCATGGGTGCCTGGGTCCCCCTAAATTTGTGCAGAGCCCCTCCCTAGATCTCCTATGGCCCCACCTCCATAGATGGTGGCAATGGAAGCCCCTCCCTGTGATGTCATTGGTTGCTCCCTGTGATGTCACTGGCATAGCAATACCTCTGGCCTGGCCCCAGCCCCCCCCCCCAGGAAATTGGAAAGTCTACGCCCCTGGACCTGTGTGTGAACCTTTGAACTGACATCTTCGAAAGCTGACTGCTAAATGGAGGAAAGCATTCATTGGCACTCACCACTGAGGCAACACTGGCTGCTGTTAATGTTGCTAACTTCCAGGTTGGCCTGGAATTCTCTTGAAATGACAACTAGACTACAGAGATCAGTTCCCCTGGAGAAAATGGCAGCTTCAGAGGGGAGATGCCGGGGCCTCACATCTCTGCTGAGTTCCCTCTCCTCTCCAAACCCCACCCATCCCAGTCTCCATCCCTAAAATCTCTAGGAATTTCCCAACCCAGAGCTGGCAACCATAGCCACTCTTCATTGGTCCAGCCAGGAGAATTCTTACTCTGGTGGGTTTCAAAAGTTTGCAATGCATTTCTACAAAAATACATTTTATTGCAGGGTGGGGAAGCTAATCAGAAGAATGCAAAGCTTTCTTCAGGGGCTATTCTCACCTTTTTGGAGAAAAATTTGGTTAACCTTGGCTTTGTGCTGTGATGCTGATATACAGGGGGAGAGACCATCGCTTGGTGGTAGCTCACATTTTGTGCATGCAGAAGTCTCCAGATAAAATCCCTGACAGCTCTGTTTAAGGCACCTCTCTGCCTGAGACTCTGAAGAACCTCTGCCAGTCAGAGTAGGCATGACTGAACTAGATGGTATGTGGGTGCTTCATATGCTCAATGTCTGCGATGAAACATTGAGAAGAAGCTTTAGAGAAACATTGAGAAGAAGCTTTAGAGAGTGCCAATATAATAATGAGCAGGAGGGTAGAGAATTATATGTAATCTTCACAGAAAAATATGAGTCATCCAGTTATGGGTACAGCCTGGTTTCTTTGACTCTGGGCAATGGTAACTAGCTGAGCTACTTCTTCCTTTGTGTGTTATCTATAAACCAAGAATGGGATATGTGAGTCACTCACACATCTTTAATTGCTGCTTTGATAGGAAGGTGCAAAGCCACCCTGACTCAGACTGTATTCTGCAAGAAGCATGAGGGGAACTTTTGGGTAGCTACGGGAGATGCAGAAACAAATGACAATCATCAGGTGTGTGTTGCAGCAATTGGAAGCCAGCAGGAAGGGGGAACTGAGTACCTAAGGGTGAAATCCTATGCAGAGTTATTGCAGTCTAAGTCCAATGAAACCAACAGTCTTAGATTGGAATAATTAAGTGTAGGGTTGTGTTGCCCAAGAACCCATCACTGCATGAAAAGTTGTGCATGTGTGGTTTTGTATGCACAGGAGGGGACAAATCACTTCAAAGACTGTCCTAATTATTATGAAGAGCAGTTTTTAAATGATTAGATATTTTTTTAAAATATCAAAATGTGGGAAACAGGCTTTTGATTTACGTAAGATACATTGCCCAGCTCAGCGTACCATACAGGAAACAGACAATGGCCTCACCCTCACAAGATCAGTCTATACATCAGCAATACAAGTAAACAAATTCACAGTTTGCAAGGCAACAATTTAGATTTAAAATGTAGATTTTAAAAAAAATTGTCAGCATTTACACAATCTAAAATGCAGTTATGATTTAGATGTCATTCAGACATGCTCATCTCTACAGCTCCAAAAAGAAAGAAAAAACAAATCCCAATGCAGCGAGAAGACAGTGATGAATTGGAGTGTGCCTAGCGAACAGGATGCTGGAGAGAGTGATCTGTGAGGGGAAAGTCAAACCGCTATCAGAGTACGTATAAAAGATGACAATGTGTCCATGTTTGTGGCGATGTGATAACACATACACCAAAATATACAATAGCGTAAAACTGAAGAAAGCAGGAAGGAGTTATGAGAGCTTTGCCTGGAGGGTGACATAAACTGTAAAGAAAACGTCTCAGTTAAGATGCAGGGAGCGTTATGTTATCTCACGATTTGACCCTGTGTGACCCTCTGTACTTGCTGAGCTCACAGGATTGGGCATAAAAATCATGACTCCAGCAAAAAAAAAAAAAAAAAAAAACAGGTCTGAAGGGTTTTTTTGGCTGTATTCACACATTGTTGGCTATTGCACTATTGCTTTAGAGTCATTCTCCTCTTGGATTGTTTTGTCCACTCATGAAAATCCAACTGCAAACGAATGCTATAATGCAGTGATAGCACAGTATTGAACAATTTGTGGAGGCAGCCTTGGTGAAGCTGGTTCCTTGCTGTGAGTCATGGCAAAAAGCAGGCACACTCCTACTACTAAATGGAAATATAAAGTGATATGTAAGGCAGAAATATTTCCATTTTTATTTTAAATATTTACAAATGTACATACAATATTCTCACAGCTTTCAGTGGTGGAAGCAGCCTGCTTTCACAGGTGACAGACAACACAACAAACTAAAGTGTTACCAACACAGAACACAGCATCTAAGAATGAAATGCAACAGGACCCAACAAGTACTACCATTGTGAAGGTTGGTTGTATCGATCCCTTCTATTCCCAACAGCTGTAGCCTCTTGCACAAACATGCAACTTTTGTATAGATTGACATCAGTAGAAGCTTCTGAAACACTTTCAATCTCCCCACACAATTGGACATAACTGTTATAGAAGCTCTCCTTCCGGTTTCTACCATTTCAGACCTGATTTCCTTAATTAATTCCAAATTTCAAACAATACAGAGTAGGTTGCAAATGAGGGCGATCCCCTTAAGTTGCACAATATATTTGTTATGAATGTATTGGAGAATATTTGTGTATACTGCACCAAGGAAAGTAACTTTTGATGACAAAACAGAATTTGTACCACCTTTCCCATATCTTTACCGCTTGACCACCAAATCTATGAAGCTTCTAAAACAATGGGGAGCTCTTACTTCTGTGAGCAAGGGTGCACATGTGCATGTTCACTTTATTGTGTACTAAACTCTAAGGTATGTGTGGCATCACCTCACGGAACAGCACTGATACAAAGGGGCTTATTGCGGTTAGGTCTGGTAATACATGTATGGCTACCACATCAACAAAAAACAAAACAGCGTGTATATGGCCCTAACTGCTTCTTTGTCATTTTGAGGTCTGTTGTTTTCTTTTTTGTATTAAATAATATGGATTGAAATAGCATCTGGAGAGTCATGAAAGGGTTCTGAAACTATCAGTCTCTACCTCATGCAGTAGCTATCCCCTGTACAGAGATAAGAGTTGGCTTCTCAGCTGTTTTGTGCACAGATCTTCCAGTTCTTTGTTTTTTCCTAGAGGAGAAATAAAAGAGAGAGAAGTGTAAGCTTTCTTTGGAAGAGTGGGGGTTGGAACAAGAATGGCAGGAGAAAAGTCCTTCCCCATTCTCTAGCATTGCCAAGAAGCTTGGCTTATCAAGTGTGCATGTGGAAGTGAAGCTCACACATTTTGTAAGCTCCTCATTTTAAAGCCTGGACTAGTGCCAGTAAACTACATCAGGTGAACATGAGGCACTTGCTGGAAAATCTGTAGCCAGATGAAGCCTTCAGACTATTACCTGGTTTCTTTCTTTTCAGTTTAATTAAGAGATTGAAAGTGGCTTTAAGAGCTTTGGCAAGTAGGAGTAAGTAAAGTAGACTTCAAACTCATTCTTGCTGTCTTTTTGTTTGTTCTTTACCACCTGATCTTTAGTGCACTTTCTTGGTCTGGAGATCAGGTTTCCATGGAAAAATTGTTACTGCTTGAGTGCACTGTTCTCAGTGGTGCAGTCAGGTAAATGCAGGTAATAATGTCATTTATGGACCTTAGATGGTAATGTATGTTCAAATGTGAACATACATTGGGGGCTGTGTGTTAAACTCAAGAAGCAAGGATCTAGACTTTCACTCCTAAATCTGCCTCTGATAGCACAACTATTTTTTCTACATTGAGAAGTGACCAGAGAAATTCTGATACTATGGAGAAGGGTGGGCTGAACGAAGGAGTGTTCCTCCTCCACAGAACTTCCTCTATTTCTTTCTGGCAAATCTCATCCTGCCTCCTTCCCCTTTGCCCATCACCCTTGGAGGGCAACCATGCAGCCATCCAAAAAACACTCCTGCAAACATCCCCTTCTTGACATGGGTTTCCTCTCTCCTGGCAGGAACGTGAGAGAACAGAGGGAGAGGGGACAGGAGGTGGAGTTAAAAAGGAGGAAAGGAGGAGTTAAAGGCATGGAAGAGTAGAATGAAAAATGCACTAAAAGAAAGAAGATACATACAATAAACAATTGTGTTAGATTACTCATTCTCTTATAAAAGCCCCCTCCTGAACTGTTCCACTATTCTGCAATCCTGATCTTTCATCCTTTTATAAAAATGACCTCTTGAAATGTCTAGTTTGCACATTCTGCAGAATGACAGGAGCCTTCCTGACCTCCCCAGGTTGGCCATTCCACAAGATGAGAGCTACCACAGAGAATACAAAGGAATGGGCAATTGCTAATCTTATCTCTTTGCACGTGTCAAAAAGGCTGTTCATGCAGCAGAACATACTGGGAGAGGCAATCCTGCAGGTATGGGGGTCCAAGGCCATTAAGGGAACTGTAGGTGATACCTAATACCTTGAACTGACCAATGGAGTGACTGCCGAACAATATGAATGCTCTGCCTCACTCCAGATAGTAACTGAGCTGTGTTGTTCTGTACCAACTGGAGTTAGTGAGTTGACTTTAAGTGTAGACCTCTGTAGAGTACATTACAATAGTCTAGCCTTGAGGAAATTGTAGCATGAATTCATGTGGCCAGATCAAGGTAGAGCACCATCTTCTGGGCTAAATAAAGATAAAATAAAGCATTTTTGCAGCTGCATCAACTTGCTTCTTAGTACTAGTAATGCCGGGTCCATTATAACCCCTCTTGAAGGAGTCTGTGATGATTTCCATCTAATTTGGAATGTATTGTTATTTTACAACAGAAGTCCCCAATAGGGTTCCCAGGTGTCCACTGGTGGCAGGCAAACTCCCAGGGATTTGCCCCCTTGCGAATCAGCAGAAGGTAGCAAGCCCCCCCCCCCGAGGTTGCCTGCCCCCCTGGAGGTTGCCCTGGGGGGTGCACGATGTCACTTCTGGAAGTGACATCGTCATGCCAGCTGCGGGAGTGGTCCTGAGTTTTATTTGGGGCTGATTTGGGCCCCAAATGGGCCAAATTGGCCCCATGCAGAGGACAGGAGCACTAGCGGGGCCGGCATAGTGATGTCACTTCTGGAAGTGATGTCATCCTGCCAGCCTTGGGGTGTGCATGCACAAAGTGAGTGCACAAAGAGCAGCCTCATGCCTGACACAAGATAAGTGCCAGGCACCCTACCCTCCCAGTGGGAGGAGAGAAGGACCTGGCAATCCTAGTCCCCAACCATTCTGCCCTGCAGGAACTTTGGGAATTCTGACCAGTTTTGTGGGTGCAGCCACAAAACGGATGGCACAAGAGGTGAAGCAGCCATAAAATGGCTACCATAGCTTGCCTTCAGTTATACAGTGATCCTTATGCAGTGGTGGCAGCTGCTGTCAAAGCAAGATTTTTAAAAATCTGCATAGCCAACCAAATCTCCACTGGCCAGTCAGAAGCCTTGCTGGACAAAACATGCTCCTGGTCCCACCCACTTTCTAAAAACACTTGGCAGGCTCCAGGAAAGGTTGGTGGGTGCCATGGCACCCACAAGCACCATGCTGGGCCCCTCTGTTTTATAGGTTAAATTGGAAAGAAATAATAAAAAATGGGGCTCTCCTTTGGGAAAAAACTCTATCGCAATTCAGTTTTACTTTAAAAATAATCCTGGTCAGCTTTTCAGAATTGCACTAAGGCTTTCCTACTTGTTCTTCTGTACAAATTCCCATGGAACTTTTGCAGAAGCCATCTTGACATCTTATTCGTGACTTGACAATGTAAGCCTGTACTGAAAAAAGGGTTTGAAGCCTAGGTATGATTAGTAGATTGCAGATACTTCGGTAGACCTTAGGCCACACCAGAGTAGCAGATAGCTGATGTCTACACAGCCTTGTATTAGTTTGCGTGTTTAGCAAAGGTTCATGGAGCATGTTTTTGAGCAGGCCACCATGACTGATAGCGGTGGTATAAAGCGGGACTGGGCTAGCTGAATGGACAAGAGAAGGAGTCCCTCTGAAGGTAGTGTTCTCAGAAATGCAAGGCTTGTTTCCAAGCTTTGGATTGAAATAGGACACAGAGCTGAAGCTGCTAGCTGGGGAGGATTGAACCCTCCTCCATGAGAGAGCAGCAGTCGCGATAAAAAGCTGATGAATCTGGGAAGAGCAAAAAGCAGGAATCACCGACAGCTCAAGTCTTCATTGTCTGTCTGAGGCTGACACCCTAATACAGAGCTGCCCTGTGTTGTTTTGCCAGGAGGAGAAGGGGAAATGCTCCTAGGGCGACACGCAAGCCTGAGGGTTGATCCAGCATCTTCACAAGAAGAGTTCCTGCTGTTGCAAGAAGGCCTTCTAGATATCTGGGAATTTGAACCTGGCCCTCAGAACTCAGGGGGTACTTACAACAACCTATATGTAGCCAAACATTTTTGAAAGTTAGTATTTATAACAGATTTTAAAAATTCAGCATGCCAGGCATCAGTTCCGTAACATAATAACCATCACATGTTCATCATAACCTCCAAAGCCTTGAATGTTTTGCATTTTGTCCCAGTAAGTGATGACCAAGCCTTGTTTTTGCCAGCATTTTAATGTTAGCCTACATTTTATCTATCAGCTCTAGAAAGTGGCAAGGATTGTTCTTGCTTTTTTGTGGGAGCAGTACTGCACAAAAATGAACTCTGCAACTTAAGCTGGGAATTAGAAGCAGTGTGATGCTGCTTGGTCTCAGTGTACATATGGCCACTATTTCCCAACTAAAGTTCACATACAAGAACTGTGAGTGCTCATTATCCATTACAAAGATTGTTCCCATTGTGAAAATTCTCAGGCTGCAGGAGATCTAAGATTCTTTGCACTTTGTTCTGCAGATCTATTGTGATGTGCCCTTTTCAAGCCACAGCCAACTGCATCGAAATCTTGACTGACACATCTTATCTGATAGGGCTTGCTTTTCCGCTAGCTGCTTTTTAGAGTGATAAATGTCAGAAGTTTTGGAGTTTCTTGTATCGGAGTGTTCCATCCAAGGCTTTGAGGCAGGCAATTATCCCTAGATCCACAGGACTTTCTGATGTATCCCAGGGCAACACTTGTTTAACAGAAGTTTTGGAGACTCACAGAAAATGTCTAGTCAGGACAGGGAATGGAATAAAGGTCTAAAACAATTAAAATAAGGACTTCCCTGCTTTAATTCTTATATAATCTAGACAAATGTGATGCTAAATGTGTGAAATAAGTCATCAAAGAATATGAGATGGACTGTAAAGATATTTATTATTACCGTGCCCCAATCCAGCAAGGGAGATGCTTATGTGCCTGCACAATTCATGAGTCGATCCTCTTGCTGAATCAGAAATGCCTGCACAAATTGAATGTCTATCAACATCTGTATAGTAACTATCCAGAGCAATCCTTATCTGCACTATGAGGTGCAGGATAGGGATGCACTGCAACCTATAATACTGTGGATGTAAGCACATATTCCCATATGCTATTAGGACTACTAGAAGTGTGGTGCAATTAGAATCAGTGTGGAGTTAGAGTGTTGCACTAGTATCTGGGAGACCACCCTGCCATGAAGCTTGCTCAGTGACCTTGGGCCAGTCACTCTGTCTAACCTACTTCACAGGGTTGTTGTGAAGATAAACTAGAGGAGCAAAAAATAACATATGGCAATCTTCAGGGCTTTGGAGGAAGGGTGGGATAAAAATGTACTAAATTGTACTAAAAGAACTGTGCATGACTGCCTCTAGCTCAGGGCCACAGGACTAGTGATTCTGTTTCAGTGCATGAGTCTTGGCAATGTGTGGGTTTTGTAGATTGCATAGCCACAAGCCAAAATCTATCTGTGTTCTTAGCACATCCATATCAAGTATTTTTGATAGGCATGTTGCAGAAAGGGATGGGACCATGTGGGAGTCAACTAACTACAGATGGGACTTCCATTCCAAGGATCCTTCCTTCCCTTGCACACACCCTCCTTCCCCCTTCAGCCCTGCTGCAGCAGGCAAGGGTCTTTACTGGCTGCCACCACTCTGGTTTTAGGGCATTTCTGAAGAGGGCCCAGTGCACCCTCCTTCCCTTTTAGGCAACTCCCTTTTCAGTCAGGGTGTGCCTCATGTATGACCGAATATGAGGCAAAAGAAACAAAGACAAAGACAGGCTGCTGAGCCCCCGTGGTCCTGCCCGCTGTTCAAGGGCCAGATGCCTTGGGGGAGTGGCGTAGCAGCACTCTGACAGCCCTGCCTGCTACTCGCAGGCTGGAGGCCCTGGGGGTGTGGCATAGCGGCAGCACCGTGGCCCCCACCCGCTGGGCAATTGCTCTCCCCCTTTTTCCACATGGGCAATTGTTCCCATTGATTCCTGTGTGCAAGTGTGCTCTCCATGATTCCCTAAGGGCAACTGCTGTCCCCATTATTCCCTGTGGGCAAGCATGCTTCCCCATCATTCCCTATGGGCAAGTGTGCTTTCCATTATTTCCAATGGCTAGATGTGTTCTCCATTATTGCTCATGGGCAATTGCTGTCCCCATTATTCTGTGTGGGCAAGTGTGCTTTCCATTATTTGGAAAGCCAGTTTGGTGTAGTGGTTAAGAGCCACAGGACTCTAATCTGGAGAACCTGGTTTGATTCCCTACTCCTCCACTTGAAGCCAGCTGGGTGACCTTGGGTCAGTCACAGCTCTTCCAAAGCTCTCTCAGCCCCATATATCTCACAGGGTGATTGTTGTGGGGATGATAATAATATACTTTGTAAGCCACTCTGAGTGAGTGTTAAGTTGTCCTGAAGGGTGGTATATACAGAGAATGTTATTATTATTATTTTATTATTATTTTCTATAGGCAAGTATGTTCTCTATTATTCCCTATGGGTAATTGCAGTCCCCATTATTCCCTGTGGGTAAGTGTGCTTTCCATTATTTCCTATGAGCAAGTGTAGTCTCCATTAGAGATGGGCACGAACAGCAATACGAACGGAAAAAAGCCACGAACATCCTAATCAGCTGTTCATGAACAAGTTGTTCATGAGGCCCCATTCTAAACGAACAGGTGGTCATTGCAAGCCTCATTTGTTGCTGTTAATTGCTGTTCGTCAAGCCAGACAATCTGGCACCTGCAATCAATTCCCTTGGTAACTGGAGGCAGGGACTGCCTGAACTCTGCCTGAACTCCTGCTGTTGCCCTGGAAACCCCAATCTAAGCTCGATTTAGCTTGATAGGCAGGTCTTCCTTTCAAGTGTGGAGCTCCAAATTTGTTACAAGGAAGCAAAGAGCAGGGGGGAGGGGGGCTCCCAGCTCTGGTTTTGCAGACAGTGAGGGAGAGACAGTTGCTGTTGGCATTTTGAGAGAGAGACGGGGAGAGTGCACTGGAGCTTGAATTTATGTTGTGTGTGGTGGGATAGGGATCTACCCCTTCAAGTTCCAGGGCTGCTGCCAGGCTCTGGGCCAAGCTATTATTTATTATTGGTATTATTTATTATTACCTGGCCTGCTCAGGTAAGGTTTCTGGGAGTGGTGTGTTAGGGATCTTGATGGCTGGAGGAGGGCCTGCTGGTCCCCACTAACAATGAACAATGAACATGTTCGTGACAGGATCATGTTCATCAGTGTTCATTGTTCGTTGTTTGTGGATGGCAACGAACAACGAACACCATGTTCAGATTTTTTTTCCTGTTCGTGCCCATGACTAGTCTCCTTTAGTCTCTGTGGGCAACTGCTATTTTCGTTATTCCCTGTTGGCTAATGTGCTTTCCATTATTCCATGTGGGCAAGCATGCTCTCCATTATTCCCTATGGGCAACCTATGTTTCCCTTATTCCACATGGGAAATCGCTGTTCCCAGTCACTGTTTCCAGGACATAGGATGATCCTGACAGGCTGGAAAACATGAAATGATGGTATTGCTCTACTCTGCTCTGGTTAGGCCTCACCTAAAGTATTGTGTTCAGTCTTGGACACCACATTTTCAGAAGGTTACAGACAAGCTGGAATGTGTCCAGAGGAGGGCAACAAAGATGGTGAGGGGTCTGGAGATCAAGTCCTATAAGGAAAGGTTGAAGGAGCTTGGCATGTTTAGCTTGGAGAGGAAACGACTGAGACATGATATGATAATCATCTTCAAGTACTTGAAGGGCTATCATATAGAGAATGGCATGGAGTTGTTTTCCACTGTCCCGGAAGGTCAGACCAGAACCAATGGGTTGATATTAAAGCAAAAGAGTTTTCGACTAAACATTAGGAAGAACTTCCTGACAGAGTGGTCCCTCAGTGGAACAGGATTTCTTGGGAGATGGTGGGCTCTCCTTCTTTGGAGGTTTTTAAGCAGAGGCTAGATAGCTATTTGACAACAATGCTGATTCTGTGAACCTAGGCAGATCATGAGAGAGAGGCAGGAAGGGTTACCTCAGTGCTTTGTTCTCGCGGCCTCTTCTTACATGTCCGGGGTAAGGCTGATCGCAGCCTTGGGGTCAGGTAGCAATTTTCCCCAGGGCAGTTTGGCTAGGGATCCTAATGGTGTTTTGCCATATTCTGGGCATAGAGTAAGGTCACTGTGTGTTGAGGGTATTTGTGAATTTCCTGCATTGTTCAGGGGGTTGGACTAGATGACCTAAAGGACCCTTCCAACCCTGTGATTCTATTATTCTGTTCCCTGTGTGCAAGTGCGCTTTCCATTATTCCCTATAGACATTCTCTATCCCCTATATGCCCTGTGGCCAACTGCTGTCCTCATTATTCCCTGTGGGCAAGTGTACTTGCCATCATTCCCAATGGGCATGTGCTTTCCATTATTTCCTAGGAGCAAGTGTGGTCTCCATTACTGCCTTGGGGCAATTGCTTTCCCCATTATTCCCTGTGGGAATGCATGCTCTCCATTATTCTCTATGGGCAAGCATTCTTTCCATTATTTCCTAAGGGCCAATGTGCTTTCCATTATTCCCTGTGGGCAAGCATGGCCTTCTCTCTCTCTTTTTAATTAGCAGTTTTATATAATTAAAAACAAACCTTAAAAAACTACAGTTACACATGTACTATAAAACAAGCAAAACAATAAAAATAAAACAATAAAAACAATCTAAACTAAAATGTTTCTGATTTTCTCCAAAACAAATATTCTTATCATGTCAAATGTACACTTTCTCTAAATAATAATTAACAGCACCCTTTTTTCTAATGTCAAAATCCTTCAATCCAGAAATCATCAAATCATTGTAATGTATTTCATATAAATAGTCTATGAAGGGTTTCCATTCATCAACAAACAAACTTATTGACTTTTTTGTTGATCAGTGAAGTGTTTTATTCCTTGTATTTTTACTTATTGTTGTAACCTGCCTTGAGCCCACTCATGGGGAGGACAGGCTAGAAGTTAAATAAATAAATAAATAAATAAATAAATAAATAAATAAATAAATAAATAAATAAATAATATCATTGATACAGCATCTTATAAAAATTCTCCTTAAGACTGGAACTTAATATAAATTTTAAGCCTTTTAACCACATATTTTCCCATTGTTCCATTAATATATCATACCCAAAGTTTTTAGCCCATTTAATCATATGTTCTTTGGCTGCTTCTTCTGTTCTCTGGAAACTGGGCAAGCATGGACTTGATTATTCCCTGTGGGCAACTGCTGCCCCCATTATTTCCTATGGGCAAGCATGCCTTCCATTATTCCCTCTGGGCAAACATGATTTCCATTATTCCCTATGGACTATTGCTGTCCCCATTATTCCTTGTGGGCAAGTGTGCTTTCTATCATTCCTTTTGAGCAAGTGTGGTCTCCATTATTGCCTATGGACAAGCATGGTCTCCCTTATTTCCTATAGGCCCACCATTCCCTATGGTCAAGCGTGGTCTCCATGGTTGCTTATGGAGAATTGCTGTCCCTATTATTTCCTGTGGGCAAGCGTGTCTTCCATTATTCCCTATGGTCAAATCTGCATTTCATTATTCTATATGGGCAACTGCTGTACCCATTATTCCCTTTGGGCAAGCTTATTCTCCCTTATTCCCTCTGGGCAAGCGTGGTCTCCATTATTTCCTGTGGGCAATCATGCATTCTCTACTGACAATCAAGTACTGTCTTTGGGCAATTGGTGTCCTTTGTTTTAGTATGTCCCGATGCTGCGATTTGTATTAGTGCAAGCTTACAAAAGAATAATGTATAATGGATACAAAGAGATAAATCATAAACGTATAGAGGGTATGTCTGTCAATGCTCATTAGCTGTAGTATTCAAGAATTGAACCTTCTTGTTCAGATACCTGTGATATATTCAGCTTCAGGGGACAAAGAGAAAGGATGAGCAATTTCTATGGTTGAACACTCAGAATGGAAGACTGGATGGGTTGTTTGATCCATTCCAGAAAGTGAAATAACTGTTTTCCTTTTTAAAAGTAGCTGCCTTGCATTTATCTCTTCAAGGTCTCCTCATGGGGTGGGTGAGTGGGTAGGCAGACAGTAAGGGACTGACAGTAGGATACTAGTAGTAGCGACTGATAGTAGGAACCAAAGTATTCCACAAGCAGTTCTAGTTAAGGAAGCAGTTCTACGGAATTCTAAGCAAGCCACAGAAACCCTCAGCAACAGCCATTTAATATTATCATAGTTTGTACGAGCTGCACAGTTCAGATAAGTTTCCTTTGTTGCACATTCCAGTTTCTTGTTTGCATCACTTATGAAGTTTGCAGCGGCAAATATCACGGTAATTCTATAACATCATGTTTTGTTTTAGATAAGACTAGTAAGGCACGTATCTATGGAGATAGTAAGCTTTTCCATTTGCTGCTTCAGACCATATGCTACTTTTTTTGCTAATATGAAAGTAAACATTTTCGTACACTGCAAAAAGTTTCTATTTTGACTGGCTATATTTCTTTGTCTCTGTATATGCATTAGGAAGGTGCTCGTGCCTTTGCTTTTTACTTGAATAAAACCAAAAAAAGTTGCCATATTTGTAATGTCCATTGGAAAATGATTTCCCTCCCCCTACTTTTCCTCTTGGGTTAAGGTAGCTTACAGGTAATAATTAAAGCATAACAGATCAAATCCAAATAAAATACCCCTCAATATCTCCCTCCCCTCCAAATGTCTGCTGTTTATACCCCATCAAAAGCCCTTATATAGCACTTCCTGAAGATCTCCAATGGGAAGGCTCCTCTCACCTCTTTAAGGAAAAGGAAAAGGAAAAGTCCTGAGCTCTGGCTAATGCCAGGTGGGCAGTCTTAAGTAGAGATGGGCATGAACAGCAGTACGAACAAAAAAAAGCCCTGAACACCCCAATCCACTGTTCGTGAGCAAGCTGTTTTTGAGGCCTCGTTCCCTGTGAACATGTGTTCATTCCAAACTCTCTTCCAGCAGACAGTCCAGTTTTTGCCACTGTGAAAAGAAAATGACAGGAAAGGGAGGGACCCATGGATCATGGCTTTCCCAGGGTCCAATCTCTCTGAAACTTGGGGGGTCTTCAGAGGACAGTGAGGACTATGTCCCCTGCAAATCTGGTGGGTATTGGACATTGGGAAGGTCAGTTTGTAACCCCTCAAAGTAGCTTCCAGCAGACAGTCCAGTTTTTGTGACTGTAAAGAGAAAATGACATAAAAGGGGGAGATCCATGGATCATGCCTTTCCTGGGGTGCAATCTCTCTGAAACTTCGGGGGTCTTCAGAGGACAGTGAGGACTGTGTCCCTTGCAAATTTGGTGGGTATTGGACATTGGGAAGGTCAGTTTGTAACTCCTCAAAGTAGCTTCTAGCAGACAGTCCAGTTTTTGCCACTGTGAAGAGAAAATGGCATGAAAGGGGGAGACCCATGGACTCTCCTTTCCCCGGCTCAAGTTCAGCTAAGTCCCAAGGGGGCCATTCTGGCTCCTGCGAACCTCTAACTACGAACATGTTCATGAACATGTCATGTCTGTCGATTTTTGTGAATCCCTGTTCGTGGGTGGCAACGAACAACGAACACCGTGTTCGTTTTTCCCCCTGTTTGTGCCCATCTCTAGTTTTAAGTGGGGGAACAGCTTGTATATGCTAGCCTGAAGACTGTAATTGTTGCATGGGAAAATATGAGAAGAAATGGTCTTTCAGATATGTAGGACCCAGGCCATGCCCAAGCTTCAGAGGGCATAACTAACAACTTGAACTGAACTTGGAAACAAACTGGCAGGTAATGCAGAAATTTCAAAATGGGTAACAGCTAGCCCCTGACAACAATTGGGCTGCCACATTTTAGACCAGCTGCAATTTCCAGGTTCTCTTCAAGAGCAGCCCCATGCAGAGTGCATTACAGTACTTCAACCATGAGGTTACAAAAGCATGCATCAGAATGACCAAATGAGCTGAATCTGAGAAAGGAAAGTGTTGGCAAAACCAGATGCATTTGATATAATGTGCTCTTGGCCGCTGTTCCAACCCACTTTTCAAACAGCAAGGCAGGGTGCATGAGCACACATAGAGGTCCTCAAAATAAATTTTGTGGGAAAATGTTAAAAATCTGCTTTTTAAACAATATCATTCAAAGAAAAAAATGTTAAGCTTCAAGTTCATAGAAAAATGTTAATTTGGGAGTATACTTAAATTTGAGTGTGTTTTATAACTTAAATTTCAAAATTAAAAAAATAAGTGACAGCCACCCACCTCAAAATGTTCATAAAACTGAGACAGAATGTGGACATTATAGTTCATCGGAGTTCATTACATGTGGAGGACTGCTATCCTTTGACCTCCTGTTCTTCTATCAGAACATTCTTGACAGCAGCAATTATCTCCATAGTTTTGCCACAACTTCATATCCATGACAAGAAATTGACTGTGTCAACATGATGCCTGTCTATCTCTCAACTTTTCACGTTAATCATTAAGTGTCAGAGTAGGGCAACACCTTGTCAGCATAGTTCATAATCTTCCGGAAAGGTCTTTGGCCTAATTGAAGATTTTCTTTCATCTGCTGCCAAGAAGAAGAAACCCCCCCCCCACACACATATT
Source organism: Eublepharis macularius (assembly GCF_028583425.1). Lineage (NCBI taxonomy): Eukaryota > Metazoa > Chordata > Lepidosauria > Squamata > Eublepharidae > Eublepharis > Eublepharis macularius. The sequence goes on from NC_072793.1 coordinate 123,125,726, forward strand.
GACTAGAACTCTTAAGACTATAGCTGGTGCAAAGGGGCATATGGGAGGAAACAGTCCTTCAGACATGTGGGTCCCAAGTTGTGAAGGGCTTTAAATGTTATAACCAGCACCTTGAACTGAGCTCAGAAACAGAGTAGCAATTGTAGTTGTTTTGAAATGGGCAATATATGCTCCCTGTGCTATTCCCTGCCTCCTTTTGAACCAAGTGGGTTGTTTTGCAGGGCTTTCTTGGGTTGTTTTCAAGGGCAGCCTCATGGGCTAAAACAAAATGAATTTCAACAGAGATAAATGCAAAGTTCTGCATTTAGGAAGGAAAAATCAAATGCATAATTATGAGATAGGAGAGACTTGTCTTGGCAGTAGTATGTGCGAAAAGGATCTAGGGATCTTAGTAGACCATACACTGAACATGAGTCAGCAGTGTGGTATGGTAGCTAAAAAGGCAAATATGGTTTGGGGCTGTATAAACAGAAGCATAGAGTCCAGATCATGAAGAGTGATGGTATCGATCTACTCTGCTCTGGTTAGACCTCACCTAGAGAATTGTGTACAGTTCAGGATATAGACAAGCTGGAATGTTTCTAGAGGAGGGCAACAAAGATGGTGAGGGGGCTGGAGACCAAGTCCTATGAGGAAAGGTTGAAGGAGCTCAGAATGTTTAGCCTGGAGAAGAGATGACTGAGAAGTGATATGATAACCATCTTCAAGTACTTGAAGGGCTGCCATATAGAGGATGGCACAGAGTTGTTTTCCACGTCCCCAGAAGGTCGGACCAGAACCAATGACTTATAATTAAATCAAAAGAACTTTTGGCTAAACATTAGGAAGAACTTCCTGACAGTTAGCGTGGTCCCTCAGCGGAACAGGCTTCCTCAGAAGGTGGTGGGCTCTCCTTCTTTGGAGGTTTTTAAGCAGAGGCTAGATGGCAATCTGACAGCAATGCTGATTCTGTGAACCTTGGCAGATCATGAGGGGAAGGGCAGAATGGGTTACGTCAGTGCTTAGTCCTTGTGGCCTTCTTACATGCCCAGGGTAATGCTGATCGCCACCTTGGGGTCAGGTAGCAATTTTTCACAGGCCAGTTTGACTAGAGATCCTAGACATGTTTTTCCATCTTCTGAACATGGAGCAGGGGTCACTGCAGCAGTTGGGGGGGTAGTTGTGAATAGACATGGGCAGGAACGGAAAAAAACCTGAACGAACATGACCCTGTTCATAAACATTTTCGTTGCATTGTTCAGGGCCCCTTAAAGATCCCTTTAAACTACCAGCTGGCAAGTGGCAGGGGGAATTCCCTCCTGCCGCCTGCCAGCTGATAGTTTAAAGGGCCTAGTGGAAGGAGAAGGGCCCTTTAAACACCCCTCAAACTGACCTTCCCAATGTCCAATACCCACCAAATTTGCAGGCAACATAGTCCTCACTGTCCTCTGAAGAACCCCCAAGTTTCAGAGAGATTGCACCCCAGAAAAGGCATGATCGATGTGTCCCCCCCTTTGCTGTCATTTTCTCTTCACAGTGGCAAAAACAGGACTGCCTGTTGGAAGGCAGCTACTTTAAGGGGTTACAAGCTGACCTTCCCAATGTCCAATACCCACCAAATTTGCAGGGGACATAGTCCTCACTGTCCTCTGAAGTCGTCCCCAAGTTTCAGAGAGATTGCACCCCAGAAAAGGCCTGAGGGGTTACAAGCTGACCTTCCCAATGTCCAATACCCACCGAATTTGCAGGGGACATAATCCTCCGAAGACCCCCCAAGTTTCAGAGCGATTGCACCCCAGGAACAGCATGATCCATGGGTCCTTCCCTTTGTTGTCATTTTCTGTTCACAGTGGCAAAAATGGGACTCTCTGGTGGAAGCTACTTTGAGGGATTACAAACTGATCTTCCCAATGTCCAATACTCACCAAATTTGCAGAGGACATAGTCCTCACTGTCCTCCGAAGACCCCCCAAGTTTCAGAGAGATTGCACCTTGGGAAAGGCATGATGCAGGAGTCTCCCCCTTTGTTATTTTCTCTTCACAGTGGCAAAAACGGGACTCTCTGCTGGCAGTACTTTGAAGGGTTAAAGCCAGAAGGAAAAGTCAGAAGTTCAGACAGAGTTCAGTCCTTGCCATTGCCAGGGGAATTGATTGCAGGTGCCAGACTTCCTGGCTTGACCAACGGCTGACAAAGGCAACGAACGAGGCTTGCAACGACCACTTGTTCATTTATAATGGACCCTCATGAACAGCTTGTTCATGAACAGACGAACAGGCTGTTCATGGTTTTTTTTCGTTCTTAATGCTGTTTGTGCCCATGTCTAGTTGTGAATTTCCTGCATTGTGTGGGGGGTTGGACTAGATGACCCTAGAGATATCTTCCAACCTTATGATTTTATTCTATGAAACAATCTATAATGAAAGGACAAGCAGGCACTTCCGACACCTCAGGTATTGAATCTGCTTTCACTTAGTCTCCAAATCAGGAAGGATGAGAGAGATTTTGTCAGCAAAGAATCTTGCAAAAACACCACAACTTGTGCCAAAAATTTCATCACTGGCAGGCTTCCACTTAGGTGTTACCAAGTCATGAACCACTTTAAACAACTGAGTCAGATGAGATTCTGTTGATGCAATGGTAGCAGAAAGTCTTCTTTGCTGTAGGCCTGCAAATAGGCTGTATGACTTGCTCTGATTTGTCCTGAGTCTTCCCCATTGTCACTATAGTTATCTTGTAGTCCGCTTCATATCACATGACTCCATATCACATGACTCCTTAGTAAATTAAGAGGCGGGGGGGGGGGCTTTAAGAATGTAGAAGAGGATGCCAAAGAGCAACTCTCTTTATAGTCTCAGCCGGCTGCTCATTCCATGCAACTACCTGGGCCTCCTCAGAGTCACTGAGAAGACTCTCAAAACCCCCCAGAACTGCCTGGAAACCATCAGGACCCAGTCATCTCTGAAAGTGGACCATTTGGATTGATCCACTGCCCCTGAATTTATCTCTTATATTTAACTACGTATCATGGAGTTAATAGCAGACTGGAAAAATCTCAGCCTAGTTGGATTTTTGCTTTTGGGCTAATTGCCAGAAATACAGAGGCAAGGCTCCTTTCCACCCCTTCAGCATTTTAAAAATTGTATACTTGAGAGAAGAATGAACACATTTTGCATTGGGCTGCATCCCTGTACTCATTAAGACTCACTGAGTGCCACCCTTTGACCTACTAAAAGACTGCCGAGCACTGTTGTGGCCTTGTAGTCTGCTCTGAGACTGCCAAAAATGGCTAGGCTCTACTCTCAGCTTCTGCATGGATACCAGAACATTTGATGAAGCTGCTGCCATTCCTTACTCACACCCCTACGCATTAAAACAAATTTAATTTGTTTGTAGATGGTGGACCTGCAGAGAGCCCAGCTGCCGGGCTTTGAGGAATGAGCGCACAAAAGACGGGCCAGATTCCCTGGTCCAATGTGGGTGGAGAGGAGGCTTCTATAGAAGTTATTTAGTTCTGAAAGTGAGCAAAGCTGTTAGAGCTGGCCCTAGCTAATGATTTCCTGCTGGTTCAAGTGTTATGGCACCTACACTGTTTTGAAATACCTATTCTTTGAAAACAAATGTGATAGAGGCTGAGAAATAACTTTCCAGAATAATTTCATACAATTTAATTAAAACTAAAAAGAAAAGAGAAGCGAACTATGGTTTGACTGAATGAAAACATGAGGGGAATAATGTGAATCCTGTATGCTTTGGAGCATCCACACAAAGTTATGCTCTAATCAACCCCTCTCCATCCTTGGCATACTCACTCCTAAACCTGTTTTTGGAGAAGGGTGGAAGAGTGAAGTTCAAATGGGCTATCTCACCATCTGGAGAGGAAGGTGTGCATTTAAAGAGATCTTGCTCACATTGGTGCCATTTTCCTCCCCAGCTCCTTGCAACTGCCATTTCCCCCTCAATGTCATGGGAGAACTTGTGTGTGTGCATGTGTGTTAAAATTAGTAATTGTTCTAGTGCTATAATGCCATAGTACTAGAACAATTACTGATTTTTAAAAAAGTTATCTGGTTGGTTGTAGGTGGTGAATGGTCTGGTTTAGTCCAACTTTTATCAGGTTTCAGAAGCTAATCAGAGTTGATACTTGGGTGGGAGACCACCAAGGACAACTCTGCAGAGGAAGGTACTGGCAAAACACCCTGCTCCTCATTTGCCTTGAAAGCCTCTTCATGGGGTTGTCATAAGTTGGTTGTGACTTGGCGGCACTTGCACACACAGTGGGTGGTGAGGCAAGGAAAAACTATATAGGAATGATGGCATTGATGGTGGCTGTGAGGGGCTGACGGAAGATTGTGCGCAGACTCCCATATGGCAGCTCTATTGTCAATGTCTTGCCTCTCGATTCTCAGCATCATAGAAAGAAACATGGAGAATCCTGGTTATGTGGAAGCAGCCTTGATGAACAATAATTTCAAGACAAAGCTGCAGTCTTTCCCTTGCTGGGCTAGAGGCTTCATGAAACATTTTTGCTAAGTATTCTGTAGTATAAGATTGCAGTCAAACTGAGGACTTTGCTATGATATAATTAGACAAGGTGATCCTCATTGTGAAACCTGGAGCTTTCACACTCCTTTTATTTCAAGTTCAGAATTTAGGAGTTATTCAGTCATCCTAACAGGGGAAGATATATGGCCATATTATCCTCAGCAGGACAACAATTTGGAAAAGAGGTGAATTTGCCCTGCAGAGGGCAGATTTTGCAGCTGGAGGCAGGAAGATTGGGGAAAATATATTCTTTGTCTCCTATCTCTTGCTGACTGTGCATAGTGGATCTGTGTGCCAGATTTTTAGGCAATCATGTCATGACTCTGGTAGGACTCAGTGTTGGACACCCCATGATGTTTAGTTCTTTTCTTGGCAGCTTCCATTAATATAAAGCTGGGAAATGAGTACAGCTCAGCTCCATTACTATTGATGATATCTGCTTGCAGACATTCTGCAATTGTTAATGCAGGGTCAGGAAGGGCCTGGTGCTGCAGGGGCATCGGTTGACCATGTGCAAGCAGCTCCAGAGACTACTCTGATGGAGCCTGCAAGTCCTTGCCACCTGCCTCAGGGATCACCAGAAGGCCCCCGCCAGGCAGGACACAAACCCACGCCCATAGTCCCTCAGGATCACCTCCCACACTGCAGGAACAGTGGCAGTGAAAGGCCCAGGCAGAAGTGGCACAAAGGAGGCAAAGTGCGAGGCTAGCAGAACCACTTCCCTATGGGCTCAGAACAGAACTGTATAGGTTGAGGGTTGAGAGAGCTGCATTGCTGGATCAACCGGTCCATGAGGTGCAAGCCCTGTGCTCCAAGGTCCAGCCACTCTGTGCCCCTGAGGCCTGCCAGCGTAGTGAGTGAGTGACACCTGATGAGTCCATCTAATGAAGCACAGGATACACAGCAGGACAGGTAATTTATTTCACAATTTAAATTGAGATAAAAAATACGATAAGAACCAGATTCTCAGATATTTGATCAATGTTGCTCCCAGTGATCAGAGGGACAACTAGAACAGCTTGTTTATAACCTCTGAGCTCTAAAGATTCTTTTGCTCAAAAGAAGAGTGTTGTGAATGATTCCCAGATTTTGCTAACTTTTATCATATGCATCTAGTGACACATATTTCATTAAATTCTGGAGCAGGTACTCAGAAGGGTACTCAACAACATGGTGGTGCATTTATCTGCCCCCCACCCCCAGCAAGCTTCCAACTAAAAGGGCAATATATAGAAACCTTTCCACTTCAAAGACCCTAGCCACTAACTGACATAAGAATGCATCGCTGAAAAAAACCTGACATCATGGTTGCTGTACTACAGGTAAGCAAGATAACTACATGATAGAAAACCAAAAGTATCATAAACTGGCCATCTTTATTGGATTCAAAAAACAGAGTGGAACTAAGCAGTTAAGCATGCTTGATGCTTAGCAGGTTCGGCCACCCCAGGTCTGCCAAAAAGCTGGGATGGAGGGGAATGGGACTCCAGCCTTTTCACTGTGTTATTAACTACATATTGATGTGGAGAAATTAGGTTTATCAGGATATCAGGCTGTTAAAAGTATGGGGACAGAAGCCAGTAATATGTGTTGGCCAACTTAGCCCCCCTCACTATGGGGCAATGCAAGGCTTTGTTGCTGTGGACAATGTTGTGGTGAGAACAAATTCCACCTTTGATCCTTGACAGTGGGTTGCCCAACCCTCACTGACAAGGATCCTGGGGTGGGTGTGTACCCCCTCCCTCAGCAGGAGTGGAAAGAACCCACAAGTCCATGTTGATTTATGGCAACCCCATTGCCTGGCTCTGCAACTTTGGTCTTTATTCGAGGTCTCCCATCCACATATTAACCAAGGCTGACCCTGCTTAGCTTCTGAGATCTGACACGATCATGCTCACCTGGGCTATCCAGGTCAGGTCCTTCTCTCAGTATCTATGCAGTTATCCTACCCACCCCAGGCCATCATAGTAATAGACATTTCTCTAGCATTTAAATAGCAGCTGATCTCTGTTGAAAAATCTGTTTCAAAATGCCTTAAAATACCGTGCTGTGCTGTAGCAGGAGGGCTGGGTTCTCTTTGAAGCTTAGTAGCATAAGCAGCAGCAGTGTTTCCAACAAGAGGCAACCCATCTGCCTTGCATCACTTTCCATACCTCTCAAGCAGTGCCAGAGCCTTTTTTGGTTCTCCAGTATACCCTTGCTAAATCAGGCTCCACAAAAATGAGAAGCATTTTGAAGTTTAGGACAAAGGGCACTCCTTGAGTGTGAAAATAACTTAGATAATTTTTGAGCTTAAAGATACCAATTGCTGCTTCTGTGCGCTTTTCCCTATCTCCCTAACATACCCTTTGAGCTATTCTTTAATTGAAGTAAATGTAACAGCTGCTACTTTGTGTGTTGTTTTCCCCATTTTCCCCTGTGAGTCACACATTTCCTTCCTTAATGCCTCTATCTTCTATCGTCCTGTGCTAATGAAGCCCCAGATTTCAGCGGCTGATGTTTCTTGTATGCCTAGAATCTTTAAAGTCGCTGAGATTATTTTTTAAACTTCCCTTCCCAGTTCTTCTTTGTTACTTTTTTGGGGTGAGAACTTCTGGAAGGAACTATCATGAAAAGAGGCTAACGGTGTAATCCTACACAGTTACATCTGTCTAAGCCCATTGACTTAAGTGGTCTTAGAAAATATAATTCTTTTTAGGATTGCACTGTTAGTGGGGCTAGGAAAAGACAGGCCCAGCAAGCTGCAAATTCTTCAGCAAAGGACCAGGGTCACAGGCGAGGAAAGTACAATTATCCCAGGTGGTGGTAACCAAAGTCATAATTAAAAGCAAAGTTAAGAACTAAAGCAGAACTGAAATTAACTGTCTGCAAAGGAGAGTGGCACAACACAATAGGCTGATGATTAGGTACCTTGGAACTTGACCAAAAATGCAAGTTACTCAACCTAAAAAGCAGGTATGGGATCTGGAAATTTGAAATGCAAAGCACCATGTCGCTGGTTCCCTGGAACACCTGGTATATAGGGTTGCCAACAGCCTGGAAAAAAATGTTCTTCTTTATCAGGGATTTAATGGGATGTTATTTACCTCAACACCATGAAAAGCTTCAAATGCCTCTTTCCATACATTCAGCCTCTGTTAACGAGAAAAGATGTTATTTTTCTTTCAGTTGTTGGCAACCCAACTGATATGCTCAGTTAAATTTGGGCAGAAGCTATAGCCAGACTCAATTCGGAGTAGTTAGGCTGTTCCACAGTTTTTTTAAAAAGTAAATTTGCAGTTCCAAGAAGACACTTTGAAGATCCATAAAGGGCTACTGGGAGAGGGTGTTTAACTTTTTCCTCCCCTGACTCTTCTACAATTTAACACCTTTCCAAAACTGCAATTGATTCTTGCAGGAAAATACAGGGGTCTGGCTGTCTCATTTATTTTCATAGTGCTGGATATAACTGTGGCTTCTTTTTCTAATCAGCTGTAGCTTGGGGGCAGAGTGGCCATTAAGGCTGAGGGTCATATGGGTGAAAAACTCTGGGGAGCTGATGGTCTGAGGGACTGCCCCCCAGGTTTCCCCCTGGCACCAAGCAAGACTCATTCCATGCAAGGTGGCCCTGGCTGGAGTCAGGTAGGAGCCGCCACCGACTGGCAGTCAGTGATTTCAGTTTCCTGCAAAGCAGGTGGGAGGTGCTGCCGCCACACATTGTTGCCCTATTTGTGTGAGGCAGGGGCATGCCTGTTCTTCCTCCCTCCCCTCTCTGTTGGGGAGCAGAGGTCCTTTTCCAGGGCTTTTTTGGGCTGCCAATCCCCCCCCCCCGGCTGCAACAGGAAATATGGAGCTGGAAACTGGCTGCCAGGATTGCTGGTTTGGGACCTTTACATCATGCAGGTCTCTCCAAGGAGAAGAAGAGGCTGTTAACTCGTCTTCTCCTGATGAAACGAATTTTGTTTCCACTCTGAAGAAGGAATGCTAACATAGAACTTGTAAGGAAAATAATTTACATGTTGTTGACATTTCTACTTTTAGTTCATGTTGATCTGTGTCAATCCCTCTTTGTCACTCTGTCTTGCCTCTTATGCACAGTTTGCCTGTGAATTGCATGTACAGATTTCTGTTCATGACTCATTTTGTCATGTGCAAAGTAGTAACTTTTGTGCAGAAATCAGGGCTTTGTGAATGTGCACATACATCATTCAGTGTCTCTGTCATTGCTGTTTTGCTAATGTCCATGAAGAAATTGTAGAAAGATGAACTAAATTTTCCAGATCATCAGTTTATAACTCTAGAAGGGGAGTTGTGATTCTTACATTGAAATGTTTATTTAAAAATAATTTTAAGCATATTTTCTACATTACCTATTGGAATGAAAATTAGCAAATGGAATTTGGAGAATCCTCTGGCATAGCTTTATCAAAAACTGTTTTATAATATAGCTTTTTGTATAGATGTTTTGAAATGTGTGTTTGAAAATAAAAAAGAACAAAATGCCTTAAGAGACCATATGATGATTGTAAACATTTTAAAAAGATTTTCTTCTGTGTGCACATGAAAACACATTATGTAATTGTGCAATAATTATCATTGGTTATATTACAATGTATATGTTTATTTTTATATTGCAGTATCCTTGACGACAAATTGTGTTGGTCTTTTAGAACTACTACTTTAGCATCTTCAGACAGAAGCACTGGATCAGTGCAGCAAACTTGGTCCTGATGGAATGCAACATCAATAATAGTTATGAGAACAGTATACCATCCTGCTTCCATATCACATGGAATACGGTTGGATAAGGCTTATTATCTTTATTTTGACTCTATTTTTACATGTGTGGTGCTGGAAGAGAGTTTTGTGGATACCATGGACAGCCCAAAAGACAAATAAGTGGGTACTAGATCAAATCAAGTCTGAATTCTCCCTAGAAGCTAAAATTACAAAACTGAGGCTATTGTACTTTAGTCACATCATGAGAAGTCAAGATTCTCTGGAAAAGTCAATAAAGCTAGGAAAAGTGGAAGGCAGTAGGAGAAGAGGAAGATCTAAAATGAGATGGCTTGACTCAATAAAAGAAGCCATGTCCTCCACTTTGCAGGATCTGAGCAAGTCTGTTAATGAGAGGACATATTGGACGTCTTTCCTTCATAGGGTCACTGTAGGTTGGAGGCGACTTGACGGCACATAACGCACACACACATTTACATGCATAGTATGTATATAGTGAATTCAGGCATCCTGGTAAAACCCTAACTAGAGTCCTGCTGCCATAGACCAAAGGTCCATCTAATCTTTTATTTCCAATAGTGACCAAGCTTTTGTGTGGAACATGAAAGCAAAACCCCTCCTGCCTTTCCTGTAGCAAATAACAATTGATAGATCTGTCCTCTCTGGATTTTTCTCAAACTTTTAAAAAGCCATCTAAGGGTGATTAAGCATTGGTCCAATTTCTGCAAACACGTTGCTTCTATTTTGGCTCTAGTTGTGTGCAGAATTACAATGGAAGGTCGTGTGGGTGGCTATTAATGCCTTTGAAATTATTTGTCTCTTTTATCGTCTCATCCACGCAAGTGGCTATGTTACATTATGATCATAAATCTATTTCCTTCTCTGAGTTCACTAATGCTGCTGAAGATATATCTGCTTTTTCCACAGAGAAGCTTCATGGTATAATTATAGATTACATGGAACTTCTGCAGTGCGGGATATATATTTGCAGTTACATCTAAATATAGCACTTTGGCTATGGAACAGCACTCCACCACAAATTTTCCTCATAACAACAATCCTGTGAAGTAGGTTAGGCTGAGTGAGAGCCAAGCTACAAGTGACTTTTTTCACATGTAGGATACTTGATCGTTTTTGCAAGTTTTCCTGGTAACTGAAGTCCCAGTGTCCTTCACCTCTCTGTTAGAATCGCAGCCTGAAGAGCCAGAGAAAGCCGGCTGCAGCAGCAGCTTTTGCAAATCGTTCCTCACAAGCCTGCTTTCAACGATCTTTGGGGGCGGGCAGCTGCAGCTTTCTCCCTGGGTGTCTTGCTCCCGGGGAGCTGCTCTGGAGAAAGCCAATGTGTCGGTGAAGCTGAGCAGGACACCCAGGGAGAAAGTTGCAGCTGCCCACCCCCAAAGATCGCTGAGAGCAGGCTTGTGACTGGAGGAATGATTTGCAAAAGCTGCTGCTGCAGCCAGCTTTCTCTGGCTCTTCAGGCAGTGATTCTAACAGAGAGGGGAAGGACACTGGGACTTCAATTCCCAGGAAAACTTGCAAAAACGATAAAGTGTTCTACCCGTGAAAAAAGTCACTTGTAGCTTGACTCTGAGAGTAACTGACCTAAGGTCACCCAACAGGTTTCCATGGCAGAGTGGGAATTCAAATCTGGGTCTCCCATAGATCCTAATCTGATGCTGAGGTCACTACACCATGCTGGCTCTCAAGCAACTGAGGTAGCTGACACAGCAACCTTTCAGAAGGACAATGTCTAGATGGAGGTTATCTCAAGGTGACCACCATAAATTACAATTAAAATGGTGGGATGTTAAGCTGCAACATGGTTTTTAAGGAAAACTGCAAAGACAAGAGGCTGGAACAACACTTCACACACCATCCTTCTGGCTCCACAGTCAGCACCACAGGTGACGATGCGGTCACTCTTGGGGGCCCAATCAATCCCTGTGATATGTCCGTTGTGCTCTTTCAGCTCATAGGCCTTTATTCACTGGTTACCGTTCTTCTTATAGATGTGAACTTCATGGTTATTTGGGCTAATGGCAATCTGAGTTCGGTCTCGGTTCCAGGCATGGCAGGTTATTGGCTCTAATAAGAACTGGTGAAGAGACATTTCTGGTCAAGGTACGGTCTTTAGAGGGATGCTGAGGGAAGCAGGGATCACAGACTCTGGTCAGTCAACGTGACTCCGCCTCAAGCGGAGCTTTGAGGAAAAGGGACGAAGGCGTGGCCGTCAAACAGGGCCCAGTTCTGTCACTCGGAGCCACTGCGCATGAGCGCGGCGTCCCTGGCGGAACAACACTTATATTGTGCTATTATACCAAAGGAATGGTATTTGGGACAAATATTTATTAGAGCCCCATTCCAGGTTTTTGTCTTTCTAGAAAGTTGTGGGGACTCTGATTAGAGAGTTAGGGGTGTATGTATGGAATGGCGTAGAAACTGAAAGGGTATCCCATAGTCTTTAGGGGAGTATTTTCAATTCGGCCAGATTGGACTGCAAAGATGGTACAATAGTCATGATGAGCCCCCTAAACTGGGCCTGGCAAGGATCTTACTTCGTTAACCATTGGCTCTGGTTGCAATGAGAGCTGGTGCAAGTTTACATTGGCACTCTTCTAAGGCTGCCTATGACTCTGTTTTCAAGTAATGGAAATGTCAGTGCTAATGAAAAGACTTCTTGGAAGGGACATCTAATTGATTTCCCTGCTGCCCTGACTATAAAGGCTACCAGAAGAATCAGAGTCTCAGTCCTGATCCTTGTAAAAGACTGTGTTATCAACAGAAGGCGGGCTGTCTATTCCCAAAGGGATTTTCTTCCTGCCTTTTAATTGCTGTGGGCTCCTTTCTTAGAAAACACACAGAAAAGCTCAAAGCAAACAATAAACAAACATTTCTTCCTTTAGTTTGAGACCTCCCATAGATTTCCCTTTATCACTGTTTGCTTGGAAGAAAAGAGCTATTAGAATTCAAACTGGACCCCCCCTCCAAATTTTTTAAATAGCCTAACAACAAACAAACCTATTATACATCTTCAATTACTTTCAAACTGTTGGGTCTGATTAAAAAATGTAAATGCCCTGTTCACACTGGCAACACTTCTATAAAAATGCATGAAGCTAAAAGCCAGAAGCTGGAAAGAGTGTGCCTTGGAGCCAATGTAATGTTATCTGCTCTTTTAGGTTTCTTCCCCCACCACATGGAAATTCATATGTTCAAAGGCAATTCAGATGCATAATTTCAAGCGCTGCACATACGGACCCCCTGCTAAATGTTTAACAGATAAAGATGGATGAATTTACCCGTGTGTGTACCTACTGAGTGCACTGCAAACATTTCAGCAGTGCAAACCCTAGTAGGTCAATGCTCTCTCTCTCTCTCTCTCTCTCTCTCTCTCTCTCACACACACACACACACACACACACACACACAGGCAATTTGTGGGTTTTCCTCACTGATCATCATCACCTCAGAAATCTGGAGGATAAACTTTCTCCAAACTCAGAATGAGAAGCCAGGGAATTGCATTTTCTTTATTTCCAGTGGAATCAAGGAAATAGACATCTTTTCCAATCTACTCTTCTCTTTTACTATTGGCTCACTGCCCTTCACTGTTATGCACTAATAGGCCACTTATTTAATATACAGTTTTAGGCTGAGCCTCAATTGTTTCTGAGAGACAGGTAGGCTTGTGGGGTGGAACGCCAGAATAAATTTATCCTAGCTGCTGTTGCAAGTCAGATTCCAATTCTAGGCAGCTGAATGCGCCTTGCACTTTTCAATATTTACTGTTCATCTCAATGGAACCATTTTTCTATTAATGTTTTTCTTCACCTTTTTCACTTCCCTCACCTTTTTCTCTGCAATTTTATCTCACTGCTTTTCTGTTCAACTATTTTGTTGCATAGAACTTTTTGTGCTGGCAAAGGCTAGCCTGCCATGGTTTTTTAAAAAAGAATCTCAGTACATTTGATTTTTCTACATTAAAGATGAGATATAATAGAAAGAATACAACACCATATGAGCAGCATAAAGAATATAATGTTGAGATGTGTTTGGCAATCACGTTATATTGTTACAATGTTCAATGCTACCACCCTCCTAATGTTACGTGGATCCTCCTTTTCCTTATGTGGTTCCTCTGTACATGGAATATTCTATTATTACTTCCCCCCATTCCAGCTAAGAGAAAAAAGTAATCAAAGATAGAGGTAGACAAATTTTAATAGATTTATATGAAAGAGCTATTGATGCCTTATTTTTTCAGTACTGGCATTGTTTCAGATCAATCGGATTCTGCAGGTTTTGTAATGTTTTAAAAACCTACAAAACCTGTAGATCCAATCATATCAGTGATACCAAAGAAAGAAGTGTGTATGGGCCTGAAAAAGAGGACGCTCTCTTACCAACTTTAACTGTTTTAAAACCTATTTTCAGTGAATATGTAAGCAGCATGTGCCAAAACTCTGTTCAAAAGAATAGTTCGGTAGATTTAAACACAGTTAATAGAGATGGCCTTGAAGGCTGCAATCCTAAGAACATTTTCCTTGGAGTAAGCTCCAGTGAATAAAATAGGACTTAAATTTGAGAAGATCTGTTCATAATTTCTCTGTTAATGTCCTGACACAGAGACTACTATGCTTTTGTGGAAAACTTCACCTCTCAATAACCAACCCTTTTGTTGTAGGTAAGCTCTTATGAGAAACTAGAGCCATTTTCACACAGCTAAAACCTCTGGAAAATAGTGCAAAACTCACAGCACGACGGCCTCTTCATAGCGCAATTTCCTGTTTAATGGTGCGATTTCTGACATCATCGCAGCATTAAATGGGAAATTGGGCTATGAAGATGCTGTCATGCCAACAGTTTTGCATGATTTTCCAGAGGCATTAACAGGCATGTGAAAACGGCCTAGGACTTACAGAACCTTGGTTAAGTATTTCAAAGTACTTTTTGTATTTGGTTTGAGCCCTTGTAACAACATTTGGTTAAAACATAAGAACGAATTGTTACATCAGACCCATTAGCCCTGTCATCTGAGGGTTGCCAGGTCCCCAGGGGATCAAAGTGGGGAACTTGTGGTCGGGTAGCATTGCCAGCCTCCAGGTAGCAGCTGGAGATCTCCCATCCAGGCCACAGAGATAAGTTCCTCTGGAGAAAATGGGTTCTTTAGAGGGTGAATTCTATGGCATTATACCCTGCTGAGATCCCTCCCATCTCCAAACTTGGCTTCTATAGGCTCCACCCCTCAAATCGCCAAGAATTTCCCAACCTGGAGCTGGCAATCCTATGGGGGTGGAGGGGGAATGTATGTTGGAATACTTCCATGCGGGGGATTATGTAAAAAAAAAAACACACCTAATTTTTATGTCGTAGGCCAATTTTTACTGAATTGGCCTTTGTGGCATTGGGAATGACATTGTTTCCAGTGCAACCTGGAAGCATTCTATAGGGTGCTCCAGAGGTATCAGCCCTGTTTCTCTGTCTTCCCCCTACCTCAACAGCCACATGAGAGGTTTTTTGGGGGGGGGCGAGTTTGAGAGTGGGAAATTCCCTATCCCCACTGGGGGATGGGTAACCCTATCTCATCGTGGCATCTTGTCAACTGATTCTGCCAGCATGTTTAGAAAGATGTAATTTAATCAAAAAATATATCTTCAGATAGAAAATATGGTTTCCATTAAAAACCCTTCTTGAGGTTTTTTTTAAAAAATTGATTCATCAAAGCATTTGCTAAAGTTTTGATTACTACACACACACACACACATGTATACACACATCAATCAAGTATCTTTGTATGTAATTCCAAATTTGTTTACTCCATGACATACCTGAAAATTTCCTGTCATTGTCTGAATATGGGATATCAGCATGAAGTAATCTTGATTTCAAAATTTAGGTTGTAAAGAATTCTGGCCCATACACATATTCTGGTAGATATGTTCTGGACCCGGTCACTCTGCCAGAACAGTCTGCATATAGCACTCCAGTTTTCCTTTTGTAAGAGCTTAGGGGATGCACTTCCAGAGAGGAAGGACAACCAGAGTTGACTTGGTGTTAATGCCAAACTTTAAATGTTTTGACTATCAAACTAAAACACCATTACCTATTCCCTGTGGAGTGCCATTCTCATTCCCTCTCCTTCTCTTCTACTTTCCATATTGTAGCCTTTTGTATGTCTCAGGCATTAATCCCTCACTGCCTGGGTGTGTAAATTAAAGAATAATGGAGCTGCAGAGGCATAAGCTTGCAATGATGGGGAATGTGTTTGTCTGCTAAGAAGCAATTTCAGCGAAAATTAACTCAATTTCATCAGAAATAGTGAAGACCGGCATAAACTGGCAGATCCCTGAGGACAGTAAAATTACTTCGTCAAAGCTCTGCTTGCTAAAATTAACCAAGCAAGCACTCCAGGTTATTGGAGAGATACTGGTAGTAACTAGGTTTTAATGAACAAAAATAGCTTTTTAGATAAATAAGGAAAGTACAAAATGTCTTTTGCATTCTGCTGATGCTTGCAACCATGTCCTCTTGAGGGCAAGACCTTGCACGTTCCATGGTATCCCCCTGATAACTTGTTGTAGGACTTACAAGGGCATGAAAGTGATGGCATGTGGATAGCACTATACAAGTCTAGATTTATTGACTCCTACCAAACTCTGTCTGGTTGACCTGTACTACTGAAGAAATGTAAAATGATTTTTTTAAAAAGGAAATGCTGTCCTATAGAGTGCTGCCTTGGACCTGGGCCTGGCTTGCTATATAATACTAGGTGACAGCTTGGTGAGTAGCAAACTAGGTGGGTAGTGTGTAGAGCTGGGCTATTTTCAGTGGTGGTATCTCACCTTTGGAATACCTTCACCCTTCATGCTTGCCTGATGCTTACCATGAGTTTTTTTAGGCACTGGACCAAGATTTTAATGGAGAGTTTTGATTTTTTAAAATGCTGTTTTATGGTCCATTTCTGGTCTGAGGTGTGTTTTATGAATATTTTATTCTGTTTTTATGTCCCTGGTTTCTTTTTAATGATTTGGTTTTTTATATCAAAAATTTGTTATGATATAGTTTTTATTCATAAGCTGCCTTGAGCAGAATTCAGTAGATAGGACATAACATTTTTCTAAATATATAGAATCAAGGAGACCCAGGTTCAAATCCCCACCCAGTCATGAAGGGTTACCTTGGAAGAAAGGAAGGAAGGAAGGACTCAGGAACAGTCTGTAGAGAGAGAGCAGTGGTGTTGGAATGAGGCATAAAGTATAAGTGGATAAGTAGCCGCTCACTTCTGGCATACCAAGGAAAATATTGTTGCTCCTCAATAAGCTAAAGATATCCAGACATGGAAATGGGGTATAGTTTGAGCAGATTTCTGGATGACCCAGGACTCATCACACTGGTACTTGATACGCTATACAGCAAGTGAGAAACAAGGAGGGAATTCTGTCATTCGGATGTGGCAGAGTATTGCAGTAAAAGCAGGAGTAATGGGGAAGAGAGTAAGAACATAAGAACATAAGAACATAAGCAAAGCCATGTTGGATCAGGCCAGTGGCCCATCCAGTCCAACATTCTGTCACACACAGTGGCTAGAAATCCAGTGCCATCTAAAGGACTGTCAGTGAGGCCAGGACACCAGAAGCCCTCCCACTGCCTTCCTTCCAGCACCAAGACAACAGAGCACCACCTCCCCACAAAGAGAATACCATCTATCTCCTGTGGCTAATAGCCACTGATGGACCTCTTCTCCATATATTTGTCCAGTCCCCTCTTGAAGCTGGCAATGCTTGTAGCTGCCACCACCTCCTGTGGCAACGAATTCCATGTGTTTATCACCCTTTGTGTAAAGTAGTAGTATTCAGTCTTCTCTAAGGAAGGCATCAATGGACTCATTTTGTCAAGTCTGTCACCCATCCATGCCATTATTTTCAGTTAATGTATTGCTATGAACCAGTGTTTGCTAATGTATTGCTATGAACCAGTGTTCTATGCTGTGCTTTGATATCATATTGCAGATGCCATGACTTGCCTTGTATTCACAGACCTGCTGTATCCAGAGTGTCTTATCTCTTGTGCTTTGAAGCTCAGTGTAGCTGACCTTGCAAACCTGCTAGTTCCCAGGGGGAAGAAGAATACCGTGTTTCATCCTTAATCTATTGCCTCTTTTATGTCTAGACTAAGCATGTAAACTATTTAGGGAGTTCTCAGGACTGCTTTGCACTAAAAGTTATGTTTTCCTGTTGGGAGGAGGGAAGAGGACTTGGGAACTATATGAACCATAGTTTTACAGATCTTGTTATTCTTGTCAACTTCTGATCAACCTGTGGACATATCTATGAACATGATTTGATTCCTGAATAAAGCCTTTTCAACCAAGACCATGGAGTGCTTGCTGGCACATTTTCTCCAAGCGGGTCAATTTGTTTATCTGTTTACTTTAGCTTATTTCTTTGCTGGCTGCCTAGGACATAACTGCTTGAGGTGGCTTACACAACAACAAAACAATATAAAATTATAAAAGCAATGAATATCAGAAACAACTCAACCCAGCAGCAATACATCAAAAAACTAATGCTAGCATAAGGCAATAAAAGCACAACTTAGCAGATGAGAACCCAAGAAGTGTAATAAAGATGAAAATCCCAACAGAGCCAAATCCAGGTGTTTTTCAGCTGGAACATGGTGGAACAGCATTCCGGTACCTCTAGAAAATAGTCATGTGGCCAGTGACCATTAAACTTTAAAATCTGCCCCCTGCTCCAGCTGTCTGGCACCAGTCCTCCATGCTGGTTGCAAGCGGTGCAGAGAGCAATTTAAACTTTAACCTCCTCCCTTGCTCCAGCTGACTGGCGCCAGTCAGCTGGATCAAGGGGGGGATTTTAAATTGCCAGTGGCACAGAGGGCAATTTAAACTCCCCCCCCCTTTGCGAGAGCACTCCCACGGGTAGCTGGGCCCTGTGCAATGATGTCACTTCCTGGAAATGATGTCATCACATGGTCCCAGGTGCACGCACACTTTGTGCATGCGCATGTGGTGCCAGGGGCACCAGCTCCTGTTAGGAGTTGCCCCATGTGCTGCCAACCCACTGAGTTCCACCACCGCTTTTCCCAGAAAAAAGCCCTGGCCAAATTATAATCAAAATAATTAAATAAAGAATCCAAAATCATTAAAAATGGTTTAAGTTTAATTTTTAATTAATTTTTTTAAAAAGCTGAAAAGTGGTCAGGAATAAAAAACACCAAAAGTCTGAGCAAATAATAATTAAACAAACTTATCCTGACACCTAAAAGCCAAAACAGTTGGTGTCATGTGAGCTTCAAAGGGTAGCCCATTCCACAGATTAGGACTTTACTGCTAGTGGCTGTAGTAGTGATAGCCACGAGGAAAGATGGCTTTGAAAGGGGATTAGACAGTTTCATGGAGGAGAGGTTCATCAATAGCTGCCAACTGTGATGAGTAAAGGAACTTCTATATACAGAGGCAGCATACTTCTGAATACTAGCCTTGGCCTCTGTTCTGCATTTGGCTGTCCAGGGCAACTGGTTGGCCATTGTGTGGAAAAGTATGCTGGATTATATGGACCATTTCTGTGATCCAGCAGCCTGAACTTAGGTTCTCCCATTTCATGACTGAACATAATACAGAGGTGTTCCCTAAGTCTAATTTATCTAAGGTATCTGTTTGTGTATATATCACACAGTTCTTATATGCTAAATCTAGGAGACGAGAAATACAGAGTTCAATATTTGAAGGGGTTCCAGCTTTCTGAGCCTTTAGGCTCATCCACTTAGCTTGTTAGGGCTGCTTGTCTAATTGATGTAAACTGCAGCTTTTCTATAGCCTAGATGATTCATATATATCCAGTTATTAACTGAACAAAGGATATCTTAAAGACAGTATGTAGCATGATAGTGATGCATTGGTTGACTTTTATCCTGAAGGTACAGACAGTTCTGCAGTTCCAATACAAGAGGGTCAGGTGGTTAGCATCAGCCTTCCACGTTTCCAGCAGTTAACATTATCAGAGCAGATAACTTGATTGATACCTTTGGGGAGACAATTGATCACTTAGCACTATAAGTTTTATATGTAAGGGAAGAAGTAAACTCTCTACTGGGGGGGGGGAGGAATCCCTTAGATTCTGCAGCTCTTCTCTGTTTTTTATATGTAATCCATAGACTAGCTCATGCAAAACATCAGAGAAGCACAAGTTCATATCCCATAAATAGTTTCCATGGTTGGCAAGCAGCAAAGTGACTGATTATATCAGTGGTCTCCAAGAGGTAAGTTGTGAGCTACGGGTAGCTCATCAGCTCCTGAAGAGTAGATTATGCAGCCCTTACATGACCCAGGTAAATATCACAATGAAGAATGTACTTGTGAGAGTCAGAGACCTAGGAAGGCGCCATCACCTGATTGTTTATGTGTGTGAGAGTGAGTGGGTCAGACAGAAGGAAACTTGGGATATTTTCCATTACTCAAAAGCAGCTAAAGAAAAGGGTAAAGACCAACCAAATAAAAATACTGTTGTACCAGTGCATCACCTATAATACAAAAATGCAATAGAATTGGCACTAGCTAATATTCCTCAGTGTCTTACAGTGGATGATGCACTTTTATGGATACACTTGGGAACCAAAACTTTAAAATATCCAAATGACTAAGCATCATAGATGGAGTGATATGAATAAGCAAGTGCTTTTTTTTGTATTGTAGCTTACATTCCTTTCTTCTTTTCTTTTGTGGTGTGTTTTGCTTTCTGCCATAACACTCAGAATCTGCACAGAGAAAGAAGGCAATTGCATAAAGACTTGCTGAGCCTTTCACTAACTAAAGTGTCTCACTGGCAAAGGAAATGCTTCCTCTTGCTATTGCCTATTTATTATTCAGACATTGTTTGTTAAGTTAGGCCAAGGTTATATTTTCCTTGCTGAGTCAGACCCAAATGTCAGGCGGAGGAACCCAGTGAATAACCTGCTGCCCGCTCCCTCAGCGCTGAGGTGGCCTCTCTAGGAAGTGACTGGCCAGCCTCTCTGCTCCTGAACAAAAAGGCAGTGTAGTAAATTCAGAGCCAGTTCTCTGTGTGTTCATTTCCTTTTGATAGGATTAATTGCAGAGATGTCTCCAGTTGTCATTAAAACCAGCAAATGCATTCGTTGTGAGAAATAAATTGCCAACCAGCCAGCAGATCATCAAGGTTAGCTTGCTCCGTGGAGACCTTGTGTCACAATATTCTTCTGTTGGATTGTTTTTCATGTTTACTCATCTTACCCATTAACATGGTAGTTATGGCCAGAGGGGGTCTCTCTCTCTCTCTCTCTCTCTCTCTCTCTCTCTCTCTCTCTCTCAAGCCCACACAGAACAGTCCTCTTGATATTTTTCTTTTTTGATCACAGCATGTGGTCTGCCTGTTTTATCTGTGTAGTTGACTGCTAAAGCCAAGTTTTCCCTGTTGTTGTCTTGGCTGAGGCAATCTAGCTACAGTAGAGCAGCTACTAGATAGACGGCAGTGAGGATGTTTTCACAAAGGAACAGAAAATGCTTATCAAAATGGAGATTGTGTTCCATGAGCTATGTGGAATTTTGTAATTAGGGTTGCCAACTCCAGGTGGGGCCTACAGAATCCCAGAATTACAATTGATATCCAGGCTACATAGATCAGTTTTCCTGGAGAAAATGGCTGCTTTGGAGGGTGGACTTTGTGGCATTATGCCCTGTTGAGATCCTTCCTGTGCCCAAACCTGACCCTCCCCAAATCTCCAGGAAATTCCCAACCCAGTTGGTAATCTATTTGTAAAGAAGAGGCTAACGTATATATAGACTGATGGCTGATCAGTTAGCCTTCCTTGTAAGCCTTCTCTCACAACTCCATTGCAGAACACCTCCATTTCTGATAAAAGTTCTTCACAGTAAACCTTAATAATCAAAGGTGATGAATATGTTATACAGAACTATTGAAAATTGCAGGGGAACCCTAAGAGTTTGGGGAGCTAGCAAAGTGGGAGCACGGAACTAGGCAATAGGGGCACATGAGGGAGGGAAGGAACATTCAGATTCTTGTCATTTGCCACTAAAAATAACTTCTTGTTCAGTTTTCTCCTGAGTTATATATGTGTATACACAAAATGCATGTATTGAAGGAGGGAAGAGGGATCATGTTTGGGATAAAAGTCTCAGGCCTTCAGTTGTGAGATTGCCATAGAGGCACAAAGCAAAGCTGTATATAGGATTGCCAATCCCCTGCTGGGGTATGAGATTCCCTGCTCCCAGCCCCCACCCCCGTGTTTCCCCACAGGGGGAAAAGACGGGGGGAATGTGCCTCCCACGGCATGCTCCTGGGCGGCATGGCACACTCCTGTGCACCACAGTGGGTCTATTTGTGCCCCAAACAGGCAGAATTGGGGCTGTTCAGGGCCAAAATCGCCCTGCTGTAAAGCACAGGAGCTCTCCAGAGCCCTTCCGGTAGCACTCCCGCGCTCCGCAGTGGGCTAAATCCAGCCCGTTGGGGGCTGAAATCTGCCCAGTGAGAAGCACAGGAACATGGCCCATCACACCGTCCCGGCTGTGCTCCCATGCTCTACAGCAGGCCGATTTCAGCCCCAAATGGGCCCAATTTAGCAGAGCAGGGAATCAAACCTGAGTTGCCCAGCATAAGCATTAACACGACATATTAAATGATGACGAAATTACATAGTAGGATCATACTTACATCAACAGACAGTGCATATTATGCATGGTAGTTTAGTCCACAGTCCCTATCCTTTTACCAAAGCATCTTTCTAAAGAATTTCATGACAGTACAAGCCCCAATTACCTGTGTTAAAAAAGCTCTCCTGAATAATTCTTTGTATAATTTGTGGAGCCTTCCTGATCTCGTCAGGCAGGCCATTCTGTGAATGTGTGTGTACAGGCAGTTCTTGGATTTGCCAGGTGTGGCACGTGAAGGAGGCCCTGCTGTGATGAGTGAAACTGTTGTGGTGGAGATGATCCTGCAGATATGAGGGACTAAGTCCATGAAGGTCTTTGTATGTGTAGTCAATACCTTGAATTGAGCCTGATAACTGATGGGCAGTCAATGGTGTAACTGCAGAGTGGGAGTAATATGCATGCTGATAATAACTGAGTTGTGGCGTTCTGTACCAACTGGAGTCTCCAAGCTGACTTTGAGGGGAGGCCTGTGTAGAGTGTATTAAAGTAGTCTAATCTTGATGTTACCATGGTGTGGCTTCGGATGGCCAGACTGGCCATGTCAAGATAGGGGCTTGTCTGCTGGGCTAGGCTGAGTTGAAAGAAAATGATTTTTTTTGCAGCTGCTTTAAGTTTTTTCTTTAACAGCAATGCTGGATCCAGTACAACCCCATGGCTTTTAACCAGGTCAGCAAGGGTCAGTTGAACCCCATCAAAAGTGGGGAGTGCAGTGTCCTTCAAGATCTCTGTGTTTCCAACAGGCATCACTTCTATATTGTTTGGATTCAGTTTCAATTTGTTCACTTTCAGCTATTTAAGTACAGCAGTTAGGCATTTGCTCAGTATTTCTGCTGCCTCACCCATGGATTTGGGTAGAGAGATACAGAGCTGAGTGTTATCAGCATATTGATGGCATCTAATTACAAAGCTATGAATAATTTCTCCTAAGGTCTTCATATAAAGGTTGAATAATATGAGGGTAAAGATTGTGCCCTGTGGAACCCACCAGCCAAGCTCCTATATTAAAGATAGCTGATGACAACCCTTTGAGTCCAATGTACAAAGAATGATTTAAGCCAGTCCAAGGTACATCTCATAATATCTACTTCTGCTTTCAGATGCCTCAACAGAATGGCATGATATACTGTATCAAAGGCTACAGACAGATCCAGGAGGAACAGAAACGAATAATGGCCTTTGTCTCTATTCAGCCATAGGCCATCAACTAAAGCCACCACTTCTGTCTCTGTCCCATAGCCAGGCTTGAAACCAAACTGAAAAGGGACCAGAGTATATGAGTTATCCAAGAAGACCTGGAACTGGTCAGCTACTGCTCTCTCAATCACTTTGATCAGGAAGGGCACATTAGAGACAGGTGATAATTGGCCACATTTTTCTGTTGGGATTTTTTTTTTTAAGTAATGGATGGATAACCGTCTCTTTGAGTGGCTGAGTGATGGTGGCCTGAGTTACTAACTGATTTATGACGGAAATTAATGGCTTGTTAATATGGTTCTTTCTTGATTTTAGCAGCTAAGATTGGCAAGGATCCAGTGCACAAGTGGAGGCCTTCATAGACCACAGGATCCTGTCAACATCCATCACTGTAACTGGGTCAAACTGGTCCATAAGTGGATCAGACAATGTATTAGGCATTTCTTCTGCCTGGCTTATGTTACAGGTGGCATCCAGATCAGGGCACGTTCTTAATATTTTTTCAGCAAAAAACTTTACAATGGTATCACAACTAACTGCCTGCCACTAAATCAGCTGCTATTGGTATACCAATGACTTTTTACTTTCCATACAGCAGCATTCCCAGGGAATGGATATATTTGCCCAGCATTGCATTATAGCTAAGTTTTTCATGCTTTCCCCTGCAACTTTGAGGCCTAAAAATTTAGTAATGGAAGTATGACAAATGCACCATTTCCCCCTCTTGAGAGCACCATAAGAGAACTAGCAATTATGCATAGCCACATAGACAAGCTTGGAGTTTATTATTGCCAGGGATAGTTGAACAAACCAGTGGTTTGGCTCATGTTTTGTTCACCAGTTGTGAAGAGAAAAGCAATTTTGCTTTGATTTTTCTGCTGTTTATAAGCTGTTAGAGCCTGCCCAGTTTATTTTTGCATATTCAACCAGTATAGTATAATACATTCAACAGTATTTGAAGTATGCAGGTTCTCATAGGTGCTGATGAGAATTCTAATCCTCCTCAACAGACCTGTTGACAGTCCACACCACTCAACAGCCCATCATGTAAATCAATAGTGAGCAAATCGTTCAGTCATTATAAACATGCTGTGTGTGTTTTTTTTTTAAGTTTTAGCATTTGGTACTCAAGTCTGTTATTGAAATTGTTTCATGCACGTACATTTTTGCACAGTCATATGGGAGGCATAGTGATTCCCTGACCCTTCCATTGACGACCCTGGGGAGAATCAATTTCATGTACTGTGCAGATGCAGAGGTGCTTGCAATGCAAGGAAACAAACTCCACAATCACTGCTACTGCACAGCCACTGAGCTGTTTAATAACTGTTGGACTAAGCCAGCAGTGAACTGAACAGATCCTCAGCTCACCAGTCATGATGGCTGTTGAACATTTGTTCTCCCACTGAACCTGCTCACTGAGAAATTTGCACCATCCCTAGCTATAACTGGTTTGCTTGCATCCGCAACTCCCTTGAAAATTCTTATCTGTGGAATTTACCCAGGAGGGGAGAGTATATTTAGAAAAGTCTGGAGTCATGATTGTTCCCTTGTACTCACTGAAGCCCAAACAACTTAGTTTGTACCAGCCAACAGCTCAGAGACAGAATGGTTTTCTTCTGGTTGCAGTCTTGTGTTAGGCTCGAAGCAGCAGCCTTGAAGTATCAGGCTCTGTAACCTGACGTCTCCAACTTCCAGTCCACTTTTTAAGCCCATCCTTATTTTTCTTCTCTCTTTTTTAGCATCCTGTAATGATGCTGTTCAAAGGATTGCATGCCAGGGGTTATGTGGGAATGTTTCTGTGATCTCTCCTCTTGAAGGAAGATTTGGAACATTTTAATAAAGTGGATTAGAAGGACTTGGGCACAAAAGCAACCTGTTTCCTCCTGACAGGAGCTTTAATCTTCTCCCTGGGCTGCTGACAAAGGCTTTTCTTAAAGAAAACCCATGAGCACAAAGGGAAACATAGAAGAGAAAGAGAATAGACACAGAGAGGTGCGAGCTGTTGAAAGACACCCACGAATTGAAGCAGCTCGGGTGTTAATTGTGTCCTCTTTTCCAGGGGTCTGTTTCCCTTTTTCTTTTCCAATTCTGGATCAATGGTGGAGGCTGGCGAGCCACAGGCAGGAAGGAAGAGCCTTTGATTAGACAATCTTAGTGGTAAGAAAGGGTATTGAACAAAGAAGGAGAGTCAATACAACAATTAAAAGGTGAAGCATCTGTCTTTCCTTTGAAAGTGAAAGACCTCAGCTAGGCTGGGAGAATCACCTCACCATCCTTGCACCCAGTCTTATGCTGAGTTTGTTCATTGTTCAAAGAAAATATCTGACCTAAAAAAGTGTCCCAGTTTCACGTTGCTGCATACATGGACTGAACATGTGCTGAGAAAGTGCTAGCTGAAGAATGGCTCCTCAGGCGAACTTGGGAGATGGGACGTTTCATAAAGCCACTTAATAATGCAGATAAGCTGCCACTCCATATAGTTTAAACATCCTTCCATTTTCATATGCAAGACAAAGTGTTTTAAAAGATGGTAATGTTCCCACGGTTACCAGCAGTACCAGGAAAAGTTTTCAGAAATGGAATGCACTATTCACAAGACAGGTTCAGCACCCCCAAAATATGAAAAAGTCCATTCAGGTTGACTCTAACACATTAAAAACATTGTATGAATTGACTTTGATTGACTGGCAAAATGGTGCCACATCACGAAAGGGATACATTGAACAGCTGAATCCTGATATTGGATATCCACCAGATATCAGAATAATAGAACATAAAATGCAATGAACTTTGCAAAGTTGGTATGTTCATATTTCACCATCTTATGAATTACAAAACTAATCAAACTGCATTTACAGCTCAAATTAGCTCTCATTTTAATTTGACATATGCAAAACATCACACAATCTGACCTATCATACTCTAGTTAAGGGGGGGAAAAGGAACCAAGACTTTCAAAATGTGTCATTTTTTTATTGATTTAATTGTATACTGTATAGCACAGAATTTAGAACTGCGACAGAATGTATGCTGTTGGTATAGTTACTAAAGCTGTTCTTTTGAATGCAGATCTGTAATGTATCTTGCCCAGTCACCAAAGATGCTATATAAGAATAAAGGAAAATTCCTGCTGGCTGCGATCAATGATCTATATAGTCCATCCTGTTTTTCACAGTGGCCAGTCCTGAAATGGTCACAGCAGGAGTACGAGGCCCAAAGCTTCACCCAGTTACTGTCCTCCAACAACTGGCATTCAGAGACATATTGCCTCTAACCATGGAAATCCCACCTAGCTATCATAGCCAATAAGTGGATTAGAGCATTATCACTCTCTTTCCCCCAACTCATTGTAAGGCATGTGGAAATACCATTGCAAATGATTTTAAAATAAAGCTGTTTTTGTTGCTAGCTCTGAAATTCCCAAAGCAGGCTTTTCAGCCGTTTGAATCTTATTTCTACTCCTTGAAATCATCTCCCACTATAGAAAAGTCTCACATTTGAAATGGTTTCATAGAAGTAATCTGGATGGTGCCAACATGATCAATGTGGTAACTCACACATGGAGAATTTAAAAAGGCTATGTTTGGATGGCTAAAAATCTTGGATTTGTACTGGGGAGACTAGCGTTACCAATCTCAAGGGGGGACTAGTGCAGCTGATCTCCAGACTAGACATGGGCACGAACCAAAAATTTTTAATGAACCAGCGGTTCGTGGTTCGGTGCCAACAACAAACCCAAACCAGCGAACTGCAACGAACATTTCCCGCTGACGAACCAGTTCAAGGTTCATGGTTCGTGGATGTCAGAACAGCCCCCGTTGGACTTAGAGAGCCCATATTCCCAGGGAGTATTTAGCAGGCTCTCCTCCAGCCAGCACCCAAGTTTGGTCAAGATTGCAATAGGGATCTTGGAGTTATATCTTCTCCAATCTGAGGCCCCCAGGAAACTCCCATTCGATACAATTAGAGCCACCAGTTAATGTTGGCCCAGTGTACAAGGGGTTGGCTGTCAGAACTGCCTATCAGGGTTTGCAGGGATGAGATTGGAGTGTCCATGGCTACAGAACACCCCCTCCCCCCTCCCTCCCCCAGGTGTCTTCTCCCATGTAACCAATTGTAACCAATTTGCAGCTCCATGGTTGGAAGGAAGACCTGCCGATCAAGGTAAGCTGGGCTTTGATTCGGGTTTCCAGGGTGACAGAAGGAGTGCAGACAGAGTCCAGGCATTCTCCTAGCTCCGTTTCCAAGGGAATTGATTGATGGTGCCTGACTGTCTGACTTCATGAACCGCGGGTGAATGCAATGAACTGGGCTTCCAACGAATGCTGGTTCATTGGCCATGGACCCTCACGAACCACCAGTTCGTGAACAGACAATCAGGCGGTTTATGGGGTTTTTTGGTTCGTAATGCAGTTCGTGCTCATGTCTACTCCAGACTACAGAGATCTTTTCCCTTAAAAAAATGGCGTATTTTGGAGAGCAGGCTCCGTGGCATCACCGCTCCAACCAGCTCCCTCCCCCAAATGCTGCCTTCTCCAGGCACTACTCAGAAGTCTCAGAGAATTTCCCCAGTTAGAGTGGCAACTCTAGGAGAGACACAGGTTCAAATCCCTACTCACTGTGAGGGTTTTGGGGCAGTCCTTATCATTCAACTGAATTTACTTCATAGGACTTGGATGAAGATAAATGGTCCTTGGAAGAATGGCAGGATAAAAAAATAAGCGAAAGAAAGTGGATCTTTCATTACTAATCTCTCAGAAGTAAGGCTGTGTCATAAAGCTTTCCCCCTCATATCCATTGATTTTCTCAGTGTCTTCTAGTATAGCACTTGAATGGGTTTACGAGAGTGTAACTTTGCTGAAGATTGTGCTGATGTCCCTGTTCTATATTGCTGTGTGGGTATTATGCCTCCAAATAAGCTGTGCTAAGTCTTATTGGCTGACATGGTCCACCTGACTGTGGTCAAGGAAGGAAACAAAAGCAACTGTAGCCATAGAGGCCACATGGCAGAATTTATAGCGGCAGCACATCAAGCAGAGAAAGGGGTTAGCAAGAGGAGGTAATGGGAGAGCTGCTGTCAGGCAGTCACACTGAATATGGCACCAAGCAAAACAAAATGGTTGGGAACATTAACACTGATTCCACTCCACATCCTAAGTGCTGATTGGCGCTGCTGCAGATTTTGTGGAAAGGCTGTGCACTTGCAGTCCAAGCACCTGGACTGAGGGAGGAACAACTGTGTTGTTTCTATACACACAGTTTCTATGTGTGCATGCTAGATTCTTCAACAAGATAGATAAAATGCAGAAACCTGCTTCTTTGAACATATGGCCCCGTAGCTGGGTTGTGAGGAGTGAAGATACTAAAAGATTAGCACATTGCTTGTATTTCAGTGCCCAGCCATTTGTACTGTATTACTGTCCAATATCTATCTCCATCTCCCTAAAAATTGCACTCAGTCTCTGACGATGATTTTCTCAGTATGTTACAAGCTATTCTCTGAAGAAGCATTTCCTTTGGTTGGTTATGAGCTTGCTACCTTTCATTGTCATTGAATGCCCCCCTATTCTTTTGTTATGGTTGAATGGTGAAAAGTAAATTAATTTTAATGCACTTTTAATTTTAATATCCTCGGGTGTTACTGTGTAAATGTTAAGCACTCAGATACAACAGAGAGGAACACGTATGCAGCCAGAACAGACAGACAGAAGCTTTCAACAGCAATAAGGATTTTTTTTTAAAAAAAATTAACAACGCTTTTGAAATATAGATCCTCCCCACCTCAGTGTGTATCTGAATTGATTGCTTTTACTGGTACTGAAATTAATGTGGAGTGAGTAAGTCAGGCAGAATTTAAAGGAAGCAAATATTATGATATATGTTCTGTTAAAAACCTCTTTCTCTGTAAATGAAACACTTGGGGGGCTATGCTTCTTTCCTGGTGTAACAACAGAGACTCCAAACAGATGGGGTGAGGCAGTGATTTGTCTCATTGTCCAGTGAAAAATGGTTAAAAGTTTTATTATTGTTTTTAAAAATCACCATTAAATATGTCTAAATCTCCTGAAGGAAGAATAAATGCATTGTTTATTTAGTATGGTAGTTTATTTGAATATATGCTTGTCTCTTTTATATTACAGTATGATATAGGGTTCCCAGGGGCCCCAGGGGCCCAAGCAGGGGGGCAGGGGGAAGGAGGTACTCACCTCCAGTGAAGTGTGCTCCCATGCTTCCCTGTCGCACCAGAAAATGACGTCTTTTTTCAGCGTGACACAGAAATCCCAGTGCGCGCTGTAGCAGAGCTGAGTGAAAACTGCCCCTTTGGAGACCATTTTCACTCAGCTCTGCTTCAGCATGCACCAGGATGCCTCCATTTTGTTGAAAAATGAGTGTGGTGGAGGGGTCACTGTGAACTCTGAAGAGGAACGGAGTGAAAACTGCTTCCTAAGTGGTAGTGTTCACTCAGCTCCGCTTCAGTGCACGCCATGGGAGCTCTTGCACAGACTTCTCCCCATTCCTATGCCTTCCTCCCTTCTGGCTAGGTCAGTGGGGCCATGGGGTGGCAAGTGTGTGCGTGGGGGTGCCCCCACCCCAAGATGAAGGTATGGCAAGCCTAGTGTGATATTTTGCAGATTTTAATCTTTATGTTGATTGATGTGTGAAACATAGGATAAGCATTTCTAAATTAATTAATAACTTGTTTGAGCAACACTGAAGTGAGTCAATAATCAAGTGGGCCACAGGCACTCTTCCCCTATTTATGGTGAAATCCCAACAAAGTTAGGAGAATGAAATGTCTGCAGTTCAAATATCAGCTTTGCAACAAATTTATTAGGTGGTCTTAGCAAGCCACTCTCCTTTTGCGCGTCCGCCCATCTGTCCGTCTGTCCCTACATCCCTACCTACCTACCTACCTACCCACCCACCCAGCCAGCCAGCCAGCCAGCCAGCCAGCCACTCATCTACCTACCTACCTACCTACCTACCTACCTACCTACCTACCTACCTACCTACCTACCTACCTACCTACCTACAATATTTTAATGCCACCTCTTGGGGAACCTGCCTGAGGTGGATAACAAAATAAGAATAATAAAAACAAAACATTAAAATATATTAATTAAAATCTAACAGTAAAAAAAAACCTGGCCCAACATAAAAACACAAATAATAAAAATAAACCACAGAAAGCTTAAACGAACAGTTTCCAGACAAAAATAAGAAAATCAACTCATTAACTAAATTCTGGGTGGATTGAGTGGCCTTCCTCTGTCCCATTTCCGTCTTCAGGCACCTGTGTGGGACTTCCAGACCCATCTGACTCAGCCTGATTCAGCCTGTTTGGAGCCAAATTTGGCCAACTCTTGAAGGTGATGTCATCACGCCATCCCAGGAGGCCCATTCCACGACCCTTTCTCGCCCACTGGCCATGTGAGTAGAGGCGGGGGGCAGAGGGTGAGAGCGGGGAATCCTCCATCCCCAGCAGGCGAATGGCATCCCTAGAGCTGGGTGATCCACATATTGTTGGCATCTTATTCCAAATCTCCTGATCATCTATCCAAGC
This sequence comes from Eublepharis macularius, assembly GCF_028583425.1. Classification (NCBI taxonomy): domain Eukaryota; kingdom Metazoa; phylum Chordata; class Lepidosauria; order Squamata; family Eublepharidae; genus Eublepharis; species Eublepharis macularius. The sequence goes on from NC_072793.1 coordinate 123,156,428, forward strand.
AGTTTCATGTAGATATTAAACAGCATAGGGGACAAGATGGAAGTCTGCAGGACCCTGTAACATTAATGCCATGGGGCCAAGCAGCAGTCCCCCATCATCACCTTCTGGAATCAGCCAGTGAAATAAGAGTAAGAATCACTTAAGCATGGTCCCCAGCCCACCAACTCAACCAACCTCTCCACAAGGATACCATGCCATGGTGGATGATTACAACAATTACACTGGCTACTGATATGCTCCCAAGCACAATTCAAGGTGTTGGTTTTGGCCTTTAAACCCATACATACCTTGGGATCATTGTATCTGAAGGACCTTCTTTTCCCATTATGAAGGCATGAAGGGATGAAGATCACTAGGAGAGGCCATTTGCACTGTCCCATCAGCTAAAGAAGCTCACCTGGTGGGTAAATAAGAGAGGGCCTTTTCAGTTATGGAACAGCATTCTTAGGGACGTGCACTGGTGTCTCCGTGCTGATCTTCAGAAGGCAGCTGAAGGCATTTTTTATTTGACTGCTTTTAAACTTTGTTTCTATGTTTATTGGTAGCCCTAAGTTGTGTTTTTAAACTTTATTTTATTCATTTTATGGTTTTTATCTCACTTATATTGTAAGCTGCTTTGAACTTCTGCCAAGTAGAAAGACAGCTAATAAATGGTATAAATAAATAGGTTAACAGAAAATGATTTGCCAATGTTGCCTACAGATCTTTGTAACTTATCAGGGATTTGAACCCAAATGCCCTCAATTAAATTCTAAGGTTTTTCATTAGGTCACCTGAGAACTGGCTCCCAGTTTCTAGAAGAAGCGTCTTTCCTTATATCCTATGCATGTCTACTCAAAGCTCCATAGGGAGTTGCTAGCCTTTGGCCTTTGGCTAGCAACTGGAGGGCAAGTGAGGGGGGAAGAGGGAGTGATGTGGTGCCTTTGGCACTATGATCTTTTGACCCTATTTTCATTCCTCCACCTTGCTGAGTGGTGGTGAGGAGCCAGCAGGAGGTCTCTCACTGTGGCAGGAGACCTGATAAGCCCAACCCCCCACTGCGCTCAATAGGGACTACTCCACGCTGAGAAGGAGACCCAGGTGGTAGTCTAGGTAAATTCTGACATGAAAAAACTAGGATACAAACTAGTTTAAATATCACCAATGTTAAATTTGGCAAACTTTTCTTGATCCGAGGGTCGTGTCATACGTAAAACAGAGATACCATGAATTTCATGGTGAAAACGTTTGATAGTCAAACATACTGTGCTCAGCAGCTGAGATCATATGTAAGCCAGTCTATTCACCTGTTGATCCCCTTGAATGTCTATTGAACAACTTTGAATGTGCACAGTAACTGAGAGTTTCATTTTCTTGCGGTGGAGCCTTGCAGGGCTTTTGTATCTGCACAGTGATATTGATCCAGGCTCATGGATGGTCAGATGAGCTCATTAAGTGCTCACTGTTTGTTTATACCATTAGCTGCTGAATAGAGCACAGGGACAACAGGTCTGTTAAGGGGGGGCAGGGGGAAAGTAGGACTGCCTGTGAGAACGTGCATGCATAAATGACTATTACTGATTGTTCTACAATGTCCTGTCCTGTTTGAATACTTGAAAAGTAACCTGATCAACAGGCTGAAGTTGTAAACAGTGAAGGGTCTGATGGACAGTTGGCTCCCTGTTCATGACTGTTGAACAGATGGTGAGCCAAACCAGTGGGTGTTCAAGCATCCTTGACATTACAGAAAATTAACTATTGTTTATCTCTCCTGTGGTCATCATAGCATATGGAGAGGAGACGTGCATGTGAGTGAAAATACATTGGCTGAGATTTTCAGACAGGTTCATCATGTGTTGTTATCAGAAAGATGTCACCTCTCTGAGCATTAGAGAGTTTACTGTAGACACATGTAGTAAACAAACAGAACCTAATCTCTCCCATAATATGTGTAGTTACCCTTACTCAGCAAAAACTGCTGTAAAATGGCTCTGAAATGGCTGTCTTTCTGCATAACTTCTGCTGGCTCATTTTCACAAAATCATTTGATTTCTTTTTTTTTTTCCACCTCAAGAGGGATCACTCCATACTTCTGACCAATATTCTTGATTTTCTGTAGCTGATGTAAAAGGACAAAGTGACCAGATGCAAAGGAGGACAGGGTTTCCAGTATTTTTCATAGTTTGTAGAAGAGGGAATTTTGGCAGGTGCCACATGACAAACTGCACCTGCTGAAATTCCATCGTTTGCAGAAGAACGTCCTCCTTTGCATCTGGCCAGAGTACCAATGGAGGGGTTTGGGGTTTTTTTTGGCCTATTCGGATAGGTTGCCAGGACACTTCCTTTGGATTAACCACTAATTATGCTATAACTCACAGATCTCACTGCCACAAGATGTAATGGTAGTTTTAAAACAAGGAGAAATTCATGGCCATAGCCAGATGGTAGTATTTTGAGGCAGTATAATTCCAGTCACTAGAGACAAAGAGTAGAAACTGCTCTTCACCTTCCTGCTCTGCCTATGAACTTTCAGTTAAAAACAGACTGCAGGGCTTGGTGGAACTTGATCTAGCAAGTCTTTTTATATTCCATTTGAGGCTGTTTCTGTGCTAAAAGTCAGCCTGTCCCAAATCTTATATTGGACTCCCACCACAGAACAGAATACTGCCTGTTTCTTATTATGTCCAGGAGAGCAGGGTCCACTTTCCTAGTTATAGGAAATCTTCTGAAGTCTGTCTTCTCAAGGTGATTTTCAGGGCAATCCTAAACAGAGTTAGTACAGTCTAACCCTCTGATTTCAGTGGCCTTAAACTGGAGTAACTTTGTTTAGGATTCTGCTGTTTGTTCTGTAGATTGCTGAAACAACAGAAAGGGAATTAATGATATGAATGGAGGCAGAGGATACACAGAGTGTTGCTAAATCAGATTGTAACATTCATTTTATTTGTATTTTGTTGTATTACTGTTCTGGGTTTGGGGTGAGGTATAGTCTATTTTAATAGTAAGTAAGTAAGTAAGTAAGTAAGTAAGTAAGTAAGTGGGCAGCATCTCATTCTGGAGTATGCTGTTATTTCCCATTTTCTGTTCTTTTCTATTTTCCCAGTGCTGCTGTACCTCATACAAAGGAGTATGGATTGTCCATTCTTGCCTTGTTTCTTCAAGTAAAAGGGGGAAAAACAGACAACCCCCCTGTTGATTTTACAGACCAGCATAGAAGAGGAAGCATTAAAAAAACAGAACAGAGACATTGTAAATAGAATAGAAATTGGCTGGCTCAACACAGCATTGCTCGCTTACATCCTTCCATTGCTTGCTCCTTAGTGACTGCTGTGCTAGCACCCTAATGTTCCTCTTGTACATGCCAGGCAACCTTTTGTCTTGAGCTGTGTTGCACTGGTGTGAGGACAGTTAAAGTGCCAATACAACAGAAAACAGTCTAAGATGTGGCTGTTGCTTCTTTTAATGAAGACTGTCATGGAGACTGTACTGCCTTGCTGTGCAGTTCTCCTTTTTTTGGCTTGGAATGTTACATGCTAGGACAATCTCTTCATAAATGGCTCATGACTACAGTCCTGAGACTCCTGCAAAACTTTTCATGACAGTGAGCTTAACATTATCCAACACAAGTAGTTCAGTTGAGGCACTATGCAGAATAAATATGTCTTTGGAGGGCAACAGCTGAAATGCCTATGATGAAGTTATATTAGGCCATAGTATAGTATCACACAGTAATTAGGCAGTATGGGTTAGATTGTTTGTGGTATAGGACTTTGCAGCTTCCTCCCTCGTGCTGCCATGTGCTGCTCTTGGAGATTGGTTAAGAGCATAGGGATCTCCAGTGGGCATTAAGACTTTCAGGTTTCCAGCTACAGCAAGAGACCTCCCACCTAGCAGCTTTTATTTGTCACTACTGCTTAGTAGACCTAGAAGTGACATCATTGTGTTGGCATGATGCTCTAGGATTCCTCTTAAACTCTATGGTGAACCAGAGAGTTTCAGGGAATCCCCATGACATCATTTCCAAAGTTGCACCAGAAGGGATGATGCAGCATTGGCTCAGCAGCAACTTGCATGTCCCCACCCCTTAAAGCTCCCACCGGTTGCTAGAACTGGGCTGGCAATCCTAGTGGGAGTGGAAAATCAGCATAAATTTCTTCAGCTTTCTGTTTGTGCAAAATATAATTAGGATCCATGCCATGGTTTATGCTTGTAGGAAATAGAAGCTAAGATTACTTTTGCGGGGAGGGTGATTCATCACGGTTGATTTAGTAATCCAAGTGATGAAATCCACACAAGATATTCCTGTCTTGGTATTTATTGATATGCCTGTTTAAAATCTATCAGTCGCTAAGAGACCTTGATCCAGGACAGTTTAACACAGATTGGGAGAAGCTGAAACAATATTTGGTGAAAAAATGGGAGGTGGGAGGAGAACTGTGGCAGTTTGAAAATTATTGAAGAAAAACAAAAGAAGAGAGAAGTGACTATACCGGGGGGAGGAGAGTTAAAGAAGAATTACTAAGCAATTATTCTATTTGATTATTCTATACAGTATTAAGTAATAGTTATTATGTGATATATAAGAATAGAAATTAATTAATTAATTATGTTGCTGGCAGATAGGGGTGTAATTGAGAATTAACAGAATTAAAATTCATGAATACAAGAAGGGGGGGAATGAGAAGTAGCATATAGAATATAGGTTAAATTGATTGACTTATGCTGAAGGTATTTTTGGTTATAGCGACATTCAGAAATGTGCAGAACATGGGTCAAATTGATTGACTTATGTTGAACGTATATTGTGCTTATAGGTATATTTAGAAATGTGTAGAATATGAGTCAAATTGATTGACTTTATGTTATAAAGATAAGAGATATAAGAGATATAAGAGGAAGTAAAGAGTAACATATAGAGTATAAGTTAAATTGGTTGACTTATAAATGTATTCATCACTTATGAGTACTCAAGTTATGTATAGGGAGGGATAAATTGTTTGTCCCATATTGATGACATTAGAATGAATAAGTTAGAGTACAGGATATTGAGAATATTACCAGTATTATTACTATTGAATAACATGCCAGGAATGTATTAGTTAGTTGATAAGTGAAGGGAAATTGATTTAGTACTGTGTTATAATAGACTAGCTTAGGAGAGTGTGAAAGTATATGTTTAATTGACAAAATAAGTTGAAATGAGTAGGGGAAGAATAGACAAAGGGTTGGAAAACTGTTGGAAGTCAACAAACGGGGGGGGGGAAGGGAGGGGGTTAGAACTGGAATATTAAAGTAATCTGATTGTTATAAATGACAAAATATTTCTAATTCCAATTCCAAAAAATTTAATAATATAAAAAAATAAAATCTATCAGTCGCCTGCAGAACTGGCTTGGGAAAGGGTGTCTGGTTTAAAAGGTGGGGTGCAGGTTCTCATGATAGATGTCATGGGTAGCTTAGTTAGAGATCCAAAGCACATGTATAAAAACAGCAAGTTGAGTAAAGCTAATAAGTATAATAGGACATGTTAGAAACTCTTTATTGGATTTGTGTGTACTTTGCATTGATCCCTGCTGTGAGCCAGCCTGCTCATAGCTTCAATAAAGACTAATTGGTTAATGCTGATAAGTATCTATTTTAGGCCCCTCTCTGAAGTAAATGTTTGGCAGCTTTAGACCAATGGAAAGTACAGTAACTGAAATCAGTGGCTTCTATGTGTGTATTTATTGAAATGCACTTCCTTAAGGCTGCTTAACATATTACAGGGAGCAGCAAAAGCAGATGGACAGTATGATCCTCACAGGCGCAGAAGAACAGATGCCCATGTAACTTTGATGGTGTTAGTCCACTCCCTAAAGACTTTCAGGAGGGAGATATGCCAAATGACAAACCTGGCCAGGTACAGGCAGCAGAGCAAAATCTCCAGTCTCCATAGAAACTCCAGCAGCACCCACCAATCACACAACAGCTACCATTGTCAGCTCCGTGAGTAGTGGCTAAAGGAGGAACTAATCTCTGGCCCTGAATGTGGCCACCTCCTGTCAATGCCACCCCCTCCCCGTCAGACAGCCAGAGGATAGGGTGCAAAGACCCTAGTACTGCAGCACCCCAACAAAGGAACTTGGCTCAAGAGACTCCCTCTCCAGCTTGGAGGGGGCACACACTCAAGTGGCTGATAGGGGTCCACCCCATTGCTGGTGAGAGCTGGATTGGCAGCAAAAGTATAACTCGCAAAAGCCCCCAAAGCCACCCCCCCCCAGTAAAAGTAAAACCAGAAGGGTTAAGAAACCAAAGGTCCTAGACCAGGCTGAAACCCACAGCCCCTGTCACTCAGAACCAGCCCCCAAGCAACAGAACCAGGAGACAAGTTTCCCAAGAGACATGCCAGCAGGGACTAGACATCCTCCTGATGCAACTCTGACATCACCATCAGCCACATGGGGCCAGGTAGAGAATATCACACAGATCAGCATGACTCAGTGGAAAGCTAGGACAGCATGGCTGGTGATCCAGGTTCAAACCCCACTTGCGCAGAAGGGAGAGGAAGGCTAAAACCTCAGGTCTGAATGGCATAGCTGATGGAGTGCCCCAGAGACCCACCAGTTTGGCCAGTACATGGTTCCACAAGAGAAAGCAAGGTAGTTACAGCACGGTAGTAACTTGAAAAAGTTACTACCTTGCTGGATCAGGGGAATGCTGTAGACAGAGTTTATCTCGATTTCAGTAAGGCTTTTGATAAGGTTCCACATAATATCCTTGTTGACAGGTTGGTAAAATGTGGTTTGGATTCTATTACTGTTTGGTGGATCAGTAGAGGGAATACTTATTAAATTTGCAGATGATACTAAATTGAGAGGGGTGGCAAATACAATTGAAGACAGAGTAAGGATACAGGATGATCTTGACAAGCTGGAAAACTGGGCTAAAACAAATAATCTGAATTTCAACAGAGATAAATGCAAAGTTCTGCATTTAAGAAGGGAGAATCAAATGCATACTTATAGGATGGAGGAGTCTTGGCAATAGTATGTAAGAAAAGGATCTAGGGGTCTTAGTAGACCATACACTGAACATGAGTCAGCAGGGTGATATGGTAACTAAAAAGGAACATGTGGTTTTGGACTGTATCAACAGAAGCATAGTGTCCAGATCACAAGAAGTGATGGTATCGCTCTTCTCTGCTGCTCTGGTTAGACCACACTTAGAGTATTGTGTTCCGTTTTGGGCACCACAATTTAAGAAGGATACAGACAAGCTGGAACATGTTCAGAGGAGAACAATGAAGATGGTGAGGGGTGGAGACCAAGTTCTATGAGGAAAAATTAAAGGAGCTCGGAATGTTTAGCCTGAAGAGGAGATGACTGAGAGGTGATATGATAACCATCTTCAAGAACTTGAAGGGCTGTCATACTGAGGATGGCACAGAGTTGTTTTCCACTGTCCCAGAAGGTCAGACCAGAACCAATGGCTTGAAATTAAATCAAAAGAGTTTTCGGCTAAACATTAGGAAGAACTTCCTAACAGTTAGAGCAGTCCCTCAGTGGAACAGGCTTCCTTGGGAGGTGGTGGCCTCTCTTTTTTTTGGAGGTTTTTAAGCAGAGGCTAGATGGCCATCTGACAGCAATGCTGATTCTGTGAACCTTGGCAGATTATGAGAGGAAGGGCAGAATGGGTTACATCAGTGCTTAGTCCTTGTGGCTTTCTTACATGCCCAGGGTAATGCTGATTGCCACTTTGGGGTCAGGTAGCAATTTTCCACAGGCCAGTTTGTCCAGGGATTCTGGAGGGTTTTTTTTTCTTTTCATCTTCTGGGCATGGGGTAGGGGTCACCGGGGCAGTCCGGGGACGGGGGGAGTTAGACTAGATGACTCTAGAGTCCCTTCCAACCCTATGATTCTATGATACTGAGTCCCACTCTGCTGCATCCATGGCAGTGGATTGACCTTGGATTCCTCTTTTGTGCTAACCATCTGCATGGCTCATCAGACGCTAGCAGTGCTATGGGAGAGTGTGGGACCCCCTACAGGCCCCCTCCCCTGAGCAGCCACACCCAGTCTTTGACAACCCTCCAAGTCACACTCAGACCCCTGCAATGTGTGTGAGGGAGAAGAAGTGGGGTGGAGAATTAGGTGTGGGGTCAGCCTCCAAGGTGCCAGAAGAAGTCTAGTGCCTAGAGTCCCCGGGTTGCTTGTCCACCTTAACTGGAAGTACAGACATCCAGCTCCCAGGCACTTTGACCCACAGTTGAGTTCAGTCCTTGCTCCTGGGGACGGGGGTCAATATAGTGTATATACAGCTCTGTGTGGAGCTGCAAGCATCCTTTCTCCCCCAAGTCTGAGGTAGCTCTGTTGAGTAAGCTTCTCTGGGAGTCTGCCCCATTGTTAGATTTGTACCATGCTAGCCAGAGGGTCAGGGTCAGGCCACTCCCCCCGCCAGCATACCACCAACCTCAGTTTTGAAGTTGGTGCTCAGCCTCATGTGAGGGGGATAGGGGAGGAAGATGTAGACAAGTGAGCCGGGGCAGCAGGCTCCCCAGCTCTTTATTAGTGCATTCTCTTTATTAGTGCATCCTCTTTTTATTAGTGCATCCTCACCCCTTCAAGCTGAGCCTCCGAAGTAACAGAGGTTCCTGCAAGTGGTCTGCAATAAGAGATGTTCGTAAAACATTCTGGACTTTGCTCTCCCTCAGTGGTGTAGATGCAAAGTGCTTGCCCAATTTTGCAAAGTGCCCACTCTGTGCTCTTCCCTTCACTGAGGTGCTTTGTGCTCTAAGTCAGTGCGGCAGGGAGTTCTTGGACAGAACTTTGTGGTGTGCCCCCTACTTACTGAGTTCATGGGTGTCCTGGTCAGGGTTTATGTAGAGTGGGGGACATGACTGGGTGCTGGGGAGGGGGCTTGGCCACTAGGGCATAAGCAGATTGGTTACAGCTTCAATTGGCATCCTGTCCTCCTCTGGGCCATTTGGGCAGGGCCGTGGAGTTGTGGTGGTGACTTTTCCCTTTGCATGGACTTCTATGGGCTACGTTATCTTTTTTTCATGGCATAACTTTCCACTGCTGTTTGGGGGTGCTACTCAGCTTGGAGCAGCTTAGGGAGCCAACTAACTCCACCAGCCCACTCACTTGTTACACTAAATGGGGAGGGGGATCTCCTTGTGAGTTGGGGGAATTAGCATTCAAGGAGATGCAGTGAGAGGAGGTAACCGGGATATCTCCATCAATGTATACCAGGATTGTTCCCTTAGAGAACTCTCTGAATTAACCAGCTGGGTGCTCAGCAGAAATGGCTTTTATTAAAGGAGTAGTAAAGGCAAACAGAGAAAATCACACACAGCATACACACAGGGCTAACTAGAAAATTGGGGAGGGAGAGAGATTCAGGGTAGGGTGATATTTACCAGTCTAGGAGAGGATATCTGTAGAGACAGCAGCTTGAGTGACCAGCACTTCATGGCAGGAAAAAGAAGGCTCAGATATGTGTCTGAGGGTATGATAGGATCCAATGACATACATACAGGACATATAGCTGGGGGCAGCCTTGTTATAGAACAAAATGTATCCTGGGGCAGAATTATGTCTTCTGCCCCCCAAAACAATAGCTTGATGGCTTGTCCGGAGGTGAAACAATAAAGACTTGATTGGGCATATCTGGGAGAAACTATTGGTGAGAAGGGTGCTTGATGTCCTGTGATTGTCAGTTGGGAAGGGTTTATCAGTCCCTGAACAGTCCAGAATCCAAATTAGGAAAGGTGGGTGAGGAAGAGTGTTTATGAGATCAAGCAGGAACTCCTAGAAAATCTCTTTGTTTTACTCAAGTGCTTCTCTGGGGTGTGGAAGGGCAGTTAGTCAGCCTGGCACACCTTCTGGTAATTTTCAAACCCCAGGCCAGGCAGTTTTTTGTGTTTATGGCACATGAGGAAAGGGCTTATGATATTTCATATCCATGAGCTGCCCTTTTAATAAGGAGAAGGGGTGTGTGATGGAATGGGCATTAAATGCAAGGATTACCAACTGCTGCATCCAGAGAGAGGCAGGTAGAGGGTTAAGACAACTGCCTGAAGGGAGGTTGATTGGGATGCTGGTCCCCCCTCTCAGTGATCGACCAGTGAAAAGGTAACAAATTGGAGCGAACAGGATTTTCAAGAGAGAGTTGACACTTGGAATCTGACTGGGAGGGTCAGACTGAGATTCCTCTGTGTGAGGAAGAGTTTACCCTTACTGTTACAGCTTACAGTTGATAAAAAGCTTTTAGCTGAAGAATTAAAGTGGGAAAGTCAGCACTAATATTACTCAGACAAACTAGAACTGGGGTGTGTAGTTGGCAGAGGAAGTGGGTAGCAAAAGGAGACTCCCCTTCAGCCAAAATAGCAGGATTATGTCTTTAATGAAAGAATAATTCCAGTGTCTGGAAAAGGGGTTTTGACTCTGTGAAGTACTCTGGGTCTGGAGTAAAAGGAAAAGAGTGCTGTGTGTGGAAGTCAGTACACCTAAGCTGTGAAGTGAAATCTCTGGAGGAACTTTGCTTTAAGTAACTTAAGTCTGTAACTACCAACCTCTCATGTCTAAGATGGGTAAATATTTGAAACTAAGCTTGAAGAAGACTATTGTGCCTCATGCTAGTGAATTATTCTGATCAACAAACAAAAAATTATCTCAGTTTTCCTTTCTTTGCCTATCTTCTTACCAACCTTGCCTGTTGAATAATCTACTGTTATCTTTTAAACTTTTCTAAGCCTCTGGTGCCATTTCACTTTAAAGGAGATGTGGGCCGCTGCTTTTCCTCTACTTAAACTTGGGCTATATATATATATATATATATATATATATATATATATATATATATATATATATATATATATATATATATATATATATGGATTTATGCGCAAGGCTTGCTGGTTGTTGCCGTGGTGCCCCCCACCCCCCACTGGTGCAACAGCCTGGCGCAGCAGCACCAGGCGCTCTGCTGAGGTAACTTGGTCTTACGGTGGCATAACTACAAGATATGTCCACATATGGACTTGTTGTCAGCTCCCTGAGTACTTTTAGCACCCCCCCCCTTAGGATTGCACTGTAAGTGGCCTTACTTTTCACATTCATTATTTAGGCAGCACCTTCAATATATCCATGTTCTATTGAGGTTCTAAAGCCACCAACAGAGAGACAGATGCCTCTGAGGACCTAACAACCCAAAACAGACTGTGGAGAAGACAACTCAGAAAGTGACAGCAGAGACAAGGTAAACAAATGGCTGAATGTAGGCAAATACAGTCACATATGGCTTGATTAAACCCTGCCCCCAACACTGATTTTTTACCCCAGTCAAATTCATTACAGTTTGGATGTAACTTTGAAACCAAACAATCTCTACTGCTTTGCAAGTAATTTTGAGCAAGTTTAGAGTTTAAATATTAGGCCTTTATAGTGTAACCCAACTATGGTTGAGATAACTCCAAATTTCTCATCACTGCTATTTTGACCCCCACTCCCCTTCCAATGTCACTTCTTCCTAGTGAAAATCACCCCTCCCCTCATTTTTGCATTATTTTCTGTTTCCTCACCCAGCATTTTCCCAACAACATGTATACTTTTTTCAGCATTTTGTGCCCTAATAAAGCCAGCATTATTAGATATATAAGCAGGCATTCTCAAAACTTGCAGGAGGGAATCTTTTTATTATCCCCCACCCCTTGCTGGGCAGCTCACGTTAGCCAGCCAGCCCACCAGTGGGGCTCCTGCCAATGGCTGTCTCAAAATTGTCTGCTTTTTTCAATGGGACAAATTGAAAAGAGATGACATCGCGTAGCTCTAGCAATCTCTTAGAATGTCTGGCAATTCCTAGAGCTACTATATGTTACTTCTGGGTTTTCTCCGAAGTAATGTAGTGATGCAGCCAACATCTCCTTTAAAAAGTTTTTTTCTCCTACCACCGCTCTGGGTGGCATCAGGCAACTAGGGCTGTCAGTGGGAATGGGTTTTATTTTGAACTATAAGCCAACTTGATCCAAAAGAGAAACACAGAGTATAAATGCTTACATGTTTGAAACAGCAGTTTTTAAAGCTTTAAATCCACATTGTGTTTAAGCTAACCTATATGTATTTAAATCCAGTTTAAGTCTATTTTCCTTAGTGGCTACTCAGATTCTAAACTTACTTTGACGTGCAATGGAGCCTTCTTCCTAAGCAATTTATTATGTCAGATTTGTGTTCATTGACCTCTGATCTCTTTCATAGCCTCTTCCGTGCAAGAAATTAATCAATTCCAGTTCCTTACAGAGAGACTCTAACCTTAAATATGTATGATGGGATTCACACCCATGCCTCTCTCTGCCCCAACTCTTCCCTTCTACCTCTTCTGCAATGTTCTCTTCAAAGGATATGAAGAAGTGAGTTCTAATTCATGAAAACTCACACTATAATAAATGTTAAGATGCCACTGGAATTTTGTTTAATTTTGCTTTAATAGACGAACTTGGCTACATTTCTGGAATTGCTAGAATAAGTATCAGTTTCTTTGTGTGCATAGATCTAGGGATGTGCAATTTGGGTTCAGTAATCAGTAAAAATTACTGAATTTAAATCTGTAATACTGAATTCAAGTTTACTGAATTTATTTGAAAATTTTGGTAAAATTTGGGATGTGCAGCAGCTAAGAAACAGCAAAAAAACACAGCTCCCCACCTTTTAATGAGATGGGAATGGGGAGAAGGGAGGGGGAGTGTGAGCGGCCAATCCTTGCAGCAGCTCCCATTCTCTGGTCAATGTGATTTTCAAGAAGGACAGTGCTTTTTAAAACTGCTGCAAGGAGTTCAAATTAACTTGCCTTACTCAATCTCCATTTTGCTTTGGCCTGGAGTTTGAGAGACACTGCCTGCTTGCTGCTGGTGGCTGTTGGCTTTCTCTCCTGGCCTGCTTTTGACTGTGACTGGACCCCGCTGCCCAGTGAATGGAGTGGATTCCTGGTGCCTGGTATGAGAGTCATAGACTCACTGGTTTTTTCTTTCTTTGGGAGGGAGGGATGGAGTTGCCTTGGTATCTGGATGGGGGGGAAGGGTTTTTTTTAGTTTGTATTTTAAAAACTGCTTTTTTGCTGTGTATCGGGGGGCTTTGGTTGGGCTTTTGGGTAGGGGAACCTTGTTTTCTGGCATTTGAAGTCGGTTATACTTACTGTTCATTGTGCTGCTTGTTCTTTGGGTGTGTGTGTGTGTCTGTTTTCCCCTGTTGTTGGGCTTTCTTTACAGAAGTTTGGTTGGTGTTTTTTGCTGGGTTCTGTTTTCTGATGGCATAGAATTTGGTTTGGTCAGGTGTTCAATAGTTGCTGATTGTTCTTCTTCTGGGGGAGTGTTTGTTGGGGTGTTTGGTTCAGTTTGTTAACTTAACCTAGTGGTGTTTGGCTGTACTTTTTGGGTATCCTGAGAGTGTTTACTTTTTAAAAGTGTTTTTAAGATTGGCTAGTTGTAGGTTTTCTCCATCATCCTACAATATAAAAGAGTAAGTGTGTTTCTAGATGACTCACTTCCTACCCTGGTGCACCACCAGAGAGTGCACTGTGCTGGGAAGCCCATGCTGGAATCAGGAGGGGAGCAGGTGGTGATGGTCCCCCCCCCCATCTTAACACAGCTGGGATCAGGAGCAGAGCAGGAGGTGATACCCACTACCCCATTCACCTAGCTGGGATAAAGAATGGAGCAGGTGGCAATGCCCACCCCTACTTGAAACTGCTGGAATCAGGTGTGGAGCGTGTGGCAATGTGGCACCCCTTTCACCCAGCTGGGATCAGGTGAGGAGCAGGTGGCAATGTCTGCCCCCTTCAAACTGCTGGAATCAGGTGTGGAGTAGGTGGCGATGCCCACCCCCTTCACCTAGCTGGGATCAGGAACAGAGCAGGTGGCAATGCCCATCCCCTGCCTTCACCCAGTTGGGGTCAGGCACAGAGCAGGCGGCAATACCAGCCCCCTTCACCTGGCTGGAATCAGATGTGGAGCAGGAGGCAATGCCCAATGTTATACAATGTCCCTGTTTGAAATTGTATGTCGGCAGTACAGTGAGACTGTTAAAGATCCACATAAAGGAACATAGATCCAGAATCAAAAATAAGGTTGAGGATGCTCCTTTAGTCTCCCACTTCACTCAGAACCATGAAGGGAACTGTACCTTTAAGTTCTCAGTATTATCAGTAATTAAGCCCCAAGCAGGCATAGATCCCCAGCGTAAGTTACTACAATTTGAATTGGAATGGATTTATAAAGTTGATTCATTAGCACCTCATGGACTGAATAGTAACATTGATTTTGCCTGGTTTTTATAATATTTCTTTTAATGGCATAGATTTGATGTGGTACTGTTCCTTTAATGTAACTGTTGTTTATAAATTACTGATGATGCATGATGTCCACATGGTTATTTTCTGTGGAAAGCTGCACCATTAGGTGGATGAATTGTGATTCCAAGCATTGCAAGTAAGGTATAGGAGCTGTTATCATTGAATTGGAATATGATTCTTTGAGTGTACATTGTCTTTGGAATTGTATATGTTAAATAAGTGTGTGCTGTCTTCTAGAAATTATGGTATTATGAGCCTGTGAACAAGTGTGATACATGAAATGGAACTGTAATGCTGGCCCACGCCTGTCGGCTTCTCCCATTTTTTGGGGTAAAGGAATGACCACTCTGGATTAAGAAACATTGACCTTTATTGAACACATCCTGAATAGAAGGAAGAATATACAGTTGAGCCTTTTCTGCATACCCGACAACGGAAACATCTGCTGTAAAAGAAAGAGAAACTTTTGTTACTATACATGGGACTTTTTATAATTTTTGTAGTCTATACTAGACCCTACCAGTGGTGTATAGTGTAATAGATAGATTCTCTTATTTCTTCCATTCATACCTATTATGGTTATTGAATTGACTTATTTATTGTAGTTATGGATTTTTGACCTTAATTTCATGAAATAGGATACGTATTGTGACTTGATTAAGTTCACCCTAGAGCACTTCTTGCACTTTTGCACTTGATAGCAATTTAATTAAATTAGGATTTTGAACTATACAATTGCCCCCCTTTTCCCCCCTCTATGAGTCAGTGCCTTCTTGCTTTCTGGGGATCAGGAGTGGAGCAGGTGGCAATGCCTACCCCCTTGAAACTGCTGGAATCAGGAGTGGAGCAGGCGGCAATGCAGGGCCCCTTTCACCCAGCTGCGATCAGGAGCAGAGCTGATGGCAATGACTGACCCCTACCTTCACCCAGCCAGGATCAGACATAGAGCAAGTGGTAATGCCCACCCCCTGTCTTCACCCGGCTGGGCTCAGGAGAGGAGCAGGTGGCAATGCCTTTCATCCAGCCAGTTTGGTGTAGTGGTTAAGAGTGCAGGACTCTAATCTGAAGAACCAGGTTTGATTCCTCACTCCTCCATTTGAAACCAGCTGGGTGACCTTGGGTCAGTCACAGCTTCCAGCTCTCTCAGCTCCACCCACCTCACAGGGTGTTTTGTTGTGGGGATAATAATGACAGACTTTGTAAACCACTCTGAGTGGGTGTTAAGTCATCCTGAAGGGTGATATATAAAACAAATGTTAATATTATTATTATCTTCACCCAGCTGGGATCAGGAGAAGAGCAGGTGCCAATGCCCGCTCCCTGCCTTCACCCAGCTGGGATCAGGCACAGAGTAGGATGCAGTGCCCACTCCCCTTTCATGCAGCTGGGATAAGAAGCGGAGCAGGTGGCAATGCCCTCTCTTCAGCCCGCCAGAATCAGGCTCAGAGTAGGTGGCAATGCCTGCCCCCATTCATCATGCTGGAATCAGGCACAAAGAAGGAGGCAATGCTCACTCCCCCTTCACTCAGCTGGAATCAGGAGAGGAGAAGGTGGCAATGCCCACCCCCTGCTTTTACCAGCTGGGAACATGAGTGGAGCATGAGACAATGCCCACCCTACCTTCACCCAGCTGGTATGAGGAACAGAGCAGGAGTTAATGCCCTCCCCCCTTCACCCTACCAGGATCAGGTGCGTAGTAGGTGGCAATGCCTGCCTGATGCCTTCACCCAGCAGGGATCAGGTGTGGAGCAGGATGTAATGCCTGTCCCCCCTTCACCAGACCGTGATTGGTCATGGAGGAAGAGGCAATGCCTGCCTGCCCACCCTCCCCTTTCTAGAGTCTGTTGTATTTCCCCCCACAATGGGCTTTTTTTGCTAGTAGGGAATAATGGAGATTGGAGTTGGCTGGAGGATCTTCTTTGGGGGGGGGCATAAAATGCCCCCCCAGTCTAATCTTCATGAAACTTGGGGATCGTTATGGGACAATTAGGAGTAGGTCCACTGCAAATTTGGTGGATTTTTTTGGCAAAATGCCACCCCTGCCCCCTGGACAGTCCCCAAATAGTTTTACCCATAGGGAATAATGGTGATTACAGGTGGTTGGGGGAACCTTCTGGGGGGGATATAACATGGCCCCACGGGGTCCAATCTTTATGAAACTTGAGAGGTCATTAGGAAAGTTAGGTCTCCTGCAAATATGGTGATACTTGGTCAAAAAATTATCCCCCCCCCCCGCCCCCAGCCACCAGAAATTTCCAAATTGTTTTTCCCACAGGAAACAATGGCCAAACTTTACCAAATTTGCTCTGTATTACTGAACCGGAGAATGAATTCGGTATTCCCCAAATTCCATTCCCCCCCCAGTTTGATATTACTGAACCAAATCAACCAAACTTTTTCCTGTGCACACCCCTACAATTACTTTGCCCTACACTTAGTTAATCCTGTGGCCTCTTTTGGAACATTGAGCAAAATGTCTGCCATGTAGGGTTGCCAGAACGGCCTTGGCAAATGCTGGGTGATTTTGGGAGTAGTGCTTGGAGAAGATGCTGCTTCGGGGAGGACGTGACATCATTTCCCAACCATTTTTTCCTCCAGTCCCTCAGTTTCTCAAGGGTGGGAGCCAAGGGAGTTTACATGCCACAGGCAAACAAATGGCAAGCCTGCTTGCCATGGGGGCAGGACCAGTTTCAGAATGGCTGGCACAGTACACAAGGCCAATTACCAAATGTTGGAAGGTTCCACAGAATGCTGGGAGCTTCTAAGCAGGGATGCCAGGCCACTGTTCAGAATATTCAGGAGTTCTAGGGTTAGGGCAATGGGCAGAGATGACATGGCATGATGTGTGACTTCACATCTGCCTGTGGCATAAACACATCTGACAACGGGCTGAGTGTCCTTGAAAAATGTATGGTTCAGGCAGATTTGCTGTCATGCGTTGCCCAATGTCATTTCCACCTGCAGACCTCTCTTCCACTGATCAGAAGAGCAAAGGACAGAGAATGGGAGCCCTCCTGCCATAACTGGGCAACTGGTAAGCCTAGTTCAAAGCCAAGTGTCATCCCACAATACAGGCAGCAGCTGCTGCTGAACGAACACTCCCTGAAGGCGCAAAGGTGATGCATCCAGGGCTCTTCTGAAGCCTTGTTCTATTCCAGACCCTTTGGATTATGATCCTTAAGACTTAGTGGGCACCTGGAATCACATCAGTGGGTGCCGTAGCACCCTTCAGCACCACATTGGAGACCATTGTCCTATCCCTGCTTCCATGCCTTCCATCTCCTATCTATTCCCCTTGTGGCTATCCCTCCCCACTTTTTCTGCTGGGGTTCAGGCTGTCTTATGTTTTATGGTTAGAACAAATCTAGGAATGCTGGGACCCCCCCCCCCCTCCCAAGCACATGTTTTGTTTTGAAAAACTGCAATGTTTTGTCTGGAGAAAAGTATTAACCGCTTACATCTATTTCCTCAAAGACCATGCATGAATATTAAAAGGGATTTATTCCTACAATGGCTTCGGGCAGTTGAGTAATCCATTTTATGCTGTCATATCACACTGTGGTAATGTGAAAAGCTAGGAGTCCCTCCAGTAATCTTGATTAGCAGTATGGGGGCATTTTTTCTCTATAAAAACATCCCCCCCTTTTGAAAAGTTCACATTAAAAATTATGATGTGATTTTTAATCCATTGCCTTGTTTTGATTATTACTATTATTTCTTTTTAAAAAATAAAATGTTACTAGAGAGTGCATTTCCTGCTGATGAAAGATGCTGTTACATTTAATCAATCAATTAATTATTTTAGTGTACAATATGTGCCTCTCGCAGACTCACATATATTTCAAATTCATGTTAAACTTTCATTCTTAATCCATGTTAACAATTAACACATTTCCAGGCAATCAAGCATCAAAGCAGAGCATAAACTGAAATGTGGCTTGCCACCCACAATGTGGAGATTCAGGTCACACTGAAGAGCAAAATTTTTGCCTGCTCCTAGCAAATAAGCTTTAAACCTCTTGTCTGGTAAGGCTCTCGACCCTTCAACAGCAAGCTTAATAAATTAATCCTTAACCAAGACAGAGATGCAGTGTTGGGAAAAGCTTCATTCTGTGATACCCTGGCTGACCCCTGGAATGAGGAAATGACCAGGCCATTGACACAATTGTTCCTAGGTGCCTTCTGTCTAAGTGCCTGGGCAACCCCTTAGTTTACTGAGAGGCTGCAGACAATAAAAAAGATGGGGGAGGGGCAATAGTGGAGAAAAACTTGGGGATGAATCTGACAAGGTACAGGCTAGAACTGTACCACACTCACAGGTGGCTAGGGAGTCCAGATATAGGGCAAAATGCAACCTGGGACAAGCTGGCATTTTCATATCCAAAACAGTGACTTAATGGGTTTTCCATAGGTAGATAATGAGCTGGGAGAACTTTATGGATCTGCCTGAGGTGGACTATAGGTGTGAATGGTGCTTGATGATCCTTTGAGTACTGGATCAGAGAAATTACCAGGTTTGCTGAATAGCGTTAGGTGGTGCTTAATCAGGGTAAATGGATAAGAAAAAGTGAGGCAGGGTGTGGATGAGATTGGGAGACTTCATTGTCCTAAGTTATGCATTTCTCTGGGGCATGGAGGGGGTCCTTACAGTCACAGCCACTCTGATTCTCCTAAAATATTTTCCTGGCATCCATTTTGTTTTATTTCAGGTCAGACAGTGTCTTGCTCTTATGCTATATGAGAAAGGGTGTTTATGATTTCATATCTATAAACTGCCCCTCAGCAGGAGGAGGGAGTTTGACTACTAACTCTACGAGGGGAAGTGCACTGCTCTGCAGTCTGCTGTGATCATTTTGCTAAATACTTGGTGGATAAAATCTCATTCATCTGCTCTGACTTGGATTCTGCCATAGCAGTAATAAGATGTGGATGTGGTCCCAGATGGTCCCAGAATACCAATTTGTCCAGTTGTGCTTTCAGCTGGTTAAGTTTATGGAAGTGGTTAAGATCTGTAGAAGTTTAAGACCTATCTCCTTCTTGTATGACTCACGTTCCTCCTGGCTACTTAAATCTGCTGGGGGGTGGGGAGTGGCAGACTGGGTCCAGCGGACAGGGGATGATCACTCCCGCCTCAAAATGGGCAATGATGCATCCATTTCTACAGAAGCCTACTCTGGATCCAGGAAACTGTCCATTCTCAAATGCACCATTCTTGAGCAAGGAAATTGAATGAGTGGTGGCTGGGCAATTTCAGGGATTCCTGAATGAAGCGAATTGTTTGGATCTCTTCTAGTCCGGTTTCAGGCCTAGTCATGGGATGGAAATGGCCTTGGTGGATGACCTGTGCTGGGAGAGGGACAGGGGGAGTGCAACCCTGCTAATTCTCCTGGAACTCAGTGGCTTTTGATACCATTGGTCATAGTATCCTCCTGGACTGCCTTTCAGGGTTGAGACTTGGAGGCATTGTTTTACAGTGGTTTCAATTTTACCTTGAAGGTAAGTTTCAGAATGTCGTGTTGGGGAATGCTGCTGTGCCCCTTGGCCTCTGTCTTATGGGGTTCCACAGGGTTCTATCTTGTCCCGCATTATTTTCAACATCTATGTAAAGCTACTGGGAGAGGTCATCCAGAGAGTTGGGCTGAATTGTCACCCATATTTGTATGACACTCACCCCTATTTCACACTTCCAGAAGATTCCAGGGAGGCTGTGGAAACTGCAAACTCGTGAAGGGAGGCAACTTGGGGAGGGATGAAGGTTAACAAGGTGAATCTTAATCCCAACAAAACAGAAGTGCTATTGATGGGGGGAAGGGTTGACCCAGGAATGGGGATAACTCCTGTTCTGGATGGGGTTGTATTTCTGTTAAAGGAACAGATTTGTAACTTGAGAGTGTTGCCACATGTTTATCCAACAGGAGACCAGCAGAGGTGGTCAGGAGTACCTTTCACCAGCTTTGTTCGGTGAGCCAGCTGCAGCCCGTCCTGGGCAGAAAAGATCTTGTCACTGTAGTACATACCCTGGTAACATCTAGATTAGATGATTGCAATGCACTCTACATGGGGCTGTCCTTGAAGACTGTCCAGAAGCACCAGTTGGTACAGAATACTGTGGCCAGATTGCTGACTGGATTCAGTCATAGGGACCATATCACTCCAGTCATGTTCCAGCTGCACTGGCTCCTGATGTACTTCTGGGCCCGATTCAAGGAGCTGGTATTGACCTTTAAAGCCCTATATGGCTTGGACTAGCATATTTTAAGGACTGCCTTCTCCCATATGAACCTACTCATTCACTCCAGTAATCCTTGGAGGCCCTGCTTTGCATGCCCTTGTCATCTCAGACTAGACATGTGATAACCTGAGAAAGGGCCTTCTCACTCACTCACTTTGGAACTCTTTCTCCAGGGGAAAACCGTCTCTCTCTCTCTCATTGTTTTCTGCCAGTGGGTAGAGGAGAATTTTTTGTTTTGTTTAGTATACCCCCAATATCTGTAATTGGCCCCCTTCCTGATTCTGATGTTGTAATAACAACAACAATGATTTATATACTGCCTTTCAGGCCAACTTAATGCCACACTCAGAGCAGTTTACAAAGAGTGTTATTATTATTCTCATGACAATCACCCAGTCAGGTGGGTGGGGCTTAGAGAGCTCTGAGAAGCTGTGACTGACCCAAGGTCACCCAGCTGGCTTCACGTGGAGGAGTGGGGAATCAAACCTGGTTCTCCAGATTAGAGTCCTGCCATTCTTAACAATTACACCAAACTGGCTTGTGTGTTTATGAGTTTATACAATTTTGCTGAACTATTTTATATATTATTTAGAATGCTTTTTTAATGTTCAAATGCTTTAATATTTTTATGTTTGCTGCCTTGGGGACCTAATTGGGTAGAAAGGCATAAAAATGGTTTAAATAAATAAAAATAATAAATAAATACTGTACTGACTCCTATTAACATTCCGACAGCTGCATTCTGAACCAGTTGGTGATGTGCTGTTTCTTATGTCTTGTATTTTGTCCCCTTCCCTACCCTTTTGATATTTAGCCTTTCCCCTTTTTCTGTAATAAACCTTATTTTTATAAAGACATTTTTTTGGCTCCCTTAGTACAATACATTTCTCCAAATCACTCCCCTATGTGCCAGATGGCCTGGATGCAACATAGTTTCTGGGTATGCCAAACGAAATAAAAAAAGTCTTCAAAGGCAGTCTCACATTATAGTAGTCCAGCTGAATATTACCAAGCTATGTGTGACTGTGGCTAACTCTAATTTCTGCAAGCATGGTTGCAGCTGGTGAAACAGCCCAAGTTGGCAAAAAGTGCTCTTCACTGTTTCTGGCACCTGCATGTCTAGGGTTACAAAATAATGCAGGAGTGCTCCCCAATTATATGAATGATTTTTAAAAGAGAATAGGGTTTCCAACTCTGATTTGGGAAATTCCTGGAGATTTGGAGGTGGATCCTAGGAAGGGCAGGGTATAATACCATGGAGTCCACCCTCCAAAGCAGCCATTTTCTCCAGGGGAACTGGCCTCTATGTACTGGATACCGGGTAGAGAAGGGCATGAACCACAGAAAACCCGAACCATGAGGTTCGTGGTTCGTGGGTTTTCAAGAACCAGGAACAACGAACAGGCATGAACTGGGTCAAGTTTACGAACCAGTTTGTGGTTCGTGGTTCATGGTCCCTGGGGAAATGGCCATTTAAACTGCCCCTTTAATATGACTCAAATGAACCAGTAGACCAGTTTGTGGAAGTTCGTGGAGATGAGCTTCCATGAACCACGGGTTCGTGAACCACGAACCGACCTGTTTCGTGCGGTTTTTTGGGTCATCTCTAATACCAGGTGACATTCAGGGAGATCTCCAGGCCCTACCAGGAAGTTGGCAACCCTATAAGGGAAGTACAAGCTCCCCCCAACAGAACAAGCTGTGCACTTATTCGTGAATTAATATTACCTCTCAATCTAGAGAAAATGGAAATACTGTGTTCATCTAGTACCTCAATTAGCCATGTACATTGCTTCGCTCAAATTAGATGATAACGAAAAGTAGAGTTGAATGTCTTCTGCATATTTATGACAACTGACCTCATATTCCTGGAAGATCTCTGCCATTCGTTTCATAGAGATGATGAACAGGCTGGAGAGACAAGGTGGAATCTTGTAAAACCCCACAGGCCAAAGGCCAAGGGACATAACGTCACCAGCAGTACTACCTTCCCTAGCGCTACATTCTGGAATCTGTCCTGCTGTAAGGATCAATACCTGCCCCCACCCCCAGCACTACATTATCCATTCCTACCAGGCAGTTCAGAATAATACTATGATGCAATTGAAAGTTGCAGAGAGGTCCAGAGGAACCAATAGGGACACACTCCCCTTGTCCATAGGTTGGTGTAGACCATCTATAAGGACCACTAAAACATTTTCTATAACATTACCTGGCTGAAAAGGACCTGGATAATCAGCTTTATCAAGAAATGTTTGGAACTGAGAAATACTTCCTTCTTCAGAATGTTGCTTAAGAATTGCAAATATGATGTAGGCTGTAATTGTTTGGGTATCCAAAGTTTACTTTTTCAAAAAAGGCCTTCCTGCTGCGTCTTTTACAAACCAGAGGAATGTTCCTCCTGTTAATGATCCATCAGTGATATTCACCATCCACTGGGGCAGCAGATCTTACTAGGCAGGAAAGATAGGGATCCAACAAACACACAGTTGGTCTCAGAGCTCTGGGCACTCTCTCCACATTCTCAGGTAGTACTAACTGGAAGGCATTCATAGAAACCAATAGGGATTTAAGAAATATTCAAGACTTCTGTAGTTAATGTGGTGTTCAAGTTGGACTGAACTTAAATGATTATATCGGCAAAGTATTTAGCAAATTGGTCGCTGCATGAGAAATCTGTATTTTGCTTCTGGGGCTAAAGTTGCCAGCCTCCAGGTGATAGCTGCAGATCTCCTGGAATTACAACTGATCTCCAGGCAACAGAGATCAGTTCCCTTGGAGAAAATGGCTGCTTTGAATTATCCCCTACTGAGGCCCCTTCCCAAACCCTCCCCTTTCCAGGCTCCACCCCCCAAATCTCCAGGAATTTCACAACCTGGATCTTGCAACCATATCTGGGGCCTATATATACTAAGGTTCTTCAACCTTGGAACAGCATTGCTGGATGACACTGTGCAGATGCAAGAGTAGTGAAAAAGGTAAGTTTTATTTATTGCCATTACCATCACAGAATAAGTTCTAAGATGAGCTCTAACTAACATTTGATCAGATTCAGCTCACATTTTCCTTCACTTTAACAATAGTTGCTATCCCGCTACTTCATATATCTTAGTTCTTGAAACAACAAGGGGGCTTGGTGTCCCTTAGTATGGTGGGGCCATTTAGAAAGTTGTATCTAGACATGGGCATGAACCGCATTACAATCCAAAAAAACCCATGAACCCCCCAAGCTTCCATTCGCGATCCGGCGGTTCGTGAGTGTCCATAGCCAATGAACCAGCATTCGTTAGAAGCACGGTTCGGTGCGTTCTTCCCCAGTTTGTGAAGCCAGACAGTCAGGCACCATCAATCAATTCCCTTGGAAATGGAGCCGGGGGAATGCCTGAACTCTGTCTGCGCTCCTTCTGCCGCCCTGGAAACCCGAATGGAAGCCCAGCTTACCTTGATCAGCAGGTCTTCCTTCTAACCATGGATCTGCAAAGTGGTTACAACCTGGGAGAAGTCATCGGGGGGAGGGAGGGGGAGGGGGTGTTCTGTAGCCATGGGCACTCCAATCTCATCCCTGCAAACCCTGATAGGCAGCTCTGATGGCCAACTGCAGATCTCCTGTGTTGCTTAAGGGGACCTCAGCTTATAAAAAGCAGTGAGCTCCCAGGCTGGGTTTCACTTTCAGCGAGCAGTAGAGTGTAACAGAGCTGTTGCTTGCTACTTGCTAGCCTTTGGGGAGAGAAACAGAGAGAGTTTAATTGGAGCTTGGATCCCTATTGCAATCTTGACCAAACTTGGTTAATGGCTGGAGAAGAGCTTGTTAAACACTCCCCGGGAATATGGGCTCTCTAATTCCAACAGGGGCTGTTCTTTTTTTTTTTTTTATAAAAATTTTTATTGGATTAGACACATATAAAATTTATTACAATCACATTCCCTTAAATTTTCCAATTCTAACCCCCTCCCTTTCCCCCCCTTTTGTTGACTTCCAACAGTTTTCCAACCCCTTGTCTATTCTCCCTCTACTCATTTCAAACTTATTGTACTTATTATAATATACTTTCAAACTCTTCTAAGCTTTTCTATAGTAACATAGTGCTATCTCTAATTTCCTTCCCAAATGGGTAAAAGTATGACAGTCTTAACTTATCTTTTTCAATAATAGTAATAATAATCATTTTGGTATTCTGTACTCTATCTTACTCTTTCTAAGTACTTCAAAATAGGACAAACAATTTGTCCCTCTTTATGCATAACTTCACATACTTCTATAAACATTGCATACATTTATTATAAATCAATCAACTTGACTTGTACTCTATGTGTTACTCTTTACTTTCTTTTACATGTCTTGTCCTTTTTGATTAACTAATTTCTCCATTGTAAAACTACACAACAAACAATTCATGTACACATTCAACAAAGGTCTATCAATTAGACCTATATTATGTATGCTAATGTATATTAATTCTCCATTGTACAGTTATCTGCTTACTTAAAAAAAATTAATTAAATTCTATCCTTATAATCCTTATAATAGTAACACTATTGATACCCAGCTATTCATACTAATCAAATAAAATAATTGCTTAGAATTTTTTCCACTTTACTCTCTCCCCCCGGTATAGTCACTCCCCTCTCCTTTTGTTATATTTCAGTAATTATCAAACTGCCACAGTCCTCCCACCTCCCATTTTTTCACCAGATATCGTTTCAGCCTCTCCCAGTCCGTGTTAAACTGTCCCGGGTCAAGGTCTCTCAATTTTCTTGTCATTTTATCCATCTCCGCCATGTACAGCAATTTGTAAATCCAGTCCTCAATAGTTGGCACTTCTTGTACTTTCCATTTCTGCGCATATAAGAGTCTAGCTGCTGCTGTCATGTAAAATAGCAATGTCCTGTGTTGTGCTGGAATATCTTCCATTCCCAAGTTCAGTAGCAGGAGTTCTGGGTTCTTATTAACTTGAAATTGTAAAATCTCACTCATTACTCTTATTATTGCCCCCCAGTACTGCCTAGCTACCTCACAAGTCCACTACATGTGATACAGAGATCCCTCATGCTTTTTACATTTCCAGCATTTATTAGATGTATTCGAGTTCCCTAGCGCAATTTTCTTTGATGTCAAATACCAACGATAAATCATTTTGTAGAGATTCTCTTTAATACTGGTACATGTCGTAATCTTCAATGTATTTTTCCACAAATATTCCCACGCCTCCATTGTTATTTCTTTATTAAAATTTATAGCCCACTTCACCATTTGCACTTTAACTACTTCATCTTCCGTATACCATTTTAACAGTACTTTGTATATCTTAGAGATTTCCCTCTAAATTAATTTGACTGTCCCGATTCTTAAAAAAAGCAAAGGATGTTTCAAGAAGTCCAAAATGTCGGGCGTCTTTTCTCTATGGTTTTTCTGTAGTCTTTTTGCAATCCAAGATGTCCTACTTCCTCTCCTGTTGAAGTCAAAGTCCTTCCCTTTTCAAAAATGGTGATTCCCTTCTTCCTGTCTCCAATAAGGGTCGTCTCTCTCCAGCAGCTCTATCACTGTGACGCACTTCCTGTTTCCCGTCTCTCCACTGCAGCTCTCGCGATGATAGAAATTTTCTCACAGCCTGCTATCACTCTCTGACCACAGGTATGAAAAACAATTGTCCAGTTTCTTTAATAGCTTCATTTAACTTAGTCCTTTTTCTAAACTATTTCTTGCCGAGTCTTCCCCTCATTATATTCCGTCTGTTGCAGTTTAAAGTTTCACTTTAAAAGTTCGTTACTTTAAGCAATCCATCCCAATTCGAGAGATAGTGATCTTTACCTTTTCAAGCGTCTTTCTGGGTTGTAATCACTGCTTCGTTCTCAATTTCTTTTCCACCTACTTTTCCCCTGTTGAAGCTTGGGCATGTAGGTCTTATGCCAGCCGCACTGGCCCCGGTTCTGCCGCAGAGATTTTAGCCGACCTGTCTTAGGGTGGGACCTCAAGGGACGAGAGAGAATCCTTAGCGCAGAACCCCCCCTCGCCCGAGATCAACGCGCCCTGAGGTCTTTGAGCGTTCTTTGCCTGTTCTCTGCCTGAGAGCAGGTGGCCGGGGGCTATTTGTGCCCCTCCGGCCGCTGAAATGGCAGCCTGGTCAGCTCTGCGCTTAGAGCTGCGTTAGACCTCCATGGATCCCAAACCGGAAGTCCCTCCCAACAGGGGCTGTTCTGATGCCCACGAACCTCGAACCAGTTCGGCAACGGGAAAAGTTTGTTGCAATTTGCTGGTTCGGGTTAGTCGTCGGCACCGAACCACGAACCACCGGTTCGTTAAATTTTTTGGGTTCATTCCCATGTCTAGTTGTATCTATCACATGCATGGCCTCCTGATGGCAGAGGCCAGCCAATTCTCTGGCATGATTGTATCCCAGACCAATGGGAAAAAACAGTGGTGTGTGTAGAGGAGGGAGAGTCAAGTTAAATAGGTGAATTTATGGATCAGAAAGTTTGGGGAGCCATGAGCAAGATTTTCTGCAATGCACCCCAAACTAAGCATATTGCCATCATTGCTCCATCTGCCTCTCCACAAGAGTTTGATTTATATCCTGCCATATTTAGAAGTAAGGTATAAAATGCAAGCAAGACAAAAATTCCCTTTTAGTTTTGCAAGCAAATTTAAAATTGGAGTATTGGCTTGAAATTCTCTTCCCATTCCATCCTCTCTACTTTTATTTCACTGCTAAGTTAGGTAATTATCAAAAGCATCATGTATAATTGATGGATGTATTAGCTTGGACCCAAAAAGTGGAAACATAAATGAACTTAGCACCATTCTGCTTGCCCAGGATTTTGTTTAAAATTGGTTCATAATAGCCCTGTTCACATGTTATAATGAGCACATGTACAATCTATGTACATTGTACACTTGATTTCTCTTTATACATGCACTGAGTTATTCTTCTGTTACTTTCAACATGTGTACATCTGAACTTGTGATAGAAACCTAACATTTATTGGTTTCATTTGTAAAATGAGCAGGCATTGGCTCTTACAAACAGGTGTATGTGCAGGGTGTGCATGCATTTACTGTAACATGTAAACAGGGTTAATATTTTGCATAAGCAAAAATGCAAGTGGGGATACAATAAGTTTGACTTAGCACAAGTGACTACTGTAGTTTTGTCTTGTGTTTCCTCTTGCATGACAGCTCTAGTGCAAGTGGAAACATTGCATGGGATCCAACCCATTGTGAGTACAGATTTGTATTTCAAGTGACAAACTTCATATTTGTACTTTCGACCCTCTTCAGTTTCATTGTCATCTAAACTACACTTTTGTGACATTATAATCCTCTCCACTGCAGCAGATTATGATGATGTTAATACATATTTATAGCATTATATTGCAGGGAAGGAAGATATTTGAACCATGAGAGAGAAAGGCCTTCTTGAAATACAGTTGATCATAGATAATTTTCTCTTTCCACTAAGGAAATAATGACCTTAAATTACATGCAAGTAAACAGAATTTTAAGATTGGAAGAATTATCATAATAATTAATAAGTGTTCATAGCAAGTCTCTTGAGAGTCTCCTTGATTGAACTGTTGACCATCCCTGCAGTGCAAACTTTAAGATACTAGTCCCAATCAGAAACTTTTAAATTAATATATCTTTTCATCACAACTCATTGATTTTTGTTTTGCTTTGCAGAGCACCCTCCTTCTATTTTTAAAAATGCTCTAGCTGTGGATTTCATTCTTGCCTGTGTATTGATTCTTGTCTCACTTACTCTGGAGAGACCTACACTTCACGGAAGTAACATGTTGATTTTATTTTCCTGTTGTGTGTTGACTTGAGTACTTCTGTATTGGAATGACTTCTCATGACTAGTCATAGACTAGTCTTTAAAGCAGCTACTTTGGGTTGCAAATTAGTATTTTAAAAACCCAAAGAAGTCCTAATTCAGAAGTCTCTCGTATCAAGTCTGGCTTGATTCTGAGTTAGAAGCATGGAAACAACATGATGTAGTGCATTGGACTAAGATCTGGGAAGATCAGGGAAGCTTGATGGTTGACCTTAGACTTCAAGATGCCACTAGACTTCTGTTTTAGTTTGCTACAAAAGAACTACAGAACATACCTCACAGGTTGTGAGGATAAAACAGAGAAAGGGAGAATGTTCATTGTAAGCCATTTGGGGTCCCCATTGGAAAGAAAAGTGGTGCATGATTGATTGAATTTCTTGGGGTACTGCAATGCTCAATCAGGCATACAGGAAACTGTGGACTAGACATGCCCCATTTTCCCACTGCTTACATTTCTGCTGAAAGATCTTGGATCCACTTCACAGATGCTGCTGAAAGCACTTTTGAGCCTCTCTGACCTGCTGACAGTATGTAGGTGTGAAAAACAGAACTATGGTTTGGGAACTATGAAAAGGCATTATATTTTAAAGTGTTATAAAAATGTGCTGTTACGGAAGAGTGACTTTGGCTTTACTTTGCAGATTATATCTTTCTCCCCACAGTCCCTCCAGAGGTAATACATGTTCGGAAACATTATCTATCTGCCTTCTTCTCCCTTCCACTTTACTTCTCATCCCCAGTTGGTCTGTGAGATGCCACTGGACCCAAATCTTGCTATCCCAGTTCTCTCCACTTTTCATATTTATTTTTGTTTAAAATTTGCAGGTAAGTACCCAAGCCAAGAAGCACATAGTAATATTTTAAGAGTTTGTCAGTGTACAGCAGAGGTGTATGCTTGGCAATTGCTTTGTGCTTCTAGAGGCAGAGATGCCATCAGGAAAATGCTGGAGAAGGAGGAATTATATGCCACCTTGGAACCTAGGCCCAAGGCTGTGTGGCAGAGCAGGCAACTGGAGAAATGTCTTCTTCCACTTTAACTGGAGGTATGTGGGGTGACATTTAAAATGTGGGGAGAGCATACATTGTAAATGGTTGTATGCTCATTGACTGAAGCAGGGGAAGATTCCCAAGTGGTAATGTAAGATTAAGTTCTTGAGACATATGTATCTTACAGTTACCAACCTCAAGGTGGGGCCTGGAGAGCTTCTAGATTTACAAGTTATCACCAGATTGCAGAGATCTATTTCCCTGGAAAAAATGGCTGCTTTAGAGGGTGGATTCTGCAGCATTATGCCTTGGTAAGATCCTTCCCCAAACTTGGCCCTCCCCAGGCTCCACCCTCAAATCTCCAAGAATTTTCCAGCCCAGAGTTGGCAACCCTAGTGTTGCTACTAAACCCCCGTCTAAATTCTGATAAGCAAATGCCCTTATATGCAATTTTACAAAAATAAGTTGAAGCATATTTCTTTTGGGAACTGTCACTTGCTTTGGAAGTTGTAAAGGCTTACAGGCAAGCCACAATAAGAACTGCTGGTTGCATCATAGTAGCTGTCTGTCTGTTTGTTTTCTCTGGATTCATAATCCATAGTTCGTCTTGGATTAGAGTTGATGGTTGATTAGCAAGAAGCTCTTCAGGCAATGGCAGAGGCAATCAGCACTGCAGTCAATCTCATCTGGAGAAGGCTGATTTGCAGCAGTCTGCTCTCCATACTGAGTGCACTGCTCAGGAATATAAATACTGTTAATCCCTCACATTAATATCATCGGCTTTGATCGTCCTTCCCCATTATCATCTCCTTGCTGTTAATGAAATGGATCGCCACTGGGGACAGGCAAGGGGGAACTGATCTAATCAGTATGTAGTAGTTGGAAATACTGTAACTAAATTGACAAGTCTGGAAGATTAGGGAGTTGAAGAACCCTAACAGAGAAGATGCAGACTAAGCACTTTCTAAGCTTCCCTCCTATATTGAAGCTGGGACTGTATGCTTTAAAATCAGCCTGGTTATTTCATACCCTGACTTTGCTCCCATCCTGGTACCAGTTCTGATTTGGAAGCTATAATGGGGAGTCCTCATTTCACATAAGCACACGATCATGTAACATACTTATCATGCCGTAATTGGACTGTATGAGTAGTGAACTCCTGGTTTTGAGATAGTCCTTCCAGACTTCAGAACCACAGTCAAAATTGACCCACCTAGCCTCAAAATAAGGAGCCACTTGCAGCACTAGAGACAGGGTAGGAAAAGTGAGGATACAAAGCAAGAACCAAGAACGGATGGGAGCTCAGAGTATCCACAGCTATCTCCAAAGGCAGATCAGAGAGAGTAATTAGCTCAGCAACGAGCCTTGCTCCACCAGTGCTGTTAGCCAGTGCTGCAAGGACCACCTCATTCAGAACCCACCAGCAATGACTGGCTCCCTCTTTGCCTCCAGTGGCAGTGCAGGAGGAAGCAGCTGATGAGCCAACAACCCTCACTGCTGCTGCTGCTGAAAGGCCTGAGCCAAGGGACTCCTGCAGCACTAGTGGAGCTGTTGGGAGTTGGCTCTGCTTGGCTTTGACTACCAGCAACCCTCCGTGGCAGTGGCCCAACAAGAACTTTCCCAGCAAGTTAAAGGGCTAGTCGTCCCAGTGATCTTCCCTTCCTGGACTGAGGCAAGCATTGAATCTTCTTGTTGGACAATACACACTGTTCCATTTTGCAGAGAGTGAAATATTTAATTATATTGCCTGCAGTGGTCTGGGCTTAGTTCAACCGCTTTGCTAGATAGATCATCAGTTTGCACTCAAGACATGAGAAAGGAGGATCCATTCTAGATGGAGGGAGCTCTGGTTGCACTGAGTACACCTTTCAAGGATGTGAGTATACGTGTGTGTAGGCAATGTATTCTATCCACTTTTCCTTTACAGGTTTTCTTTAGAATGTAAACTTTCCCTTAAGATAGGAGAGAGAGAGAGATAAATCCCCTGCTTTCTGAAATTTGTGGACATAAAAATGAATGGGACACAAACAATGATCCAACAGTATCTCTGGGAGACATAAGAACACCTCTAATCGCATTTCTCTAATAATTTCAAACACTGCTGTCTCCCATACTCACAGGCATCACCACATAATATTGAGGGATACCTGATATCTGCCCACCATTCACATTTCTCAGCAAAATGGACTCTTAACATCTCTTTTGTAAGGACAGCTTCTTATTTACCACTGTTTTACCTTCATGCCTTTCTAGCTACCAGAAGTGGCAACTGGAATTCATGGAACAAGCTTTCTTTTTAGCAGAAGAAGGGAACTGGCAACAGTAGCACAAGTTTTGGACAAAGCAGAAAGGTCTTTTGCTACATGGGAGCTCATCAAAGATAGAGAGAGCAACATCTGCCTAGACCATCAGTAATTAAAATCTCTGCTGCTGGGGGGTGGGGGCCCTGGTTGCCGATGAAAATGGTTCCCATGCATTTGTGTGGAGCCAAAGTGACGTAACAGCTCTTTCTTTTGTCTGTTGCAGTAGATGTAGCCTTTAGACGCTGTTTACCAACCATTTTAGATGTTGAAATGCTAAGAGGTTTGGAACATGTTCTCATTTTAGGCTGTGGCACTTCCATTTCCTAAAAAGTCCGGTCATCCTTGTCTGTATTTCATGATTTCTCAGTCATGGCAGGCAAGCACAATAATTGGTACTGAATACAGAAGTCAGAATCTTGAGACTCTCCTTTTTTTTTAAAAAAAGAAAAACATTTCTAGCCATTATGGATTTAAGCTTGATTTAAAAAAAACACATTGTGGAGTACACAGGTCAGATCCTGGGTCCCCACCCTGTGTCCTGTGTAGAGGTGGGCATGATCCAAAAAAAAATTACTGATCAAGCTGATCGTGGATCCGCACCGGCGATGAACCCAAATCACCGATCCACACCAATCAACTCCCATTTCCGATCTGTGGGTCGGGGAGGCCAAAGCAGAGGGGTGCACCGCTGTTCCCAGCTATGTGGGAAGGTGGGTGGTGGTGGCGACTGCCGGGCCTGGCGAGCACGGGGAGGGGACGTTCACACACAAACACACACTTAGAGCAGAGGGGAAAAAACGTTTTTAACCCGGAGACAAGCTGCCTCCTCTCAGGGAGGGGACGTTCACACACACACACACACACACAGAGAAGGGGGAGGAGTTTTTAACCCGGCGACGAGCCGCCTTCCCTCAGGGAGGGGACGTTCACACACTCTCTCTCTCTCTCTCTCTCTCTCTCTCTCTCTCTCTCTCTCTCTCTCTTAGAGCAGAGGGGAAAAACGTTTTTTAACCCGTCCCTGCCTCTCCAAATAGAGAGAGAGACACCCCGTCAACATGTTTCAGCCAGCTTTTAAAAAAAAGCAGGGACAGAATCCTCCATTCCTCCCCACCCAATTTTAAAAGCAAGCAGCCAGTCTTCCAAAAGCATATTTTAAACACACACAGAGCCATGAATGAGGTTTTTCCACAAAATACAGTGTTTTAAAAGCAGGTTAAAAACAGAGAGTGACAGACAGAAAAACAGCCATTCCTCCTACAAAGTCCCGTTTTTTAAAAAAGTAAAAAATGTTTGCTACAGAGCACCCCCTTCCCCCTCCCTCCCCTGGGTCTCTTCTCCCAACTGGTGAGTGCGTTGCTGCTCCATGGTTGGAAGGAAGCCCTGCTGATCAAGGAAAGCTGGGCTTCCATTCGGGTTTCCAGGGCGACCGAAGGAGGGGAAACACAGCTCAGGCATTCCCCTGGCTCCGTTGCCAGGGCAATAGATTGCTGGCGCCAGAGTGTCTGGATCACGATCAGATACCGATCGACCCGATCAAGCCCCAAACAAGCTCCCCCCTGACCGCTGGATCTGTTGTCGTGGATGGCACCAATCAGCCGGGTCCCGAGGGCGCAAACACCATTATCGGGGGTATTTTCCTATCGTAATGCCAATCATGCCCATCTCTAGTCCTGTGTAACAGTTTGACATGAGCTGTGGATTCTTCTCAGTTTCTACATACATGGTGCCCATTTTGGATTGTGACTGTGGTGTGAGTGGAAAAGGTGCTTTAGCCTCCCCTCATGCCATTTTCATGGCCTGAAATTGTCCAGGGAGTGCTAATTTGCTCACTTTGGAAACCAACAAGTGTACATGCCCAGACCATGCAAGGATTCCATGGCAGATGTTCCAGGATTCATTGGCCGACATGTAAGTGTGAAACCTGTTCCCTCAAGAAAGAATATCCTTCATAAATCTAGTAGAATCAGTCTTAAAACAATTAAGATGGTCTTTTTGCTCCTTCCTTTTTGCTATCGTACCTACTTTGGGGACTGTATTCTAGAATTTTATACCTCATAGCTTGAATTATGAATCCAATTTTCACCCTAAACGTATTAATGACCACCTTATAACCCATTACTACTTATACCATTGTCTTCTTTTCACCTGAGCAGCTGACTTTCCCCTCGCCTTTTCCCTTTAATGTATTTATAGTGTGCACTGATATCCCTGTTCAATCTCCTCTTTTTCTAATAGGAGTGTTTATCTTGCCTTTCGGTCATTGTCCTCATAAGTTGCTACTAATTTTGTTCTTCTGAGGTGGAATACCATCATTTTATTTTCCCCAAGAAGTCCTGGAACAAGCTGAAGCATAAAGGAAGACTGGAAGACCCTGACCTTCCACCAGCATGTTCCCTTGGCAACAGCCAATTTGCTATTATGGTACTGAAAGTGAAATTCTGGCCTGTTCATATAAAATAGCAGCTACCTATTCAGACTGGGTCAGAAAGAATTCACAAGTGAATCTGGTTCCCTGGAAACAAGAACAAATACAATTCAGTTAGGGACTAATAGCCTTCTTTGACTCTAGGTGATAAGACCTGTGATGGAACCTCCATTTTCATTTTTAAGACTGGGCAAGATTAAAACTAGATTATTATACTACATCATGGGGCCAAATGCGAAGGGGGGCAGGCTACCTCCAACTATTGTTGAATCCCTACGTGTTTTAAACTATATGCTGAAGAATATTTTTAGATATTGTTCTGGGTTCCTCATTTTGATCAGTGAGACATTTCAGGGTCAAGGCTTCTTGGGATGGTTTCCTTTGGAGAAAAGAACACTGGAGTCTTATGCCATTTTGGTAGTATTTGCTTGATTTGCCAATACATAAGTAAAACATAGGCTTGGATCCTAAGCACACTTTCAGTTTGCAGTAAGCCCTTCCGCTTGCAGAAAAGGGAGAGGATGGGTTTTGCCAGTTCCTATCTTTTACCACAACCTGTCCATGATGTTCTTGGGCACAAGGCTCCCAGGGGTATGATTTGGGGGGCAGAGATGACTGCAGCAAAGGGGGAGACATAAGTCACCATATATTCAATGTAGCTCCAAACTTGCTGAATAGGATCCAAACCATAAGTGGAGATATACATGGCAGAAAATCTCACTGAGGTTCTTCCCCTCACCAAACTCCACTCTCCACCCCAAAGCTCCAAGAATTTTCCAATCTAGAGTTGGCAACCCTACTCCAAACTTACAAGAAAATCTTTGGCCGTGACTGAAACACATTAAGGCTGCGCTTCTCTGCACGCTCACCTGGGAGGGAGTCTCATAATAGTTGAGACTTACTTCTGAGGGAAAGTATTTATGGCACAATTTTTTATTTGTAGAAATGGCTGTAGGGGTTTGAATCTTAAGCCTTGCTTCTGCTTGTGCTGCATTGTACAGTGGATCTTCTCCACTATGGAGCATGTTCCTCTGATGTTAGGAGCTCTGCTCATACAAAATTGAAAACTGCTGCAAAGCGCCTTGTGTCAAAGGGAAACATCAGACAGATGAAGAGAGACAGAAGGGGAAGCAGTCTGAGAGCTAAGCTACAAGTGATGCCTGACACAGGTTGGACACTTGTCAGCTTCCCTCAAGTTTTGATGAGAAATGTAGGCATCCTGGGCCAATTCCACATGGCTTACCTGAAGCCAGGACGTTGCGGAACATGCCAGAAAAAACGTGGAAGATCGCGTTTTCTCACACGAGTTTTGCACGATGTCGCGCAAAACTCGCACGAGAAAACGCGATCTTCCGCATTTTTTCTGGCATGTTCCGCAATGTCCTAGCTTCAGGTAAGCCGTGTGGAGTCAGCCCTGGTCTTGCAGCTGTAATGGAGAGCCAAGCTGTAAAACTAGGACGCCTACATTTCCCATCAAAACTTGAGGGAAGCTGACAAGTGTCCAACCTGTGTCAGGCATCACTTGTAGTTTGGCTCTGAGAAGCCAAGCCATCGGTTTTGTTCTCAGCAAAGAAGATATAACTTCTGATACTTAGGTGTTAATCCACAGTTGATTAATAAATATATATTGCTCCATCTGTGCTCCTGTCCCTCCAACTTCTCTGTCAAGTTGCTTTGGTAGCAGCCCTTCCTGTTTTGTTATTGTAAAGATTGGCCCAATCACAAAATTGTGGAGGATGTAGAGCATGTAGAGAAGGGGTGGTACTTTGTTTTCTATTTGTGATGCAGTTTGGGCAATGGGCAAACTACAATGGTATGCTAATTTAAACAGATGTCAATGATAATTACTTAAACTAGCACTGCCTCTTGGAGTTCTGCAAAGAGGCCTCATGAGAATTGCTGTACAGCAGCAAAAACAAAACTTTTCTTCCTCAGATAGATAGAGATCTGAAGCTGGTTTATGGCTTCTCTAGGCAACTATGTAGTGAACAATGTTCATGAAGCAAATTCTGAATGTGTACTTAAAATGTGTAGGAGTGGTAGCAAATCTATCCTCTTTATAGGGTTCCTTTGCTGCTACTTGATATTATGAATGGCCACCTAAAGGCAGCTTTGTGAAACTAGAGCAGGTATTAAATCAAATATTACTCAGGTCATTTGAAATTACAAGTTTTGGAGGTCAGGAGTTATAGGAGGTAGATGTATATTGGAACAAACAAATATTTTGAAGAAGCCACTATACTTGAATCCAATAAAAGTCATTGCATCGAATGAAGAAATGGTAGGAAAGTTTATCTTGTTGTTTACCAGGCTGGTTGGTTATTCCTTCGACCCACAAACAGGACCTTGCTCCAGAATCAGCAAGCACTGTTACTGTTTCACTTTTCTATGCTCATATGCATATCTGTCTTGGATGACATTCTTTTTTATCTTTGAAAGGTCCAAACGGAAACTTTTATTTAATGTTTTCTAACCTTTTAATGCTGGAACAATAGACATTGATTGTCTTTGGGTCTTTCACTTAGGCTTCAGAGTCTGGAGAGGATCTCTCTACACCTAACAATATCTAGCATATCCTGGAGTACTTGGTGTCATGCGTTAACTAAAAATGTGTAGATAGCAACAGCATATTTAAAATTACAATATATCACATTGTTAGTATCTTTTTGTGTTAGTAAATAAATTTCATATTCAATTAGAGATGTAATGAACCTTCTCTCAGTGATTTGCATTTTTACCACTTCACAAAACTGCTCTTGTTTTTTCCCCTGGTGGTCCTTGGTTCTTCTCGTTCAAAACTTTGCCAGCAGCCTTCAAAGCCATGTTGCCACCACATAATGCTCTTACTACACTGTGCCAGGCATTATTGGCCAGCAGCACGTACAGTGACAACCCGGTATTGTGATAAATGCGATTGCATGAGCCCTCTAATCTCTTCTGACAGTGAGTTGGTGAGGGTGGGAGAGCCAACAGTAAAGGTGTTGCATGGAAGTGACAGAGAGAGATGATCACGGCACCAAACCAAAATGGATAAAACCTCTGAACTTCAGAAAATGGGTATAAGCATTCTGTTTTGCTGAAAATGTGTTTTGCTCTAAAGCTTTGCTTTTCAATACCATAAAAAGTAAATGAAATCTTGATGCAGGCTTACATTTAATGAGAGTCAGCGTGACGTAGTGGTTAGAGTATTGGACCAGGATTTGGGAGACCCAGGTTCAAATCCCCATTCAGCCACAGAAGATCATGGCATGACCTTGGGCCAGTAATACATACTCAGCCTAACCCACCTCACAAGGTTGTTGTGAAAGAGGGAAGAATGTTGTAAGTCACTTTGGGTCCCCACTGGGAAGACCTGGAGCATATAAATGAAGTAAATAAATAAAGAATAAATTAATTAATGCATGTCTGCATCAATCTAGACCTTGGATTATGGTTATTAACCCCCAGATGGAATCTGGAGTTCTTCCAGGATTGCAGCTGATCTTCAGACTACAGAGGTCAGTTCCCTGGAGAAAATGGCATCTTTAGGAGTCTAGGAGAAATGCGCTCCTTATAGCAGTGCCTTTTAGAAGTTTCCTTTCTGCCTGGGCTTTTCCTATTGCTGTCCAGTTATTGTGAAACGTCTTCCCCAAAGGGGTGAGACAGGCATTTACACTTGGGGCCTTTCAGAGAGCCCATAAGACTGAATGATTTAAAAGAGCTTAAACGGCAATTTGAATGGACTCTGGCTTAATCCTTTTTAAAAAATCCTTTTTAACTGCCTGCTTTTAATGATGGATTTTAATCATTGCAGTAGATTATTATTTTTGTTTTGTTGTTGTTGTAGTTACCCACCTTGGGTCCTGACTGTGCTTTAAAAAAGGTGTGATATATTATAAACAAACAAATACATCCCCCTGTTCCATATAATCACATTGAGTAAAATCAGTCCAAAGATGCATCTCAAGCTGACATTTGAGACTCTACTGTAGACATGCCCAAAAGTTTGTGCAAGTCCAGTGGGGTTTTGATCTTTTGTTTCCTTTGAGTGGCAGATCCCCGTGGCCATGGCATAGGCTTGTGAAATTGCATGTAAAATTCTATGTATTTGTGGCAGGATGGCTGCTTTAGAGAAATAGAAGTCCAGGCCCCCACTGGGTGTCAGTATTTTCTACCCTGGCCCACCCATTTATCCCTTTTTCTTTTGAGAAGACATTAATTATATGCTTTAGTATTGTAAAATGGAAGGCAATGAAGAAAAGTTTTTAGAGATGCAGCCTTAGGAGGAGGTGAGACTTAGAACTGTGGAAACGCTGGCAGAACTTGAGATTTGTCTAAAAGCACAGAACTCCAGTACAATGTTCACGTCCACTAATTCATTATTGTTCACAAATCTTTGCAGAGGCTCCGGATGATTTATGGCTTCATGTCAAAAACATACAAAATTCATGGATGCACAGCCTCATGCCATTTGTCATTTGAATTTGCAGTGTGGGAGTTTTGCTTAGACACTCAGCTGCTGTGCGATCATTCAGGTTGCCATATTTAATTTGTATCCAGCCAGTGAGATGGAGCCATTTTTTTCATTCATAGAAGTTTGGTAAAAACGTTTCATTCAGTTCCAATTTGTACACACATTTATTGGCATATCCAGATGGCAGTTGTAAATATGGCTGAATATGCACCCAGCATGCACCTTTCCCCTCACAGTGCATATACACTCACGAATCTATCCCATGCTGAAATTCTGCCCGTTCCTGTCCATCCAAACTACAGGTAGTTGCGAACAATAAATTAACACAGGCTGTGAAATCTACATGATGTGAGTTGTGCTGTGATAGTATAAGAAAGAAATCTGTATTATGAAGATACACACCGTCAGCTGCCAGTTTAGTGTACACGTATGGAATTAAAGAAATGAAGGAAGAGGAGAAGGAAGTATGACCAAGGGTGACTTCAATCTATATCAGACCTCAAGTAATTTGGTCTGTAGCTCATTGACCGTACCAGTCTTACATTCCAGGTTCCAAGTTCAATCCTGAGTGTGTGTGTTATGTGCCGTCAAGTCGTCTCCGGCCTATGGCGACCCTATGAATGAAAGACCTCCAAAATGTTCTGTCTCTAACAGACCTACTCAGATCCTGCAAACTGGAGGACGTGGCTTCTTTTATTGAGTCACAATCCTGAGTATCTTTAGCTTAATAAAAAGTTTGAATGGGCAAATTCTCTTCCTGAGACCTTGAAGAACCTCTGGCTAAATCTAAATAATACCAAGTTCCTGGTTGTGAGGTGATGGCTGGTAAAAGTACTTGATAACGTGGGCTGATCATTGCAAAGGTAGTCAGCTTTGAACAGCATGAAATTATTTTTTTTAACTTTTCTATTGCGATTCTTCCCTCACCCCTCAAGCTCTGAACTCTTTTTATCCAATTTTGCTGGATTATTAAAGGGAATTGTAGAAGGAAGTCAGGGTTGGTGAGACCCACTACAGGCCCCAGGACAAAGATTCCATCTGGGCACATCCCTGTGACTAGGGTTGCCAGGCCCCCTCGATCTCCCAGCGGGAGACTGGGGCCTGGCTCTTACCCTGGAGGAGCGTGTGTGTGCATGTGTGCACAAAGCGCGTGCGCTCACCTGCAAGTGTGATGACATCACCCTGGGAGTGACGTCTTCACGCAGCCCCCATTGGGGCGCTGATCGGCCCGTTGTGGGCCCCTGCGGAGTGCAGGAACGCTCCTGCGCTCCACAGGGGCCCCGATCCAGGCCAAAACAGGCCTGATCCTGGGGCTGCTGTGCGCGGGGGCGCGCAGCACCACAGGGGGGCATGCATGGAAGGTGCGCGCTCCCCCGCTGGCCAGGTAAGTGGGGGCGGGGGTGGGAGGGAGCGGGGGTGGGTCTGGCAGCCCTACCTGTGACCCTGATAAAAACCAAATATCATTGGCTTGCTGTTATTATGAATAGAATGATAATGGTTCGTTAGGTAAGAAACACTAAAGAAAAAGGGACAGAATGATTAAAGAACAGATTTTGCTTAACTTGTTTACACTGTGCGCATTGCAATAAGGAATTTGTGGTGGTGATCCATTCTTTTGGGCCCAATTCTTTCTTACATTCTCTTATCCTGTCTTGCAGGCTCCCCCTCTTGTGTTTTGTGAGACACAAGACATAAAGATGCTTAAGGGGAAAGAAGATAGAGCACATGTAACCAGTCCATTTTATCCTCCTTGGGGAAGAGTCAGGTGATCCGAGTCCCCAGACGGTAGTGTCTCCCTGCACCTGCACTAATCTTAGAAAGTAACATTCACCAGCACCAAATGCTTCCTACAACCCTTTGTAATTATGCTGGCTGCCTCTAGGGGTTGCCAGTGTTTTCCTTACTGGTTCCTAACTTCCTACCGTACCCTTCAGAGCACCTAGAACTGCATGAATGAGAGCCAAGCTACAAGTGACGCCTGACACAGGTTGGACACTTGTCAGCTTCCCTCAAGTTTTGATGGGAAATGTAGGCATCCTGGTCTTGCAGCTGTAATGGAGAGCCAGGCTGTAAAACCAGGACACCTACATTTCCCATCAAAACTTGAGGGAAGCTGACAAGTGTCCAACCTGTGTAAGGTGTCACTTGTAGCTTGGCTCTGAGCCAGTAATAAGTGTTTGCTCTGTTTTGTCAAAAGTTCCACTTGCTGATTTCTGTAGATCATGCAGAGGAGCAAACCAAGCCTCTTTCTTGCTCAGTTGGCAACCCCATTTGGACTTTCCATTGCTTCTGAGACACAGATCTGTATTACCTTGGTCCTGATGGTCATTCTGAGCAACTGTCTGATAGTTTTTTGCCTTTCCAGCATCACAGTGTGAGGTTTTACAGCCCTGCCCTCTCCATCATATTTTTAAGTGGGGCAGGAGATAAATTGAGAGGTCCCCCACCTCCTCCACTCCCTCCAGCTAAGGTCTCAATTAACAAATGACAATCTTTGAGAAGCCCCTCCATGCAGCTGAGGAACTAGAGCAGGGAATGAGTAGCAAGTGGGCTTTTTGCAAGGCAGAAGCAAAGAGGAGGAGGATGACAACAAGTGACTGGCTGCTGTTGATCAATGTATGAGGGAAAAGAAGCACATCTTGCACGTATGGCCTTCAGGGAACACAGCCCAGCATATGAGGCTGTCTGGCTCTACAGGCACAGGATAGGGGAAGAAAGGGGAAGCTGTGCCAATCCCCAGCATCCATCTCTCACTCTCTCTGTGTAATCACAGTGTACTGGCAGCAGCTGAACGGGCTGAGGCAAGCAGAGGCAATCCAGGGAAGCTAAATTGTACTGTGTCTGTTCTGTTGTCGGAGAGCCCCATCTTAAGGCCCTCAAGCTGACTGAGCCATGGGACGTTTGTTCCCAGAGTCCTCCTCTCTTGGCAGCCCTGAAGGCCCTTTTTTAGAAGGGGAAACACAGACACAGATTGCTACATAATCTCTATTGTTGAGATTTATGTTTCAAAAATGTTCATAATAATGATTTCTGATACAGGGTTTGGATATGGCACTGTTTTTATTGCCCTGAGTTTTTGCAAGTGTTGTTAATGGTTCAGGATTTGGAGGTGGGGTCCCATAAATTTGGGACTATTCTTTTTGTCACACAC
Source organism: Eublepharis macularius (assembly GCF_028583425.1). Lineage (NCBI taxonomy): Eukaryota > Metazoa > Chordata > Lepidosauria > Squamata > Eublepharidae > Eublepharis > Eublepharis macularius. Next base: position 123,198,112 of record NC_072793.1, read on the forward strand.
ACACACACCCCTCCCAGGAAGTAGGGAGGAAGGGAAAGAGGGGAAGCCAGCTTTTCACTTACCATCCTGGCATCATCCCTGCTGGAAGCTTCTCTCGTCTGCCAGCATCAGGGGCAGCAGAGCCCACCACTTCATCTGGAACATGGTGGGTGGGTGGGCTGTCAGGTGCTTAGACTTCTGTGAGGCTTGGCTGTGGTATTTCCTGACCTGTCACTGGAAGTGTTTTTTTCCTTTTAAATGGGCAATTGAATAGTGTTATTTCCTAGCAATATGTGTGCCGAGTTGTCTTACTTCCCTGTGTTTATAAGCCTTTAGCCTCTTCTGTTGCAGAGATAGAAATATGTTGATGCTGGCATGGCAAGTCTGGGGCTAGTTCAGTCCTTTCCCTTTTAAAATTTAAAGGTTCAAGGAAGAGATAGTGCCCAACCTCCTCTCTTTTCCTCCTCCCTCCTGCACCTCCTTGAAATCTCAAAGCACTCCACAAAGTCCAGGAAATAAATTTTTGTTATTCCCAGAATTTTGGGAGTGTTTGGGATCATTTTGAGTGTAGGTGTGTGTGATCTGGCATTCGTGATCTGGCTGTATAGTTGGATTTATGTCAATCCAGCATACTCTGGCTATGTCAGATCAAATTAGAGAATCCCAGATAGGATCTGGAGAGCAGCAGCTGGCTGGCTTCTCCAACCCCCCCCCCTTTTGAGGCAACAGTGGTGGTGGAGGCAAGACCATTTCCCTTAGCCCATGTGCTCACAGCTCCCCATGTTCCCGGCTGGTTCCTCTCCCAGCCTCTCTGCCTACTGCTGCCTTCTGTCCCCCACCATCGCTGGCTTCATGCAACTCTCCTGCCATGGAACTTGCCTTAGCAATGCTGAGCCATTTCATGCCATTGCCCGCTGCCCTCTTGCTGCTGCCTGCTTTTCTTTACCTCCACCCCAAACCCTTCAATCTGCCACCACTAGCTGGTTTTAAACTCAGTGATCCCCACCCCCCCCGCCTTGCTTCAATTTGGGATTTTATGATTTGACATGGATTCTCCAATTCAGCACTGAGATTCTCGGTTTGACATTGTTTCCTTTGCTGTAGTTTGATTCCAGTGGGCTTTGTTGGTTCAGCTTGCATTGGTAGTGGGACTTGCATTGGGACTAGCTTTTGGCTAGGGGTTGCCCTTGCTTAAGGCTTTTCTTTGCCTAGAAAGCCTTGGAAATGTTTTCCGCCTAGGAAACAATGTGAATTTCACTAGTTAAAAATGAAATGGACCTGGATGAACCAACAACAAACACAAAAAGTTGGTCAGGATCAGACACAACACTGTGCCCTTTCAACCTGATTTAGTGCATAGGTAGGGCTTTTTTTCAGGGCCCTTTCTAACTTTCCAGTCTGCTACTACTGAAATTGATCAGATTTAGTGTATTCTTTTGTGGGCTATTTAGTATGTCTAGTACACACTATGAACTTGCATTGCGGTCTGATTTCTTGGATTTGTACCGCTAGCTATTTTTGTTGACCTTTATATTTATGTTGTTTGCTGTGCAAATTGGATTTTATTGAGTCTATTTTATAGTCTACTGTTCTAAGCCACTCGGAGTTCTGCAAGGTCAGAGTAGAAATTGCTAAACAAACAAACAAACAAACAAACAAATAAATGGTGCCAACTGGCTCTGGCCCTTACCTACATCAGTACATCATAGTATCTATACAGGCCTTATGCATGTAAAAATGGTAGATATGTGACATCCCAGTTTCCCTCTTAATGTCCATCCTCATATACCTGCTGAATCTGTGGTCTCCCTGACTACCTACTTTCCTCCCAATCCTACTATATAAAAAGCAAGCCATATTGGCGACGACTCACTTTTTATCCCCGTGTAGATGCTCTCTGGCCTGCATGAGGATAAAGAGTTGTCACCAATACAGCTTGCTTAGGAGGGGGTGTGGAGGCCCGGCACACAGGCAGGGAAGAGCCACACCACCTTTCTCCATTGCTGCAGCAGCCTCCTTGGGGCCTCCGGAAGGTTGTGCAGCCATGGCTGAGGAGGCAGTGGGGAGACCTGGCATGCCAGCCCAGCCCTCAGCAGGCCCTGAGCAGGCTGGAGCATTGTGACAGGCCCTAAAGTGCTCCTGAGCTCTGCACTGGCCTGATTTTGGCCCCAAATAGGCAGAAATTGAGCTGGTGTGGAGCACAGGAGCTCTCATGGGCCCGTCACGCTGCTCTAGCAGCACTCCCATGCTCTGCAGTGGGCTGATTTAAGCTCCTTTGAGGCCAAACTGGGCCCATTTGGGGCTGAAATCTGCCCACTACAGAGCACAGGAGTACTCCAGGGCCCATCTCACTGCCCTGACAGCATTCCTGCACTCTGTAGCAGGCCAATTTTGGCCCCAAATGGGCCTAGTTCAGCCTCAAACAGGAGAGTGGGAGCACAGCTGGAGTGGCATCATGAGCCCTGGAGTGCTCCTGTGCTCTGCACCAGCCTGATTTTGGCCCCAAACGGGCTTGGTTCAGCCTCAGATGGGAATGTAGGAGCACTGTGGAGTGGTGCCATGAGCCCTGGAGTGCTCCTGCATTCTGCAGGACTGTTTTCTAGCTGGTTGCTAGTTCTCTATATTCCTTGTGTGCATATGTGCCTTTCTGTATGTTATTAACCTATGTCCTCCCTTCAGACACACTTCTCATGATTGTCTCTGCTTTTGAAGTTCTGTATTATGGTTACAAAGTCTGAAAAGTTTTGTGTTAGCTTTTCTGTGGCATCTGCCTTCTCCAAATTTTGGTCCCAATACTGGTAGGACTTGTATCTTCAGTACTCTGTGTGATGAGGCAGGGACAGCTGTAAGAACATAAGAACATAAGCAAAGCCATGTTGGATCAGGCCAGTGGCCCATCCAGTCCAACATTCTGTCACACACAGTGGCTAGAAATCCAGTGCCATCTAAAGGACTGTCAGTGAGGCCAGGACACCAGAAGCCCTCCCACTGCCTTCCTTCCAGCACCAAGACAACAGAGCACCACCTCCCCACAAAGAGAATACCATCTATCTCCTGTGGCTAATAGCCACTGATGGACCTCTGCTCCATATATTTGTCCAGTCCCCTCTTGAAGCTGGCAATGCTTGTAGCTGCCACCACCTCCTGTGGCAACGAATTCCATGTGTTTATCACCCTTTGTGTAAAGTAGTATTTTCTTCTATCTGTTCTAACCCGACTGCTCAATAATTTCATAGAGTGCCCACGAGTTCTTGTATTGTGAGAAAGGGAGAAAAACACATCTTTCTCGACCTTCTCTAACCCGTGCATTATCTTGTAAACCTCTATCATGTCTCCCCTCAGTCGTCTTTTCTCCAGGCTAAAGAGCCCCAAGCGCCTCAATCTTTCCTCATAGGGAAAGTGTTCCAACCCTTTAATCATTTTAGTTGCCCTTCTCTGTACTTTTTCCAGTGCTATGATATCTTTTTTAAGGTGTGGCGACCAGAACTGTACACAGTACTCCAAATGAGGCCTCACCATCGATTTATACAGAGGCATTATGATACCGGCTGATTTGTTTTCAATCCCTTTCCTAATAACCCCTAGCATAGCATTAGCTTTTTTTATGGCAGTCGCACACTGTGCTGACGTTTTTAGTGAGTTATCTATCATGACTCCAAGATCTCTCTCTTGGTCAGTCTCCGCCAGTTCAGACCCCATCAACTTGTATTTATATTTTGGATTTTTGGTTCCAATGTGCATTACTTTGCACTTGGCTACATTGAACCTCATTTGCCACATGGATGCCCACTCTTCTAGCCTCGACAGATCCCTTTGGAGTGCCTCACAATCCTCTCTGGCTTTCACCACCCTGAACAATTTCGTGTCATCTGCAAATTTAGCCACTTCACTGCTTAATCCCAATTCCAAATCATTAATAAACAAGTTAAAAAGCATTGGACCCAATACCGACCCCTGTGGCACCCCACTGCTCACCACCCTCCACTGTGAGAAGTGCCCGTTTATGCTCACTCTCTGTTTCCTATTAATTAGCCAGTTTTCGATCCACAAGAGGACTTGGCCCTTTATCCCATAGCTACTGAGCTTACTTAGGAGCCTTTGATGAGGAACTTTGTCAAAAGCTTTCTGGAAGTCAAGATAAACAATATCTATCGGGTCTCCCTTGTCCACTTGTTTGTTCACTCCCTCAAAGAACTCTAACAGATTGGTGAGACAAGATCTTCCCTTACAGAACCCATGCTGAGTTTTCCTCATCAGCTTTTGGTCATCAATGTGCCCACTAATTTTATTTTTGATAATAGTTTCCACCAACTTACCCGGTATTGACGTCTTTATATACAGCACAGCAGGCTGGGCATGTCTAGTAGGGCTTCCTGAATCTGCATGACTAATCTTCCGGAACTGCTACAAGATGGAGGTGTTCTCTTTCCTGGGTGAAGTGTGGGGTATGGAGTGGAAGCGGCAGCTGGGAGCAGATCAAGATTGTGAGGGGAAAGGTGGCCTCCTTGGTTTAATCGCCCTGGTCCTCAGCTGCCTATGGCCCACCTTGAATGAGTAACTAAAAATAAGCTTAAATATATTTTCAGGAGGCAGAGAAAAGGTGAAGAAAAAAAAAGCTTTAAGAAAGCAAGAGAGGTTGGCCCCTCTTCCTGATCCTTTCTCAGATCTACTTTTTGAAAACTTTGTCAGTTACTTCTGGAAAGAGAATGGCAGTCAATGTGTCTTTATCACACTCTCTTTTCATGCTTCGCTGGGCTTTCTCTTCTTCTGCAGCAGACAGAATCCAGTCTGAGATGCCATGCTGTCTAAGAAAGAACCAGAAGACTAGTGCTGTTTTTCTTTTCGATTGCACTTTGCTTATTTTCTCCTACTTGTCCTGTCCACTTTGAGATGTCCGACAACCATGCCTTTTGGAATCTGAAAGGTCATGACAGTTTTTTCAATGGGTGTGTATTGACTTATCAAGTTCATCATTCCTTGTACTTTAGAAAGGACAATATTCCTTTACATGCTTCCTCATAAAGTTCAGCCACCTCACCTCACCCCACCAAAAATCCAGAAACTGAAAGGAAACTTTTTTAAAAAAAATCAATAACATGCTTCCAAGAAGGAGAAAAAGTATGATTGAAAAAATGTGCCTTGCTAAGCATTGGCCTGGAGGATAAGACTCATGAGAAATTCTAGATTTTATAGAAGAAACAATGCTAGATTAACTGATCTTTTGAAAAAACATCTACTATACACACACAGGTAAACACACACACTCACACTCTGGCCGTTCCCACACGGCTTACCTGAACCCGGAATGCTGCGCAGCATGCCGAAAAAAACGCGGAACATCGTGTTTCCTCTCGCAAGTTTTGCGCGATGTTGCACAACATCACGCAAAACTCGCGAGAGAAAACGCGATCTTCCGCGTTTTTTTCGGTATGCTGCGCAGTGTTCCGGGTTCAGGTAAGCTGTGTGGGAACAGCCTCTCTCTCACACACACACATACACTGCATGTGATGCCAATACATATAACCTAAGACAAAGATGGAAGGAAACCCATCCATCAGACACATCCCTTATACAGAACTCAATTTAGACAAGGAAATTTTATAGTGAATCAAAATCTGACTCCCAGGCACCTCTTCTTACCCTTTGGTGAGATTTATTTATTTCTTAGTGGTAAGATTTACATGGGAAATACAAAAACAATACTTAAGAGTCAGATCATAGCTGCAGGTGCAGGATAATGGTAAGTTGGAAAAAGGAGTGGACAGAGAAAGGATTGTTAGAAAGTTCTGGAAAATCATTCATAATTAATTCCCCTAGTCAGATGATCACTGGCATTTAACTGTATAAGGCACAGAAGACATGTTCTTTTCCACAGAGTTTAGAGGACTCTTCTGGGGGTGCTTGGGAGGGAATCCTTCCACCACAAAGAAGGAGGGTGAAGAGCAAATAGGGAACCCTATCTTGACTTTGGAGGTTGGACTGAGGAAAAGGGGAAGGGCATATAGCTCAGGGACCCTATTGTCCCTTTTGGGTAGGGTTGAAATTTTACATTTCTAAAATATTGAAGCAGGAACAAGTGTTGGAAGACAGAGAAGAGTGTTGCAGGTCAGTAGTGAATACTGGAGGAGTCTGGTAGATGGAGTATGAGTAGTTATGGGCAGAATGTGGAGTTTACTGATTAGTTTTACTTCTTGGCCCAATAAAACTCTGACTTTTTGTAAAAAAAAATTTTTTGCGGTGGGGGGGGGAAAGTCATTTTAGTTCATTCTAGGGGCTTTCCTCTAGCTGCCAGATTACATCCTATCATTTTCTTGTCCCATTTTCTCCTACTTCTCAACACCATCTTTGAATTCATAAGCTAAGACTGTGACTTCTGGTAGTTAAAGGGGCTCTAGCACAACAGAGTTCCCAGCTTGGATGATATTTTTTTTTTGTTCCTACCAAGTAGCACAAGTTTCTTTCTCTTCGTTTACACACTAGTGATCAGCTGACAACCAAGGGGAATTAATTAGAAACAGATTTTCTAAGGCCTTTCAAATAGACCTTTCCTCACAAGCTTTCCCCTTAAATTCTTCTGTGAATTCCCAGCACACCAGCCTTTCAACTGTAATCTGAATTCTCTCTCATGAATTGTTCTTACTATCTTGAATGTGAACAATGCTGAAGAAATACAGAAGAGAGGGGGAAAATGAAGGGAAATTACTTGTTGGGAGACTACGTGGAAGACAACTGAAGTACTTTGTGTGAAAAGTAGTTCACTTCTTTCTCAGCCCCTTAATAAGTTAATAACTTATCAGAGATTAACGTAACACCTTGAGGCATAAAAGATGCTGCCTTGTGCTTATATTACCATGGCTCTATTGTAATTCCTTTATCTTACCTTCCCCCCATCAGCCATTGCATAACCACCTGGGGCCATAGAAGTATAACAACACAAGATTCGATTACAAAAGACTACAAAAGGAGTACAAGGCACTCTTTCTAGTGCATCAAATTGGGGCTCATCAGCATTAATTACTGAATGACCATCAGAATTTTTTTTTTAAATAGCAAAGGAAATAAGCAATCACACCAGTGCAGAGAGAGAACACAAGAGAGATGGAATAAATTGAGGTACTTAGGTCTTCAGAGGAATAGTGAAAGTCAAAGTCAGCTTCTCATGTTATGAGATGTCACAAAGTAGAGAACAAAGATGTGTTCTCTACTGCTCCAGAGAGCTATTCTAGTTATTTCTTTATTCAGATATTTATATCCAGCCTTATTTCTTTATATTCTAAATATACAGTTAGAGGAAAGTAGATTTCTCTTGAACATTTAAAGAAACTTTTTAATACTATGGCTGTTTCCATACGGCTTACCTTGTTCCGGAAAACAGTGAAATCTTGCACTAAATCGCGCAAGAAGATGGTGTTATCGCACGAGAAGATGCGATAACAGCATCTTGCATGGTTTCGTGCGAGATTTCACTGTTTTCTGGAACAAGGTAAGCTGTGTGGAAATGGCCTATGAGTGATTCAACAATGAAACCAATTACCCCCCTCCTGGGGGTGATATCCTTTGCTAAACATTTTCAAGGAGAAGATGGGCTGCCATGTGTCGAGAATGTTCTAGATTATTTTCTGCATTGAGCAGGGAGTGGTTAAGAGCGATGGGACTCTAATCTGGAGAACCGGGATTGAGTCCCCACTCCTCCACTTGAATCCAGCTGGGTGACCTTAGGTCAGTCACAGGTGATTGTTGTGGGGATAATAACAACATACTTTGTAAACTGCTCTGAATGGGTGTTAAGTTGTTCTGAAGGGCGGTATATAAATTGAATGTTATTATTATTATTATAATCCAGAAAGTCTCTTCCAAGTCCAGCAGTTTGGTATAGCAGTAAGAGTGGTGGGACTTTAATCTGGAGAACCGGGTTTGGTTCCTCACTCCTCCATTTGAATCCAGCTGTGTAACATTGGGTCAGTCACAGCTCTTTCAGAGCTCTCTCAGCCCCACTCACCTCACAGGGTGATTGTTGTGGGGATAACAACAACAACATTCGATTTATATACTGCCCTTCTGGACAACTTAATGCCCATTCAGAGCAGTTTACAAAGTATGTCATTATTATCACTACAATAAAACACCCTGTGAGGTGGGTGGAGCTGAGAGAGCTCCTAGAAGCTGTGACTAGCCCAAGGTCACCCAGCTGGCTTCAAGTGGAGGAGTGGAGAATCAAACCCAATTCTCCAGATTAGAGTCGCTTGCTCTTAACCACTACACCAAACTGAAGAACTGGGTTTGATTCCCCACTACTCCGCTTGAAGCCAACTGGGTGACCTTGGGTCAGTCACAGGTCTTCCAGAGCTCTCTTAGCCCCACCTACCTCACAGGGTGATTGTTGTGGGGATAATAATGACATACTTTGTAAACTGCTCTGAGTAGGTGTTAAGTTGTCCTGAAGGGCATTATATAAATCAAATGTTGTTGTTGTTGTTATTAATTTTTTTTCATATACACATATAATGAGTGTATGAAAAATGTATGGATTATATAATTACCTTCATGTATTTGGACAATCCTAATAATCCTAGTGATCCTATTGCATTATTTACTGGATGGTGTTCAATTGCATTATTTTTCTATTTTGCAATCCATGGTGAGTCTCAGCAAGAATGGTAGGCTATAAATGAAGTAAATAAAAATAAACCATGACAAACTGTAGGTTTGGATCCTATATGTGAGCAGAAAAGCACTGCATAAATGGTGACTTCCCCTCCCTGTGCAGTCTTCTGTTCTCCCCCCAAAGTATCCTCCTTGAGTCATTGAACCCCATGAATTTAAACTGTGGGGCTGCAATAAGACTGGTGGAATCAGCAATATTGTCCTCCCTCTTTTCTGTGAGCTGAACTGCCTCCATGAGCAAAAAGGGCACTTTAGGAACCAAGCCATATTTGTCATTGGAGAATGTGTAAAGTAGTTTTGAGTTTGAAAGGGGCAACACCTTTGCAGATGTGTTGAAAATACAGAGCAGGTGAAATATTTTCACTTGGTCCAAATGCTATTCATATATAGGTTGCAAAGAATTCTTTCTGCAGTCTGAGTACCTGCGAGAGAATACAGCTTCTCCCATGCAGTTGGAATGCTAGTTGGCCTAGATAGAAGGTATTGTCCCAAATCTCAATCAGTCTTTATCAGAAGGAGCAAAGAAGATAAGGTGGGGGAAATGGAAAGTTAAAGGAACAGAAGTTTGAAGACCTGGTTGATGTGAAAAGAAATTTCTATGGGAATCCTTTCCTCCACCATAATGTGAAATAAAGTTTCAGAAAAAAATTGCCTCCTAAGGAGGGTCTAAGTGTAGCATTTCAGGTACTCTGAATAAGTGATAAGGATTAATATGGGACAGCAGTAGAATGCTGTCACTGGCTTTGGCTAAACCCTGCAAAAATATACCTTTAAAAGGTGCAAAAAAGAGAAGTGGCTGTAAAACTAAGCTAAAGGAATACTTAGAACTGAATATACTCACAAAAAATTGTCTTGAACATTCTGCTTTACAAATGTTGCTATTCAGTATTGCCTGCCTACTTTGTTGAATAATTAGTATCTGTAATTGACACACACAATGATACTTGATTTCAGTGTTTAATTTTGAGAACTGGTACTTGGTTTTTGATAATCAGAATGCATTGGATACTAGTAATTTCACAGGATGAACACAGTACAGATAGCTGACATAGAAGGAGTTTTACATTATTATTTATTTTGTTTATATCTTAGCTTTTCTCCCTCATGGGAATCTGAGACAGTTTATCATACTGTTCTCCCCTTCTCCATCTCATCCTCACAACAATGTTGAGTTAGGTTAGGCTGAGAGATTGTGGTGGGCCTAAGACTGCCTGGTGAGCTTCCATGATAGAGCAAAGATTTGAACCTGGTCAACCCATTTCCTAGTCTGACACTCTAACCACTATGCCATGCTAGCTGTCTTCCTACCATCAGGAAATGCTTTAAACATTAACTTATTTGCCAGATACTGTAGCATGCTTGGAGGTACATATTCAGTTCACAGTTGGCTTTACTATCAGTCATTGTTAACTGAGAGTATACCCTAGAACACATCTAGCTTGGGTGAAGCTTAGCTACTGTTATTGTTCTTTGTATTGGAGAACCCCTGATAAGCTTCAAAGAACCCAAATGAGAGTGTGAAAAAGACAGAATGGTGTAGTGGTCTGAGTATCTGCTAGGACTATGGAGATCCAGGTTCCAATCCTTACTCATCCATGAGGCTTATTGACAATCTTGGACCAATTTGATTTCTGAAATTTGAAATGTCTCACTCAAATTGTACCTACAAATTTGGTAAGTTCTTTACATTTTGAATATTTATGGGCTATTTAGAGCTGTATAATATTGAAGCTTACAACTTAGAAGTATAGTACATTGGAACAGAGATAAACAAACATCATTAAGAACAACATGAGGGCAAATTATTCCTATCACTTAGTGGAAGGTTATGGAATGAAGACATCAGGACTTGTGGGTTAGTAATATTAATAAAGATGTTAAGTGTATGCTATAGCTAGGGTGTTAAGAATTTATGCATGCTAACTCCAGAAAGGAGGAAGGAGGCTAACATGCCTGGCATATTCTGGAGTCTGAAAGAATAGAAAATAGGAAACAGGAAGTCCAAATTCAAACAAGGAAGATAAGGGTTGAATCCAAATAACTGCAAGGACAGCAAGTGCAACGGATCTTCCTACCTCCCCCTGGTGTTCTGCAGTATCCTGTATTAGCTGAAAAGCTGTTTTTGTAGTCGAGGGACCCTTGGGAGCAGCATCAAATGCTGAGGGGATTGCAATTCTACTGAGAGATCTGTGGAAAGTGCAGCCCCTCCCCCATTTGTTCAAGTGGAAGTGCTTAAACTCATGCAAGAACATCTTTGGATCCATTCCTTTAAATTTGTGGTAAAAGATTGTGTTGCTCATGCTGACAGCATTCTTTACAAGCCTATTGTTCTTTTCTCCTTTTCTAGCTTTTCACCCATTCTGTTCATTATTCTTCAGCGTATTCTTAAACATCCTATAGAAGTTTGTTCTAATGACTAATCTCTCACTTACGTCTAGTGGTATTTTCTTTTGTCATGCTTATCAACATTTCCACAGCCTCTAGGACTAGTTCATCTTCTTCACAGTGTTTCATATTACTTTCCATTTTTAGGTAATTCTACTTTGCTGTATTGAGGTTTCATAAACAGACTAAAAGTGTTAGCACATTTCATTCTTTAGCCCGCTTTTTGGCTAGCTTTCCACAGCTGCGCAATACAAAGGTGCTGAACATGATGGATGATTATGTCAGTCAGGAACTCTAGAGGGCAGGGGCTGTCTGCCTTTTACTAATTTTGGATACATGCAGCATATCTCATGTCTCTGTGACTCAGATAAGTTCAAGAGAGCAAAGAAGTACATAAGGAACCGGTTTCTCTCCTTTCCACCCATCACTCTATTACAGTATTATTTTCAATTTACAAAATGTATGCACAATCTGTGCACAGTGTACACTTGCTTTTTCTTTAAAGATGTGTTGAGTAATTCTCATGTTACATTCAACACATGTAAAGACCAACATGTGGTTTGAACCCCACATTCATCCAAGTCCTGGTCCTCAGTTTCATTTGTAAAGTGACGTATTTGTTAATGTCTGAAAGCAGCTTTTAGAAGCAAGTGACTTGGGAGAGAGTCAAACACAGTGGAAAGTTTCATTTGAATCCTTTCCCCCCATGACATTTCCCCGACAGAAATTGCTGCTACTCTCCCACCCCCTGAACTGCTACTAGCTCTAGTAGGGGTGGTGGTGGGGAGACAGTACAGTACACATCGCATGGGAGAAGACAATGTGACTATTTGAAACTTATTGGGTAGAGTGCAACATCCAGTTCTGGTCACAATCATGTATCTTGCAAATGGGGAAGGATACAAACAAAGTAAAAATAAATGGCTAAGGACTAACACAATAGTAAATGCCACTGAAAATGTAGCTGTGTTGTCTAGTTTTTCTCTTTGTTATGGAATCTCTACTAGAGTCTACCTTGTGTTATGCTATGATGTCCTGTCATTTCCCCCAGCTTTCCAGCACTGGTACCCAGTGGTGTGGAATGGGGACAGAGAAAGGCAGAATGCCATGATGTCACAGTACAAAAATTTCTAATAGACATTGTAGAGGGTGGGAAGGAAATAAGGTGTGAGGATGCTATTTTTGATCTCAGCTGCAATTTACCTCCATGCATTTACTGAAGTGGGCATACGTAGTTTAGAGAAAATAAAATGATAGAATCAAAACAGTTTTCAAATATCTAAATAACTGTCATGAAAAAGGACAACTGCTTAGTGAAGACCACAGTGTTGTTAGGAAGTTAAGGAACCCTTAATTTCTAAAATAGTTTAATACTGAAAAAATGTTACTCAAGAAAGTGAAATGTATAAGCAGAAACTGGAAAAGGTTTGGACTGGAAGGTGTAATTCCATTTCTGCAGTCATATAATTCTATGAAAATCAACAATAATAAAAAATACTGTAGGAATGACATTTGAAAGAAAACTGCTTGTCTAGGCACCTCAGAAAACTAATTATTATTGCCAATAATACAGAAAAGGGAGGGAGAAATAGTCTCTGTCTCTGTCTTTGTCTCTCTCTCAACAGGGCTGCTGAGAGCCACCACAGGCCAAAGATCCCCTAAGCCCTCCAGCCCCTTCCACACCAGACCCAATGAAAAGGTCAATCACGTGACTTGCCCAGCTCTATGGGGCCCTGTGATGTTCAGGGCTCATAGAATTTTATTCCCTGATCTCTCCATCAGTGGCCCTGGAAGGACAATCTGCCTGCCAGAGTCAATTCAACTGACACCCTCTATATTAGCAAATACTGTGTGAACAGTATATATAAGGGCCTAGCTATATGACATGTGACACGAGTCAGGTCAGGGATCTCTCCAACCCAACTCACAGTCATACATTCATAGAGAACGTATCTTAAAAACCACTCTGTTACTTGGTGTGGCTCAGAGTGCTGTGAGGCGGAGAGCAGAGGATTTTGTCTGTACTCACATGCTGTTTTCCTTACAGAAATAGCTACATGGGGGTCTGTTTGCCCTTCCTCAGGTTCCATATGTCCTTGGTCACATGATACCAGGAGCTCAATACTGCCAGTTTCAAACCTTGGTTTTTGTCAGTAAACGGCAGCCTTGCCAAGGTTACTTTGGCCTCTCAGTCCACCACTCCTTCCCTTGCTCCTCTGTTGGATAGAAGACTCATCAAGGCCAGGCCCATCAACAACCACCAGGCAACTTGCTACCATACTAGGCAGACATTTCCCAGGCAGAGACTACAAGGGGGAGGGAAGGAGAGAAAGACGAGAGCCAGCATGTGGTAGTGGTTAGAATGGCAGGCTAGGATCTGGGAGACCCATGTTCAAATACCCACTTTGCCATGGAAGCTTGCTGGGTGACCTTGGACCAGTTACTCTCTCTCAGTCTAATGTTCATTACTGGGTTGTTGTGAGGATAAAAGGGAAAAGAGGACAATGAAGTAAGCTTTTTTGGGTCCCCATTGAAGAGAAAGGTGGAGTATAAATGAAACCAATAAATGATAAATAAAGCTGAAAATTGGGGTGGGGGGAACAGATAAAAGAAAAAGTTGACTGGTGAGTGAGAAGGAAAAAAGAAAGGGAAAGGGAAGAGCATATGAGGTTGCTTGGAGGAGAGAAAGAGGACAGTATGAGGATGGGGACACATGGGGAAAATAAAGTGACACCTGCAAGTCCTTGAAGGTTCCTGCTTGTAAATAATAATATGATGCACATGTGTGTTTGTGTACCTGCCTCCTCTCTGTGTGTGTAGTGACCCATCAAACGTTCACACATGTATGTAAAATGTTTTGAGTATTCAAAAAGAAAGCTCACAAAAAATATGAACAGTTTTAGATTTAAGATGGACATATTCACCAATTATCATTGTAGAACCTCCCATAAGCTTCCAAAGATTAATAGAGTTTCTCAGACTTCAGTTAGAAAACCACCACACCTCTTAATATGCTTTAGTCCAGGGGAACATTCATTTCATGCCCCCTTTTAATGCTTGAATTTAACCAAATACATCTCTAGTGATGTTAACTTCTCTGAATTATGTTTAAATTGTCAAATGTGACAGTGTAACAGTAGCAACAGCTGCTGGGATGCATGGGAGAGTGTTTCGCTAACCAAAGATACTCAGTAGTGTCTTCTCAAGTAAAAGGGCTCAAAAACTACATCATTAAACAGATGATGTAGCAAAAGGTGGGTAAGATCCTAAGGCTCCTGGCAACATAAAGAGTACTTTTCTTGCATTTCCAGTCTGGCTGCTTTCCCCTTTCTTTAAACAAGTGAAATGAAATGAAATAAAAACTGCACGAACCACCATAAACTGTTATTGCTTTGGATATTACGCTTTCAAAGATGTCTGTTCACTTATGTTTTAGAGTCAAGGAACTCCAATGTGTGTGTTATGTGCTTCCAAGTCGCATCCAACTTATGGGCAACCCTATGAATTAACAACCTCCAAAATGTCCTCTCATTTCTCACAACCAAAGACATTTTCCCTAGGTAAGAGTATTAGATACAGAGATCTTTTAGATGATAAAGGAGTATTAAAATCAAAAGAAGAACTCCAAAGACAAGGCTTTAATTTAGATTGGTGGGCAAGGGCTCAGACTGAGTCCAGATACAACAAAGATAAAAAACTGGGAGACTTTTACTTAGAACAAAATGTATTCGAAACTTTGCTGTGTAATGCTGATGAGAAACTGATAAAAAAGATGTACGTGTTTTTAATGCAATTGGAAAAAAGAAATGAGGGAGTGGAAGAATATAAAACGAAATGGTCACAAAACTCAGGATATAATTTGGATTTGATGCAATGGAATAAGATATGGAAAGTTAATATTAAAATAACTAAATCAGTTGCTTTCAAAGAAAATCTGTATAAGATGTTTTACAGATGGTACTTGACACCAGATAGGCTACCTAAAATGTATAAAAATATGTCAAACAAGAGTTGGAAATGTGTGAAACACACAGGAACATTTTATCATACGTGGTGGACATGTAAAGAAGTCCACAAATTCTGGATAATGGTGCATAACCTGTTACAACAAATTTTACAATGTACAATCCCTTTTAAACCTGAGATATTTTTGTTAAATTGTGTACCAGAAGAAATTGGAAAAGATCAGAAATATTTTATAATCCATGGAGTAACAGCAGCAAGAACTCTATTGGCATCCTTCTGGAAAAGAGCAATAATACTCTGAGAAGAAGAATTTATAGCAAAGATAATGGAAAATGCAGAAATGGACAAACTAACTTCATTAATGAAAGGACAAATAGAAGATTTTGCAGCCCCATGGACACCATTTTATGCATGGATAAAAAATAAGTATACTGACTTGAATGTAGTAACTATAAGAATACACTACTGTAATGTATTATCAATAATCACAGTTAAATGTTTGATGAAATGTTATGTTGAAAGGACATAGATAAGTAGAATTCTAACTCGAACAGAATCTATGATATATATTTCATATTCTCTCCCTACTTTTCCCCTTGTCCTCCCCTATTCCTATATGAGAAAACTAATAAAAAGCTATTAAAAAACAAAAACAAAATGTCCTCTCATTGACAGCCTGGAGGATCTTTTCTTTCCTTCATGGCTACCCTTCCAAGTCTCAATCTCTTTCTGATTTCTTAGCTGCAGCCTCCCTTTTGGTTGATGATTAAGCCAAGGAATACAACAACTTGAACCACTTCAACCCTAGTATTACCCAGAAAACAAACGTTCATTGCATGACTGAGGTGAAATAGGCAGAAATGGTGGTGAATCTACCGTGTTGTGTTAAAAATATTCTTATTATAGGAAACCTGAAATTTACATAACATTTTAAAAACAGAGTGGAAAACTTGCAAAAAATGGCAGAAAGTATTAAAATAGAATAGAAAGATTCTAACATTGTCTAGTGCCAGATATAAGTCTACATGGGGTTCAGAACTTACTTACAAGAGCTCTTTGTTACAAGCATCATTGTCATGATGACTACTAAACAAGCAGAACCTCAGTAAATAAATATGTACACACATATGCATGCAGGCACACACCCTTCTAACCATACTTCCTTCCAACCAACTCCCATATTTTCACTGCTTGCTAAGGAGAACAAAATGTATGTGTTTCAGGGGCCTTTCCGTCCCAATGTTTGGATTGGCTAGTGACTTTTTAGCCAATGAAAGAAAGAGTTAATACAACCAGAAATGACCAGCTGTGGTCGAAGAAATGACTATGTGTGGTCGATCCCTTTGATGGGGACTGGTTATTATTCATTTGCATCTCTCAAGGGGAGGAAAGAATAATATTTTAATCACTAGCAAAATGCTCAAGCTGGGAAGAACTCCTCAGTTTTCACACATTTCACACATCAGTAACCAGGAGAGGAGGAGAAAAATGTCTGAGTTTTGACAGAATAGATTGTGATCAGTTTCAACAATTTAAGATTGAAACTGATAAAGGGAATGGCTCCTTCTGCTAGATAAGCAGGAAGGAATCACACTATACAAAGCAGAACTTTTCCTTAAAATTATTGAAATGTGGCAATAATTTTGTGAAGCGGAAACACTCCCCCCCCCCACCGTCCCTGCAGCCCACTGAACCCCCTGAAATTTTGTTCCTGGATGCCAGTACTTCTGCTGCAGCATAGTGGTTAAGTGGTTGGGATGCAAATCAGCACTCTGCTGGTTTGGATCCCCCTACTTTCATGAACTCAGCAGGTGACCTTGGGCAAGCCACTCCTCTCAGCCCCACCTCCTCAGCTATGTGTGTATGTGTTATGTGCCGTCAAGTCGCTTCTGACCTGTGGTGACCTATGAACGAAAGACCTCTGATCTTGCAAACTAGAGGATATGGCTTCTTTTACTGAGTCAAGCTATCTCGTTTTAGGTCTTCCTCTTTCCCTACTGCCTTCCATTTTTCCTAGCATTATTGACTTTTACAGATAATCTTGTCTTCTTCTGATGTGACCAAGGTACGATAGCCTCAGTTTTGTCAAATGAATCAATTTAGTTCCTGTCAGCTTTTTTCACCATCCAACTTTCACATCCATACATAGTAATGGGGAATGCCATAGTTTGGATTATCTTGTTCTTGGTTCCTAGAGATCTTTTTAAGGATTTTTTTAGTTACCTCACAACTGCTTTTCCAAGTCTCAATCGTCTTCTGATTTCTTGGTTGCAGTCTCCCTGTTGGCTGATAGAGCCAAGGAATAGAAAATCTTGAACAATTTCAGTTTCCTCATTGTCGACTTTAAAATTGTGAAATTCTTCAGAATTCATTACTTTTGTCTTCTTGATGTTCATCGGTAATCCTGCTTTGGTGCTTTCTCCTTTAACCTTCATCAATAGTTGTTTCAAGTTTTCACTATTTTCTGCCAGTAATGTGGTGTCATCTGCATATCTCAAATTGTTAATGTTCCTTCCATCAATTTTCACTTCACCTTCTTCTAATTGCCCAGCTGTATTGTGGGGTAATAATAACTCTGACTTTGTTCAGCTCTCTGAGTGGGGCACTAATCTGCCTAGAAGAGTGGTAGACAAGCACAATTATTATTATCATTATGAACAGAATAGGGGGCAAAGAATGGGGTCTGCAGTGGAATGGATAAGTGGTGGGAACTACATCTCCCACTTCCTAAGACTTTTTTTTAAAAAATTTATTTTTAATATCTAAGACAAAAACCTACAGAAAAAAACTACAAAAGTACAAGGGAAGGGGAAGGGGAAAAGGGAAAGAAGAAAGAAAAGGGGAAGGAGGGCTGGAAAAGGGGGGGGAGGTAACAAACAATAAACACTACACTACAATCGATGTATTGTACACTACAATGTTTTCCCTTCATACTGCCATAGTTAAAAATTTAAACCTTCATAAAGTAATGATGGAGTGGTTGACCTTGCAAAATACAAAATACAACCCATATTAAATCTTCTTCTCCCCCCCACCCCCTTAGGCCTCGGACGCAGTTCTCTCTGAGCAGCTGCAGCCACTGCGCTCGTTGCCTCCCCCCTCCCTTCAGGCTTCGAATCTTCTTCATTTTGCATGGTGTCTTGCCCAAATTCTTGATTTTTGTCCACAAAATCCCTTAGCTGATCTTCTGAATTTATCTTGTAAGCTTGATCTTTATAATTAAACCAAATTCCTTCCGGAAATAGCCATTTATACTTTATCCCTCGTTCCCTCAGGAGAGCTGCGAGCTTTTTGTACTTAAATCTTCTTTTCCGAACTAGAAATGGAACGTCCTTCAGTATCTTGACTTTATTTCCCAGAAAGTCCAAGTCCGCATTATATGAGTTAAATAGGATAGTGTCCCGGACCCTCCTAGATGAAAACTCAATAAAAATCTCGCGAGGGAGCTGCTGCTTCATTGCATATTTTGAAGAAGCCCGACCGACTTCCAAAATGGCGCCTTTTACCTCTTCCTTAGTTGCCCTCGCGGGTGACGCCAATAATTCCGAGGCAAGCTCCCTTAAATCCTCGTTTTCCTCCTCTTTAACATTCTGGAGACGCAAAATAGTCTGTGTTCGTTCCACTTGCAGCCCGATCAGCTGGTTTTCCACCAGCTTTAGCTCCTTGTTCGTTGCTCTCATGAGTGACGCATTTTCCCGAGCAGACTTCTCTGCCCCCCCCACTACTTCCTTAATGGCTTTCACATCGCTCTCAATTAAGCCCACCCTTTGATCTGTTTCATTCGGCTTGTCAACAAAGGGTTTTATGGCTTCGATGACCGACCTTTTCACCAAGTCCTCGAGCGACTCCGCTTTTCCCTGCAGGGCAGCCGAGATTGACTTGCCCAAAGCGGGACTCTGCTTTTTCGCTGCCATTTTAGGGGGGGGGACCGCCAACCTTCTGAAACTCAGCGAGGGGGAAGAAATCTGAGTCTTCTTAACTTCAGATCCCACCACTCCTTCACATACGCTTGTAATAACAGAAGGGATTCGCTTACTTACAGGCTTCCGCCTAGTCCTGTTCTTTGCCATTTTCCGTGGCCCGGCAGCACGCAAGGTGCCGCGCACGTCTGCCGGCCTCCATTGGGACAAACGGGCAATTTACCCCCTGCATCGATTTGCCAGAGGGTTCTTCCCACAGCGTCCCGGACCCTGACTCCCTCCCTGGGAGTCCTGGGGGCTAATCTTTGCAGATCAGCCGCCCGGTCAGGCTGCTCGGACGCTTCCTCTCGGACCTGCGAAGAGGAGCGTCCAACATGGCTGAGAAAACGAAACCGAATCCCCCCACTTCCTAAGACTTAAGTGGCTATATGAATCTGCCCAGTGATTGTTTCTGTGAACCTTTAAAAATACGCTGCAGTTTTAATTCCTCACACAATGAGTAATTTCAGCACTGCTTGGCTTCCTCCTTTCTATTGTTATTGTTATAGTTGTTCTTTAGAGAATATATATGCTACCTCTCTAGAGATCTGCTCAAAGTAGCTCACAAAGAGAACTCATACAATAAAATCATAAAAACAGCAGCATAATAAAAAGCCATAAAGCATATCAGTTTCTCCTTTTCCTTAGCTTTTCCTTAGCTTGCTGCTGACAGTACTCTGGTTTGCATCAACTGCTATCACAGTCATTGTTATTACCAATCAAAGGCAAGGAACAACTATTCTGAGTTTGGACATGGCCTGCTGAAAGACATATCACAATATCTGCTCATGAATATGGGTCCTTTGTGTACGGAAGATTAGCTTGTATTTATGTACCATTCATTCCATGGCATGTTGAGACAGCATGGAGCTGCCAGCTGCAACAGTGGCTTCAGTGTCATGCAGTCCATCTGCAAAGCCAATCTGAAGTTGCCATCAGATGCCAGTTGCCGAAACAACCTCACCTTTCTCCCCATTTCGCTTTTCGATCCCTCCCTCCTGTAATGTCTATTACGAGGCTTTGTGTCTAATTAAGACACATTGTCCAGACAATTGGGAAGAAGGAACTAGCTGGAGCTGTTTTACAAATAGAAACAATCCTAGTTCATTATCCCTTAATTGAGGCAACAAAAAGGTGCTGGAAAACATCCATCAGGCACATTCATGTGCCTCGTTGGAGGGGATTGGATTTAGGGACTCACAAAAAGAACATCAAACATTCCAATCAAGAGTTATACAGGCAACATTGAAACAAAGACTTGGAGATACAAATACAGCAGAATTAGCCCAATTACAGATTATATGTTTCCGGAAAATACATTCTTTGGCTTTCAGCCAGGATTTTTTAAGCATACTTTCTTTCTTCCTTTTATAGTCACAGCTCAAAAAGTTGCTGCTGTTTGTTTCTCCTTCATTACCTCCAGATGTGTTCTCATTGGGCGAATATGTAAACCAGACCCAAAGATAGCTAAGAATGAGGTTACATTAAAAATAAGTGCCAGCCAAAACTCTTGCTCAGATTTGAATCGAGTCTATTTAGAGGAATGGAAAATTCAGTTTATCTTCCCTTTCCCATTGTTTTTTTTTAAAATCAAGTGTTTATACTTCTACCCTTCAGCTATGAACAGCAACATTCAAATGAGTTGATTTGTAGAGAATTTTGAGCAAAATTGTCAGCAGGAAGCAGCAGAAATAGAGCCAGTTCAAATATAATGTGAGGTAAATCAATGTTGGGCCTGATTCTTTGTTCTTCACTCTGGAATAATTGTGCTGATTTAATCCAATGCTTATTCTTTCAGCAAAGCTATTTGATTTTTGTGTATCCATGGGGAAATGATCATTCTGTGGTTTACAGGGTCATCCTAAGCACAGTTAAATCTTTCTATGTACATTGAAGTTGAGGGTATTAGAAGGGAATAACTCAGTTTAGGATGGCGTTGATAGTCACTCAGTAGTACCATGATTAGTTATTGCTGATCAGATTGAGATGGAATTTTCTTTTGATCCATGATTCCTATTCATTAAAGACAATAAAAAACTCTGATTGGTATTCCCCCAAGCTTTACATGACCGTGTGTAATCATGCTGCTGAGCATTTCTAGAAGTTTTCACAAAAACTCATTTACTTCTAAAAGTTGCTAAAATGTTGCTTCTGAAAAAAGTGACTAGATCTCATTGAAAATCTTAAAGTATGGAGAGTCATAAACCAAGAGTGTGGTGATTAGGAGGAAGGCTTGGGGGGGGTCCTCATTTGGGGGTTCTAGGTCTCATATTCTTTCTCCTGTTCCCTTCCCCCAATTTCCAGTTCTCACAACTCTCTTACAGAAACCTTTGACAAAGTATTCATCATACACATTAGGACCTAATGTTATTTTTCATTCATGAATGGTCATCAGAAGAATGTGGCTTTATGTTTTGGACTTCATGGTTAGAAATCTTGGGACTATCGGTTACAGCAATTTCCTCAAGGTGTGTGTGTGTGTGTGTGTGTGTGTGTGTGTGTGTGTGTGTAAAGGATAGCAATTTGGCAAACACCTCTCATGGGATTGGAGAATGAACCAATTACTTCGCATTCAATTATGTAATGTTCAGCAATATCCAATTGCTATTTTCTGAGCATTTTTAGATGTAAAACAGAAGTCAAAAACATAGCAGTGTACATGAAATTCATTTCCTAACTAAAAATACCACCACATCAGCTGATAACAGCCAAAGTACAGCAGTAATGCTTTCAGAAGTTGTAGTGTTTTTAGCAAATTATATGCTATTTTTGCCTTTTGCAAATATTTAATATCTCAGGATAGATCTATATATTATACACACATAAGTGTAAAAAAATACAACTCAAAAGCTGCTTTTCCTGAGGCAAAAGAAGCTTCAATGGGAACAAAATATGGGCCTTTTTCACATGTCTTTAAAATAGCGCAAGACTCACTGAATGCTGGTGGCTTCATAGTGCAATTTCTGACATCACCCAGATGCAGGCAGTTATGAGGGCACCATGAAAATGACATCATATGAAGTGATGTCAGAAATAGTGCAACAAAGCCGCCAGCGTTCAGTGAGTCTTGCGCTATTTTAAAGACATGAAAACAGCCATGAAGTGTCCCTCCCTGTCCTTCCAGTGGCAGAGTTACAAAGATGTGTTTGCAATGCTCTTGGCTGGAACCCTATGGGGAGACAAATAATAGTGCAGGGCAGTGTTTCCCAGCGTGTTGAACAGGACCCAGAAGTGGGCAGTGAATCCTCTGAAAGTGGATCGCAGGCCAGCCCTCCTTAATAGCTGCTCCTGCCCTTTGCATTGCTTTCTTTCTCTCTTTTTCCTCCATGCCATCTTTTCACATTCTTGTCCCCACACCTTGCAACAATTATGAGCAAGGTGGGTGGGAGGCCTGTTACCGGAACTGCTCTTTTTGAATGGGGAATTAGCTTAGCAGTCCGGAACTGAATTTAGTGCGGGTCTTAACCATCTATACCAAGGTCCCTTCTCCAGACGCTCATGTAATAAAGAGGCAGACTAAATCACAATACAACGTGTTTTACTAAATAATGTGGCATATGCCTGAACTAGCACACGCATACAAGGTTACATACAAGAGCTAGGGAAACAGAGTAAGAAAATAGAGATGGTTGCATTAGCGGGATAGCCCACTTGAGAGCGATGAAGTTGGGTATACTCACAATCCTGAAGCAGAGCAAAGACGTAACAGCGAGGTGGTCTAATGCCTGCACTAGATCCGAAATAGAGTGACAGCAAGGAGTCTGGATAGGAGTGGCACGTGCACCATGTGGCCTGGGGGACCAGCTTAAATACCCCAAAACGTACCCTGGGGCTGGTGCAGTTTCTAGTGGTTCTCATGGGCGAAACAAAAGTTTTAATGGTTCTACAACTACCCTAGATGGGCCACTTTAGGAATCTGATTATATTATTGTGACACCTTAGGAAGAGGGGACAAAGGAGGGAGGGGGAGATCCGGGCGTGTTGAATGGATGTTCCAGTGGACAGGGCTTGTCCCGACGTCATCAGCTCTGGAATGCGGAGGCTGCTTTGAGATGCATTCTCTAAGTGCTTGGGATGGTCGGCACTTAGCTTCTTCTCTGGGGCGGCTATTAAGATATGCAGAGCAGGCTGAGGCTCGCCGCTGCAGACGTGGTCTGCTCGCTTCTCTGGAATGGCTTCTCTTGGCAGGTTGCTTCTCTGGGTCTTCTGGCTACCTGGGAACATGGCTGCCGGCTGGGCATGTCTGGGGCTTGCTAGCAGGCTGCCCGGTAGCGAGGGCAAGCTGGGTGACCGGCCCGCGGGAGTCTCCAGGTGGGAACTGGCCAGGTGGTGCCTGGTCAGGCTCACTGGAGGTTTCCCTGGCTGGCGCATGGCTGCTAACAGTGCGGCTTGGGCCCAGGTGAGGCAGGCTTCCATGGAGGCAGGGAAACAGCATGTAAAACACAGAGCATAGCAGGGAACAAGCACAGCCCGTGGTAGATGGCAAGGCAGGCATGAGGCACACATGTAGTAAAGTCCAAACACACACAGGGAGGTCCAGGTACAGGCTTGGGCAAGGTTGCCCAGAGAGAGAGTCCTTAGTGCAGTTGTCCAGACATGGATTCAGGAAACTGGTACAGTCTATTGCAGCAGTGGGGTAATTAACAAACAAGCAGGAAACTGACACGTGTATTAAAGTGCACACGTGCAGGGCAGTCTCTGGTGTAGCAGTAAAACAGCAACGCAGGAAACTCAAACACAGTTCATGGCAGGCCTTAAAGCAGGAGAGGGGGCCTACTTGGCAACAGGCCATCTGGCAACTAGCAACTTTATAGGTATATGAATTTTCCTAAGTAGAATGTTTCTGCGGGGAAATCATCATATGTGAAATGGCTCCTGTAAGAACCATCTTCAGTGCTTAATTTGGGACAAGATTTGGCCGGTGTTTTGGATACTAAGAACTGACCTGGAAATTAGTTGCCTTTTTTTCCTTCATTGTTCTTCCTTGCTTCTCGACCGCAAGTGACGAGCAATCTCCTGAAGATTTGCCTCATTGTCCTCTGATCTCTGGTGATTGGTGGGAGGTGGCAAGCCCCCCGGAGATTGCCCACCACCAACAAGCAACATGGGAAAGTGCACACTGGGTACGTTCCTGGTGGGGGATGATGACACCACTTCCTGAAGTGCCATCATTGTGCCAGCTGCAGATGTGCTCCTGATCATTGCTGAGGCTGATTTTGGCTGCAAACAGACCAGAATTAGCTTCACGTGAAGTGCAGGAGCACACATGTGGCCAGCATGATGATGTCACTTATAGGAAGTGATGCCATCATACAAGTGCTGGGAGCATGCATGCACACAAAAACAAGGACACTTAAGGTTCTTAAGAATCAGCCCCTCTCCCTACCAGAAGAGTATAGGGACCTGGAAATCCTATTCATTGCATATGCATGTTGATTGACAAAGAATTAAGTAAAATATGTCCTGATGGTTATGAGAGTGAGTTTCTTAAAGGGGATTAGAGGGAGTAAGGGAGAAGAATAGGGTGACCAAAGGCAGAAGTGTAGCTCTTGTATGCATACTTCAGAATGCCACTTGCTGGGGTTCATAGTAAGATGTGATATTTATTGGTTTCTCAAAAACATCTAGTTGGTTGGCCCCTGTAGAAAATGGAATGCTGGACATCAAGGTCATACTTTGCCCAGGACACCAAAAAACCTTGGGCCACCCTTGATGGATCACAGTATTATTATTATTTTATTTATTATTTATTAATTTTATATCCCGCCCTCCCCACAAGCGGGCTCAGGGTGGGTACCAAGTGAATCTGGACTTGTGTTCATGGTTGGCTGTTCGTAGGGGCCAGCAGGCTCTCCTCCAGCCATAATCCAAGGCAAGATCCCTACTGCACCACTCCCAGAAACCTGACCTGAAATAAGACATCATGTCTTATCCAGCGAGTTTGTAATTCCAGTGGGATATGAAGTGAAAGTCTTCAGCTCATAGCTAATTCTACTTAACCGTTTTAACAAACTTCTTTCAAAGCATTGTCTAAGACAAGCTAAAGAGATAACCACACAATGCGGCTGATTGAATCCATGGCTGAATTTTTTTACAGGAACAATGTGAAAATCATGTTCCATACATGTCATCAGGTGATTTTTTTAAAAAATAGTTCTTCCAATGATAATGAATTTAGTTTATGGAGACTTGGTAATATTTGGTAATATTATCCAATCTGGCTTCCACTGACCTTTTAAATTAATTTCCATTTTGTTAATCGAAAGTCCCCCTTACAAGAGGGTCTGTGAGTTTCGTTCATAGTAACAAAGTGAGAATTCCATTTCCCCTTTCCCCCTAGCTATCTGGTACAACTTGAAAACCTATTTTGTACCCAACACTATCTAAAGTAAACTACTTAAGTTTCCAGCATACTACAGCTGTAGGTTTGGAGTTTTGGCTCCATGCATTGAAACAATTCATTTTCTCTCCCTCCCTACTCAATCTTCATTTCTTTTTTGCTTTATACTGAACATCCAGCCTAATGAAGAGTTCGTAACTACTCAGAAGCTTGCACATTGTTGTGCGTTGTTCACAAATTTGTATTTTGCTTGGTTCTAATTAAAGATATTCGTTTTATGGTTGTTGTGGGTTTTCCGGGCTGTATTGCCGTGGTCTTGGCATTGTAGTTCCTGACGTTTCGCCAGCAGCTGTGGCTGGCATCTTCAGAGGTGTAGCACCAAAAGACAGAGATCTCTCAGTGTCACAGTGTTGAAAAGATGTTGGCAGGTCATTTATATCTACTCAGGAGGGGTGGGGTTGAGCTGAGTCATCCTGTAAGAGTTTCCCAGGGTGTGGAATGCTAATGGCGGGAGGTTTCACTGTATCCTGAGGAAGTTCTTTTGCATATGGATTGGTGCTTGATGTGCTAATCTTCTCTGCAGGGCTATTTTCACACTGATCGGTACTTACACAAAAACTCCAATCACCATCCCCGACAGAAAAGAGGCATAATGAAAACATTAGTGGATCGTGCAAGACGGATATGTGAGCCGCACTTTCTCAATAAGGAAATTAATCATCTAAACCACGCACTTCAGGCAAATGGCTACTCCAGAAATGAAATCCGAAGAGCAATCAAACCCAGGATGAATCAAACAACCAAGGAAAAACAGTCTCCTACAGGAAAAGTGTTTTTGCCATATATCAAAGGAATTACTGATCAGATGGGAAAGCTTATGAAAAAGCATAACTTTCAAGCATTATTCAGACCCACCCGAAAAATACAACATATGCTACGATCAGCAAAAGACAGTAGAGACCCCCTCACCTCTGCAGGAGTATACCATATACCCTGCAGCTGTGGACAAGTTTACATCGGGACCACAAAGCGTAGCATCCAGACAAGAATAAAAGAACATGAAAGACACTGCAGACTTGGACAGCCTGAAAAATCAGCAGTGGCTGAACATAGCCTAACTCAAACAGGGCACAGTATCTTATTCCAGGACACCAAAATACTGGACAACACTTCCAACTACTTTGTCAGACTGCACAGGGAAGCCATTGAAATTCACAAGCATAAGCAAAACTTCAACAGGAAAGAAGAAACCTTAAGAATGAACAGAGCATGGGCTCCAGTTCTGAAAAACACCAGGCCAACAAAACACTCCACACCCGACAATAGCCCTGCAGAGAAGATTAGCACATCAAACACCAATCCATATGCAAAAGAACCTCCTCAGGATACAGTGAAGCCTCCCGCCATTAGCATTCCACACCCTGGGAAACTCTTACAGGATGACTCAGCTTAACCCCACCCCTCCTGAGTAGATATAAATGACCTGTCAACATCTTTTCCACACTGTGACACTGAGAGATCTCTGTCTTTTGGTGCTACACCTCTGAAGATGCCAGCCACAGCTGCTGGCGAAACGTCAGGAACTACAATGCCAAGACCACGGCAATACAGCCCGGAAAACCCACAACAACCATCGTTCTCCGGCCGTGAAAGCCTTCGACAATACATATTTGTTTTAGTTTGGAGATTTAAGATTGTGCTCCATCTCCATGATGTGCATCAGAAACAGAATAATAATCAAACATGATCCAGAGATTCAGCTCTCTGCTTATTAGGCACATTCTTCTTTTCCCCTTAAAGACTTGGAATTGGAAGTTGAGTAATTCTATGTGAGACATCTGTTCCTGCAGCCTCTGGAGTGGGGCTAACTCAAGCTTGCGGAAGAATCCCCTCCAGGCTGGCCTCAGCGTTTCCTGCCGCAGTATAACTTTGACATTTTTTTCTGGCGCTGTTACTTGTTCCAAAATCCCTCATGCCTACTATGGAAAGTGTTTGCATTGTAGCTGGGAGTTTGTTGGTTTTCTTTAGGTGCCTTAGACCTGCAGGCTGTTCTCATTACTTTTTTATTAGCCAGTTTGAATACTCATTTAGCCTCACTAAGCATGTCACGTTTTTTCATTCTTCCTTTGAAGGTATTTGCACAGAGTCTGTCCTTGGTGTTCCATAAAAAGAGGTCTCAAGAATTGGAACTAACTGCAGTGCTGATGCAGGTTTCATGCTGGAACAGATCATGGAGGGACCATCAGTTTCAGAGCCTGTAGTGAATGCCGATGGAGGATTGGTGGACAATCAACCCTTGCTAACAAGCAGCAGGCACCAAATAAACTATAATGCCAATGAGAACTAGGGCAAGATCTTACAGAGGATGCGTTGCTCTGCCAAAGTGTGTCTGCTGCTTTATATGTCTCCCCAGTAATATCAGGTAAAAGAAAAGCATTGCATGACATCATCACATTTGGTTTTCCCTTGCTCCAGCTCTGTTTCAGTTGCTATTGCTTGCAGGCAATGGCAAAATGCAGAACATGATGATGTCACATTAGCTGGGAGATGCATGAGTTGACTACAGCCATGGAGCCTCTTTCATGACTAATTAGATTCTTATAGTCCAAGAGCCCAAGCTGAATAATTCATCTTAGTTTGGCTGTTCAGTTGTCTTACAATAGTTGCACTGTCTCCAGAAATGTCAGTCTTTTGACTGTAGGATACACACAACCAGGGCTTTTTTTCTGGGAAAAGAGGTGGTGGAACTCAGTGGGTTGCCCTTGGAGAAAATGGTCACATGGCTTGTGGCCCCGCCCCCTGATCTCCAGACAGAGGGGAGTTTAGATTGCCCTCCTTACCGCTCAGAGGCGCAGAGGGCAATCTAAACTCGCCTCTGTCTGGAGATCAGGGGGTGGGGCCACCAGCCATGTGACCATTTTCAAGAGGTTCCAGAACTCCATTCCACTGCGTTCCAGCTGAAAAAAAGCCCTGCACACAACCCTTGTTCCTCCCCTCAAGGCCCAATATTTACTTCATAAAGAAACATTGATAAAAATGATGCCAGTTATAGAGTTCAGCCTACTGTATCATAAAATCTCTGATTGGACTATTTTACATAAGTTTAACCTTGTATCTGATCACATTATGCAGTGTTATGCCCCTTCCCTCCCCCTATCTTATAATTTTATATATAAATCCAGCTCTATCTTCCCCTACACCGGTTCCAAACCACTCTTCCTTATTCAAATATTTCTTTATATTAGGAAATGGAAATGTTTGTCTTATAATTATAAATATCCCTTATTCTATATCACCTAGAGATGAATATGAACTTCAATGATAAAATGCTCAAATGAAAAAACACCAGTAGATTAAAACATTAGAAATCATTTTAATAACATGAATTTGTGTGACATAGATCTCTACCTCACAAACACAGTTTCGTGAAAAGATGGAAAATTTAAAAGCCAAATACATGGCATTACTGACATGCTATTTGCAGTAAACATGTGATTAAGAAAATAAGAGTCCTGTGGCATCTTGAAGACTAACAGATTTATTGTAGTAAGTGTTTGGCAGGATATTATCAGATGCATGAACTGATTTATATACAGAGGGAGAGGAAAAATGTGAATTAATGAGCTAAAAAGCCTAGTTTGTGACAAATGCAAAACTCAAAAATATACTGAAAAACATAGTGATCATTCACAACAATTGTAACTGTTGAGAATGGAAATGAAATGGATTGTAACCCAAAAAAGTTCACATTACAATAAATTGGTAAGTTTTAAGGTGTCACAAAACTTTTTCTGTAATACAGCTACCCTACTGGAATTAGTATGTAAGTTTAACACCTCTTCATCTATGCTTGAGCTCTAATAATTGATGTATTGTGCATTATGAGGTATAATTAGGAATGTGATCTGAATGGTATATACATTACCTTTGTGACTTGGCATTTAAGTCTTATCAGTATGATGGCTTCAAAAGACAAGTTATCATCATCAAAACTCTGGGATAGACACTTTTGGTTTTTACCATGGTCATGTGAATACCACAAAAAAAGTTCATATGCTGTGGCTTGACTTTCAGATTCCACAAACCACATGTTCTGTGAAATCATAGCAATGCAGATATTAATCAGTCTTGGCATAACAAAGATATTACAGATTCTTTTAACTAGGATCAAACATACTTGTATTTCTGGATTTCTTAACACTATATTATAATACTTGTTCACTGGCAACTGAAATCTTCCATATAGAATGATCTCACAACAGGTTAGAAGCCTACTTCCTAATGTGTGAACTTCCTACAGGAGATTCTTGCATGTAGGATGGCTGTAGAAGACAGTTCTTTATATACAGATTTCACAGTAATTTTCTGCCTACTGCTAGCATTGGTAAGGTACATAAGAGTGCAACAGTATTATGATTCTATGTCTGATTGGCCACCAGAGTAAAGAAAAGATCTATTTTATTTTCTTCCAGTTGAAGAAGTAGGCTGTGAGTCACTAAAGCTCATACCCAACCACAAATTCTGTTAGTCTTATTATAGGGGCTAATGGACTCTTGCTGTTTTCTACTGCTACAGACAGACTAACATGTCTACCCATCTTGATCCAGTTCCCTCAAATTGTTTATTGAATGCAAATTATGAATGTCTAGTTCACCTAAGTATCTTAGATGACTGGCTAACAAACAAGACCGAGGGGACATGGAAGGCAAACCATATAAAAGGATGCCTTTTGAAATGGAATCAACAACACACATTATCCATGCATTAAAGGAAGAAAAACTAAGCAATGTAGCAAGCCACATCTGATATTGGTTCTTGTTCTGTGGACACAAAAAGAGGTAATTCATTTTGCGGGGCTGAGAGTCCAACCACTTTCACCTCCACTACATTAACTCTCTCTCATACACACACATGCACAAACACACACAATCACCTCTCCCTCAAGTATCTTGGTTGTTATTGTGCACTAATTTACTGAGGAACTCTCTGACTATTGACTAATGCTTTCGCTTACGGTCAAGGTAAGAACTCATTTATTTATGGAGCTCGTCAAAGATAAGATGATGGTTGCATTTGTTCAATCTTTCAGCAAACCTGCTACAGACAAGTTAACAGAGATTTGCCCACTTTGCCAGGTTCAAAGAAGAAGGACAGCAGGAGACTCAAACAAAGAAAACGTAGGGCCCTCACAGAATCATATCGCAAGGAAGTCACCAGTTTTGTAACATTTTAAAATGCCTGTGTGTGTAGCTAAGAACAGGCTAAAATTTTTAAAGTCCTTATTATTTATTGGTATTTTATAAAATTACATAAATGTTTGAATAAAAAGTGAGAGGAGCACAGGTAAAATAATTGTAAAAAGCGGGGTGGGGGGACGTAACAGGAGTTTCCTCTGAAGAGCTCAGGGTGCCATATATAGCCCCACCTATTTTACCCTCACATATCTGAGCAATAGGTTAGGCTGAAAGAAAATGACTGGCCCAGAGCCAAGCTACAAGTGATGAATTACACTTGAATGGCAAGTGAACAGACTCTCGTGTATTCCTCCCTATTCACTTGCCATTCAAGTGTAGTTCTTCACTTGTAGCTTGGCTCCCAGTATCAGTTTTATAGCAGAGTAGTGATTTGAACCCATGACTTCCCAGTTCGAATCTAACACCCTAATCATACCACACTGATACCTCCCTAGTTTTCTTGGTTTTTGTTAAGTACAATGTTGGAATGTCTATGCATGAGAAAAGTCTGAAGGGTAACCTCTGTTGAACAGGCAGGAAACAGAAGTACAGTGCGTAGCATTGCCATTTAAGTAATAGGCATCACAATTGCCAGAGAAGTAAAGTAATATTCCATGATAACACATTGCGTGGTGATGGCTTATAGTACCTTCACACAATTATTCATTTACTAGCAAATAAAAATGTGCATCCTCATGATGGTGTGCGTGAGGAGGAAGGGCTGGCATACTACAAGGCATACCTTGCACTTGGCAGTGAGGTTTGGGCCACCCAGAATTGGAGAAGTGAATACCAAAGGATTGCAAATACCAGGGTATCAAATCAATCAAATTGTCTTCTCATGGCCTTAATCTCACAACATCTCCTGGCTGTAAGGTTTGAACGTATGAACATCACTGTTGCTGACCTGACTGTGGACTGATCTCCAAACTGTAAGTTTTGGCGTATGTGTATGCCATCAATTTGCGGCTGACTTGTGGTGACCCTGTAGGGTTTTCAAGGTAAGATTATGTTCAGAGGTGGTTCCCTATTGCCTGCCTCTATGAACTGACCTTGGACTTGCTTGGTAGTCTCCCATCTAAATACTGACCGAGGCTGACCCTGCTTAGCTACGGACATCTAATGAGATTGGGCTACCTGGACCACGCTGTTGTGGAAAAGCCTTTTCTGCTGTGTGTATGGAGATGTTTCTGCTGTGCCTGGTGCTCTTATTCAGTAGAGCCTTCTCTGTAAGTAATGCATCGTCAAGTGGTTTTGGGGAGGGAGAACAGACATGGTTATTAGTGCTAGACACAGGCCTAAAGACACATTAAAGCATAATGAAATGTCTTAATCATCCTTACAAGTTGCATTTATCACTGGGAACCATATTAACGGAAGAGGGAAGCAACAGTTCTATGAACAACATTTACCCAAGAAAGATATTATTTGTTTTTAATGAATGGCAAATTCTCTGCTGTCCTCGTCCCTGTAAATGAAATATATGAGGCTAGAGAAGAGGAGCTTTGGGCTACATGAGAAGATTTTTACAATTGGTGCACAGCGATGGGTTTGTAACACCAAACAGTGCCATATAGATATTGCAACAGAGGCATCTACCTACTAATTTAAAGTGTTGCAGCTTTCCTCCCTTTTCAGATTCAATCGCTTCACTAGGCAGGCTTCTCCTTTACAGAAACCAAAGGGATGTTGTGTGGTGTTTTCTTTGTCTTCTTTATTGAAGTTGTTTCTCTCTGGGGCAAGGAATACATTCAGTCTGAATCAGTGAATATTTGACAGCTGCTAAATGGTCCAGATACGTAGCGCGTGGCAGCTGCAGCACTGCTGGCATGCAGCAGGTGTGTTTCAACAGCAAAAAGGCGTCTGAATCTGCTAAGGGCATCATATAAGTGTGACCCTGGTGTGACACTTGGCATATTTTAGGTACTAAGGAAGATCATCCTTTCTCTGGTTCCAAGTGCCCCAGAAACATTTTAGGTTGCTTAAAGGTAAGAAGTTTTGCTGGCTGGTGGATACTGCAGCATAATTTTGAAAAACATGACACAATTTGATTTGTTTGGCAGAGTGAGCGTCAGGCCTGCTTGCCAAGTGAAATGGACAGGAAGCAACCAATGACAGGTTAACATGGCAATTGCCAGAATTCCCATTTCAGTGCTGTTATGCAGAACCTGGGGCCCAGATGAGACCTCTTTGCAGACCCTCACTCTGAAAAGCAGAAGCCTCAACATGCTTAGCTCACACAGCCCTGCAAAAATCCCTGTTTGTCAAGTGGGTGACAGATATAGGCCGAAGCTCTGTGCTCATGGAAATCAGATGCATTGCAAGAGCACATCTGCGTCTCCAAGTTAATAATTTCTAACTAGTGCTAAGAATCATTCCCAAGTGATGATGTGGGGGTGGGAGGAATGGGTGTCCATCTGAACAGTTATATGTCAACTCTTTGATTTTTCCTGCCTTCTTGATATGTTTTTCACTTTCTGGAAAAACAGCAAGCTAAGCTTCCAGATATTTAAATGAAATAATGTATATAAATATGCACTGGCCTTCTTTTTTCTTCTGGAAGAAATGGCAGCCATACAAAGGACTAATGTGATGCATCTGATCTGATCATCTCTGAACTGCAACCCAGTCTATTCTTCTCAGTCATAGCATCATCACTTCCACGTGTCTTCTATGGGCAGGAATGTGTGAGGAAGCTGGACCATAACAGTAGTAAGCTCCACCCTCAAAATCCTTCTGTCCATCAGAAGGTACCCAGAGACCTGTCTGTGTACAAGTGTATTTACTGCTCTATTCAAAAAGAAGAGTAACTGATTGAGAGAGACTTCCATTCAATTTGTTTTGGTCAGGTTTGAGCTGCAGCCATCCTTTGTATTTGTTAGAGGGGCAAAGGAAAAGGGCCAGCACCCTCACTGTTCACCATGACAAAAGGCAGGAGAATTCAAGCAGCCTTGCCATCTTGCTAAACTGCAATGCAGCACGTGCCACAGTTGACCACAGTGTATTAATGAATAAGCATCAGCACATCCTGAATGAAGTCTGAAGCATGTTCTGGAAGGTATGACGGATGGTTCCCTAGAGGGCTCCAATGGGTATTTTCCTCTTTTCCATGTGGGCAGTCAACAGTCACCTGGGAAATGCCCTGAACTGACTGTTTTCTTCTGCCATTAGTCAGTGTGGAGTAGAAGTTAAAGAGTATTGGATTAGGACCTGGGAGACCCAGGTTCAAATCCCAGCTCAGCCATGAAGTGACCATGGGCCAGTCATGCTTTCTCTACCTAAGCTACCTCACAGAGTTGCTGTGAGGACAAAAAAGGGAAGACAATGTATACATTGCTTTGATCTTCTTGGACTAAGAGCTGGATAAGAAATGATAGACAGATGGGTATTAATTGTGTTGACAGTATAGGACACCATGCATTGTCAATGTAGAAATCCTTACTTCACATCGATTTGAAGGCTCTGAGAAACAATATCCTCTCAAAGTAAAAATGTGCAAGTGGAAACAAAAGAAAAAGAGCATGGTAGCTGCTTGCACCCAATCAGACATTGTATCGAGTCTTCCATTTGTACAAGATCTTGTGCAACCCGTTTCTGGGAGGAAAGTGCTTGGTGTTGCACATGATCTTGTGCAAGAAAAACTTCCCTAAGTCCATTTATGTTTCTGCCTGCACATCTGCATTTCTATGAATGCCCACAGACAATTGTGCCCAAAGATCACAATTTCCTCCTTCCCATGTCCCCCAAGTCCCCCAATCTTGCTCCCAGGCTCCCCCCACCTCCAGGAACAGGATTTGGGGGGTCATTTCAGGCTAGCATGGAGGGGGGAAATGAGAAAATGTTTTGCAGGCAGAAAAATGTGCACCCACAGAAATGCTAGAGTGAATCCAACTCATTATATAACTGGATTAATTGTTGGTCTGCCACAAATTGCCAGTGGAAATTCAGCAGGCAGGCACTGGGCTGGCAGGGCAACATCTTGTTTTCCTTAACGACATTCACCAATCAGATCCCAAGGGGAGAGAGCGCTTAGGTTATGTTATACCACCTAATTAACTCTGCTGGCAGGAAGGGGAAATGTGTGCAATGCGTATGAGTACATCTTTTTTTGGTGCTACCCAGGCAATGGCATTGTCTCCCTGCCAATCAGTTGTCCCAAGGGAGACCCCTCCCTGCCTATTGGCTTTGGAAAAGCTTAACTCCATTGAAGGGAAGGGGGAATGTGCATCTTGGTTGGGGTCTTGTTTGCAGCATTACATGGGCACTGGACTGTCTTTTACACCCCCATCAGGGCACTTGGACAGTCAGTGACTGTGAGGAAAAGTGTTCTGGGCAGGGAGCAAGCGGCCTATCAGTTGAACTGGATAAAAGCCATTGAAGATGGCTGCAATCTTAAAGACACTTCTCTGGGATTAAGAACTATAGAATGACACAGGACTTACATTGAGTAGACCTGTTTAGGATTGCTTCCATAGTCTTTCAGGGCTTTCTTTTTTTCTGAGTCAAATAGCAAACATGTACCCCAATGAATCTTCAGCCACTTTACAGTTCCCATCTACACAACAAAGAATCTACTTTTCTCTTCAGGTTTCCATCCTACTGCAAGCCCCTCATCCCCATCCAGCATCTACCAAAACATTATTTAAAAACAAATTTTCCACATCAAGCTTAAGACAAGCCCCTTGTGAGCCATTTACCTACTCTGCTTTTTCAAAAACAACCCTTCCTGCCCATGGCAAAAGGAAAATGTATGGGGAAAAGCATCGGTCTGTTTAGTGGAGGGATGGAGATTCAGGCAGTCATGCTGCCTGCCTCCCGGCACTTGCATGATGGACATTGGCCTTGATTAATGTGAGAACACCCTATATTGTAGAGGAACACTGAGCATCAAAAGGAGGGATTTGCCCCTCATTGTGGAAATGAAAATGCAAAGCACAAGGAAACATGGCAGCAACAGGCAACAGCAGGACACAAAGACAATAATTTATTGGCATTATCATCATCTGGAAAAAGAAAAAAGCGAACATAAAGCAGAATTTTTAAAAATGTCACTGTCCTGCATGGTTTGTGCTCTGTTGCTTGGGCATTGCTGCTGCGATATACTGTTTTGCCAGCCAGTTTCCCACCATAGTGTGTACCTCCTGACACTCACCTTCTTTGAGGTCTATTGTGTTTTTTTAGTGTAATCTTCTTGAAGAAAAACTCAGTGGGTCAATGGTTTAGAGGGGGGGTTCTGTTCTTTGCGGTTTTGGTACCATTAAGTATAAAAACAGCTGCCCCAGAGCCTTGTTTCCCCAACTCCCCTTGAAAAGAACAGTGTGCACATGTGCAACCACCCACCCACCCAACACTTGCCTTGATGCCTTCCCCAAGCATTCTTCAGAGTTCATAAACACTGAACCCCATTGTTGTGTGTGCTCAAAGTCAGTGGGTCAAAGGTTTAAAGGGAGGACCGTGCTCTGTGTGATTTTGGAGCTCTTAAGTGCAAAAACAGCTGCCCCAAAGAGCCTAGAAGCCCTCATTACATAGAACAGAGTTAAAACTCATGATTAGACATGGGCACGAACAGCATTACGAACAGAAAAAATCCATGAACAGCCCAATCTGCTGTTCGTGAGCAAGCTGTTCGTGAGGCCCCATCCTAAATGAACAGGTGGTTGTTAAAAGCCTTGTTCGTTGCCTTTGGCAGCCGTTCAGCAAGCTAGACAGTCTGGCTCCTGCTGCAATCAATATCCTTGGCAACCAGAGGGAGGGAGGGACTGAATTCTATCTGAACTCCTTCTGGCTTTAACTCTTCAAAGTACTTCCAGCAGAGAATCCCGTTTTTGCCACTGTGAAGAGAAATGACAGCCAACGGGGAGACCCATGGATCATGCCTTTCCCGGGGTGTGATCTCTCTGAAACTTGGGGGGTCTTCAGAGGACAGTGGGGACTATGTCTCCTGAAAATTTGGTGTGTATTGGACATTAGGAAGGTCAGTTTGTGGGATGTTTAAAGGGCCCTGCTCCTTGCACATGACAGGAAAGGGCCCTTTAAACTATCAGCTGCCAGCTGATAGTTTAAAGGGATCTTTAAAGGGCCAGGTAAGTGGGTTTGAGGGGAGGGGGGCTAAGTGGGGGGGTTGGGGTTGGGGGTGGTTCTGGCCCCCCACGAACAACGAACATGTCCGGGAACAGTCCATGTTTGTCCATGTTTGTTGTTCATTGTTCGTGGATGGCACCGAACGACGAACAGGGTGTTCAAGGTTTTTTTCCCCGTTTGTACCCATGTCTACTAATGATCATGAAAAAAGCCAAATGGATTAGATCTGAACTGACAACACTCCACCCGGGGGAAAAAAAATAATGGCACAAAATTTGGTCAAAAACTCCAGTTTCAAAACTGAAACAGAAATTTTCTTAGTCTACATCCCTAATAATTAATAAATGACTGTGCAGTCTCCAGTCATGACATTGCAAAAAATACCAGGGCAGATCAATATCTTTCAGTAGGTCTGCTCACATCATATATATTTGTACATTACCTATATATGAAAAAGCAAACTCCTGAAAAATTACTTGGTACTGATTCAAAGAAAAGCATCTGAAGCAAGGTTGGGTTGCTTGAGGCTACAGGAATGCAGGTAGTATAAGAAGAACTGTCAGCTTCCCCATTCTGACTGCAGCAGCATCTGAGAGCAGGAGTTCCTGAAGCAGTCCTCTTTCTTCCTCATGCTCTGCCTGATTCCATGGTCCTTTTCTTACTGGGACTTTAAATCGTTTCAGTATCTGTTCTGCTTCCCATGTTTGCAGGAGTTTCGCATTTTCAAGGTAGTTATAAGACACAGTACCAATGTTTGTCCGTAGTATCCCTGACGTTTCCTCCTGTGGACATACCATGATGTTATTTTGAAGCTGCTGCCAAGTCACATCTGGCCCAATTAATGTCAGTGCTAACTTTATACTCCTCTTCTTCTTCCCCTTTCTTCTTTTACCTGGGAGCTGATTGGTCTGTGCAGAATTAACCACCCCCATCCTCCTCAGCTCTCTGAACTCCTTTCCCACCATTTTTATCAGTAAAGCGAGGTAAGGGTCATAAAGCTGCTTCTCCGTTGGCTTCCTTCCTCCCGGGTATGCATGCACACCTCTATGGCTTGGCACAAGCATACTTGAAGGACCACCTACTCCCTTCTGAATCTATCTGATCACTGCAGTCATCTTCTGAGGCACTGTTTCTGAGGCCGCCACCTTTGGATATTAAGCAGGTGGCAATCCAAGATGGGGCTGTCTGGAAATCTCTCCCGAGAGATACTCATCTGTCTGCTTCTATTGCCATCTTCTCTGACATGGAAAAGAAAAGGGAGGGGGGAGTGTGCTCCGGTAAGAAATACCAACAGGAAGAGGAGCAAAGGCAACCGGAGCGGCACAATTAATGAAGAAACTGAAAACCAACTTAGCAAAAATATAGTCTAATGAAGCCAGTGAATGTGAAAATAAATATGTGTAAGCAAATAAGTCATATACATTACAGAGTGCACACAGGCACAAATAGAAAACAGAATAACGATAAATACAATGCAATGTAAGGGTGCACGCAGGCCCTCCACTAAATATTATATGGAAAGAAGCAAATAAGCAGCAGCAACCAATTCATACACAGATAAAGGGTGCACACAGGCACTCCACTAATTATTGATTGGCAAAAGTCCAATAAGCAGCAGTAACCAATTCCTACACGGATAAAGTGCTAGAAGAAAGCCGTGTGGCTGTGCTTGCAGGAAGATGTCCAACCTCCCGACGGCCACGCCTACGGGATTTGCCAGCATATGCAAATTACCCCCGTTTCGTGAGCTAGTCACTTCTTCAAAGGCACGTCATTTTCATACTGCTGTGGAGCAATCTCGTTTACTCAATCTCATGTTCTGTCTCTGTTTCTGCTGCCCAGTAGGTCTTCTCTGACATGCCAATAAAGGTTGTGTGTGTGTGTGTGTGTGTGTGTGTATTGCATCTTCTGTCAAATGGTCAAGACTTCTTTTGTTTCATCTGGCACTCCCTCAGTGATCCCTCCTTCCTTCCCTGTTTTCATTCTTGTTTTTATGTTTTTGTATGTGTCTTTTAGTTCAGTTTTAATGGTTTTGAAGACGTGTTTTTGATTGTGTGCTTTGAATCTGTTAGCCGCCTTAGTGGCCCTGATAAAGGCAGAAATGTGGGTTATAAATTTTGTAAATAAATAAAATTAATTTTATTTGCTGCCATTTGTTTATCTGGAGCACCCCCAAACTACAGGCCTGTTCCTTTAAGGGGAATGCAAACCCCTCTGGAACAAGTGACTCCTTAAGGCACAGGTCAGGCCTTCTGCTAACAAGTAGCTCTTTGGTCTCATTGTGATTAAGCTTCAGTTTATTAGCCCACATCTACTCCAAAACTGCTTCCGTGTGATTGGCTGGGAAACATGATATAGAGCTGAGTATCATCTACATACTGGTGACAACAACCCTCCCCAAATCTCTAGATGATCTTACCCAGTGGTTTCATGTAGATGTTGAAAAGCATAGGGGACAAGATAGAGCCTTGTAGAACCACACAGACCAGAGGCCAAGAGTCTGAGCAGCAGTCTCCCAGCACCATCTTCTGAAACCTATTATACGGATAAGACCAGAACCACTGCAGAACAGAGTCTCTCAATTCTGGTCTGGAATGGTAGCCCAGAAGAATATCATGATCAATGATCAGTGATCCATGCAATGGTCACCTCCAGGTTAGACTACTGTAACTCGCTCTACACAGGGCTGCCCTTGGGCTTGATCCAGAAACTTCAATGGGTCCAGAATGCTGCTGCACATGTCCTAACTGGAGCTTCGTGTAGGACACACATTACGCCTATCTTGCAGCAGCTTCACTGGCTCCCAGTAGAATTCCGGATCTGGTTCAAGGTGTTGGTTTTGACCTATAAAGCCCTACATGGACTGGGACAAGCATACTTAAGGGACCATCTCTCCCTGTATGTGCCCCAGAGAGCACTTTGTTCAACTGGAAAACATCTACTGGTGGTTCCTGGCCCTAGGGAGGCTTGGCTGGCCTCTACCAGGGCCAGGGCCTTTTTGGTCCTGGCCCCAACCTGGTGGAACTCTCTATCTGAGGACACTCGGGCCTGCCAGGATCTTGTATCATTTAGGCGGGCCTGTAAGACAGAGATGTTCCACCAGGCATATGGTGGAGGCTAATTTTTAACCCATCATTGCCGAACCTTCCACCAGTATCCCTCTACAAGGGGTATAGAGAGTCCACTCCCGCTGGTTGCCCCAAAAGGGGCACAGTATTTTATCTGTTTTTTAATTGATTTTAAGTTGTATTTTAACCAATGTTGTACCTCACCCTGAGCCCACTTGTGGGGAGGGTGGGTCAAAAATAAATAAATAAATAAATAAATAAATAAATAAATAAATAAATACTGAACGCTCCTGAGAAGTCCAGGAAAATCAAAAGAGTTGCCCTCCTTCTGTTCATGTCCCGGCACAAGTCATCCACCAGGGCAACCAAGCCTGTTGCAGTTCCATAATTAAACCTGAAAACAGATCATAAGGAGTCCAAACAGTCAGCTTCATCCATGAATGCTGGAAGTTGCCCAGCCTACAACTTGCTCAAGAATGGAACATTGGAGACTGGTCGATAGTGAAATTTCCTAGGTTCCGGGTAGGCTTCTTTAGTAGTGGATGCACCACAGACTGTTTCAAAGCTGATGACTACTCCTTGTCTCAAGGAGGGATTAACTACCTGTCAGACCCAGTCAGCCTGCATCCCCTCCCTAAGCAGATTTAAATAACGTGGAAGGGCAAGGGTCATACAAGCAGATGGTAGGCCTTAGACTTCCAAGGATCTTATCCACCTTCCCAGACTGAATAAACTGAAAAGTATCCCAAACAGCTGGCCAAATCAGCACCCTGGCACCATCTGAAACTGTCACTGCTAGTTAGGGAAGCCAGGCCTCCTGATGCAGTGGGCATTTTGGTAAAAACTGTAAGTGACATAGTGGATGCTCTAGAATTTACAAAAGCTGAAAAACCATAGTTTAGAGTGTCTAATGACGTCACTTGCAGTAAAAAAGTGAGTTTACTAGCTCCCCACCCCCAATTTCTCCTGGGGTTGCTGTCTGTGGCCTGCCAACTCTACCGTTATGGTAGAGTTGAATTTGGTACAGATATGAAAGGTTTTTATCTACAAAGTATTGAACAGCAGGCTACCAAGCAGTTCATCTCCTCCTGCCGGCCAGATCCCAACAAGTCTCTGACCACCTGGAGCAGCTCCACTGGCCTACACTAGACAGATTCAGTATTGTTTCTTTGCTGCCATTACTGCCACAGAATACCCTTTAAAATGAATTTTAGCCTGTGTCTTACTAGATTCATTCTGAGTCTTCCTTCACTTTCACCCTAGCTGCCTCCCTTGTCTTTTAATCACCTGCACCCCCTCAGAAAACCAAGGGGCAACCAAGTTGAGATAACATCTGACTGGTCCCTGTTGACAATTGGATTGCCATTCAAATTTGCACCATTCCAGATTACCTCCTCTCAACCAATGCTTTGTCATCATGGTAAACGCTTTGCGTAATTAGACATAATTGGTTCTACATTGGCTAGATGACTGTTAGATCCCCTTGTGGCTTACAGTTCTAAAGCCCTATCTCACACTGTGCTAACATGGGAAAGCCACATCTCTGCTTTGTACTGCTCATATGATCCAAGTGTTGATGTTCACCTTTGTAAAGCAAATGTAGATTGCTAGATAAAGATGCTCCGCATCTCATCAATTATTATTCTGGTTATCTTGCGTATTCACCTGACCACAGAGCAAACTAGTACTGTAAATATTAGCAGGCAATTGGAACAGAGAGTTCTCTCTACCATCCAGGGACCCAATTATTCTTTCAGTTGGAAACATCATGTCTTATTTCATGAAAATCAAATACAAACATAATACCCCAGATGTCTGAAAATGTAAATCTAAAGGGAATTTTTTGTGCAGCACTGAGACCCTCATAGGCTAAAGTATACAGATTATACTGAGCAAGGCATTCATCCAGGAATCAAAGCAAGGACTGAAATGTGCGACATACTTTCTATGTAGACTTTATTAAGTTCCCTGTGTTGCCATGTGTGGCCTAGATTCCTTTTGCACTTACATAGTAACAGGAATTACATAAATCCTCAGAATCACACCACCCTGCTCCTACAAGGGGAAGATAAGAACCATCTATACTGTGAGCTTCCACAAGGGTATTTGAATCTAGAGAACATGTGAGTCCTTTATAAGGATAGCGGGTGAGCCCTTCTTACAGCCATCTTGCTCATATCGACACAGATCCCTCTGTTTTTAGGAATGGAGACAGGAATTCTTCACTCAAGAAGAGAATAAAATTGGCCTCCCCTCTGTTAAAAAGTGGGAGCTCAGAGAGGTGCCACCACCCACAGTCACTTAGTTTCCAGATCATCTCTAGATCATCTCAAAGTACTAATCAGAAAACATGCTGATCAGTCTGTGGAAACCATTTATTCAGCCCTGGGAACTCTAACTAGTTGAGTGGCATCACGGAGATATAGTCTCAAAGCAGTCATATAAAACTGAACTGGTTTTCACTCTGTTTTCCATAGATAATGGCAGTTTTCAGGTTTCACAGTGGCAGTGCAGGTTTCACAGTGGTCCTGGTCTTGTTTCTATCAGCAGTTCTGAAAGTTTTACCAGGAGCCTTTTAACTCCTGTTCACCTGGCCTTTATCTAGGAATTATTAACTAATAAGGACATTTCTTGCTATCTCTGGGAAAAAGTTCCTTCTAACTATGTGGTAAGATTGATGAGTCCATCCCCTTTGAGTTCTGGCCTTAAAGAATCAGCCTCGCTCTTAAACCTGAGTAGTAAGCCACACAGAAAGATTTTACTCTGACTTGCTTTTAAAGGGTAGTGTAGGCTGATACGGTACTCACTGCATTGTTTTAACAGCAGAGACTATGTCTTTTAAAGCCCTATACGGTTTGAGGCTAGAATGCCCAAGGACCACCTTTTCCCATAGGAACCTACCTATCTTTAAAGTCGTCTTTAGAGGTCCTGCTTTGGGTGCCTCCACCATCTGAGGCAAGGTAGATGGCAACTTGAAAAAAGGCCTTCTCAGTTGTGGCACCAAAACTTTGGAACTCCCTCCCCAGGGAGATTTGTCTATCCCCCTCTAATGCTGTCTTCTGCCACTGGATGAAGATTTTTTGTTTTGTTTGGCCTACCCCAGTGTT
The DNA here is from genome assembly GCF_028583425.1 of Eublepharis macularius. Classification (NCBI taxonomy): domain Eukaryota; kingdom Metazoa; phylum Chordata; class Lepidosauria; order Squamata; family Eublepharidae; genus Eublepharis; species Eublepharis macularius. The sequence continues at coordinate 123,240,895 of NC_072793.1, forward strand.
ATTAGCCTTCCTCCCTGTTCTTTGCATTGTCTTCGTGTGTGTATTTATTTCATTGTTTTTATACTATTTTAAATGTTTTAAATTTAAATTGTAAGTTGTCTTAATTTTTTTTAAAAAAACGTTTTAATGTTTGCCACTTTGGGAACCCTATTTGGCTAGAAAGGCATACAAATGTTTTAAATAAATAAGGCAAGATTTTTTTTTAAAAAAACCCTGCAAGCATGTGGCAAAAGTCAAAGTTGCTGCATGCCATGTAAATACCTTCTCGAAAATATATCATGAATTGCAGGCATCATTTTTCTGAACAATGTCAGAATATGTTGAACAAACTGTATGGGTCTGTGCATGATTTTCCTGTGCCATTTCCCCCCACATGTAGTGATTAAAAAACGAAGCATCAGGAACATGGCATGATGATGAGCAGTGACCAAAAGGGTTGGTGGGGGGTGGGCAATGAATCAAGTAGAAAACAGATATGCCCAGGACAGCCTATCCATCTTTTGTAGTGAAGGAGCAGACAAAGGTAGCAGGTGCATAGGCAAGAGGAGTCTTCTTTGTTGCATTAGAATAATTATGATGGCAGAGATCTGGGTTAATGGGATACTTCTGCCCAGATGCATTCTGTAAAATAAAGACGTGTAATTCAAGCCCTCTTCAATCCAGAAGTCAGAATGGTTTAGAAAAAGGAGAGATTCCACAGTGAAGATGCTTGTTAAGTTCACATTAAATCAATGAAAGTGTAAGCAAGCTGAGATCAAATCTGGGAATTCACCCAAAAGGAAGAAGGTGTGGCATATGGGAAGCAGAGTGGGGCCAAGTAGAATTGGCCAAACAAATAGGCGATAAGAACTGATGACTTGAAATGGGGAAAGAGAGAGATGCCAGGCTTATTTAGTGCTGTGATGTTGACTGAAATGAGGTCTGGAATGGGTCTGTAGGATGAGGTCCCACCAAAGCATATTAGAATAATCTCCTAGGGTTGCTCCTAGGGTCCTAGGGTTACCAGGCCTGGCAACCAGCAGGAGAAAGGAGGGGGGCACATGAAAGTAGCCATTGGAGAAGGCATAATATCACTTCTGTGAAGATAATAATAATAATAATAAAAATGGATGTGATACCAGCCCTTACTGGAAAGTTTGTAGTAAAAGCATAGTTTTTTCACTGATTCCTAGAGAGGGCCAGATTATTCTTAGAAATGACATTATGCCATCAGCCTGACAGCCATTTTGCTGGAAATCTGGCAACTCTACTTGCTCCTGTGTTTCTTAAGAGCAACTGGGGAGAGCATCAAATATTAATTTCATAATCTGCAACTAGCCTGAAAGCTCAAACATGCCATTTTTAGCATAGGGGTTGTCAGCCCTCCTCTGGCAGCCCCTGGGAGTGCATTGAGGTGGAGGCTGGGGAGGGAGATCATCACCACAGAGTGGGGAAATTCCTAGAATGTCATGGATGCCATCCCCCTTTCCCCTCCCACTCCTCCTTCAATTTAGCACAAGAGATGGAGCATGAAAACAGGAGGTTGTTGTCATAGCAGGAAGCCCTGTAAGCCTACTTTAGGGGCAAACACAATTTAGGGACACCAAATCTAGCTAGGGAAATTATTGGAGATTTGGTGATGATGCCTGGGGAATATGCAGTCTGAGAGAGGAGAAAGCTCAGCAGGGATGTGATGCCATAGAGTCCATCCTCCAAAGTAGCCGTTTTCTCCAGGGAACTGATGTCTACAGTTTGGAGATCATGAGTTGTCTTTCTCAATGAATTAATTGTGTTTGGCTTGTTTTATGAAAGTGCTATGTGCCCAGATTATGTAGTGGGCTGCACCAAGATATAGTGGGTCATTTACAAGATTAGTTTAAATGCAAAATTCAGAAAGCACCCTCCTCCCCACAAAAATGTGTGCCTGAAGTGCTATAAGGCCTGTATGAGAGAGAGTGTATGTTGTATGTTGTGGAGAGCCTGTATGTTGTAGAGAGTGAGGGGTGATTTATGACAATTGAACACAGGGATTCGCCATCAGTAACCACTGCTAACTGTAGCTTAATATTAGTTTCAGATGCGTAGCTGGGTTGGTCTGTAGTTGAAGAGCAAGATCTAGGTCCAATAGCACCTCAGAAACCAGTTAGACTTCCCAAGGTATGAGCTTTTGAGGGTCTAAGCTCTCTTCCTCAGATATCTGACAAAAAAAGCTCTGACTCTTGAAAGCTCATACCTAGGAAATAGAGTTGGTCTTTAAGGTTTTGGATCTGGATCTTGCTTTTCAATATTATATCACATGCTGCCTGAACAAAAGTTCTGCCTTCCAGTCCTAATGTCTATTGACCGTGTCTTCTGCAACCATGCCACAGTTCTCATTCAAATGCTGTCCACTCTGTGGGGCTTTTCAGCATTAAAACATGGTGCTTTCACAAAATAAGCTGACTGTATGAATGGAAAAGCCAACATTCCATTTAGCCCTGAGCTCTTCTTTAGAGGAAGGGGTTCAAAGAAAAAAGACAAATAAATAAAGGGTCTGACCTTTAATTGGCAAAGTAATGAACTAAAATTTTAATGGATTAATTGGTGGTAGGCCAATTCTAATCCAAGAGGTAAACTTTAATTGGTAAGGTTGATGGTTAAGTGCATACTTGTTCATGTTTTGAGGCTAATTTGGCTCTGGTATGCTCCTTTAATATTGGATGACTATATATAGCCCACCTTTCTCTCTGAGACTCAAGGCAGATTACACAATGGTAAGACAATGCCATCAAATGGCATGTGATCTTATCCATTTGCAGGATGGCACCTTTGGAAGGCTTTGCTCAAATGAGCAAAGCTGTCATGGTGGAGCAACAGGGTGTTGGTTCAAGGCCATGAAGGGGTTTGAAAGTGATAGCAAATACCTTGATTTGAAATGGATAACTGCTGGGCAGCCAATGGAGTTACTGCAGAGTGGGTGTAATGTGCATACTTTGCCTAGCTTCTCTCTCTCTCTCTCTCTCTCTCTCTCTCTCTCTCTCTCTCTCTCTCTCTCTCACACACACACACACACACACACACACACAAACACACACTCCAATTTTCAGTACTCTTTTCAATACCCTCCCAAAAGTGACTATGTTGGCAATATGGAAATGTTGATAAATTAAAGTCAGGAACCACATCTGCATGGCACAGGGGTTGTGCTGAGACAGGTGGGTTTCTGGAGTCCCCTGAGCTCATATCCTGGTGGAAATATAAATGCTGACATGAATATAAACATTCCATTGAAATCAGTGGTACCAGCCACCTGCCGCATCAACACAGTTATCAAGCGGCTTAGAATGTCCATTAAGTCTGCAACCAATCACAGCTCTCCTAAGCACTATATAAGCCCCTATCTTAGGGTTCATAGTGTGAAACACACATGAGGGAGCTTAGGTGATGGGAACTCTAGCAAAAGAGCATGTTGGACACAAATGGAGGACTTTGTAGGAACATCCCCAAAGGAGAACAAAGATTGTTAAGTCTATTGCTTACATTGGTCTGCTCAGAACCCTTACTGGTACATCACCTAATGACACAAACACACTCCTGGATCCTCCATTCTTTCAACAAAGGGCCAAGCTACAAGGGACAAATGACACTTGAACGGCAAGTGGATTGAGTGGAGGGCAAGTGAACAGGGAGAAATATACTTGCCGTTCAAGTGTCATTTGTCACTTGTAGCTTAGCCCTGAGAATGCAACACACATAGGTAAGCAAGGGACGGAATTCTCTGCCTCAAATTTTGACTGCTAAAAATCTTCCCCACCACACACATAATATGCACCTACTGTGTGTTGGCTCAACCCTTCTTCCTATACAATTTTTAGCAGTGGAGTTTTCCACATTGGTTTTTTTTCCTCCATCAGTTCTGGCCCATATTGCTTCGATTTATCCCCTGTATGCATTTTTTTACCTTTAGTTTTTGCTTCAAGTTTATTGGTTTCCCTCATTTTTTCCTGGTTCTTTTGAGACCATTTTTATCCCGATCTTTTTCTAGAAGCTGATTTAAGTCAATTTTCCCTCTATGGATAATGTTTTTGTTTGTCCCACCTGCCTCCAACCCACTTTTGGATGATTGAGCCTTCATCAACCATTCCTCCCCCTGCCTTCCTTTCCTCTCAGCATGAGTAGCCAACCATCCATGTTTGGCTTCAGTGGTACAAAACTGCAGCTGTACCTGGAACCTTTCAGATCTCACTCTAGCTTGCCACATTTAGGACTTGGACTGAGGCCCTCAGGCATGCAAAGCCTGTGCTTTTCTTCAGCAATACACCTTTCTCTGCCATCTTTCCTGTCCTGATATATTTGGCTGGTTTTGTCACCAGTACCAATGGAAGATTTCAGGTGCCTCATGATGGGTCTTCGTCCCATGTTAGGAGTGCCATTCAAGATTGCTGAGTGAGGTGTGGGATCTTTCTTGCCCCTTCCTTTTGCCACTGATAAGCTTGTTGCTGGTGTAAAGGTGAGGTTTGCCTTAGAGGCAGCTTCCCCATTGGTGAATCCCTTAGCACGAATGCTTCCCCCTCCCCCCATGAGCTACTGGGAATATATCTGGTATGTCATCTATGTATGTTCTATCATGCATCCTTTTGTTGCTTGTCTTAGCGGGTCTCTTACCTTGCAAAAAACAGCTAAACAGGGAGTACGTCTCTCACTGGTATTAGAACTCTTACATGGGAGAAGCCCTAGATTTTACATGGGAGTTTACTTTTCCAAGTGAGTTGTGAAAATATTTGTGTGATATTGCTAGAGTGACTATGTTTCACCCTGTGTTTGTCCACCTATCTAAAAGATATGCATTTGCAGGAGAGTGAATCAAACCTCTATTTTCTGGACTAACAGTAGTATGGTAGTTACAGGATTTGTACTAGGCACACCACAGTCCTCTACACAGTAGCTGATGCTGTGTTGCCTTTGTTCATTTCCTAGTTCAGTGGGTGGAAGTAGGGTGACATCTGGGTGATATGCAGGCATTGCTGTGTATTGCTTGGTTGTTTCCGTATAAGGTGATACAGAGCAACATGGGCATACTGCTTTTTGATAGCTCAGTAGGGGTGTGCATTTGAATATACTGAAGCTGAAATTAAACCCAAAATTAACTTTTTGGGTCATCGCAGGGATATCCAAACACTCCCCAAATTCTGGAAGTAATGAAAATCTCTCTTCCAGAATTTTGGGAGTATTTCAGTTTCAGGGGAGGCAGAGGAGTGTAGTAGGAGAGAAAGGAAGCTGGCCTGCCAAACAGCTGTTAAGCCAGCATCTCCATCCCTTCTATATTTAAAGGGACTAACAGCTGAGAGTTGCTTAGAGAGGAGACAAGTTCTACTGCTATTGGAAATAATGGCCCTATACTTTCCTATGGGTAGACCTAGTCTCTCTACTGTCCATATGACATAATGCCCCTATTATTTCCTGTGACAGGTAGGCCTAGCCTCTGTCTACCCAACTATCAGCTGTTAGCATCAGCTGTTAGGCAGGGCTTCCAGCTCTATTAAAATTTAAACGGATAAGAGATGCCAAAAAACAGTTGTTTAATGGGGCCAGCTTTCTCTCCCTCCCTCCCTGCTTCTACTGCCTCGGGGGAGGCAAATGGAGGGGGGGATTGGAAAAAATGGTTCTGAATTTTTGGAACTCCATAAAAGTAACAGAAACAAAATCCAAACAAGGGTTTGGAAACTTCACAATAATGAAAAAAGTGCCAAAATACTGATCTGAAATTGACATGGCATTTTTTGAAGTGCGCACACCTCTATTGCTCAGTGTGGATGGTGTTGTTATGGGCAATTACTGTTGTCTCAGCAACTTGGGGCTGGGTATTTTTCTTTGCTCAGAAATAAAGGATACTGATTGGCTATGACTATGCCAGCCATACTTTAGTTTAGTAGTTCAGTTTAGATACCCTGAGATCAGTTGCTGAAGCTGAAATTTCTGGCGTGTAGCAAGCAGAAGGCACTGCTTCTTTGATCAGCAAAAATAGAGAAGGCAGCTTCCTAATTATTCCTGGCCAATCCAGCGTCTCTCCCTTTTGTACCCAGAGAGGGCTCTAGGGACTCAGGGCGAAGGTACAAGTGACGAATGACACTTGAACGGCAAGTGTATTTCTCCCTGTTTACTTGCACTCCATTCCATCCACTTGCTGTTCAAGTGTCATTCGTCACTTGTAGCTTGGCCCTCAGTATGAATGTAGGACTAAGTCAACTTATTTTTCTGCCTAAGCGTCAGGATCACAGCACAGGAGGACACATGACTTTACCTACAATCATACTGCTGCTGCCCAGCTCCAAGACACTGTCCCTGTTCCTGTGTGTTGCCACTGACTCCAAGCAGCAGCAGCAGCAGCAGGTGCAGCACAAACAGGGACGGGCCTGCCTACATGCTCCACTCATGACACCGTGCCTCCAATAGGCTACAGAAGGTCTCAAAAGCCTGTTGGAGTTGGGTGGGCTGGGAAGCAATGATAAGGTCAAAGCCATGCTTGTTGCCTTCTCCACCAGGCACCCACTGGAAATTTGGCATCTCAAGCAACAATTTGGGTTGCTTGGACAGAGAAATGGCCTGGCATGCATAGGAGCTTACTATACTTGGTCTAGAAAGGCATAAATATTCCCAATTTAATTGTTTGCTTATTCATTTGTGTTTTTGTTTATGGTTTCAATTTTTTTTTGTAGCTCCATTGGAACAGTGTGAGGGGGCTGTGTGGTTTTCATATACCATTTAAACAAAATGTGTACAATGCATGCATGCTATTTATACGTATAATACAAGCGGGGAATCCTGTAAGGACTTGCAAGGGGCATCTAATTTCCCTCTCCAATAATATTTTTTTCCTTTCCTTAAATTTCTCATAGTCTCTCCCTTTTCCTGCTTCCTTATCTCCTTTTCACCCACCACCCAACCTACCTTTATCTCCTTCCCTCTCCTTGGAAAAACTCTGGCCCAGTTGTGCCATGCTAGTTTTTGTTGTCGCACTGGGAATGATATCATTTGTCATTCCCAGAGTGACAAAATACCCTGGGGAGGGGAGCTTTCCTTTGTTGTCATGCCAGGAATGACATCTTTCCCGGCATGACAACAGAGGCTCCAGAGCGCATGCTCATTTTGTGCATGTGCATGGTAAGTTACCCTCACATGATCCCCCCATGACCCCCCGTCCCCCAGTTCAGACACTGCGGGACCTGGCAATGCTACTGGCAGCACCTAGAGCCTCAATTTCCCCTACTCGCTTCTCTCCCTTCTCTCCTTCCTGCCCATCCATCTTTTATCTGTCTGCCATCTTCAAATATAAATATAAAAACAAAATCTTCAGCTATATTTATTATTTATTTACTTCATTTATACCCTGCATGTCTGAATGGTTGGGATCACATGGTGAAGGAGAAAGAAGCCCTAGCAAAGTTTTTGGGAAAAAAATAATTTTATTTATTTTATTTTTGGTGTACCCCATATTTCTGGAGGTGGTGGTGTAAAGTGCTGTCAAGTCACAGCTGACTTATGGCAACCCCTGCTGAGTTTTCAAGGCAAGAGACTGACTGAGGTTGTTTTATTATTGCCTGCCTCTGCAACCTGCTCTTCTTTGGAGGTCTCTGATCCAATTACTAATCTAGGCTGACCCTGCATAGCTTCTGAGATCTAACAGGATCGGGCTTGCCTGGGCTGTCCAGTTCAAGGCAGACAAGTTCTATCCCAAAGAAAATAATGTCCCTTTACAATTTAAAGGGTCAAGGTACTGACTCTCAGTTGCAAGGCACTGATATAATCAGCTGTCTACCTCCCATAGATATGAGTCATGAATAGAGATGGGCACGAACAGAAAAACAAACAAACATGATGTTCGTTGTTCATTGCCATCCACGAACAGGGACTCATGGACAACCACGAACATGGCCCTGTTCATGAACATGTTCGTGGTTGGCTGTTTGTGGGGGCCAGCAGGCTCTCCTCCAGCCATCATCCAAGTCAAGATCCCTACTGCACCACTCCCAGAAACCTGACCTGAGCAGGCACCAGGAAAGGTACCAATAATAAATAATAGCTTGGCCCCAGAGCCTGGCAGCAGCCCTGGAACCTAAAGGGTTAGATCCTTACCGGACCACTCCCAGAAACCTTCCCTGAGCAGGCAGCAGGAAAGGTACCAATAATAAATAATAGCTTGGCCCCAGAGCCTGGCAGCAGCCCAGGAACTTAAAGTGGTAGATCCCTATCCCACCACACACAAAGAAAATTCAAGCTCCAATACACTCTATCTATCAAAATGCCAACAGCAACTCTCTCCCTCTCCACTGCCTGCAAACTAAGCAAGAGCTGGGAGGCCCCCCCTCCCCCCTGCTCTTTACTCCCTTGTAACAAATTTGGAGCTCCACACTTGAAAGGAAGACCTGCCTATCAAGCTAAATTGGGCTTAGATTGGAGTTTCCAGGGCAACAGCAGGAGTTCAGACAGAGTTCAGACAATCCCTGCCTAAGTTGCCAAGGGAATTGATTGCAGGTTCCAGACTGTCTGGCTTGATGAACAGCAACGAACAGCAACGGACGAGGTTAGCAACGACCACCTGTTCATTTAGAATGGGGCCTCACGAACAGCTTGTTTGCGAACAGCAGATTGGGCTGTTCGTGGCTTTTTTTTGTTCGTATTGATGTTTGTGTCCATCTCTAGTCATGAACCAATTCTGGATTTACTGTGCCTGCAGCTGATCTTCGGAGATTATTCCAGTTTCTTTTTCACGGGAGGTAGACTAGGCTTCCATTTAAAATTTAGAAGGCTGAGACCGGACTCTCGGCTTAGGAATAGTGCCATTCCCTAGCCACTGCTATCTCCCCAACACAGCTCCAAATTCCAATGTTATGGGGACTGATGACATCAGAATCAGGAGTTGTGTCAAGGAGACAGCAGTGGTGTTGTATATTGGCGATCTGATTTGATACTCTAAGTATTGAGCATGTTATTGGGTTGGAAATATCTGACACTTCTACTCTTGGGGTCCTCACATCCTTAGAAGGGCACTGATGGCACTCAGTAGAAGGGTTTTGTGCTGATTGTGAAATATGTTTGATACTCTTTTGTAAATTGGTTTTGGGTGATCATGGTTTTTGTATTTTGTGTTTTTATCTGATTGGTGCTTGCTGTTTTAATGATTATCATCTTTTGGTGCCTTTTGGCATTCTGTTGTAAGATATCCTGAACTATTTGGGGACAAGGGTGGGGAAGAAATATGTTTAAATATTACATCATTCCTCATTAGGTCTCAATCTGAGACACACCAATTCCTTCCTGCTGGGAGTACCTGACAAAAATAAATGAAAATGTTTAAGGAATAGTTTAATGGCTAACATGTCAGGGACAAAGCTGAAGAACAGATATGACTAGGTTTTATAATGATTATAATTATAATAGTTATTAAATTTGATAAGATGGCTAAAATGTTTGTGGACGCTGTACTTGATTTTGGGAGTTAATAAGAGGGCACCTCTCCAGGTTGTTTTCTTTCCCCATTGTTGTCCCAATCACTGTAGCAGCTGTTCTAAAAGGTTAAGTTCGAGGTCTTTCTCTTCTCTCTCCCCACAGCTATATTATGCAATTACTCCTCCCTCTTCATTTTCCTCTTGCAACGTGAGTTGGCTTCCCTGCAAATAGGCATATATAAGTGTTGAGAACAAAGCAGTATGGCCAATATAAGACTGAATTTGTGTATGTGAATTCAAACAGGGCCTTCATCCAATTCCCCGGAGTGTGGTTTTTACTAAAACGGGTGGAGAGGAAAGGAGTAAATGAGTGTATATGTCCACATACCTAATTTACGTGTCTTTAAAGCTAACACTTATAATAGCTTAATTATTCAAGCATCAATAGAGGCGATATATATTCCCTCTATTGCAGAATGGTTCATTAGCAATATACATTTAAAGAGGAAAAAAACCCCTATATTTGAAATTGATAATACATCCCTCACTCAAAACATTGTCTCCCAATCACCATGGTTACTGCCAGGTTTTCCGCAATGGCCCAGCATATTCATCTGTCAAGTATGCTAATGGAGAACGGACCCTGTCACACAAAGGAGCAGGCTATTCAAACATACACTTGGCAAATAATTGTACATGTCAAAAGAAAGATGCTTGTTATTTGCCTAATATTATCCCCCAGAAGTGGGAAATAGTTCAGCTCTCAATGCGAAATGGCTTGCCCTTATCAAATAGGCAATTTGCTGATAATTTAGACTATTACGTATCTTGGGGTGGCCAGGCAAAGAAAGCAGGGGGGGGGGGGGTTGGTACTATAAGTGGCCTTTTATAATTTTACTGAAAAGCAAACTGGGGCATTAGGCGCACCAGAGGTTGTTGTAACAAGGAGCATCATGGGATATGCTGCCAGCCAATCAGTAGGATTGCTAATGGAACCCCATTTCACCTCTGTCAGGTAGCTCTTGATGGGTGGTTAATTATAATTTAGAAGAAACAGTTTTCTCAACTGCATTTTTATTGCTATTTGTCTTCATGATGGGCCAATTTCCAATTTGTCTATTTCAGTAATTAAGCCAAAGAAAAATGTTCTTGCTGAATTCCTCTATGCTTCTAAGCCCCTGATGCTAGCAGCTGGAAGTGCCAGAGTTTTGGTTGTGTGTGTGAGCATTTTGCAGAATTGTTTTGCATGAAAGGTAATGGCGCAATATCTCCCTCTCCCATTTTCTCTGGGGAATTTTGTTTAAAGGCACAATCACAGTAGAGTAGGGGACAAAAACCAGATGGCTTATGAAACGGAGGTGGTGACTCTAAGGTTCCCTATAGATCACATAGAAGCAGGCAGTGTGAGAGACACACACCCTCTCCAAGACTGCACCTTAAGCTAGACTTGCAGCACCCCTAGTTACTTAGATCCCATTTCCATACCCTAAATCTGCCAGGGTTCATCAACGTTGCCCTGCAGCCCAGCCGCCTCTTCTAGCTCTTTCCTTCCATAGCTCTGCCAAACCATCTCAATCTCAACCTGAAACACCTGCTTCTGTTCTCATCCAGGACTACAACTTTCACTGCACCTGGATCCCAAGTCTTTTATCTAAACAAGTCCCTGTTGTGTAGAGCCACCTCCCTATTGAGTTCTGCCAACACACCTGCAGTAAACCCCTCATTTTCCAATCTGGACTTCTTTTGAATAGAAAATCCCAGTTCGGATGAATAAAAGTGTGTGGGCAGATAAATATCCAGTAGGAAAGAGGGCTGAGAATGTGAAGCTCATTGTCGTGACAAGAAAAGGAAAGAAAAACAACCTGAGATCGCTTTTTTCCAGTGGAGTGATATTAACAAACATTCAAGGCGAAAGTTGCCGAGGAAGAGCTACAGCTCAGTGGGGCACCTTTTTTCTTTTTTTGCTTAAATATGGTTTCACATCCATCACTGCATTTCAGACAGGAGTACTAGGACAGACCTCAGCTAGAAGGGGAATAATAATTTGACAGTGGAGTGCAGACTCAGATCTAAGGATCCCAGCAACCAGAAGGTTTGCAAGGGAGTAAGCAGTCAGAACCAAAAGTGTATGCACTTGATTGTTGCCTCACCCAGCCTGCTATAGCCTTCTATCCTTACTGCTTTTTTCTAAAGTGTGATAAACGTGTTCTGAAACCCTGGCAGCAGAGAGAGCAGTGCGAGGTGGAGGAGATTTCAGTGGGAAAGCACAGCAGGGTGAATGGCCCCTGGCCGTCCACCGCTGCAGACTGAACCCTGCTCCCCTCATGTGAAGCTGTCCATGATAGTGATGATGAGGATCTGAGCTTCTGCCAAACATCTGGGGCTGGATGGGCTCTTTGATAGAATAAAGCAACTTCCTGCTTTCATTCAGAACATCTCCATGTGTGACACTGATAAAATTGTGCCCTTTGGGGACCATGTGACTACAGAACAGAAAGCAAAAGAGTCATTTTTATACACAGCATTGTTTCTGTTCAAAGATAATTTTGCATTATTTGTTTATACCCTGCTTTCCCCCCTGATGGAATCCTAAAGTGGGTTATGACAATACTAAAATATAATACGAAAAAAATGAAATCTGGCCCTCAAGTCATAGTTGACTTACGGCAACCTCTGGTGGGGTTTTCATGGCAAGAGACTGACAGAAGTGGTTTGCCATTGCCTGATATAAACAAACAATAAAATGACATCTTGGTCCAGTCCTGGGTCCTTTGGGCTGCATCCCCCAAGGCCAAAGGCCTTGATCCAAGGGCCAAGGCTTGTGCCAAACATCTGCATCTGTCACCATCCCTGAACTTAATACCTAGAGCAGGATGGGAAAACAGAGGCTAGCTCCATTCTGTTTCTCCATTGCCATTTTGATTGCCAAAATGGTGGCATAGTGGCTAAAATGATGGACTAGGATTTGGGAAACCCTAGTTTGATTCTCCGCTCTGTTGTGGAAGCTTGCTGGGTGACCTTGGGCCAGTCATACATGCTCAGCTAGAGATGGGCACGAACAGAAAAAAAACCCGAACATGATGTTCGTTGTTTGTTGCCTGTTCGTTTAGAATGGGGCCTCACGAACAGCTTGTTTGGGAACAGCAGGGCCGATTCCACACGGCTTACCTGAAGCCGGGATGTTGCGGAACATTGCAGATCATGCTGGAAAAAACATGGAAGATTGCATTTTCTTGCATGAGTTTTGCACGACATTGCGCGAGTTTTGCGCGAGAAAACACGATCTTCCGTGTTTTTTCCAGCATGATCCGCAACGTCCCGGCTTCAGGTAAGCTGTGTGGAATCGGCCAAGATTGGGCTGTTCATGGCTTTTTTTTGTTTGTATTGCTGTTCATGCCCATCTCTTTTCTCAATGTAACCTACCTCACTGGGATGTTGCGAGGGGGGGTGGGAATGGAGGAGGAGAGAATGATGTAAGTTGCTTTGGTTCCCCATTGGGGAGAAAGGTGGAGTGTAAATGAAGCAAATAAATAAACAATTTTTAAAAATTTTCCAAAACTTTGCTAGGGCTTCTTTCTCCCTCAGCATGTGATCCTAGCCATTCAGCGATCATGTAGCAATGTCCCTGCTGCATCATGCAGCCAACTGGATGTCGATATGGGATGATGTCTGTGACAGCAAGTGGAGCCCAAACACAGTGCTTTCACACTGTGTGCATGTAGGGGAGGGAATGCACCCTCATTGCTTCTCCTATTGTGTGTGTGTGGGCGGGGGAAGGTAGTTGTGAATATCCTGCATTGTGCAGGGGATTGGACTAGATGACTCTAGAGGTACCTTCCAACCCTATGATTCTAAATGAGCTGATGCTTTATTGCAATATAGCTGTTAGATTGTCCCCCTTGCCACTGCAAGACGGCATGAGCCCATTTGCCTTGGCAATGGCTATGCATTCCCTCCCCTGAAATCCACACACTTTAGGCAGCCCCTAAGAAAAATTGCCAAGGGATGTTTTTATAGAGGAGCAAGGGGCTCCTCCTAATCTCTCCCCCTGTACTGCACTGGTAGAGCAGCTGCTTTACATGGTAGAGGTCCCAGGTTTAACCCTTGGCACCATCAGTTAAAAGGATCATATAGTAAGTACTGTGAATGACCATTACCTGAGAGACCTAGGAGCTGCTGCCAGTCAGAGTAGACAATACTGACCTTAATAGACCAATGGTCTGACTCAGTATAAGACACAGGGTTGCCAGTCCTTCTTAACCTTCTGGCGGAGGACTTGCTCCCTGCACTCACCTCTTGGGGTGGTGGGTGCATGCGCATGAAGCGTGTGTGTGCGCGTGCCCCTGCAAGCACGATGACTTCACTTCTGGGAGTGTGCCCACGCTCCGCACGGGCTCAGATTGGGGCTGTAGCAGCCCAAAACGGGCTCGTTTTGGCTCAAATCGGGCTCATTTGGGGCCTGTTTTGGCACCGATAGGGTCCATTTTGGGCCACCGTGGAGTGCAGCAGTGCTCCCGCACTCTTCAGCGGGCCCAATCTGGGCCAAAATGGGCCCAATCTGGGCCAAAATAGGCCTGAAACGAGCTTGATTTGGGCCAAAATGGGCCCGTATTGGGCTGCTGCAGAGTGCAGGAGCACTCCTGTGCTCTGCAGTGGCCCCAATCTGGGCCAAAATGGGCCCAATCCAGGTGGCTGCTTTGCATGGGAATGTGCAGTGCCACAGGGGAGCTCACACAGAAGGTGCCCCCCCTGCTAGCCAGGTAAGTGGGGTGGGGGGCTGGGGGGTGGGGGCTGGGGATCCCCCGCCCCCACCAGGGGTCTGGCATCCCTAGTAAGGCAGTTGCCTATGTCCACCCAAAGGCCTTCCCTGCTTTTGACTCAGCCCTAATTAGAACAGTGCAGATATGACCCTAGGATCATTGACATGAGCCTGTGTGGGCAGGAGGGAGACTTTGGCACTGATAGAGGAACCCACAGGTAATGCAGGGGTAATATGGGATGTTACAGACTAGGAGGGGTTCGCCCTTCTGTTCCGTCTCCATATGAATTCTATTTAAAATGGGACAAAAATACCCTGATATTGTGGCGACACTGACATTTTCTTTCTTTGTTGTGGGAACACTCCTTTGCATACTGATCTAAGAGGACCCTTTCAGTAACATTCTCCTATTATTGAAACCAATCTGCTGCTTTGTGTGGGTCAATTGTCTACATTTTTGCCTGTGTCACTGCAACATGCATATTAACATGTCTATCTGAGGCAGTATCATTTCCTCCTTCTGTTCTCTCATTCCCTCTGATTGACAATAACCCCAGAATGTTAGGTGATCCAGAGGTATCGAGGACATTTCATCTTCTCTGGATACTGCGTTACTGTCAGTACCTTTAGTGAAATAATGCACGCAAAGCTCTGTAAACACTGTAGTGTAATGCACAATATAAATGCAAAGTATTACTAAGATGCTGCAGCCATCAGACAAAAGGAAACTCTCAGTTGGGGGTCCTAATTTCCTTACGATAAAGGCACCTTGCTATCTGGTGCTGCTCCCTTTACTAGAACTCCCCCTGTTGGATCTTCTGAGCAAAGGCCCATACATTGTCAGTACTTGCTGCAATAGTGCCGTTGTGTGAAGCTTCGTGGCTTCGGGGAGAACTCCCTAAGCAGACTTGTCTGCATGAGGGAATTACTCTAGGGTACACTATCAGTTCACATGGCTGTTGGTCAGATGTTATTACTCTGGGTGAACTAAGAGAGTGCTCTGTAACACCTTTGCAGTAGCACATTGTAAGTGTATATTAGTAAGGGCAGACAAACTGTCTTTTGAGCAGCTCACTCACCAGGACTGATAGTCTCATTGAAAAACACCAGAAGTCCCCAGAACACACTTTGAAAATAATGGGAGCAATTGCATGACAGTTTCATGCTAGTGTGCAGCTGCACTCTAGGGGTAAGCAAAGCAATCCATGGCACACAGCCTGAGCAGTGCTCTGCTTTGCTTGGCATGCAGGGCTAGTTCTCCATCCAATCTACAGATATGGGCACCCAAAGTACTGGCAGAACTGCTGGGACCAATGAGTTGGAAGAAAGTGACAAGCATGGCTTATGCCCATTGTTGTCTCCAGACCTGTGCAGCCACCAGCTGGGCCCAAGGCAATTCCCTGAGGCCTTGCCCTGGGGATGAGCTTGCTCCTGGTATGTCTGGCCAAGTAAAGCTCTTTCCTCACCCACTCTGTTTGCCAGCAAACCATACTCTTTACAGGTAAATCCTGTTTCCACACACGTTGGATAATGCACTTCTAATGCTCTTTAGTGATCATTTGGAACTGGGTTTTCATGTGTGAAACAAAAAAATCCACTTCCAAAGGCTTGCTAAAGTGCACTGAAAGTGCATTATCCAATGTGTGTGGAAAGGGCCAATGTTGTGTTTTTCAGTATTCGGTCCAAAAAGGTTGGGTGCCCTGCTATTGGGTCTGTGCTAAATTGTACCCCTGAGACAAAGTTGATCTGGAAGATGCAAAGAACAACCTTGAATACTTATTTGTACAATTGACCCTTGGGTCGGCAAAGTGCAGAAACTGTAACCTGCCCTGGTTTAATGGCTATCAAGGCACTTTGAGGGAATCTTACGCCTTGCTCAGATGCAACACAAATACGTGGAGTGGTACAGTAGTTTCACCCAGCTGCAGGTGATCGATAAACACACACAAACTGGGCAAGGATGGGAGCAAGGAACAGGGAGAGGCAGACTGAAAATTAGGCTGAGGTCATGGAGAGGGACTTTTACAGACCCAGAAGCTGAAGTTCTTTCATGATGTTATGGGAGAAGCACCACTCAACCTTTCTACACCTTCAGCTTTTAGCCCCATTTTTTAGGGCAAACTCTCCTCATAAAGCTCATACCCGGTCATCAGCAATGTGTTTAACTGACTAATGAAGTATACGACACATCAAACAACAGCAAGTCATCAGTGACTTCCCACCCTGTGCTCACACACCTTCAGCTACATCGTCTGCACAGCCCTGAATGTCATTCTTGTGTATTCGTTCCCTGGAGCCCTCAGTCCCTGTAGACTTCTTCTGAGGCCCTTGAAGAGATGCGTTACTTTCAGGGAGGAAGAGATAACAGAGAGCAATCATGTACTCTGCATGTGACATTATTTACTAGCTATTGTTGTATTGCTATTTTGCTCAGTTCCAAACTCCTACTGTGAACGTCTTGTGCATTGCACAAGTCTCAAAAATGCATTTCTTTTTCATTACCAGGGAATGGATTGGGGAGTGTTGCTTTTTCAGCTGTGGAATGCATTTTGAATTTGACTGCAACAGAAAGGTACGTACGTACGTACATACGTACGTACGTACGTATACGTGTGTGTGTGTGTGTGTGTGTGTGTGAGAGAGAGAGAGAGAGAGAGAGAGAGAGAGAGAGAGAGAGATTCGGGGAAAGCTACAGAGGAAGGATAAAGGTGTTGGTGCACAGGAGGTTAAAGGATTGGCATCTGTGCTTCCCTGTGGTGGTTGTTGTTGCAAAATGCCAATTACATAATGAGCAGGAGAAAAGCAAACGATCTAATCGGCTATTAAAATATTTCCAAGCGGCAAAATTAATACAATCCCCTCCTCATAATTTACTTGCTTCTGTACAAGAATTAACATAGATAAATAAATTTTAAAAAGGAAGAGAAACGTATTTCCCATTAAAATGTGATAATGGCTGTAAGACGATGCTCTGGCATATGAATCTGGATGGATTAATTCACCCCAGTGTAGTTGACAACATTCAGCCTTTGGCTTTCCACTGAGACATATAGCAGCCAGGATTTAATAACCCTGGATATTCCTTATGCCTTCATACAGTTTTGCTAAAAACTCTGTTACCTTCTGGTAGGTTTGTGTTAAATATTAAAGGAATTCTTCCAATTACTTGCAGCTTGGCATATGAAGTAGCTGAAAAATCTTACAGATCCAATCAGCGATGGGTTCTTTTAGCTGTGTTTCAAGCCTGTAACTTCTGACTTGAAGGACATGCTCCCTAATCCCGGATGTGTGCATGCAAGTACAAGTGCATGGGTTATGGGTATTCATTGGTGTGTGAAATCCTACATGGTGAATTCTATTTTATGTTAAGAGTGGTTTTACGCTACAAACTTTTTGTGCTGCTGAAAGATTCTTCTGTATTCTGCAGCAAGTATAACAGAATGTTTACCCCCCCCCCCCGTAAAAATCCTACAACATGTTTTCTCAGAGGTAAGTCCCCTTCAGGATAGGTCCAGCTTCATCCTGCATTGTTCCTTTTATTCATTTGTTTTTGCCTAATCAATTCTTTTCTGTTTTTCCTCTCTTAAGGCACTTGTGGTTATCACCTCTTGTCCCCTGGAAAGCCATGCTTTAAGTTCTGGTTTTGACTTTGAGCCACTACTCATAATCTTATAATAGCGCACAATGGTGTGCTATTATAATCACCCACACAAAGGTTGTTCCTTTACAACACTGAGGAAAGCAGAAGTTCTACCAGTTCAGGGATAAAAGAAGTGGCATTTTGGAAGGGTGACCTGCTTCAGAAGCAAGTCATGTTTGGGTGGAGGGTATAGTTATGCTAATCCCAAGCAACAGCAGCTCCTGCTGACTTTACCTTAGTTAATTTATTAATTCCATAAGCTACTAGTGAAAGAAGTATAGCCTACAATCTGCATTGCTGAGAATCTGTGATTGAAGTTAAAGGGCCTGGGTTTCTGAGCAGTGATTTGTGAGTGTGACATGCTGGAGTTGAAAAATGAAGAAATAAATCATAGGATTATAGAGTTGGAAGGGATTTCCAGGGTCATCTAGCCCACCCCCCTGCACAATGCCCGAAATTCACAACTACCTCCCCCCCCCCACACACCCAGTGAACATTGCACCATGCCAAGAGGATGGCAAAAAACCTCCAGGACCTTTGGCCAAACTGGCCTGGAGAAAATTGCTTTCTGACTTCAAAGTGGCAGTTGGCATTATCCTGGGCGTGTAAGAAAGGGCCATGAGAACTTGGCACTGGTGTAACCCTTCCTGCCCTCCCTCTCATGATCTGCCCAGGTTCACAGAATCAGCATTGCTGTCAGATGGCCATTTAGCCTCTGCTAAAAAACTCCAAAGAAGGAGATTTTTAATGTCTGATACAAGTAATGATACAAGTATCATCATGACTGTAGGCTCCACTTGCAATATGGATGTATGAAGCTTTGTGTCAAGGGGTCCCTTCCCCTAAGCCTTTAAATAGACAATTATAAACAGAACAAAAAAAATGACAGAGCTAGCATGCTTCTATGCCCAAAAGTTCATAAATGCATTACTGGAAATCTAGCAGCCATTACAAAGCAGAATACTACAGCCAGTGTCAAAAAGAAAAGGGGATACGTGGGACTGTAGATGAGTCTTCAAAGCATTCTTCACAATACGTGAATTAGAAGTCACTTTATCATTTCAGACTGATATCCTGATTGTCACAGCCAGAGGAAAGTTCAGGAAAGGCCGAAGAAGGCCAGTCTAGATTGAGAAGGGACAAGCTGTGTCAGAGATCATTGACTTCTGCAATTTAGTAGTCAGAAATGGAGCTGGAACTGGAAACTCAAGGAGACAGAGGTGCTGAAGAGGAAGCAAAGTGAAGGGCTTGTCTCTCTGCACCTTCTGTTCTGCAGGCTTCAGTTAAAAACCTGGAGAAATGGTTTGCAGTATGAGTTAGCTAATTTATAAAGCACCTTTCAACTAAAAGTCTTCAAGACAATTTACAACACAGTAAAGGAGAATGAAACCAATGAAAAAACCAATGAGATACAATAAAAATGGAGTTAAAATAATAAACATCAATACAATGCAATAAGATCAATAAAATATAATATTGCAATTGTGCCACTTCCCCTGCCACGCCTTTCCTTTTGATTTAAATCAAAAGCCCTCCAGAAAAAGCAAGTATTTAAATCCATTCGGAAGACCTTTATGGAATAAGCCATTCTCTATTTATGTAGGAGGAAGTTCCAAATTTGAGGCCAATGGCTGAGAAAGACCACCAGATAAACATCTCCTAAGGATAGTTTCTAGAGGAAAGCCCCCTGGGTTGACCTTAAGTCTTGAGTTGGTTGATACTGGAGAAGACAGTCTCTCAGTTACACTGCTTGTAAACTATTTAGGCCTTTAAAGGTTTTAAAAGAACCTTGTATTGATCTCAGAAATATAAATTGATCCCAGAAATATAAATGGTCAAGAGTAAAGACTAAACATATGCAATAAAAATAACCCAGAAGCATAAAACAGTATAAAATGTTGAGCATTTAAATTGAAAGACATAAATCCTCTGATCAAAGGAGACCATAAGTTAACAGTAAGCTAAGCACCAGGTGAGCCTCAAAAGGGAGGGCACTCTAAAAGGTATGCTGCCAATCTCTAGTTGGCAACTGCCTCACCTATGAAGGCAGGGTATTGGAGCACAGGGCTTGAGAGGAAGGCCTTAACTTGTGGACTGGACAGTAGAATCATAGAATCATAGGGTTGGAAGGAATCATAGGGTTGGAAGGAACCTAGTCATCTAGTCTAACCCCTTGCACAATACAGGAAATTCACAACTACTCTCCCCCACGACTGCCCTGGTGCCCCCTGATCCATGCCCAGAAGATGGAAAAACACCTCCAGGATCCCTAGCCAAACTGTATTGTGGAAAATATAAGAAAGTCACGAGGACTAAGCACTGATGTAACCCATTTGCCCTCTCCCTCATGATCTGCCCAAGTTCACAGAATCAGCATTCCTGTCAGATGGCCATCTAGCTTCTGCTTAAAAACCTCCAAAGAAGGAAAGCCTACAACCTCCTGAGGAAGCCTGTTCCAGTGAGGGGCCACTCTAACTGTTAGGAAGGTCTTCCTGATGTTTAGCTGAAAAGTCTTTTGGTTTAATTTCAAGCTGTTGGTTCTGGTCCGACCTTCTGAGGCAGAGGAAAATAACTCTGCGCCATCCTCTATATGACAGCCCTTCAAGTACTTGAAGACTGTTATCATATCTCTTCTCAGTCATCTCCTCTCCAGGCTAAACATTCCGAGCTCCTTCAACTTTTCCTCATAGGACTTGGTCTCCACCCATCACCATCTTCGTTGCCTTCCTCTGGACACGTTCCAACTTGTCTATATCCTTCTTAAATTGTGGTGCCAAAAACTGAACACAATACTTTAGGTGAGGTCTAACCAGAGCAGAGTAGAATGATACCATCACTTTGCGTGATCTGGACACTATGCTTCTGTTGATACAGCCCAAAATTGCATTTGCCTTTTTAGCTACCATATCACACTGCTGACTCATGTTCAGTGTATGGTCTACTAAGACCCCTAGATCCTTTTCGCGCATACTACTGCATTTGATTTTTCCTTCCTAAATGCAGAACTTTGCATTTATCTCTGTTGAAATTCGTTTTATTTGTTTTAGTCCAGTTTTCTTGTTTGTCAAGATCATTCTGTATTCTTATGCTGTCTTTGACCATATTTGCTACCCCTCCCAATTTAGTATCGTCTGCCAATTTCTCAAAAAAAAAGAGAGATAAGGTTAGTCTGACATGACTTATTCTTGAGAAACCCATGGTGGCTCTTAGTAATCTCAGCTATCCTTTCTAAATGCTCAAGGACTGACTGATTATTTGTTCTAAGACTTTTCCAGGTATAGATGTCAAGCTGACGGATCAGTAGTTACCTGGATCCTCCTCCCCCAACTTGAAGATGGGGACAACATATCCCTGTCTCCAATCTTCTGGCGCCTTGCCTGATCACCAAGAATTCTCAAAAATAATGGACAGAGGCTCAGAAATTACATCTGAGAGTTCTTTTAGTACCCTTGAGTGCAATTCATGTGGCCCTGAGGACTTAGTTCCATTTAAAGAAACTAGGTGTTTATATACTATGAAGCCACCACGGCTTCTTTAAGCGCCTCCCATTTTTCCTTCTCATAGGAATCGTTTGTGATTGTGCTTTCAATATTTTGCTTATAAGAAACTCCCACCTGTCTTGAACTCCCTTCTTCTTAAATATTTCTTACTGTGTGATTCTACCCAACATAGCTTTCAGTTTGTTAAAATTTGCTTTCCTGAAGGCCCTATATATCTTACTATGTACAACTTTTCCCTTCCCCAGGACTGTAAATTCCAAAATTACATCATTACTGCTACCCAGGGTGCCCTCTACTTTCACTTTGTCAACTAGTTCTTCCTTGCTGATTGAGTATCAAGTCCAAGATAGCAGAATCCCTGGTTTCCCTCTCTACTTAATGAAAAATGAAGTTGTCAGCAAGACAAGTCAGGAATTCATTTGACCTTTCATTTTTAGCAGAGTTAGACTTCCAACAGATATCCGGGTAATTGAAATTTCCCATGACCACTGTGTCCCATCTCTTTGTGAACTTTGTATTTTGTTCTAGGAGTTTCTCATCCAAGTTCGGTGCTTGGTTTGGTGGTCTATAGCAGACCCCCACCATAGTGTCACTATTATTTCTTATTTTTATTTTTACCCAGAGACTCTCAACTGAATTTCCATGTTCAGATACATGTATTTCCTCATAAGTATATACATTCTTTACATATAATGCTACTCCTCCACCTTCCTTCCTTGTCTATGTCTTTTGAACAAGTGGTATCCCTGAATCCTAGTATTCCAATTGTGAGTAGAGATGGGCACGAACAGCAATACGAACCAAAAAAAGCCATGAATAGCCCAATCCACTGTTCGCGAGCAAGCTGTTCGTGAGACCCCATTCCCAGAAAACATGTGTTTGTTCCAAGCCCTCTTCGTGGTGTTCATCAGCCGTTCGTAAAGCCGGACAGTCTGGCGCCTTTCAATCAATTACCCTGGCAACATAGGCATGGACTGTCTGAACTCTGTCTGAACTCCTTCTAGTTTTCCTTCTGGCTTGTAACCCCTCAAAGTAGCTTCCAGCAGACAGTCCAGTTTTTGCCACTGTGAAGAGAAAATGACATGAAAGGGGGAGACCTATGGATTCTCCTTTCCCCTGCTCAAGTTCAGCTAAGTCCCAAGGGGGCCATTCTGGCTCCCATGAACCTCCAACTACGAACATGTTCTTGAACATGTCATGTCCGTCGATGTTCATGAATCCCTGTTCGTGTATGGCAACGAACAATGAACATCGTGTTCGTTTTTTCCTGTTCGTGCCCATCTCTAATTGTGAGTGTCATTCCACCAAGTTTTAGTAATGTCTATTATGTTGTAGTACCCTTGTATTAGGACTTCAAGTTCCTCCTGTTTGTTTCCCATACTCTGTGCATTAGTGTAGATACATCAGAAGCCGTGAGTTATATGCCCTGATATTTTTGTTTCTGTGCTTACCGGTGTGTTAATGTTTCCTAGCATATGTTCCACTCCCTGCAGGTCTTCAGTGTCCCCTTCTTCAGTTATAGGCTTTGAATTTTTGTCTCTCTCCCTCATAGGATTTAGTTTAAAGCCCTCCTTATCAGGTTTGCAAGGCTCTTACCAAATATATTTTTTCCTACCCTTGTGAGGTGCAAACCATCTCTCGATAAAAGTGCTTCATCTCAAAAGTGTAAGCCATGGTCCAAAAAACCAAACTGCTTCTGATGACATCATCTATGTTGCCAGTCATTTATTTGCAACATTCTTATTTCCCTTTCTAATCCATGGCCTATGACAGGAAGAACTGATGAAAACACAACCTGTGCTCCCAAGTCCTTAATCTTTTTACCCAGAGTTACATAATCTCTTTTAATGCTTTCTGGACTGTGCTGGGCAATACCATTTGTTCCCACATGCATCAGCAGAAAGGGATAATAATCTGTGTTATCAAACCCACAGTCTTATCAGTCTTCCTCCTACCCTTTCTGTCACATCCTGGATGCATGCATCTGGTAGACAGCATACCTCTTGAGATGACAAGTCTGGTCGGCACACCTACCCTCTACCCCTCTCAGTAGAGAGTCTCCAATTACCAGCATGCACCTTCTCCTATACTTGAGGAATGGAAGCTCGAATCTTCTTATCCGCAGGGGCCTGAGAAATTTCTTTCAAGGTTTGAGGAGTCTGGGGGAGTAGCTCTTGATCAAGTGGTCCAGAATCAATATCTATGGGGAGATCTTGGATCCAATTGCTTAGCATCAGAGGCTCAGAATGTCTCTTGATTATCCTGTTCCTATGGGTTACTTTCTTCCATGTGCCTGCCTCTTGTATTGGGTGCTCCTCATGTTGGTCTCTAAAAAGCGCTTCATGTGTTCTGTCCATGTACTCTTCACCTTCCCTTAGGGCTGTCCCCTTAGGATTACCAGATTCCCTTACTCTCCTGGCGGGAGGGGGGACCTGGCACTTACTCTTCTGGTCTCCTTGCATGCGTGCAAAGTGTGCATGTCCTCCCAGCAGGTACAATAACATCACTTCTGTAAGTGATGTCATCACATGTGTGGAGAGTGCACCTGCTGCACACTGGCCCAGGCCTGTTCCCCAGGGCCTTTCCCCTCATCAGCCAGGTGAGTAATGGCGAGGGGCAGAGGCTGGGAGTGGGGAATCCCCTGCCCCACTGGGGGGGACTGACAGCCCTATATCCCCTGCAGGAAAGACTGATTCTTCATTGCCTGAGCAGCTTGTGCTTCAATTTATTTGCTCTCATTTATTGCATTACATTTTCCAGGGATATGTTCAGGATTCTACAGACCCACCTAACTCAGCTAAAACGGAGAAGTATGTGTTATCTCCATAATGGTAGCACCTTACTCCAAATCCCAGAGTGATCTCTCCCAGTGTTTTCATGTGGATAATAAACAGCATGGGGGAAAAGACAGATGTCTGCAGGACCTCACAGTAGAAATACTATTGGGTCAGGCAGAAAGCCCCTAGCACCACCTTCTGGAAACTTCATTTCAGATAACAGAACATACACCAAAGCACATTGTCCTCACTCTCAACCAAGGCAAACCCTCCCAAAGGAAGCTAGAGTTTATACTGTCACCAAGTCACCAAGATACCCAGGAAAGTTAACAGGGAGTCCCCACTGTCACTCTCCTCAAAAATATCATCAGGCAGGGTGACTTTCTGTCCTAAAACTAATTAAATATATTAACTTTAATGAGGAATATTTGGTGTGAGGAAACTGATAGTGATGCAAAAATACTCACAACTTTGTTTCCTTGAAGGGATAAGTGAAATTGAAATGGATATTTGAATTGAACCAGCAAGCTTGAGAAATTCAGCCCATTACATGATGGTAACAAAGAGTATTGTATAATTTTTTTCCTGATATTTGATAGGTGCCAATGGCAGGGTGAAATCCATTAAGGCAAAAGCCTCATTCCATAAATGCAAACTCAGCCAATTCATCAGCTGCAGTGAGTGGACTACTACTGTGATTCTTGCTGCTTTGGTTAATTAACTCCTTCCTTTATTGGCAGTTACACCCTCATTCTATAAAATAGAAGAGGAGAGTCAGAAAGGTTTACAGCAGGTTTTTAAATATCAGACCCTGCTTTGATGTCACAGATGATATGGAATCTAGAGAGTTTGGCTGCATAAACAATAATGTGACACCAGCAAAAATTGAAGTGTTATTCACTCTCAGTGCTACACACACTTTTTTGTGTGCATCCTTTAAGTTGATCTCAGTTGAACAACCGCTAGTAAATGCTTTCTTCAATCATTTCCCCCCATATTCACATTGTTTAAAAAGGATGGAAAAAATAAATACAGATTTAGGGTACGATTAGCAACTTAAGTGTTCTCATGTCCAGCCGTGTCACACAACAATGCACAAAAAGGAGATCCACCACTCAGTTGCCACATGTGGAAGAACATGAAAGAAGAATGATTTGGACTGTTTTGTTCTGATGATCTTCACTAGATGCAAAAGCCAGAAGAACTGATATTCTGCCTCCCAATACTGTCTCTGCTTCCAACAATCAGGGCACATGGAAACCATCCACAGCACGGGGTGATTATGCCAGAGGGGAAAAGGAATTATTGCTGGACTGGCTCTTTTCTTCCCCATTTTCTCAGGCACTTATTTCCTGCTTGCCTAGCTTGTTTCCCCAAGCAACTGAGAAGAGGAGCAGATCTTGCTTGCTTTTGCCTCTTCCAAATTCTAAGGAGGATCAGCTATACCAGGAAACGATTGGGAAGGAAAGAGCCTGGCTAGCAATTTCTCCTCCTCCATTTTGTCAAGGAGGTACTCTTACTGAAGAACAGGCATTGACTCATTAAAATCCATGGCCTATCCTCAAGAGTCTGTTGGATCTGATGTAAATAAATAGTTCAACAGGTAGTAGCAACTGCAGGAATAAAGTGTGTTTGGGGGCCAAAGTTCAAGTAATTCAGTCCTTTACTTGCCTGGTTTATCAGCTATGCTTGTGAATAGAGATGGGCATGATTGGCATTATGATAGGAAAATACCCCCGATAATGGCGTTCGCGCCATTGGGACCCAGCTGATCGGTGCCGTCCATGGCAACAGATCCAGCGGTTGGGGGGGGGCGCTTGTTCGGGGCTTGATCAGGTCAATCGGTATCTGATCGTGATCCAGACACTCTGGCGCCAGGGGAATGCCTGAGCTGTGTTTCCCCTCCTTCTGTCGCCCTGGAAACCCGAATGGAAGCCCAGCTTTCCTTGATCAGGAGGGCTTCCTTCCAACCACGGAGCAGCAACACACTTACCAGTTGGGAGAAGAGACCCAGGGGAGGGAGGGGGAAGGGGGTGTTCTGTAGCCATGGGCACTCCAAACGTTTTTTGCTTTTTTAAAAAATGGGGCTTTGTAGGAGGAATGGCTGTTTTTCTGTCTGTCACTCTCTGTTTTTAACCTGCTTTTAAAACACTGTATTTTGTGGGAAAACCTCATTCATGGCTCTATGTGTGTGTTTAAAGTATGCTTTTGGAAGACTGGCTGCTTGCTTTTAAAATTGGGTGGGGAGGAATGGAAGATTCCGTCCCTGCTTTTTTTAAAAAGCTGGCTGAAACATGTTGACGGGGTGTCTATCTCTCTCTATTTGGAGAGGCAGGGATGGGTTAAAAACTCCCCCCCTCTGCTCTAAGTGTGTGTGTGTGAACGTCTTCTCCCTGAGGGGAGGCAGCTTGTCGCCAGGTTAAAAACTCCCCCCCTGCTCTAAGTGTGTGTGTGTGTGTGAACATTCACCTCCCTGAGGGGAGACGGCTCGTTGCTGGGTTAACCCCCCCCCCGCGCTCTAAGTGTGTGTGAACGTCCCCTCCCTGAAGGGAGGCGGCTCGTCGCCAGGTTAAACCCCCCCCCCTCTGCTCTAAGTGTGTGTGTGTGTGTGTGTGTGTGAACGTCCCCTCCCTGAGAGGAGGCGGCTCGTCGCCGCCTCCCCATGCCCGCTGGGCCCAGCGGTCGCTGCCACCACCCACCTTCTCACATAGCTGGGAACAGCGGGGCGCCCCTATGCTTTGGCCTCCCCGATCCATGGATCGGAAACGGGAGTTGATCGGCGTGGATCAGTGATTTGGGTTCGTCGCCGGCACGGATCCATGATCAGCTTGATTGGTAATTTTTTTTGGATTGTGCCCACCTCTACTTGTGAGTATTGTAATTGTGACTGGGAAAGGAATCCCAGTCCCATGACAGTAGCCTTTTGTGGAGAGCAGGGACTGGCAACGGGTTGACCATTTTCTTTGCAAGCTTTATTGCTAAATTTTAGAAAAGGTAGTGAAGAGTATTTTGGATGCTGCAGCTGATGTAAAATGTGGAAGCCTTTATTTTAATTGATATAGGGGCCACAAACATGTAGCATATATTCTAAACAGGATAGGTAAGCTCCAAGTGGGGCCTGCACATCTCCTGGTATTATAACTGATTTCCAGACTATGGAGATCAGTTTCCCTGGAGAATATGGCTGCTTTGGAAGGTGAACCATATGATGATATACTCTGCTGAGGGCTGTTCTCTCCCCAAACCCTGCCCTCCTTAGACTTCACCCCCAGATCTCCTGGATTTCCCCAACCTCAAGTTGGCAATCCTGATTCTAAAGGAACTGGCATGCTTCCAAATAGCTTCCAAGTGTGATACCTTCCAAGATGCTTTGTTAGGAAGCACTTTACTCCACATGAGCTGCTCTGCCTACTAAGGTCACCAGGCTAGGTTTTGTTGTAGGATGTCAACTTACTTGATGGATAAGAATTGGGGTCTTTCCAGTATTGGCTCTGATTCTTTTTGAACTCTTTAGAGAAGTCTGCCAATGACTGAGCTTTGGTTGTGTCCAAGAAACAGAACAGGCCATTGCACCAAACAGCCCAAGTCCTTAATTTTACTCCTGGCTTTCTGGTAGAAGTAGCAGGATTAGGGTGCATACTGGATCATTTGATTGCCTACATGGAAGAACAGAGGGCCTTTGGTTTTTCTTGCATGGTATGATGCATGGTGAACATCTGATAGCTACCCAGAAGAATGGCAGGGAAGGAAACGTAGTATGGATGGGTACTTGCAACAGAGCACACACACCTGCCTTGTGTGCTAGATTGCAGCCAGGGAATGCTAACTTTTATTTTCTATATTTCACTAAACAATAACAGTTCCTATTTTCAGAATCTTTTAAAAATGATTCCTTTATTGAGTTCTCTGATATGCTTGCCTTATTTAAATTTAATCAGCTAATTAATCAAGCATTTAAAAGCCAGATCAATTGCCAGGCCTATCCAACAGTCAATGTGCTTTTCAGTTCCAGGCAATATTTCAAGCAAATGACTGGGTTTTATGTTGTACATCCCCTGCCAGCTGATATCAGGAAAGCTCAGTGATTCTACATAGCATAATGTCAATGGAAAATCTCCTATAAACAGTTGCCAAAGATGACATATTTGGGATCTTTTATAGCAAAGTCATCACTAATCTGCACAAAACATGAGTAGTTTTGCAGTTGCTGTCCTCTATAATGTATGAACTGACCCTTAGGGGACTCCTATAACACAGGTCACTGCAGAGAAATCTAAGGCTGTATCACATTTCTCAGTCCAAAGGTATTCTCTGGAGCTAACTGGTATTTTCCAGCACTGGGGAATTGTAATCATTTTGTCCCCCAAGATGAATATTTATGGAATAATTGCTACAGTATGTAATCTGTTTCAAATGGCCCAACTGCAGCCGTCTTGGGTTTTCCTCTGTGATGGCTTCTGGGAGCTGCATTGTTGGTAAGGGAATGGAAAGGTACAAATAAGTAGAGGACTAAAATAGAAATGTCTAATTAGGGATGAATAGTGCTAGCAGACCTTTCCTGTAACTATGTCACCAATGCTCCTTGCATATGACTGAGAACATTAACATCTTCAGGATCCACACACCCCACTTCAAACCAGCTGAGAAATAAACCCATTTTTCAACAGACACATTCCAAAACTTCTCCTTTTGTGCTTTGACTATCTTGGGTCTGCAGCTGTTGTCCCCTGTTCCGGATGTAATTGCTCCCATTCTGGCTAATAATAAATGTATGCAGCAGTATTTTTTATTGTTATTATTATTTTAGTATGAATTTTTAAAATGACCATAACATTATAAAGAAAAGCATCCCATACTTGGCATAACAGTACTGTTTAAGCCACAAGTAACAGGGTCAACACAATAGTAAACTTCTGCAAACAGCCTCCAGTTGGCAGATTGTCTATGTGAATATATCATCCCTTCCCATGGTAGTTCTCCAAGTGAGACTCTGACAACAGGACAAAAAGCAATCCAATAAAAAGCAATTTACTCTGCTGACTATTTCTGCTTCCCCCAGAGGTTCAGTTGAAGATGTTGCCATGCATTTGAAGGAGATAGACATTTTCTCTCAAGTCTCAGGCCATGTTCGGCTGCTCTCTGCAGATTTAAGCCCTGCAGTTTTCACAACCCAGAGGAATTCAATAGAACATGGTGCCTATTATTCCCAGAATGACCAAAACGGCACACCAGTGGGGTTTAGGGGAGAATTTATTGGCCTTGAACTGGGCACATTTGGGCTCAAATTCTCACATTTTTTTCTGTGAAAGTCACTATATGGCCTGAGAAAGTCATTCTTTTCAGCTGTGGTGCTGGAAGGATAAAATTAGGTGGACCTTATGCCTGCCATTCTGAGTTTCTTGGAAGAAGAATGGGTTGCAAGTGAAATTAATACATATTTACTCATACTTAGTTGCTTTTCATCCTCTGTCTCTATTGTGCTCATAGTCTCAATAGATTCAGAAGGGTCTTATAGTACCTCTAGTCCAACTCCCAATTCAGTGAAGGAAAGGCAAAGCAACCACAGCCTTGACAGATGGCTGTTCAGCCTCACCTTGAAAATCTTCAGCATGGGAGAGCACCCTCTCCTCACCTGGCTAATTGGTTCCACTGTCAGGAGATTCCTCTTAATGTACAACTGAAATCTCTCCTCCATTAACCATCTTGTAACATAAACTCTTTCAGCTTGACCTACCTCACAGAGTTGTTGAGAGGGGCAACATGGAGGAGGACGATGTAAGCCAATTTGGGGCTCCCTTGGGGCTCATTGTGCCCATCTTCAAAAGTCAGATAGGTGACAACTAGTTTTGGTACCTCATCTCTGAAATGCCCTCCCCTTTGAGGAATGCCTGGCACCTACTTTACTTTCTTTTAGGTGCCAGGCTAAAAATACATCTTTTTTACGTAGGTTTTTAATTAGGAGTTTTATCTTATCTGGTTTTTAATGGTCTGCTGTTTTATGGATGGTTTTATGCTGCTTTTGGATAATTTTTATGCTGGTTTGTTTTTAATTGTTTTATACTGTGTTTTTAATTGTAAGCCGCCTCAAGCAGGACTCTGAAGAGGCAGCATAGAAATATTCTAAATAAATAAAGACCATCCTTGCTCTTAATGCCTCTTGGGCCTGAACATAAGATCACAAGAACAGCCCTGCTCAATCAGACCAATGATCCATTTAGTCAAACATTGTGTTTACAGCCAGATGCTCTGTAAGGCTTTCAAGCAGGGCACAGAGGCCAAGGCCTTCTTCCTGCTGATCCTAGCAACCTGGAATTGATGAACATTGCTTCTGAACATGAAAGTTCTTTTAGCCTTCATGGCTCACCACTAGAGATGGGCACGAACTGGAAAAATTCTGAACCATGCGGTTTGTGGTTCATGGTGTTTCATGAACCACGAATCATGAAATTTCATGAACTTG
Source organism: Eublepharis macularius (assembly GCF_028583425.1). Taxonomy (NCBI): domain Eukaryota; kingdom Metazoa; phylum Chordata; class Lepidosauria; order Squamata; family Eublepharidae; genus Eublepharis; species Eublepharis macularius. Next base: position 123,271,435 of record NC_072793.1, read on the forward strand.
CCCTGGTTCACAAACCGGTTCATTTGGTTTGTGAAAACATCATTTCTGGGTCAGCAAAAGGTCTGCAGAGAGCCCATCCCCCTGTTGCCTAGGAAACTGATTGATCAGCGCCAGGTGGTCTGCAGTGACGAACCGAAATATGAACCAAACAAACTAGGCAAAATTTGTCATGGTTCATGAGAAATGAGCTCCCATGAACTACTGGTTTGCAAACCACGAACAAGCCCAGTTCGTGATGAACTTTGGTTCATATTTCGGGTTGTGCCCACTTCTACTCACCGTCACTGAGCTCTCTCTCATTAATGGTAGCTAAGTCAGTACATGTGAACACTGGTGCCTCCTCCTAAGGCAGTACAGGACCCATTTGTTTTTGTATTTCAGCCATAATGCAGCAGAAATTTTCATAGTGCGCCAACCAGCTGAAAAGTCCCCCTGTGTTTGTGATGGGCTCTCAAATGTATGTTGAGAGCAGAAGCATATGGAGCCTTTTCCTCCTTTGTGCCCCCTGAAAAAAAATCAAAGAGAAGGTGGATGCATTTCAGAGGGGAAGAAAATGTTTGTGCCCCTTATTTCAAATGGGCATTCATTTTAATGTCACTCTGGCTCTAGTGATATGAATCTACCTTCTCCTACAGTGGGTCTATGTCTGGGAGTTTGCTATTTTTCCACCAGAAAGCAACTCCAGGAGAGAATAGACACAGAGCAGTTGTTTGGATTGGTTGGCTGATGTTAAGATGACATCAGATGGCCCAGTATTAAAGAATGGAAAAGGCACAAGACCTAAAAAAGAGTTTGTGTAATTTCTGAGTGCTCAATATTCTAATCATCGAGGAAGCCTTTAGTTTGTGATTTTTAAGAGTCAGCTTCTGCCTTCTGTAGAGTTCTTTAAATTGCTCACCTAAAGAAGCTTTAGTGAGCTATTTCACTTGTACAGTGTTGCATAGAACAGGAAGAAATCATACTGTTGCATGAAATTGTCCACATTGGCTACCATGATGGGTGATTTGGAGCCACATCATCATGTCTCTTGCTGTTTGAATATCCAAATTGCAACACAATTGTGGGGTGGGCAGAATATCCAGAAATTTTTCTCCCATCTGAATTCAGTGGAATTTTTCTTATGATCCCAATCGATTCATGGGGTTATTATTCTTTTATTAGCATACATTTGACAAATGAGATGCAAATGTTCACTTCATCAGAAAAGCCCCTGCCTAGTCTTTGTGGTTCTTCTTCAGATTTTAAGCTTTTAACTTGATATTTTTGCAATGTATGCCTTAGAAGATAAGGAACACAAAAGCAAAGGTGGCCCTGTAGAATCTATTTCTGCTAGTAAAAGCTTTCTTTTGAGCTTCAAAGAGCTATGTTTGAAGGCCAGTTCAGTAATATTCAATATTGTGCATACTTTAACAAATGTTCACTCAATGAAAGATGGCCCTGCTCTGTTGCCTACTGTAGTAACTCTATCCCCTAAATATACTTTTAGTCCACAAAAGTGTATCTTTGGATTTGGTGATGAATTTGAGTAGTTTGCACAGAGTCATAATTTCTGTCTCTTTTTTTTGTAACCCAGTATCAGAGATGGAGCAACATCTCGATATTCCATAAAATACTAAAACATAGTTTACCTTTTTCTAGTTGAGAAAAATTAGGAAGTGGGGGATAAAATAAGAATTCAAAATAGGAACAATCATAGTAGCTAACAACAGGAAGCTTAAACAAATCCTTGATGGGTGAACAACACTCCCTGGTCCAAATTGTTCAAATTGTCGTTTAATTGAAAATTGCAAGCTGTACAGCAAGTAATCAAAGTAATTAAACCTTTGCAATTCCCAGGAACTTTAGGGTATTTGATCCAATGGCTGAGGGGGCTCCTCAGCCTCAGGACACATTTTGCCCTCTAAGAACCAGGGCTCTTGCCCCATTCAAACTGTGCATGCTTACTGGATCCAAGTGCTGCTCTCTTGGGGCCACTTCTCTAAGTCTTTCTCTGGTCGAGAACACTGGACGTTTGAAGCTGTCTTCCTCTGTGGACTGCTCTACTCTCCGAGATTGGCAAATATACTCCCCCCCCACTCTATTCTAATTTCTGGCTAGCTTCTTAGGACTCTCTCTCTCTCTCTCTCTCTCTCTCTCCCCCTCTGTGTACCATCCATTTTTAATTGCCTCTTGTTTGTATGTTGGGTTTTCCTCTTTAAATAAAAATACTCTTTGACCTTAAAAGCACCAAGTCACGTATGCTACCTTGGAGAAAGGACCCCATAAATACTGGTGGAGTTATCCTGTAGTTACCCCCTTACATAGCCTTGCTCCTTGCCGCTAATTCCCCCACTTACTCACAAGGAGCCCTATTCCAGGTAACAAACCAAGAAAGATGGAAAAATCATTAAGGTTAAAAGAGGGCTTCTTATGTACTACTCTCAGAGTCTCTTTGCACAATACATCTTACACAGGGATGCTAAAGTGACTTACTTTCTGTGTGGTCTTATAGTCAAGTGTACTCTGTCTCCCTAGCAGTGCATGTGTATCTACAATGGGAGAACAAGTGTAAGATCTTTCACTTGAGTGTCCCTGTGTAAGATGTTTTGTGTAGAGAGACTCTCATGGCTGCTTCTTTCATGGCAAGTTGGACCATTCCCTCTGTCAAGGGGGTATATTAACCTTCTCATGGGTCCAACAGGCCACTCGCATCTGACCAGATGTTATCAAGCAAGAAGGGCAAGGGTCAAGCACACACATGGAATGCTGAATCTCTTCTAGCATCCTGTCCTTGGGCTGCAGTAACTGAAAATGATCCAAGCAGAAGTCAAAGGAGCATCCAATACTGACTCTGTTGGTAAAGTGGCTTCCAAATTGAAGTAGATACAAGATCTTTCTTGCAGCACCCCTGTACTCCCTAAGTACTTGGCGTAGCCAATGTATCATACCATTTTTGGATACTGCAGTAGCAAAGTAGAAGAATAATATAAAACTGGACAACATGAACATAGATGATATGCAGATTAGATTTGGTTAAATAGGCTATTCATCAAGGGGGTTCTCTGAGCCTAGTATTGTTTCATTTAGCCCACTCAGCTCTATTAAATATACCTAGTCCTACATAGTCACTACAAAAAGACAGAAATAGAACAATGTATCTTTTAAATATGAAGGGCATACACTTATTTGCTGAATCTCTAACTAGACTCCATAGAATCAAAGTAGCCACAGATGTTTCCAGCGAAGACATACTCTACATAATTCAGAATAAAGGTAAAGATCCTCCACAGCATAAACACTGGGTATACTTTAATCTGTTACATACACTAAAAGCAACTCCTTGCACAGGTTCATGGGATCAGTTAGAACAATCAACAGGGAGCCCACCCAAGTTTTAAATCTTAATACCAGCTACCCTCTAGGCAGATCCCCATAAAATAATGAAAACTGAGCATATAGCAAAGAAAATAATAAATGCAATCGACATTTAGGGACAGTCTCAGTTCTGACTTAATTCCTTGGATGTAATTAAGAAGCTTGATGATAATTTAAATGAGTTTGAAAGACTAACCCGCACATGCCTTACAAAGTTTTGAAAGCTTCAGTTGAAATATTATACTTCTAAAGCAAATACGAGTATTGTGGTACTATTTTTATAAAGGGATTAGAAGAGCAAAAAAATGGAGGTTCTAAAGGTCCAGGAAGAGCCCCGTGGTGTAAGCAGCAGAACTGCAGCCCAAGCTCTGCTCACAACCTGAGTTCGATCCTGGTGGAAGCCAGGTTCAGGTAGCTGGCTCAAGGTTGACTCAGCATCCCATCCTTCCGTGGATAGTAAAATGAGTACCCAGTTTCCTGGGGGTAAAGTGTAAATGACTGGGGAAGGCAATGGCAAACCACCCCATAACAAAAAGTCTGCCAAGAAAATGTCATGAGGTGACATCCCCCATGGGTAATGACTCATTGCTTGCATAGCGGACTACCTTTACCCTTATATAAAGGTCCAAGAGAGCACCTTTATAATGAAATAGGACTGAAGTCTAGTGCAATGATTATTATAAATATCATCTTGATTTTATTGTATTGTCTTCTACTTGTAATCCCACTTCTGCATTGTTTATAGTATACCTTGCCATAGGCAGTTTGTTGTTTGCATTGTTTTCTATTTTTGTAATCCCAGTTTTATGTCATTGTTCATTGGATGACTTGTGCTGAATGACTGCATTGCTTTTTATTCTGTAATCTGCCTTGAGTCTCAATGAGAAAAGTAGGCTCTAAATTAAGCAAATAAATAAATACATATAAACAGTTTTGTTCTTGCTCAGTTATTCAAGGACAAGAGCACACTTGAACAGATACATAGGATGGATCCTCAGTTGGCATGCATGTATATACATGGAAGGGAGAAAATGTTGTTAACAATGTCAAAACCAACAAAAGGAAGTACTTCGTTATTCAAATTATGAAATTCTCTGCCAGTGCAGATTATGATGGCCATGGGCATAGACAGTCTTACAAGGGGTTTAGACAGATAAATGGAGTAGAGGTCCATCAATGGCTACTAGCCACAGTGACTGAAGGGAGTGTCCACATCCAGAGGTAGTAAACCTCTTTTGCTTGTTCTATGGTTTTTCACTTTGTGATCTGCCCCAAGTAGGTCTCTGGAGCTGTGAGTTATATATTTGCACAATAAATAATACATGGAAAAACAACCTGTAGAGAAAACACTTGTGCCACCATTCCAATTAAGTAGAACGCAATACACTGTGATCCTCCAGGCTTACTATGACCCAAGGAAATTTATAACAACCTTACAGAAAGAAGTCTGGGGTACTGGATCCCCACTGGACCAAAACACAGAATTAAGAAGCAGAAAGAAGGTGAGCCTACAATAAACCAAGATTCCTGGTAAACCAGACAATTTTCCTTGTTTAAACCTCATCATACTGGGATTTCCCACTGTGTTGTGGGAGGTCCATACCTACATCTATTTTTCTAGAAGACAGCAATGATCAGAATGGAGTACAGAAAGTTTTTCCTAAGCTTTTAATATAACAATTTGTTGTTCTTGGTAGATGGCAAGGTTTTTTTTTTTAAAGGCTAATTCAGATTCCACTAAAATAATAAAAAAACAGCACAAGGCCTACACAGTGATGATCTCACAATGAAATTCTAAACAGAGTTACAGTCTTCTAAGCTCATCGACTTCAATGGATTTAGAAGGGTGTAACTCTGTTAAGGATTCCACTGTTAATGTTAAAGTCACACTATATTATTTGAGGTGTGGCACAAATGCATCCTTTGTACCATGAGAACAGACTGGTCAGCCACTGCAGGAGCACCTCCATATTTTTGGATGAAATAAAAATGGCCCTTCCCACATAGAAGTTGGGAGATGGTGGTTTGGGAAGATCTTTTGATTTTCCTGCCATCTTCTCTCTTGCTGCTCAATAGTGAGAAAACCAAGAGGAGTTTTTGATACAGGACTCTATTTCAGAGTTAAAACACTCTCCTACAACTCCTTAGGGAAGAGCAGTTCCTCCGGAAGAGAAGGTCTTCATGCTTACTGACTTGGCTGCAACCAGTAGGGTTGCCTAAAGGCCTGGAAAAAATGTATTTATTTTATTTACAGAATTTATGCCCCATCGTTCTGCCCTAATCAGGGCCTCCAAGACAGCTCAACGAATAAAATTATGCCTAATGAAAACACATCTTAAAAACCATTAAAACTGAACAAAACCATATCATTAAAACATTTAAAAACAAGCTAAAATGTACCTGCTGTACAATAAAATGCTCATACATAAAATCAACAATTAAAAACAGGGCAGGATAGGTTGACAGGCCTCCACTAGAGGCAGGAATCCCTCCTCAGCCATGCTTCCTGCTGCCACTCAGGGGGCTGGTGGTGGTGGTGGGGAAACAGCAGGAAACTGGAGGGAGGCCAGTCAGCATGGCAACGAGATGACATCACTTCTCATACACCTTGGTGTGATACCACATTGCTGGGTGAAGCCCTGGTATTTGGGCAAAATCCATAGAGATTTTCCCAAAAACCAGAGTGGTTCTGGTGGGCCCAGCAAAGTGATGATATCACTTCTGAGCACATCACCAGCTATGTGATGATGTCACTAGGAAGCCCACCCTATGCCTGGTAAGTATTCCCTTGCCCGGGCAACCTTACAGCAAGAAGGAGGGATCACTGAGGGAACACCTGACAAAACAAAAAAGTCCTCACCTGCTACAGAACAGAAAAGGAAAGGCAGAAGAAGAGGAAAGGTGAGTCTCTCTGGGAGGGAGTTTCAGAGTTTTGGTGCCATAATCAAGAAGGCCCTCTCCCAGGTTGCTAATATTAGAATGTGGGGGCACCCTAAGCAGGGCCTTGGAAGATGCCTGTAGCAGTTGGGTATCTTCTTAAAGGGATTAGGTGGTCCTTCAAGCATGCTGGTCCCAAGCCATGAACACATGAAACTCCCTTATACGGAATCAGATTATCAGTCCATTGAGGCCAGTATTGTCTAAGACTGGCAGCTGCTCTCCAGGATCTCAGGAAGGGATCTTTCACATCACTTCCAATCTGTTCCTTTAAACTAGGGAAGTAAGGGAGTGAAACTGAGACCTTCTGTGGGCCAAGTGGGTACTCTACTGCAGAGCCACGGTCCCTTCCAAAGCCATGTAAGGCTTTAAAGGTCAACCCTATCCCCTCGAATTGTGCCCAGAAAGAGATTGGGAGCAAGTATCATTTAGTTGAAGTGATACTGTTCCTACAACCCACTCATCCTGACAACATCATGGCTGCAGCAGTCTGCAAACAATTTTCAAAGGCTGCTGCATGTAGGTAGGGTGCATTGCTGTAACTCAGTCTAGATGTAACCAGGGCATGGACCACAGTGGCCAGATCTTTTCTGCCAAGGAAATACCACAGCTGGCTAAAGGGCACTCCTAGCCACAGCTGCCATCTGTTTATCCAGTAGTGGGCCTGATGCTTCATGGGATGTTATTTACCCTGTTATTTACCTCCATGCCATGAAAAGTTTCAGCCATCCTTTTATGCCTTTGTTAAAGTTATGTGATATTTTTCTTCTAACAGCATCTGCAAAATAAAAAAGCTATATAGTGGGTGGGGCCAGTCATAGCTGTAAACTGGGTAGTGGAAGGAGACTGCTGGTTTGACTCCCACTACTGCCATGAGCTCAGCAGGTGGCCTTGGGTAAGACACTCCTCTCAGCTCCAGCTCCCCAGCTGTATTATATAACAAAAATACATAGGAGGACTCCTCTGGAACCAAAAGAGCTACCAACTAACACAAAAACACATACCAGAGATATACCAAAATTACTAACACATTCATAAATCATTTAAATATTAATTTATATTTTTTCTGAAAAGTGCAAAATGCTAGTCAAATATGTATAAATATTTATGGAGTATAATATATACAAATCTAATCCAACATCCAAAATATCATTTTTCTATCAATAAATAACAACAACATTCAATTTATATACTGCCCTTCAAGATGACTTAACACACAATCAGAGCGGTTTACAAAGTATGCTATTATTATCCACACAACAAAACATCCTGTGAGGTGGGTGGGGCTGAGAGAGCTAGAAGCTGTGACTGACCCAAGGTCATCCAGCTGCCTTCAAGTGGAGGAGTGAGGAATCAAACCCAGTTCTCCAGATTAGAGTCCTGCGCTCTTAACCACTACACCAAACTGGCTCTCCACCTTTCATGTCATACAATAAATATTGTATGCTCCAGACCAACTTGGTGTTGTTACAGAATATTCCTGTGGAGTTAGATATTTTGTTGAATATGAGCCTTTGAAAAAGTTTTTATGCGAAACAGGATGTGAGATATGCTGGCAAACCCCGTTAGGCTCTTCATTTTCAACTCTTTTCTGAACAAGAATCTCTAGACTGCAGTTATTATCCCAGAGAATCTGCCCACCTTGGAAAATACACCATCTGAAAAGACAAAAGAGACTGTGAGATAATTTTGTTTGAACTTTAATGATGGAACTCTTATGGTTCTCCTCATGTAGGACTCTCTTCACCAGTTTGATTGTTTGATCATTTGAGATTTTCTATTAAGACCTGATGTATTTTTGAATGCTATTTATTGTATGATGTGAGAAGAGTTATTGATTGATTGATAGGAAAATATTTTGGATGTTGGATTAGATTTGTATATATTATACTTCATATACATTTATACATATTTGACTAGCATTATAGTACTTTGCACTTTTCAAAAAAATATAAATTCATATTTAAATGATTTATGAATGTGTTATTAATTTTGGTATACCCCTGGTTTGTGTTTTTGTGTTAGATGGTAACCCCAGCTGAATTATGGCAATAACAATAACACTGACATTGTTCACTGCTTTGAGTGGGTGCTAATTTGTATAGAAGGATTTGTATATTTGTATAGAAGGATGGTATATAACCACTCTGTTGTTGTTACTACTACTACTATTACTACTACTAGTACAACTACTACTACTTCCAAGAAGGTTATTATCTGTATGTAGGAGATAACCTCTGTGTGAGACAAAAACAATGTGTGTGTCAGCTCTTAATTAATCCACCAAGTAGTCAAGTGCTTTTGGATGAGCAAACATTTCTCAAATACCAGAAGTCACATGTAAACATAAAAATTGGAGTAAGTGCTTAATCAGTCTTATGCTTCGGTTTACTTTTTCCAATAGTGCTCCATAGTATTTGATGTCTGGATGTGGCAGAATGTTTTAATTCATAATTTTTCACAGCAATAAATATACTCATTGTTTCTAAAACAAGGTGTACTCATTTGTGTTTTGTTGGGTTGGGGTCTTAATCTCTGCCCCAGGAAGTTTTGCTAAATGCAGTGGTTGTTTATTTTCTAATATATAGTCACCTTGGTTATTTAACATCATCTAATCCTGGAGGTTCCTGGGTCATGACTGCTTGAGTCTACACAGGCCAGCACATCAGTGTAAACACTGATGCAAATAGATCTTTGGGATAACATTTGTATTCCATTTCCTTTCTGACTTTTATCACATTAGTGATGCATAAGGCAACCTGGTAGACTTCGGTTTCACTGCTAATCTTTATTCTAGAGGCACTCAGCACAGGAATAGGAGTTTTGTAGTCAGAGCATAAGGATTTTGGCAGTGGGGAGCTCTTTAGGGAAAATTATGGAGTCATACACATTGGTAAGGTAAAGGTGCAAGCAGCGAGTCATTACTGACCCATGGGGGGATGTCGCATCATGACGTTTTCTTGGCAGACTTTTGTTACAGGGTGGTTTGCCATTGCCTTCCCCGGTCACCTATACTTTACCCCCAGGAAACTGGGTACTCATTTTATAGACCTCTGAAGGATGGAAGGCTGAGTCAACCTCGAGCCAGCTACCTGAACCCGACTTCTGCCAGGATCAAACTCAGTAAGCAGAACTTGGGCTGCAGTATTGTAGCTTACTACTCTGCGCCACGGGGCTCCGTGGTGCAGTATTGTAAAAAAATTGGCAAAGAGAGGTGAGAGCATGGTCTGTCAAATGAAGGTTGCTAAAGTGCTCCACAGCCAGTATGATATAGTGGTTAGAATGTGGGACTGGAAATACAAGAGTTCAAATCACCATTCAACCCTCAAATATTTTGAGTGACCCAGTATATTGCCGCTTAACCTACCATTTATGGATGTTGTAAGGATAAATGGAAGAAAAGGAGAACCATGGACACTATTGCAAGCTTCTTGGAGAAAGAATGGGATGAAAAAGTGGAGGTAAGGGAAGAACTGTTTTTGTAAACCACTTAAATAGGGTACTAACAAACACAGAGGCTGTGATTAAAACTATTTCCAAGATGCACTTAGGCATCTTCCACTGCCACAAGTGGTGGCAAAAATTAGTTGCTGGATGTCAAATATCTTTCCATGGATGTTTGTTTGTGCTTGACAATGAAGTGCTTATGATCATGTGGATAGCTACATGAACATTTATATAAATATATGCTAAATCATTGTATTAAAATGTGAATTATTTTATGAATAAAAGAATTAAGAGATATCTGTCATGGATGAGAGCAGAAGGAAGATGACATTTATGGAGGCTGACCAATGTTTGTGGCAGCACCAAGCCTGGGAAAAACCTCATCTTGTGTGATAGACATAATTTCACACCCAGGAATAAAAATATGGCATCCTTTTGATATGCTAGCTCCTTTCGATTGGTTGAGGAGCTTCTGGCAGGTTGTTGTTGACAAAACCTGAGGCCCAGATCTGTTAAGACCTTATTACACATATGGGAGGGAGACATGAAAAGGAGCAGTTCCTTTTAAGTGTGTGTATGTATCTGTGGGGAAGTGTAACCATGCAGAGGACAGCATCTTCTTTACACATACACCCATTTGAATCTCCTAGTGGGAAAGGGAGATCAGACGCTTAGGATCTGTAAATTCCAAGTAGGTTAGCAATCTTTCCATATTTCATTTATTTTATTAGTCTATACTCCAGTCCTGTAATCTGTATTTACCCTAGAGTCTGGTCAGTAGAATAAAGCTATGTTAGTTAAGAGAAAGCAATTGCCTTGGGGCTTCTTTACACATCATACAAATTCAAATTTCGTTTGGACAAAATTCCAGCCTGTGTTGGGAGAGCTGCTGTAGCATAGTGGTTAAGTGGTTGGGTTGTGAATCAACAAATCTGCTAGTTCAACTCCCATTACAGCTATGAGCTCTGCAGGTTGCCTTGGGTAAGCCACTCCTCTCAGCCCCAGCTCCCCACCTGCATGATGGGGATAAAAATAGCCAGGGCTTTTTTTCAGCAGGAACACAGTGGAATGGAGTTCTGGAACCTCTTGAAAATGGTCAGATGGCTGGTGGCCCCGCCCCCTGATCTCCAGACAGAGGGGAGTTTAAATTGCCCTCCGCGCCGCTCATGGAAGGCAATCTAAACTCCCCTCTGTCTGGAGATCAGGGGGCGGGGCCACCAGCCATCTGACCATTTTCTTCGAGGGCAACCCACTGAGTTCCACCACCTCTTTTCCCAGAAAAAAAGCCCTGATAATAGCATTGACGTTGTTCACCTCTCTGAGTGGCCAATAATCTGTCCAGAAGGGTAGTATATAAGCACATTATTATTATGTTATTATTATTTATTATTATGTCATGTTTAAAGTATGACTGCAAGCTTACCTTTAAAATAAGGGTGAGGCAAATAATCTCCCATAAGCATGTAGAGACAGGAGGAGAGTCTCATCCCCTCTCCCTCACATGGTTTAACTATCTGATTGTCCATGGCGAGAGGGCTATTTGCCTTACTCCTGATTCCACACCTTTGCCCAGGCCTGATCGGACGATGCAGGAAAATCCTTGGCAGATGTGGAATTGTCAGCAATGACATAGCGACCCCCCCCCCCCACAGCCTTTCTCAGCTAGTTAAAGCATGCAGGGGAGGGAAGGAGATGAAGACTCTCCTCCTGCCGCTGTGTGTGTGCACTGGAGATGATTTACATCCCCTCCCTCTGTTTTAAAGATAAGCTTACAGTCACATGTTAAACATGACATGGGTTGTGGTTTTGTTCAAACCAAACCTGAGTTTGTGTAACATGTAAGGGGACCTTGATTCCTACCTGTGTGCCTTACTGCAGCTCATGTTAAAGACTTTAAGGACCTCCTTCTCCCATATAATCCTGCCTATCCACTCCAGTCATCTTTGGAGGCCCTGCTTTGGGTGCCCCCGCCATCTGAGGCTAGACAGGTGGCAACTCCGCCCTGAGTCCTTCGGGAGATGGGCGGTATAAAAATTCAATTAAAGTAAAGTAAAGAAAGTAACTTGAGAAAGGGCCATTTTGGTTGTGGCATCAAAATTGTAGAATTCCCTCTGTAGGGAGATTTGCCTGTCTCTCATTGTCTTCCACCAGCAGTTGAAGACTTTTTGTTTCATTTGGCATACCCCCAGTAAATTCTTATTGGGCTTCATCCCTGACTGTGTGTGTGTGTGTGTGTGTGTGTGGGTTTGTCTGTTTGTATGTCTATATGTTCTTTTTGTATTTATATATACCTTTTAGAAGCTATTTTAATGTTTTATATGTTTTAATTTCTGTTGTTTGTTGCCTTGGGGGACCTATTTGGATGGAAAGTTGGCATATAAATCTTTTAATCAAGCAAACAAAAATATTACAAAAGAAGCCCCTTGTTTGATGCTCCTCTTGGCTCCAAATTAGGGAGAGGGGCAGAGATCAGGAGTTGGTGGTGGGTTACCAAAGGAAAGGCTCAGAACCTCATTTAAGAGAGTGCTGGGGAGCAGCAAGGGATTTCTACTGGGTCAAATGGATTCCCTCACCAAAATGATTTCATCCCTAGCTTTTGAGCAGGGCTGCATGTCTCTCGCTTGCTAAAGGGCTGTTTGCCTGAGCAGGAAGAGAGAGTGGCCTGTTGGGCACTGGACCGGAAGCATCACAATATCTTCCATGGCCAGTTCCATATTGAGATGAGGTGGTAATCTTTGGCAGCAGATTTTGGAGAGACTTCCTTTCACCTGCATTGTCATCATCACTGCCACTTTGCCCCTTACCCAGGAGCTGGTGTCTTCAACTGTCCTTCTGTCATCATTTACCAGGTGAGGCATGAGAGTTTGGAAAGTTCTTTTTGGCATGTGCCTTTAGATTTATTGTATTTAAAAATGCCTGAGGAATGAGCAGGGAAGGGCATTAGGTGCTCTGAGTCTTGCTTAATGGGTGGGGGTAGCAAGGGGAGGGCTTCTGGTGATGTGACCTCTTCTGGCACCCTATGTTGAACCACCACTGCTGTCAGCTTTCCAGGAGCAACAGTATCATAGTCAGTCAACACTTCATTTGCTAAAAACCCAAGGTCATTGCAGAAAGGTAAATTCAACACAGTAAAATAAAATCAGAGTGGGATTCAAGACAAGAAATCCAATATATATAATGCAAATTATTGCAGATCATGAAGTTTAGCACCATTTTAGCCTGTTAGTGCTATACGAAGTGATCACCTTGACAAGGAATAGCAATAGATTCACGTTTGTCTCTCACATAATTTTTTCAGCTGCCACCATATACAAAGCTGTCTTATGAGTAACATATTTATCAATGTCAGCTGGCAAATATAAGTAATCCTGTCAGAATTCATCATTCCAGAGAAATTTCTAAGCCGCTAAACAATAAACAATAGCAAGGGTTTTTACATATTCCAAGATGTGCTGCACTAAACCCTCACAAACTGTCAGGTGCCAAAACATCAAACTGACAGCCCATGAAAATTTTGCATGGAAACACATTTGGGGCCAAACTAAATATGGTGCTGAGAGATCCATAAATGGGTCATTGTGTTAGGAGAGAGTTAAAATTTTCCCCAGGTAGTTTTGTTGATAGGACCCACCCCCACCGCCCTCACTGCTGTTAGCTCTGGAAGAGGGAAAAAAAACCAGAGGGTGGGATCCAGTGATCTGACATTGAAAAAAAACCCTATTCTTAGGGTTACAAGAACCACATACATCTTGGCTGGAGACTGAAATGGCTCTTCTGTCAGTACAGCTCCAATGACTGCTGGGGGGAACGAAACGCAGAAAAGATCGGCAGTGTGTACATCTGTGGATTTCTGGATCCAATACTAAGAATGAGAACATTCAAAAAATTTTGTCATGAATATCATCAGTTGTTTACAGGGAATGTAACATCTCTGTGGAATGGTCTTCCCCCACTCTCCTGGCTTTCTGCAAATGATGCAAAACCAAATTATTCAAAAAGGCTTTTTACTCAGATAGGAGGGCCGTATTGTAGGGAGGGAATCTCAGATGCTCTGCTAATGAGTTAGGAACCACAGACCTCACCATTATGTTGTACTGGACTCCTACTAATGCTATGTCTTTGTGAACTTGTATCTATTTACCCTGTGGTATTGTTTATGGAAATGTTCCTGATACTGACTGTATTAAGCTCACACTGTGTATTCTGCCTTGAGTCTCAGTGAGAAAGGCGGACTATAAATGACATAAATAAATAAATAAATCCTCTTGTTTAGACTCATGGCAACCATTTTAACTGTAATTTTGGAATTGACTAGCCAGAGTATATAATAGCAGCTCTGTAAGTTTCTTCTTTGGTTTTGTATAGGAACCACAGCAGAGTACATAAGAAATATGAGTCCTATGGTTGCAAAAATGTTGGTCTTTGGACCTTAAGATATCAGCTCTCAGGATATTTCATTAGTACAGTCTGGAATCTCAGAGAAAGAACCTGACAAAGATAGGTTCAGAAAACATGCAGTAATACCAAGGGAACATACCCAGCAGGAGACAAGAAAGAAAGAAAGAAAAAGAAAGAAAGAAAGAAAGAAAGAAAAAGAAAAAGAAAAAGAAAAAGAAAAAGAAAAAGAAAAAGAAAAAGAAAAAGAAAAAGAAAAAGAAAAAGAAAAAGAAAAAGAAAAAGAAAGAATCTTATGGAAGGCATGGAAGCAGCTTTTTAAAAAGTTCTGCCTTTGATAAAATAAAGACAGTCTATGACTTCAACTTTCATCCCTTGGGTGGCAGCTGGGAACTTCATGGGGTCAGTGCCGGGTGAGGTGTTCATAAAAGGGGAACTGCTTGGTATGCACTTGGGCTGCAGAGGAGTCTGAACTTGTGCTGTGCGGATTGGGGTATAAACATATTCAGTATGAAATGGGCCATTGTGAGAATCTCTCAAGTGACTGGACAGCAGTATGTAAGATGAAATTTGTCACAAGCAAATGCAGGAGTGGTCACATCAGGACAATAAGTCTGTAACTTTATATGCACTAATGGGAATGAAATTGGCTATAATTAGTCAAGAAAGAGATCTTGGGGGTCACAGTAAAAGGCTCTATAAAATTATCATCTCAGCATGCTGCAGCAGTGGCACAGGCAGATTCGGTGTTAGGTATTATTAGGGAGGAAACTGAATAGAAGTAAATTATTCTCTCTCAAAAGTCCAGAATTCTGGGTCATCCAATTAAATTGATTGTCAGAAGTTCTAGGAAAAAATAAAGGAAGGCACACCTTCACACAATGTATAATTATTTATGAAATTGATTTCCAAACTATGTTGTTATGGCTACTAACAGAGATGGTTTTAAAAAATGATTTGATAATTCTTTGTACTATTAATGGTTATTCGATTTGATATATAAGTATGAAACCTCCATGCTGAGTGACAGTCTATCTCTGGTTATGTGATGCTATCTCCACCATCCTCAGGCAGTGGCAGGTGGTACCCATTGGGTGGTGGGGTAGAGGGCAAGAGGGTTGTTGCTGGTAAAATCCAGAATCCAAAACAATAGGCAAAGTCAACTACTTTGGGTTTTGTTCCCAACTTCTTCACTTGCAACATTGCACAAAAAGGCAACACATTTAGAAGACATTTTAGAAACATTTTTCCAGTTGAACGAAAGGGGAACACTAATCCCCATGCAAATTGCAAACAAATGCAACCTCTCCTTTTCCAACTGCTTTACAACAATAGTTAAGTAAGTAAGAAATCCTGCCACATACTTCCCCATTCCCAAAACCCACAACTCAGCACACTAGCCAGAAGAATAAGGTTTATGGGACTACGGAAGGTATGAGCACTGCAGGTTGCAATTTGATCAGCAATTCAGGTCCCCAGTACAAGAACTCATTTTCCGTGATGCAAAGAAACAGAAAGCAAGGATGTGCAATGCTGTGGGGAAGAAGGGAAAACACTTCACTTCTCAAGAGTACTGAACCCAGGGCTAATAATCCATGCAGAAGAGAGAATCTTCCTTCTATTGCTGTATGCCTATTAGGGTTGTTTAGCAACCAGTGAGAGACTCGGAGGGCATGGATATGGTGTGTGTGTGTGTGTAAGCAATGGCTTGATGTTACTTCCTGGGAAAACCTGGAAGTGATGTCATGGCTCTCTAAAAATTGCAAGAAACTGTATGATAAAATCACAGTGTTTCTGGCGATCCCTAAAGAGGACTGATGTCACTTCTGGATTTTCCCTGGAAGTGATGTAAAACTGTAATCCTGACAGCATTTTTTTGTCTATTTTCCCAACTCCACTTGAAATGATGATGGGAAATGGGAGCTGGGGATGAAGAATCCCCTGACCCCAGCAGGGTCTTGGCAGTCCTATGCCAGTACAGTAGTTCATTGTGGTACCGGTAGTAGGAATGTCAACCTCCAGATGGGACCTGGAGATCTCCCAGGCCAGAATTATAACTGATCTCCAGTCTTCAGAGATCAGTTGCTTTGGAAAAAATGGGTGCTTTGGAAGGTGGAACCTATGGCATTACATTTCTCTGACATCCCTCCTCTCCCCAGACTTTGCCCTTCCTAGGCTAGGAGGAAATTCCTAAATCACCAGGAATTTCCCAACCTGGAGCTGGCAATCCTATCTGATAGCCATAAAATGTTTCCATCCAAGAAACCCCTGATTGGTCAGGTGTTTTTCTTCCCTTTCCTGAAGAAAAAGAAATATTGACAAGCCTGGCCAATGCCACAAAGCTCACCTGCATAGGCGAAGAGTGCAGAGCGAGGGATAGAGATCTTAATTGGTGAGCTGGCAGGCAATAGCAAACCACTTTCATTGTATTGTCGAAGGCTTTCACGGCCGGAGAACGATGGTTGTTGGGGGTTTTCCGGGCTGTATTGCCGTGGTCTTGGCATTGTAGTTCCTGACGTTTCGCCAGCAGCTGTGGCTGGCATCTTCAGAGGTGTAGCACCAAAAGACAGAGATCTCTCAGTGTCACAGTGTGGAAAAGATGTAGGTCATTTGTATCTACTCAGGAGGGGTGGGGTTGAGCTGAGTCATTCTGTAAGAGTTTCCCAGGGTGTGGAATGCTAATGGCGGGAGGCTTCACTGTATCCTGAGGAGGTTCTTTTGCATATGGATTGGTGCTTGATGTGCTAATCTTCTCTGCAGGGCTATTGTCGGGTGTGGAGTGTTTTGTTGGATCGTGCAAGACGGATATGTGAGCCGCGCTTTCTCAATGAGGAAATTAATCATCTAAACCACGCACTTCAGGCAAATGGCTACTCCAGAAATGAAATCCGAAGAGCAATCAAACCCAGGATGAATCAAACAACCAAGGAAAAACAGTCACCTACAGGAAAAGTGTTTTTGCCATATATCAAAGGAATTACTGATCAGATGGGAAAGCTTATGGAAAAGCATAACCTTCAAGCAGTATTCAGACCCACCCGAAAAATACAACAGATGCTACGATCAGCAAAAGACAGCAGAGACCCCCTCACCTCTGCAGGAGTATACCGTATACCCTGCAGCTGTGGACAAGTTTACATCGGGACCACAAAGCGTAGCATCCAGACAAGAATAAAAGAACATGAAAGACACTGCAGACTTGGACAGCCTGAAAAATCAGCAGTGGCTGAACATAGCCTAACTCAAACAGGGCACAGTATCTTATTCCAGGACACCAAAATACTGGACAACACTTCCAACTACTTTGTCAGACTGCACAGGGAAGCCATTGAAATTCACAAGCATAAGCAAAACTTCAACAGGAAAGAAGAAACCTTAAGAATGAACAGAGCATGGGCTCCAGTTCTGAAAAACACCAGGCCAACAAAACACTCCACACCCGACAATAGCCCTGCAGAGAAGATTAGCACATCAAGCACCAATCCATATGCAAAAGAACCTCCTCAGGATACAGTGAAGCCTCCCGCCATTAGCATTCCACACCCTGGGAAACTCTTACAGAATGACTCAGCTCAACCCCACCCCTCCTGAGTAGATACAAATGACCTACATCTTTTCCACACTGTGACACTGAGAGATCTCTGTCTTTTGGTGCTACACCTCTGAAGATGCCAGCCACAGCTGCTGGCGAAACGTCAGGAACTACAATGCCAAGACCACGGCAATACAGCCCGGAAAACCCCCAACAACCACTTTCATTGTGTTTGTCTCTTGCCTTGAAAACTCTATGGGGTCACCTTAACTCAGCTGCAACTTGAAGGTACTTTTCACACAGTCCACACAACTTATTGATTTGATATATATCCCACTTTTCTTTCCAGTGGGGACCCAAAGTAACTTACAACATTCTCCTAGGGGTGCCAGTTCTTTCAGCAACCCCCTCAGTAGCCCACCAGTGCCCCAAAGGCTGGTGAGGGGGAAATGGGGGGAAATGAGGTAATGTTATTCCAGCAAAAACCAGGAAGTGATGTCATGATATCAGGGCAATGCTTTAGGAATCTGAGAATGTTACTGTGATGTCAGAATGTCACTTCTCATTTTTGGCTGGAAGTGATGTACAATGGCACAATGCTGGTGCACTTGTCCCTGCCCTCAAATCCTCCTGGCAGTTGCCTGGTGTCCTTACATTCTCTCCTCCTCCATTTTATCCTCATAACTATCCTCTCCTATGAGTTAGGTTTGTTGAGACTGTATGATGGCCTACGGTCTGCCTGCAGGCCCTGCAAGCTTTCATGCCAGAGGGGAAATTTGAACCTGGGTGTCTCATATCCTAGCCCAACTCTCTAACCACTATACCACACTGGGTCTCATGGCTTAAAAAGTAAACACTGCTCCTTGCATTGTGCCCATAAAGAAATAGGCTGCCCGTGCAGAACTTAGAGGTTTTGAGTCATGTAATCCCTGTATTTATTCTCTGCAACAAATTAGCTGCAGCATTTTGTACTAATCAAAGCTTCTGAACAGTTTTCAAAGGTAGCCCAACACACAAACACACGTGCGCCCACACACGCACATGCACAGAGTGCATGATAGTAATCTAATCTGTATGTGACCAGAGCATAGATTATTGTGGCTGTAGCTGCTTCTCAAGGAATGGCCGTAGACGGTGTCCTGGAGAGGGTGCTCTGTGTGCCGCAGAGCAAACCCTCAGCTGCCACCGAGGCTAGGATCAAGTAGTATCTCTGAACTATGAACCTGCTCAATACTGTTTGACCCAATCTCTTTAATAATACTTATTAGTAAGGACAATTGGCAAACAAATCTTTCTTTTGACACTGTTTCCAGGTCCACAAATCTCTTGGCCATAAATCAAAACGTTATATGAAGGAAATGGATGAATGCATTTCTTATTTCCTTGGTAAGATCCAATCACACACAGAACAATGACCGATTGCAAAGTGGTCTAGGCTTCATCTGACTGCTGGATGTTGAGTGGAAGTCGGCTTTTACGTCAGGCAAACACCTCACCCATTCCTCCTTAATGAGCAAAATAAGCCATTGACAGCTGAGAAGGAAGTTGGTTTCTCCAAGCAATGGTCTTTTAAATTCAAATTTAATGGAGCAGTAATTGTGTTTATTGAATAAACACCAATGTCTGATTAAGATGATATCCACTGAGCTTCCACAGTCAAACCAAAGCTTCCGCATACCTATTACAAGCCTGTTAAGCCTCACTAAATGTGCTTGCAATAACTACTCAGTATTTCCTTATTAAACAATAACTCTTTCTACTGAGTCTGAATTAAATCTTTATTTGAAACACTTAATTTAAAGTGTTATCAGGAAACCACCATCCTGGCAGGGCAGTGTAAAGGAAGAGAAACAAACCCTGCTTTATGCTTTACAAGATTATTTTATTCATACATTTAATATCAAGAACCACATAACCTTTTACTAAAGAATTTTTCTTGTGAATTTTGGTCTCTGCTCAACACCTACCACCTGTTTCAATCCCTCCAGATTTAGGGCTGATTCATACATGCCTTATGTGCATTTGTATATTACTTAATCAAAATCTGAATGGGGGAGCTATTGTTTTCAATTCAGATTTGTTATAATGACAGCGGATAATTTTTGAAAATAATCAGGCTGGTGCCTGGCTGTCTGACTTGGAATTCACAGGTGTGTGTGTGTGTGTGTGTGTGCATGCATGCACATGAGAGAGAGAGAGAGAGCAGATACTTAACAGACAGGAATATTTACTAATCAACAGAGTTTTATAGATCTTGGCATCAACAGGGATTGGATTGATGGGTTTAGTGTTTAGTTTACACTGCAAGCTTCTGGAAGGCAGTGATTCCTATTTGCTAGCTATTCTGTCTTTTATGGTGCGGGTGTATACCCTGGCATGCAGGTTCCAGTGAAAGAGTGAGATATCAATAAATGTTATTGGTGGTGCTGCTGGGGTGGACACACAGGGTGTTTGTGCACATCCTGGAGTGGGGCAGAGAGAGACAAAAGCCATTTCCACATGTCCTTATTGGCACAATCCACCCATGGAACTCTGGTGGCTTTCTCCCAGGGCTCCACACGTCTCAGTTTGCAAAATGTTCGCAGGCTATTTGCCTACCATTTTTTTTGGTGTTTTTTTCTGGGACTGCACTTTCACTGGTATTTTCTTTTGCTGCAGGTTGATGGAATGCTTCTTCTGTCTTCTTGGTCATGTGAATGGTTAATGCTCTCTGAGGAATCCTACGATCACCACTCAGCTCCTCCCCTGAAGCTCTCAGCATGTGATTGCACATATGCAGAGTAAAAACAAGACATTTGAATGGTAGATGGGTGATGATGAGGAAAGTGCTCAACCCCCCCCCCCCAACTGCTTATTCTACAAACTGTGGAGGCTGTCCTGCGACCACAAAGCACAAGATAAGCACTTTGGGGGAGTGTATGTGGAGGCTGAGTTTATGGAGTGACTCAGCAAAACACACAATAAGTAGGAAAAGGGCGGGAATGACCAGCTGTGTGGAAATGGCCAGAGTCATCATTTGGATAATGATCTTGTTCAGATTTGTTACTTTCCACTAAGAAGACTTCTTGCTCTACTAAAGCTTAATGATACCTACCAATAGTTGTCTTGGAGGGGGAAATTGTCATTTTTCTTCAGAGGGCCACCTCTACTTTTGTAGCCCAGGGGGAATGGAAGATATTGTACATTATCTTTTTAATAGTGATCCATCCAGAAACTAAGGTAGAAAACTGGTCAGTGTCCCAAAAGATTAACATTGGCAAATAACACAGTTTTAGGTGCTTACAACTTGTTGTTTTTTTAGCCACCTCTAGTCTAAAACGATAAAGTAAAATATACATATTTAAATAAATTTTGAATTTCAAATTTTGAACTGGGTAGACTATTATTTGACCCAATCTAAGTCCCATGCTGCCTTTGTTGAGTCTGCTGCTGTGAACTGTCACCTCAATAGACCTAAGGGAGCTTCTTGGATTTTGGATGGTCTGTGCTCTTTCTACTGGACTTTGGATTGTATCCAGAGAACTCTAAGTAGAGCTCCATTTGCAAAACAGAGCATGCCTGTCTCTCCCCCGCCTTTCCTCCTGCATCCTACTGCACCTCCTCAAATAATTTGTGCTCACTGTGCCATGCCACTGTCTTTCTTGGGTTGCCAAATGCCTCAGTTTGCTTGTCCTTTTTTAAAAAAAAGAGTGAATTTCCACTATCTGTGTGCAATTTGGCATCAGGATCCCATAAATGAGGGTACAATCCCTGAGAATTTTATCCAATTGAGTGGAAAATTAAAAAAAAAGTTATAACTAGAACTATGTGTTTTCTATGTATTGTCGAAGGCAATATATGTGTTTTCTATTGGAAGGAAAAGTAATGAAATGAATTAAACAACTGAAAACAATAGTTTTAGCAACTTATTAAATAAAACTAAATTCATATTTCTTTAATAAATGAGGGAGGGTGGTTTCATAAAAACAACTTCACCCTTCAATAAGTGTTCCTGATTTGGGTGGCTTTCCTTGAAACTCATCTCCTCCCTACTTTGGCTCAGTTCAGTTCATTAGCCTTTTTATCTTTAGCACTGAAATGAGAGAGAAAACACATTCTAGGGAAAATCAATTTTCTAGGACAATCTCACCCACTCATTTGCTACAATTGGATTGAAATTTTCTGTTTATCCTGTACTGGTCTCTGGCTGCTGTGTTGACCCACAAGGGATCAATGGAGGCTGAAGAACCACACACATTATGGTAGCAGTAATGGCAAATATTTGACCTGGATGGCTTAGGCTAGCCCAATCTGGTCAGATCTCAGAAGCTAAACAGGATGGGCCCTGATTGGTACTCTGATGGGAGACCATCAAGGGACTCCAGGGTCACTGCAGAGAGTCAGGAAATGGCAAGCCAACTTGCCAGTGCCCAAGCCCGAAAGCACTCCAGTGACATTTAAAAAAAATCCTGCTTTATGTTCATATTTTTCTTCAAAGAGATGAGAATAATGTCAATAAATTATTTACTTTTGTGTCCTGCTGTTGCTGCCCTGTTTCCTTGTGCTTTGCAATTCTCTTCCGACAATGAGGGACAAATCTGAATCCTTACTTTTGATGCTCAGTTCTTGCCAATCTCCATTGCTCAAGTGCAGGCAGGCAGGCAGGCAGGCAGTTTGGTATAGTTGTTAACAGCAGCAGGACTCTAATCTGGAGAACCAAGTTTGACTCCCCACTAGAGATGGGCACGATCCGCATTACGATCGAAAAAAACCCACTATAATGGCGTTCGCGCGATCGTGAACCTGCGGATCGTGATCGTCCACGGCCAACGATCCAGCAGTTGGGAGAAGCCTGGATCAGAGCGGTCGGGCTCAGATCGGGGATCCAGACACTCAGGCACCAGCAATCTATTCCCCTGGCAACGGAGCCAGGGGAATGCCTGAGCTCTGTTTGCCCTCCTTCTGTCGCCCTGGAAACCCGAATGGAAGCCCAGCTTTCCTTGATCAGCAGGGCTTCCTTCCAACCACGGAGCAGCAAAGCAGTCTGTCACGTGTGGAGGTGCCCCCTGGCGGCGGCGGCGATGGGTCTGGGTAGGACGGCCCCGGTGGGTCCGTGCTGGTGGCCTGGGACGGTCAGGCGGGTCCCCCACAGCGATGGAGGCTCCTTCTTGGGTGGCCTCAGACTTGGGCAGCCCTTGTCTGACCAGCACATGGCTCCACCCTGGCCAGCTGCGCCTTAGCCTTCAGGGCAGTCTGGCTGGCGTCAGCAGTGTGCGCACCTACAGACCGGGTGGCAACACCGACGCCTTCTCCTACACTTCCTCCTTGGCCTGCCTCCAGAGCCTCCTTAAATCCCCTCCCTGCCTCAGCTCCACCCTCTCTCCCAGGTGCCCCCGCCCAGCATCAGGCCCAACACCTGGGCCAGGTGTGGCCCTGCCCACCGGGCCCACCTCCCTCTAGCCTGTTGGTGGGCTGCTTGCAGGGTTGCCCTGCTCTCCCCCAATCCCTTCTGTCCTCCACCCTCCTCCCCCATGACGGGCAGTGAGCCCAGCCCCTGGCCGGGTGGTCCGGCCCTTCCCCAGGCCGCCCGCCAATCCCGGGCGGGCCTGTCCCTTCCCTCGCCCTGCTGCCTCCAGCCACCATCCTGGCCAGCCGGGCGTGCCTGCGCCTGCGCCTGGTGTCCCGGTGCGGCCTTGCCTCACCGGCCGTGGCCTTCTCCCTCGCTTGAGCCTCGCCGCCGCGGCTGTGGCCGGCCCGCTGGCCGTGCCCGCTGCCATTTCCCGGCGCGGCTGGCGCTGCACCCGCTCGGGGCCTCCGTCCGCGGTGCGGCGGTGGGCAGCGGAGCCACGGAGGCACCGCCGCTGGGGCCCGTGGCCGCTGGCGGAGGCCTGCCCCTGGCCCCCACCTCCAGGTAAGCGGGCTGGGGATCGTCGGAGGGGTGGTGGTGGTGGGAGTCCGAGGCCGGTGCGCTGGGCCTCGGACACAGTCACAAGTTGGGAGAAGACACCCAGGGGAGGGAGGGGGAAGGGGGTGTTCTGTAGCTATGGGCACTCCAATCTCATCCTTGCAAACCCTGATAGGCAGCTCTGACAGCCAAATACAGATGGCCAAACACAAACACAGATGCTGCTGGCATCACCCACTGTTTCTGTATCGCTGGGAACAGCGGGGCGCCCCTCCGCTTTTGCCTCCACGATCCACAATCCATGATCCACGGTTTGGGAACGGGAGATTATCAGTGCGGATCGTTAATTCGGGAGCATCGCCGGCACCGATCCACGATCAGCTGGATCGTTTATATTTTTGGATCGTGCCCATCTCTACTCCCCACTCCTCTGCTTGAAGCCAGCTGGGTGACCTTGAGTCAGTTATAACTTCTCGGAGCTCTCTCAGCTCCACCCACCTCACAGGGTGATTGTTGTGAGAATAATAATAATACATTTTGTAAACCACTCTGAGTGTGGCATTAAATTGTTATTATTGCTGTTGTTGTTGTTTCCCCCCTTCTAAACAGACCTATTTTTTTTCTTAAGTCTTCCTTTTGCTTTGGTCAGGCAGAATTATTTTTGAAAGGGCAGCATAGGTCAATGGCTCACGGAGGGGGCTTGATGTGGAGAATTTGTTTTTAAATAATGTTTTGGTAGATGCTGGATTTTGGGGGAAGCAATTCCAAACAGTTCTACTCGGATATAAGTCCCATGTGATTTGATAGTTCTTATTCCCAGGGAAGTGTCTTTAGGATTGGGGCCTATGATTGAAGTCTTCCAGGGCTTTTATCAAGTTTGACTGATTGATTGACGGACCTTCCAAATGTCTTCATGGAGTAGGGGAGACAGACCAGTGCCTGGGTAGCGCTGCAAATAAACAAACAGAAAAACCAAGGTGAACATTCCCCTTCTGAATGTTTACAAAGCTGACAGGCGGGGAGGAGTCTACCCTTGCAAGGACTCACCAGGTTGGTAGGGAGACAATACCATTGCCTGGGTAGTGCCAAAAAAAAAGTGCACCCATATGCACTGGGCACATTCCCCCTTGCCACCAATGGAATCAGTAGACTGTCATTACAAGGGTAGTGACCAAAATAAATAAATAGCTGCACTCATGTATATTGTGCAGTCCCCTTTCTCTCCAATGGAGTTAAGTAAGGGCTAGCCTCTCTCAGCTTGGGATTTAACTGGTGATTTGCTGTTGAGTAAATCAAGATGTTCCTGGCCCAATGCTTGTCTGCTGCTGCTGCCACTGTGCAGAAACAAAACACACAGACTTTTTGGTGGGAGGATGCTGTTTTAACTTGGTTTCCTGGATTGAGTTCACCCTCCCAGATGCTGCTTTAACAAACTGAAACAGTGAATTCTGGCTGTATTTCTGGCTTGCTGTTTCATTTTACACACCCAGAGTAAGCACTGGGTGGGAGAGGGCACAAAATCACCGTTGAAAGCAAACGAAAGGACTACAGAAAAGATTTTAAAAGCAGAAAAACAAATTGAAAAGTCCCCCTTCCAACAGGGCAACAGAAAGTATCCTACTATATAATTCCCTTAGCGTCTTTCCGATGATGCACATTTAGCATAAAACGGCGCCGTGGAATGCCGCTTCTGGAGGGTGCTGCTAGTGGCAGAGGGTCAGGCGAGTAGGCCCAGCCTGCTGCTGCGGGCTTCGTAGACCAGTTGGCGGTGGGTGGGAAGGGCGGCGCGCTGGCAAGCCCTGGGGGAGCTGCAGCAGGGGACAAGTGCCCATGGCCTGCCGCCCTCTGACCCCTGCTGGAGCCAAGCTGTACCGCTTTTGGCAGGGATGGGGCAACAGGGCGAGGGCAAAGTGCTTGCTGCCGCCTCAGCCCTGCCAGAGCCGGGTGCGCCGCTCTCCACGGGCCCAGGGCGAGGGGACGCAAATGGAGCACTGCCGCCCTACGAGGCCCACTAGAGCCGTGGTGCACCACTCTCCGTGGGCTCGGGATGAAGGGGTGCAAGCTGGGGATGCGGCAGGAAGAGCAAGCCCACCTGCCCACCCTCCCTGGCTCCACATCCCGCCTGCCACCCTCCCCAAACCCCCATTGCCCGCCTACCTGCCATCCCTCCCCAGACCCCTCCTGCCTCTCAACCCTCCCCAAACCCCCATTGCCTCCCTACCTGCCTTCCCTTCACAGACCCCTCCTGCCTCTCAGCCCTTCCCTAACCCCCATTGCCTCCCTACCTGCATTCCTCCCCAGACCTCTCCTGCCTCTCCACCCTCCCCAAACCCCATTGCCTCCCTACCTGCCATTCGTCCCCAGACCCCTTCTGCCTCTCAGCCCTCCCAAGACCCCCTTGCCCCTCTACCTGCCAATCCTCCCCAGTCCCCTCCTGCCTCTCAGCCTTCCCAAGACCCCCCTTGCCCCTCTACCTGTCAATTCTCCCCACACCCCTCCTTCCTCTCAGCCCTCCCTAGACCCCCCTTGCCCCTCTACCTGCCATTCCTCCCTAGACCCCTCCTGCCTCTCCAGCCTCTCCAAACCCCCATTGTCTCCCTACCTGCAATTCCTCCCCAGACCCCTGCTGCCTCTCAGCTGTCCCAAGACCTCCTTCCCCCTCTCCCTGCCAATCCTCCCCAGACCCCTCCTGCTTCTCCACCCTCCCAAGACCCCCATTGCCTCCCTACCTGCAATTCCCCCAGACCCCTGCTGCCTCTCAGCTGTCCCAAGACCCCCTTCCCCCTCTACCTGCCAATCCTCCCCAGACCCCTCCTGCTTCTCCACCCTCCCAAGACCCCCATTGCCTCCCTACCTGCCATCCCTCCCCAGACTCCTCCTGCCTCTCCACCCTCCCCAAACCCCCATTGCCTCCCTACCTGCCATCCCTCCCCAGACTCCTCCTGCCTCTCCACCCTCCCCAAACCCCATTGCCTCCCTACCTGCCATCCCTCCCCAGACTCCTCCTGCCTCTCCACCCTCCCCAAACCCCCATTGCCCCCCACCTGCCAGCCCTTCCTAACCACCCCCACCAGCCCTCCCCAGACCCAGCTTTCTAGAGCCCATTGTATTTATTTGCACAACGGACTCTGTTTCTAGTTAGAGAATAAAATCACCAGAATCAAGGAAGCAAGCAGTAACTCAAAACCAGTGCAACTACCAATCAAAACACCAAACAAAAAAAAGTTTAAAAGAAAGGAACCTAAAAGAAAAAGTTTCCTCTTTTCCTTACTTCCCTCTACAATCCAAACCAGGCCTACCCTCCTCCCCTAACCAGGAAAACTAAGAAAAAAAAAACCTGATGGCTTCTCAAACCAGGTCTTCTTGTCCTCTGGGCAGGCAGGTGTTCCTCAAGTGGTTCTAAGCAGTCAGCAGTTCCTTGGGTGATCAAGGCAGTCAGCAGAGCAATCCAAAAGGCACAGGCCCAAAAGGTAGTGGTAATCCAAAAGGCAGAATCCTAAAGTATCCATAGACTAAGAGCACTCAACAGCACACTCTCTAGAAATCTTACTCTAAAATGGAATCTCCTCTGAGCCATGCCTGCTTTTATCTTCTTGCAAGAATTTGAAAAAAAGCTGTCTATGAAAAAATCACTGTGATTAGCTAGACAATTACAGCTCCAACTTACACCACATCCCATTGGTCACTCACTCATTCTTCCTCCCACTTCCCCTCTCCCCTGCTGGATGGGATTAAAAAAAACAAGAAAAACAAGCCAGCCATCTTTAAAATGGCAAGTGCTGGGGCTCCTGAATAAACCCAAATAATTCAGGTCTATTCGAGAATCCCCTGTTCAGTATACCCGAATAATTTGGAAATTATTTGAGAATGCCAAATACAACTGAATTATACTGCTAAGGCATTATTTGTGTAAATATTGGGCTTGACAATATGGAATAGCACACCCTTAGTACTTAGGCTCTTTGCCCTTGGGCCAGTCAGCCTGCTGAATACCTGTAAGAATATTCCTCTTCAGCATTTCCTGACCCAAAGTATTCAGGATGAGTGAAGTATAATGATAATCTTTCCAATTAGGCATCTATAAATATGATAAATTCTTTTAATTTTCTCGTAAAATCTTATCCTTATGCTCTAAGAATGCTATAGAAACTGGATTGTAGGGCTAGTTTGAGACTAAGTTAAGATACATATAACATTTCAAGTAACATTTTCCTCTCCTCTTACTTTTGGAATATAAAGTGATGAAGACCATTTTACTGGAGAATACTGAACCCAGTACCTTGCTGGACTTTAAAAGCTGGATTCCACTGTTTTTACCAGCTGTTGTGACTTGCTTGATTTCCATTTTAAATTTTTGGATAAGGGTTTGAATTCAATGCAAAATTTTCACTTGCAAGAAAAAGATTGTGCACTAAGTTTTAATGTATTCTCACTTGCGCAAGATGTTGTCCAATCAATTTTAGTTACTATAATATATAAGGATGAATGCCCTAGGTGTTGCATAAGATTTTGCACATATGGAACTGCATAAAGTACATTTATGTTTCTGCTTGAACATTGATGGATCCAAGCCAGTATGTTTATCTTCTTGGACTTGTTTGGCTGCATTATTGGTTACTGTTTGAAGTTTATATCTTCTTATTGGCAAAAACTGCTTTGTTAGTGCTGCTTTGATTATTGCTGTTTGTTTTCATTGTACATTTTGTGTTTTAAAGTTTGTAAGACACCATGAGTTGCTGCTTGCAGAAGGGCAGCATAGAAAGGCAGCCAATCAATCAATGAAAGATATTTGAATGGAAAAGTTACTGTTGTTCTAAGATGAATGTGGGAGTATTATCAAAATGTTATGGTTATTTTGGTTATTTTGATTTCATTTTTATGTATTTTATCAAATACATCAATAAAACAATTAATAGAAAAATGCAAGTATTTCAAGAAGAGAATAGCAAGGATCTTCAATGTCTGTGGGTGTCTTACAGAGCCATCCAAAGCAGAGTTACACCTTTTCAACTTCAATGGGCTTAGAATAGTGTAACTCTGTTTAGAATTGCATTGCTACAGTGCAGTGCAGTCCTAAGCAAATTTATTCCCATCTGCTGATGTCAATAAACTTAGACTGGAGTAACTCTGTATAGAACTGCACTGTGAGGATTTTTTTTAAAGCTGTGAAATAAGTGAAGACAGAGTCAAACATATTTAAGGCTGTTCCCTTCAAGGTCTTATGCTTGCAACTATATGCTGGAATGCTGTCAAAGTATAAACTGTTTTACATGACATACATATGCCCAGAAGCACCTTTTAATAGCAAGCAAGCAACTGGTGACTGTAGATATGAAAACATGCATGTTCTTGCATGTATGTACAAACGTAACACAGTGGGATTATGTCTATCCACAAGGGCTCCACAGAGCTAGTTAGAAGTGTAATAACCTGGCAAGCACCACTAACCTTCTGTTGTCCATAAATAATGCACTGCCAAAATGCTTGTAGGAATAGCTCCTTCTGGATACACCATAGGAAGCTGTAACTGCTACTCTGCCCCTGCTGACATCTTCATTCAAAAGGATGTTAAGGAAAAGACTTGCTGGTATTTAACTGTGGTATCATTAATCCAAGAACTCTGACGCCAGTCGACAGATCTTACAAACAGCAGGAAGAAGTCTCTCTCTCTCTCTCTCTCTCTCTCTCTGTGTGTGTGTGTGGGGGGGCGGGGCTAGATTCCTGCATCAGCTCCCAAATAAGTCCCTTGGCATGACCAAATCTACTAAAATGCATGCATGAACCCAGACAGGGAAGAACACTGGAAAAGCAGCAGCCTAGTGCTAGATGTAAGATTTTACCCTTTAACAGCCCTTTACTTGCACAGACCTTAGCCAGCCAAGCTAAGGCAGTGTTCTGGAATTTCCTTTTACCTCCAGGTCACCTTTTCTGGTTCAGAGCCTAACATGAGAAAATCACTCGTGTGTGTTTGGGGATAGGGAATCAGTTCATAGCACAGTATAAAGAGGTTGTTAGAAGTCAGACCCCTCTTCACACTGAAAGGGCAGTTTATTGATGGGATATCATAACTAGACATGGGCACGAACCAAAAAAAATTACAGAACCAGAGGATTGTGGTTCGGTGCAGACCACGATCCTGAATTCCCGAACAGCAACTGCCATCTCCCATTCCCGAACCCGGATCGTGGATCATGGAGGCAAAAGCGGAGGGGCGCCCCGCTGTTCCCAGCGATACAGGAATGGTGGGTGATGCTGGCGGCATCTGTGTTTGTGTTTGGCCATCTGTGTTTGGCCATCAGAGCTGCCTATCAGGGTTTGCAAGGATGAGATTGGAGTGCCCATGGCTACAGAACACCCCCTTCCCCCTCCCTCCCCTGGGTGTCTTCTCCCAACTTGTGACTGCTTTGCTGCTCCGTGGTTGGAAGGAAGCCCTGCTGATCAAGGAAAGCTGGGCCTCCATTCGGGTTTCCAGGGTGACAGAAGGAGGGCAAACCGAGCTCAGGCATTCCCCTGCCTCCGTTGCCAGGGGAATAGATTGCTGGCGACTGAGTGTCTGGTTTCCTGAATCGAGCCCAAACGCCACGATCCAGGCCTCTCCCCACCACTGGATCGTTGGCCGTGGACAATCACGATCCGCCGGGTCACGATCGCGCAATCACCATTTTCATGGGTTTTTGATGTTCATAATGCGGATCGTGCCCATCTCTAATCATAACCCCCTTCCTTATATGCCATAAGTCCAAGGCACTGCCTGGCCCAAGGCAGTGGGAATGACAACTGGGCAGGAGCCTGGAAAATTACCAGAACAGGGTCAGAGGTGGTTGATTGAGTGAAGGCCCCTCCACACAGAGATAAGGAGGTTTCCTAAGAAAACCCTTGTCTAATCCCATCAATGCCCTACTACACTTTTCCCTCACCCACCTATCCTAATAAAAGCTATTCAGCAAACCTGTTAGCTTTCCCCATCTGTTGGTTACCAGCTCATCAAGCAATATTTTCACCTATTGTCTAGTCCAGATAGTCGCATCAAGCCTCTCCAAACTTACTGTTCTACCTCTGGAAAAACCATTAAGTTACTGTTTTGGGGGCAAAGAGGTCAGCTTGCCCCAGGGAGCATTTCATGCTATAACTGGGCTCTCCATCCATCCACACGCCCCCAAATCTGTTTGAATCTCTTCTCTTCTCCTTATCATGAAACACTGGTCATTTTCGTTGCTGCCTCTGCGGGCCCCTCCTATCTTTGAGACTGGTAATTGCCCTCCCTGAAACTGCTTTCTCCCACTTTTCTCCCTGATTTTCTTAGTTAGCCCTGTATGTGTGCTCTGTGTGATTTTCTGTAATTTTGCCCTTTATTTCTCTTCAATAAAAAACGTTTGTGGTTGAACATCTGCCTGATTTATTTGAGATTTCAGTAAGGGAGATTTCTAGTTACCCCCTCTTGCTTGTCTCCTTTAATGCTAATTCCCCCAACTAATTAAGGAGACCTCCTACTTGGGTAACAAGGTGGTCAGTGCCACAAAATTGCTACCTCATTTGTGGCACTTCTCCCATTCTCAAAAAGTTTAAACAAAACATATCACAACAGGAGCAAAGAAAACAAATATTAATTCAATTAATATTTAAGTGTCTTCCTGTTGCATGGCATGACTCTTGGACTCATTCGTAACTTTCTTCATTCCATGTCATCTGAGTTTGCCTGCTGTTTCTTCATGCAGAGAAGTGTTCATTTTTTCCTTGTTGCAAACAACATAGAAATAAAAATAAAAAAGTGGCACTAGTGTGTGTTGGAAAAGTAGATTTTACAACGGCTTCTAAAGGAAGAAGAAACTGAGGTGACCAGTTCACTTTTGCATCATGAAGTGTTTTGCAGAAACCGGCAGGAATGGGATACAAAGTTCTCAAAGCACCTAAAAATAAACTGGCTAATTGAGTCTCACTGCACAGCGTTTGCAATTTGTTACAAAGGAAAAGAGGTCCTCTGTTCTTCACAGTACAATTTTCTTACTTGAAAGGCTTGGACAATTACTGCATTTTTACCTTTTTTACTGCTGCATGGACACTTCCTCCTTTTTAAAAGAGGCTATGAACATTTCAGCTCCAGCTTCAGCTTAATAGAAAAGGATAGATGTTTGCACTTTGCTGGGAGGTTGTATGTACTGAAGTTTCCACTTGTATAGCAAAGAGGATAATTGAAAAAGATTCATAAATGTGTGAACAAAGCTTTTAAGTTTCAAGGAAACTTGTGGAGGTTGATAGATGATTTAAAGAAGAAAGAAGAAAGAAATCTGTTTTTTCTGATTGTGGATTTTCCATCTTGGCCCTCAATAGACATAGCCAAAGATCTGTGATACAGCAAGTAACAATGAAAAACTAAGATGTTACCTCACTCACTGGTTCCCTTATAAGCTAACTGAGAGTTTTGCTACAAGTGACATTTTACACGTGAAGGATAAAGGACATTTTCGCAAGTCTTTCTGGGAACTGAAGTTCCTCTCCCCCACCCCTTTTCTGTTCCTTCCCCTTGCTGCCTGAAGAGACAGAGAGAGCCTATGGCAGCATCAGCTTTTGCAAATCGTCTTGCTGGGGTGGGGGGGAATGCTCTGGAGAAAGCTGAGAAAGTTGCAGCTGCCTGCCCCCAAAGATCATTGAGAGCAAGTTTGTGACTGGAGGAACGATTTGCAAAAGTTGCTGTTGCTCCAGTCACAGCTGCAGGGTATATGGTATACTCCTGCAGAGGTGAGGGGGTCTCTACAGTCTTTTGCTGATCGTAGCAAAAGATCGTTGCTGATCTGATCAGGAATTACTGATCAGACGGGAAAGCTTATGAAAAAGCATAACCTTCAAGCAGTATTCAGACCCACCCGAAAAATACAACAGATGCTACGATCAGCAAAAGACAGTAGAGACCCCCTCACCTCTGCAGGAGTATACCGTATACCCTGCAGCTGTGGACAAGTTTACATCGGGACCACAAAGCGTAGCATCCAGACAAGAATAAAAGAACATGAAAGACACTGCAGACTTGGACAACCTGAAAAATCAGCAGTGGCTGAACATAGCCTAACTCAAACAGGGCACAGTATCTTATTCCAGGACACCAAAATACTGGACAACACTTCCATCTACTTTGTCAGACTGCACAGGGAAGCCATTGAAATTCACAAGCATAAGCAAAACTTCAACAGGAGAGAAGAAACCTTAAGAATAAACAGAGCATGGTTTCCAGTTCTGAAAAACACCAGGCTAACAAAACATTCTATCCCTGACAATAGCCCTGCAGAGAAGATTAGCACATCAAGTACCAATCCATATGCAAAAGAACCTCCTCAGGATACAGTGAAGCCTCCCACCATTAGCATTCCACACCCTGGGAAACTCTTACAGGATGACTCAGCTCAACCCCCCCCCCTCCTGAGTAGATATAAATGACCTGCCAACATCTTTTCCACACTGTGACACTGAGAGATCTCTGTTTTTTGGTGCTACACCTCTGAAGATGCCAGCCACAGCTGCTGGCGAAACGTCAGGAACTACAATGCCAAGACCACGGCAATACAGCCCGGAAAACCCACAACAACCATGTATAGGAGTTGCTTCTACATATAGGCAGAGAAGGAGGTGACAGGAGGATTTTGCTTGCAAAATTAGACTTCCATCAAGCTCCTCTTCCACACCTCAAAACAACTGTCCTAGATGAACATCTTAAAAAACCAACCCTAGCACTCAAATCAAGACAGCTATTTCTACTGGTTTCATGATGGTGACATTATTATCAGAGGACCTTTGATTTCCAGCCACTGCTTTTTAAAAAATTAATCTATATGACCAGATTAATTTTTAATCAGCAGTAATAGCTGTCTTTGTTTTTGACTTGACACTAGAGTCTGTTATTTGTGGGTGTTTGGTGGGTGTGTTAATTTCTTTTTCATCAAGAAATTTAGTGTAGAATGACAACAAAGCAGGAAACTGTATTTTAAAGGTGGTGGAAGGGGGAATTGCTAACAAGTGGAGCTTAGGTAAATAAGTGTCATTGGTCATTGCCACAATATGCAAGACAGACAGCATAATATCATTTCTAAAATTGCATACTTTGCTATCACTGCAATCCTCATTAAGAAAAATGAAAGCCTTTGTTTTAAGGAATCATTTTCTACATTATAAAAAAAATAGAAAAAAATTAAACAAACTCAAAACAGTTCTCTCTGTCCTCTTACATGGGTATGTTCTTGCACCCTCTGTTCAGCTTGAAGGGGGTCACCTTTCCCAAGTTCTCATGGATAAGTAACAGAACCTTCAAAGGGCTATTTCTGAATAATTAACTCCCATTGAGAAAACAGCAGCTCACAATTCCAAGCCTTTAACCTAACAAAAATAGGTTTAGGAAACATGTTCTATGATACTAAGGGAACACTCACAGCAGGAAAGAAAGAAAGAAAGAAAGAAAGAAAGAAAGAAAGAAAGAAAGAAAGAAAGAAAGAAAGAAAGAAAGAAAGAAAGAAAGAAAGAAAGAAAGAAAGAAAGAATATTTAAAAGAGACAACAATGAAAGAAGAAAACAGATGAAATCTCAATTCTAAACACAAACGTCATCTGGGAGGCAAAACTGTTTGACCATGGAGAAACTATCCTGTGGTTGACTTCCGGTTTGGGATCCATGGAGGTCTAACGCAGCTCCAATAGTGGAGCTGACCGGGCTGCCGTTTCCAGCGGCCGGTGGGGCAAATTCAGCCCGTGGCCACCTGCTCCCAGGCGGGGAACAGGCAAAGAACGCTCAAGTACCTCAGGGCGCGTCGATCTCGGGCGAGGGGGGGTTCTGCGCTAAGGATTCTCTCTCGTCCCTTGAGGTCCCACCCTAAGACAGGTTGGCATAAATCTCTGCGGCAGATCCGGGGCCAGTGCGACTGGCATAAGATCTTCATGCCCAAGCTTCAGCAGGGGAAATTAATTTCGGAAGAAAATTTGGAATCGAAGCAGTGATTACAACCCAGAAAGACGTGTGAAAAGGTAAAGATCACTATCTCTCAAACCGGGACAGACTGTTTAAAGTAATGAGGCTTTAAAGTGAACTTTTAAACTGCAACAGTTGGACTATATTGAGAAAAAGATCCAGCAAGAATTTGATTAGAAAAAGGACTAAGTTAAAGAAAGTTATTGAAGAAAACAGATAATTGTTTACCATACCTGTGGTTATAAAGTGATAGCAAGCTGTGAGAAAACTTCTACCATCGCGAGAGCTGCAGTGGAGAGTCAGCAAACAGGAAGTGCGTAACAGTGATAGAGGTGCCTGTGAGAGAAGGTCCCCATTGAAGAACAGGAAGAAGGGAATTGCCATTTTTGAAAAGGGAAGGGCATTGACTTCAACAGGAGCGGAAGTAGGACATCTTGGATTATAAAAAGACTATAGAAAAACCATAGAGAAAAGATGCCCGACATTTTGGATTTTGTAAGTGTCTCTTGTTTATTTTAAGAACCGGGACATTTAAATTATTTCAAAGGGACATTAATTTAGACGCCACGGAGCTAAGGAAACGTGCAGACTCGTGGGAGCGAGGTAAATCAAGCCCCACGATGTCGAAGAAAGAATGGCAAACAGCTATTGAGAATTTGGACAAAAAATTCCTGGAAATGTTAAAGGAACTGAAGGAGACAAAACAGGAGTTGGTGAGAGAAGTTAAAGATGTTAAAGAGACAGTAAAAAACGAATTGGCAGAGGTGAAGAAGGGAATGGAAACAATACAAACCGATTTACAGGCAGCGCAGCAGAAAGTTAATGTTGTGGAAAAAGCGATGGAGAATCTTACAGAGACGCAACGAACAGATATGAGAGTGATAAGGGGGAGAATGGCGGTTGTGGAGAGTAAATATATGGAGAAACAGCTGAGGTTTCGAGGTCTGCCGGAAATAGAGACAAAGACAGCACAAGAACAGGTGACTGAAGTGTTAGCTGAATACCTGGGAAAGGAGGAGGAGGAAGTTGTGGCTATCCTGGATGTTGTGTACCGAATAAACTCCAGATTCGTGGCCCAGAGGAAATTACCAAGGGACGTGATTGTGCAATTCACGACAAGGAATATAAGAGAAATGATAGTGAGTAAACAGTTTCAAGATCCTTTGGTAGTCGATGGCAAGACGATTATCATCATGAAGGAGCTACCCAGATCGGTGTTGCTTGATCGGAAAAAATATAAAGTGCTTGTGCAGAATTTGAAGGATATGAAAATAAGATATAGATGGGAATTACCGGAAGGGATATCTTTTGAATTTGGAGGAATGAAAAAGCGCATCAGATCTGAATTTGAGATGGAAAAGTTTATGAGGGACAATGAAAAGGACTTACCAACAACAAGGCTATGAATATGGAGTGTAAAGTTTTATCTTGGAATGTAAATGGACTTAATTCACCCAAAAAGAGAAAAAGTACTTTCCACTGGCTAGTAAAACAAAAATGTGACATTGTATGTTTGCAAGAGACCCATATCAGAAATCAGGATGTAAAATATCTTAAAGTAAGTAAGTTGGGCATTGATTTTGTAGCGGCCTCAAAAAAGAAAAAAAAGGGAGTGGTACTATATATTAAAGAGGAGCTACAGCCAAAATTAATGATTAGAGATGTGGAAGCCAGATTTATAGCAGTGGAATGTACATGGAATTTAAAAAAAGTGTTGGTTATCGGAATTTATGCACCAAACGGTGCTAAAGAAAGCTTCTTTGAGGATTTAAGGAAGCAACTAGATGAACTTACATATGATCAGATAATCCTTGCAGGAGACTTCAATGGAATTACAAATTTGGAACAGGACAAAAAATCAGTAACTGCACAAAAGAAAAGAGGACTTTTGCCAAAGACGTTCTTTGCATTAGTGCAGCAGGAAACTTTGGAAGATGTATGGAGAACGTGGAATCCCACAAGTAGACAGTATACATTTTTCTCCGCAAGACACTCTACTCTATCACGTATTGATATGATCTGGGCCTCAAAGGATTTAGTGCTTTGGACTAAGGATGTTGAAATAATGCCCATGGTAGGCTCAGATCATAATCCAATTATGTGGAAGTTCGGGAAAAGAAATAAGAGGAAAGGATGGAGAATAAATGAGGATTTGCTACAGGAGGGAGAAAATATGGAGATGCTGAGAAGGGAAACTAAGTTCTTCATACAACATAATATGAATCGAGAAGTACCAACCAATAAGGTCTGGGATGCATATAAAGCAGTGATTAGAGGCATGCTAATGGATTTAAATGGAAGAGCACGAAAGAAACGAGAGGAGAAGAGACAGGAGATTATGGAGATAATAAAAGCCAAAGAAATACAACTAAAGAAAAGACCAGGTAAGAAGAAAATTTATCAGGATATTAAAATTTTACAAGAGCAGTTGACGGCAATGAACAATAGAGAATTGGAATGGAATTTGAAAAGAATGAATCAAAAGTCGTTTGAAGGTGCAAATAAACCTGGGAAATATTTGGCATGGCAACTGAAGAAGAGAAAAGAAAAAAAGATAATAAATAAAATATGTGAGGACAATAAAGTGCATCTGGAACAGACTGCCATTAGTAGAGCCTTTTACAAATTTTACGCCAAATTGTATGGGAAAAAAGAAGTGAAAAAAGACTCAATAGCGACATATTTGGGAAAAGTAAAACTCCCAATAATCTCGGAAGACTGGAGAGTTAAATTAAATAGTGAAATAACAGAGGAAGAAATAAAGAAAGCAATACAGTCAACAAATTTGGGAAAAGCGCCAGGGCCTGATGGACTTACAGCAAAATTTTATAAGGTAATGGCCAATGAGCTGGCGCCATTTCTAAAAGAGGTGATCAATGGGGTTTTGAGAGACCAAAGAACTCCAGATACTTGGAGTGAAGCTAATATATCATTGATCCCTAAAGAGGGACAGGACTTGACAAATGTTAAAAATTACAGACCTATTTCTTTACTTAATAATGATTACAAGATCTTTGCGAAGATCTTGGCAGAGAGGCTAAAGGGATGGCTAGCTGAGGCTATTGGGGAAGAACAAGCAGGTTTTCTTCCAAACAGACAAATTAGAGACAATTTAAGGACAGTTATAAATGCTATTGAATACTATGACAGGCGTTGTGATAAAGAGGTTGGGTTCTTCTTTGTAGATGCCGAAAAAGCGTTTGACAATTTGAACTGGGACTTTATGTTTGCAACTATGGAACAGCTACAAATGGGAGAAAGATTCATAAGAGCAGTTAAAGAAATTTACAGAGACCAAAGTGCAGCAATTGTGGTGAATGATGAGGTGACTAAGAAACTGACTATAGGGAAAGGTACAAGACAAGGTTGTCCGTTGTCTCCACTGTTGTTTATTTTGGTATTGGAAATACTGATGATACAGATCCGAGAAGATGATGCAATCCGTGGAATAAAGATAAAGGACTTTTCCTATAAGGTCAGAGCATTTGCAGATGACATAATGTTAATTGTGGAAGATCCAATTGAAAACATGCCTAAGGTAATAGATAAAATCAAAGAGTTTGGAGACTTGGCAGGTTTTTTTGTAAACAAAAAGAAGTCAAAGATATTGTGTAAAAATATGACTAAACAAAAACAACAGCAACTTATGGAAATAACAGACTGTGAAGTAACAAGTAAGGTAAAATATTTGGGAATCGAACTGACTGCAAAAAACATAGATCTATTTAAGGATAATTATGAGAAATTATGGACTCAAATAGAGCAGGACTTGATTAAGTGGAATAGATTGAAGTTGTCATGGTTGGGAAGAATTGCAGCAGTTAAGATGAATGTTTTGCCAAGAGCGATGTTTTTGTTACAGACAATACCAATTATTCGGGACTCTAAACAATTTGAAAAATGGCAAAGGAAAATATCGGAGTTTGTGTGGGCAGGCAGGAAACCTAGGGTGAAAATGAAAGTGTTGCAGGATGCAAAAGAAAGGGGTGGAATGCAACTGCCCAACCTGAGACTTTACTATGATGCAATCTGTCTGGTATGGCTGAAAGATTGGATGATACTGGAAAATCGCAAATTGCTGGCCTTAGAGGGATATAAAAAACTGTTTGGATGGCATGCATATTTATGGTATGACAAAGTGAAAGCAGATTCTATGTTTCTACACCACTATATTCGGAGAAGCCTCTTCACAGTTTGGAAGAAATATAAAGATTACCTACAGGAAGGAACTCCCTCCTGGGTGGTTCCATATGAAGTAATTGATCCAAGAACGGTTGATAATAAGCAACAGTGTTTAACGTATAAGAAGATAACTCAAACAGAACTTTCTAAAGCTAGAATAAAGACACAACAAGAGTTGTCCCCAAACTATGATTGGTTTCAATATAGACAAATCAGAGATCTTTATTATTCGGACTGTGCGAAGGGAGGAATAAGAAAGGAGAATTCAGAATTAGAGAAAGTAATTCTACAAGGAGATAAAAAAGACATTTCAAAGGTCTACAAAGTGTTGCTAAAATGGTATACTGAGGATGAGGTAGTTAAAGTGCAAATGGTGAAGTGGGCTATAAACTTTAACAAAGAAATAACAATGGAGGCGTGGGAATACTTGTGGAAAAATACGTTGAAGATTACGACATGCACTAATATTAAAGAGAATGTTTATAAAATGATGTATCGTTGGTATCTGACACCAAAGAAGATAGCGCTAGGGAATTTGAACATGTCTAACAAATGTTGGAAATGTAGAAAACATGAGGGTTCTTTGTACCATATGTGGTGGACTTGTGAGGTAGCTAGGCAGTACTGGGGGGAAATAATAAAAGTAATGAGTGAGATTTTACAATTTCAAGTGAATAAGAACCCAGAACTCCTGCTACTGAACTTGGGAATGCAAGATATGCCAGCACAATACAGGACATTGTTATTCTATATGACAGCAGCAGCTAGACTTTTGTACGCGCAGAAGTGGAAAGTACAAGAGGTGCCAACCATTGAGGATTGGATCTACAAATTGCTGTACATGGCGGAGATGGATAAAATGACAAGAAAATTGAGAGACCTTGACCCAGGGCAGTTTAACAAGGACTGGGAGAAGCTGAAACAATATCTGGTGAAAAAATGGGAGGTGGGTGGAGAACTGTGGCAGTTTGAAAATTACTGAAACATAATGGAAGAAGAGGGAAGTGACTATACCGAGGGGGGGAGAGTCGACTGAATAATTCTAAGCAAATACTATATTGGATTATTATATAGAGTATTAGTAGTGCTATCATTATAAGAAATGTAAGGATAAAAGCTAAACTAAATATCTTTCTGATGTAAATAATAGTTGCAAAAGGGTGAATGGATACATATCAGTAGGCGAAATGTGGAAATAATAGACTTATGTTAAACGAATATATGAATGGATTACTTTAGTTAAATAGCTCTATAACGGAGAAATTAGATAATTATATTGGATATAATATGTAAAAGGAAGTAAGGAGCAACATATATAGAATATAAGTCAAATTGATTGATTTATTATGAATACATGTAAAGTTTATAGAAGTACTAGAAAATATGTATAAGGTGGGGCAAATTGCTTGTCCCATATTGAAGAGGGTAGAAAGAGTAAAATAGAGTATAGGTGATCAGAATGAATATTATTGAAAGGAATCAGAAATAGCACAAATATGATAGATAAGCTTAGAAGAATTTGAAAGTATATTATAATAAATACAGTAAAATTCATATGAGTAAAGGGAAAATAGATGAGGGGTTGGAAAACTGTTGGAAGTCAACAAAAGGGGGGGGAATGGGAGGGGGTTAGAATTGGAAATTTAAAGGAATGTGAGTGTAAATGATATGATATGATATATTTCTAATCCAATAAAAATTTTTACACAAAAAAAAAAGAGAAACTATCCTGTGGTTTAAAATAATTTGTTCCAAACAACTTGTTTCAAATCAAACCAATGAACCTGAGACCTTTTAAAAATACTCTTACTTTATAAATGCTTATATTCAGCTGGGCCATGTCCAAAGTGTCCCGACAGACGGACTGACAAGAGTTTAAAGGGAAATGTCTAGGTTTTTTGTTAATGGCATCAGGAATCTGGCCTGAATTCTAACATGAGGTTTTTACTTGTCACAAGTATGCTAGAAGGACTGAAATGAAAAGGAAAGCTTAACTTCACAAGATCGTCATGGAGACCAGTTCTGCCTGCAACACCCCTGGCTGCTGCCCACCGAGAGTCAGACTCTGAAGAATGTGCAGCAATACCATGGAAACCTTGGAACACACGGCCATGTTTCTAAGCTGGCTGCCTTGTAGGCTTCCTGAGCTCTCAGTAACCTTTTCACAAACCCCAGTAACCTCCCATTGGTTTCAGCAGCACTAATCTGGAGTTGTGCCATCACTTTGGCTATTGGAAGATGACCCTCTTCATTTTTAACGAATCCCCAGATAAAAAGAATTTCAGCATGCCTGCGTTTTTATGAAAACGGAGCAAAGCATGGCACGCAGAATTCAATCTCCCATTGGAGATAAAGCTTGTTCATTTACCAGCTCAGAAAATCAATACCTGTGATTTGATATGAGCATTTATATTCACTTAACTCTTTTCTATCACAGAGGCATGCAGAGAAGATCAGAGGAGCTTTATTTAATACAGCAGAATTTGTGTGAAGTGGTGCAAAGAAAATGGTATTTTTCCAATCTGCAGGAATTAATTCTTGCCAGTATCACCCCCACTTTACTTCTTCCTTTTCACATATGTGTGCATACACAAACTTATCAAGCATGATTGGAAACAGTACAAGACTAGAGCTGAGCAAAAACTGTTTCCTTCATTTTGGGTTTGTTTGCACGAATGGAAAAACAAAATACTGTTTGTTTTGGGCTGTGCATAGGGCTCATTGTGAAGACACTATTAGCACTGTATTTCCCAGTATCATTTTTCTCTTGGTCATTTGTCCAAAATGTTGCTTTACTGCATTGGCTGTGATTACCAGAATGATTCTATGGATGATGTCCTGTTACTGTGTATGATAGATGCACACAAACAGGGTGGGTGTGAAGGATCCTCAAACACTCACTGATGCAGTTCCTGTTGTATTCGCCAGACATGTGCACTGAGCAGATATTTCCACCAAGCAGTCTGGGTATTCACAAACAGCTTGATCCTGTGTGCTGGATTATGTTTTCTGTGTTAATACTGTACTATAATACTGTTCAATTGTCAGTATTTCTTGCATGCGTGTTTTCGCACAGTCTGATGGGAGCAGTAGTTCTTCCACCCCGTACAGACCTGTCATTACTATTTGCTGCTCAGCGTCCAATTGTATAAATGAACAGGAAGTGTAACTGAGCTGCCAGTAATTATGAATAAACACTGTATTTTTTTTTTTAAAAGATGTTACTGTTTGGTGTTCGTTTAAGTCTGTGGTAGTTTCATGCATTGAGGTTATTTCATGCATGCCCATTTTTGCACAGATTTATGGGAGTTGTAGTTGCTCTTCCCTTTGCCATTTAATTACCTGACACAACCATCCATGACCCTGGGGGAGAAATCATTTCATCTACTGTACAGATGTGAAAGCAGCTTGCAAGTACGAAGAAAACCAGACTGAAATGTAACAGCCACTACACAGTCACAACTCTGTTGGGCACCTGCTCACAAGAGATCACAGCTGTCACAGTCTATTCTCTAGCTGAGCCTGTTGGCCACCAAATTCAAGGCAATCCCAGTCCCCACAACCAATCAGATTAAATGACAAGGTGAGAAAATCAGGCTGAGTACAGTAAGAACAAAGAGGAAGGAAAATGTCAGCAGAAAATTAAAGAATGTTTGGTGCAGCATTAGACTATTTATTTATTTACTTTTAAAAATCTATTTATACCCCACCTTTCTCCTCAACAGGGGCTCCAAGAGGCTTTCATAATTCTCCTGTCCTCCCTTTTACCCTCACAGCAACCTTGTGAGGTAGGTTAGGCTGAGAGTGCATGACTGGCCCAAGGTCACAAGACTAGACAAGCTTCCTCAAAAAGGTCTCTGGAGAGGTGGCATATAAATTATCAACCTATATACATAAATGGGACTGACACAAAACAGAGGAGGTATTTAATATGTATTTTCTCCCTTTTGAAATGTAATTTGAAATGTCTCCTTTTCAGTGATGTTTGGAAGGTGAGATTGCCGCATGACACTCATTTGGGTGGTCAGGACCAATGGGCCCTCCCAACACAAATTTAGCTAGTACTTAGGTGGTGCCCACAATATGGCTTTCTTGCCACACATTCTGGTGCTGTCCTTAATGGTACCTTCAATATTTGGCACTCAGGTGGTGTACTGGAGAGAGCACTTGGCAGCCCCTAGGTCATTTATTTATTTACAAAATTTATACCCCATCTTCTTGCCCTGATCAGGGCCACCAAGGCTATAGTTTGGGTATCCCTTGTATTTAAAAAATATCAGCCTTCTTCTTCCTAGTCATTGTGACATCTTCATGCATCTAGTGAAATCTGGCTATATTACATATGTGAGTGCAATTAGGATGAAGGCTGACATTTAAAAACAAACAAAAATTGTGCTGAAGCTGCAGTTGGTTACAGCAGTGAGCAGGAGTGTAACAGCATGAAGCATTTGTGGGTCTTATGGTAAATATTTTTAGATACCCAGTCCATACACACACACTTTTGTGCTGAAAATGTTCATCCTTGGGAATTTGGGCCAACTGTATTATGTTCAAATTGAAGGACAAGTGAACATAAAAATTATGAAATTTTGACAAAATGTTATGTTATAGTGGACATCAATAAGTATGAGCAGAGGATACCACCAGCTGTTAAAATTTTGTTTCTTGGCACAACTGATCTTTAAAAAGATCCTAATAGGCCAGGAAGTTTTAACAAAAGAAACCTAAGATCCTACTAGAACAACAGATGCTCCATTTACAAGCATAGTTAAACCTCAGTATACCTATGTACCTTTATATCTAGCAAGCAATTAAACAACATGGAAACTCTAGGAAGTAGCCCAGCAAGAGGCATGCTTCATGCAAATTTCCAGATGGCACAATAGTAAAGGCAAATAATAACAGAAGTAATGAATGTTCTCACATGGGGTGGAAATTATTATGGAGAAAAACAGCCTCTCATCTGTTGGGGAAACATGTCTCTAAATGCAATTACCCCACCACTGACCTCTTGATCCCTGTCCTAGAAATGGATGTGCATTTTTTGGGAGTCTGCTGGAAACAAAACATGCATAACTAAGCGGTAGTCTGGAAACAAAAGACTGAATAGAAAGTTTAGCATTTTGCCTTATATTGCATGTTTGTTTTCTCCTGCCAGTTAACCTATTGTCAGCAAGGGCAGGGCATGCCAAGAGATTGTTATAATGAGCTACTTAGCACAAGGGGATTAACGGCTGGCTGGTTTTGTATGGGTGTCCAGGGTTACACTTCAGCTACCTATCTGCAGAAGAGTTTGGTGAACTTGAAAACTCGCACACACTAACTGGCTGTGACTGACACAACTTCACTGTGCTGTCTTGTTGTCTAGGGTTGCCACCTCATACCCTGGACTGACATCTCCCAGTGGCACAGCAGAGAAGAAAGATACTGTCTTTCTGAGTATTACTGTTTGGGTCTTGTTATCTGCTCCCTCCTTCATCTGC
This sequence comes from Eublepharis macularius, assembly GCF_028583425.1. Classification (NCBI taxonomy): domain Eukaryota; kingdom Metazoa; phylum Chordata; class Lepidosauria; order Squamata; family Eublepharidae; genus Eublepharis; species Eublepharis macularius. The sequence continues at coordinate 123,315,596 of NC_072793.1, forward strand.
TGCATGGGGCATGTGGAGATGTGTTTGCCACAGGAGATAAGTGCATGATGGCAGCAAGGGCCAACAGGCTGAAAGAGCTGCATCTGCCTCCTCTCCTACTACTTAAGAAGATTTAAAGGTACATGGTGTCCAGTAGAAATCTTTTTGCTTCATTCTCTGATACCAGAGGCAGGACATTTTATCAAACCACATACAGATGCTAACAAAGGGGAACATATATTGGGTATAGATTTTCATTCACAGTTGTCCCCCCACCCCCCTTCAAGAAAAAAGGAGTCTGGGAAAGTCCATCTGTCTAATACTTGGAATGTGCTTAGCAGTGATGTATAAATGGACTGATTGTTCGGAGCTGAGTCTCTGGGCTTGGAAGGGAGCTGATGCAGCCCCTCCTGTTGCTTAGCTAAACCTTGGCAGCAGGTACTAACAAGCTCTGTAAAGGAGCCATCTGACAATGCCAAGGGGAGTTGCCTGCGGTATTTAAGGGGTACTGTTGATCGCTTTTGCCAGTATTGGACAGCCCTGCCTGCTGCTTCCCTATCTGGCATGAAAACAGAGGGAAGACTCAGGATGTGGAAAAGGGGGAATACATAATAAATGAGTGGAGCCAGCTTGTCAGTGTTCAGGAATTGAAATTAAAAGCTGCTGACCAGCACTGACCTTTTGTTTACATTTCCCTCTGAAACGGGAAAATAATTGCCGTTTCTATATGATGCTGCCTTCAAATTACACCCTCTCTCCCTGCTCTATTCAAGACCAGCCAGTGATGACATTAGAGTCCTGAATCAAACTAAATGGTTACTATGGTGTCAGGCTGAAATTATGAATCTTGGAGTCCGCCAGCTTGGAGAAGGAGCAGCGATGGACACATAATTAAAACTGGGAGAGAGAATAGAAACTACATTGTATTTGAATAGCAGCAAGATTACACTTCCTAAGCCCTGGTTTAGGGGAAAAAATTAGATGTGCTTAGAAATGCAGTTAAATGCATAATCAAGATCCAGGAACAATTCACTCTGCTGGCATTTTATTGCTGGCCTCAGCGTTACCACCAACCTGCTTGTCCGCTGCTCCTCCCTTCCTCCAAATGGTTAGTGTTGAGAATAATAATTTTCAAAGGGAGTGTAACAATGTGCTTGGCACTTGGAAAGGGCTCAAGTGCCCTCCGCTGTGGTTCTTCCCCATAGAGAGCAGCTACAAACAGCGAGATGATTGAGGAGAAATGCAAAAGAAAGTCTGGAGTATCGGGAAGCAGGACTGATTTAGTAATTTCAGCTGTCATTAGCCAAGCTCATTGTGGGTTTGATAGATCTGTGCTGCTGGGTTACAGTTAAGTGGACTGATTGTGGAACACAGAAACATTTTTAGTGACAAGACGGCTAATTTAGAAAGGGGGGAAAGAAAAGAACATGCGTTATTCCATAATTGAGTCTCACTCCCAAAAGGCTGTTTTGCTAAAGGCCTTTGGGAGTGTGATACTGGCCTTCTATGCATTAAAAAAGAAATGGTGAAATTTTTGTGTGTTTGTGTGTGTGTGTGTGTGGGTGGGGGGGGGGATGACGACATTATTGTACTAAATGCAGTTTCAGGTCTCTGGATTTCTAAAGCTGAATCTGCAATGCAACTTGCCCATTCATAGAATTATAGAATTATAGAATCAGAGAGTTGGAAGGGGCCTTACAAACGATATAGTTCAACCCCCTACCTAATACTGGAACAGCCTAAAGCACCCCTGACATGTATTTGTCCAGCTGCTCCTTGAAGACTGCCAATGAGGGGGAACTTACAACATCCCTAGGCAGCTGATTCCACTGCTGGATTACTCTTAATGTGAAGAAGTTTTTCCTAATGTCCCCCGGTACCTTCCCTCCTATAGTTTAAACCCATTGTTTCGAGTTCCATCCCCTGTTGCCAACAGGAACAACTCCCTTCCCTCCTCTGAGAAACTGCTTTTTAAATACTTAAAGAAAGCGATTGTGCTTCTCCTCAATCTCCTCCAAACTGAACATTCCCGAATCTCTTCAGTCTTTTCTCATAGGGCTTGGTCTCCAGCCCTCTGATCATCCTGGTTGGTCTCCTCCACATCTGTTTCAATTTGTCCACATCCTTTTTGAAATGAGGCTTTCAGAACGGCACACAATACTCCAGGTGGGGCCTGACCAACACAGGATATAGTGGGAAAATAACATCCCATGATTTGCATGTTATACCATTGTTGATACCTGTTAAGTTTGCATTCACCTTCTTTGCTGCTGCATCACACTGACTGCGCATATTCAGCTTCCCATCCACCCATATTCCATGATCTTGTTCACACACACTGCTACCCAGAAGTGTATCCGTCATCCACTAAGCATGCTTTGCATTTTTATTACTCAGATGGAGAACCCATCACTTATTCATAATCACATCTTGTTCAAATCTGCCCTCTTTTCCAGTATGCTCCCTTCTCATTGAATTCTATCTCTGTCTTCAAGGGTGTTTGTTACTCCTTCCAGTTTGTTGTCCTCTGCAAATTTACTGACTAATTCCTTCCTTGTCCAGATAATTTATAAAAATATTTTTAAAAGCACTGGGCCCAGAAATGAGCCATCCTGGGACTTGAGAACTGGAATACAAACATTATTTTTACTCATCACATTTGTTGTTCACAATTTCTTTGATGAACACCATAGATGAAGATTATTCCATTTGATTATGATAGCCCTGCATGGATGAAAGAGAATGATTTGTCCAACGTCATCCAGCAGGTAGTGGGACATTAGGGATTTGAACCACGGTCTCTCTGAGCAAAACCCAGCTGACAATCCACTATGCCACCCTGGCTCAGTTCTATATACTTAAGCATAGGTATGCTGAGAATTTTGATAAGAATATGATAATCAAGCAAACAACAGATGAATTTAATGTACTCAAATGCCCTTCATTATATGTGATTTGAGTATCTTATCAGATTGCCTCAGTGTTCTTTGGTGATGTCTTTTTGGAGATAATATCATGCTGAGCAGCTTTGCACAGTAGCCACCTGTACTACAGGTCCACGTTGTTATAGCTTCCAGCTGTTTTTATTCACTACAAGAACTAAATCATCTCCTTTAACCAAGAAGAGGCAGTATCTTTCAGGGTCATGATCAGGTCATTGAACGGAGGAACTTGTTTTTTAAAGCACAGGCAGGCAGGAGATCAGTCAAAATGATGAGAATGCTAGATTCAGCATTACATGATCTGCTGTTGCCTCTATTCCTAATCTTCAGCTGTTCTACAAGTGATTGTAGTTTGGTTTCTACTGGTTACATGCATCAGATGTGAGCTAGCAATTGGCATCACACCGACAACACAGCTCATTTAAGGAGCAAAGAAGAACCTGAGTTGAACATTATTATAAGACTAGCAACAAAGCTCGTTGTGGGAAAAAATACAATGGGCTCTAGAAAGGGGAGGGTGGGCAGGCAGGCATTTCCACATGCTCCATGCCTGATCCTGGCTGGATGAAAAGGGGGGCATTGATGCCTGCACCACACCTGATTCCAGCCGAGTGAAGGGGGGGGGATGGTAATTGCCGCCGACTCTGCACCTGATTCTGGCAGGTTGAAAGGGGAGGTGGGCATTGCCACCTGCTCCACTCCTGATCCCAGCTGGATGAAGGGAAGAGTGGGCATTGCCTCCTACTCCGTTCCTGATCCCAGATGTGGTAAAGGGATGGGTGGGTATTGCTACCTGCCTCGCTCCTGATCCCAGCTGGGTGATGGTGGGGAACAGGCACCTGCTCTGCTCCTGATCTCAGCTGGATGAAAGGGGGATGGGCGGTGCCCCCTGATCCATTCCTGATCCCAGTTGGATGAAGGTGGGGGGTGGGCATTGTCATTTGCTCTGCTCCTGATCCCGGCCTGGGCTTCCTGCCATGGCAGCGCCCTCTGAAGGTGCACCAGGATAAGAGGTGAGTTGCTAGGAACACTGCTTGCCTTTTATATAATAGGATGTATAACATGCTTGATAGGCTCTTTGAAAATTAATTTCAACAGTCCCATTCAGGTCTTCTGTTACGCTTTTGCAGCCACTGCCCTTCCAGATGAGGATAGCCAGAACTGTTTTGGTAAAAGCACAACAGAGTCAAAGAGAAGTTCAATGTATTTAAATAACAGAATCTGGTCATGTCACTCCTGAAAATGATGTAACAATGGCTACTGGTAGAAATGCCATGGCCCTGGCTGAGAGGGACATCCCTCTCAAAGTCTCCAGGAGACACAAGCTGGTTATCTGCTCTAGATAAGTTACATTTACTTCTGCAAGGGCAACAAAACCACAATACATTCTTGGTGCTATGCTTTCACAGCTGGACTTGAAGTCAGGACTCGGAGTCTCCACATAGACAACATATTAACACAAAGTTGCATTGTTTTGTACAGGGGTCCACAGCAACATGGCTGCATCAAGAAGCAATGATATTCCAAGAGGTAGTGATGACTCCCTTCTGGTTGTGCACTGACCACTGTAGGCTATCAGACACTGATATTTACACTGTACCTAAGGGTGACCTCGACACATTTTCTTCAAGCCAAAAAAAGACTTGTTCAAGAATAGAGCAATCCTAAGCAGATCTATTTAGAATCCTACTAAGGTTTATTTAATGAGGCTTAGTCCCAGGAAATTATTATTAAGAATGTACTGTGAGTCCCACAGTACAAGTCTTATCAATAAAACTTTATCAGTAGTGGAGATAGTTTCAGAGAAGATTCCCCAAAGGTAGAGTGAATCTTAGATCCTTCTATCACCAATCTAGTAACTCTTGCTCCCAAAGAAAGGTGGAATTACCTTACCTAGGGTTGCCATCTTCACCTGGAGATTTGGAGGTGGAGCTTGGGGAAGGCAGTGTTTGGTGAGGAGAAGAATTTCAGTGGGTCATAATGCCGCAGAGTCCACCCTCCAAAACAGCCATCTTTTCCAAGGGAACTGATGTCTGTTGTCTGAAGAACAGTTTTAATTCCAGAAGATCTCCAAGCCCCACCTGAGCTCCAAACTCAGTTGTTTTCAGGAGTTCATACCCTAGACATGTGGAGGGGAAAAAAATCACATAGACATGATTAGAAAAGTCTTTGGCCCTTAAATTATTATTATGTAGCATGATTACATAGCCTACAACTGGTTGGCTCTGTTAAATATACAAACATAGGGAAGCAAAATGCCTGCCTTAGTTCAGTTGAGGCCTGAACAATATATAATGCATCATAGCAAATGGTCTTCACCAGCCATGTATGCCAGCCCACCAAGGGTTCAATAAATCTGTTTTCTCCTAGTGCTGGAACAATAAAATGGCAACAGGAACAGAGTATGTCAAGAACTTGACGGGCTACAGTATAAAGCTTCGGTGTTTGGCTTAGGGGGTGAGATGTGCAGGCCCAATTTAACTGGATATCAGTAAAATGGAATTAAATGAAGTCCAAATTGATGAACAAAGTTGTTCAAAGCTCAAGTTCTTAAACAGCACAATTTCAAATGTGAATATTTGTCAAAGTAGAGGATATTAACTTCTGAGTTGGTAATTTGAAAAAAGCCCTTTTTGTTTCAGCCCTATTGATGACTTTATTAACTGATGTCTTGATTCAGAAAAGTACTTGAGGATATATTGAAAACTCATTGACTGCAATAGACTTGACTTATGTACTTGAACTTAATAACACGGCTCAGTGCTTCCTTTCATAGAGATGGTTTCCATAACAAAGATGTAATTCTGACTGTGAAATCTATAATCGCAAATGCAATTGCAAAACGATGATCTTACTTTAAGTTAACAAATGGTTAATGCATGATAACAGAAGCTAATCAATGTCTATTGATGTAATCTGTTACATATTTTCTTATATTGCTTAAATCCCTTCCTAATGCTTTCTATTAGAATGTTTATGGATATTGCTAAAGGACAATCCTATGTAGTAGTTGGAAAGAGGTCCATGAAACTTGAGTTCTGGAGGGAGAAATGGGAGATATTCTAGTTTGAACATATCAAAGATGACAGCACAGTGTGCAGTCAAATGGAGCAGAGGTTGGTTTTCCAAAAGGCAGGAAGACTGGACACCAGATTAAGGTAGAATCGCAAACTTGGTAGTCAAACACTCGGGATCAATGATCAACAATAAGTCAGATGTGTAATGACCAGACAGCACGTAACTCTTTAATTTAAAAGAATTAAGCCACTTCTATTTCTTAACTTTAGTGCTAATGAGAGGTAAACATATTGCACGGTCTCACATGTTATGTTTATTTATAACAGATTCCACACGTCCACAATTTCAGACAGACATTGAAGATATGTCCAAGCAGAAATAAAACAAGTACAGATGTTCAAAACTTTTATTACATACAGAGCTAATGAGTTTCTGTGTGCTACATCCATGAAATATGGTCAGATTACAACCTTTTCCTGGTAAATGTTCTGTACCAAAATTTAGCAAGGAATACAATTTCCAGTTATTATAATAACAACAACATTCAATTTACATACCGCCCTTCAGGATGACTTAACACCCACTCAGAGCAGTTTACAAAGTATGTCATTATTATCCCCACAACAAATCACCCTGTGAGGTGGGTGGGGCTGAGAGAGCTAGAAGCTGTGACTGACCCAAGGTCTCCCAGCTGGCTTCAAGTGGAGGAGTGAGGAATCAAACCCGGTCATCCAGATTAGAGTCCTGTGCTCTTAACCACTACACCAAACTGGCTCTCAGAGTGCAATACTTTTTGAATAGCATGGCCTAAGTACATTGGTGGTTCTCTAGTTGCATAGCATTGCTCATAACTAGAGACGGGCATGAACTGGGAAAATGGCGGCTCATGGTGTCTCATGGTTTGTGAAATGTGATGAACCACAAACCACCATGAATTTGTCCAGTTCACAAACCGGTTCATTTGGTTTGTGGTTCGTCACTTCTGGGGCTGGCAAAGTTTCAAATTTCTCACCCTGCTGTTTTTTTCATCTGATGGGAGGGGGAGGAGGGACCCCTCCCATTGAAAGAAAAAAAGCAAGGCAGGAAGTTTGAAAGGAACACTGTTCTTGCCACTTGCAAGCGGCAAGAAAAGCATTGCTTTCAAATGCTGGTTGCTTTTCAGCTGATGGGGAGATCCCCCATCAGCTGAAAAATCTTCTGGCATTTGAAAGCAGCTCCCATCAGCTGAAAAACACTCCTCCCCTCAGCTGAAAAAAGTGATGGGAGCAGCAAATGCTGCTTTCAAATGCTGGCAGCTTTTTTCAGCTGAAAAGCGGCCAGTGTTTGAAAGCAACACTTTTCTTGCCATTTGCAAACAGCAAGAAAAGTGCTGCTTTGAGCTTCGGTAAACCTGAAGTGGGAAACCCGAGGGGGTGCACATTTTAGTGACAAACTGAAAAATGAACCAAACGAACCAGCCTTAAGTTCGTCGCTATTCTTCAGAAATGGGCTCTGATTAACTGCTGGTTTGCAAACCGTGAATCAGCTTGGTTTGTGATGAACTTTGGTTCGTATTTCAGTTTGTGCCCATCTCTACTCATAACTATCACAATGATAAATTCAACAAAAGAACGAATCTTTTTCCATTAGCCCAACCTGTTACCTGAATGGCTACTGGTGTAGCCATTCTGTCTTCAAAATATGTCCCTCTGAGCACATCCATAGTACTGACTGGCATCAAAAGGGTTAGCATATAAACTGGGGTCTATTTCTATGTATAGTAGGGTCCCATGGGTGGTGCTAACCCTTACTGTAATCTGATGAGGATTGCTGAATGAGAGGGGGAGGAGGAAGATGAGTGATGGGCTGTCTCTCTTTAACTTATGTAGTTGTGTGGAATTAAAAACTTGACACTCAGCTTAGCTCATGGAGTTTTACTACTATTGAATAAACAAACAATGGAATAGTTACAAAGGCACAAACCAGAAAGAATACAACAAAAACACATAGCAAAATAAAGGGATATTCACTTGTACACACTTCATATTATCAACAGATCAATCATACACAGCAATAGGCAACAGGACACTACAAATCTTCTAGCTGTAGTGATGTTTTAGATGTTCCTAAATGTGCTAGTGTACGTATAGGTGTAGGTTCAGGTGCATAAATAAAACACATGACCTGTCCTGCAGAACAATGGTTCCATGGTGGAAAAATCCCCCCCCCAAAAGTGCAAAGTTTATTTATTTGTTTGTTTGTTTGTTTATATTCAATTTATATTCTTCCATCCCCACATTAGCAGGCTCAGGGTGTATTACAGCAAAGTTTAAAATCACATTTCACTGTTTAAACAGTTTAAAAACATAAAGCACCTTAAATACCATCGATTAAAATAACACATATATATATAAATATAAACACAGCAGCACATAATCTGGATGACCACCTTTTTGCCATTTCTGGAGCATTGTAACAGGGAGATATGTGAGAGATGGAAGGTGTCACTAGAAGAGAGGGCATATGCTTTACTTCCCCGGCTAGGGGGCACTGCCTCGCATCAACCATATGCCTGGTGGAACAGCTCTGTTTTGCAGACCTAGCAAAAAGCTAACAAATCTTGCCGGGCCCTGGTCTCATTAGACAGAGCGTTCCACCAGGCTGGGGCCAAGACTGAAAAAGCCCTGGCCCTGGTCGATGCCAGGTGGGCCTCCCTAGGGCCAGGGATCTTTAATACATGTTTATCGCTCAAGTGAAGAGTCCTCTGGGGTTCATAAGGGGAGAGGCAGTCCCGCAGATACGCTGGTCCCAGTCTGCATAGGGCTTTGTAGGTTAGTACCCAAACTTTGAACAATTTAGCCTGGTGTGAGCTAGCTGATGCAATGGAAGCTGCATAATATTCCTTCTTCACAGCTTTCACTGCCATTTCATAGGATTTCATAAGCAACCTATAGGATGGTTGTTGTGGATTTTCCGGGTTGTATAGCCGTGGTCTTGGCGTTGTAGTTCCTGACGTTTCGCCAGCAGCTGTGGCTGGCATCTTCAGAGCCTGAAAAATCCACAACAACCATCGTTCTCCGGCCGTGAAAGCCTTCAACAATACAGCCTATAGGATGTTCTTGCTTCCTCATCACGAGATCACCACCACATGCGCTCAAGTCGTCTTAATTCCCATTTCTGTTGCCATAGCTCTTCCGTATACCAAGGAGCTTGGTGGTTTTGGGAATGAAGAGGATGATGGGGAGTGATTTCATCGATGGCCTCGGAGAGCTGGACCTGCCAGTCCTCCACCAGCTCATCTAATGAACCGCCGTGGAGCATCAGTTCCCATAGAGCATTCTGGAAACCAATTGGATCCATGAGTCTCTGCAGGTAAGCATAAATTTGCTCACCACCTTTGTGGGGGGGGGGGGTAACACCCCCAACTGAGCCTTCAGGACCACATGGTCTGACCATGGCACAGACTCTATTCTATCCAGAACCACATCCAATCCCATCCCAAAGATCAAATCTAGCATATGGCCTGCTTCATGTGTGGGCACCGATACAAACTGGGAAAGCTCCAGTGTTGCCATGGCCGATGTTCCCTTCAATTTGGAGGATGGTCTACACATACACGAAAATAACATCTTATTCATTGGAACATGTACCAGTTGGACTGTTTAGAATTGATATGGTCTATTTATGGTCATTGTAGCTATTTATGGTCATTGATGATTTGTAGGATCTTATAATTGTATTGGATTTGTATGTTCACTATGCACTTTGCACCTTATACACTTGATATTTAGATACCTATTATATAAAATTTTGATACAATAATTATTTCTGATTGCTTGCCTTCCCCTTTTGGTAGTTATAGCTTGTTTAGCGGGTTAAGGCGCCCTGGTGTTGTCGGTTTGTCCCTTTGAATATTTAAGCAAAATTCACTTTTTATTACATGATCAAAATGGTAGCCAAACTGCAGTACAAATGTTTTACATATGCATATTCTTGCATTGTTTTTCCATAGCTGTTCCTGACTTCCTCCTCAGCTGCCTTTTAGCCAAGCTGTCTGTGGTGTTTTATTCCCTTCATGAGCAGGGCTGGTGCCAGGTTCTCTGTCACCTTAGGTGAGATACCTACTTGCCCCCCTCCCCCCGGCTAACCAATTTTTAAAAACAGAAGAAATGTAGGAAAAATGAAAAGCACAAAACTTGAAACTTTTTATATTTTAAATTTAATTTTTATTTCTTAATTTTAAATTTTAAATTTTATTTTTTTAAATAAGTGTGAGGATAACAACAATCGTTTTTCTTATTGTGAGCCAAAAATCTATTTTGTGAGCAGAAACAGCAACTTGCATTGAAGTTTTGAGCACACCTCCTTTTGTGTGTGCGTGTAAAAAAGTTTCCCTCTCTCTTTCTTCCAACCTCTCTCTGAACCCAGAGACTCTTGGCAGTAGAAGGAGGGCTTCTCTTACAGGGCCCGCTTGGAGGAGAGAGATGTTTGGAAGGGGGACTGAGCTGAAGCCTTCTTTTTCTCTCCGACCCTCTCCAAGCCTTAAAATATTGATCACCTTTTTCAGAGATCCCTTTCAGGAACTACCCTCCATGCTCATCCTTCTCCCCGTGGGTTTGAAGTGAACGGCAGCTGACAGCTAAGCATGTGGTGTATAAATATTGAAATAAACTATTGGGGGAGAGGGGGAAGTTGGGGTGATATATGTAAACTAGGGAATGAGAGAAGGAAGGTGATAAAGAGGGGGGTGCAGTGCGGGGCATTGCTCTGCTGGAGTGAAGGGGGAGCAGCATTGAGATCAGAGAATAGCAAGGGGGAGGGAGAATGAAAGGGAGAAGGGGGGAGGAAAGTAATAGAATTTGAAACAACTTTAAACCCAACAACAGTGATTTTCTCCTTCTTGTCGCACAGGAACTGAAGGAGAATTGTGTGTGTCTCACCTCACTTCCTTCTTCCTCTGTGGTGGTGCACACACAACCAGCCACTCTTTTCACCAAAAGCAGCTTCCCCCCAAAAGCCTGAGGAAAGGTGAGAAGTAGAATTGATGCCAGCTGGGGAGGAGGAAAGGGATGTACTAAAAGGAATGACAGGATTGCCCATTGGAAATAATAGGAGAGGCTTGAAGGCTCATTGGAGAAAATGGAAGCCAGGAATGCCAATTTACTTGCATGGGCTCCATTGAAATGCATTACAACACAAAAAAAAGTACAAGAGTCCAATGGTGAAGCTGTGGCTCATGGAAGCTCATACCCTACCACAAATTTTGTTAGTCTTATAGGTGCTACTGGAGTCTTGCTTTTTTCTACTGCTACAGACAAACATGGCTACCCATCTTGATCTATCAACACAGGCCCCAGAGTGGAATGGCAGTCCCTGGGAGAACAATCAGTGGACTGGGACTGGAATGGCAGCGGGTGTGGAATGACAGGGGGTTTCATTCCAGTCCCAGAGCCCTGACCCTATTCCCAGGAGCGGTTGTTGCACTCTTTGACCTGTCATTCCTTCCCAGAGCACAGATTCTGCTCTGAGGGGCTGTCATTGCACTCTGGGAGTTGTCATTCCAGTCCCAGAACACTTCTGCTCCTCCCAGGGCCTGTCATTCCTCTCTGATGCCTGTCATTCCAGTCCCAAAATGCTTCTTCTACTCCCAGGGGCTGTCATTTCACTGCACTCTGGGGGCTGTCCTTCCAGTCCCAGAGCACTGAGCCTATTTCAAGGACTGTCATTCCACTCTGAAACCGGTCCTTCTGGTCCTGGAGCACAAACTCTACAGCTAGTGACTGTCATTGCACTCTGGGGGCTATCATTCCAGTTCCAGAGCATTCCATCTGGTCTCAGAGACCTTTATGGAAAATCCATTCCACATTTTCTTTGCAACTTTTTGTGTTGTGATTAGACATGGGCACAAACCCAAAAAAATTAACGAACTTGCGGTTCGTGGTTTGGTGCCACCAACGAACCTGAACAAACGAACCATAATGAACATTTCCTGTTACCGAACCGGTTTGCAGTTCATGGTTCATGGGGTTCAGAATGGCCCCCATTGCACTTAGAGAGCCCATATTCACAGGGAGTGTTTAGCAGGCTCTCCTCCAGCCAGCATCCATGTTTGGTCAAGATTGCAATAGGGATCTTGGAGTTATATCCTCTCCAATCTGAGGCCCCCAGGAAACTCCCACTCGATACAATTAGAGCCACCAGTTTATGTTGGCCCAGTGTACAAGCGGTTGGCCATCAGAACTGCCTATCAGGGTTTGCAGGGATGAGATTGGAGTGCCCATGGCTACAGAACACCCCCCTTCCCCCTCCCTCCCCTCAGGTATCTTCTCCCATGTAACCAATTTGCAGCTCCATGGTTGGAAGGAAGACCTGCTGATCAAGGTAAACTGGGCTTCGATTTGGGTTTCCAGAGTGACAGAAGGAGTGCAGACAGAGTTCAGACATTCCCCTAGCTCCGTTTCCAAGGGAATTGATTGATGGTGCCTGACTGTCTGGCTTCACGAACTGCGGGCGAACGCAATGAACTGGGCTTCCAATGAACGCTGGTTCATTGGCCATGGACCCTCACAAACCGCCAGATCGTGAACAGACGATCAGACAGTTCGTGGGTTTTTTTAGTTCGTAATTCGGTTCGTGTCCATGTCTAGTTGTGATGCATTTCAGTGGAGCCCAGGCAAGTAAATTGGCATCCCTGGCTTCCATTATCTCCAATGGCCCTTCAATCCTCTCCTATTATTTCCAATGGGCAATCCCCCTGTCATTCCTTTTAACACATGGCAGGGGGGCAGAGGCAAGAAAGACAGGAGCGAACAAGAGGGACAAAAGGTCAGATGGGAGCTCACTGCTCCTCAGCCAGCTAGAGTGTGTCTTGCTCCTGGAAGCTTTGCCCAGAGCTTAAATTGAGAGAGAGGGGAGGAGGGGGGAAAGGCAGAGAGAGAAATGTCCCCACTGTTGGGGCTGAATTCACAGCTCCTCAGGTGCTGGCTGAACAGGAAGACAGGGCTGCCCTTCTGCACTCCAGAAGAAATGTCTTGCACCAAGAGAGGAGAATTCCTGCACGAGTGCACAGGAGCGCGCACACTGCAGGGAACTCTGGTCGTTGGGGGGCTGGCACGGTGCCTCCTTCAGAGTTCAGCACCTGAGGCGGGGGCCAGCTCTGCCTCAATTGAAAAGCCGGGCCTGTTCATGAGACTCTCTTAGTATTCTCTTAGGTTGTTGCTGCCACTAAAGGCCCTTACCTTAGTTCTCTCAGCAACCCTTAGTATAGGAAAACTTGGTTATATTAGATTTTTTAAATTTATTTTTTATTTTTATTGTGGGAAAGTTAAAAGATAGAACAAGAGAAAGTGGAACATAACAAGAAGACAACTACAAAGGCCAAGAATGGCCTACAAATCAATCTTCAAAGTAAAAACAGTAAGAAACATAATAGGCATATTATTAATCCATTACAGTTTTCCACCTACAACACTTCCCTCTTTATTATCAATCAACTTATGGTCTTATTAATATCTTTTTTCTGTGTCTCTTCTTCTTGATATCTCAGAACATTATTCTTAAAAACCAAAACCAAAAATCATTAATTCTTTTTTCTTTGTCTCTCTCAGATAGTCTATAAAGGGTTTCCAATTTGCCATGATACAAAGAGTGTTTTAGCTCTAATTAATGCTGTAAGTTTGGCCATCTCAGCAGCATCCTGTCTCACACAGGGGCCAACTAGTTAGCTAAGTCCATCATCTTCCCAGTCCAATCTTCCAACACTGGTAGCTCCTTGCACTTCCATTTTTGAGCATACAACAGCCGTGCCACTATTACCATATATAAAATTAAAATACCATGCTCTTTTTCCAATTTATTGTCCATAATTCCCAACAAATAGAACTCTGGTTTAAACTGTAAATTAACCTTTAAGATTCTCTGCATTAACATATGTACTTGTAGACAATTTTTTTTTGCTTTGTTATATGTGGTAGAATAACAGAACGGTCAGAGCGTGGGGGTGGTCTTGCTGTAATGTAAAAAGGAGTTCTTTATTTGAGATAAAACCGACATTTAAAACAGAAATAGAGTTTATTTAGAAGTATATATGTGTAATGATTTGTAGTTCCAAAAGCATAATGGTTTCATTAAGACTTCTAGTGCCAGGAGGGCTGATTCTAGTCAGGACCACAGCAAGGGGGCAGGGGGGCTTCTGGCCCGTGTGCCATTTTCCTGACTCAGAATGGCATTGGGGGTATTATTTGCCCTGTTATGCAGGCGCCCACCTATGTTGTTTTGGGCCAGGAAAAACACTCTTCCCTACACTATGGTCCTCCAACCATAGGACCAAAAGAATATAAGAAGAGGCCTGCTGGATCAGGGCAGTGGTCCATCTAGTGAAGCATCCTGTCTCACACAGGGACCAACCAGTTTGTCTGGAGGGCCAACAACAGGGCACTGGCACTGAGGCCTTCCCCTGATGTTGCCTCCTGGCACTGGTATTCAGAGGTTTCCTGAATGTGGAAATTCTTTTCAGTCACTTGATGAACCCATCCTCCATGAATCTGTCTACCCCCCTTTCAAAGTTTATGTCTGTGGCCATCAGTACATCCCCTGGCAATGAATTCCACACTTTAATCGCTCAGTTCCCCCGCTACACACACTCACACACACACACACCAATTTTTAATGCAGTTCTCCACGGAGACCAGTAGCTGGCATGTGGCTGCCAGCCCATGGAGAACACATGACAACTGCCGCATCTAGTTTGGCCCAAAATATTGTAAACTAGACTGCAAAAACTTCATTCAGGGCCAAGCTACACATGATGAATGACACTTGTACGGCAAGTGGATTGAGTGGAGGGCAAGTGAACAGGGAGAAATACACTTGCTGTTCAAGTGTCATTTGTCACTTGTAGCTTGGCCCTGAGTCTCACGAGGCCACTAGGAACTATAGTTCAGTTCAGAAAGAATGTCACTGGCTTAAATGCAGGCTAACATTTCTGAGGGGACATTTTGGGCCTGCAGTGTGAGGAGGGAAGGCAGGAAAATCATGTTCCATGGTAGAAATACTTGTACCTGTGGAAATGTTAGCTTGGATCCAACCCATCCTCTGCACACACTGAAAAGCCACATGTGATTATTTTAAATGATGTGGCTACCCTGAGAATAGCACAAAATTCTATGCATTCCAGTAACAAGAATGCACCAGCAATAGCTACTTGGTCATCTGTTGTGTCAAATGCCACCAACCATGCAGATGCAAAACTGCTCAAAATTCACATTTTAAATTGTGGACAAATAATCAGTGAGATCCTATGGGGTACCCCATAGGGGAGAAAATGAGTAAGGGCTTCTTGAGACTGTGTTCTTTAAATTAAAAAAAAACTATGATGGTGAATCCACACAGGGCTTATCCTGCTTATAACCTTGAGTGCTGATTAAGGGTATGGAAAAGTTGATGCAGTGACTTAGATCATGTCATTTGCTGTATTAGTCTTGAGTGTTTCCTGGGTCATAAATGTCCTTCCATCATGTTGACAAGGCAGCCAGGGCTTTAAGAAATGTAAAAGAGCAGGTAAGATGGCTTCACAGATTTTCTCCAATAGAAAGGGATCCATAGCAGCTGTAAAGAGAGATGTTCAGACAAATATTAATAATATATTCCTAGAGCTAAACTAATCAGGGATAGTGGGGAAGAGCACTTCAAATTTTGCTAGGCAGGAGTTTTGGAAACAAAATGCCTCTCAAAAGCTCTTAAACTTAACTGCAGAATTGCCAGAAACACCATTGCTTGGTACTTGGCAAATCTGCAATGGACTAGTAGCAACAGTTTTGATGAATGCCAGAGTCACGTTTCTTTCTACCAACAATACAACTCAAGTGACAAATTCCTTTCCCCCTCCTTGCATTTTTATATCAAAGTTATATAGGGAAAAATGTAGAAAAGAAATCTAAAATGTGAAGTGCAACAATGAGAGGTTGTGCTGTGAATTGATCAGAGAGTCCTCTGAGCGCAGCTGCTGGTTCCTGGGTGCAGCGGGTTATTTCTAATATTCTCAGGGTTCAACTGTCCTTTAAATTGCTGCCATTAAAAAGGCCATATTGACTCTAGTAATTATTACATCAACATTGTTCATAAGAGGTAATCGTTCCACATGCTGAGGGCTCTTTTGAGACCCTGCCAAAGAACTGGAGTTCACTTGTTGTTTAGGCAGTCTGGGAAAAAGTCAGCTGCATAACTATACAATGCAGCTGACTGAATAGAGAAAACGTGTGCAGCCTACGATAGCCATGGGCGATTTGGAAGGCAGGGTACAGATCCAACAACTTGATCCCAATGTAATTCATATCAAATAAAGGTTAGGGACTTGGCTCAGGCTACATATATAGGAGAGTGGGCTGGTAGGATAGGTGGGTAGGTGGTGGATATAATTCTTGACTACTCCCCACTGTAACCTCCCCCCCAATCCTCTTCATGTAAGTAGAAAACTAGTACATCTAGCTTTCCTGCTATTCTAGTTTTCAATATATAAATGAATATTTATATAGAACAAATATGCAATCTGCACACCTGCAGAACACAACAGTATCTTGTTATTATGGCAGGACGATAGTACCTTACTCTATGGCATGTGTAGATGCAGTCTTAAGATAAACAAAAGGCTCATGTTCCCATTCACTTTGAAGTGAAAACTTTAGAGCCAGGTCTAGAGAAGCAGCAGGATGAGATAGAATACTGACCGTGTAGGCATAATTTCACCCGCAAGAGGGAGATTGCCTTTCAGTATGTTCACCTACATGATAAACCAGTTTGGTGTAGTGGTTAAGAAGAGTACGGGACTCTAATCTAGAGAGCCGGGTTTGATTCCCCACTCCTCCACTTGAAGCCTGTTGCCAAGTAGGCCCCCTCTCCTGCTTTAAAGCCTGCCATGAACTGTGTTAAAGTTTCCTGCGTTGCTGTTTTACTGCTGCACCAAAGACTGCCCTGCACGTGTGTGTTCTGGTACACGTGTCATTTTCCTGCCTGCGTGTCAATTGCCTTACTGCTGCTATGGACTGTGTAGTTTACTGACTCCATGTTTGGTTAACTGCACAAAGGACTCTTTTCCTGGGCAACCCTGCCCTGACCTGTATCTGGATTTCCCAGTGTATGTTTGGACTTTATTACAAATGTGCCCCGTGCCTGCATTGCCATCTGCCACGGACCGTGCCTGTTCCCTGCTTTGGACTGTGTTTTGTGTGCTGTTTCCCCTGCCTCCATGGAAGCCTGCCTCATATGGGCCCAAGCCGCTGCTAGCAGCCGGGCGCCTGCCGGGGAAACCTCCAGCGAGCCTGGCTAGGCGCTCCCTGGTCAGTTCCCGCCTGGAGACTCCCGCGAGCCGGTCGCCGAGCTTGCCCTCGCTACCGGGCAGCCTGCTATCCAGCCCCAGCTATGCCCAGCCGGCATCCATGTTCTTAGGCAGCCAGAAGACCCAGGGAAGGAGACTGCTTTGGGAAGCCATTTCGGCAAAGCGGGCACACCACGTCCGCAGCGAGAGTACCTCGCCCCGCTCTGCATATCTTAGGAGCCGCCCAGGAGAAGGAACTAAGTGCCGACCATCCCAAGCACTTAGAGAATGCATCTCAAAGAAACCTCCGCATTCCAGAGCTGATGACATCAGGACAAGCCCTGTCCGCTGGAACATCCTTTCAGCCCACTTGGATTTCCCCCTCCCTCTTTTGTCCCCTCTTCCTGAGGTGTCACTTATCACAATCTGATTACCAAAGTGGCCCATCCAAGCCATTCAGTAGCACATTAGAGCCTTTGTTTTAAACTGTGAGAACCACCAAGTACAGCACCAGCCCCAGGGTACGTTTTGGTGTATTTAAGCTGGTCTCTCAGACCGCATGGTGCTCGTGCCATCCTATCCAGAACCCCTCGCTGTCCGTCTGTGGTCCCAGTGCTGGCATTGGGCCACCCTCGCTGCTATGTCTCTGCTTCGCTCCAGGATTGTGAGTATTTCCCTTATCATCATTGGGAACCCGCTAATGCGAAAGTCTCTATATTTCCTACTCTGTATTTCTTAGGTCTTGTATGTTCTTTGTATGCTTGTGCAAGTTTAGGCTTACGCCACACTAAATACACGTGTTTGGAACCTATTTGTAGTCTGCCTCTTTTTCACTAGAGTGTCTGGGATCGGGACCTCCGTAGACATAGGTTAAGATCCGCGCTAATTTTAAGTTACAGACTGCTATAGCTAATTTCCCCATTATAATAAAGAGCAGTTCTGGTAACAAGCCAGCTGGTTGACCTTGGGCTTATCACGGCTCTCTGGAGCTCTCAGTCCCACCCACCTCACAGGGTGTTTTGTTGTGGGGATAATAATGACATACTTTGTAAACCACTCTGAGAGTGGGTATTAAGTTGTCCTGAAGGGTGGTATATAAATCGAATGTTGTTATTTTTATTATTAATGTTAAACTCCCTATGAAGAGAAAAACAGTGCAGCAGGAAAAGAGTTGAGTTAGAACTCCCCTTCCTGATGTGCTAGCTTTCTTTTTCTAGTGACCCCCCACCCCCCAGCCCCATGTGAGAATTGTATACAGGGCTTAGTGTGACAATGGAGAAGCAGTTGGTGGGGGGGAGAATAATATTTGCAGCCATATTTTAGAGCCAATCTTGTCCTCAGATGAAGTTCTTAAAATGTTTCACAATCTAGTACAGAAAGTCAGACCTTTCTAGCTTGCCAACTCTGGCTTGGGAACTTCTTGCAGACTTGGGGACAGGGCCTGAGATACATGGACTTTGGGGAGGAAGCTCAGCAGGGCTATGATGCCCTAGACCGCCCCCTCCAAAACTGCTATTTTATCTAGGGGAAATTATCTCTGTAGTCTAGAGATCAGTTGTGATCCTGAGAGAACTCAGGGCCCTACCTGGAGGCTGGTAACAAAGTAGGTCTCCTTCTGCTCTGGGACCCTTAAAGGCTGAGGGTATTGCTTTCTCCTCAATCCAGCCATGCCCCACTCTGAAATGCATAGCTGGAGTGCTCTTAGAACTCATCAGTCACCAGAACGTTGTTTCTATGCAGGGAAAGTTGCAGGCTGCAGACTGGCTCCAACATCTTCCAGAAGCAGAATGTGAATTGTGTGATTAAGGAAAAGACTTTGGAAAATAGAAATATTTGGCGAATTCAGTTGAGGTTTAATTAAAATTAATACTATACCTTATTGGAGCCGAAAGCACAAAGCTGCACATGTAGTTGAATATGTTGAACCAATTAGGGAAGCCAAATAAGGCTGTCTAAACTTAATTGCAGACCTCTCCATTCCCCCATTACGTCAAGTGTTGCTAATGCTATTATGCTTTTGACAGGTGGCCCCCGTTAAAAGAGCAAATCAATAATGTATCTCAGCTGGCAGCGGTGGGGGACACACACTCAAATACCATTTGCATTGCTGTCAAGGATCCGCAAACATTTTGGTTAACCTCCTAGTGTGTCCCTTTGAGCTTAAGTTGGCATCCCTAACTTCCTTTTATGAAAGGTAAAAGTAAGAACAGTGAGATTAAGAGCTTTCCTGGTATTAGAGCGGATTTTAAAAACCCAGTGAAAACAAGGCACGTGTAGGCTTTACTGCTGCATAGCATATCCACATAAACGATGGCTGGGGGGACTACAGGATCTTTTTGGAGGCATTAAGCTAGCTTTCCAAAGCTAGTTTCCACTGTATATTTAAGTGCTCCAAGTGGATAACCAATTCTTTACATGCATTTGATATCCATCTCTCTCTCTCTCTCTCTCTCTGTTATTTTGTTTGTTCTTAATCCTGCCCCCTTTAAAAAGGAGCACTGGAAGCAAAAGGATGAGAATGGCCAAAATAAAATCGTCAAACCAGGCATTTCTAGGGTTGCTACTTACCTGCTGCCAGCAGGAATCTGCTGCCAGTGCTTCTCCCCCTCCACCACTACTGTATAGAGCATGGTGGGGATCAGGGAAGACAACCTGTGATGCATTGACACCATTTCTGGGTGAAGATCTGTCAGTGACTTCACCACATTAAGTGACACTCTAGGAATCCCTGAAATGTCTATGGTTTTACTACGGGTTTTTGGTCTGGCAACTTTAGGCATTCCTATGGCATGGCCCTCCTGTACCATCTGAGAATGCCTGTGGGAGAATGAGTGCAGTCCTAAGCAGAGTTACTCCAGTCCAAACTCCTTGAAATCACAGGATTACACTGTCAAACTTTGAATGTTCTCTTATTTCTTAAACAAAAAATTCCTAGCACTTAGAAAATTAGCACGCTAAGGAGAAGGTTAGGTTACACTCCTCTGTCTGGCATGCTAGCTTTTCACAGGCGAGAAGTTTTCATTTATTTACACTATTTATATCCTGCCTTTCTGCCTGATTAGGGCTACCAAGGTTGTGACAGAAGAGATCACAGAATTGTGTGATCTTTCACTTGCAATGTGAAGTGGCTTGTTCCAAGGAAGGCAGGAACCTGTGATATTTCTGAATGTGTAGTCCAGTCTTTATAAATTAAAAGCAACTAAGGAATGCTTCTGTTATCCGAAAGAGAAAGAAAAGACCTATTGGATTCCATTTGCTGCTTCTTTTCTGATCAATTTGTAACACAGCTATAAATCTCTTGGGAGTCCAGCGTTGCTTTGTCCAATTGAGATTAAGTGGGCTTGAATGATCTGGCTTTTTCTTCATTCTGGTGAATGCAGCCTGTGCTCAAAGAGCTGAGTATCAGCCATCTTTCTGAGAATCACCTGTAATTATAGAATGACAGGAGGGAAACCAAAGTCATTCAGCGTCTTGTACTGAAGCCAGATTCTCTAAACTTCTTTCCAGACTGTGATTTTTGCAAGGCCGTGACTGAAGCAGCCCAAAAACCCTGCTTCAGCAACTGCTTCTCTTGTACAGGGATCATGTTTATCACCAATCATACCTTTTTCTTGTGCCATTTCTGGCTTCAAACAGTACTGAGTCATTCACACACACACACCCTGCATTAGCACAACAACAGAACACAAGGGATCATGTTACGGGCTTTTTTGCACAGTGGTGGTAGCCTAAATCTAAACTGATGTTCATTCTACTTAGATGGAGAGCTGTTCAGCCACTCATTTCTCATTTCTATTCCACCTTTCGACCATATTGGCAGTTTGCAAAAATAAACACCAATCACAAATCAATTGAAACAAGGACATTGTCATGAGTAAAACAATAAATATAAACCTCAGCTAAAACAGAACAACAGATGGCAAATAACAATACATAAATAGCTGTTACTTGTCCATCCCCCAAAGCCTTACAGAATAAACAAGTGCTTTGTTTTTACTACTTTCTTAAATGCGATCCACAAAAGGACGAGAGAGCCTTCCTAGGAATGGTGTTGCTTAACTGGATAGCCTACTCTCTCATATTACACTGACTAGTCACCACCAGTCTTGCTTCTTTAAATGAGATGTGCATGCGTACATGTGTATGCATGCATGCAACCCCCCCCCCACACACATTAGTTCTTAAGTCATTTTTTTTTAAAAAAAATCTTGAATCTGATACCATATTTAAAGCTAGCATTCTAAGACTTGTTTCTATTGGTTTGGAAACACATTTCTGGATAGTTTCTGGTGGGTAGCCATGTTAGTCTGCAATCAAAGAGCAAGATCTGGGTTCAATAGCACCTTAAAGACCAACTAGATTTCTAGGGTATGAGTTTTTGAGAGTCAAAGCTCCCTTTGTCTAATACAGAGAGTGGAAAAAGGGAGGTCTCTTTATAATCCAGGCAAAGGGTGGGAGGGTTATGGTAAATTAGAGTGTCAGAAGCTAGCTATAATACATGTTGTAGTTAGCTTGATGGAGCCTGGGTTTGAAGTGCAGAAAATTAGCATCTGTAATGCGAGAAAAATCCTACTTCCAAATTGAATCCTGGGGAATCCATTGTTCCAAATTTTCAAATAAACTCAATTTCAACAATCTTGCATGGTAAGTTTATCTTTGAAGTTTCTCTGCTTAAGAACTGCTACTCTAAGTCCCTGATGGATCTCTTAAAAGCTCATAGCTTGGAAATCTACTTAGTCTTTAAGGTGATATGGGACCTGGATCTTACATTTTTAGATATAATTCTTCCTACCACCCGACTGTGACAAGATAAAACAAGGGTCCCCAACATTGCACCCAGGGGTGCATGGCATTAACTGACATTTTTCTTGGTGCTCACCAAGTGGATGGAGCCAGGTGGGGCTTTTGCCCAGCAAGGCTTCTGATTGGCCAACTGAGATCTGATTGGCTGTGCAGCTGCTTCCACTACAGCACAAGGATCTTCACAGCATGACTGCAGGTAAGTTGCGTGTAAGCCAGAAAATGTTTTGAAACAATATGTTCATTTAAACAGGCATCCTATTAAACAGAGCTTCTACCTGAAATATTGAAGAATTACCATTAGAGTTATCCACAGCCTCACTCCCGGACTATCTGGGTTGGCTCCACTTCTTGTGGCAAACATTTTTGGTTGATTCCATCTCCTATGACACCCATTTTGTGGTCGTCTCTGCCTCCTGTGGCAGCCATTTTGTTGTTGCTCCCACCACCCTATGTCAGAATTCCAAAGGTGTACACAGGCTCCAAAAGATGGTGGATTCCTGGGATATAATGTCTCCATTTTAATCCTTTTATCTGCTATGCTGTATCTGTGTGGGCTCTATTGCTTTCAGCATTTTTCTCTCAGCTCATCCGACTTCCTGTACTGGACAAGTCCAGGAGAAAATATACTTCAAATAGAGGATTGTAGTGAGGTAAGATGCAGAGGCAGGTTAGTTCTACATGTCTGCCTGCTCTGGTTTTATATGGACTAATGGATATTGAGTCCCTCTATGACTGCACTGCTTTTAAATACAATACAGTACCTAAAATCCTGAATCAATACTTCTCTCATAGAGACAATCTGATACTGGGGGAGATGGAGCAATGGGGGTGCCATTCTCAATCCCTGCCCCTGCCCCTTCTACATGGCTTCTTGATTGGGTGGGGAGAGCCTTTGCCTCTGTCTCTATTCTCCCTGCCAGTATGCATTTCCCAACCAGTGTGTACAAGCAAAGCCTGTGGCTCTTCCCTTTGCTGTAAGTGGTGTTTGTGTGTGTGTGCAGAAGAGAATTGACTTGCTTGATGCCCATGCTTCGCTACAGTATTTCACTACTTTAAATCCACTTATAATACTTACGGGTATGTAACATTTTTTGGTTTGTGGGAGGGTTTTTTTAGTTGTTTTGTAGTATAATAGCATACTACCTGAGCTTCACAAAGGTTTTTCAATAAAGTGAAGTATGTTGAGGCCGAAAACTGATGAAGTGAATTTTGAAATGTAACATTTATTGAAGAAATTTTAAAAGGAAAAGATTGTAGTGCAATAAATAAAGTGAAAAATATGTACAACCTTTTTTTTCTACTGAAGGACCTTTTTGTAGATCTCATTGGTGGTTTTCCCTTCAGGTGCTAGGATCTCCAGGCTGCTGGGTGAGCTCACTCTGGAGCAGGCCACATAGAACTGCCGATGTGAGAAGCAGTCCTCCTTCAAGTTAATTCTTGCCACCTTCAGTGTCCGCCCCTGGGACTTGTTGATCTTCATAGCAAAGCAGATCTTGAGGGGGAACTGCAGTCTCTTGAATTTGAAGGGATTCTCTGATGGTATGAGTGGTATGCGTGGTATGAACACCAACTCCTCCCCCTCCCCAGCACTGCCAGTGAACAATGTGGCCTTGATGATATTCCTGTGGAGGCTTTCACTCATAGTCTGGTGCCATTGCAGAGTTTGGGTGGGCTGAGGTTCTGCAGCAGCATCACTGGAGCCCCCACTTTGAGAGAAGCTTGTGGGCTGAGAAACAAGGAGGGTTGAGCATGTTGAGGAACTCCACAGAGTAGTGGACCACATCATCCATTTGCACCACTGAGTCCACAGATCTGTACTCCATTTTGAGTTAGTTAAATTGTGTTTCATTAATGGTGGCAGCCTTGTCGATCTGGGGGTCAGAATGGCATGCTTGCACAGCCAGTCCATGGACTTCTCCATGATAGTGATGATATCAGGGTATAACGTGGCTGTTAGGTCTGCTAGGGTTGTCAGTACTGTGCCTGGGCCTGCAGGGATGGTCATCTTTCCCTTGGACTCAGGATATGCTCCATCCCCTATTTTTAGTAGCAGTTCAGAGAATTCCCCAGCGAACACCTCGCCTCTCAAGTGGACCCTCATGTTCTTTCTTAGTGAGAATTTCCTGATGAGGGGCCACACATACAATGCCTTGACACAAAAGGTAACCTCATCAACTCGAGTTCCCCTTGGGACTACTGGCAGAGTCTGACAGAAGTCTCCAGCCAGCCGCACTGTGACTCCCCCCATCACTCTCTCGTTGCCCCTGACATCTTTGAGGGTTATGCTCAGTGCCTCAAAACACCGCATGGTGCTCTCATCCCAAACAATGAGCTTACTGTTCTGCAGCATTTGGGCCATGTTGCTTTGTTTTGAGATGCTGAACAGGGGTGTTTTTGCATGGTTGAAGTTAAGAGGCAGCTTGAAGGTAGCAAAGGATCATCTGCCATGCCCGAGTGAGCCTTGAGCTTCCGTGGAAGTGAAAGCCTCTCTGCTCGTCTTCCAGGATTGCTTTGCTCATAGAGAGACTCTGCTGCTATGTGTACCTCAGGGTGATCTTGCTGGTTCTTGGCCACTGCTGCTTGGTGCACCGCAGGAGTACGATGTGCATATTTCATTGCTGCATCTCTAAGTTCCTTCCTCCTTTTAACGTTGGTGTATCTTGCACAATGTCTGCCAGGTGGCTTCTTGGTGGCAGTAAGAAGTGATAGCTGTGAGAGGTATGAGGTGGAGTTGGACTGAAGGAGGGGTGGTGTGGTGGGCACGTTGGCAGGTTCATGTGAGGGGTTCACACTGAAATGGCCCCTAGAAAGTTTGTGAACATTTTAAAACTCAGTTGCCATACTGACTTTTATATAAAATCCCTATTCAGTAGTCTTGTACTGTCTTTCTTCAGCTGTCTGCAGTTTTCTTTACCTTATTTTTACCTCAGAACACAGAGTTCCACCAATCAGGCCGCATATGTAAATGACCTCAGGGCAGAGTGGCTGAGTTGGCAGTTGGCGGGGGGAGGGGGTGAGCACCCTGCCAGCCACACAGGGAAGCTGTATACCTATGGGAAAACACATTTTACCCCTTTTTACCTCCTTAGGGGGCAAATTTCTTAAAATCCCTTCTTAGTGAGCATCTACATCACAAAAGGAATGTTCTCCCCAAATCTCACATTTCTAGGTCCAGGGGTTTGGGCTGGGCATTGATGAGTCAGTCAGAGCACTTGTCTTTATATATTTAGATGGATCAGTGTACAAAGATTTTGACCCTAGCAAGGGAGGCCTGCAGAGTCTGCTTAGCAATGAGTGCCCACTTAGGGTTTGCTAACTGTCTCCCCACCCTGCCTCCCCAGCATCCACTTTTACTAACTCTCAGAGCTGTCATCCAGGCAGTGGTGTTTGCAATGTAGATCAATAGATGATTAATACTTCTGATACAGCCAAGGGGGTCTGAGATTGCTTATTTCAGATATATCAAATTTCTCAGATCCATGTGCATTGCAATGTAATCTTTATTTTTCAGGCTTCTTAAATATCACAGTAAATATGGCACTCTAATGTCTCAGATCCCTAAACAGTGACAAATTTTTTATTTTAATTTTTTTTACACTAACTCTTCAAAAGAAAAGAGTCCCACAGACCACAATATAAGGGCAAACACTGTACATTGTATTCAAAGAGAGTTGTAGCCTTTGCTCTGAGGGTTGATGGTGATTTCTTCCAACAAGTTCAGCATAATGGTTTAAGGCAGCAATGAAATAGTCAATAATGAAAAAGAAAAGCAGGTTGGGGAGAGGCCCCCACAGACTCAACCCAAACAAGGCTGGGAAAATTTTAATAAATTATTCCAAATAAGTATTTATTATAAAATAATAAAAATAAAAATATTCCAAATAAGTATTATGAATGTACACAAGGTTGGGGTGAAAAACAAGTCAAAAACATATGGCCTAAATTACAGGCTACATGCTACAACATTCTCCATATACAGATGATGCTACAGTTGGTCATTTCACTGAATATTTGGAATATTTTTATTTTAGTTTGTAACTTGACCCTGTATCTTCCCCAGCAATGAAATAGTCCCCAGGTAAGCCTGTCATCAACATTGTCAGACAGCTGTCTGGGCCAATGGATCAGCATGGGGACCATTGCTGACCAGAAATGCTGCCATCTTTGTTAGTCTTTTAGCATATACCTGGCTGAATGCACAAAACCATGAGGTGCTATGGGAGAGGGGCTGTGGCTCAGTGGTAGAGCAGCTGCTTGGCAAACAGAAGGTTTATGGTAGCTAGCTATTTGCTTGCAAGCACAGGAGAAGTGGGGTGGTAGAATTATCGCACTGTAGGTATGACATCACTTCCAGTGATAACACCATGTCCATATAATGCTCTAAAATTTCTCCAAAACTGTGTTGTAAATCCATACACTTTGGGGCGGATCCTAGAGCGGCGATGATGGCATTTTCAGTTTTGTGCCCGAAGTAATGTCACACTGCTGCTGCAACAATTCCCCTTCCCTTATTCTCCTCCACCACCATCTGGCTGAGCAGCAGCAGGACAGCAGTCAGATGGCACGAAGTCTCCAGCCACAGCGAGAGACCTGGTAAGTCTAATATGTCCCAGGTTAAATCCACAGCATTGCCAGTGGAAAAGATCAGTTAGTAGGTGATGGGAAAGACCTCTATTTGAGACCCTGGAGAGCTGCTGCCAGTCAGAGTAGACAGTAGTGACACTGATAGACCAATGGGCTGACCCTTGCTCTAACAAACAAAGCCAGCTGTCTCTAGTGGGCCATGGGGCTGCTGCAGAAATGGGTTAGGCTGGAGCAAGCTGGTTGGGGGAATCCCTCCTTTCCAGCGTTGCAAGATCCCTGCTCACAAAATCCTGAGACTCGAAGGCAGGGCCGAGAGATGTTGTCAGGTGGACATTGGTGATATCACATTGACAAGCAGTACTAATAGGAGTAGTTCAACACATTGGTAGGAATTGTTTCACATGTTATCTGTCAGTATGGGTATTCACAATCATGTAAGTTTGAAGAAATGAGTACATAAAAATCTTTAAAACTCTGTGGAAGTTAAATATGTACTAAACATAAAAAGAACTAAGCTAAGGCCCAGTCATTACTTTCCATCTCCAATTATTTGTGGAGTAGTTATTATAAGCAAATATTGTCAAGAAATTGGCTTCTCTTAGTCTATTTCTTGGCTTTTAAAGAATTTGGTTTAGGCTTAGTCAGGCTGCTGATAGGGTTGCCAGGTGTTTGGTTTTCACCCAGACAGTCCTGTATTTTCATGGGCTCCCTAAGGGAAATATACTAAAAATACTGGACACCTGACTGCAAAGGGGAGGGAGGAGGAGATGAGGAAGGGAAGGGAAAGGCAAGTAAAGGGAGGGAGAGGCATGGCACACAGGAAGTCAGCCCACTCGCCACTATGGAACAGGTGGGACTTAGTCTGGGGTCCAGTGCCACTTGCACTTGTAGGCTGGGCGTACAGCCCCCCTGCCACTCTGCTCCCCATTGAGGGGCATCCTGGGAGGACCATGGAGAGAGAAATGCAGCACTCCCTCAGCATCCCTGCCCTGGATCATTCACTTAACAATCACTTGTTGGGTTCAGTCCACCTGCGCCAATGCAGAGTGCACAAGCCACCAATGGTAAGAGAGAAGCCATAAACATGCTTCTCGTCCCCCCTTGTCCCCCCTCCTTCTCCTCCAGCTTGTTTCCATGGGTGGGCTGCCACTTCCAACTCTGGGAAACACTTTGAGGAAGTGTTGCACCTGGGCTGGCCAGGCCAGCTCCCCGCTGCTGGCTCCCAGCTACATGGCTGGAGCCTGCACAGCCTTGCATAATGACGTCACTTACAGAAGTGATGTCATCACTCCGGGGGCCAATATCAGTCATCATATAAGTACAGCCCCCCTCCACAGGGTCAGGTATTTGGGAGGATACCATCAGGCAACCCTAGCTGCAGAAGAGAAATTTACTGAAGCTGTGAGCTAGCAGTTCTCAGACAAATTAGAGGGAAGAACACAGGTGAGGATGAGATCATCAGATCAGAGGGCTTGAAGGTCATAGACTAGGATGGGAGGCTCTACTGCATTCTAGCTCATTAGCACTCAGAACACTGGTAGAGGCAAGTTGCTCTGATTGCAATCAAGTTTCAGCTGCGCAGAGACATGGTCACATGTCCTAGTAACATTACGATTGGTCAAGCAGGATCAGGCCATGCCGTGGGCAGCTTGGCCTAAAGCAAGGGTCTTCATTTTGTTTGGGCTGTTTGTGGTACACTTTGCACACTTCTTGAGCTCTGGTCCTAATAACCAGTTTAGGTGTCAGCCCCAAGCCTTTTCCCCCCTTGTCTCTGGACCTTTGCAGTTCTGTTTATTTTTTAATTTATTTAATTTATTTTATTGTATTTGTATTCCGCCCTCCTTGCAAGCAGGCTCAGGGCGGATAACAGCATTACGAACATTTAAAACATTCCATATAAAACATTTAAAAGCATTGTACAAAAATATAAAAAATAGCAGCACTCTTTTTCCTGATGGCAGCAATACAGTTAATAACAAATAATGCAACAGTACAATTAAACATAGCAGCAGCTTAAGAAGAGTGGTGGACAGCTCTCATAGGGAGGGGGGTAGATGTTGTATCCTCCAGCCAGCGGAAGCCCAGCCTCAGCCATAAGCCTGGTGGAACAACTCTGTCTTACAGGCCCAGCGGATAGTAGATCCTGCTGGGCCCTGGTCTTGGTAGACAGAGCGTTCCACCAGGTAGGAGCCAGGACTGAGAAAGCTCTGGCTCTAGTTGAGGCCAGGCAGGCCTCCTTGGAGCCAGGAACTAATAACAATTTCTTTCCTCCTGATCGGAGGGTCCTCTGGGGAATATACGGAGAGAGACGGACTTTTGTGGACTTTTGTGGTTTTGATCTGACAAGGTAACATCTTGGGTTAGGAGACCAAAGCCTGTATAGTATTTTAGGGTAGATACTTAGTTTTATTGTTTTCTTTCCTGTCTTGTACGATTTCTTAATACTAATACTAATTCTAATAATAACAACATTCGATTTATATACCACCCTTCAGGACAACTTAATGTCACACTCAGAGCGTTTTACAAAGTGTGTTGTTATTATGATTATTATGTATTGCTTGAGTAGAACAAAGGCTCCTGAGGCCTACAAAGCTATCGGTGTTTGGGTGCTGGCACAGCCAATCAGAACTGTTGTTTTGTAGTCCAATCGCTGTGCTCAAAAGTAGATACTTGTATATAGTTCATGCAAACAAAGGAGTCTAGCTGCTTACATTGTATTGGTTGTTATAAAAGTGGGTGTGGTTTCTACAAGTATAAATTGGTTACTGTTGAGCCTGAGTCTCCAGTCTGTCTGCTTCCAGTCTCCAATAAAGATGTTTATCATAATAAAGAGCTGTTAATCTCAATATGCAATAATCATCACAACAACCACCCTGTGAGGTGGGTGGGGCTGAGAGAGCTCCTAGAAGCTGTGACTGACCTAAGGTCACCCAGTTGGCTTCAAGTGGAGGAGTGGGGAATCAAACCCAGTTCTTCAGATTAGAGTCCCGCACTCTTAAACGCTTCACCAAACATTATTTATTTTTATTTATTTTATCACATTTCTAGACCGCCCTCCCTGTCAGGCGGGCTCAGGGTGGTTTAACAACAGTTTAAAACAGTAAAAACGTTATAAAAACATTAAAACATTATATCAAAAAATTAAAATGGGCGGATATAAAATATTAAAATACAGCATTTTCCTGCATGGGTGGTGGAAGGAAATAATTACATTATTTTGCAATGTTTTGCTCAATTATTAATAAACTTTAGTAATTATATTTCTGAGGTGTTATTTGTGTTTGGGGGCTTCAATCTAAATCCAATACATCAACCTAATTGGCTACAGCTACCAAATAATTGTTTTGTGGAACTCAGACTGCAGGAGTCCTTCCCTTCCCTTCCTTTGTTCTGGGGAGGAGAAAGCACTGAATCTTAGGCCAGCCCACCAGATGTAAGGCTGCAGCTGCCATGGCATTGTCTGGCAGCACTAGATGCTGAATGCTGCCTACCCCTTAGCTTTGCAGTCTCACCTCAGCCCACAGCAGCCCACCTCTGTGTGTATATGTGCATATTGGGTGTGTGTGTGCGAAACCTGGCTTCAGCCCTGCTCCGTTAAGATTTTCAGATAGTTCCATTCATTCTGTTTTGCTTATCCACTTCCATAGTGACATGTATATTGTAGAAAGGACCATGTCAGTTCAAAACAATAAAGCAGAATCTTTTCTGTCTTGAGAAATGTACTGCAGTTGTATTGCAATGTGGGCAGTAGTCATGCCTTTGAGTTTTGGACCTCCTATAGGTCCAAATGGAGTTTAAACAGAGTTACCATCTCAATTGTGGGTCTTGGGTTGAAGGAAGATACATAGCTGGTCTAGCGTTTGTAGATAGATAGACTTAAGATGGGCAGCTGCGATAGGCAGCTGCCCATGGCTACTGCCCTTGCTGCCCATCTTGCTGTTTCTACCATCTGCCTCTCTCTGCCTCACTTTTCCTACCTTCTCACTTTCCCACCCAGGAACTGGAACAGCTAACTCTCCTTCCCACCTTGCTGTCCAAGTGTCTTTACAATAGCACTGTTCAGAGAAATTCTCTGACTTTCACTTTACTCAGGGCCAAGCTACACATGACGAATGACACTTGAACAGCAAGTGTATTTCTCCCTGTTCACTTGCCCTCCACTCAATCCACTTGCCGTTCAAGTGTCATTCGTCATGTGTAGCTTGGCCCTCAGTTTCTTCCTGAAATCCAATGATCCATTTCTTTCCCTCTTTTTAGGAATTTGGAGTCTGTTTCTCATCAATTCTGTTTTGAGCAGAGTCAGAAAGTGAAAGTAGGCACTTGTGAGGAGGAGGGAGCCAGAGCAAATGGAGGTTGCAGTGGAAAAAACAGTGGGGAGGAGGCAATAGGTGGTAGGGTTGCCATCCTACATTTGGGAAATTCCTGGAGATTTAAGAGGTGGTACCTCTGGAAGGAGGAACTTGGAAAGGGGAGGAGCACAGCACAGATAAAACTCCATAGAGTTAGCTCTCTGAAGCTGTTATTTTTTTCCAGGATAACTGATCGTTGTACTCTGGAGATAAATTATAATCTTGGGAAAACTCCAGGCCTCACCTGGGAACCAGCAACCCAAGAGAGGGGGTTTTCACTCCCCCCAAGAGTTCTTGTGGGTTCACTACTTGAAATCTTATATC
Organism: Eublepharis macularius; assembly: GCF_028583425.1. Taxonomy (NCBI): domain Eukaryota; kingdom Metazoa; phylum Chordata; class Lepidosauria; order Squamata; family Eublepharidae; genus Eublepharis; species Eublepharis macularius. The sequence goes on from NC_072793.1 coordinate 123,346,888, forward strand.
CCTATATCATGTTACCCACTTTCTCAGCTTTTTTCTAAACTGAGGGCGAAGCTACAAGTGACGAATGACACTTGAACGGCAAGTGTATTTCTCTCTGTTCACTTGTGCTTCACTCAATCCACTTGCCGTTCAAGTGTGTAGCTTGGCCCTGAAAAGCACCAAATTCCCCATCCTCCGTTTACAGAAAGTGTTGAACCCTTCAATCATTTTGGTTGCCTTTTCCTGAGCCCTTTGCCAGTGCTATATTATCTTTTTTGAGATGTGTAAGAACTGGAAAAGGATGGGATAAAACTTTGATTTCTAAGAGTAAGATTTTACAAACTCTGTCGAATACTTCCAAGCAAAAGGTGCATGAAACAAAACGCCAAAACATTCTCTTTACCCTGGCTTTTAGTTAAGGGGTTGATCTTTTAACGCCATTTTTATAGTGTGCATTTAGCTGGAAAACTGTTACTCATTCTGAGCTGCTGAATTATGTATGTTTTAGGTTCTGGCTGGGTTTTTAATGATGTTTTAATTAACAAGTTGCAGTGTCTTGTGTTTTTATTGTACTTATTTTATAAATTGCCTCAGGCAGGTCCCTCAGGAATTACAAAACAAAAAACTCAATAAAGAAAGAAAGAAAAGAAAAAGGAGGTGCCTGGCTCCAAAAGCTGACTGTTAAGCTGATGATTTGATACTAGGTGACATGAATTGGCCCCTCAGTTGCTCCAGTTTGTCACGTGCTTAGTTGAGGGCAAGCGAAAGACCACTGTGGTGACAGTAGGTGAAAAATAGATTCTGGTCTACATCTAAAAATGAATTCCAGCTTCAGAGCTTGAGACTGTAGCTAAGCTGTTAGCTGATGTTGACCGCCTTATGACCCTTGCCGTGGTAAAAATTTTGTCTATGGCATTTAAGTAATGATATTTTGTAATGTTAAAAAAAAGGGCAGTCAGTGATGCAGGTGCCAGATGCATGTCAGATGCAGATCTATTCCCTTTTCGAAGAGCACCGCGTATACTCACCAGACTGTTGTAAGGCAATGTAGTAATTATCTTAAATTATATGGGCCAGATTATGTTAAGGGTTACTTCACTTCACAGAAGCAACTGCAGGTTTACAGTGTTACAGATGTGAATCTGTAAGCTTCTTCGAAAGGCTTCATGACCTTCTGCCTGTGATGCTCTGATCTCTTAAAAAGGGTTCCCCATCCATTGTTAGGAAACACAAAGGTAAAAGACTATAAAATACCCTCTGAAGGGGAAATGTTGCTCAGAGGATTGAAAGGCAAAGATAACCAGTCAACTTCCCCCTCCCTCCCCATCCCAACATAACCAGCCACTGTCAGAGGGAAGTTACAATAACTGCAGATAAAGCCACTCTACATGACATAACGCTTTCTCCAGGACTGAAACTGTGAAGCTGTGTTGAAGAGTTCAGAAGGGAAAAGTATTCTAAGAGCAGGAAAGAATGGAAAGAAAAGACACTACTGAGAAACATGAAGCGAGAGATGAAGGCAGGTTTCCCCTGAATTTAGGTGTTTACAGAGTGTGAAAAGGAATGCCCCTGTCATGCTGATAAAAATCCCATGATGCATTCTGAGCAAGACCTTTCCGCTCTCCTTCCTACCTAGACGAGCTTTATGAGATAATGATGTTACTTTAGTGCAAACTCTTTTGAACCCATTGTGAATTAAAAGAGGGGAAGCAGTGAGGAGGGGGAAGGAAGGGGCTAAAAAAATCCCCCATGTTATTTACTCTCGCGCTGCTGACATTAAAGGGTTCCTTTAAGGGCCAGTGGGTTATTAACTTCCTGTCGCCTGCCACAGTGATATGCTGTGACATATTGTCACCGCATTCTAGCGAAGCCTTAAACATTAATTGGGAAGTAAGATGAGTGAAGCAGCTTTAATGAGATACCTTGTTGTAACTTCTAACTTTACACATTATTTACAGTGATTCCACTAATGGTTCCATCCATCAGAGAAGGAAGGAGGGGTGTGGAGAAAACACAAGGAAAGGGAGGAGAAAGCAGGGAGATGAGAAGGGGACAGAAAAAGGAATTGTGTGGCAGTGACAACTGCAGGAACAGGTGACAGATCTGTACTCTTTGGAGTGTATACTACCTTCCCTAAAAGTTCCCAAACAGTAGAAAGAGGAGGAAGAGGAGACAGCATATTATATATCCCATTATCTCCCCTTCTTTTTATCGCTATATTTCAGTTCATTGCTCCCAAAGTTTAGTTTTTTAAAAATATCATAGTAGAATCATTGACTTGGAAGGGACTTTAAAGACCATCAAGTTCAACCCCCTGCCCCATGTAGTAACAGCTTAAAACATTCCTTACGAGTATTTATCCAGCCATTCCTTGAAGTCTGCCAATGAGGGGGAGCCCACCACATCTAGGCAGCCAATTCCACTGCTGAATTGCTCTTAACGTGAAGAATTTCTTCCTGATGTCTAGCCGGTACCTTCCCTCCTGTAGTTTAAATCCATTGTTTTGAGTCCTACTCTCTGTTGCCAACAGGAACAGCTCTCTTCTCTTTCCTAAGTGACAATCTTTTAAATACATAAAGAGAGCAATCATGTCTCCTCTCCACCTCCTCTTCTCCAAACTGAACATTGTTGCTCTCCTCTGCATCCGTTCCAATTTGTCCCCATCCTTTTTGAAGAGAGGCCTCCAGAACTGCATATAATACTCCACATGGGGCCTGACCAATATGTGGGACAATGACATCCTCTGATTTGGATGTTATGCTTTTGTTGATACACCCCAAGATTGCAGTCACCTTTTTTGTTGCTGCATCACACTCACTGCTCATATTTAGCTTCCCATCCACCCGTATCCCAAGATCTTGTTAACACATGCTGCTATCCTGAAGTGTATCCCTCATCCAGTATGCATGCTTTGCATTTTTGGTACCCAGGTGGAGAACCTGGCACCTACCTTGTTACGCATCTTTTTAAAATCTGCCCAGATTTTGTTGAATTCTATCTCTGTCTTCAAGGGTGTTTGCTACTCCTCCCAGTTTAATATCATCTGCAAATGTGATGAATAATCCCTTCACACTCTTGTCCAGATCATTTATAAAAATATTTAAAAGCACTGGGCCCAGAACCAATCCCTTTGGCACCTCCCTCCAATCAGATGTGATGCCATTGACAGCTACTCTTTGGGTGCATTTATCCAGCCAGTTCCTTATTCATCTAACCTTCCTAGAGTCCAATCCACAATCCTCCAGTTTACCCATCAGAACATCATGAGGAACTTTGTCAAAAGCTTTACTGAAATCCAGATAAACTACATCAACAGCATTCATACGATCCAGTAAGCCTGGTAAGGTTGGTCTGGTAGGACCTGTTAGGGACAAATTCATGCTGACTTCTTCGTATCACCATGTTGTTCATCAGATGCTTGCAGACTGAGACCTTAATATCTTCCCAGGGACAGAGTTCAGGTTGACTGGCCTGTAGTTCCCTGGATCCTTCTTTTTTCCTTTCTTTAAGATTGGGATGAAATTTACCCTCTTCCAGTCTTCTGATACATAAACCAGTCCTCCAAGAGGCCTGGAAGATGATCACCAAAGAGTCTGCAAGCTCTTTTGAAAGTAATTTAAGCACTCTCGGGTGCACCCCATCTGGCCAAGGGGATTTGAACACATCCAGTACAGCAAGGTGCTTCTCCAGAACTTCTCTGCCCATGTCAACCAGCAGCCCTGAAGCCATGCCTTGCCTACTACCATCTCTAGGTGGGCCTGTTCTCTCCGTCAGGGAGAAAATTGAGGCAAAGTAGGCATCGAGCCCTTCTGCTTTCTCTCTGTTTCTCCATTTTCACCCAGCAATGTATCAATATATGAAATCTGGTTTTTCTTAACTTGCTGTACCCCTTCTCAACAACAGGACAGAGTCCTCTCTCTTTCAAAGCCCTTCCATGAAATTCTCCCTAGGCTGGGCTGGATGTATTTGGTGTTAAAATCTTTATGGGCACACACACAAATTTAAAGCAGGTTGAACACAGTTTATTATAAACTACTATCCTGTGGCACCTTAAATACTAACAAATTTGTATTCCTGCACAAATTTTCATGGACTGGAACCTGCTTCTTCAGATTCTGTGAGTGGATCCTCATTTTGCATTCATTTTATGTAGGGAACTAAAAAGAAAAGCAGTAAGATCAAGGATGGGGACATGAAATGCAGAAAGGCAGAGTGAAACGTAAAATTCAAACCTAACTCAGAAAAAATACAGAGACAATTCATTAGTTATACTAAGCTAGTTGATACCTGTAGTTGTGGGGATGCACAGCTTTTATCTATTTAATACTTCATCGATAGTGCACCTTTCTCACAAAGAGTCAAAGCAGTTTTGTCAAGTTAGTCACAGTTGTAATGAGTTTAAAATCTGAAGTCCCAGTTCAGCCCAGGGATGAGAAACCTTTAAATAAATCCCAGTTTCAGAAGCACTGATATGAACCCATGTATTCACTTCTTTTGGCCCACAAATTCATCTTATAGTGCCCTATTTGCAGTTTGCATGTTCCACTGATGCCAACTTGAGAGTTTGGGAATTGATTTATAGAAAGGTTCTGGCTCCATCCCTCATAGTTTGCAGGGCTGCTTGTCTGAGCACGCGTTTGACTGAGGTTGAAAATTTTAACTGTTGTTGAGGGCTGTATTTTGCCAATCAATTCTGTTGTTCTCTTTAATTATATGATGGGTTGTTGTCAGTTTGCAGTGAAAACTTGGTTTTATTTTTGTATACTAAGCCACTGGGCTATCTAGACTAGCAGAATAATGATTACCAAACCCTTCACCAAATGACATCTACCAGAGGTGCCTGGTTGGGAGTCATAGCAGTTAAACAGATTTAAAATCAGTTGGAGCATAGACATGCCTTAAAGCCCAGATATAAAAACACCCTTTCACTTTGCGCAAACAATAGCCACATTATTTCCATATCTTCCAATTAAACTTCTGTGTAGGACCATGTTTTTGTTAAGAACTAGCTTCTCCCATATGAACCTGGCCATCCACTCTGGTCATCTTCAGAGGCCCTGTTTTGGATGCCACTTTTATATGAGGGCCAAGCTACACATGACAAATGACACTTGAACGGCAAGTGTATTTCTCCCTGTTCACTTGCCCTCCACTCAATCCACTTGCCGTTCAAGTGTCATTCGTCATGTGTAGCTTGGCCCTGAGGCTACACAGAGGCAACTTGAGAAGGCCTTCTCGGTCATGGTGCCAAAACTGTGGAACTCTTTCCCCAAGAATATTCACCTGTCTCCCTCTGTCAATATCCTCCACTAGTGGGTGAAGACTTGTTTTCGGATATTTTTTTTTGGCATACTTCTAGCAAACTCTCATTAGCTCTCCTCCCTGTTTTGGGTGTCAGTATGTTTTTATTTTACTGCTAATTAAATAAACTTGCCATCAAGTATATCCACCAGCTGCTCCCAAGCTGCTCAAGCTTTGAACAGGAACTGCAACCTGCTTGCTGCCCTTTCCTTTGGGAGGCAATGTGTTTCCACTCTTAGATGCCACCTGTAAAAGAAATGCTTCTACTGTTTGTTTACTCATGGTAAGTTAATTGAGATTTGTATTATAATAGGACATTTGTATTTGTTAGCCACCTTGGGTGTTCTTTGAACAGAAAGGCGAGGTATAAAGTTAACAAACATATTTTAAATATCGTTTTAATGTAGAGATGGGTGCAAACCAGTTCATGTTTCATGAATTGGAGGTTTGTCAGAGCCTATTTCTGACAAACAGCGCCTGTTTGTTTGGTTCGTTTTTCAGTCTGTCTCTAGAGGGGTCCCTCCTCCCTCTCCCCTCAGCTGAAAAAAGCTGCCAGGGTTTGAAAGAAACTTTTTTCAGCTGCTTGCAAGCAGCAAGAAAAGTGTTGCTTTCAAATGTTCTGCCCTGCTTTTTTCACTCAATGGGAGGGGGAGGAGGGGGTTTTCTCCTCCTCCTCCCATCGGGTGAAAAAAACAGCAAGGCAGAATGTATGAAACTTTTATGGGGCAAATGCAAATAGCTAGAAAAGTGCTGCGGCCACTGCCACTTTGCCGGCCCCAGAAGTGATGAACCATGAACCGAATGAACCGGTCTGCGAACTGGGAAAATTCATGGTGGTTCATGATTCGTCGCTTTTCACAAACCATGAACCACCATTTTCCTGGTTTGTGCCCATCTCTATTTTAATGTTTTAAATGTTTTGATATCTCTTTGCTGCATTGGGGACACTATTTAAATGGAAAGGTGGCATATATATGGTTTAAATAAATAATCATGTACTGCCCCCTCATACTAGGAAGAGCTAGAATTAAGCCTCTTAGCAAGAACGGTTTCACTGTCCACTTCTGGTTCAATTTGGCTCTTGCTAGTATAATTTTTTTCTGTTTGAGTTCTGTGGTGCTAATTTAGGAACGAAATTTTCAAAACACATGTAAGTTAAGAAATGTCTTCAAACCTTTCAACAATCAGAACAATACAACTAAATTTAACCAAATGCCTAGATGCAACAAAGAACAGAAACTTGAAACCAAAAATGTATTTAAATTCAGCCAAGTAGCTGGTTGTCATTTGAAATTAGGGTAAGCAAGGTCCAACTTATCGAGTATCACCAAATGCCAGAGTCATTTCTTCCAGTCCTCTTGATTATGGAACAAACTGGAACCCAAGCTTCTATCTTCAGGTTAGGAATTACAGCCCAGTAATAATAATGATTCCAGTAATAATACCAAACTAAATATAACACACACACCTACCACTTGTATTCATTATTTTTTACATACAATGTTTCCAAATACCTTATTTAAAGTGATAAGTGCAAATAACCATTTATCAAGCTGCTCAGTAACCGGCCTCTTTCTCAGCTGCCGGGCTCCAGATACTGACTCTGCCCTACAGGGCTAAACCAACTAGCTCAAGTGGTTACACGAGCAGTCAGTTCTGTTCAATATTTCCTCCTAGCATACTTTTGAAATTACAGTAAAGTTACCTGTTGTTTATGTGCCTTCACTGTGGCTTCCATGATACATAACATTTTTAGTTGCATTTGGTTGTTTCCATTTGAACCCTCCTAATGTTTTCAGTTCCCCTTACCCTCCCGTGGGGTGGAGGCAGCGCTTACCTTATCTTCACTCCCATTGTGCGAAGCAGGCATGGGGCACACCCGTGCTTCTCAGCAGCTTGATTTGGGCCCCAAATGGGCCTGATTTGCCCACCTCCACCAGAAGATCTGAGATTCCTAGCCCTCCTTTCTTTGCTTAACTTGACATGGTATATGAATCATGACTTGAACACCAACCAATGTTAATTTTACTTCAATATTATTCATTATTTTGGCCAGTCTTATGCCATCATTAATTTCTAAGTCTGAACAGACATACACCTTGGTTTATAACCATGAGGACTTCACTTTAAAAAAACAACAACAAGATTTCCTTTCTGCCATTAAGCCTAATGAAACGGCTAAATTTGACTGATACAAACTTCATTGCAAATATTCTCTTCAGCTTCAGCTCTCTACTTGTTTCACAGCTTTGTTTTGTGGTTTAATTAGATCTGTCAGCGTTGTGTTTAAGCACCCAAATCAGTAACAAATGTCAAGTCTATACCAGGAAACAGTTATAGAAATAAAGATCCCCATGCTAGCATTATAAGAGCCCACTCTCACCACAGGAGGCCGTACAAAAATATTGCCTCTGTTTATTTTTAACTTTATGCCAAAGATGTTGAGGGACTGGTGGTGTGGGCAGGTGAATAAAAACTGAATCAAAATTTCATGTAGTTATTTGTTTAAACCCCTTGGAACTTTGTACTGGAGCATTTCTGATCTCCAAGGACAATACTTTTAAACAGAGTTTTTATTTCCATCTGCGTAATGCTGCTGCTTAGAGTTGCCACATCTTTGCCTTTGCATTTTTGCTAGAATCTGGAGTTGCCAATCATCTTTAATTTTTCTAGTCCAGCTACTAAAAAGGCACTCTATGTAGGTCTGCCTTTGAAGATTTTTGGGAAACTACAGTCAGTCTAAAATGTTGTTCCAAGGTTGCCAACTAGAGTTGGTGTCATGGAGCAATGGCAGCTGGAGAGAGCCCAACTTATTGGACAAGGCAAAGCAACAGCAGCTTAGAAGATTGTGGGACGCACAACACTGCTGAGAACAGGCACAGAAGTGCTGCATGAGTAGCAGTAATGGCAGTCGGCATGCAGAGTAGGGTTACCAGCTGGGAAAGAGGGGGAGGCAGGTGCCTTTTGGGGGCAGAGAATGTGGGAAATGGAGCCACAGTGTTGTGTGACACTCTAGCACCCCCCCAACTCTATGATAAAAAACATAGAAATCTGTGGCATTCCTAGAGCATTGAGCAACATCATGATGTCACTTCTGGGCACTTGGAAGTAACATCACAGCATTATGTGATACCATTCCCCACCTCCCCACTGAAGTTGACAACCTTACATGGCAGACAACCTGGCAAAACTATTGCAGGGACACCTGCCAGGTTGCAAAACTATTGCAGGGGCACCTGCTGGGTTGCCTGCTGGGTTCCAGCAACTGCACTAACATATAATTATAACAAGCAGAACTTTAATGTGGTAAGCAAATACGGAAATGTTATAAGAAAGGGGAAGGGAAATAATGACTGGGTTCCAAAGAGGAGCCATTAACGAAGCCTTAAATACTTGCCAGTAAATAATAAGAGCTCAGGGGTTTCAGGTCTTTCATTCCAGGGCTCTCCAGACAACAGGCAAATGTAAACATGCTCTCTAACTGGAATATAACTCTTACAGCAGGACTCGAAGCAGTTCTTTATTCCAAGTTACAGTCTTCACTGGGATCCTTTCAGCTTTCACGGACCTGTTCCTGTCTGTCTGTCTTTCAGAAATTCCATTACGCTAGCTCCAGCTGAGATCTCAAAGTTCCGAGTGGAGCTGATGTCAACAACTGACATTGTCTTGCAATGTGTGATCCCAAAGAGAAGGAGGGGCTGGAGAAGAAGACTGAGAAGCTGGGGTGGAGATCAAGCTGAGTCTGGCCAATGGGAGCCAGGCCCCGGGTATAAAGAGGGATGAGCCCAGCCATCAAGAGAGCTGGAAGTGGATAGGTAGGGTGGAAGTGAGGGAAACAGAGAAAGAAAGGAGGCAGTGGCATAGAAAGACAGATGTAATGGCTTAGGTTACACTCCCCTCCAGCCTGGGGGACAGGTAGTAGCTGAGGGCAGCATCCATTGGCTGGCTGAGACACAGCTCTGTGGCCTGCATTGGTTGAGGGTGTCATAACAGGCTTTGGACTGATGTCGTGGCTCAAAGCTGTATCTTAGCAATAAACAAGTGTGGCATCTATTTGACATGTGTCCTTCCCCACTCTCAAAGACATGTATGATGTGCTGCTGCCACCTAGTAAAACCTCAGTTTGAGGTTGTCAGTTCTGAAATAACTTTCCTAGCTTCCAGTCAATTTTGGGGCACAGTTCAAAGTGCTGGTTTTTATTTTTAAAATCCTTAATGGCTCAGGATAAGGCACTTGAATTGCCTTTTTTTCTGTATGAACTTCCCAGCAGTTAAGAGCTTCAGGGAAGGCCCACATCCACTCCATGCGCCTCCACCTTTTGAAGTGAGATGGGTGATCACCAGCAGTCAAGGCCTTCTCCACTGCGGTGCTTATGTATGGAACTCCCTCTTTACATCATCATCATCGTCATCATCTGTTTGCTTTGTGCCTTTTCTTTTATATTCTATATTTGGATTCTGGATTCCAACCAAATTTGGCTTCCAGAGTTGCTCACAGGAATCATAAACTTATAGAAGTGACAATTAGAATTTACTACAAACATTTCCTGAGGGAGAGGTTCTCAGCTGTGCTAAATTCAGGAATGATGATGAAGTTCCTGGCTATTTACTTGTCAGTGAGATAACACATACACACAGACACAAATGGAGCACCCTTCCAACATTCAAGGCATGCTGAGCCACCTATCACAATGACGGGGGGGGGGGGTAGGGTTGCCAGATCCCCTCACCCTTCAGGTGGGAAGTGGGAGACCTGGCACTTATCTCTGTTGGTGCCCCACTGCCCTCATGTGCATGAATCGTGTGCTCTGCAGGGGGCTGAACTGTGGAGTGGAGTGCTGTGGAGTGCAGGAGCACTGCTGGGGCAGCACAACAGGCCCTTGGGTGCTCCTGCACTCTATAGCGGCCCAATTCAGCTTGATTGAGGCCACTGCGGAGCACGGGAGCACTGCTGGGATGGTGGGATGGGCACTGGACTGCTTCTGCACTCCACAGCAGTCTAATTTGGGAGACCCCAGGACCACGCTCCAGGAGGTACATTCCCCCACCTTTCCCCCTGCCGGCTAAGTAAGTGGGGGCAGGGAGTGGAGGGTGGGAGCAGGGGATCCCATCCCTGCTCCCTGGCAACCCTAGTGGGAGAGTGATATCTAAGTATGAGGCATTTTAAGTGCCAGGTGAAGATGATTCTACTTCCTAGCAACTTTAGTGAGAAGTTTATTTTTGCTTCCTCTGCTCTGGTCTCACTTTGATTTGTTTTTAAGTGTTTGCTTATGTTTATTGTATTTTGCTGATTGCTGGTAAAGTTTTAAAAATAGTGTCTTAGATCATGGTTTTAGATTATTTGTACTTTAACACTAAATTTGTTCTCTATATCACCTTCAAAAACTTTTTCTGGAGAAGTGGCACAAAAATTGTTTTAAGTAAATATGCATACTGCGTTTATACAAATTCGAAGACATGAGTCCTATTTTGCACAGCAAATTAGTCCTATTATGGGCACACCAATAAGTGGCTTGCCCAAGGGTCAATGTATCTATGACAGCAGAAATTGCAAGTAAGACTGAAGTACTTCTGAGTACCTCTTTTTCCCTTTACCACTGTACAAGTACAGTCTCCTTTTCTTCCTACATACTTAGAATTTTTAAAAAGGGATTATGTAAGTGGATGGCATATTTCTCAGATGGATTAAAGCCTCAGTATCTTTCGACTTAGAAGTTTAGGACTGTTCCCATGGGCAGCAAACTGCAACAAGTAGTCTGCTGTCCTTCATACAACAATCCACCGATCTTCCCTTCATCTCTCAGTAACACTACACAAAACCTGTCCCCTCCCCCCACTTTTCTGGCCATTTGATTGCTACAGACAAGCTTTTCTTCCGTTTTCCTTTTTCTGACTTAATTTGTGCTAGGACCTTATCAGAGTATCTGCTTTCAGTGCCAGGGCCAAAGCCTGGAATATAGAAAAAAACAACAACTTAGAATGCGTCGAGTGCTTTTGCCCTCACCACAGTTCCCTGCATGCTCACTGCCCCTACCCTAGAATTGCTACTCTTCAGGTGGGGCCTGAAATTCTCCTGGAATTACAACTGACCTCCACACCTTCACACCACAAAGATCAGTTTCTTTGGAGGAAATGGCAGCTTCGGAGGGCAAACTCTATGGCATCATATTTCTCTCCTCTCCATTATAACGTCATTATGCTTGGTTTAAACAAAATTCCCTGATACATGAAAGCTATGCTCTGAGTAGACATTTTTTATTTAGGATTTATGACCCCCACCCCTCATGGTCCAAATCAGAAAGCCCCACCTGGGCTGGGAGACTGAGGCCGGTACCAGGGAAGCAAATGACACAATGCAACAGCAGCGTTATAACGTCATTAAGTTTTTTTCATACAAAAAAGGTGCATCTTGGGAATGGTGGAAACGAGGGGAAGGGAGAGAGAGGAGCTGAGAGGAGGATGGAGAGATTAATCCATGAAAAGTGGCCTGCAGAGAATGGGAGAAAGGATGGGACAGAGGGGGGGGGGAAATGCTGCACAATTGAAAAATTGTGACTCAAAACAACATCAAGAAAAACATTGGGAAATAAACATAAGCAGAAAATTAGAAGAGAAACCTTGACTATGCTGCATTGAAATCTGAAGGGGTGTTAAGCATGTGGAATTCAGAAGAAAATCTGAAGTGGCATGGGGCCAGAACTGGTGAAAACCATCCATGCAGAAAAGGCCTTAGAAACAGCACTTGAAATACAGTCTGGAGCAGCTGCACAAAATTGCTTTAACGTAGTCCCACACACATTCCAGACCAGGTGGAACTGTTCTGGGCTGTTTTCAGTGGTTGCCTATATAGGAAAGCTACAAGGAACGAAGAGACCTTCAGTTAAAACTGTGGCCTTCATCACACTAAAGTGAGCACATCGCACTGTGGGTTAAATTTACGGTTGCCAGAACTGGGAATGGTTTCACCACAGAGTTTCCAGTGATTGTTAAGTTGTTTTCATTCACGTTGGATAATACTCTTTCAGTGCACTTTATCAATTGTTTGCAACTGGATTTTCCTGTGTGAGACAAGAAAATCCAGTTGCAAACAATTGCTAAAATGCATTGAAAGTTCATTATCCAAGGTGTTTGAAAGCAGCCTAAGAATGGTGTGATGTCACTTTGGAGTTTTCCTGGAAATGATGTGACACTGTCACCCACAGCCACCTCCCATGTTCCTGCCACCCCTGCTATCCCACTGGTTGCCGGGCTGTACCTTGCAACCCTATTTTCATATCATGGCAGTAAATAAATGATCTGGTAAATTACATCCCATTAAGCCTCTGTTAAAAGGGCAGGGAATTTTTTCTTCAGGCTGTTAGCAACTACAGTTCCCTTGGAGAAAATGGCAGTTTCAGATGGCAAACTCTACAGTACACCATAGATTCTAGGTGAAATCTCTCCCTTAATTTTCACCTCCACAGGCACTGCCTCCATATCTCCAGGAATTTCCCAGGCGGGAGTTGGCAACCCCTTGTATGCAGGAGGTCATTCTTGCCAAAATGAAGAACAAGGACTTGCAGGTGAGAGATTCTTCCCAGCAGCTGGTAAAGCAAGGCAACAGCTAGTTCAATATCACCCTCTAAGTCCACATGAAGCAATACTGGCCAGGAGACCCAAGTCCTAACTGGGTGCCAAATCTAGAACTCTCTTCCCAGAACACTAAGGAGTGCAGTAGCCACCCTGATGGGATTTCCTTTCATGCCCTCAACACTATAAATTGCTTTGCTAAAAGCTGCAGAGAGCTAGTCACTCTTAAGGCAATCAGCCTCAGAAAACCCATACTGGTAATTGTTGAGGTACTTCTGAATAGTTTGCCTCAAAATACGCCCCCCAATGGAGAGCACTGAGGCATCTCTAATTAGTGACAGCTTCTGAAATTAACTTCCTTATATAAGCCTTATAGGCAACAGAACACCAGCTACCCACTTGGTTAGCTCACCTTGGATAATTCAGTCAGCTATTGACACTTCTCCTGTGAGCTACTTTCTTATATAATCTTTAGTCACAGGACACCATCAACAACTGTTCGGAGAACTTGTCTCATAAAACCCACATTGGTAACAGTTGAGGTCACTCAAATGAGTCAGTTTCTTAAATAAGTTTTATGAGCAGCAGGGTACCATCTATCTACCTATTCCTTGCATAGTTTGCCTTGGAAAACGGAGGAAGGCAAGGAGTTGAGCCCAGTTCAGTCCTAAAGGAATGGGTGCCATAGTTGTGCACAAATAACCCAGCTTGTTTAATGTTGCTCAAGTTACAGCTCAATACTAATGTTGTGTCAGTGGTGCACTATGTAGATGCTGGAGCAGACAACCAAGGGTCACTGCTTCTTACACCCCCAGATTTTGCAACAAATCCCAGTATCACTTCTTCTGCAAAGACAACAAACTGGCCTCTGCTTCTGATCAAGTTGTACCTGCAAATACAGCATTCCCTCTGTGGAGAATAGCTGCAAATCCTGTAACAGCAAGAATCTACCCAATGAATGCCATCAGCCAAATACCAGCCACTCACTAATGCACAGTATCATGAAACAAGGCAACAGGGAAGCCAACCTAAGAGATTAGAACAAACTGTCATTTGCTTTAATAAATCTGCTTTATAATGACCAGAATGCATTTGCTCACTTTCTGGCTGGCCTGCGCCCCTCTGCCCAAACAACTGGGCAGCATTTGAGACTGCTTCAGTACAAAAATCACAGTGTCTGTATTTTCACATGGTAAGCTAGCATTGGCTAATGAGACTCAGGTTACAATCTCACACAGATACTTTGTTTATGAGGCACAACCCTGTTGCTGGAATGGGCAACCAGGGTAAGCAAACCTTTTCTGGCCAAAAAGGGGAAGGCTTCTCATATCATGCCCATAATCACAGCTGACCCCCTCCCCAACCAAATGGAATCAGTTTTAATTATTAGAGTGATGCTGACTAGAGATGGGCATGAACTTGGAAAATTCTAAATCATGTGGTTCATAGTTCGTTGCATTTCACGAACCATAAACTTTCATCAACTTACCCTGGTTCGCGAACTGGTTTATTCAGTTCATGAAAACATCACTTCTGGGTCAGTAGAAGGTCTGCACCCCTCCATCGCCTAGGAAACTGATTGTTTGGGGCCAAGCTGTCTGCAGTGGCAAACTGAAATACAAACCAAATGAACCGGGATAAAATTCATCATGGTTCATGAGAAATGAGCTCCCACGAACCACCTGTTCGTGAACTGGCCTGGTTCATGACAAACTTTGGTTCATATTTCAGTTCGTGCCCGCCTCTAATGCTGACCCATCCAGCAATTTGCTTAAATGACTAGACTACTATGCCAATTAAGGGCTAAATACCCAGTTAACTTGTTTAAACAATAATTGTTGTACAGAGAAGGCTTAATCCACCAATCCACCCCCCCCAACCTTCAAGGTCATCCACTTCCCCAGAAGACCTGTCAACAATTTTTGCAGCTGAGGAAGTTCAAGAATTACTTCTTTGAGGGTAGAACATTATAACTAGAACTGCTGCTCACACTTGGAGATGGTGGTTCCTGTTCTATCCTTCAGCAATGACAACTGAAGGCCCAGGATACTCATCCCTGCTGTTTAGCTGGGAACTACTATGTACGTTTATACTTCCTTTTTTCAGTAGCATAAGTGTGTGTTTTAAGGGTGGGGGGAGTGCTGAATGTCATGTGCTGTGCTCTCCCTCCCAATAATTAGACCTAATGTATGCATAATTAATCACAGAAACTTTTAAACATAGCACAAATAAAGGGAGGGGCACTGTTACCTTAATAAATACATCTAATTCTCTCAACATGGCTCCTTCTGTGGATACTTAAATCTGTATATTGGAGCCATGAACAGAGTAGACAAATATTTCTACAAACCTGAGAAAAGCCCCTGGTTTACAGAAAAATCTGAAAAAATAAATAAATAAATACACACACACAGATACTGGGGGCTACCCCCCCCCTGGAAGAAGCAGCTGTAACTTTAAGAAACAAATGTCCTCTCAGTGAACATTGTGGCTGTATTGCCAGCCTTCAAGCCTTGGTTTCAGTTGGGAAAAAGGAATAGAATCCTTTCTAGGGCTGTTTTGACCTTTGTGGGAGGACTGTTGCCTTCCAGCAACCATTGGACTACTTACTACCATGTGACTTGCATGACTCAGGGCCAAGCTACACATGACGAATGACACTTGAACGGCAAGTGGATTGAGTGGAGGGCAAGTGAACAGGGAGAAATACACTTGCCGTTCAAGTGTCATTTGTCATGTGTAGCTTGGCCCTCACTCAGGCCTGGCTATCACTCTACAGTGCAACAACAGCCACCTGATGAAAACTAGTGTGGTATAGTGGTTAGAATTGCAGACCCAGGTTCAAATCCCCACTCTGCCACAGAAGCTGGCTGAGTGACCTTGGGCCAGTCATACTTGCTCAGCCTAACCTATCTTTATGGTCATTCTTAGGATAAAATGGAGGAGAATGATATAAGCAGCTTTGGGTATCCATTGTGGAGAAAGGCAGGGTATAATGAAGCAAATAGATACTAAATATAGGTGAAAATGGGAACAAATA
The DNA here is from genome assembly GCF_028583425.1 of Eublepharis macularius. Classification (NCBI taxonomy): domain Eukaryota; kingdom Metazoa; phylum Chordata; class Lepidosauria; order Squamata; family Eublepharidae; genus Eublepharis; species Eublepharis macularius. The sequence continues at coordinate 123,362,776 of NC_072793.1, forward strand.
AAAGGTTGATTGGTGGGTAGAAGGGAGAGACAGAAGCAGAGAAGGGTGAAGATAAAGGGGTTGCCAGAAGGAGGGAAAGATAGGAGAAAAAACTGAATATGGGAGTAGGGAGATAAAGGTAGGTTGGATGGTGGGTGGAAAGTAGGGTTGTCAGGTCCTCTTACCCTACCAGCTGGAGGGGGGGGGGAATCCGGCACTTACCTTGCATCATACCCATGATCCTTTTCATGCACGCTGTCATGATGCTTGCATGATGCTTGCATGGGCACGCACTCACGCTTTGCACAGGGCTAATTCTGGCCTGTTTGGGGCCAAAATTGGCCCCAGCGAAGAGAGGGAGCACACTTGTGGCCACTCTAAGAAGTGGCATCATCAGGTCTTCCAGGAGCACATGCACCATGCTTGTTCCTGAGGTGCCTGCCAGTGGTGACAAAAGTCCAGGGGCTTGCCACCTCCCGCTGATCACTGGCAGATTGGCGGGCAATGGGACAAACCCCTAGGAGTTTGCCCACCATTGGCAGGCACCTGAAAACCCTAGTGGAAAAGACAGGAGCAGGAGGAAGGTAAAGGGGAGATTCTATGTGGGCTTTCAGAGAAGGAAAAGATGAAGTTGCGAGGAGGGGAAAATGAAATGTTCCCCGCAAGTCCCCCTGCTTGTAATAATCTAATGACCTACTTACCAAAACGTTGGCTGAAATACCCTGGGACCCTCATGTCTACACCGGGAATTCAACCACTTCTCCTAGCTTATAGTTTAACATTCTTCCTTCTACCCCAACCACTAAAACTCACCCTCCATTTGTAGCATGCAACGTACATAATGGTAGACATATTTAATTAACATGTATAAAGCAAGTTCTATCCACACAAGCATTATCCTAATCTATAGGGCCATAAAATAAATGGATGTGCTGTTATTCCCATACTATAAATGAGAGAGCACTACACGTGTCCCTTGTCAATTATTTTAACACAAAATTACAGCCCTATAACACAAGACTGTTCCTATAAACCTCCATACTCCAATGACAGGACATTCCATGTGTATTTCCCAGTATTCAGATAGTATGCCTTGACATATTGCAGTTCTGCACATGCCAAAATATTCCTGTTTACCTGTTAAAGGCATGGAAACTCTCTCTTCCATTGCAAGTGGTCCTCACTGAACCCTAATATTCTAGCATTGCAAGTTCTTTGTGCTAATGTGAACCAGCTTCCCAGCCAACCCAGGAGGCTGCTCCTCCCCCGCCCCCCGCCTATTTATTCCCAGAACAGCTGCAGGCAAAACAAGCTGTTTCCACATATTCTTACTAATTAATGGGTATCAGAGGGAGTCTAGCTTAAGCAGTGGTACTCATTATTCAGCCCTCAAGATAGATGAAAATTGCCCCTCAGGATGCAAAATAAATGCCACCCATCTACATTTCAGGAGCATAGCTCAATCTTTTATGCCCCACCTGGCTCACCAAGACAAGCCAACATGTTAATAGGATTGGTAGTTTTTTGCACTAGGAATGCATATACAAAGTAGAACAAGAAAAAGGATTTGGTCTCAGTTGGTCCTGATAAGCTTGAAGAAGAATGACAAAGAAATTATTCTGCATAATCAGATTGATGTGGCTGTTGGAAAGCAACATACAGAAATTGTTTGTTAAGCTGATTTCCCACTATGGGCCCAGTGGTGGGTACAATATATCCATTTCATTTTATTCTCCTAACAGCTCTGTGACATGGATTAGGATGAATTCATGGCTTCTCTTGGTCTCACTGAAGTATACCTGCACATCACAGTACCTAAGGTTCACCTACATGGACTTTAAATTCAAGACATGCCCTTTCCACTTGGCTTCCTCTCTCAGAGTCTTTTTAAAGGTGCTGATGATGCAGAAAGAAGTACCTATCCATCCATATCAAGATGATCTGCTGATATGATCTGAGAGCAAACCGCAAATGCACAAGGACATCACAGTCACAGTAGATTACCTATGATGAGCACACAGCTTTATCATATACAAATAGAATTATTTTGAGTAAACCCATTCTATGAGCTTTGTGATTGAGTAGGGTTTTGAACCTGGGTGTTCCACATCCTACTCAAAAACTATAGGAAGACTGTGGAGAATCGCTATATTTCAGCTGCTGAACTGCTCTATACATTTCAGCCCAGCCCGTGGCACAATGCAGCAGGCTGTTTCAGACTCTCTGTGTGTGGCATGTATAACCTGTTGACAATCCGTAAGATGCAGACTGATGCATCGACAAAGTGGAATGAAATAAGTTAAGGAACAAGTCTTGCATTTTTCTTATTTATAAAGCTGCCTGATCTTCATTGCTCTTCTTCACCCTGCACTCTTCAGGATTTCCCCCCAATGACCTGAGAAAGTTTCCTAGAAAAAACAGACAAAATTCCAGAAGATCGGTCCCATATTCCCCCTACTACTTGTATATCTGTCTCATTGGTCAGAACTAATTCAATAGGAAAATACATGGACTCCGGTTCAGAGAAAAGTTAGTCATGCCCAGTTAGGCTGCTGCAGATCTCACTCTATGCATGCCAGGTATGAGCTTTAGCTGTTTGTAACCCTGGCTGGCAATGTGAGGTGAGTATAATGGTCCTCTAGAATGGTCTATGCTCTGGTTTACATTGGGCCAAAGAAAAGCCAAAGAAAAAGTCCTTGTCGCCTGTTCCTCCTCTCACCAAATTACCTTCTGCTTCTCCTCTGCTGTGATGGTGGCAGTGGGCCAACTAGCTGGTTGTCTCCTGCTTCCTGCCCTGGTGCCCTTGCATTTTTTATCATTAACTTAGGCGTCTGGTGCATACTGGAAAATGAAATTCCCAGGACATATGACATTAACACTAGTAGACGATTTATTGGGAGATGTCTTCATCTCTCTCTCTCTCTCTCTCTCTCTCTCTGTACATAGAGGCTCCATGACTGCTAGGGGTGTGTGTAAAAGGAAATCAAAGGGGGACCCACTAGTCAGGGGAAGTCAGCATAACCAGGAGTTAAAGTCCCAGTCCTAGCAGAGCATCCCTGAACACAGGAGTGGTAGGGTTGCTTCCATTTCTGCCGACTAGGCCTAAAATAAACACCGGGGAAAACAAGACGAGTCCAGTCTTACTGGGCATTTCCTTTACTTCATCACTGTTCATTTGATTGTACTACCCCTTAAAAGACCGCATACTTTTCACAAGTCCCTGAGTGTCTTTGTGTGATCCTGGGCCTCACGAGGGCCAGCCAGTCTCTGTACAAACAGTCTCATTAGATTATCTTATCCATTATACTGTGGAACCCATTGGAGTGTCTTGTTTTCTTGCTGGTTGTGCACCAGCTTCCTTGGCAGTATTCTGGCATTGAGTTCCATTGTTGGACGTTTGCAAGGCTGCAACCTGGTCCTCCACTGACACCTTCATTTGGCATTATTCTATTGACATGGACATAAGTGACATGGACATAAGGAAAGAAGCAGCAGTGGGAAAAGGTATGTTACATTCCTTGTACAACTGATAGATTCACTCTCACCTCTTTGGTGAGTAGCTTGTGATTTTCCTAATGTGGGACTGCACAGAAGACCAAAGACGAAAACAGGGTTCACTTTCCTATAATTGTTTTTCATCTAGTGTCTTCTGTGCAGGCACACATTACCTTCCTCCTGCCCAGCTGTGAGCTTTCTGGATTACCTTCTTCCTTTGAGTTTGTGGTGGCTCAGGGGCATTGAGCGAAGGGGCCACTTCCTAAGGGCATGCGGCAGTTTTGGCAGGAAACATCTCCATGTGCCATGAGGGAGAGGTGTCCCCTTAGTCTATTTGAGCTGTAAAAATCTTCACAGTAGGCTTGCACCTGTGCAGTCCCAATGTGTGTCTGCACAGAAGACATTTGATGAGCAACAGCTACAGATAAGGGTGATCCTGTTTTTTTCAGACTCTGGGATTTCCAGACCATTACTTTTAACGAGCAACAGAGCCTGTTGTAAAAACAAATACAATGGGCTCTAGCAGTGGGGCTTTGGGAGGACCTCGCTAGCACGGCCCTCCCAAGGCCCCTCAGCCAGCAGAGGCAGAAGGAAGGCTGTGTGGGAAGGGAGCCCTCCACTGTGTGCCTCCCCGCTGGCTCTGCAGGCAGGCCTCTGAGGGCTATGGAGCCGGCAGGGAGACATAGTGCGGCCCTGCTGCTGGTGGAGGCAGTGAGAAGGGAGCCTGCCTTCTCCCTTCCCAGCTGAGCAGTGGGCTCTGCTGTCCCCCCTTGCCTGTGGATCAGCTTGGCAGGGAGAACGTGGCAGGTTCCCCCCGTTCTCCATGCCCAGCTGAGTGGCGGGCAGGCAGGCTCCACCACTGCCCCCCTTGCCTGCAGATTAGCTGGACAGGGAGAAAGTCTTCTCCCTGTCCAGCTGAGTGGCGGCTGGGTGGGCCCCACTGCCCCCCTTGCCTGTGGATCACCTGGGCAGGGAGAAAGTGGTGGTCCACCCACCTTCTCCCTGCCCAGCTGAGAAGCTCCGAGGCAGCGGGAAGGCCCAGAGCCACAGTACTGGGCCTTCCCACAGCCCACTGAGCCTTTCTGGGCCTCTGGAGGCCCCAGGAGGTGGTCAGGAGGCAATCCATTTTGCCCCCAATCGCTTCTTATCCCTGCGTACTGTGCATGTGCAGCAGTAAGAAGTGAGTCATCGGCAACACAGTTTGCCTTTTATGTCTTAGGATGAGGAATGTATTTGAGAGTCTGAAGCAACTGTTTATAAAATTAATTGCACCAAATTTTCATAGAACATAGTCCTTTATCTTATCTAAAGACTCCTTACGTTTCAAGCAGAGTTACCAAAGGGGGTTGACTTTACAGGTCCCCAAAATAGGCGCCTCGGTGCTGGCACACTTCTGTCCATAGAGGGGGAAATGTGGCCAAACAGTGGCTAGCAAATTACAACCAAATTTACAGGTTATCTAGCCCTGCCTGTGCACTAAAGAATCCCCGAGTTTCAAGCAAATTGGACCAAAGAGAACAATTGGGCCCCTACAGGAGGAGCCTCCAACCATCATACTCAGAAAGAAAAAAGGCATCAACTCCCACAAAAGAGGGAGAGAAGAAAGCAGTGAGCCAGAACTGAAGCTCTCCAGGGCCCTGTGCCTGGTTTGCACTGGTCCAGAGCCACCTTTAGTAGGCCACTGCCTGCATAATTGGTAGAATTGAATTGTATTTCTGAATGTAAGCACCTAAACATAAAAAACAGCATGGATTTTTCAGGGGAGGGGTTTCATAATTCTCAAGCATCCTGAATTTGTGTTACCATTCCAGAAAATCACAGTAACAACCGGAAACTGACTTTCATGTAAATTTCATCTTGAGAGTTTTGTAATGCATACCCTTGATAGCTGCAAATGATGAGGACATGGAGGAAAAGGAGGACAAAGGTAGAAGAGTTAAGAGACTGCATGAGAGAAGCAGCTACATCTATGCAGGAGAGAAAGTAAACACAAAATGCAGCTGTCAGATTAAATATGGCAATGTCTTGCCTCCACTCAACCTAGAAACAAGATGTCCACTTGAAGCCATCTGGATGACCATGGGCCAGTCACAGCCCTTTCAGAGCTGTCTCAGCCCCACCCACCTCACAGGATGATTGTTTTGGGGATAATGATAACATACTTTGTAGACCACTTTGAGTGTTAAGTTGTCCTGAAGGGCAGTATATAAATTGAATGTTGTTGTTGTTATTGTTGTTATATGTAAAATCCTGCTGAGTACAAAGGAAATCATAAAACCTTCCTTATATATTGCAAAACATTCAGGGAGGGATAATGCCAGCACATGGTGAGCTGGGGCAGCTGCCAGGCTCTGTGGCTTCAGGTGGGGCCCATTGCTGCTGACTCCCTACTCACACATCTCCTCCTGTTGTCTGCACGCACACTTCTTCTGCCTGCTTGTGAGCGCTTTGTCACTTCTGCTTGAAGCTGCATATGCTGCCTAGAGAAGGGCATGTGGGTGATGCACAAAGCACTGGCATTCCTGGTGGCCATGGCAGTGGCACTTCTAGCTGCACTCAGCACCCAGCACCATCAGGGAAAGGATATACAGGCAGCATGTGACTGCAGGTGGTAGGGAGAACTTGAGAGGGGGCAAAGGAAGGGTGCACAGGCAAATGGCTGGGAGGGAAAGGAGAGGGAAAAGGGGGAGCCTAGTAGTGGGTGGGGGTCTGAGGTCTCTCTGTCCAGGACCCCTCAATAACCTGGAACCAGCCCTGCACCCAGGAACTGACTGGTAGTTCCTAGCTGACATTCTGCTCCGCATTGGTGTAGAGAGATTTTCAGTGCACATGGTATTATCAACATGTTATTGTTATGGTTCCATAAGAGAATCTGTGCCATCCCGTCTCCATATGGTGTTCATGAAATGAAGGCTGACCATTAGTAAGCAGAGAAACTGGAACATTATGAATTCTTAGTCTTTATGTTACATGTGGACATTTTAATGGCACATGTATTTTCTGTAGCATGATTTCTTTTTCATCAATTGGGATAGATGTATTAAAATGCAGCCCTGACAAACATAGTTTAGCAGTCTTTGGCACTGGGCAATGAAATGTTGGCAACGAAGAGGATGATGACAGTTAATTGCATGTTTGGATATGCAAAAACAGCTGGGAATATTCAGAAAGGGGAAGCTGAGGGGAAATGTGAGTGTTTGCATTGTATAGGCAGACACCCGGGTAAAGCAAGGGGCTTCAGTTCCCTTAAAATTCAAAATTCCACACTCAGCTGCAACTACCTGCCAGGGTTGGTGCGCCTTTTTAATTATAGCGTCTGTGTGCTTCTGTAGGCACCATTTAATTCTCTCTGACAGCCACCCATTTAAAATTAAAGTCAGACATTCAGAACTTTGTTGCGGAATGGAGTCACACAAGAGATGAGCTAATTGCCAGATGTTGTTAATTTGACTCTGATCTGCTACCAAAAAGAGAAAGTTAAAAAAAAAATGGAAGAAAGCCCAAAGTGGTTGTTTGTTCAAGTTAATGCTCTGTTAAGTAACTGACATGAACAGAGCACATATGGAGTGTTCTTGCACTAATAGTCTCATAGGCCAAGCCACTCTATGCAATGAACTGTGGAGTGTCCCTCCTGGGGGGCAGGGGGCAATCTTCAATGGATATAGGGATTAGCAAGGAAAAATATCCCCACAGAGCAGTCACCTGTAGTTTGTCATTTGGCATTTCCAGCAGCTATTCTGCTTTACGTGGGATGAAAAATTTTCAATAGGCTGGTGTCTTGAGTGTGAGAGAGAAATATGCACTGCATACTTTGGTTTATAGGATTCTCGAATCCCTTCTTACTCTTTAGCCCTACTGAAGAAAATAGCTCTACTCTGGGGTAAGGGGTCAGTTAATCATCGCATGATGCTTCTTCCATATATCAATTTTTTTGGGAAAACAGAGATAATCTGTCCAAAGTAAGTCTATTGATATGGCCTGTGGTAGTACAATCAACCATATGACCATTTATAATTAGATCTATAAGGTGTTGTGTTGATGTAGAGAACATTATGCTGCTCTGGCAAAAAGGGGCCTGGAGGAGAGGACACTTTCCCATCTCCTTGAATAATAATATGCACTTTTCTCTGGGAGTGATGTCAGTCTTTTCTAGGAATTTAAAAAAAAAAATCTATGGTTTTACTATAGAGTTTCTGGTGATTTGGTGATCTGGTGTGACATCACTTTGTCTTTTCCTGGAAGTATCATTGTATACAAAATGCTATACATGGGAAGGCCCCAAATAAGCAAAAGCATCCTTTTGCCAGAAAGGAACAAACACATGTACAGTGGGGTACTATTTTGGGATCTTTAATCTGTACATACTAAGGACCAGATCCATAACTAGGGGGAATAAGCACTCTTAAAATGAAAAGGATTTTTATTGCGATAACATAAGCCACATTAAACAACTGTTATAACAAATGAGAGAGAGAGAGAGAGAGATTGCAGAGCAGCAAACCAAAAATCTTCTCCTAACAGCTACCTATCTATAAGGGAAAACCAAAGGGGGGGAGATAAGAGCATACAACCTGTCCTGTAGTATGTGGAAATCTTGGAGAGTCCAGATGTGGAGAGTAGAAGAGTGGAGTATGTCTCTCCAAGGAACCTGTGCCACACAGGGGCAGTAGCTGGAGAAACTGCTGCAAAGCATTGGAGATTTGGGGGCAATATTTATAATAAAGATGTTCATGATCTGGAATGTACTGGTCATAAGGCTGGGCAATGATAAGTGAACAATGTATCTGAAGAAGATAACATTATGAATTTCCAGAATATCATCTGAACTCTTGTGGTAGGATATACCATTTGTTGGTAGTGGCAGGGTATATGTTCCATCAGAAATTTTCAAGAGTTTCATCTAGGGCTGAGTGGGAGACTGAGAGGAGACATCGGTGGGAGGGGGGATGCCATCCATTACAGCATGATGTCACTTCTGGAGGGAACATGAAAGTGATGTCATGCTTCTCTAAGAATCACTGGGAACTCTATAATAAAACCATAGAGTTTTTGGTGATTTCTAGAGAGGAGTGATGTAACAGTCAGGTTTTCCCCGACAGTGACATTATGCCAACATCTGTGGCCATTTTTAAAAATTAATTCTAAAGATGAAGAAGGAAGGCCTTATTTTGAATATGTATGTTTGGATCTTGGTAAAAATCTATATTCACATTTTCATATGTGGAACTACATTGGTATAATCTTTCTAATGAAGCTACCCTTCACGATAATTTTAACATCAAAATAGCTTCATGTGGTCTTATCCTAATTGGGACATCTGGGGATTCAAAGTTGGCAATGAAAACTTGATGAAATACTCAGAAGCACAGACGTGGGAAGATTTGACAAAGCTACTTCATCTATTAATTGCACCAACAGCCGAGTAACAATCTACAGTGGTAACAAACAATATATGCAAAATATGTATCAAGAAAAAAATAAGATTTTGTGTTTTGTTCATATTAACGTTTCTTGTGGGGAGGAACAGCAAAGGATTACATAAAATCCAGAATGTTAGAGTACATTCAAAATCTGAACATACCTGAAATTCTCAGCCTCAGCTGGATGTGAACTTTGGGCCTTGGGTCCTCTCACCAGACAAGCTGAACCATGGGAATTCATTAGACAGCCTTGAAACACCTCAGTTCTGTTTCTGTCACAGAGACATATCTGAGAAAGCTCAGCTTGCTTAGAAAATATATCTGGATTTGGAGCACAGAGACTGGCTTTGTTTAATAGATCTCTCCTTACATCAGGTCAGTCTTCTCATGTTTCGTCTTTTTAGCTCACTGAAAGTTTATACCCTAATGGGCCTACCTCGATCTCAGTTCAGGGAAAATCAATTCCTTTCCCCTGCTCAGATGGACAAAATAAACTTTACTGTATTTCAAAGAGATTGCAATAAACTCCCTATATGCTTAAAATACTTTTCATCACTTTCCTACCACCTGGTTGGAATTTGTTGAAAATTTAAACAAACAATATATACGTGAATATGAAGAACAGTTTCCTTATCTTGGCAACCGCTTCCAACCTAGGTAGTCATTGATCGATTGTAGGCAGGGTGTGGGCAGCATAATCCTGAGGCCTGCAGCCACACCAGTAGCCACACACCGGTGTACTTGTGGCACCACTAGTCTGCTCCCTAAGGATTTTGGCAGGAGAGCTGTGTTGGTGGTTGAGCCTGGTAAGGCGCAGCAAGGCCGCTGCCGAGAACACTTGCCCTGCCATTTTCCTGACAACCTCACCAGCATCCCCCAATGGGTATGTCGCCCCATGACAGGTGTGCAAGTGGCAAGCAAAGGCACAGCCAATACACTGGCCACAATCCCTGCTACCCATCAACACCATACCCCCCGCTAGAGAGCAGGCAGCTGGGGACCACATGCCCCTGCGGCCACAGCACCTGCATTGGGGCTCCCAGCCAAGGGTAGCTGCACGGCTGAGTGCCAGGTGGTGTATGTGGCCCCACTGGAAGGTGGAGCAGCTAGCCAGGGTGGCCCCAGAGCCTACTACAGCAGCCCCCGGTGAACAAAGAAACTGCCATGCCCCACCAGGGGGGAAGCATGCTCACTGACAGGTCAGCTACCCAGCTGCATCATTGGGGGTGACCCCGCAGCATTTCCTGGGTCACCTCTGTAGGCAGCAGGATTGGAGGGGGGACTGGTGAAGAGCCATGAGCTGTGACTGCAAGCTGTCCTTCATATGTGCCTAGCCCTCACATATGCTAGTGGCCTGTGAGGAGGCCCATCACTGTCCCCTTCTCGGCCTTGGTCCAGTTTACCTGCTACTGGCCTCCACTTCCTCCAGAGCACTCTACAACCATGCCACCCTCCATACTGTGGAATGCAGATATGAAGCCATGCAGCGTGGGAAAGCTCAGAGAGAGAGGCACACATCCCAGCTACAAAAAACACAGAATGGACACTGAACAGCTGGAAGCTGCTCATGGGCCTATGGGCCTATGGTCATGGACCAAGGGTATGAGGGTAGGTACCAGGCTCTAGGCAAGATGGGATACAGACCACACTTCCCTCTGCTCCCCCACTAACCTCATTCTCACCCTACATCCCATGTGGGAAGACCTTGCCTGGTGCCCGTTCCTGCTGTCCTCAGTCCCAGGGTTCTGCCTTCTCCACCTCCTGCCAGCATTGTATGTTTAGGTGGCATGTCAGTGCCGGGCAATACTGGGAGCATAACTTCACCCTCCAGATTCTGAAGAACACTTGCCGTTATCATCTCTGCCTGGATAGGATGGCCATACAGGACCTCTGCAAGTGGTGAGGGCCAGCACTCCAGGGGTGAGCCCCAGCCCCCAGGGCCATTCCCACCCTGCAAAAAGTGCTAGTCTCCCTCTGTTTCCTGGCCACCAGCTCATTCCAAGATGTGGTGGCCAAGGTCCTGGAAGTCTCCCAATCCTCTGCAAGCCGCTGTCTCCATGGCTTCCAGGATGCCATGCTTGTCTGCCTCCAGGAGTATGTGCACTTCCCCATGGAGGAGGCTATGCTGGCCCCCATCCAGGCCAGGATTTCCACCCTCACAGGCTTCCCGAATGTCATAGACACAGTGGACTGCATGCACATTGTCCTCTGCCCCCCTGCGAGAAGCCCCAGGTCTATCGGTCTATTAGAATTGCCACCGCTTCCACAGCATCAGCGTTCAGGCTGTGTGTGACCACCTGAGCATCTTCACAAATCTGGTGGCCAAGATCCCTGGTAGTATCCATGATGCCCTGATCTTTGCAGCATCTGGCCTGAACCAACTCTTTGCTGCATGGCTGGAAGGCAAGGGCTGGCTGCTGGGTAGGTGGCCTGGTGGTGTGTGTTCCATAGCTTCCCTCCTTGCACAGATGACTGAGGCTACCCGCTCCCTCCATACTTTCTGAACCCATATCCTTCAGATGAGCCGGCAGACTGTGCTACCTACAACCAAGCTCACCAGCACACATGGATGGTCATTAAGAGGGCATTCAGCCAGCTGAAGATGTGGTTCCAATGCCTGCACCATAAGGGCGGAGTGTTGGGTGATGCAGGCCCTGACGAATGCAAAGCTCCTGGCTGGCTGTGTCATGCTTCACAACATTGCAACCAGGCAACAGCTTCCATTGCCCCTGATGGAAGGACTGGGAGAGGAGACCTGGGATGCCTCACCCAAACCAGCAGAGGAGTGCAGTGACAGAGGCATGGCAGAGCACGAGCAAGTGTGTGAGCATCTCTGGTACAGCAGCCACTGAATGGTGAATGGCGCCTTGGGGATCCCTGAGGCTGCTGCTTGTCTGGAGGCTCAGGACTGGGGACCATCTCTAGGGCTGTACTGAAGGGCTGCCCTTGGGGGAAGGAGTGAGCTACTGTCACTTGCATGGGAACTAACAAGTGAGGAGGAAGCAGTTGCTTAACACAGACTTTATTGAACTCCCAAGAGGATGTCTGACCATGTATTGAGAACTCCCCTCAGCTGGAATGGGAGCTGTGCTCATTTGCACAGTGGCCAGAGCCATGGGAACTGATGGAGCACTCACTTGTAAATTCCCTTCCCCCTCCACTGCTCCAAGAAACATGCACCCCCCCCCCGTGAAGAGCAAGACCAGAAAGGCAGTGGAACCTTGCAAGGGTCACTCCTGCAGCCCCCGACACCCAGGATCAGCCCCCCCCAAGTCTTGGAGAGGCAGCTACTTAGAGGCAAGCAGGAGCAGGTTCTGGATGAATAGTGGGAATGCCCATTGGAAACCACGGGAGAGATTGGAAGGCCCATTAGATGTGATGGGAGCCACGAATTCCCAATGACTTGCCACAGCTGTACTGAAACACATCACTGCACTGAAAAGATGCGAAGGGAATGCGGGCTGGACCTCAAGAGCTGTGGTCTGGTCCTGGGATGATGGCCCTTAGAATGGAATGACGGCATGCAAGACCAGAGTAACTGATCCAGGGGGCATCGCCCCATCCCTAGCACAAGCTTCCAGAGATCCATTCCTGCCTCCACAACAGCAAAAGGGAGAGTACTCTGGCTTTGTGGGGGAGGAGCTCGAGTTCCCAGCACATTGTTCCACATCCCCTCCTGGCATCAACCTTGCTCCCTACATGCAGAGATCTTCCACCTGGCTTATCAGATGCCAGCAGTGCTGTCAGAGAATGAGAGTCCTCTGTGGTGTCCCCTCCCCACCAGCCACATATGGGCAACACTCCCAGTCCCACCCTGCTGCCTGTAGGACTCTGGGAGAGGGAAGGATGATGGAAGCTGGCTGGGGCTGGAGCCTCCAAGGTGCAACAAGACATTTTCTCTTTTTGGCAGCAGAGCCACACAAAGTCACAGAGGCACCTGGAGCCTCTTTGGGGCCACTCCATCCATTCCAGCCCAGAGTCAGAGATCATTCACTGGAAAGTGTGAAAGGGCAGCCCTATGGGGAAGTGGAGGGGGACTACTGTCACGCAGAGGCAAGCAAATAGATGGGGAGGGAGTTGTTGCTGGAAACAGACTTTATCAAACTGCCAAAAGTGAAAAGGATTTCTGACCATGTTGCCAACTTTCTTCACCTAGGAAGGGAGCTGTGCTTGTTAGCGTGGCAGTCAGAGCCAGGAGGGGCATTTCTCATGGTGCTCTCTCAGGAGTATGGTGGATTTGTGGACTGCCTGGGGAACCACTCTTAGAGCTGGCTCCAATGGCAGTTAAGAGATTACTGGAAGCTGGAACAGCCATGTTCCTCGATCTCCCTGATGGATTGTGATCGGCCTAAAAGGAAAGCAGACACATGTGTAGTGAGGGGTCTGGCCTCATGCAGGCCACAGTCAGGTGTCCCATGTCCTGGGAGGGTGTCCATGGCTGGGGTCAGCAGCAGCAGCTCCATTGTAACAGGTGCTGCTGGCAATGAGATAAGGAATGCCCCTCTGGCAGGAAAGTATTCCTTGTCCACACCTGGATGTTCTGTTCCCATAGCAGATTGAAGTTCTGATCCTGTGAGGGAGACAGTCATGGGGTTGTGCGACTGCTATTGCACAGGAATTATGAGAGCAAGCACCCAGTCACCTCGACCTGCTGCCGCACTCTCTCCTCTTGTCAAGGGGGGATACTGGCTGAGGGAGTCTTAAAGGAGCCCTGACATGAGCTGCTGGAAGCCTCCCCCATAGCTATGTTGAGCATGGCTCCCTGGGCGACTTCCTCTATGACAGGCATGGGCTGTACCAGCTCACAAGCAGGGGCTGCGCCCCTCCTGGTGAGCCTCAGCCACAGAAGCCAGCATTTGGGGGGTGCAGGTGAGGGGGGAGGAGAGGCTGGTGTGAATGAGCAATCCAGGGCAGCTGCTTCCGCAGCTCCTTCTTACCTGTTGGTATACCCTCACCCCTTCCTGAGCCAGGACCCAGGAGATGGGAAACCTGCAAGGGAACTTGGGTAGTAGTTGTTAATTGGACATGCTGTACTTAGCTCTCCTCCCATATGTGAGTGGCAATCACTCCCCAAAATTTGCAAAGTTCCCCCAGCGCACTCTTGCCACACCATCAGGAGCACCCTCTTGCAACTTGCACTGTTAGTTCCCATGGCAGGGGGCTCTCAGGAAGAGCCTCCAGCCACCTCCCTACTTCAGCCAGGGCACCTCCTGGGGTGCCCTGGCTGAAGGTTATGTAGGGTACCCAGGAAGATGATTGTGCAGAAGGAGGGGGCTTGGCCACCGCAGGGGCACAAGCAGATTGGTTCCCGTGCTAGTCGGCATCCTATGCACTGCTGGGAGACTTGGGTGGGTGGGCACTTGCAGAAAACATCATGTTTGGTTAAACTTTGGGGAATGCAGAACCATCTCTGGCCTCCTCAGAGGGGGACAGGGTACAAATGTACTAGGCAGATAATACAGAAGGATGCTTCCATGTGCCTTTATTAGAGTTGCAACTCCAGCTTGGGAAATTCCTGGAGATTTGGAGGTGGTGCAGGGGAGGCCAGAGAGTTTAGCAAGGATCCCAAAACGTTTTCAGCCTGTGGCCACCACTGCCATGGAAAGTGGAACCAACCATAAAATGTCAGGGAGTTTGTTTATGCATAACTCTGGTAGTAGGACTACAACATTTCAGGCAGAAGCTCTGGTTAATGAAATATCTTTTAAAATTAATATATTGTTTAAAATATTTTCTAGCATATATACTAAATAAGTATACATAGTGAGCTAGCTAATCGTCATCTGGTGTTACCAGAACTGCTCTTTATTATAATGGGGAATTAGTTTTAGCAGTCTGTAACTTAAAATTAGCGCGGATCTTAACCTATGTCTACGGAGGTCCCGATCCCAGACACTCAAGTGAAAAAGAGGCAGACTACAAATAGTTTCAATCACGTGTATTCAGTGTGGCATAAGCCTAAACTTGCACAAGCATACAAAGAACATACAAGACCTAAGAAATACAGAGTAGGAAATATAGAGACTTTCGCATTAGCAGGTTCCCAACGATGATAAGGGAAATACTCACAATCCTGGAGCGAAGCAGAGACACAGCAGCGAGGGTGGCCCAATGCCAGCACTGGGACCACAGACGGACAGCGAGGGGTTCTGGATGGGAATGGCCTAAGCAACGTGTGGTCTGAGAGACCAGCTTAAATACCCCAAAACGTACCCTGGGGCTGGTGCTGTACTTGGTGGTTCTCACAGATTAAGACAAAGGTTCTAATGGGTTACTGAATGGCTTGGATGGGCCACTTTGGTAATCTGATTGCGATAAGTGACACCTCAGGAAGAGGGGACAAAAGAGGGAGAGGGAAATCCAAGTGGGCTGAATGGATGTTCCAGCGGACAGGGCTTGTCCTGATGTCATCAGTTCTGGAATGCGGAGGTTTCTTTGAGATGCATTCTCTAAGTGCTTGGGATGGTCGGCACTTAGTTCCTTCTCCGGGGCGGCTCCTAAGATATGCAGAGCGGGGCGAGGTACTCTCGCTGCGGACATGGTGTGCCCGCTTCGCCGAAATGGCTTCTCAAAGCAGTCTCTTCCTCTGGGTCTTCTGGCTGCCTAAGAACATGGATGCCGGCTGGGCATAGCTGGGGCTGGATAGCAGGCTGCCCGGTAGCGAGGGCAAGCTCGGGGACCGACCCGCGGGAGGCTCCAGGCGGGAACTGACCAGGGAGCGCCTAGCCAGGCTCGCTGGAGTTTTCCCCGGCAGGCACCCAGCTGCTAGCAGCGGCTTGGGCCCATATGAGGCAGGCTTCCATGGAGGCAGGGGAAACAGCACACAAAACACAGTCCAAAGCAGGGAACAGGCACAGTCCGTGGCAGATGGCAATGCAGGCACGGGGCACACTTGTAACACAGTCCAAACACACACTGGGAAGTCCAGATACAGGTCAGGGCAGGGCTGCCCAGAAAAAGAGTCCTTTGTGCAGTTAACCAAACATGGAGTCAGGGAACTACACAGTCTATTGTAGCAGCAAGGTAATCAAACAGCAGACAGGAAACTGACACGTGTACCAGAACACACACGTGCAAAGCAGTCTTTGTGTAGCAGCAGTGAAACAGCAATGCAGGAAACTTTAACACAGTTCATGGCAGGCCTTAAAGCAGGAGAGGGGGCCTACTTGGCAACAATTCCCCCCCTCGGGGACTCCGGGACGTCAGGCACGGCGGTCCCCGAACTTGGCTTCAAAGGCGAGGTGGTCGGCAATGTCCGGTGGTCGAGCTTCGAGCGAAGAAGGAGTGGGAAGGGAAGGAGGGGGAGGCGTCACTCAAAAATTTAGTTTGGAGAACCACCTAACCGAATAAGTGCAATTTAGATCAGCCAATGGGCTGCAGATCTCTGGGTTCACACCAGGAGGTGTGCTAAGTGCAACTGTCAGAATAAATAGTAATAATTCATAGCAATAGTAATTCATAGTGATATAAGCAGCAATGAGCAATTCATGTATATAAGCAGCAACAATTCATATTTCGTCAACTCATGACTAGAGATAATTCATACTCAATTCAGGGTGGATTAAAAGCACTAAAACCAGGAGCAATTCATATACATGGATCAATTCATAAGCATAAGATTAAAAGCAAAGGCAATTCATGGGTCAACTCATGAATGCAGGATTAAAAGTAATTCATACAGGATAAAAGTGAAATGTGCAAGCCCGGCATGGACCAATTCATCGAGGGTGGAACAATTCATAGGTGATTAAAACCATAAATATATATATATGATTAAAAGCAATAATTCAGGAAGTTAAAACCAATTCATAGATAAAGCAGCAGTGATAAAAGCAAGTGCGAGGAAATAATTCATGAGGGAGGCGGCGGAAGGGCTCATAGGGGGCAGAAAAATAAACTTCGCAATTAAAAGACCAATCCATACAGTCAAATTAAAACCAAATTCATACAGGCTAAAACCAATGTTTAAATACCCAATAAAAAAGACCGTTCGGAAGGGGTCCCGGTTAAAACTCAATTCATAGAACAATAAATAGGCTAAAATCACTTTGCGGAGGGAGTCAGGTTAAAAGGCAATTCATAAGGTTAAAAGCAGATTCATAGGAATAAAATTGATAGGGGATGATTAAAAGATCCCAGTTCATGGGAGAATCATGGGCGCACTTGCAATAGATAGAGTGAGGGATTAATTCGGGGCTAAATTCATAGGGGTGAATTTCATGGAAGCAATAGCAAAAAATTCATAGAGACTTAAAACAATAGAGTGGCACAGATCACAGACGGCTCAGTCCGCAGTACAGCTGCTGGACTGGGTTGCATATATACAGGAACAAGCAAACTTAGTCCATGTGTTCCAAAACACCCTTCCACCCCCCCTTGCTGTCTGCGTCAATCCGCAGAGCAGGGTCGGTGGGCGGCGAGAAGGGCTTCAGGCACACAGTTCTAGTCCTCATGGAGGTAGTGCCGCTGGCGTTGTTCGTAGGCGGGCCGTGGGCTGGGAGGCAGAGAAATATGTCCCCCCCTAGTCCACAAGAGGGCCTCGGAGCGGTGTCCGGCAGCAGAGTGTCCACAGGGCTGGTTCAGGATCCGTACACATAATCATAACAACACAAGCATAGTTCATAACACCATAAACAACAAAATAAGCAAGGAATAGAAATGGGGCGCCAAGAACAACCATTAAGGCAAGAGGGGGTCTGGATTATAGCGATCCATGCGGTAAAACAGCTGGATTTGCTGGAGCTGTCGGCGGCTCCAACAGCCCAAATAAAGTAGTGAGGCACACAACAAAACTTGGAAGGCCAAAATAACAACGATCGGGTGCAAAGCCAAATTGTAAATTCCAGTGGCGGTGGGGCTCCAGCCAAAGAGGGTTTCCCACCACGAGTGCTCACCGGTGGTCTTGATTCGTTGGACCAGGTCCAGGATCTCCTTTCCGTTGTGGGACACAACCAA
Source organism: Eublepharis macularius (assembly GCF_028583425.1). Taxonomy (NCBI): domain Eukaryota; kingdom Metazoa; phylum Chordata; class Lepidosauria; order Squamata; family Eublepharidae; genus Eublepharis; species Eublepharis macularius. The sequence continues at coordinate 123,380,625 of NC_072793.1, forward strand.
AGCAGTAGTATCCCCGTCCCTCTGGATGCTCTGGAGGGTGCAGTGGAGCTGGGGGTGGGTCAGGAGCTCGCGGATTAGCTCCAGACCGATGCCGAGGGAGATGGGCTTCACATAGCGATAGATGGAGGGTGCCACCAGGATCTCTTCTTGGGTCCAGACCGGTACCGTGTAGGTGAAGTCGCAGGCTGCCACCGAAGACAGGTTGCAGAAGCAGCGGTTGACTCCCGGGATCACGGGTTTAAGCTGGAACGAGTTCAGGATCACAAAGTCGCAGGCCGTTCGCACGCAGGCACATCCTTTCCCAAGGTAGACGACAGCGGAGCTGTTCTCCCGGACGACCTCAAAGGAGCACTCGTTGAGGGCGTCGACTTGCGGGGCTACACAGGGGTGATGCGGTGCAAAGGCTTGGTCCTGGCAAATGAAGCCGGTCTGGTCTCGATGCTGGCACCCTTGGAGGCTGACGAGCTGCCATCCGGTCGGGGTGAAGCGGGCCCAATGGTCGGGGTGGCGGGCGTAGAGGACTTCGGTGTCGCTGACTTGGAGTCCCAGAGGCACGACTGGATACACATGGAATGACTCGTGCGCACTGGCCGTTAATAAAAATAATTTAAGTTCCTGGGTGGTCGGTGAGAATGAGGAATTTACGAGAGACCACCAGGATTCAAGCTCCAGCTCAATGGGTGACAATTTGGGCATAATCAATCTTTTAATTTCCAGGGGCAAGTGCCCGTCCGTGGCTTGCCGAATTAGCCCCATGGCCACAGCCTGATTTAATTGTTGGGCTTGCATACATGCCATGGCTATTGACACGTTGCGTTCAAAAGACTGTGTTCCCTTGAGCAGCAGAGAAAAATCTCTTTCAATTTGACTCTCCCAGTTAACTAAAATGGAGCTGATCTCGTGTTGCCCATTTGAAATGGAATTTAGGGACTGCACCACCGGTTTACCTAAGTCGGAGATGCTAGTCGTAACATGGGCAAACTTATTAGCGAGAGTCTCAATATTGACCGAATCCATGATTGCTAAGCCTCCGGCTGCAGGAGCAGTCCAGTCGGCGATGCTTCGTCTGGCACGCGAGAGAGAGGGGGAGGGATCGATCCACAGTTGTAGCCATGCATTCCAACCCTTGCTACCGGCCTCCAGATAGGGAGCGCACTGCGGCAGCCTCTGGGTTACATTTAGCTCAGCTAAGTCTATGCGGATCTCTTTTAAAGACATTTGCGGGCAGACTAGAGCTCTCTCTCGAATGTCAGTTTTCAAAACATGGGAGCCCACTATGTGCGTGCCGCCTTGGCTTAATTGTTCACTGCTAGCAATCAAAGGGTCAATTTGGATGGTGTGGGTCTCCTGGGTCCGGATCAGCAGGGAATAATTGCCTGGTTCGTGAGTCAAATTTACAAAGAGCAGCCCAAGCCGGTGAAATTTCTCTACTAGGGGCTTGGTTTGGCATTCGGGCGTCTGTTGAACCAGTATCCAATCGGGTGGGCCGTGTTTGGCTAAGTCTTCCTCCTTTACAATCCAGGTCGAGTTCTCCCAGCGTTCTATAGCGAATGAGAGAGCCGTGCCTGAAGGGGGCGTGATAGTGACAGATGCAGACTCAGTGGCAGTGGTGCCTAGTAGGATGGTCATTCTGAAGGGGTCTCCTGCCTTCCGTACTGCGGCCGACACTAAAATAACTTCACAGTATGGTCCGAAAGCCTCAGTAACAAACGGCGAGGTTTCGAAGTTGGCAGGGGTGGTATATTTGTCTACCACCGGGACTGCAGTGGGGGCTGGCCTGATACGGGGAAGGAACATACATGGAATCGGAGCAAGTGGTGAAACCGTATCAGTAGGCGAATAGCACACTAGCTCTTGGGACATGGTTTTTACTCCCACACATAAAATAACAAGCTCTGGGGGTCGGATCCACTGCTCTTCACAACTGCGGAAGTTTGTGCGATCCGTAGGGGTGGTCATATTAATCTGCTGCACAACTTTGCAGACCATCATTTCATTCTCTGCTAGTGTATTGATACATCTCCAGTGGGGGTAGGGCATTAATTTGGACGGGCGTCCCTCTGTTAGGGTGCCTGCCAGCACGAGCAAACACAGAGTAGCCAGGTGCCTCATCTCCTGGCCTTCCTTTCCTTTCTGTAGTGAAAATATCCTGGGGAGACCTGCGGATATAAGTACAGGTTCCCTGAGTTTGTTGCAGCAAAATAAATGAAGTGAAGCGGGGTAAAAAGGGAGGGTGTTTTTCTGCCAGCACTGTCTATTAAGTGGGGTTCGAACGAGAAGTCCCAGGGGCACTAAGCGAGCCTTCCAGCTTGTTGCTCTGGGGAACTCCTGTGCGGGGGCTTCTTCCTAAAGCATGTATATTTCAGGGGGGACGTCTTTACGTTGAGCGAGGGTCGGCTGTACGTTAGGCGGGATTATGCAAACTCGCCCCAGGGGTCCCTGGGTGCCTAGACTATGTGGCCTCCAGGTGCCCCTTGCTCGGCGGCGGGCTATTTTTATTTTGCGGGCTGAGAGCTATCGGTCTGGCTCGGCCTGGCCTTGCCGCTTTAAAAGGAAAAAAAAACTAGAGAGCGGTATCCAGCAACTATAAGGGTTGCTGCAAACGGGGACCTTCGCTTAATTTCCTAAAAATGGGCTTTCGTCATATGTTTGCAGGACTAGCAATTTTTGGAGGGACTCCCTCGGGAGGCCCCATTTTCATGTTAAAAGAAAGAAACACACAAAGCAAAAGCACACGGGTGTGGGATATTTTTAAGGCTGCCCTCACTTGGAAGGCCTGGCATGGCTTCATTATATCTTCAATATGTCTCCCCCCCTTCTTTTCCCTTAAACGGTACGGGCAAGGGAAAAGATTACATCGGACGGGGCGGGCGGCTGCTGGCGGAAAGGGCCGAGTGCAGCCGAAGGCGCTCGGCGGCGTTTCTCGAAAAGCGGCGGAGGCGGCGGAAATCTTTCGGCGCCACTGGGTCTGGGTTGTTCGGGGGTCATCTTGGCACGGGGGATCCTGGCTATGTAAATGAGGCACGTTGCCCCTTGTGCGTAGCGAACGCACCTCAATAACATATTCCAGAGGGCACATATTTACAAACCACTGGCGGGTCTTTTACCTTTGCACTAAAGCGTACTAAGTGGTGGCGCCGTATAGCAACTCACCATGACGAATATGAACATTAGTAAAAGAGGGGGTTGACGGGCTGGACGGGGGTTTCCTTCAGGGGAGGCACGGCCCTCAAAGCCAAAGCCGACCATCATGCGAAAGCGTGGGTCTGGCTGGTGAGACCCCGAATCTACGTAGATGCGGGATCTTCACCAGCACGGCGGGTGAAATGTTTTCAAACAAAGAAATCACCTTATTTGGTGGTTTCAACGTTGGAAGACTGCATTCACTTCTGGGCTAAAGCCTCTCCAAACACTTTCACACACAGCAAATCTCTTTTGCCTGTGCAATTTTTTTCCGAACACGCGGCTTAAAATCCAATTAAGAATCACTTTCGGTGGTGGTCCTATTTGGCTTTGGTTGCCGTGTTTCCCCCTAGGGTCCCAACTGTGGGGCCCGCCTAATGAAGTTAAAGAATAGAACTGAAGAAAAAAAAACTCTTAACTTTTACCTATATATATATTCTGCCGTTTCTTTTTATACAAGAGCTACAAAGGTCTGGTCTAAGGGGACACAGGGTATCTCTGGCCCAGGGTGAAGGGACATCTGGCGAATCACTGGGCAGAGGGGGGCTGGGCTGGCGGCTGTTCCCCCAGGATCATACACAGGCGGGGCGGTTTGGAGCGGCTTCCCTTTCCATTCCTTTAATTGAGAGGCATGGAAGTATTTTAGCCAAGTGCCTCCTGTCTTCCTCTGGATGGCTACTTGATAGACGGCTGGAGAGACTCTTTTCGTGATTGGGACGGGGCCTTGCCATTTGGCCACTAGCGAATGCGCCTTCTGCGAGGACTTCCTATATAGGACGAGCTGTCCTTCTTCCCACTGCCTCGGGTTCCTGACCCATCCTAGTTTGCGGTCCATATCCTTCTGAGCTGTGCCTAACTTCTGGGCCACTTGCATGTGGACGGTGTGTATGGATGAGATGAGGTCCTGAACCCAGGCGTCATTAATTACTACGGGTTGCATATTAGAAGGGAGCTGCGTGTCTAGCCAGAAGGCTTCTGGGAGCTGCATTTTCCGTCCTGTCATGACCATATGGGGCGTGAGTCCGTGAACTGCGGTGGTGCCTCTGATGGCCATTAGAATTATGGGGAGTTTTTCATCCCAGTCTCTCCCTGACGAGCGAACCATTTTGCGGAGAGCCTCCTTGAGGGTCTGGTTGGTTCTTTCCATGGCGCCGGAAGCCTGGGGATGGCCGGCTATGTGAAAGCGTTGTTGGATGCCTAATGCCTTGCAAAGTTCCTGGGTTACTTCTCCGATAAAATGTGAGCCCAAATCGGAATCCATGACTCGTACAGTGCCCCATCTCAAAAATACATTATTGAACAGTAGTTTGGCCGTGGTGGCTGCAGTGTTATGCTTACACGGGAATGCCTCGACCCATTTACTAAAGGGATCTATGACAGTGAGACAGTAGCGATTGCCGCGGGGAGTGGGAGAAAGGGGACCCATAAAGTCAATCTGTATACGAGCCCAGGGTCCATCAACTCTCTGATGCTGGAGGGGAGCTCTAGGTCCAGTTGGGTCTGCATTGACCATAGCGCAGGACAGACAGTTGTCCACCCATTGTGCTACTTCGGTACGCATGCTAGGCCACCAACCAACCTCTTTGACCCTCTCCAGAGTCAGATCCTTGCCTCGGTGTCCCTGCTCATGGACAAACTGAATCAGGTCGGCCCTGACTTCCAATGGCACTACCCAGTGGCGTTCACCGGCTGTATCTACTGCCCAGACTATGCCTTCCTCTTCTCGAATCATTAGTCTTCCTGTCTGATCTCTTCCTGTGGCTAGGAGGTCAGCTACTTCTGGGTCGGATATCTGCAGTTGGGCTAGGTCTAGTGTACCTGCGGTTCCCTGAGCCTGGCTGCGGGCTTGTGCCCGGGTGGTGACAGGGTGGAGGGGACAATCTGGGGCTGGTTCCGGGAAGGGAGCATTTTCCGTGGCGGCTGCCTTGGCTGCGAGGTCTGCCTGATCATTCCAATAAGCGGTCTCTGAATTCGTTTTTTGGTGTCCTTTAACATGTGTAACCTGCGTTGGGCCTGTACGAGACTGAAGGAGCGTGGCCACCTGTTGCCATAGCTGTAGGTGGGCTACGGGTTTCCCATCACTAGCTCTCCACCCCTGATTCTGCCACACCGGGAGCCAGACCGTGGCGGCTTTGGCCGTCCAATCCGAGTCTGTGTAAATGGCAAGTGGGCTCTCTGGGGGCTCAAACTCAAGCACTGCCAGAAGCGCTTGCACCTCAGCCGCTTGGCTGGAATGGGGGCGGGCTGGACCTTTGAGGGTATATGCGTCGCTCACTCGCACAGCGCCGTAGCCTGTCTGAGGGGAGCCTCCAACGTGAAAGGAGGAGCCGTCGCAGAACCAGCATGTGAAGCCGTTCAGTCAGGCTTCCTCTAGTGGGACCCCCCAAGTGACTGGCCAAACAACCTGCGGTGGCGGGTCCAGGGGGCACTCGTGCTCGGTCCCGGTTACTAACAGGCCATAGGGGGCTGGTGGCTCAGTGGCTTCCTTTTTAAATTCTACTCCGCGGTTGACCAAGGCTAGGGTCCATTGTGCTATGCGGGCGTTGGATACTTGCCCGTCCTGTATTTTTCCAGATAGGATGTACTTGAGGGGCGTGTGGGTGGTCTGGACTATCGTGCGCGAGCCACCTATGATAAATTCCCAATGGGTTAGGCTCCAAACTAGAGCGAGGCAAGTCTTCTCGCAGGGGCTGAACTTGGTCTCTACTGAAGTTAAGTTGCGAGAGGCATAGGCTACTACTCTAGCGGCTCCCGCTTGCTGCTGGGTGAGCGTGGCTCCGATGCTTTTGTCCGAGACTGCTAGCTGGATAAAGAACGGCTGGGTGACATCCGGATGGGCTAGAGCTGGGGCTGCGGCCAGACTACGTTTCAGTTCGGCCAAGGCTATCTGCTGATCTGGTCCCCATTCCCAGGGAGTGTTCTTTTTAAGTAGGGCATAAAGAGGGCGAGCCTTATCTGCAAAAGACTCGATGAAGTCTTGGGAGAAGTTAAAGGTTCCTAGAAGTGCTCTGAGGGAGGGGACGTCGGTGGGTGCAGGCAGCTTGGAAATGACCTCCATTCGCTGGGCGTCCGGGGTGCGACCCTCGGGTCCCAGGGTCAGACCCAGGTACTTGACGCTGGTCTGAACCAATTGGGCCTTTTCCCTGCTTGCCTTGAACCCAGTCTCACGGAGAAGTTCTAGGACTTCCCTCGTGACTTGGCGAGCTAATTCTTCTGTGGGGGCGTGGACCAGAATATCATCCACGTAACTCAGAACATGGGGCCTCGAGGAGGGTTGGAGGCGTTCCCACATCTGAACTACATGGGCATGGCAAATGCTGGGGCTGGAGTGGAATCCCTGGGGTGTCCGTTTGAATGCGTATTGCTGGCCGCGGAAAGTGAACGTGAACTTGTACCAGCAAGACTCATGCAACCGGATGGAGTGGAAGGTGTTGGCCAGGTCTATGACCGAGTAGAACCGGGACCCAGCGGCAATGGCCGTCAGGATCTCGTTGTATTTGGCCACAACCGGGGCAACAGGCGGGGTGGTTGCATTCAGGGCACGGAAGTCGACCGTCATTCTCCAGGTCACTCCATCTGCTTTCAGAACTGGCCACAATGGGGCGTTGCAGATGGACTGCATCGGGAGTATGACGTCCCACTCAAGAAGTCCTTCAATGGTCTTGGCTATCCCTGCCTCGGCTTCGGCTGGGTACTTGTACTGTCTCTGGGGAGGGGGGTCCTTTCCTTCAATCAGGACGCAGGCGCCCTTCACTATCCCACACTCGGCTTTGTCTGTCACCCAAACATCGGGAAAGTCCTGAACCCAGGGGTCTCCTGTGATGGGGGCGAGAGGCAAAGGGGCCTTAAGGGTTGCACATCGATGGACTGCATTGACAAAGTCTGGGCCTCCCGGGATGCGCCACAGGAGCCCATTCGCCAAGTCAATGGTCAGTCCCTCGGCTCGGAAGAACGGCATACCCAAAAGTCCATCATCTTCTCCCCGGTTTGCGCATGCCGAAATCCGGGTGGCCAGGTTCCCAACGGAGAGGGGGATATCCTGCCAGACCGGGGATTCCTGCATGCCGCCTCCAAAACCGGTGAGTTGCATGGTTGTGGGGGTCTGGGTTCCCTTTGTAACTAAGGTGGGCAGGAGTATATTAAGCGTGGCTCCGGTATCTATGAGGAGGGTGGCAGGCTTCTTCTTTTCCCCGGGAGTCCCGATCCCTGCCTTTACTGTCGGTCTCCCCCATGTGTCCGGCTTTAGTTTGGCAACTATGCCCACGGAAGGAGACTGGGACTCGGGGCGACCCTATTCTGATCCTGCGCCCTGGTCGGTGGAAGCGGCGCTTCCTCTAAAGGGGTTGTTGGGGCTCGGGTGTTCCCGGACTGCAGCTATCGGGGGACCTGGAAAGGGAAGGTCCGGCGGTAAGGGGGGCGCTGTCGGGGGCACTGGGGGCTGTTGCTGGTCTTCCCAGTCCATGATTGCCTTCATTAGAACGGACGTGGGCTTACCATCGAAAAGCTCCATGTTCGCTCCAATGTTTTTGAGGCGCATCCAAAGTTCCCAACGGAGGGGGTCCCTGGACTGGGGCGTGCTGCCGCGGTCCTTGTAGCCCTCGTGGTCGCCTTGCGGTGCTCCCCAAGCGTTAGACTGATCTGGAGGTGGGTAGACCTGATGGTTGTACGGGTGCGATGCTCGAGAATGGGAAGGGGCTAGGGGCGCATCTTGCGGTCGGGGCTCGTGAGGTCCCTGCTGGGAGGAGGAACCGTAACTCGGGGTGGGTGCAAAGGAAACTCCCGGGCGGTAGTCCCTTGGCCCTCTTCCCCGGTTAAAACTGCTGCTCCTTCCCCTCAGGATTCCTCCCCTTGCCTCCGAGTACGAGTTGCGTCCCTGCGGTCGGTACTGGGAGTGGGGGCCATGATTGGCGTAAGTGACTGCACTTATCGGCTCGCTCTCCTTCCTACGAGAGGCCGGGGACTTCACATGGCGGATTGCTCCGGTTTCTCGCAACAGGCCAGCAATGCTCCGGATGCGAGCTTCCAGGTCTCCCCATGAGATGCTCCCGGGTTCTACTCCTGCTAGGGCTAGGCGGGTAGTACTGTTGAGCCCATCTATGACTCCCCTTCTGAATTCTAGCTCGTCGAAGTCGGGCACATCGCTGGCATCTAGGTCCACTTCGTCTGCTAGCTCAGCAAGGAGCTACTTCCTAGCTAAGTATGCCTCTGGGTCCTCTCCGGGTTTTTGAGACTCTGCAATGTACAGGGCTTTTAAGCTCTTGGTGGGCCATAGGAATGTGCACAGTTCTTTAATGGCTCCGTACTGACTGCGGGTGGCTAACCTTCGGTTAGAGATATAGGCATTGAGGGCCGAGACTATTTCAGGGGCGGCACATTGGCGGGCCAGTTGGGCCACGTCGGAACCACTAGCGGAGGGCTGGGAGGTGGTCACATGGGTGAACCACTGGATAGCCGTGTCTCGGTTTAGGGGCCCCATGCGATCTGCTATGGCTTGGAGCTCGTCGGGCCTCCAATTGCGGGTCTCCTTAACGACCCGGTCTGTCTTTTTGCCGTCCTCATCCATGGAGACAATTTCTTTAGTAGCTATCGGATGGAGGGGCTGTGGGGCTTCCTCGGGCTGGGACGAAGGGGATGATCAGCTGTCGGCACTACCTTCGGGGAGGGCCAAGAGGGCTGCGGGATGCACGGCGGAGATTACGGCCTGTTGCATTCCCAGGTGCTGCTTTAGGGCCTCTAGCTCCCTCTTACAAGCGGAGTGGTCTGCTGCGGCTATCTTTGCGACTTTCTGCTCTGCCATGAACTGAGCAGCATGGGTTAATTTTGCAATCTTCTCCTGTCCTTCAATTACTGCGTGCTCAGCCATATCGGCACGAGCGGTGGCTACTTCAGCCTTGTGCTGAGCGTCCTGGAGGGCAGTGGTTAGTCCCTGCTTCTCCAGCATGAAATTAACGCGTTCTGAATGCCACTCGGCTGCCTTCTCCTCATACTCTTTCTTCTCTTTCCTTAACTGCTCTATCTCCTGTTCCTGTTCTTCTTGGGCTGTCTGTAGCTTATTAATCAGGGACACGCTGTCCTGTAGGGCGGTGAAAAGTGCCCAGGCTCCGTATCTGTCCTTCTTACTTGACCTAGGTTTCTCCTTTTCACAAAAATCTTGGAAGGCGCTTCTGACTATCTGGAGCGGGTCGGGTCCCTTGAAGGAACCGGCTTCCCAGGGGCAATCTCCCTTCTTCACTAGCCACTTCTCCAGGCGGGGCACGGTGGGGGCTGCCCGGTACATTTCTCCCTTCGTTTAAGGCTGATCTCGGGGGAGGTTAAAGAGTAGATCAGCGACACCAAGGGTGGGGCGATTAAAGCTCCCTATAAGTTTTCCCGTCTAGGGGTCGCTCGGAGGGGTACTTTCCTTCGGGTCCTCGGGGATTCTTACACTGGATATTCAGGGGTTTTAACAACTTTCTCCTCTCTATGTTCCTTTGGGAGGTTTATCCTTCCCTCTGGTTCTCAAGGATTTTTAAACTGGGTTCTACACGGGTTTTTACCAGGGGTGGTTTTAAGGTCCTACTTTTAGGTTCACAAGGGTATTCAAGGGTCCTACACAGGTTCTTCTCCACCGGGGGAGAAGGAAAATTCCTATTCCCGTTTCAAGCTTGCCTACAAGCCACGGGACCAGGAAACGTTTACTGGCTCAGAAGGTGCTCTCAAGCTCTCTAAGCCCAAGAACCAAAACGCTCAGTGCTCCCAAGCCTCTGCTCAGAAGCCAAAGCTCAGGGGTCTCCCAAGCCTATACTCGGAAAACCAAAGCTCAGGGGTCTCCCAAGCCTATGCGCTCAGAAAACCAGAAAGTGTTCCCAAGCCTCTGCTCAGAAACTGCAACTAAGGGGGTCTCCCAAGCCTATACTCGGAAAACCAAATCTCAGGGGTCTCCCAAGCCTCTGCTCAGAAAACCAAAAAGTGTCTCCAAGCCTCTGCTCAGAAACTGCAATTAAGGGGCTCTCCCAAGCCTATGCTTAGGCAACCAGAAATGCTCCCAAGCCTCTGCTCAGAAGCCAAAATGCTCTCAATCTCTCTGCCCAAGAACTAAACTCAAAGTGTCCCCAGGCCTCGTGCTCAGAGACAAACGGTTAGACTGTCTCCAAGCCAAGACCAAAAGACTGAATGCGCTCAAGGACTGCCTCTGCAAGTCCCCAAGCAAAAGTGCCCAGGAGTAAAACTACGGTACTCCCAAGCAAGAAGCGCTCAAGAGTTCAAACAACTCCCAAGCAAAAGTGCGCCCAAGAGTCCTACTAACTCTCAAGCGGAAAGGCGCCCAAGAGTCTTCCTTAAAACTCTTAAGCACGGTGCAGCCGGCTGCCGCGGGGCTTCAGGAACCTGGCTTTAGATTCCCAAAGCTAAACTAAACGGACGGACTATCGATCCCTTCACGTTTCCTCCGGAGCGGGGATTGAAGCCTAAGTGCTGGCAGGAACGGGGTTTGGACGGGCTTAGGAGGGACGGGGGAGGGCGGAAGAGAGTTTTATATGTGCTGCTTCAGGATATATATATATATATAGCCTACTTCTGGGATCCCACCCACATAGACGCGTTTAGGCGGCCCGGAAGGTGGCCAGGAACTTCACCAGTTCAGAGGTCCTCACCCACAGTACACCGGTTATAACGGCTGGAGGGCCTCGCGGTGCACCACAAAAGGAAAGTAGTCCAAAGCTGGCTGAAGGAGGAAATGGGGGAAAAGCCAACCCACAAGATAGAAATGCTCGCTAGAGCCACACACACTCACACTTTTAATTCCCTGAGCTAAATTGCGCTCTTTACACTGAGGTCTGGAAAATTTTCCTCTAAGTCAGTTCGCTGAAGACACGCGTGTCGACTCACGTGTATTCACACGAACTGGGTTATGCCCGCATTCTCCACCAGTAAACTGTTACCAGAACTGCTCTTTATTATAATGGGGAATTAGCTTTAGCAGTCTGTAACTTAAAATTAGCGCGGATCTTAACCTATGTCTACAGAGGTCCCGATCCCAGACACTCAAGTGAAAAAGAGGCAGACTACAAATAGGTTCCAAACACGTGTATTCAGTGTGGCGTAAGCCTAAACTTGCACAAGCATACAAAGAACATACAAGACCTAAGAAATACAGAGTAGGAAATATAGAGACTTTCGCATTAGCAGGTTCCCAACGATGATAAGGGAAATACTCACAATCCTGGAGCGAAGCAGAGACACAGCAGCGAGGGTGGCCCAATGCCAGCACTGGGACCACAGACGGACAGCGAGGGGTTCTGGATGGGAATGGCCTAAGCAACGTGTGGTCTGAGAGACCAGCTTAAATACCCCAAAACGTACCCTGGGGCTGGTGCTGTACTTGGTGGTTCTCACAGATTAAGACAAAGGTTCTAATGGGTTACTGAATGGCTTGGATGGGCCACTTTGGTAATCTGATTGCGATAAGTGACACCTCAGGAAGAGGGGACAAAAGAGGGAGGGGGAAATCCAAGTGGGCTGAATGGATGTTCCAGCGGACAGGGCTTGTCCTGATGTCATCAGTTCTGGAATGCGGAGGTTTCTTTGAGATGCATTCTCTAAGTGCTTGGGATGGTCGGCACTTAGTTCCTTCTCCGGGGCGGCTCCTAAGATATGCAGAGCGGGGCGAGGTACTCTCGCTGCGGACGTGGTGTGCCCGCTTCGCCGAAATGGCTTCTCAAAGCAGTCTCTTCCTCTGGGTCTTCTGGCTGCCTAAGAACATGGATGCCGGCTGGGCATGGCTGGGGCTGGATAGCAGGCTGCCCGGTAGCGAGGGCAAGCTCGGGGACCGACCCGCGGGAGGCTCCAGGCGGGAACTGACCAGGGAGCGCCTAGCCAGGCTCGCTGGAGTTTTCCCCGGCAGGCGCCCGGCTGCTAGCAGCGGCTTGGGCCCATATGAGGCAGGCTTCCATGGAGGCAGGGGAAACAGCACACAAAACACAGTCCAAAGCAGGGAACAGGCACGGTCCGTGGCAGATGGCAATGCAGGCACGGGGCACACTTGTAACACAGTCCAAACACACACTGGGAAGTCCAGATACAGGTCAGGGCAGGGCTGCCCAGAAAAAGAGTCCTTTGTGCAGTTAACCAAACATGGAGTCAGGGAACTACACAGCCTATTGTAGCAGCAAGGTAATCAAACAGCAGACAGGAAACTGACACGTGTACCAGAACACACACGTGCAAAGCAGTCTTTGTGTAGCAGCAGTGAAACAGCAATGCAGGAAACTTTAACACAGTTCATGGCAGGCCTTAAAGCAGGAGAGGGGGCCTACTTGGCAACACTGGCAGTAACTGTCTTCCTTTTGCAGGCACTAATGCACTTATTGGGAAAGGAGAAAGGGGGGGGAATGCTTCATCTCCTGGCTATCCCTTTACAGGAACCCTTCTCATATGAGCCAAGTTATTTTTATCCTGCACTATTACTTGTAACAGTTAGTGCTGAAGGGCTGGTGAGAGCTCCTGGTGCACATGTACAGTAAGAGACAGGTAAAGTACTTTATGTAAAACCACTGTCTGCATTATACTATAAACATCACAAACTCAAAACACCCCACCTGGCCATGGCCACTTTCTAAAAACCTTTGATGGGTGCCAGGGAAGGTTCTAGTGGGTGCTGGGGCACCTGTGGGTGCCAAGTTGGGGACCCTTGCCATAGAGTCTGCCTATTGAAGCTACCATTTCCTCCAGAGGATTTGATCTTTGAGTCTGGAAATCAGTTTTAATTACAGGAGAACTTGAGGTCCCACCTTGAGCATTTACCTATTTGATATGGACCAAATAGTTGCTACATGTCCAATCAAATGCTGAGGCTGCATGTGTTGAGCTCTATTAGAAAACGAATAGCACCATTCAGAAGTTCAAGAGGTGGACTGCAACGGCTTAGTTCCTCCCCTACCTCTCTCCCTGCTGAACAAGTGATTTTCACAATTACTTCTTTTTCTGACTGACTTGATAGTCATAAGCTGGACTGAGGCCATCATTTGTTAAATGCTTATAAGAACTCAAAATCTGATGGGAGAAAAGGATCTGACTTACCATTAGCATATGCAATTCAGCAACCTTTATTGGCATTACATCCATGTTAACAAAAACACTCGACACAACCAGAACTCAGTCTACAAATACACAACTCGCCTCATAGATGCAAGATACAAACATTTAGCTACAGTTTCGATAACTTTTTGGTTCTGAGTAGCCAATAGGAAGATAACTTTACATTTATCAGATTTTCCAATTTGCTCTCTCAACAGCAGGTCGATGAGTGTGGGATGTATATCACAGTAATAAGTACAATACAGAAAGATGTATTCCAGGGTTTCTATGTCTCGCTGAGCACCAGTGCATAACCTGTTAGCATATGGCGTTTTATGGAATCTCCCATAAAGTATCGCAGAAGGTGATAGCATATGACAAGTGACATGAAATTCTCAAAAGTATATTGGTGCCCTGACAGGGACATTGGATGGGAAGGCATCCACAATTGTTCTGAGGCAAATATCACGGCAAAGGATTTGGATTCTTCACCATGGTTGATTCAAAAGAGGGCTGAAGCAGCTGTTGGGAGGAAGATTTAAGCTCAAAGCTCAGTTTTTTCCCTTCCACTTCTAATTTTGTGGGAAGAGTCACTAGATGCAGGGAATATCCTACTATATAAAAGTCTAAGCGTGTTCCAGACAACTTACTTCTTACCCTGGTGCACCTCCAGAGGGCGCTGCCATGAAGGGAAGCCCAGAAGGGGCAGCCCATTCCTCTGAGAGTGTGCCACGGTGGGAAGCCCAGGCCGGGAGCAGGTGCGGAGCAGGCAGCAATGCCCACCCACTGCCTTCACACAGCTGGGATGAGATGCAGAGCAGGCAGCAATGTTCGCCCCCTGCCTTTACCCAGCTGGGATCAGGAGAGGAGCATGTGGCAATGCGCACCTCCACCTTCACCATGCTGGGATCAGGTGCAGAGCAGTTGGCAATGTCTGCCCCCTTTCACCCAGTTGGGATCAAGAGCAGAGAAGGTGGCAATGCCTGGTCTCCCTTCTCCCAGCTGGGATCAGGAGTGGAGCAGGTGGCAATGTCTGCTGCCATGCACCCTGCCAGGATCAGGCACAGAGCAGGTGGCACTGCCTGCCCCCCTTCATATGGCCAGGATCAGGCATGTAGCAGGTGGCAATGCCTGCTCCCCACCTTCACCCAGCCAGGATGAGGAGCAGAGAAGGCATCAATGCCCACCCCCTGCCTTTACCCAGCCGTGATGAGGCACAGAGTAGGCAGCAATGCCTGCCCTCCCTTCACCCGCCCAGGATCAGGAATGGAGCAGGTGGCAATGCCCACCCCCCTTCACCTGGCCAGGATCAGGCATGGAGCAGGTGGCAATGCCTGCCCCCTTCACCCAGCTGGGATCAGGAGCGGTACAGGTGGCAATGTCTGTCCCCCTGCCTTCTCACAGCTGGGATCAGTCACAGAGGAGGAGGTAATGCCCACCTGCCTACTCTCCCCTTTCTAGAGCCCATTGTATTTTTTCCCACAACAGGATTTGTTACTAGTGTCTCCATATCTTTACTATCCCCCCACAACATCCCTGCTCAGGGGTAATGCTCAGGCGGTTCAGCAAGCAGCGCACAGGCAGAGAGCTGACCTCTTTAGGGAAAAGCCAAAAAACACGGATACTTCCATCAGATGGGCAGTTGACTACACACATCTAGCTCGGGACATCAGCAGGATTGTCAAAAGACATTGGCACCTGGTGTGTCATATACCAGGGTGCTTAGTCCTGCCTTCGATAGGCTTTCGTCGCACAGCCAATCTGAAGGACAGGTTGGTTCACTCCCATTTTGACAACACTAGTATAACAGAATTTGGACCGATTGGACATTTTCGATGTGGAAAGTGCAATGTGTGTAACCTTGTAGCTTCGGGGTCTACTTTTAAGGTCTCTTCAATGGTACGTGAGATATCTTTAAAACATTTCTCTACTTGCAGTACAAGTGGGGTAGTGTATATTATTGAGTGCAGCTGCCGTGTATTTATGTTGGAAGTACGAGTAGACCAATTAAAGTGCGCATTCAAGAGCACATCTCCAGAATTAAAAATAAATGTTTTGACGCACCCCTTACACAACACTTCATTGATTGTCATGATCATGAGAGACCATTTAGATTCTTGGTTCTACAGGTGATTAGAAAAGACAGATCAACAGACGATAGTAAGGAATTAGTGAGAAAGAAGGCATTTTGGACTTTCGAGCTAGACGGTTTAGGACCTTTTGGTCTGAACACTCTCATTGACTATTCTCATAGATGCAGAGAAGTTAGCCGTGTTAGTCTGTGGTAGCAAAATCAAAAAGAGTCCAGTAGCACCTTTAAGACTAACCAATTTTATTTTAGCATAAGCTTTCGAGAATCAAGTTCTCTTCGTCAGATGCCTGATACAGAGATGATACAGAGATGTCTCTGTATCAGGCATCTGACGAAGAGAACTTGATTCTCGAAAGCTTATGCTAAAATAAAATTGGTTAGTCTTAAAGGTGCTACTGGACTCTTTTTGATTGACTATTCTGGGTTTATATAATGGCATCATCTGAAGCAACTATTGTATTTTTTGAAGTGACATATTTTGATGTAGAAATTAGAGCTGTAGAAATTAGAACATGTAGCTTTAAGAACTTATTTTCATGACTCGCCTTCAATACTCGGTCAGTAGAGCGATAGGCACCAGCTTTTGACCAAGCATGTCATGCGGTCGTGAATTTTGCCAGCTGGAACCAAGTGAGTATTTATGGATGTGGGTCCATGTTGTACAGTGGTAATTATGGTGGTTGGGGTATTATGTATATAATATCTTTTACAGAGATGTATTTCCCGTGACCAAGAGGGCTGCGAAACAGGAAGGCATCCGGAATCCTGTCAGGATACCATTATCATAAGGACTCTCCCCGCATTTAGCGGGGATCATTGCTATAAATTGGGATACTATCATCACATGGACTCACCCCATATCTTTTTTTTTTATTAAATTTTTTGACTCACCCTGTATCTGTGGGGACCATTGCTAAAAAATTTTCACCACCGAAGGGTTCATCCCACATGCGTGGAGACCCTCAGGATCACCACGGAATTTTCCGTTTCTTCTGGAATGAGCTGTATTACGTTCTGTTAGGTTCTGTGGGTTGCCGACAATAGGCATCGTTTTCTTTTGTGTACAAATATTGCACAGCGTTCATTCTGGTGTTCTGACACCTATTGTAATCATTTCCATTCATTATTTAAATATATTCTTTGCAAACAGTGGTTAAATATATTTATTGTTTCAGTGCGGGGACATTGTGTCTTTCATTGGAATACCTCACCCATACGTGCCCTTGTTGTATTACAGAATCAGGCATGCAGCAGGTGGCAATGCCTGCTCCCCACCTTCACCCAGCCAGGATGAGAAGCGGAGCAGGCATCAATGCCCACCCCCTGCCTTTACCCGGCCGGGATGAGGCACAGAGCAGATGACAATGCCTGCCCTCCCTTTACCCGCCCAGGATCAGGGAGTAGGTGGCAATGCCCGCCCCCCCTTCACCCGGCCAGGATCAGGCATGCAGCAGGTGGCAATGCCTGCCCCCTTCACCTGGCCTGAATCAGGCACAGAGAAGAGGCAATACTCTCTCCCCTTCACCTGGCTGGGATCAGTAGTGGAGCAGGTGGCAATGCCCACCCCCTTCACCCAGCTGGGATCAGGAACGGTACAGGTGGCAATGTCTGTCCCCGCCTTCTCACAGCTGGGATCAGTCACAGAGGAGGAGGTAATGCCCATTCCCCTTTCTAGAGCCCATTGTATTTTTCCCCACAACAGGCTTTGTTACTAGTGTCTCCATATCTTTACTATCCCCCCACAACATACCTGCTCAGGGGTCATGCTGATAGACATATCCCCTCCACCAGCAGTGGGAAATCCTGCTGTTAGCAAAGTTGGGAAAACCCAATTCCACAGATGCAGAGTTGCTTTTAATAATGTTTACTGAAACATTAGCATTAACTGTAAGCCTTCCAACAGCAAGACTTTTGGGATATAAGCGCAACAAGACGCACAACAAAAAGCAGGAAAAAAACAGAGAAGCTTTCGATAGGCTCCGAACAGTATACATTACAGCTCCCACTGGAGTTCAAATGGTCTAAAGAATACCTTGTATCAGTATTTTCATTAAAAACAAACAAACAAACAAAAACGCTGATGCATCTCCAACATGCACATCATCCATAACCTCAGCCATTTTAGAGGAGAAGCAGAAATTGTTTGATGTCTAATTCCTAACTACAAGGACAGAAAAACTGCTAGAATCATGGCTTTTAGATTAAAAAAAACAACCCAGGGTGCTGAATATTGCACATTGATACAAGATCAATGGCTGAAATGTCAGTGAGACTTTAATCTTTTATAAAGTAACTTTCAAAGTTTGCTTTTAACATTTGAACATGTGAAAATGTTCAAAATACAAACTTTTAAAATTCAAGTTCTAAATTGTGGCTGAATGATGCATTTGTGAACAATTTGTATTTGTTCTAATTCTCATGGTCAGAAATCCCCCTCCCTTTTCGTCAAGGAGATTATTTAGGTCTGTATGATCTTGATTTATATTGGAGTGGGTGTTGGAGTCGATGACATCCCTTCAATACTGGTTTCATTATTCTAGTGCAGGTAAAACTTTTTTCCTTCAATTGCATCTCTCATGAAATTGAAGGACAGGTCCTGAAATGTTTTATTAAACAGAACAAATTTAGCAAGATGCTGTTCATCCCACCAATGGCATTACATTCAGATCTGCACTGGACTGTTAATGCTGTTATACTACTAAAACACTAAGTAAATATCTGAATAGGCTGGTCCACCAGTGACTAACAACTGTTAAGTGTCTGGAGTGGCAGGGACATGGGTGCCATTGGGCAACAGTGCTACATGACTTCTGAAGAAAATCCAGAAGCGATCTCATGTCTCTTAAGGAATTGCTGGGGAGGGGGGGGGGGTAGAGTTTTTGATATGATGCCATCACCCAATGGCAATTTTTATTTTTTTCCCTCCTGTTGGCTGTTGAAGTACCAGCAGGCACTGGGAGCTGGGAACAGATCTATTAGAAATAGTTATATTTTGTTTATTAGCAGAGTTACCCAGTCAGAAGCGTTTCCCCCAACATGCAGTAAATAATTTTCAGGCAATCAAGTTGTAGAAAAGACAACTTACAGTTTATTGAGGTAGATTCCATTTCATTTTATCTTGGAGTAGAAAGAAAGAGTCCTACTCTTAAAAAATCAGTTTCCCTATTACCACAGCATCAAGTCTGGATGTGGGTGTGTGGATGAGGCCTTCATGGTAGGAGATCTGAAAAATACATCCCTCCCTTTTGGAAGGACATGAGGCAAGAAGCAGAGAATCCCTCAAAGAAAACAGAGTGGAGGAGTCAGGAGGCACTCCAACCTTAGATAAAGAGAAGCAGCTTACTTATCCAGAAAATAATATATATACACCGTGAGACATGCAGCAACCCCAATGTCCAAGGCACGTGGAGTCACCTATTCCATCCCGATCTCCCACCTCCAGCAGGCAAATGGCAAGCCTACATCTGAACTACGCCATTGCCAAAGGACTGTGGAATATGTTCTGTTTTGATGTTGGCCTTGATGCTCTTTGAAGATACAAAAAGAACAGCTCATTGCAATGTCTTGTTCCTATTACACATTTAATTCCCACTCAAAACATTCCCAGAGCTGCTTTGCACTGACCAGCACACATTGCTTGCATTTATTGCATTTCCTAATATAAATGCTTATGGAAACGGCATTGCATTTCCAGTGCAAATCTACCAATATATTGCATTGGCCAAACCTATTCAAATAACTAGAAAGACAATGAAGCTGCATTTTCTATAGCATCAGTTTCTATGAACTGGGGGAACCCTTTAGAAAACTAAAGAGGTTGAATAGAACAGGTACGGTTGAATAGAACAAAAATGACAATATAGTAACTGCTATATTGTGGGGAACCATGAATTTGGTGACATTCACTTACTGTATTGAATTGTTAATTTAACATGATCCCTTAAGGAAAAATCCTTTCTCTTAGTTTCAGTTTTCGTTCATTATGTTGGTTTCTGGCTGAGGCTGGTTATGGTCTGGCAGGGTCCAGACTAGACATGGGCACAAATAACAAAAAAACCAAACCATGCAGTTCATAGGGTTTCCACGAATGAGGAACCACGAACTGGGACAAGTTCACGAACCAGTTCGTGATTTGTGGGGTTTAAATGCCCCTTTCCGGCTGCTTAGGAGCAAGGGGGGGGGCATTTGATTGTTTAAAGAGCCCTTTCCTGCCATTTGATTCACGGCTCCAGCCACCCTGCAGGCCACGGCCTCCTCCCCCTCCTCCTGCGAGGGGCGGGAAGACTGTTTTTGGCCTTCTGCGCCACTGTGTGAGCCTGCAGAGTGATGGGCCCGCAGAGTGCCACAGTGGCCATTTGAGGGGCAGGAAGGCCATTTTCGCAGAGCAGCGGAGGCGGCCAAAAATGGCCTTCTTGCCCCTCACGGGAGGAGGAAGAGGAGGCTACAGCTCAGAGCCACCAGACAAGGTAAGTGTGGGACTGGGGCTGGGGGGGGTGATGGGCTAGGGCTGGGGGGGTGGGGGCTGGGGTTTGTGGGGTTTGGGTGTTTAAAGGGCCCTGCCACTTGCAAGCAGCAGGTCCCTTTAAACTATCAGTTGGCAGGCGGCGAGGAGGGGATCTTCCCTGCTGCCTGCTAGCTGCTGGTTTCAAGGGACCTGCCGCTTGCAAGTGGCAAGAAAAGTTTAAATGGCCATTTTCTCAGGGAAATAGCCATTTAAACTGCCCCTTTCCCTGCCGCTTTGCAGTGGCACGGAAAGGGGCACTGCCCTTTAATACAAACCAAATGAACCAGTAGAGCAGTTCGTGGTAGTTTGTGGGAACGAGCTTCCACGAACCAGGCTGGTTCATGGGGTTTTTTTGGGTCGTATTCAGGTTCGTGCCCATCTCTAGTCCAGATTAGGCCTTGCCTATGTCCCAATAAATTCTGAACTGTTTGGTACTAGCTGCTGTGGAATTAGCACAGTGGTTATTTTTGTAAGTTGTTATTTTAATGACTAAGAAGTCCAGTCCTTGCCACTCCTACCCAAGGCCGGCAAAGAAACAAGGCTATTCAAAAGAAACTGGCTTAATTTTCACTTTTTATGCTTTGACCACCAAGTGTTTGGGCTGCTGAATATTTATATGCAATTGGCTATGATCTCTAACACAGTTTTGTCACTGTGAAGGAACTCCCAATGCGTTTATCCCTGTGCTTGCCATCATAATATAAAGAAACAGCTGTAATTGGGCAGATTCCAGTAACTTTGATATATGATTTATTCAATTATTTTCTTAGGATTTCTTTGGATGAGCAGCGTTATGTGCTTAAAAAATCCATTTTAGAACATTGTTCTTTCCAAAAGGAACACAGAAAAGAGCACCCTATGTTCCTGAACCAGATCTGGCACTTTTAAAATTGCTCATCCTAAGGATACTTGAGACATAAAGTGTTGTTAAGAGTCAGCTGATTTTAAAATTGCCACTCTTGTTAATTGGCAGGTCTACTTTTGTTGGAAACTTTCTGAATCATAGCTACCTTGTAGATTGAACAGCTATTCTGCCTGGGCAGGAGTCCATCTGCAGAAGCACTCCTTCTGTGCTCTCATGTCCATCATCATCCACTCACGGAACTGATACATCAGACTTTGAACGTTTTAGCATTGCTGGTTGATGAGAGGTAGCAAAAAGGATACATTCATTTTCTTCTCCTATGGCACTCTAGAATACAGCCAGGATAGCTACCTAACTTTGATCTCACACACAGCATGAAAAGATTTAAACTTCACAATAATTAGGCAGATTGGCATGAGGAATAATTAAATATAACACTGTCCGCTGCACTGATGGGATGATGTAGGTTGATTCTCACAGCTGTGTTTCCCCAGGTTTAGTGACTGCAGTCATCCTTGAACAGAAGCTATGAAACTTTCATCAGGCTATGTGGTTCTGAAGATAGCCTTATCAAAACATGCAGGCAGAAGCTAGCAATGGCAAAGATGTTTGACTTGTAATGAGGTTATCACATCACCTTAATGCAGATGTGTCATTCGAAGAATTCTCATTCATGTCGCGGAGGACCTAAAAGGGAATATCAACAGCTAGGTAACACCCTGTTTCCTTCCTATGTTAAAAGAACCAATATATGCATGAAGCACAGTTCTGGGATAGGATGCCCACTCCTAGACTTCCACAAACTATGCAAAACTTAATTATTCAGGAGGACTTTTTTACACAAGTAGAAAGGCTGCACTGTGAGGAAATGGTTCAAAGAGATGCATTGGTAAAGGGACATGAACAGCAGACTACACTACTGTGTACTATCTTTTGTAAATAGATTCCTACTGAGTAGTTTCTGCTTTGTTTATATGTCATGTTTAATTATTTGACATGTTTAATTATTTGTGGGACTAGTTTTAAGGGTGGGGTGGGAGCAGGCAACAGAAGACAGACAACTTGGTGGATTTTAAAATGCCACAGCTTTATGGATTTACAACTTACGGAGCCTGATGCAGCATGGGGCTTGGGTCCAAACACTGGCTGACCCACCTGTCAGCCAATGACTTCCTCACCCACTCAGCCCACCTCCTGAGGGGGAGGGACCATGGGATAGCTGTAAGTGGAATTCCACATAGGTGTAAACCTCTGTGTGGGTCCCCTGCCACCTAGGAGTGAGTATGCTCCAACAGCCCTGAGATGGGTTTATCCCTGCCTTGCACCATCCCCAAGATCCCTTAAGGGGGTCCCCAGTTATGGAGAAACAGGCTTGCAGGCCATTGCTCCCTCAAAGGATCACTTCAATGCCAAAACCACCACAATTCAGAGACATACAGAGGACCTCTTTATGATGGGGTGGGGGTCAGCCCTAGCCCCACAGCTTAGGAACTATTTCCTGAGGCAGGGGCTAGGCAGGGGTACTGTTGAGCCCCTCCATAAGGGAGCTGTTGGAGGGGCGGTAGGAGGCCTGAAAGGGCTGCTGAGCTCTGGGGCTATGAGAGAAGACTGGCCAGGGATGAGGACCAAAACAGCTGTCACAGTTGTGATCAAATTTGCATCTGGCCCACTGTCATCTTCCTTGATTGTTTTCGCAACAAACATCCTGGTTGTGCTTCTGCCTACCAACACCAGCCACAGTCAAGGTTTCTGATTAATGGAGTCCCATCTAGTTTTTTCACTGTGAAAAGTGTGGTGGTGATGTCCCTGACCAAAGCCCAGGCCCATGAAACATTTGCCAAATGATTGAATGCCAACCCTACTCAGAATTGGCTGCCTGTGTCACCCTGCCCCTCATGAAAATGGTGTAGCTCTCCAACCAGTTATTGAAAGTCCTGTCCTCGACTTCCTCTTTGGTCACTTTCTTGTCCCTCCTTGAGGGAAGGGCGTTTTTCCTATCCTCGGCCTCTGGCCTTAGCAGGGAAAATACATTGACATAATAAACTTCCAGGATCCTGTTCTGGACTTTGGGATCAAGGTCAATGTAAGTGGTGAAGGAGTGCCCCCCCATGACATGCTGCCCAGACCACTCTGAGGCCTGAACCTTCAGTTCCTTTTACAGCCCTTTTCTGCAGTGCCCAGGCTGGTAGGCCAGGCATGTGTGCTGCCTCCCCCCCAGTAGTCCTCTGCAGGATCCTCATCTTCCCCATCATCTGTGGAGGACCCAATGAAGGATCCCATGGTCTCTGAGTCCTCCTTCTGGTGAGAGGCCTTTTGGGTCTTGTTGTGTGTCCTGCATCTCCTCTTCTTGGCTGATCTCCTATTCTGCTCCAGGCTCCTGGATCTGCTACTAGAAGGTGACCGGACCCACCTGCAGCCCACAGAGGACTTCTTGCCCCCCAATGACCTTACTCAACAGTCGAAGGTGGGGCTCAAGGGGTTCCATGACTGCAGCCTGTGTCACCATCTCAGGAGCAGTGGCCTCCATCTGCTCAACCCGCTCAGAGAGCAGCTGTGATAGGTGCAGCTGTCTTTGGTCCCAGTGGAAAACTGTCTTTGGTCCCAGTGGAAAGCCTCTGGAACTGAGCTCCAGAGTAAGCCAAGTGAGGCTTCTGATGCGCATGCAGAATGCAAACTGCACTTCTATCACCATTCAGCAGAGCTTGCAAGTTATTTCTAGTTATAAACAGATAGCACTTATTTGTCTGAAATGGGATGGGAAGAGAACTTACGTAGGCACATGTGAGCCCATGCATCAATTCTTAATAAATAGACAGCACCTACTCATCTTACTGTAAGGCTGTCAACCAAGCATGATGTGACTCCAGCATCTATTCATGCTGTTTGCAAACATTATCAGCTCACTTGAGACAGAGGATCCAGATAAATCTGGCAAGCAGAAATGAGTCAAATATAGCAAGTGGCCCTAATTTAACCCACTAACTTTTCATTCCTAGGGCAGGCAGGTTGTTCCCCGCTCCCTCTTCCACCTCCAAAATAATTCCTCCATACTTCACATGAGAGTTTTGCATAAGAGCAGGGCTTTCTTGGTGCCCTGCCCAAAGGGTTGCCTCTTCCCCATTCCATGCAAATACCAAAAAAAAAAAAATTAACAATCCCATTGTCTCACCAAAAATCCGTATGTGGATTTCTCTACTACTGCAAACCCAAACACGTATTTCACCCTCAATCAATGCTCCTTTCTTTCTCTCCAACTCCCATGTAAACTTTGTTTTCAGAGAAGAACATCCTACGTAATTGGGTGTTGATCTAGAACTGAAGAGATTCAACTAAAGTCCTCACTCAGCTATGAAGCTCACTGGGAGACCTTGGACCAGTTACTCTCTCACAGCCTAACTTAGGTTGTTGTGGGTTTTCCAGGCTGTATTGCTGTGGTCTTGGCATTGTAGTTCCTGACGTTTTGCCAGCAGCTGTGGCTGGCATCTTCAGAGGCATCTTCTCTCTGAGAGATCTCTGTCTTTTGGTGCTACACCTCTGAAGATGCCAGCCACAGCTGCTGGTGAAATGTCAGGAACTACAATGCCAAGACCACGGCAATACAGCCCGGAAAACCCACAACAACCATCGTTCTCTGGCCGTGAAAGCCTTCGACAATACAGCCTAACTTAGCTCAGGTGGTTGTTGTAAGCATGAAATGGAGAACCATGGAATCCACCCTGAGCTCCTTGACAAAAGGGAGGTATAAAAATGCAATAGTTAGATTGTCTGCCTGCCTCTCTGTTTCACGAATATGAGGGTGTCACCCTCCCAAAGATATAACAAGCAATTACAATCCAATTCTTAAATCAGTGCAATTTAAAGGGACCCAAGTGCTCTAGTGCATATAATACAACTAGCTTGATACCTGTGATCGCTATGGTATTTAACTACTTTAAATCCAGTTATATAATACTTATTGGGTATGTAACATTTTTTGGTGGGGGTGGGTGGGGTTGAGTGGGTTTTGTGGTATAATAGCATAGTACCTGAGCTTCACAAAAGTGTTTGAATAAAGCAAAGCACATTGATACTGAAAACCGATGAAGTGAATTTTGAAATGTAACATTTATTGAAGAGATTTTAAAAGGAAAAGATTGTAGTGCAATAAATAAAGTAAAAAATACGTACAACCAGTTTTTTTTTTAATTGAAGGACCTCTTTGTAGACCACATTGGTGGTTTCCCCCTCAGGTGCTAGGATCACCAGGCTGCTAGGTGAGCTCCCTCTACAGCAGGCCACATAGAACTGCCTATGTGAGAAGCAGTCCTCCCTCAAGTCAATTCCTGTCACCTTCAGTGTTTGACTCGGGACTTGATGATCATCATAGCAAAGCAGACCTTGAGGGGGAACTGAAGTCTCTTGAACTCAAAGAGGTTCTCTAATAGTATGAGTGGTATGCATGGTATGAACACCGACTCCCCCTGAGCACTACCGGTGAACTATGTGGCTTTCACTCGCAGTCTGGTGCCATTGCAGAGTTTGGGTGGGTTGAGGTTCCGGAGCAGCATCACTGGAGCCCCTGAGGAGATGATTGTGGGCTGGGAAGCTAGAAGGGTTCAGCGTGTTGAGGAACTCCAAGGGTGAGTGAACTGCGTCATCCATTTGCACCACTGAGTCCACAGATCTGTACACCATTTCTGCCCCTTCGAGGGAGTTAAGTTGTGTTTCATTAATGATGGCAGCCTTGTCGGTCAGAATGGCATGCTTGCACAGCCAGTCCATGGACTTTTCCGTGATAGTGGTGATATCAGGGTATATTGTGGCTGTTAGGTCTGCTGGGGTTGTCAGTACTGTACCCAGGCCTGCAGGGATGGTCACCTTTCCCTTGGACTCAGGATACTCTCTGGCACCTATTTTTAGTAGGAGTTCAGAGAATTCCCCAGCAGACCCCTTGCCTCTCAAGTCAACCCTCATGTTCTTTCTTAGTGAAAGCTTCCTGATGAGGGGCCACAGATATGATGCCCTGACACACACGGTAACCTCGTCAGCTCAAGTTCCCCTTGGGACTACTGGCAGAGTCTGCTGGAAGTCTCCAGTCAGCAGCACAGTGACCCCCCCCCCATCACTCTCTCATTGGCCCTGACATCTTTTAGGGTTATGCTCAGTGCCTCAAAACACCCCTTGTGTGCCATGGTGCTCTCATCCCAAACAATGAGCTTACAGTTCTGCAGCACTTGGGCCATGTTGCTTTGTTTTGAGATGCTGAACAGAGATGTTTCTGCATGGATGAGGTTAAGAGGCAGCTTGAAGGTAGTGAAGGATCATAGGCCATGCCTGAGTGAGCCTTGATCTTCCATGGAAGTGAGCGCCTCTCTACTCTGCCACTCTGTGCACCTTGGAGTGATCTTGCTGGTACTTGGCCACTGCTGCTCGGTGCAACACAGGGGTACGATGTGCATATTTCTTTGCTGCATCTCTAAGTTGTTTCCTCCTTTTAGCATCAGTGTATCTTGCACAACGTCTGCCAGAACGCTTCTTGGGAGCAGTAAGAAGTGGTGGCTGAGAGAGGTGTAAGGTAGAGTTAGACTGAGGGGTGGTGATGTAGTGGGCACTTTGGCAGGTTCATGTGAGAGGTTTGCATTGAAATGGCCCCTAGAAAGGTCGTACACCATCTCCCCATGAACATTTAAAAACTCAGTTGCCATGCTGACTTTTATATAAAATCTCTATTCAGGAGTCTTGTACTGTCTTTCTTCAACTGTCTGCAGTTTCCTTGACCTGATTTTTACCTCAGAACACAGAATTCCAAAGTTGACCCATCAGAGAGAAGGGGGTGCAAGCAGGCAGGCCTCGCAGTAGGGTTGCCTGGTCCAAGTTGGAAAATTCCTAGAGATTTGGGGGGTGGAGCTTGGATAGAGTGGGGTTTGGGGAGGGGCCTCAGAATGGTATAATACCATAGATTCCACTCTCCAAAGCAGGCATTTTCTCCAGGGGAACTGATCTCTGTCACCTGGAGATCAGTTGTAATTCTAGATCTCCAGGCACCACCTGGAGACTGGCAACCCTACACTATAGGGAGATTGGCAACCTTAGTGAACTTTTAGGTGAAGACTGGGAGGTGCATTTTACCTCAGGAGACATTCCATGACTCTCTTAGCAACTGCATACTGTTTGGAATGTTGGGCTGAGGCCCAATCAGGCTACATATGCAAATGACCTTGAAAGCTAGCCCCATCACGGAAGAGTGGCCAAGTTGGCAGTTGGGGCGGGGGGAGCAGGCAACCACCTGCCAGCCACACAGGGAAGCTGTATCCCTATGGGAAAACACATTTTACCCCTTTTTACCCCCTTAGGGGTGAATTTCTTAAAATCCCTTCTTAGTGAGTCTCTACATCACAAAAGGAACCTTCTCCTCAAATTTCACGTTTCTAGGTCCAGGGGTTTGGGCTGGGCGTTGATGAGTCAGTCAGGGCACTTGTCTTTATATATATAGACTAGCTTGATTCCCATGCTTCACTACGGTATTTAACTACTTTAAATCCAGTTATAATATTTATGGGTAAATAACGTTTTTGGTTTGGGGAGGTGGGTTGAGTTAGTTTTGTAGTATAATAGCACAGTACCCGAGCTTTACAAAAGTGTTTGAATAAAGAGAAGCATTTTGATGCCTAAAACTGATGAAGTGAATTTCGAAATGTAATATGTATTGAAGAGATTTTTAAAAGGAAAAGATTGTAGTGCAATAAATAAAGTGAAAAATACGTATAACCTTTTTTTTCTTACTGAAGGACCTCTTTGTAGACTTCATTGGTGATTTTCCGCTCAGGATCACCAGGCTGCTGGGTGAGCTCACTCTGGAGCAGGCCACATAGAATTTCCCATGTGAGAAGCAGTCCTCCCTCAAGTCAATTCCTGCCACCTTCTGTATCTGCCCCTGGGACTTATTGATCATCATAGCAAAGCAGACCTTGAGGGGGAACTGCAGTCTCTTGAACTCGAAGAGGTTATCTGATGGTATGAGTGGTATGCATGGTATGAACACCAACTCTCCCCCCCCCACCCCCAAGCACTACTGGTGAACAATGTGGCCTCAATTATGTTCCTGTGGAGGACTTTCACTCGTAGTCTCGTGCCATTGCACAGTTTGGGTTAGCTACGGTTCTGGACCAGCATCACTGGAGCCCCCACTTTGAGGAGAAGCTTGTAGGCTGGGAAGCCAGGAGGGTTGACCATGTTGAGGAACTCCACAGGGTAGTGGACCACATCATCCATTTGCACCACTGAGTCCACAGATCTGTACTCCATTTCTGCCCCTTCGAGGGAGTTAAGTTGTTTTTCATTAATGATGGTAGCCTTGTCATTCTTGGAGGTCAGAATGGCATGCTTGCACAGTCTGTCCACGGACTACTCCCTGATACTGGCGATATCAGGGTATATTGTGGCTGTTAGAGGTCTGCTACGGTCGTCACTGCTGTGCCCAGGGCTGCTGGGATGGTCACCTTTCCCTTGGACTTGGGACTTGCTGGTACTTGCCCACTGCTGCTTAGTGCACCACAGGAGTATGATGTCCATATTTCTTTGCTGCATCTCTAAGTTGCTTCCTCCTTTTAACATCGGTATATCTTGCACTACGTCTGCCAGGAGGCTTCTTGGGGGCAGGAAAAGATGATAGCTGCAAGAGGTGTGAGGTGAGTTGGACTGAGGGAGGCATGGTGTGGTGGGCACTTCAGCAGGTTCACGTGAAAGGTTCACATTGAAATGTCCCCTAGAAAGGCTGTGCACCATCTCCCCATGAACATTTAAAAACTCAGTTGCCATACTGACTTTTATATAAAATCCCCTTTCAGGAGTCTTATACTGTCTTTCTTCAACTGTCTACAATTTCCTTTACCTAATTATTACCTCAGAACACAGAATTCCATAGCTGACCCATCAGGCTGCCAGCCACACAGGAAAGCCAGGCCCCACAGGGAGATTAGCAACCCTAGACTGGGAGGTGCATTTTTACCTCAGGACACATTCAGTGACTTGCAATAGCAAGTATATACTATTTAGAATGTTGGAGAGATGACCAATCAAGGCTGCATATGCAAATGATCTCAGGGAAGAGTGGCAGTTGGCGGGGGTGGGGTGGAGGACCCTGCCAGCCACACAGGGAAGCTGTATCCCTATGGGAAAATATATTTTACCCCTTTTTACCCCCTTAGGGGGCAAATTTCTTAAAATCCCTTCTTAGTGAGCCTCTACATCACAAAAGGAATGTCCTGCCCAAATTTCACGTTTCTAGGTCCAGGGGTTTGGGCTGGGCGTTGATGAGTCAGTCAGGACACTTGTCTTTATATATATATATAGAAGATAAATAGTAATATCAATAGATCATTCAATAAATAGACATATATCCAATAAATCAGTCGTTACAAATCCCTTTCCTCAATGGTATAATCAAAATAATCAAAGTCTGTCAATTTCAACCTTATAACACTGTTTCTCTCGTCTTTCAGATCCAGGAGAAACATCCACTGCGGGATTCCAAAAGACAACAGGTAAGTACACTGTCTCTAAAAGTTCTTTTTTTTTTTTTTTTTTTGTTAGTTTTTAATTTATTTTTTTAAACCAAACAAACAAACAAAAACAATGTACAGAAGTAAAATAGAACAACAACAAAGTCGTCTCTAAAAGTTCTTAATGGTTATAGAGCCAATATAACTTGAAATTTTTGCTTTTCCAGCTTTCAAGCTTTCCAGCCTGCCCC
This sequence comes from Eublepharis macularius, assembly GCF_028583425.1. Classification (NCBI taxonomy): domain Eukaryota; kingdom Metazoa; phylum Chordata; class Lepidosauria; order Squamata; family Eublepharidae; genus Eublepharis; species Eublepharis macularius. Next base: position 123,410,053 of record NC_072793.1, read on the forward strand.
GGGATGCTGACGGCGCAAACTGCGCCCCAACAGACTGCCAGCTTCTGTCTGACTGAATTATTTATTGGATATATATCTATTTATTGAACAATCTATTTATTACTATTTATTGTATTGTATGCACTAGAGCACTTTTGTCACTTTAAACTGCACTGATGTAAGAACTGGATTGTAATTGCTTGTTATATCCTTGAGAGGGTGACACCCTCATATTTGTGGAATTGTTCCCAAGGGAGCTTTATTTTGTTTGCCTCTCTGTTTCCACATACTGATCAGGACCCAAGCTTGGTGTGGAGTGCAGTGGTGGCAGAATGGACACTCGTCAACCCAAGAATCCTGGCCTGCGCTGTCCATCCATTACCATGCTAATGTCTATTTATGTTATTCTAGAAATAAAATAGAGGTCATCTTTTCAAGAAACTGAATGTAAGGGATGAGATTGTATAAGTGGTCATGGGAATATGGCATTGCGCAACCAAAGTATTACAATAGTCAGCCAAATGTTCTGAAAATAAAACATACATACATTACAAAAACAACAAAAGATGAATACTTGATTGCATAATTTCTCATCAACAGTCTGGCTGAAAATGAGATTAAATTTCACCAGACACCTTATAAAACCAGATATGAATTTTCATGCTACCTGTAACATAGGATATGAGCATATGAGAATCCCTGTTACCAGATATTTGATTATTCAAAAGGTTGTCTAAACTTATTAGTCACAATAGTAGTCATGAGTTCTCATGATTCTATTTACACAGAGATCCTTAGTTAGAACTGGGATATTTTCAAAGCCACAGGGACAACTAAGGTTGGTAGCTACTCCAATAGCCATGCAATGCCATTTCTTTTGTTACAAATTGTCCCCTGATTTTAATAAGACATAGCACCTACAAACAATTACTTTAAACTGATACAACTTCAGAACATCCAAAAATATAATTTCAGGTTTTGCATAGTATTTAAGGATTCTGCATCCTGAAAGGATTTAAGATTGCCAACTGATAAGAAAAAAAATCATCTTGGTCTGCCTTTATGTCAAGAGGTCAAGCTTTTACAGTATTACCTAGTACCCTCTGTACAAAAAACTGTGGTTAAAGGCACAAATGCAGGCCAGGCCATATTTTTCCTGATGATTTGGGAGGCCTAGAAAAGAATCCTTAAGCCCTGGTAAAAAATTCTCAAAGCTAAGTGACAGAGAAACAGAATCCTTTCTTGTTACATATCACAGGAAGATTTTTCAGTGGCATGCCAGGTAAAAGCCCCTAAAATCAATTGCAGACTCACAAACAGACAAACTACCCTCAGATTTATCTTATTTAATATTAATTAAACAAAAAAACTCTGGTGATTTTATTGTTCACCATCCAGTTCTGTTTTCTATATGTTGATTAAAATTTTAAGAACCAAATTGTGTTTCCAGCAAAACACAAATGGTGTTTGGTGTCTACTGCCTGTTTTGAAGGCAGCACCACAGCCTCAATAGGAAAAGACTTTCTTCTTTCCAGTGCAAGCACTTTTTGCATCTGTTCTTGGCTCCCATGGGTTTCTTGCAGGCTGCCTGGATGAAGTTCCCCCTTGTTAAAATATTGGTGGCACGTAGGTGAGTGGGCTGCTAATAATCACTTGGTATTTTAACATCTGATAACTGTCTCCTAAAATATTAATCAAATCATAACATATGATCCTAAATATAGGCTTTCTGACTCCATTCCACAGTCTTCCTAAGGTTCCCCGGATGGTTATGGCTGTTGTGAGTTAACCTTTTCTGGCATTTCACCGATTGTAATAACTGCTTTGCCTGTGAATGCAAAACTAGATGCCCTTTCCTGCTGTATAAACATACCACACACACACACACTGCCTCTCCCTTGGATTCTTCCTTTCAGGGCATGGATCTATCTCCTTGGCAGTATGCAAAAACATTCACTTGCCTGAGCAGGTAGTCAGAATTTATTCTAAAAAGCTCCAACAATCCCAAGCCTATGTTTTTAGTGCTTCCAATAAGCTTGCTCTGTCTCTTTTCCAGCAACCCTTGTGTTGTCCCCTCTGCCACTCAAAGACTCTGGAATCCAAAGACTAATATTTGTGCTTTCAAGATGCCAATGCCTCCCATAGGTCTGATAATGCGCCCAACTTTATCAATTCGCTCTCTCCTTAGCTGCAGTGCTCACAGATGCAGTACTCCTATAAATATTTGATTGACCTGTGGGTGCCATGCTGGGCTGTTTTCATTTATCACTTTCTTAAGTCAGTTACTTAGGAACAGATTGTACTTCTCTTGAAGTAGGGTTAAAGGACTCACCTTTCCTTTCCTATTTGAGCAGAAAAGTTTCTGCTAATAATCTGGAATACGAGACGGTGGTTGGGGGGAAGCAACGCCCTTCAAAATTATTGGTCTGTGCTTCTGCTTTCAATGGATAAGTATGCATAGGACTGCAGCCTTTTTGAAATATGTGTGAAGGGCTGGGTGCAAGTAGGCGGTGGTTTGTTCTGGAAATGCCGGTGCTTAGTTTAAAATGAAGGGTGGAATAAAAGTGTGCAGGGACCCCTGTGTTTGGGGTGGTGGTTGGGGCTGCTTGATCCCAGTCCAACAGAAAGTAAACAAAGCAGGAGTTATTTCCTCCCCCACTGTGTTCATTTTACATCCATCAATCATGTGTCACTTTCAGAAATACAAAATTCCCACTTGTCTTTCCAGAAGGAAAGCTGAAAGAAAGAAGCTGAAAGAAAATGCAAAGGGAAATAGGAGGGGGAGCATTGAAATATCCATGGGAGCTGCTCCTCCACTATAACAATGGCTTTGGCAGGTCTGTTTTCCGGCTACTTTTGCCGCCTTGAAGTCTCATGAAAAGCTGATTTATACATGACATGCACGTAATTTGGATTGCTCAGCATTCTTTTGCCATTGAAAGTGAGACTGCTTCTTTCTACCTTTCTCCACGTTGCACTCCTGGAGCTCCACGTTGTACTTCCAGTGCCCCCACGTTTGCCATGCCTAGTTGGGACCAAGCAATGATGGTTGTTTCAATTAGCAGATAAAGCATGCAAAGAGTGGAAAGTGGGTAGGGATTTATTCTGGGGAATAGGATGAGAGGTCTCATTGCTACCTGACAAAAAGAATTTAGACTCTGGAGGCTCAATTCATTTAGTGCTTCCAATAAGCTTGCTCTGTCTCTTTGCCCTCTAACCTCTTCCATTTTCCAAAACAAACTTCCTACAGTATTGCTGGTGTCTATGCTGAGGAATTATTTTTGTCCATTCCTGGCTGTTTTTGAGATTATTATCTCTTGTATTTGTTGGATGCGATTTGCCAGCCTTTCTTTGACTGATGCTCGATTCTTGTAACCAGAACATGTCTGTTGATTGGAGTGTCAATAGATTTCTTGGCAGAAAGGGCACCGCTCCTTGAAAATGTAAAACTGCATTTCAATCTCATTTAGGGGTGAAAGAGAAAAGAGGAAGAAAAATGTCCTAAAACCACATTTTCTTCTCTTTGAACAAGGGCTTTGAGTAAACAAGCCCTTTACCTTCTTTTAATAAGGTCATTTGCGACATTGCTTTCTTAGCAGAGAGGAACGTTTTGTGTTGTGTGTTTTTTTAAAGAGTCCAGCGGCCTTTCCATTTAAAGGCTTGCTGCGAGTCCCTTCCATACAAAGGAGGTGAGGAGGGGAAGCACCTTGTCTCCTCATTGCCAGCAATGACACCAGGCTCCTAACAAGCACCTGCAGCAAACTTTCCCCCTCCCTCCCCCCCCCCCCAATCTGGAGCAGCAGATTTCTGTACACAAGATCATAGCTCCAGTCTCTCCGGAAGAATGCACCTTTGACTTTTCTAAATAACAATGCAATTACCTTCAAAAGCTGGCAGCCAAAGTACGTGGTGAGAAATGGGCACCATTAATAAGAAATTAACCACCTTCAGGGAACAGCCAATTTATCCACCGCCAAAGAAGACAAAAATGATTTGCAGTACCTGGTGTGAGGGGAAGAAACCCCTTTCTAACAGAGCATGCTCACTCAGTGGGATCTCCTTGGTGCAGGCAAAGGGTACGTTTCCTGTTGTATGCTGAGATCCAGTGGTGCCATCCCATTTTACATCCACATCGTTAATTCTGGTAAAAGCAATAGTGTGCTCTTCATCCCATTGCCATTGCACTTCTTTATGTTGGCCATTTGCTCTGAGGGGCAAGCAGCTGATCTTTAAGTTGTATCTCATTTTCTGTGTGTGAACTGAAGGGCAAGGAAAAGGCCGGCCATATCATTACGTTGCTTTAGGTGGGAGATTCCTGAAGTAATGCAGAAAAATCTATTGGCTGACATGACAGGAGCAATCAGAAGTCACAACATGTACTTCATCAGACCCACATATGACTTTAACTGCTTTAGTTATATTGCAAAAAAACACCCTTATTTACTTGTCTGTGGCTTTTACCTTGTCTTTTGATCCAGAAATTCTTCTGTAATTCCATAAGCACACCATGACAGAAGTATTGAAAGTTTTATCTGAACAAAAGTAGGGCCTTCCCCAGCCTCTGCTTTAGCAGAGAACAACAGGCAACTACCAGAAGGGGGAGTGAAATCAAACTACAGCACAGGCTTTTCGGCCCTAAGGGATCAGGGGGAAAAAACTAAACAATTCAATAAGGGAAAACAGTTCAATAAGGGAACATCACCAAATTCACAACTTGCCACGATATAACATCTGCTTCTGGTATGATACGAGTCAGTCTGTTGCACTTTATGGTCCTTGAAAAATCAGGTGTTTTAATTTCACAGGAAAAGGCATGATTACAATCAGTGCTTTTTTCTGGGGGGACGCAGGGGGACGCATACCCATAAACATTTTTTTAGAAAAAAGCACTGACTACAATTATCTTTTATGGTAAGCAGAATGGACAAAGGTTGCAAATGGCAAGGAAGGAATGACTCGCTCTGTCCCAAAGATGGGTTGTGTATCTTAGTCTATAAGGGGTCCTTTATAATGTTCATGACTAGAGATGGGCACGAACCGCATTACGAACTTCAAAAACCTACGAAAACAGCAATCGCGCAATCACGATCCGGCGGATCGTGATTGTCCACGGCCAACGAACCAACGTTCAGAAGAGGCCCAGTTCAGTGCGTTTGGCCGCGGTTTGGGAAGCCAGACACTCAGGCGCCAGCAATCAATTCCCCTGGCAACGGAGCCGGGGGGGATGCCTGAACTCTGTCTGCGCTCCTTCTGTCGCCCTGGAAACCCAAATGGAAGCCCAGTTTACCTTGATCGGCAGGTCTTCCTTCCAACCACGGAGCTGCAAAGCGGTTACAAGTTGGGAGAAGACAGCCAGGGGAGGGAGGGGGAAGGGGGTGTCCTGTAGCCACGGGCACTCCAATCTCATCCCTGCAAACCCTGATAGGCAGCTCTGACGGCCAAACACAGACCTCCTACGTTGTTCAATGAGACCTGTGCTTATAAATAGCCATGGCCTCCCAGGCTGGGTTTCACTTTCAGCGAGCAGTGGAGTGGGATAGAGCTCTTACTTGCCACTTGCTAGCCTTTTGGGAGAGAGTCTAATTCAGCTTGGCTTTGGGGGATAGGGATCTATCTCCTCTGGTTCCAGGGCTGCTGCCTGGCTCTGGGGCCAAGCTCAGTGGGCACCTCGGCTGAAGGCTCACATTGATTATTGATCAGTGCCTGATCGGGTCAGGTCTGTGGGAGTGGTGGGCTAGGGCTCTAGTCCCTCCTTCCCTCTGGTGCCAGGGCTGCTGCCAGGCCCTGGGGCCAAGTTCGGTGGGCACTTCGGCTGAGGGCTCACATAAGTGCCTGATCTGTTCAGGTCTGTGGGAGTGGTGGGCTAGGGCTCTAGTCCCTCCCTCCCTCTGGTGCCAGGGCTGCTGCCAGGCCCTGGGGCCAAGTTCGGTGGGCACTTCGGCTGAGGGCTCACATAAGTGCCTGATCTGTTCAGGTCTGTGGGAATGGTGGGCTAGGGCTCTAGTCCCTCCCTCCCTCTGGTGCCAGGGCTGCTGCCAGGCCCTGGAGCCAAGCTCGGTGGGTACCTTGGCCACTGGCTCACATTAGTGCCTGATCTGTTCTGGTCTGTGGGAGTGGTGGGCTAGGGCTCTAGTCCCTCCCTCCCTCTGGTGCCAGGGCTGCTGCCAGACCCTGGGGCCAAGCTCGGTTGGCACCTCGGCCAGGGCTCACATTAGTGCCTGATCTGTTCAGGTCTGTGGTGTTACCAGAACTGCTATTTATGGGGAAATAAGCATGCAATCTGCGTTTAAATTATTGTGGATCTTAACCAGCTATACCAGAATCCCTCTTCCAGATTACTTGTGCAATAAAGAGGCGAGACTAATAAGATAAAACGTGTCTTTACTAATATTGTTGTGTATGCCTATAAAACACACAATCAAGGTACATACAAGAAACTAGGAAATAAAGAGTAGGAAAAATAGAGCTGTTTGCATTAGCAGGAGGACCCACTTGAGATCGACAGAACTGGGTATTCTCACCTGGTCACGGCGTGGAAGAAAGATGTAGCAGTGAAGCGTGGCAGTATCTAATGCCTGCACTAGACTCGTAGAGAGAGGCAACGGATGTTCAGGATAGGAATGGCATGCACAGGGTGATGGACAGGGGTTTGGAGAGGAATGACACATGCACCTCATGGTCGAGGAAGCCTGCTTAAATACCCCCAAGCGTACCCTGGGGCTGTTGCCTTTCCCTGTGGTTCTCAAAAGGGGAACAAAGGCTTGATGGGTTCTACAACTATCCTTGATGGGCCACTTTGGTATCTGATTTTATGATTGTGACACCTCGAGAAGTGGGGACAAAGGAGGCAAGGGGAGTGCCAGGTGGGTTGATTGGATCGGCCAGGAAGCTGGCGTTGTCTTGATGGCATCAGCTCTGGAATGCGGTGGTTGCATTGAGATGTGTCCATTAGATGTTCTGGACAGTCGGTACTTAGCTTCCATTCCGGGGCGGCTTCCAAGATATGCATAGCAGGGCGAGGCTGGCCACTGCAGATGTGACCGGCACGCTCCCACAAAATGAAAAAAACAATGGCTTCTCCCGTAACAAAGCCACCAATACTAACAGAGTCAAAACTCACGGGAGAAAATAAGCACATATTTATAAAGTATCAAAATTATTTACGAAGTGCAATGTGCTACAATCATGTGACAACTTCATATCCTACTTAAACAAACATACACTTATCCACTCATTTATACATGTGTATGGAAATGACCAAACTGGGAAGAACAAAAAGGTCCAGAGAAAAAGTCTTTCTCATAGACGCTTAAATGGTGTTGTGTCTTCTTTTATCTTCTCTCTTTGTTCTTTTTCTTACAAGTGGTAGAAAGCAGAACAGATGGAATTACAGTTCCATGCCCTATCTGGGGCCGGCTCATAAGCTCAGATTTCGTCACTTCACTTCCTCAGGGGCGTGATTCTCCACTGTAGTCCTAATGGAAAGCCTGTACTGTTGGCTGCCGCCGCCACACTGTTCCTCAGTTGGACCCTCGGTTGAGGACCTGTGAATGCTGGGGGATCTTCCCCCTCCCCTTCCTCATGATGACATGTCCTCTCCCACCCACTCTGGGAATACCAGCGTGCTCCTCTTTGGCCTGGAAGTTGGGGGGGGGAGCTTCCCACTTACCCCTCACATGACAGGTCCTCTCCCCCCCATCCTTTCTGGCAAGGCAGGAAGGTGGGTACTGTCAGCTGCTGTCGAAATTTTCCTCAGTGGGACCCCGTGGAGAGGACCCTCAGTTGCTGAGGAATCTTCCCCCTCCCCCTCCTCATGATGACCTGTCCTCTCCCTCCCATCCTTTCTGGTAAGGCAGCAAGGTGGGAGCTGTTGGCTGCCGCCGCCGCACTATTCCTCAGTGGGACCCTCGGGTGAAGACCTGCAGTTACTGATGGATCTTCCCCCTCCCCCTCCTCATGATGACATGTCCTCTCCCTCCCATCCTTTCCAGCAAGGCAGGAAGGTGGATACTGTCAGCTGCTGTCGAAATTTTCCTTAGTAGGACCCCGAGGTGAGGACCCACAGTTGCTGGGGGATCAGGCCCCCGTCCGAATGTCATGTCCTCTCCCACCCACGCTGGGAATACCAGCGTGCTCCTCCTTGGCCTGGCAGGCAGGCACATGTGGGGTGCTGCTGGCAAGCAGCCAGATCCCCTGCCCCCTGAGGGGAGGTGGCTCGTCACCACCTCCCCGTGCCCTCCAGGCCTGGCGGCCACTGTCATCACCCACATTCCAGCCCTCACTGGGAACATAAGCGTGCTGCTTTTTGGCCTGGCGGGCGGGCACATGGGGGTGCCGCCTGTGAGCAGCCAGACCCCCCACCCCCTGAGGGGAGGTGGCTCAACACTGCCTCCCTGTGCCTGCCAGGCCCTGCGGCCACCGGCGGTACCCATCTTCCTACATAGCTGGGAAAACCAGCGCACTCCTCTTTGGCCGGGTGGGTGGGCAAATGGGGGGTGCCGCCGGTGAGCAGCCAGACCCCCATGCTCCCTGAGGGGAGGCAGCTCGATGCCGCCTCCCCGTGCCCAACAGGCCCGGTGGCCAGCGCCAGTACTCACCTTCCTACATAGCTGGGAATACCAGCGCGCTATTCGTTGGCATGGCGGGTGGGCACATGGGGGGTGCCGCCAGTGAGCAGCCAGACCCCCCACCCCCAGAGGGGAGGCGGCTCACCACCGCCTCCCTGTGCCCACCAGGCCCGGCGGCCGCCGGCAATACCCACATTCCTGCCCTTGCTGGGAATACTAGCATTCTCCTTTTTGGCCTGGCGGGCGGGCACACGGTGGGTGCCGCCAGCGAGAGGCCACACATCCTGCCCCCTGAGGTGGCTTGACGCTGCCTTCCCGTGCCCACCAGGCCCGGTGGCCGCCACCTGTACACACCTTCCTACATAGCTTGTAATACCAGCGCGCTACTCTTTGGTCTGGCGAGTGGGTACATGGGGGGTGCCGCCGGCGAGTTGCCAGACCCCCCCACCCCCTGAGGGGAGGCTGCTTGCCACCGCCTCCCTGTGTCCACCAGGCCTGGCGGCCGCCGGCACAACCCACATACCAGCGCGCTACTCTTTGGTCTGGCGAGTGGGTACATGGGGGGTGCCGCCGGCGAGCAGCCAGACCCCCCCACTCCCTGAGGGGAGGCTGCTCGCCGCTGCCTCCCTGTGCCCACCAGGCCTGGCAGCCGCCGGCATTACCAACATGGTGGGTGCCGCCAGCGAGCGGCCACACATCCTGCCCCCTGAGGCGGCTCGATGCCGCCTTCCCGTGCCCACCAGGCCCGGTGGCCGGCACCAGTACCCACCTTCCTACATAGCTGGGAATACCAGCATGCTCCTCTTTGGCATGGCGGGCGGGCACATGGGGGGTGCCACCAGCGAGCAGCCAGACCCCACCCCTTGAGGGGAGGTGGCTCACCACCCCCTGAGGGGAGGCGGCCAGACCTCCCCTCAGAGTAAATAGAGTAAAATATTAGAGTAAATAGACCTAAATAAAATCATGCACAGCCGATATCTCTGACCATGCATGCCACACAGAGCTTGCCCATGCCCTTATATACCCTTTTACAAACAAGCCATCAGAAAAACTATTTAGAATATCAAGTTGCTTCTACAAAACTGCAAACACATCTATTTAGAAAATACTTAAAAGATTGACAGGGACTATGATCTGCTAAGTGTTACACTTAACATCCTCATGGCACCTCTTCTTATCTTTTTGCATACCAAGAGGGGTACAGTCAAGAGACAATAAGGGGAGTACTGGGGAATCAAAGCCACAACATTCAGAGACTTTTGAGGCCATCTCCTGTTGTAAATCATGGCACTCCAGAACATCTCAAACTCCCACTATCTTTGGCTGAATTGCTAATGTTGTAAAGCCACTGCATGTAGATGAAAAGAGGGGCAAAGGCAGGAAAGCGGCCAAGACTCATCCCAGCATGCCTTTCATTAGAACCAAAGTTAAGCTTTATTTATAACTGCTAGAGTCTAGCCAAAATCTATACGTATAAAAAAACCTCTTTAACATGAACATACAGTACTTTTGATTTATGGGTGGGGGAGGGAGGATGTCTGGCAGTCCTACATGTGTCTAACAGCCCTAGATTACACTGTGGGGTCCAAGATGAGATCCAAAGTCAGAACCTGGGATCGGAGCAGAGGTGGTACTGATGAGAGGAGCGTCTTGCCCTCTTCTGACCTACCACTGCTACCATTCCAGGCCAGGCCAGGCAAGGTTTTAAACAAAGGTTCTGCATTTTAAGAACAGTTCGCATATGGCCTACTCTTAGCCATTCTTGCCTGCTCTTTCCTGCCTTCTTCCTTGGCCATTATCAGAAGGACTTGAATATGGTTAGTATAATGTTTGGCCACATAAATATTTCTGTGTGTTTTATTTCATCTAATTACTGTGGGGTTTTAAATAGATGTTTATTGTTGTTTAAAATGGATGGGTGGAGTCTGCTCTGACTGAACAGTAGCTGTACCCTAGAGGGCAGAGTGAACTGCAGTTTAGTCAGAATTGCCATCTATGTGCTGTGTTCTGGCTGGGTTCTGGCAAATGATACACAGACACCTCAGTTTGGTTGGAATGGCCATAATTTTATTGATTACAGCAGATAGGAGCATTGGCCAGGCATATGGGCTGCAGATCCTCTGGCATCGGAAGGCCCCATGGTGTTCAATGCATAATACTCCAGCCCAATGCTGGCCTCATGGGATGGCAGGCCATGTTCTGCCACCAGTCCCTGCCTCCCTATTCCACAGGGGTGATCCGCCCAATGCCCTGCTCATCCTTTAAGGATCTGACCCAATGCCTCAAAACCGCCAAAACCTTAAAGTTGTGACAGGCCCACGGCCGCCCTGGTTGAGTGGTGGGTGGGTGAGAAAGCGTCCTGCTCCTGTCATTGCGTCTCTGGAATGGTGCCAGCCATGTGCCCTCAGAAGAGGCCTCCTGTCATACTTCCTCCTCTGGACCACACCTCCACCTCAGCCTTGCCCTCGGTGACAACACAGCCCACAGTGAGTCTGTGAGCTTCCTTTGTTCTGAGGGATGGAGTTCAGTGCATTGTTCAAGTGTTGGAGAGAGCAGTTCTGGGGAAACACAGAGAAGGATAGAAGTGTTGTAATCTGAGGGAAGTCTGTGTTCTTTTCTTTGTTGATATTTTTAACCTAAGGCAACTGGGGAAAAATAAGTCTTTGTGACTGAGTCCATTTAGAAACGCTTGAAGATCTGGGCCTTTCTTGAAACCATTATGCTTAGGAAACCAATACACTTATTATGAACTACTCTGAAACTGTAACAGATATGTATTTATAAATAAACTCTATTTATGTTTAAGTAAAATGTCTGTTTTATCTAGAATAAAGAATCCCCTTTTACCTCATAGCCCTGCCCCCACACTCTGACTATTCTGTCAATCTACCAAATATAACTAAGCCTTCTTATACTGTGGGTCAAAATGAGAGAGATCTAAGGCGAAAGCCATTGGTGGCTGTGAAAATCTAAGGGAACATTAAGAAAGGAAGGGAGGCAGTATCATTTAAGTCTCATAAAGGGAGCAAAATGACTGTTAAGAAGCATTGGCTCATACTTAACAGTCAGGTTGAAAGTGCTGCCCATCATCAACATAGTGTCCCAAGCAGCTACTTGTACAATGAACCAGCAATAAATGGGAATAATAAGCAATAGAAAATTAAAACTTATATTGGAAGGTCAAACAGACAAAGTAGAGGCATCTATGATAGAATACCTACCTCCTTAGAGCCTTAAAAAAAACACTCGAGCAATTTCTGAAATGAAAAGTTCTTCAACAATGTTTGTGAGGTTTCCAGCTATATATTGTTTAGGGTGAGGTAATTAGATGGCAGCTTTGGGACCACATTTAAGGGAAGCACATAGTAACTATTTATTATTAGGAGCTCCACCTCTGTTCACCAACCCCATAACTCCCTTTGCTCACCATATATAACAGTAGTTAGAATACTGAATGAGCCATTCTGCCTCCTGCTGAAAGATTTGCCACAATATGGGATGAGTATGTGAGTATGCTGTGTATAGTGTTGGATTATTATGATGACACATGACTCGAGAGATTTCTGAGGTTTTTGTTTATTATAGAATTATGAATATGTTTGCTGGTTGTCAACACTCTTGAAAAAGCAACACCAAAACAGGAGTCCAGCTTGCGCCCTGTTGAGCTGTTGATAGCTGCGACCTCTTCACAGCACGTCTTGTTTCTCCACTGGAGGATCTTCAGCCAGGGAGTTGGCTTCCTTGCCTACCTGCGGCTTTAGGGATCCCCTCGAGATTGAAAGAATTGTCCAACATTATGTTTTTGAACCGTTTGGAGAACTTGTGACTGTGTGATTCCTTGTTGTGTGTTACTAGGCATAAAGGTTTTGTATAATTGTTCCAGTGTTTTCAGTACCTTGACTTTGTTATTACCGCTGTAGGTTGTTTTTTGCGGTTGCTGTTACTACGCGGTGCCCTTTCTTGTTCATTTCTTCTACAATATGGGATGAAGCAAGAGCAATAGCACACATCCCTTTTTGTGAAATGATAGTCAAAATTAGTTTTATAACAAATGTCATACCCCTTTCTCCCTATTGGGGCCACAAGTCAGCTTAACATGTTCTCCTCTCCTCCATTTTATCCTCACAACAACTCTGTGATGTAGGTCTGGCTGAGAGTATGTGAGTTCCCAAGACTCTGCCAGCAACTTTCAATGACAGAGTGGGGATTTGAACCTGGAGCCCCTTGATCCTAGTCTGACATTCTCCACATTTTGTGGAGCTAATCAATGCCAGGATTATTGAATTCCTTTCATTTTTGCCACTGCAACTCCCCCTTTGTCCCAAAGCTGATGGCCAATTTTGAGACTCCTAACTTTATTTTCTGAGGAGTTATGCCCGCCACAAACATAATACTTCAGTTTCTATTAGAAATAGCGGGGGGGAGGGGGTGTTGTTGCAATGACCCAGCAAGGATGTTCCAATTCTGTTTGTTTGTGGCACTGCAATTCCCATCATCATTTTGAATCTAGGGGCAAATTCTGAGGCTCCTAGCTTTATTTTGGGATGAGTTATGCTTGGTAGAGAGAACCAAGGCTTCCAATGCAAAAAATAGGTGAGGGAAAAGGATTTCTTGGGATTGCGTGGGCCAGGATGTTCTGATTCTTTTCATGTTTGGCACTGCAACTCCCATGATCATCCTGAACCTGGTGAACCAATTTTGAGACTCCTAGCATCAGTTTCTGAGGAGTCATGCATCCCTCAGACAAAGAGGCATATTGAAAGATGGGTGGACAGATGGAGCCTTTTATTATTATAGATTATATATTTTTATGTCAGGCAGTCCATATGGATTAATTGGTCCTGAATTTTCACTGAACAAGTAAGTACAGTTCTCTAAACCTTCGCTGACATGGAATATCCCTGTTTAATGACCTTACATTTGTATCCCACCCTTCTTCGAAGGATCTCAATACGATAATTTCACTCAGGATCTTCCAGCTCCAGTTCCCATGCCCTGTTTACTGAACCATATTGACAGTTACTGCAGATCATTATGGCTACCATTAAGTTACCTTTCTGATGAGTGTGAATGCTGATATGTACCAGTTAATGATGGCAAGAAGGACAAAATTGGCTCATTTGCTTGAAGATACTTTGTGATTCATAAGACTGACCAGGAAACATCAGAATAATTACATCACAAAGCCTGTGTTATTGACTTAAGTAAATACAAACATTCTTTAGTAAATAACAGAAAATGAGAATGAAATTTCATTATTGTCTAAAAGTGCTTATTTGGGCTGAAGATTTACAAGTAAATATAAGACAAGACGGGGGCACAAGTCTTAGTTTAGAAATTTTGTGTCATGATGAATTAAGGTCATCAATTAGCAGTATTTGATAGGAAAGAGGAGGAACTATAGCAATACGTGAAAGATGCTTGGCTGACCTTGAGATTTCACCAATAAATGTCAGAATTTTCTGACATTTCTCACCAGTCTTCTAAACTGCTAAAAATTAGTAGTAAAGACTAACATTCATGGAGTTTGACATTTACTGTCACACACACACATGCACAAAACCATCGACAAATAACTGGTTATATGACAGTGTACCAAAATTGTAGTGGGTTCATATTTTGTCCCTATCCCAAAGAAACACTTTTGGCAGAACTCTTATTCAGTTCTCTAGAGTTCTTTCATATGTATCATGGTTAATGACTTAGAGCTACTGTCTCAATGTTTATGCTTCATCGCCCAATTCAAAGACAGCAATTGCTGTCATGATCTTGATCTCATGACTAGAGATGGGCACGAACAGCAATACAAACAAAAGAAAGCCACGAACAGCCCAATCTGCTGTTCACGAACAAGCTGTTCGTGAGACTGCATTCTAAACGAACAGGTGGTCATTGCAAGCCTCATTCATTGCTGTTTGTTGATGTTCATCAAGCCAGACAGACTGGCACCTGCAATCAATTCCCTTGGCAACTTAGGCAGGGATTGTCTGAACTCTGTCTGAACTCCTGCTGTTGCCCTGGAAACCCCAATCTAAGCCAAATTTAGCTTGACAGGCAGGTCTTCCTTTCAAGTGTGGAGCTCCAAATTTATTACAGGGGAGGCCCTGGTTTTGCAAGCAGTGCAGAGGGAGATACAGTTGCTGTTGGCATTTTGATAGAGAGAGTGCATTGGAGCTTGAATTTTCTTTGTGTGGTGGGATCTACCCCTTCAAGTTCCATGGCTGCTGCCAGGCTCCGGGCCAAGCTATTATTCATTATTGGTACCTTTCCTGCTGCCTGCTCAGGTAAGGTTTCTGGGAGTGGGGCAGTAGGGATCTACCTCTTTAAGTTCCAGGGCTGCTACCAGGCTCTGGGGACAAGCTATTATTTATTATTGGTACCTTTCCTATTTATTTTATTTTATTTATTTTATCATATTAGTATTCTGCCCTCCTCGCAAGCAGGCTCAGGGCGGATAACAGGAATTAAAACATTTAAAACATTCCATATAAAACATTTAAAAGCATCATACAAAACTATAAAAAATAGCAGCACTCTTTTTCTTGATGGCGGCAATACAGTTATTTACAAATAGTGCAACAGTACAATTGAACATAGCAGCAACTTAAGAACAGTGGTGGGCAGCTCTCATAGGGAGGGGGGTAGATGTTGTATCCTCCAGCCAGCGGAGGCCCAGCCTCAGCCATAAGCCTGGTGGAACAACTCTGTCTTACAGGCCCGGCGGAAAGATAGTAGATCCTGCCGGGCCTTGGTCTCAGTAGACAGAGCGTTCCACCAGGTAAGAGCCAGGACTGAGAAAGCTCTGGCTCTAGTTGAGGCCAGGCAGGCCTCCTTGGAGCCAGGGACTGATAACAATTTCTTTTCTCCTGATTGGAGGGTCCTCTGGGGAATATACAGGGAGAGACAGTCCCTCAGGTACGCTGGCCACAGTCTGCACAGGGCCTTATAGGCCAATACCAAGACCTTGAACCTGATCCGATACTCCACTGGCAACCAATGCAGCTCACGCAATATTGGTGTAATATGCGCCCTACTTGGTGCTTTCATAATGATGTGCACCGCTGCATTTTGCACCAGCTGTAATCTTCGAGTCAGGCTTAAGGGTAGGCCCGTATAGAGCGAGTTACAGTAATCTAACCTAGAGATGACCATTGCCTGGATCACTGTAGTGATCCTAGTGCCTGCTCAGGAAGTGGTGCAGTAGGGATCTTGACTTGGATGATGGCTGGAGAAGAGCCTGCTGGCCCCCATGGCCAACCATGAACATGTTCGTGAACAGGGCCATGTTCGTGGTTGTTCGTGAGTCCCTGTTCATGGATGGCAACAAACAACGAACATCATGTTATTTTTTTTTCTGTTCATACCCATCTCTACTCATGACCTGAACAACTGCCACATTACCTCATGATGCTGATTCTCACAATGGCTTTACCACCACCATTGTGCAACTACTCCTACTGTCTACATTGCTGCTGCCTTTGAATGCAGTCAACACTTGGGAACTCCAGTCAGTGGTATTCATTTGCAAGTGGCCCATTGAATGACACGTTGAAACAGAGTTCTATAATAATGCTCTGTGTGACAGTGATTTGGCGTGTGATGGCGTCATTGGTAAATTGAATCATAGGATTCCTTTGAAAACCGTAAGAATCTTCCCCAAAACTGGAAAGATGAAAAAAAAATTAAAACACTGATGAGCTCAGTAATGAGTAAAGATTAATCAACCTTCTGAAACCACTTTCAAACTCTGCTTCAGTTATTCTCTAGACAGAGATGTGGAAAACAAAACATTTAATTCCCTATTCCACCAATGTTTCCACATGGCTTTTGGCACATCACTTAGGACCAGATGTGTGACAACTTTAGATACCGAAAATACCAACTCCTGGCATTTTTAAAGAGCATTTAGGTACCTTCCTTCCAACTGTATTCACAGCATAGGGAAGAGATATTTGGAGATTTAAGTGGAAGTCTGCTATAAAAGGAGGTGGTTATCAACTCTGTCCATTAACCTTTCAGTTGGCCAGATGGCATGTGGGACTCTCTAGTATTTTCTTGCTTCAGACAACTTTTAAAATGATAGATACCATGAAAATTTAAGGAGAAAAATCTGAAATACTAGATAATGACAGCCACAGAAGTACTACCAATTACTGTAATGCTAGAATATAAATAAACTATATAGAATCTCTCAGCATGATCCTTTAAGCAAAATTAGAATAGCTGTGATTCATATATAGATACCATTAGATTACTATGCCTGAACCTTATGAACTTCCACCAACCCATACAAAATTCCTGATTGGAAAGGGCTGGAGACCTCTGACATAGAGGATGCTTTTATTTCTTTTTAAAACTTCATAGTAGGGAGACTTTAATTTAATCAGTCTTCTTTGGTCATTGTCTTACTATTCAGGTATAGACGAAGGAGGAAGAACTTCAAGAAAAAAATACAAGCTGAGTCCTTACAATTATTGCTGTGATGAGGGAAATTGCTAGGAACAAGCTAGAAATTGAAGATTTTTTAAAATGGAAATCCTTTGTCTTTTCCCTGCCCTAGACCCGAGCAACACTAAGAATGGAGAGAGGCTTCCCATATGTGCTGCTACTGCTTGGCTCTGGAGCCCATCTCAAGATATTTCAGGAACAACCAGAATGAGAGGAGGATTCCCCCGTCTCTGATGCCACTGCTGCTGCCCTGCATCTCACTGGAGTGGCATGGGACAGGAGGCAGCCAAATTGTATTAGCTAGTCTTGCCTTTACGAGCTGGGATCATTTTTCCTTTCACACCTTCTAGTTATCTAGCAAAGACAAAATATCTACTATTGTTTAAGGCATTATGCTTCCCTCCAGAAAACATAACATCACTGGATAATATGAAATAGACTAGGAATCCTCAACTTTTGTGAGCCTGTGGCCATCTTTATATTTTTGAGAGGAGGTGTGAGCGTCACCCCAAAATGGCTTCCACAGAAGGTGGAGCCAAACACAAAATGGCTGCTTCTCCAATAGGCAGAGCTATCTTTATTTTGGTTGGATGCATGATCCAGCCGCTGAGAGCAGCAAGCCTGGAGAAGGAGGAAGTGGGCTTCTACTCTTGAATTCTCATCTCTGCTTATGCAGCAGCCCTGATCCCTGGACTCTGTGTCTGGAAGGGGATTCTCCATGGTGCTCACCAGTACTGGTGCTCAGTGGCCATGCCCATTTTCTTAAAAGTTTGGCCAGTGCCAGGCAATGTACTGCCAGGTGCCATGCCCCCCATGGTCACCACTTTGGGGGGGATTTTGAAATAAACCATTGTCAGGGGAACTTCTGTTTAAAGCATAGTGCTAATAAGAAAGCTGATATTCACAAGCATGATCTCTCCTTTGAGTGCACAACACAGAATTCAAAGGACAGCTGTGGTTTAATAATAATGTTGAGGCTAACAAAAGAGGGAGCTTTGAGGGAGACCTCCTCAGATACCTCTCTCTTCTTTCCTTTCTAGGGAGGCTGTGAGAACTAATTAGACAATATTGTTGAGTGCTGTGAAGGTAGAGGGAATAGTATAAGAACGAAGTATTATTATCTTTACCGACAGGTGCTATTAAGGCTGTGGCTATACTCTTACGTGTCATTTCAGACTTAATGAATGCATAATAATTGTCTTCTTAAATTTCCCTTTCAGAGTCCCTCTTTCTTCAAGCGAGACAACACATTTTTAAAAGTGTGACTGGATTTCACTTCAAGGCTTGTGCCTTGATAAGCAGTGCCTGTACAAAGGCTTCTGATAGCTGTCTTGCAGCAGCAAAATCTCCTGGCCTGGCATGCTGATCCAGGGGGCTCTACTGCCAATGACCAGCGGTAAGGTTGCTTCTTGCCACTTTACGACCACCACCCTCATCTGCCATACTAACAGTGCAAGTCAATGCTGAGTTACACCCTTCTGAATCAGTTGATGTCAATGAGCTTTGGAGGGTGTAACTCAGCATAGGACTGCACCACAAAACTTCAGATGGGTGTTGATGAGTTGCAATCCCTATCCCATACCAGGTGAGAACACTGCCTATCCAGTGTAGCGGCCAACAGGGAGAAGGAGGAAGGTTGCCATAGGAACTGACCGTGTGCCAAATGATTTCAGTGCAACGTACTAACCGTATATTGGTACAGGTTTTAAAGGCCAGTTACCTTTTAGGGTTACCACTGTTTCTGTGCCTCATACAATTGCATAAAAAGAGCAGTTGAAGAAAAAATATATGGGTTCTCTCACTACAGTGCTATTGAACTGAGAGAAGGCAACACTGGCTCTGTTGGTTATTGAAGGCAAAGGAGCTCTGCCTGTAATTGTACCTGGAGACACAAATTCTAGAAGCATCATTTCAATTTGTGTTTCTAGAGAGATTTCAGTGGATGGTGGCGAGATTCACAATACATCAGTAAGATATCTTCAAAATCAGATGACAGAAAAGTCGTCTTTTTTGCAGCCATATGTAATGTTTTCAATACCTTATAATAAACAGAGATATAGATACCTCTAAGGATTTATCACTGGTGCTTTAAAACTTGTTAACGAGAGAGTTGGGATATTTTGCCTACACTTCATAAATGGCACTTCTGTCTAACTACCCACCTCACAACAAAAAAGGAAGGATGCTTAGAATGTTGGCAATTAATAAACACTTCACTAGCAAGCTGAATACTTTGTGCTTATATAGACAATTGAAAGGGTTCCCCCCCACCCTACATTCCTGTCAGAGACAGCTTTTGGCTGCATCAAAACCGAGGCCAAACTCCCCACTTCACTTACCTGTGCATTTAAGCCACAGCTGCAATCGTTTAGTTTGGAAACATCCTTTTGGCACTATAAACTTAGTTTATATTTTAAAAATTATTATTGTTAACTCACCTTTTAACCTAGATATTATATTTCATTTTAAAAGCTATTGAAGAACAGAGTGCAGTGTTGCGAGCTCCCCCTGCTGGCCTACATAGAGAAGGCCATCAAAATATATTTTGGTGTGAATTAATTGAACCACCAATGAAGGAATGCTATGAAATTCTTTGTGAGCTGGAGAGAGACTTTTTTCTTGTGAAAGTAGAAAAGAGGCCTGTAGAATTCAAACACTTTGCTCAATTTTCTTGAAACTTGGAGATAGGGAGGTGCACTGAGAAAATTTCCATTTCAGTTTTGGTTACGGGGAGTTCTGGAATAATTCCATTTTGTTATTGTTTGTTCCAGCTTGGATATGATCCTTTTTTTTCATTTTCATGAGTTTTAGCTTGTTTTGTGTGTGTTCACTACATATGCACAAATGCACACAATTCTTTTCAGGAAGGGTGGGAAGATGAGGCTCTGGGGCAGCTGTTTTTGCATGCTGCATTGCCAAAATAGCACGCATGAGTTTGAGAGCACACAACAATGAGGTTCTGTGTTTATGGACCCCAAGGAATCCTTAGGGAAGGCATGTGTCAAGGCAAGTGTTGGGCAGATGCGTAGAAATGTACCAAGGGGGGGGGGTGGAGGACTGGGTAAATGAGGCTCTATTCATGCTTAACCAAAAAGCACATTGTCAAAAAATCCTTCATCTAATGAGTTTCTTCTCAATCAAATGAAAACGTATACAACAGTGGACCCCAAAGAAAACAAATGTGGGCAGATGAGTGCATGCAGTGATGGAAAACTTACTGGCATTGCAGCGGTGGCGTGGCATGCCGGCACAGAATGCAAGTGGGAGAACACTCCATTACCAACTGGCATAGCACAGTGAAATTAAAAAAACCTTGCTTTAGTATCAAAGCCAATAAATTATTACTAGAGGTGGGCACTGACTGGGAAAACTCCACAGACCACCAGCCCATGGTCTGTCGATTTGCACGGACCACGAACTTTTCATGGACCAGCCCTGTTCACGGACTGGTTCATTGGTCCATGGTCCATCACTTCTGGCAGCCCTGGCTCCACCTCCTTCACACCAAGAGAGCCCAGACTTGCATAGAGTCTTCAGCAGCCTCTCCCCCAGCCACCCTCCAAGTTTAGTCAAGATTGCATCTTGGACATCCGAGTTACAGACCCCCAAATTGGCTGCCCCCAGGAAACTTCCAGTAGATACTAGAGTCGCAAATGCCAATTGACTTGGCATTGGCTAGCAGCACCAAAAAGTTACAATGAGGCAAAATCAAACAGAAAAGGGTGGGGGAAGGGCCTCCTCACTCACCACACAGACACCTTCCCAGCCATTGCCTAGGGAATTCATTCTTGCTCCTTGCTCGCATAGAGAAGAATGGGAGCTCTCTGGTTGGCAGGCAGAGCTATCTATCAAGGTTTTAAGGGATAAGATTGGCTGCAGAACGTCCACCCTTCTGTTGCCTAGGGAATTCATTCTTGCTCCTTGCTCCATAGAGCAGAATGGGAGCTCTCTGCTCAGCAGGTAGAGCTGCCTATTAAGTTGCAAAAGGGCTGTGGACGTCCTCTCCATTGCCTAGGGAATTGATAGATCAGTGTCAAGATACCTGGACTCATGGACCATGGACCAACAGACTGGCCCAAATGGACCAAAATTCGTGAAAAAGGTGAGTCCCATGAACTGTGTGTTTGCGAAACACGAACTAGGCTGGATCATGCAACATTTTGGTCTGTTTTCTGGACTGTGCCCACCTCTAATTATTACCTTTGAGTCCAGCTGTTATGCCATGTTTCCTTGTGCCTTGTAGTTTCATTTCCCCAATGAAGGGTAGGCAATTCCTCCACACCCTAATTTGCTTTGCAGCAGCCCAGGACCCCCTATTTAAACCCATCAGCTGCCAGACTTGCACTGTGCATAAAAGCTCACAGAAAGGGATGGCTAGATGTTGTTTTTTCCTTAACAGGATGGAGAAACAGTTTTACTATTTTTTACTAGTAAAACTGGGAGACTGGACAGGTTAGTCCCTTTTTGACTAAACCAAAGCTGAATGAAGTAGACAAAATGGTGGGCAGTACTCAATGAGACCCATTGGTGTGCCAAAAAATAAAAAAATCTGACCAGATCTATCCTTCCACGTGGAATACTGCTCTGGAAAGACTTGGGGGTGCATGCGTGTGCAAGTGTGAAATGCACATGCCTCCTCATCATTTAAAGCTGGGTTAACAGTTTTAATCAGAGGAGCCCAAAAAGATTTCCAGAAGGTTTTCTGAGCAAGATGAAATTCCTCCTGATGATCCTCAACCCACTACCTATGGAAGACTTCTTTAGTCACAGTGGTGGCCCTGGTACCATGGCATCTAAATTAAAGAGAGCAGCAGCAGAAGGCCATTGAATGGGCTTCAGTCAGCTCCACATGCCTTGGACCTCCTCAGTGCAGCTCTCCTTTAACAATTGCTTTTTCTTTTCAATTTTCACCCTAATCTGCATAACATCAGCCTTTGCAGCAGCCAAGGACTCAGAAGCTGAAGGAGACACCTCCTTCCTCAAATGTATGTGTGCATGCCTGCGTGGACATTGCTGGGCTGACCATTCCTTGCATTGTGAGTAAAAATGCACAAAAAGAGATGGTGATGGCAATGCTAGCACAAATAGCACCATGTCCTCTGCTGTTCCCCTCTCCAGAGCAAAGCAAACCTTTTGCAATTCGATCCCTATGAGCCCCTCAATGCCAATGGAAGCGCTGAAGAAAACATTGCTCTCATGTGTGCCATGCACATCTGATTCCTGTGAATGGAGTTAATGCTAAGGGCTCAGTCAGGTTCCAATTGGTTACATGATGAGTGCAGACAGTCTTGCTGTTAATAAAAACAGGATGCTGCTGGATGGTCCATCACTGCCTGGCCTGCCTGTGTGGCCTCTGCATAGTAAGAACTGAAATGAAACACCCAAACTTTTTGGTGGGGGGAGGAGGGGGAGATCGTTACAGCCTCGTCTCCCAAATGTGTTCCACTGTTCTAGAACTCACTTTCCAGCCGAACCAGCAACTTTTGTGTGTATTTTTGGCTCTCTGTTTTTTAAAATTATGCATGCCCCTACTTCACAGTTCTTTGAAGGACAGACAGAAGACCCCCCTGCTGTAATTTTTGATGACGGTTGAGAAACTCCAGCCTCCTTGAAAGTCCTCCACAGGGAATAATGAAAGTACAACAATGACTGGGAGGGGGGCTTGCAATGGAAGCCTTCCTCATTTTTTGAAAGAAATAAATGGTACACCACAACAAGAAAGGATGGCAAATGCAGTTTTCAGTGGAAAGGTTAAAAAAAAAATTGTCAGTCACTGTAAGAGTAGGGGAAAGAAATGAATACAGTTGGGCTTTGCTTTATTAAATGCTGATGGCTGGCTCGAGCTCTCTTGCTGGCTGCTGCTTGCCTGCCCTTTTAGGAATTACTAGAGAGAACTTACTGCAGCGGTGCAAAGAGAGACCTACTTTGGGGTCTGCAAAATAGCTTGAAACTTAGGGATTCTTTAGATTAAGGAGGCTGTGTTCCGTGTGATTTTGGTGCAATTAAGTACAAAAACAGCTGTCTTGGAGCCTCCAATTTGTCCCCCTCCCTTCTCCATTGAAAAGAACTGCCAAAAATCATGAAACAGAAAAAGACTAATGAATTTTGACCCTGACCCAGCAACACCCCACCAGAAAACTAACCAATCATATTAATCATTTCACTCAACAGCTCCAAATGTGAAACCACAATTTAAAAATTCTAGATGCAGACCCCTACTAGCCACTGCACCACACTGGCTGTCACCAGTATGTCATGCCTTAGACAGGCATTTGATCATTTTTTTTGTTTGCATTCTTTCCAATTTTTTAATCCTAGTCCTATTGCATTCTTTATTGGATGTCTGATTGTATTTTTTCAAATATATTGTATTTAAATATATATATTCACATACACACATACTGTGAAACCCATCTTGAGTAGGGTTGCCAGCCCTGGTTGGAAACCAGCATGAAATAATGGGGGTGGAGAATTACCTTTTTGGCTTCACTCTGACACCATAAGTTCACTTCCAGAGAATGGCAGTGCTGCGCCTTCCAGGTCATGCTAGAAGTGATGTCAAGGCATCTGTACAATGCCAATCACCTTCCCATTTCCCCCAGCACCCCCCCCCCCACCATTCCAATTAAGTGGCAGCAGGCAGAACGAACATAGGTTTAACCTTGAAGACAGATCTAACCAGCAAGAAAAGCAGGCTTTACAAAAGTAAGTAAGTAAGCAAGCAAACTCCCAGCCCCTTTAAAAGAGCTACTTTTCCTGCAGGATATGTCTCCTGTAGAGAGAATATGTCAGTCTACAGGGTAAATTCCAGTTTTTTCAGGGGAGATTATTAAAATTATGAAAATGGTATACTGAAAAATGTTAAACACCCTCCTTGAGCTTTGCAGACCTCTCTATATTTAAAAGGCTTCATTTGCCTGTACGAAAGGTCCCAGGTTCAATCCTTGACATCTCCAGTTTTAAAAGTATCAAGGTGATGGGAAAGACCTCTATGCAAAACCCTTGAAGCCTGCTGCCAGGCAGAGCAGTGGTCTGATGGAGTATATGGCAGCTTTATGGGTTGCTGTATCTGATGAAATAGGCTCAAGCATGCGAATGCTTCTGTGCATCTTCTGGATTCCTTTGTTGTGTTTGTAACAATGTACTGACACAGCTACCCTTCTGGAATTCTAAATCTGATGTTAAAAAATGAAACCCAGTTCTGTTTTTCTAGCAGGAATGAGGGGAGGGAAACAAACAATTAGAACTTCAGATTCATCCTAGAGAGTGAAACAGCTCTGTCGCTGTTTTCTACTTGCCTTGTTGTTGACAGCATTATGACACCTGAACCTCTTTATATGCTCTGTGTGCTGTATGGTAAATCTCATATCAAGATCCAAACAATCCTTATTGTTTCCTTATCTGTGTTGAGTACTCTGAAGGTCATGGGCAAGAAAGCACCCTGGTGCAAGCTGCCAAAGCTCAGGCAGCGCTTCAGCTTTGTTCTGAATATTTTCAGCCAGCTTTCCCATTCCCTTTTGTGTTGTCCTGAGGTTGCTAAGATGAGGAGGTGCAGAAACCACAGCACCCCTCCCCATTTCTCTTCTTCTCACTGTTCTCATTTATTTCAATTTGCTATGCTTTCAGTATTAAGAAGGAAAGGAAGAAGGCACAATTGTGTTTGTCTGCAGTGAAGATAATAAAAACACCAAAGATGCAGTCCATAAACCAGTTAAGATGGTCAGAAATGTAAACTGGATGACGTCTTTTGACGTCAATAAATTCTGTGCAGAGTTAGCTGTACCAGAGCATATTGAAGTGATTTAACTTTTTAATAAGCCGGATAGTTAAGGGCTGATGAAAGGAAAGAAGTAAAAAAAGAGGTGAGTTGGGTTACTTCAGGAGTAGGTTGAAGGTAGGCCACAATTAATAACAACAACAACAACATTTGATTTATATACCGCCCTTCAGGATAACTTAATGCCCACTCAGAGCGGTTTACAAAGTATGTTATCATTATTATCCCTACAACAAAACACCCTGTGAGGTGGGTGGGGCTGAGAGAGCTCCAGAGAACTGTGACTAGCTCAAGGTCACTCAGCGGGCTTCAAGTGGAGGAGTGGGGAATCAAACATGGCTCTCCAGATTAGAGTCCCACACTCATAACCACTACACCAAACTGTCCCCTCTGGGATAGTTTCTGCAGCTCATATGACCAATTTTTTTGTTTTAAAGAAAAGTAAATAGGAGTGCCCCATGGCGCAAAGTGGTAAGCTGCAGTACTGCAGCCCAAGCTCTGGACCTGAGTTCAATCCTGGCGGAAGCTGGGTTCAAGTAGCTGGCTCAAGGTTAACTCAGCCTTCCATTCTTCTGAGATCGGTAAAATGAGTACTCAGTTTCCTGGGGGTAAGATGTAGATGACTGGGGAAGGCAATGGCAAACCACCCCATAAAAAGTCTGCCAAGAAAATGTCATGATGCAATGCCCCCCTCCCCATGGGTTAGTAATGACTTGGTGCTTGCACAGGAGACTACCTTTACCTTTTTAAGTAGGAGCGTGCAAAACAAACAAACAAAAATAAGCCAAAAATACACCTAGAAATCACTATTTCAAATTTGTTAAAGCAACTTCTGGAATGGTAGACCAAATCTGGGAAACCATAATGGCACATTCAGACCAAAACGTTTGTGTGTTTCACTTTGGTTCATACCTCACAGCACAGCAGCAGCACTATGCACAGGGCGCACACTGCAGCATCTTGTTTTCCTGAACAGCCTTCACCAATTGGATCCCAAAGGGAGAGAGCCCTTACACCATTAATTAACTCTGTTGGCAGGAAGGGGGCATGTACATAATGCATGTGAGTGCATCTTTTTTTCCTCCGTTGCTACCCAGGCAATGACATTGTCTCCCTACTAACTGGGTGAATCCTTGCAAGGAGAGATGCCTTCCTGCCTATTTGCTTTGGAAACATTTGGAAATCTGGATGTGCAGACTTCAATCATTGGCTGCAATTTGAAAGACACTTCCCTGAGAGCAAACACTATTGAATAACATGGGATTTACACCTGAGTAGACCTGCTGGATGCATCTTGCTTTGTTTTGCAGGCATTGGTCTGTCTACCCCACCCCATCAGGGCATTTGGATGATTGCTGTGGGGAAAAGTGCTGCGGGGTGGGGAGGGAATGGTCTGTTCACTCAATCAAACTTGATAGGCTGCAATTCTAAAGATACTTCCCTGGGAGTAAGCACAAGGAAACATGGCACCAAAGGTAATAAAGCAGGATTGTTTTTAATGCTGCTGCTTCTGCCCTGCTTTCCCTTAGCCAGCCAGTTTCTCACCATAGTGTACACCCGCTGACACTCTCCTTCTTTAGGGCCCATTGTTGTCGTCGTAACTGAGGAAAAGCTCAGTGGGTTGGTGGCTTAGAGGGAGGACGGTGTTCTGTGTAATTTGGTGCTGGTAAGTGCAAAAACAGCTGTCCCAAAAAGCCTGAAAGCCCACATTGCAAAGAAGATGGCTGAAACTCATGATAACAAAAAAAACACCAAGTGGATTAGAACTGAGCTGGCAATGCCCCATCCAGAAAAAAACAGTAATGGTGCATAGCCAGATCTGAAACTGAAATGGAAATTTTTTAAGTGCATACCTCTAAAATTACATTTCTGGCACTCAGGATGCAGAGATGAATCTCAAAACATCATGACAACAGATGCCAAAGCATGTCTTAACTTTTAGAAGCACCAAGACAAAAAGACAGCACAACCCTACCATGATTTGTGAGGAGATACCCCATGGTAATGATACCACAGTCTTAGGAAAGGCATCCCATAGAAGGAATACAAGATGTTTGCCAGCTGTAGTTCAGAATTATTTCTGCTCAAGGAAAATTATAGGGTGTAGGTCTGATGGTGCCCTCAGTGTTGTAAAAGGTGATCATCTCCTGGTATTCCAGAAGGACCAAAACTATTGTTCAAATGAAATATGATGGGCAAATTAAAGTGCTAGAAGAAAAGAGCAACAGTCCAGTAGCACGTATAAGACTAACAAAATTTGTAGTAAGGTATGAGCTTTCATGAGTCACAGTTCACTTCTTCAGATACAGCTAGAATGTGAGTCCATCTGTCCTTATATCTTGGAGAGTGGAGTGATTTCAGATGCATGTGATGGCGTAAATCAGATTTGAGGATTAGCAGGAGTATGAACCTGAGATGGTATAGCTGATGTTATTGGGTCCAATGATGGTTTTGCTGTCTATATGACAGCAAAGTTGGCACCTTGGTTTGTTGCAGGCCTTGGTACCAGAGTCCATGTTACTGTTAGGTAGTTTATCATTGCGGGTGTTTTAGGTTGGCAGGCTCTCTGTGTAGACAAGAAGTAAACTGCTGTATCTAAGGCTCAAGCAGTATCCAGATATCCCCAGTAGCCACATGTGTAAACAAAGGCCATCTTGGTTGAATCAGGTCAGAGTGCCTATCTTCACTTTCCTTGGCTTTAAGGTCAACATAAGCCAGCTTGATTAGTATTTCATGACAGAAAGGCAATCTTCTAAATAAATAATAAATAGACATCAGAGATTTGTTTTGTGTTATTCCCTTCTGTACTGTTCAAAGCTACTGCTGTTGTGTTTGATTACGGACATTTGACATCCTTTGTTAACCATACTATCAAAGGGCTGATTCTTTCAGACTCTCTTTTCTGATCATGAATACTGAAATGTCTTCCACAAACAATAGTGCCTTTTTAGTAGTAGTCCATCAAAGTTAAGGAATGTGGGCGATGAGAGGAGACTGCCGTGTCTTAACTTTCAAATGAAGCATACCAGTTTAGCACACAGTATTTGTACAGTATGTCTTTTCCTACCAAGTATTACAGACACCAAGGAAGGGAGACATATAAGGTGGTTTTGTTCAACCATTTGGCTCTACAAAGGAAAAAAAAAACAGTGGTCATTTGGGGAAAAAATGCCGGAGGAATTCCATTTGGCAGTTCCATTCCCCAAATTGGAGCAGCTGAGACAAAAGCCAGATTCTGATTCAAATGCCAGTGGCTTTCAGTCCATGTAACTGTGAAGTCCTAAGCAGAGTTATTCCAGTCTAAGCCCAATGATTCACTGTAAATTCATTTTAATATTACAAAGACCTTTAAAAAAGGTCTTTACATGAACTATTTCGATATTTGCTGATGGCAGCAAGAGTGGTAATGGCAAGCAAATGGAAAGAAGGAGGATGCCCAACCAGGGAAATTTGGAAGGACAAAATGTTAGAATATGCGGTGATGGCAAAATTGACAAATTGCATAAATAGAAGTCCAGTTAAAGAATCTGAAGAGAGATGGGGAAAATACTTTGCCTAAAATGGGTAAAATTTATAAGATGTTTAGTCCTGCAAATTTGAAAACAATTGCATTGTGAGATATTTGATAACTTGATTGCAAGATAATTTGTTATATAAAGATAATAGATTTTATAATATCAAAACATTGGCAAAAAATCAACATTGTTACAGTTATGTAAAGTATAAGTAAAAGGTAATGAAAATATGGAGTAGAAATAGGTTAGAACTCTTAATAGTACTTTATCTTAAGGCTCTCAAAGGTGGTGATAATCAGTTATATTAAGTAATAAGCAGTGTTAGCATTAACAATTGTTTTCCCCCCTCTCTTTATTATTACTAGAATAACGAGTAGAAATAGGTTTGAACTTTGCCTGTGTTGCTTATTCTGGAAAAATATTCAATAGCTATTTTAATATCCATAAAGGTCATGACTCTGGTATTTTGTATTTTAGTAATCCTTGTAGCACACAGTTTCACATCTGCTTGCTTGTCCCCCTTTTCTCCCCTTCTTTTCTGTACCCCTTTTTTGCTTTAATAAAAAAAGAAAAGAAAGGCCTTAGGTGCAGGCATAGTCTGTTCAAGATATCACTGCAATGGTATGGAGGCTGAAGAAGGCATCTAGGAGTAAAACGATGGTGAACCAGAAATGATGGCGAACCAGAGGCAAAAGCCCTGTCTGTTCTGCTGCAGAATAACTCTAGGTCAAGGTATAAACTACATTCTTTGATCTCCATAATGAACTTCTACTCTCCTCCATTCCGATCGCCAGCATCTGAGAATCTTTCCGTAGAAATAGTATTATGGAATTCTGACTCCAACACATTTGACCAGAAGCATGAATTAGAAACTGGGTGAAACCCCAGAAATGGAATTTCAGTTTTTTAATTGAGAAAATTTTTACACCTTTTTGTTTCATAATAGGAATGTAAAAGACACTTTCAAATTAAGTCAACATAACATTAGATTTTTTGCAAACAATTTAAAACTAGAAGAAATTATTTAAGGTGTGCAACAGTTGCTGCTGGAACAGCATCCGAGGCCCTGGGAATGTTGGGGTGGGGGGTGGGGGAAGGAGAGAGAGATGAATGACTGGTGTGGAGAACAGGGATTGGGACTCAGAAAAACTGTGGAGCTCCCAATGACATCATTTTACCATGGGTTTTCCAAGTCACTCTAAGAATAAGAAATGGGCACAGAAAAAACAAATATGTATATTTGTTGATTTTTCTGCAAAGTAACTGTTTACCAAGCCCAATTCCAAATCCAAGTCCTGGCAAGGTAATTCATCAATGCAGTCTTCACCAAGTTCTTTGTGCCTGAAGATCCTTAGAGCTGAACTTAGGAGATTCTTGCATGCCAAGCATGTGATCTACCATTGAGCTATGGCTCCTCTTCTTGAGACAAAGGATGTCCAGATAGAAACATACACAACAGCTTCAACAAGTTAAAAACCTAAATGTATTGATGACTTGTCGAAGGCTTTCACGGCCGGAGAACGATGGTTGTTGTGGGTTTTCCGGGCTGTATTGCCGTGGTCTTGGCATTGTAGTTCCTGACGTTTCGCCAGCAGCTGTGGCTGGCATCTTGATCTCTGTCTTTTGGTGCTACACCTCTGAAGATGCCAGCCACAGCTGCTGGCGAAACGTCAGGAACTACAATGCCAAGACCACGGCAATACAGCCCGGAAAACCCACAACAACCATCGTATTGATGACTCTCAGCTGTCAACTTTGGCTTAATTTGTTTATATACAATAGTTTTAACCATAGAAAGCATTAGTGTAGAAACACTAGTGTCATATATGCTTGTCTGCCATGAATGTATTCTGTGTTATGTACTGGTCCTCTGAGCGTATGAGGAGTTTCTTATTGATGTTAAGGCAGTAGGTTATCTCACAAGTATTTAGTTTCTCTTTCCCTGCTGCCTCCAGCAAGTGTCCTTGAAGGCTGGCTGTGGCCAGCTCAAAATGTATCTTTCTTGGGGACTGAGATGCTTTCATTCTTTGTTCTCTCTAGCCTAAACCTAGCTTCTCCCTTTCACCCCCCCCCCCGGCTCTTTCACACCCAAGGCTTTAACGGTCCTTATCCTGATGGTGGGAACTTTCCTTATAACTAACATCACCAACCACATTTATATCACTTCTGCCAATTCACTTGTGTGAGCACCTTGAACTTGATGGATCTCTAATAAAGTTACTTCAAGCAATACACCTGCATGTTTGCTGTGGAGAACTTGGGGATTCTACCTGCCAAGGAATGACAACTAGTGAGGTATAGGGGTGTGCATTCCAGAATACCTATGCTGAAAATATACATGAAAATGCATGTGTGGGGCTGTTACCATGATTTTCTAAAACAGCTGGACAGTGTAAGCCAGTTGCAGGGCCCTGCAAAGATGCAGTTCTGGCTCACTCCTCCTTCCCCCCTTCTTTCTTGCAGGGTGGAACACTATTTCTTTAGAAATATGATTGCTGACAGCACCCTGTTCAGTGGCCTGTAGAACTGAAACTTGGGGCTTCTTTAGCAGACAAGCAGCAATTTTGGTATCATTTAGTTGAAAAATAGCCACTTCAACACCCCTGATAAAAAGTCCCCTATAGGAGATAATGGTAGAGCTGTGGGACAGGAGAGGATAGAAAGGTTTTCTGCAAGGGAAGCTGCCTTCACTTTGTGAAAGAAAATAAAGAACAGGCCACAACAAGGAACAATGACAAACACAATTTTCAGTGGAAAAGTGAACTTTTTAAATTGTCAGTCAGTCACTGTAAGACTAGGAAAATGAAACGAATGCAGATGGGGTTGCTATTTTTTTTTTAATGCCAGTGGCTGACACCATTTTCCATGATAGGATGACGTGGGCACAAACAGCATTACGAATGGAAAAAACCAACAAACAGCCCATTTGTCTGTTCATGAACAAGCTGTTCATGAGGCCCCATTCTCAAGGCCGGATCGAGGGGGGCAGGGGGGTAGCCTGCCCCCGGCGCCGCCAAAGAGGGGGCGCCGGACACGGCTGCCAGCTGCCTGGGAGGCTGAGCGCAGGGTTGGGAGACCCTTGCCAGCCCCACCGATGGGGCGGCTGGCTGGCTTGCCGCGCAGGACCTCCCAGCCCTGCGCTCAGCCACCAGCACGGCAAGCCAGCTGCCCCAGCGCACGCCCTTGCCACCACCAGATCCGCGGCTCACCGTGCGCTGGGGCGGCTGGCTTGCTGCATGGGTGGCAAAGGGCAGCGGGGCACGCTAACTGCGCGGAGGGCCTCCTAGCCCTGCGCTCAGCTGGCCACGCGGAAGCCGCCCACCCCAGCACCTGGTGAGCCGCGGAGCTGTCGGCAGCGAGAGTGTGCGCTGGGCCAGCTGGCTTACCGCACGGGGTGGCTGAGCACAGGGCTGCGAGGTCCTGTGCATGCGGCAAGCCAGCCAGCTGCCCCTGTGCACGCCCGCGCTACTGCCAGTTCCATGGCTCACCGGGCGCTGGAGTGGCCGGCTTGCCGTGCATGGCTCCACCCTGCATGATGATGTCACAAAGTGACATCATCACGCAGCGCGAGCACCCGGGCAAGGTTTGCCCCGGGCGTCCGCGCGCCTGGATCCGGTTCATTGTAAATGAACAAGTGGTCGTTGCAAAGCCTCATTCATTGCCTTTGTGAGCTGTTCATCAAGCCAGATAGTCTGGCACCTGCAATCAATTCCCTTGGCAACCAGAGGCAGGCACTGAACTCTGTCTGAACTCCTTCTGGCTTTAACCCTTCAAAGTACTTCCAGCAGAGAGTCCCATTTTTGCCACTGTGAAGAGAAAATTACAGCCAAGGGGAAGACCCCTGGATCATGCCTTTTCCGGGGTGCAATCTCTCTGAAACGTTGGGAGTCTTCAGAGGACAGTGAGTACTATGTCCCCTGCAAATTTGGTGGGTATTGGACATTGGGAAGGTCAGTTGGTAACCCCTCAAATAGCTGCCAGCAGACACTGCTGTTTTTGCCTCTGTGAAGAGAAAATGACAGCCAAGGGGGAGACCCATGGATCATGCCTTTTCCAGGGTGCAATCTCTTTGAAACTTGGAGAGTTTTCAGAGGACAGTGAGTACTATATCCCCTGTAAATTTGGTGGGTATTGGAAATTAGGAAGATTAGTTGGTAACCCCTCAAACTAGCTCCCAGCAGACACTGCTGTTTTTGCCAAGACAGGGCCCTTTAAACTTTCATCTTGCAAGCAAGCGGGGGGGGGGGGTGATTCCCTGCCTGCTGATAGTTTAAAGCGATCTTTAAAGGGCCAGGAAAGTGGGTTTGAGAGGAGGGGAGCTAAGTGGGGTGGGGGTGAGGGTTGTTCTGGCCACCATGAACAATGAACATGTTTGGGAACAGTTCATGTTCGTCCATGTTCATTGTTCGTTGTCTGTGGATGACAACGAACAATGAACAGGGTGTTCATTCCCCCCCCCCCCCCCCCGTTCGTGCCCATGTCTAGATAGGACTCACTGGAGAAAAGTGTGCCTGTGCCAAGATGAATCTACTTTGTGGATATGTAAAATGGAACTCCTTTCTTCAATCTTCTTGAAATTTAAGGGCTCTTTAGATTAGTGGGAGGGCTATGTTTTGTGCAAATTTGGTGGACATATCTTTATAAAAAACCTGCCCAGATCCTTGAATACATTCCCCATTGAAATCAATGGTCCTGAAACTTCAGAACCTGAAATTCCACACAAATTTGAATCCTAAACTAGTAATGTCCTATCCAAAAATCAGCAGTCATGGTAAAAATCCTCTCCCCCTGAATCCCATATCTGAAATTATAATGATTTTTTCTCAGAGCTACCACTAATTAGGTATTTTTGTGTTAGTCTACTTTATTCGCAGTAGACTTTTTATTCAAAGGGCTGTGTGTAAAAGAGTATAGGTGGCATATAATATCTCAGCAGTTCAGCTCATCAGTGGAGTGTGGAAAAGACTGATCATTAGCAACCTGATTTCATAGTACTCAGTGCTTATCAAGGTAAAGTGGCATTCTGGCTGCATTTCTAAGGACATTTACTTGGGAATAAGCACCATTGAATAGGATTTAATTTGGAGTAGACCTGCTTAGGATATATCCCTTAGAGTTCCCCTAAGATAGTTCTGAAAGTTGTGGGAATACTATGTGCAAAGTTTCATTCCCTAAATTAATGGACCAAGGAACAACATTTGGAGAAGCTTGTCAGACCAATCTTCCACTCAGGTCAAAATACTAGCATTTAAATGTTGTTTTCTTGCATGGATCCCAACTCAACTGTTTTGGGAATCAAACTAATCATTAGCACTCCAGTTCAATTACAATTGCTGCATTAAAAATATATGAGCAAATAGTTAAATGGGGAGGTCAGAGTGAATTAGATGCCTCTATTTGAATGTGAGGCTCTGACAGGGCATTAGAATTCACAATAATGAGAAGGACACTTCAGAATGTAGGTTAATGGCCCAGATTGCTGCAGGTTGGCATTGTGTCACTACAGTGCTCTGGGCCATGACTATAGAATGCTAAAGATGAGTGGGGAAGGGAGTATACTTGTCTTTGTGAAAAGGAAGTCAAGAAACAGAATTCAGTTGCTATGGATTCATGTCTCTGAGTTCCATTTCCATGGGGATTCGATGAGCAGCCCATCCTACCAGCCAACTAATCACCAAGCAGCAGCTCTCACAGAGGACTGATTTACATATCTTGAGCTTGGGGCAAATTGTTGTAGCCCTGAAATATCCTAAGCTACAGCAAAACTGAGGAAAGTTTGACTACTGTTAATGGGAGAAGCAAGAGTGAAATATTGTATGCGGGTTAACATTGAGTTCCTGCTATACTGCAAACGTAAATAAATTTCAGGTCAGTTTAATTATCTCTGAGGTATACTCGGAACTGCAGCTTTTTTTTTTTAAGATCAAGCACCAACTTTTTATTTCCAATCATTCTTGATGTGTACAAAAGTTAGAAGGCAAAAGGGTTTGTGTGATGCAGTCATTACAGTCCAGTTTGAAAGTGTGATATGATTTGATTAAAGAATATCATTATTGGGTGAGGGGAGTTTCTGCTGAAATATACCTTCTGTTACGTCTTAAACAAGATCCCACAATATTTTTATTGTCTATGTTTGATAGCAAGTTTCCAAAGGAACAAAAATACTTATTGCAACATATTATTACTGCTGCAAGACTGGTATATGCACAGGTCTGGAAACAAAAGTGCGTACCTGATGAGAAAAAATTAATAGAGAAGTTGTTACATTGTATAGAAATGGACAGACTTACCTCAATTCTGAATTTAGAAAATAACAAAACTTTTGTAGACAGATGGAAAGACATATATGTTAGGTTGAATTTGACAACTAAGTATATTATATCATGAAACTTATATTAGTTATTATATCGGATGTATAATCAAGTTATATAAGAATATCACTTTGCAGTATTTTTGCACCACTCCCCTGTGTAAATAATTGAAAATTCTTAATAAAAATATTTAAAAAAAAAACAAGAAAAAAACCCGAATGGATCTGGTCAATTGACACGGTGAAAGGGCTACTTGCAACGATTTGCTTGTTTCCATTTGCACAAGAAGAAATCTTTCATGGGGTCTACACTTGCCCCACTCTTCCTCTTGTCTCCTGCCAAGGACCAGATTTCCCACCCCCAAACTTTTATTGGCAAGTTACATATAACAATTAACAATCAATAAATAACAGATCAACCAATATTATACATATACAAACAATTTTGGGATTGTCCATTGTGATAACATTGTATATCATTAGTGATTTACAGAGCTGAATAATACAACAATTAGCATTATCATAATGTTCCTTAATGGTTAGGTGAGATATACACATAACTACAATGTAAAATAACCAGAGTTTGTTATAGTTTGTAAAAGTTTCAATTTTGGCTGAAGATTATTTCTTTCTATATAAGTGAAAAAGGGGAACCATTTTTCGACAAAATTTGTATCCGCAGGGAAGTGTTCGGCTTTATGTATGTCATCGGTTACTTTGTCAAGAATAAAGTCATTCCATATTTTCCCCAACCAATTCTCAATTGTTGGTATGTGATTAGCCTTCCAGAACGTAGCTATGACGCTTTTTGCTGCAACAAGGAAGGATGCTATAAACTCCCTTCTAATTTTTGGGATTGTCAATTCTTCCCATTGATCTAGAAAAATTAATTTGGGATCTAATGGGACTGTATAACCTGTTAACAGTTTGATTTCACTCAGTACTTCATTCCAAAATTTAGAAATGTGATGGCACTCCCACCAACAATGGGCATAGGTGCCTTCTTGCCCACAGTTCTTCCAGCACAAGGGAGATGCAGAGGAGGAGATTAACAATCTTTGGGGTTAAATACCATCGATGGATGATTTTATATGTCTGCAGTTTTATCACATTTATGTTAGAATTGAAGATGTAGGAAGACCAGATCCTTTGCCACGTGGAGCTCGCTCTATCTACTCCACAGTCTTTATACCATCCAGTTTGACAGCTCAGTTGGTTTTTATTAGAGAGGTGTAATATAATTTTGTATAATTTAGCTATTATTCCTTTCCTTTGAAAAGTAGCATTGTCTAACAATGTTTCAAATTCTGTTAGAGGTCTTTTAACTATTGCTTGGAGGTCAATCTTTTCTGCCATATTTTTTAATTGTAGATATTTGTACCAATGTATTTTATATTTTAATTTATGTTCTAATTCTGCTTTCTCTAATAGTCCTGATTGAGTTGCTATGTCCTTCAGTTTAGTTATATTTGCTTCCCTCGATGCTGTACTAAAAGAGATATCTGTTCCTGGGTGAAACGAGTGTTGCCCGAGAAAGGAAGCGTGTCTGGATATTATAGGAGTTAGTTTTTGCCTGTATTGGTCCCATGTTTTAAATATTGATATCAACAGTTTGTTTTGGTTGATATACTTCGGACGGTATATATCCTTTTCCCAGATTATATCACTGATTGCACTCTTGTTCAAAATGGCTTGAGTTATCTGAACCCAATCAGGAGGGTTTTCTGAATAATATAGTTGCAGGAAATTGGTCAATCTTATCGCCGCTTGTTATATTTTCAGATCGGGGTAATTAAAGCCACCGTCTGAGGATTTCAATTTTAATGTCTGAAACACTATCCGTGGATGCTTGCTTTGCCAAAGGAAAGTATTGAGGATAATTTGCCATTGGGCGATTTGGTAGTTTGGCACTATAATTGGGATAGCTCGAAGTGGATAAAGGATTCTTGAGAGAAGAAAGGATTTAATAAGATGATACCTATCTAACCATGTAAGCTTTAGTTTATTCCATTGTACCACATTGATTTTATTTGGTTCAAAATTTTTTCATGGTTTAATTTTATCAGATTGTCTATTTTGGGGGATATATTAATGCCGAGATAGGTTAAGTGTTTGGAGACCCATTTGTATTCATATAGCTGATTAATTTAGCTTATCATTTCATCTGATAGGTTGTTTGCTAGAAATTGTGACTTCGATTGATTTACTATGAGGCATGATATCTGTCCAAAGTCTTTAAGCAGGGGGTCAAGGTAAGCTAGTGATGTTAAGGGGTTCGTTATATAGATCATCATATCATCAGCAAACAAACTGATTTTTGATGTTATTGATTTTATCTTAATGCCTTCTATATGTGTGTTCTCTCTTAGGGCAATTGCAAGTGGTTCCAAAGCTAGGGCAAAAAGAATCGGGGAGAGTGGACATCCTTGTCTTGTGCCACGATTAATACAGATGTTTTTTGAGTGGAGTCCTTTCATTTTAATATTTGCTGTTGCGTGTGAGTATATAGATGTGATTGCTTTTAAGAACTTGTCTCCAGACCCCATAAATTTTAATGTATTAGTTAAGTAATTTCCACCGAGTCAAATGCATTTTCAATGTCTAAAGACAAAAAAATAGCTTCCTCCTGTGTCTGTTTGCAATATTCTATTAGATGTAGTGTTTTATAAATATTGTCGGTGATCTCGCGTTTTGGGATGAATCCTGATTGGTCATTATGTATGTATTTTGCAATGAATGAGTTTAACCTTTTAACCAGTATTGATGTGAAGAGTTTATAGTCATGGTTAAGTAAAGAAATGGGGCGGTAAGATGCTGCTTTTTGAGGGTCTCTTCCTTCCTTATGGATGACGACAATATCTGCTATCTTCCAAGTAGGAGGCATCTTGCCTTCCTCCATAACCAAGTTGCAGGTTCTAGTTAGATGTGGGCTTAATATGTTTGCGTATTTTTTATAGAATTCGGCTGAATAGCCATCCGGACCAGTGGCTTTGTTATTTTTAGCCGTTCTGATGGCGTCTATTGTTTCTTGTAGTGCTATGGGTTTATCCAGAAGAGAGCAGTGTATCTCTTTTAATTTTTTGATTCCTTTGAGTGACTGCAAAAATTTGATTATTCTTCCTTGATCTGGGTTTCTTGTTATATATAGTTGTGTATAGAATCTTTTAAATACCTCAAGTATCGTTTGTGGGTCATATTGTAATTTATTGTTTTCATCCAGTAATGAGTTTATATTATTTTTTGCTCTTTTTTGTTTAACCTTATTGGATAATTGGCGTAATGCTTTTGGTGTATTAACCCAATATTTTTGCTTAACTGATATTAAGTTTTTATGAACCTTATTAATTTCTAAAGCCTCCAACAATTTCCTTTGAGTTATCAATTTTTGGTATATTTTCTTGTTTCCTGTTTTTTTGTGTTGAATTTCCAAGCTAGTGATAGTCTTGATTAGTTCTGATTTTTGCTGTAGTCTTTCTCTATTCACCTTGGCTGACAGGGCTATAACTTGTCCTCTGGTTACCGTTTTTATAGTGTCCCAGAGAATATTGGCCCCAACTTCTTCTGAGGCATTATCTGTTATCACATTTTCCACTATCTTACCTATTTCCTCAGCGGTGTGACAATTATATAGTAGGTGTCTTTGCAGACACCATTGTCTAGATTTCTGTACTTTTGGATCTAGATTGACCCAAGAGTGATCCGAGATCACATTTGTTTCGATATCACATTTGCAAGTGTTTTCTATTAGAGAGTTTGAAACTAATATGTAGTCAGTTCTTGTATCCGTGTCATGCCTCTGTGAGTAGTTTGTATAATCTTTTTCACCATTATGGTGGAATCTCCAAATATCAGTAAGCTGGTATGTTTGAAGTAATGAGCCTGTGTTTTGGATTTTAATTTTTGCTTTTTTCCAAAGTTTGATTTGTCCATCTTAAGATCAATAATATAATTTAAGTCCCCCCCCCAATCAGATGTCCCTCCTGAAAATTCATTAATTTTTGAATAGTTGGAACTGCAGCTTTTTAAGCATGCTGAAATAGTGATGTAGATTGGGATGTTTCTAGTCTGAATATATACCTGAATATATACCTCAGAGGTATTTTTGGATATATTCTGGCATCTAGATGATATTCAGGATTCTCCAGAATACTTGCGTCTGGGTCCCAAATATTTCTGGAAATATTCAAGAATATATTCAGGAATTTCCAGGGCTGGCATTTTAAGGATCCAGGGTCTGTTTTTTCCCCAGTTTAACAGATCTCCTGGGCAAAAGAAGGGAGGGGGAAGGAGGTAACTATCCCAGCAAACAGAATCACACATTAAGGGGAGCACTAGAACTGTCTGCCCAATCATTCTCTCATAGATAATAGTTTTATGAGCATGAGCAAAGAGGATAAAAAGCAGGCCTGACTAATTAGAAGGAAGACCTTCTAATTATTTTGTGCCAGGAATGGTTTGTATGTTTTAAAATATTATTTAAAATATTATTTAAAGATGTCTGTGTTTTTGCTTTCTCCCTGGTGGGTTATACTTGTGGTGGGGAAGGAGTTTCTGTTTTCTTTCTGTTTCTTTAAAATAGCTTTCTTTGGTTTTGTTTTGTGGTGTTTGGGGTTTAAAAGAACTGTGCTGGGTTGTCTCTTTTTTTGGTCTTGTTTTAGAATTTTTAACTGCTTTGCATTTTAATTTTTAAAGGGTTTGTGAATGGGTGTGGGTGGTGATTTTCTGGGCTGTTGCTGTTTTAAAAAGTTTATCTTTTGGCATTCATCTGGACCTGGTTTTACAGTTGTTCTTCTCTAGTTGTTTTAAAGATCATTCTGTGTTATGTTGTTGGGAGGAGTAGTTTTGTGGTATATTGGGATATGCTTATTGGTTGGTTAAACAACAAGAACCAGAGAACAGGAATAAGTGAACTGTTCTCACAATGGAGAGCACTGGAACCTCCCTGTATTGGGACAAGTGCTACTTAATTTATTCGTACATTATCTGGAATTGGAGTGAGGAGTGGCCAAGTTTATGAATGATGCCAAATTATTCAGAATGGTGAAAACCAAGACAGATTCTGAAGAGCTCTATAAAGCCCCAGATTACTTCTCCTCCAAAAGATACTTGCAGTCTATATGTCATTTTCTCCTCTAAGGCCCGCCCAATTCTAAGGTCAGACCAGGGGATGTCAATTGCTCAGTGGACCTTATGGGTGCCCCTTTGTCTATTTCTTGGTACCTACTCACAGTTCTGTGTCTTTTTAACAGTTTTTTTCTTGATTCCCCTTCCTCCATCCATCCCTCCTTCTCCCACTGGTATGTGTTCCTCCAGGCAGAGGGTCTTCTACCAGATAAGTGCTGCTGATTAGGTGCTTTCCAGCCTGCCATCTGCTCCCTCCGTTTGGGTGTTGATAAGGCTGGCATCACCTTGCAGAAGTCCTGTGATCACTCCTGTTGGGCACCTGATCTCCCCCCTCACAGGCTTGCCTCCCTCTTTTGAGCCAGTAAGCTGCAGGGGCAGACCTCACCTACTCCCTGGTGGCACCAGCTCCAGATGATGCCTGGTTGGCTATCTTAAGTGAAGGAACAGCCATTTGGTGGCACCCTGAGGATCATAGTTGGCATGTGAGGATACAGGCATATATGATCGACAGTAGAAGAAGAAAACCTAACTTTAAATAAATGCTGGTAGGTTCTGAAATGGTAGTGACTGAGAGGGAAAGAAATCTTGGGGTTGTAGTAGATAGTTCCATGAAAATGTCAGCTCTGTGTGTGGCAGGGGTGAAAAGGGTAAACTCCATGCTGGGGATTATTAGGAAAGGGATTTAAAATGAATAGCGAATATTATAATGCTTGTGCATAGAACTCT
The DNA here is from genome assembly GCF_028583425.1 of Eublepharis macularius. NCBI lineage: Eukaryota > Metazoa > Chordata > Lepidosauria > Squamata > Eublepharidae > Eublepharis > Eublepharis macularius. The sequence goes on from NC_072793.1 coordinate 123,450,499, forward strand.
GATGAGGCTCCATTTGGAATATGATGTGTAGTTCTCTGGATGCCATATCTCAAAAAGGATATTGCAGAGCTGGAAAAAGTCTGGAACTTTTCAGTTTAGAAAAGAATGATTAAGAAGGAACAGTAGAGAGAAACTAAGAGCCAAACTACAAGTGACGTCTTACACAGGTTGGACACTAGTCGGCTTCCCTCAAGTTTTGATGGGAAATGTAGGCATCCTGGTCTAGCAGCTGTAATGAAGAGCCAAGCTGTAAAACCAGGGCGCCTACATTTCCCATCAAAACTTGAGGGAAGCTGACAAGTGTCCAACCTGTGTAAGGCGTCACTTGTAGTTTGGCTCTAAGTGATTAAGAGTGCACTCCTAAGAAAAGTTACTCCAGTCTAAGTCCATTGAAATCTAAGTGACTGGAGTAACTCTCCTTAGGATTACACTGAACTGGTTTAGGGCAGTCTTCCTATGAAAAAAGGCTAAAGAGTATGGGATTGTAGAAAAGAAGACAGAAAAGTGGGGACACAACAGAGGTTTATACTCTCATTTCACTCTCCCTCGTGATTTCCTCTTCCCCTTCCTTGAAAGCCCCATAGCCTCTCTCCTTTTCCTGCCTTCTCCACTCCTTCCCACCCTCTAGCCAACCTACCTTTATGTCCCCTCCAGTTTTCCCTCCTTCTGTACTCCTAGTATCCTCTCCAAGGGAAAAGTCTGGCCCAGTTGTATGGAATTAGCCACCAGGCCTGGAGCAGCTGTGTGGTGTCACTTCAGTTTCCCGTGTATCTCCTTCCCCTCACGATTCCCTCTTTCCCTTCTCTTAGAAGTCCCCATATCTTCACCTTGCCCTGCTTCCTTTTTTCGTAGCAACCAACCAACCAACCAACCAACCAACCAACCAACCAACCAACCAACCAACCAACCAACCAACCAACCAACCAATGTTTTATCTGCCCCACATTTTTAGCTATAGTTATTATTTTTTTTACTACATTTATACTTTGTCTTTCTCCATGATGTGGACCCTACTTGTGTCTGAAGAAGGCAGCTGAGTGACTCTCAAAAACTTACACTCTGAAAATCTTGTTGGTCTCTAAGGTGCCCCTGGACTAGGGTTGCCAGGTCCCTCAAGTCTCTCCGTGGGAGACTGGGACGCTGGCTCCTACCTCATTGGGGACTGTTCTTGTTGTGCTCGCACGCACACTCCCGGTGTGTGTGATGACATCGCTTTTGATGTCATCATGGAGGGAGGAAGGGCAGAGAGCGCGGGCAGCTCTCTGTCTCTCTTGCCGCCACCCGCGCCCCTTGTCCCTGCTGGCATGGGCAGCACATGGGCAGCAGCGGTGGCAAGAGAGCTCTCATGCATGCCACGGCTGCTGCTGCCCCTGTGCTGCCCGCGCCGGCAGGGACAAGGGGCGCGGTGGCAGCAAGAGAGGGAGAGCAGGCTGTGGCCACCGCAGCTCGCTCTCTTGCTGCCACTGCCCCTGTGCTGCCCGCGCTGGCAGGGACAAGGGGCACGGTGGCGGCGAGAGAGCAGGCCATGGCCACCGCAGCTCACTCTCTTGCTGCTGCCACCGCTGCACCCTTTGTCCCTGCTGGTGCCGGCTGCAGAGCACCAGTGGCGGCTGTGGTGAGAAAGCAGGTGGCGGCGGCACTGAGAGCGGTGTGCTCTTGCAACCGCCACCTGCTTTCTCTCTGCCACTGCCTGCTCTCGTGGTGCGGGAGCGCACCCCGCACCCAGGGGCGTGCCGCACCACCCGGGGAGGGGGTGCCCCAGGGAGCACCCCCCCCACCAGCCAGGTAAGCGGGCGCGGGGGAGGGAGGGTGGGATTGGGAGATCCCCCACCCTGAGCGGAGGGATGGGAACCCTACCCTGGTCTCAAATCCTAATGTGGACCCAAAGCTGTTTAAATCATTTTCATCTACATTATCTTCACAGCAACTCTGTGACTTAGATTAGGTTGGGAGTATGAGAATGGTCCAGGGTCACCAAGTAAGTTTCCATGGCAGTGAGGATTTTAACATGGGTCTTCCAGTTCCTAGTCTGACACTGTAACTGATACTTCACACCAGCTTTCATGTGGTGACTGCTGTAGGACAGTACCTAGCAGCTGGCCCTAAGTGAATCATGGAACTTGTGTGGTCTAGTGGTTACTGCCAGGGCGAGCCCTGATGAATCCTTCCTCAAAGGCCAAAACAGCCCTGGAAAGAGGCCTTCCTCCTCTGCCTTTTACTGACAGAAACTGAAAATTCAATTTACAATATTGTTGTGGTTGCTTAGCAACAGCTGAACAAGGCATTTGTTTCTTAAAGCTATAGATGCTGCTTTTATTATTTTGGGAGGTGTTAACCCTGCCCCTAGGTTTTTTTAAAAAAAGATTTCAGATTTTTCTGCAACTTTTGTCATGTTAAAGATCCACAGATTCATCCATGTTGAGAATTAGATCTATTGATGCATGGGGTAGAGGTAGAGAAAGTGGACTGAAAGAACTTTTTTCTTTTCTCTCATCTAATGAAGTAGTAGATTCTGGATGTACAAAAGGAAGTGCTTATTTATTCAGCAAATAATTAAATTGTGGAATTCACTACCAATAGAAGTAGTGATAACCACGAAGATATGCATATGTGTGCTGTTAAGTTGCAGCCAATTTATGGTTACCCCAACAAGGGGGTTTCAAGGCAAATGAGGAGCAGAGGTTGTTTGCCATTGCCTTCCTCTACAGAGCAACCCCAGTCTTCTGTCTAAGTAACCCCTAGTCTCATGTCTAAGTACTATGTACTGACCCTACTTAGCTGCCAAGATCTTACAAGATCAGGCTGTACCATGCTGTTCTACCACTCAGGTTATGAAAAGATTAGACAGATTCATGGAAGATAGGTCTGTTATGCAATCCTATGTCAACTCTGGTTTGAGAAATTCCTGGAGATTTGGGAGTAGTGCCTGTGGAGGGCAGAATTTAGGGAGGGAAGGGAGCTCAGTGGGGATCTAATACCATACAGCCAACCATTCGAAGCTCCCATTTCATCCGGGGAACTGATCTTGGTTGTCTGGAGAGCAGCTGTACTTTCACACTATCTGGAAGTTTGTAACTAATTCTGTGCAGAGTTGGGCATATGTAAAATTCTGTATAGGATTGCACTAGGGTTATATTAGGGAGATCTAGATGAAGCTTATTGAGTTACATTGGACCAGTTTAAGTCTTTGAGTCTACTTACCTTATAAAGTACTGTGAGGATTACATGGACCACTCCACACATAACACTGAATTCCTTGGAATAAAGGTGGAATATAAATGGGATAGCTGAAAGAAATAACAGGGCCATCAGTCCTATTTGATAAAGATTGTTTTATGCCATATGCATGAATTTGAAACATACAACAACATTAAGTATTCTAGAGGGGAGATTTATGTAGAGGTCTGAAACCTTGAAAATAAGGCATTTTTTGTCTCTGTGGGTGTGAGGCTAATATGCTTTGTGCTAAATAGCACTGCTTGTCATTGATGGAAAGCTGTTGGATATAGTTTCCTCTTTCAATTCATTTAGATTTCTAAAGCCTCACTTATGTTGCCAGGATTAATTTACAGTCATTTAAAGGAAGGGTTAAGTGAAGGTCACAGGCTACTCTAAATTAAAGGGAAGCTTTTGCAACAATTGCTATGCTGTGACCTTTTCAGTATTTTTTTTATTTTTGCTGGCTAGCCAAGCTCTTTATAGCATTGTTAACCTGTGAAAAATACATAGAGTGGCTGTACCCACTGGTAATGCAAAGAATTTTAAAAGGTTAAAGCCATTTTAGGTTAATACTGACACGAAATAGCCATGAACTCCTGCAGAGCCATTCTGGTTTTTGGTCTTGATCTAAAAATTTCCGTTTGGCAACATTTGTACTATGAATTTGGGGTGGACATAATCATGCCAAGATAATCCCAGGAGCCCTGTTAGAAGAATGTTACTGACTTTACCATAGGCACTGTCTCTGTTGGGGCAACCAGCTCCTGAACAGCTGCAAAATAAGAACTCACACTTTGCAATGAATGTATTTCATGCTGCATTGGTCTGGAATTAAAGCTTTTCATCCTATAAAATAAGCCATATTCCCAATAATAAGAAGATTTCACCAGGAAGCACATTTCACCAAGGATGCATTTAACTGAGAAGCACAGCTATTAATTGGATACAGCAGGAGATGCTATTGAATTCTGGGGTGATTCACGTGTTAGCAAATCTTCCCCAAAAATTGATAAAGACATCTGTAACCTGTATTCTTGGGTAGGTTGCCAATATATATTTTTTAAAAAGTTTTTTCAGTGTTTGAGGCAGGCTGGAGCAGGGATAGTGGTAGTAAAGTTAAAGATGAGTTTTGACTGGCAAGAGTAGGAGATGGGATCAGATAGATTTTATGGCACCGGAGGGCAAGGCACTGTTGGTTCAGGATGTGAGGTGAATTAGGCAACTTTTAAAAGAAAGCCAGCATGGTGTAGTAGTTAGAATGTCAGGCTAGGATCTAGTAGGGGGGGGCAAGTTCAAGTCCCCATTCTATTATGGAATCTCACTGAGTGACCTTGAGCCAGTCACTCTCATTCATCCCAGCCTACCTCACTGGGTTTAATGGGGATACAATGAAGGATGGGAAAATGAATTTGTAAGCCACTTTGAGTACCTATTGATTATCATGTTTGGCTTGAGTCTGGATGGGGGTGGGCTAGAGAAAAACATCTTGGACATGGTAGCTTTTGGTAGTTCTGAGCTAGATTCCAACTATGAGCTGACAACCAACAGGTTTTGAAAACCATTGCAATCAGCCATTAACAGAACTGTCTCTTGTAAGTTAGCAAAAACCTTTTGGAGACAAATACAATTATTAATACAGAAGATTTTAAATATTTAAGTGCAATTGAAACCTGAGGCATTTTTATTGGTAATGATGGACTTTCAGCTGGAAAAATGTGCCAGCAAAGCTTACTTCAGTGATTAGAAAAAAGTCAATAAATTTGTTGATGAATGGAAATCCTTCATAGACTATTTATATGAAATAGATATTACAAAGATTTGATGATCTGTGGATTTATGGATTAAGGGGTTTAAACATTAGAAAAAAAGAGCTTTTAATTATTATCTCAAGAAAGTGTAGATTTGACATGAAATATTTGTTTTGGAGAAAACTGGAAACCTTTTAGTTTAGATTGTTTTTTCTTGTTATTTTCTGTATTATATATATATTTGTATAGTGATTAGTTGTTTTTGTTATTGTTATTGTTCTATTGTTTTATTAGTATATGTGTAATTGTAGTTCTTTAGGTTTGTTTTTAATTACATAAAACTCTTAATAAAAAAAGAAATGTCTCTTATTGGTCCAAAAAGTAACAGATAAGTCTTGATGAATTTCCATGGGGTGCTACAAATGAAATTCATTACTGGATCTGCATAGAGCCACTAAATTTCTTCTGAATTAATATCCTCCTAGAGCTTATGCATGTGCTTTTACCAATAAGAGAAGTTCAGCATGTGTAACTAAGGATCCCAGACCCCCCAGTGGGGGTGGGGAATTACCCGCCCCCACTCCCCACACCCCGCCCCCACTTACCTGAGCAGCGGGCGGGGCACATACCTTCCTTGCACACTCCCCGCGGCGTGCTCCTGTGCGCCACAGCTGCCAGGATTGGGTCCATTTTGGCCTGGATTGGGGCTGCTGTGGAGCTGCAGTACCCAAAACGGGCCCATTCTACCTCAGATCGGGCCCATTTTGAAGTGCTGCAGAGTGCAGGAATGCTCCTGCGTTCCGCAGTGCCCAAAACAGGCTTGTTTTGGTGCGGATTGGGCCCATTTTTGAGCCGCTGCAGAGCACAGGATGTCTCAAAAACTAGCCCCATCTGGCAACCTTTACCTGAATAATTTCCTAGCAGATATATACCATGATTTCTAAATGGAATGCTAGCAACATGCAAGTGGGTTGTGATAAAATACATGATTAGATTAGAAGAGAGCTGGACAATAGAACTGTTACTATCTCTTCAGAAACATTTGAATGATAAAATAAATAATTAGGGCCCAAGATCTCAAGTGACAATTCCAGCAATGGAGCTTAACAAAAGAGTAGGAGTACTGCAATTTTTTAAGAAAACACAAACATTTTTGACAGTGGATTTTACCATGTTCTAAGGTGTAGATCCGATGTGAGCTGATCACTCAGCCTGTTCTGTTTCTGCCAAACAACAATGAATAACTGCTGAACAGGTTTGCATCAGGTTATTGCAAAAGTGCACATACACAAAGATGCCAAACTGATTGGAAGCCATTAGAATCACTAAGGACTTCTTAGATGAACATGGAATGGTAGTCATTTTATTAAAACACAGCATATGTTTGTCTTTTTATGATTTGTTACTGATGTTGTCTATTTAAAGAATGGCCTGCTAAGCAAAGCAGTTTCACAACTTCCTTTGACGTAAACCTCCTTGTCACATCCTGTCCTGTAGCTCTGCCATTATTCCCAAAGGAGGACATTGGGGGGGGGTAGGGTTTGAAGTAGCTGTTATTCAACCAAATGGCACCAAAATTGTAGTGGACCTAGTGCTGCCAGTCCACTAAAGAAACACATGTTTCAAGCCCTTTAGAAAAAGGGGTCCAATTTTATGGGCCCCTGAACAAGGTGCCTCCTTCCGTCCTACTTGGGAAGGAAAAAAAAAGAACTCTACCTCCACAGCAGAAGGAGGAAAAGAGAACTGCAGCAATTCCATTATTTCCAACGGGAGACTGTTTTTGGGGAGCTGGAGTAACACCAAAGAAAGTGGCTCCAGTCATCCTACTAGCAGAGGGGAAAAGACCATCACTCCATCAAGGCAGGAAGGGAAAGAGAAAGAAAGAGCCAGTATTACATCTCTGTCCTGCTTTGTGTCTGGCTTGCACCACCTGAGAGCCACCCTTCCCAGGTCACTCCCTGCGAAATCAGTAGAGTCAAAGAAAAACAAGTTGCTTGCTTCACTGCTGATAGTAAGCATCTCAACATGAAAAACAAAACAAATGTTTCAGGGAAAAGTTTTCTTAATTCCCAAGCACCCTGGATTAGGTTAGCATTTCAGAAAATCATGGTAATGACCTGAAACAGTTATTTTCATGTTTCAAATTTTGTTAGTCTTATAGGTGCTACTGAGTTCCTGCTCTTTTCTGCTGCTATAGACAGACTAACACAGCTACCCACCTTGATCTATTTTCATGTATATTTTTAGCTCATAAATTTCAAAATGATCACCCCTAATGTATACCTCCTTTGTTGATTTCCAGCGGAGGGAAGCTCTGAAGAGTGGACATTTTTTCAGCACCATTCAGGTAGCAACTGAGTTCCCCTCTCCCTGATACTTATTCAGGTAGTTGACAAGCTCTGTCCTCCTCTAGCACTCATTCAGAATGAGGGCAATGTGTTGAAATAGGCATTGCCCTCACTCTGAATTGGCATTGCCTCCCCTCTTTGAATTCATCATATAGTCAAAACTATCTTTGTCAAAAGTTATCTGTTTATTTATTATATTTTTATTCAACTTTCCAGCCAAAATTGGCTCCAATATTAATTCATGAGAATCAAACAGTACCAGGCCCATTATGATCCAGTACAAAGATTCCTCAGGGAGCAGCACCCTCTGGTTATGTAGCATTGTGATGTTATTACATTCACTATGTGATGTATGACCCACTGGAAATGCACACTTTTTTTTAAAAGGCAGTCCTGAAAAATGGGACCAAAGTAGCAGCCATGGGTAGGAACGGTTGCTGTCAACAGCTAAAAACCAAAATGAAAAAGATACGATTTTAAGAGAACATTTCCTCCCCCAAAGCACTATTATCACTGCAAATGAAGACATACATTCATGGGCATCTCCCCTCGGATGGTTTAACAACCTGCTGATTGGGAGTGAGAAGGTTTCAAGTGACAGTCAGACAGTAGCTGTGATTTCAGAAAAAATCTGTGTTATAAAATTACAGTGGAAAAAAAGCACAAATTCAATATTGCTTAGCAAGCTACTTTTTAGGCTGTACTATTGTCCCTGGTGTCACCTTTGAGGATACAGATCAAAAATCTATGTGACATGACACATAGTGAAACTGGCGGCATCCTACATCTATGAAGACGGAGGGGCTGCAGTCAGCTGCTGCTGAGCTGGGCTTAGGCCTGGCCTCTTTTCTTCTTAATTGAATGTAGGCCCCTTGGTATGCCTCCACCTTTGATCTCCTTTCAATTGAAATGAAAGGCTGTCAAGAGAAAAAAAAACTACAGGAGCATGATGCTAGCACTAATCTGTGTTAGACAGAGGGAATGGTAACCAAGAAGCTATGTATGTAATGTATTTGCTTTTGAATAATTTGATCTGACCCCTCCCCTAAATGCCTATTACTATGTCAAATAGCCAGATTCAAATGTTAAGATTGACTGGCAGGTTTTCATGCAAAAAGGCATACTGGGAAAAAAAGCTAATTTGGGCTAAAAAGCACACACCGTATCTGTACCCGGCAACAGCTGTATACTTAAACTGCAGGACACATCAATTTCCTTTAGGAAAATGCATGGTATTGCTTTCATCGTGCAATGGAATTGTGCAGTATTAGTACGAATCAAAATACAGATATCTATGAATCCTCTACTGAGATGCCAGTAATAGCCAAGGAGATTAAAAGGGTAACAACAACAAAAGGTGAGAAGAAATTTATTTCAATATCCATCTGCACCTGCAGCAACTACTGGTTGAACTAACCCTGTCTTTTGGGTGAAATAGTTCTATGATTGCAAGAAAAGAAAAATATCAGTGTTTAAATGCATCAGAGCTAATAATAACAATAGTAAACCCCCACCTTGCACTCAATGGCAGAATTCCAAATAGCATTTTTTAATGAACTTATATGCAGTTTTGCAGCCTCTTTCCTCTATGGCCAGGATATTGGTATAACCTTTATTGGGTCACCTTTCTTTTCAGAAGAAAAAAGTAAGGGATAGGAGCAAGTCTTTATGCATAACAAATACTATGGTTAATGCGTTCTTGGGCTGTATTACTTCAGAAAACAGGTGGCATTAATTGTACAATTGAATGCTTCCTTCATATAACAGCCAACCACATACAACTAGAAAAAGAAAAACAGGATCCATCCTCTAGGGATCATTTTTAATTTCTCATTCCTGCTGTTTCAACCAGGAACCTCCGAGATCTCACTTCTCCTTTGTGTTAACTGAACCAGAGGGCTTTGTGTCATATTGTTTCCTTGCACTGAATTTTCCACACAAAATGCATACATTTTTCTACATTATTTGTGTCACTAAATTAGCACCGTAGATTTTATGTGGATTATAACATAAATTTCACATAAATTGCATATAAAAACTGTTCATAATACAAAAGATCTATCAAAATGAATCACAAAAAGCAAAAATCCAAAATAGTTTGCACATGCGTACACGCATGCACGCACGCACACACATAAACAAAAACAAAAAAATAAATAAGGAAAATTCCTTTTCCCCTATTCTATGTTGCTCATTTTCCCAAGGATTTCATACTGGGCTTTTTGCTTCCCTCCCTTCTGAACAGGGAATGATGTGACTACAATTTATTTGACAAGTCTACATGTTTGTGTGTATGATAAATGATCCAGATAACGAAGCCTTCATATGGCCCGCAAAAGAGCTGGGGTACATCTGTCTACCTCATCCAAATGTCCAATTTTTCCTTTGCATTGTCTTTGCTCACATACATCGTGCAGCAGTATGTTAGAGATTTGAATGCCATAAAAGCTAGCCACTGTATTGCAAAACTGAATGTGATGTTCAGCTCTGTCATTCAGCAGATAACAGCATTGTCCTAATTGCACTTCATTTTATTCTATATAATTGCTGCTGTGTGAACTTGTGTCAGTTTTTGTATATGTCCACCCTGTTTTACATACACATGTTCACTATATTTGGACACATCTAAAGGAAGCCCATACATCCTTTCATTTATGGTTGGCATTAGGCTATTAAAATGGAAATGTAAAGTGTATAAGACCTAATGGCAACATATGCTTAAAAATGAAAGATAATGCCTTCCTTGTGACTACCAAAAGAACTCCAAGCTTTTGACTCCAAGAATAATTACCTCGAGACCTGAACAGCTTAATTCACTAAGTAATTACATGGTGGGTTTTTTTATTCTACAAAAGGTAAAGAGGTAACATTTAATTTACAGGGTAGTGGCTAATCCTCTAATTACTCAGTAATTTCCATGTCGTCACACAATAAAAGTGAGGGCCTTTCAATGGCCCAGATATGACATGATGAAAATCTAACTCTATCAAGTGTTAGATGGGGGAAAAATGGGATGGGTTTGTCATACTACCCTGGACACAGTTCTGCAGAAGGTGACTTTTACAGGTTCTGAAGTTTCGCTAATGTTATTGGTTATCAAAATTTGCCAAAGGATAAGTAAAGATGTGACCTCAAAAAATCAATGAAACCAAAACAGACCCCCTCCCATCTATTCATCTGCTCAATTACAAAATAATAAGGTGATTCCATAACTCTCAGACATTATGATTGACTATTGTGTGTTGAATTCAAGCACCCCTCTCAACTAAGGACAGCACATTCTATTAGCATAAGGTGTGTTTCAGCACAAGAGGCCCCTCTATCAGATGTTTCTTAAATCACCCTTAGCTGAGTGAGATTGGATACTATCCACTGAGTGTTGTATATTCCCATCTTCCTCAAAATACAACAGACTTCAGCCTCATCCTCTGTTCCTTGCCTACACTGCATCTCCCATTTTCAATCAGAGGAATATTGATGTGAGAGCTTAAATCTATAGAGGGAACTAGGAACTATTCTTATGCTGTATGTTTCCTACCATTCCATTGTTTATGGTGCTGATTAAGTAGGGCATATATTCCTTTGGCAGACTGTAAACATCCACTAAAATTGCCTTTGACACAATAGCTCATAATAGGTACATTTTACACACATTAATAATCCATGAAGCAAGGCTTCTAACCGCCCATGGTCATGTCAACTATTAAGGGCTAAAGTATCAATTATAATAATGTACTAAATTAAATCTAAGATTGTTGTTTATATCTATGTAGACTCATAACTCACTGAGCAAGCGTCATCTTTGTTCCAGATCAGCTCTTTACCTTGTCCACACCCACCTACCATTCCTGTGTCTTTTCTTTTCAGTGCAATCCACTAATGAGCCACAAGTATATATCTTATCTGAGTTTTATTTTCATGAATGTCAAAAATTGTTTCCCATTTTCATATTTTTGAAATAAATCCACTGTTCTGATGCTGTTCATTATTTTCACTCCTGACTTCTCTGGATGCATTTTTCCTTCATCTTTTACCTCACTTTCTCATCCTTAATTGCCCTTACTGACCATTTAAATATAATGATGGCAATTCACATGGCTTTGATGATACTTTGATGTGGTGATGACACAGAACTAATATAATCAGGTAGGTCAACACAACCAATCAGATTAAACAGCAAATGAGGGAAAATTAGGCAGAGAGTAATGGGAAGGAAGTGGAGAATGGGTAAAGTGCCAAGAAGCAGCAGCCAGGATAAGTGTACTGAATAGTAATAAAATAATGCAACAGTTGGTCAAGGTAATTTATTCAGCAATACTGAATATTAGGGAAATGCATTATAAAATTCCCAAGCCAAAAACATATACAATAATTGCGGTTACTGTGCTTTTCTGGAATGGTAACACAAATCTGAGATTCTTGGGAATCATGAAACCCCCTTCCTGAAAATCCATGTTGTTTTTTGTGTTTGGGTGCTTATTGGCAGACATCTTATTTTTCTTTGAGTCTACTGATTTTCCGGGCAATGGCCTGGGAAAGATGGCCCCTAGTTGGTTCAAGCTAGGCACAGGGCCTAGCAGAGCTGCAATTCTGGCCCACTCCTTCTCCTTCCATCCCTCTTTGTAGGGGTTCGGTCCTTTTTCCCTCTGCTAGGAGGATGGCTGGGGCAAATTTTATAGGGGCCTGTAGGATTAGATCCCTTAATCCAGTTTGCTTGAAACTTGGCAGTTTGTAAGTAGACAGGAAGCACTAGGTCTGCTGCAACTTTGGTTGAAAAACAGCCACTGCAGCTCCCTTAAAAAAAACAGTCTCCCATAGGGAATAATGGAAGAGCTACAGTTCTCCTTCCCTTCCTGCTTTGTGGGGACAGAGTCTCTGCAAATAGGATGGTTGGAGGCACCTTGTTCAAGGGCCCATAGAACTGGATTCCTTGGTAGAATTTTCTTCAACCTAGGTGAGGGTCCCCGGGGATTTTGGTACCATTTGGTTGAAAAATAGCTACCCCAACCCTCTCCTGCACTGCCAAGTTTCATATATGGAATAATCGTACAGCTCTAGGATGGGACAGGATGGAATGGGGAGGTTTTATGCAGAGGAAGCCTGTAAAGCTTTTCTAAGGTTTTAAACTAATGGTTTGCTTAGTTTTTTAAACCTTTTGTAAAACCTCTGGCTTTGGACCTTAAATTCATCTTCTCTTTACTTTACCTTAAACATATACCTCAGGAGGGACCTGGTCTCAATCAACACTCCTTATTTCCACTCACACAGAACTTCAGGTGTTCTCTATTTTTACCTAGGTTTATACCTCAATAACATCTTCCCTGTTTTGGTTGTGTGGCCTTTATATTGCTGCCTCCCTGTCTCCCACAAACTTTTTTTGCTGCTACCAAAGGCTTTTACCGTAGACCTCCTCAGTGTAACTGGTAATATAGGAAGGCTTTGTTATAGATGGCAGTTTGACAGAACAGTCAGCACGTGAGGGTGGTTGTGAGGTTAAACAAAAGTAGGATTTAGTAGAGTTTTAGTAGAATTGAGAGGTTTGATGAGCATATTGGTTTCAGAACAGTTCTTAAACTTGGTGGTTTCAAAAATAATTATATTTTCTTAAAGGTATATTCCCAGACTGAGTCACATAGACTACTTTTTCACACAGATCTTCACTATCAGAATAAACTTTCATCTAATCCACACAGACATAGAATCACTCAGGTCTTCTCATACAGCTTACATACAGCTTCTCATACAGTATAATTTCTCTTTCAGATAAACACAGATGACCCCAAGTGGACACATGGACTGCCTGACTTAGACAGAATTAGGCTCTCAAGGTACCACACAGGTTGCCTGATTTAGCTAGAATCCTTTCTCTCAGAAACACATAGACAATTTGGGCTCCACACAGATTGCCTGACTTAACTAGAATAACCTCTCTCTAAGATATATAAAAGGTGAAAAACTTTCCCTTAGCACTGACTAAAAACTGCAGTTCACTCTGCCACCTAGGGTACAACTACCATCCACTCATCCATCCAGCCCCCTTCCTCTTTCCTCTGTGGCCTGCTTTTCAATTCACAGTATTTTTTAAATAAAAACTCACATTAGCAACAGAAATAAAATATTCAAACTCTTTTTTGTCAGTCACTGTAAGAGTAGGAAACTGAAATGCATGCCAACACTTTTTTTTTTGTGGTGGTTGGCCAGCACTCTCTTGCTAGGCTGTCACTTGACTGCCATCCCCCCACCCCAAGGAATCAGTAGAAAGAAGTGGACCTGCACTGAGTCTTAGGGGTTTGTAAAATCAAACCCCTTTGTTCAATCTGCTTGAAACTTAGGATAGCTTTATACTAGAGGAAAGACTATGTTCTGTACAAATTTGATGCCATTATCTTCATAAACTGCTCTCAGACTCATGAATATATTCCCATTAAAAAATAATTGACCTGAATTGCTGGAACCCAAAAAACCACATGGATTTGAATTCCAAACTGGTCATGTCCTACGCTACCCCCAAGTCAGCAATAATTGTAAAATCCCCCTCCCCCAAATCCCAAAATTATAACAAATATTTTTTCAGTACACACCCTACTGAATAGCACAATACTAAAATTAGCTAATATTTTACATGGACTGATAGAGAATAACTCTAATATATATATATATATGTGTGTGTGTGTACATGTGTGTGTGTGTGTGTGTATGTATATGTGTGTGTGTGTGTGTGTATGTATATGTGTGTGTGTGTGTGTGTGTGTATGTATATATATGTGTGTATGGGTATGTATATATATTCTGTAGTAGTTGCTCTCAGCTATCATTAGGAGCTCTTGATTAGGGTTACATTGCATGCTTAGGGAATTTTACCTGTCTGAACTGAAGGCCTACATTTAATACAGGTGGAAAACCAGTTAGCTGTTTCATTTCACAGAAATACTCGTTTATATATGCATATACACTGTAATCTACACCACAGTGTCAGTGGTTGTTGCTATTCTTTGTTGATGTTGATACTGAAATTTAAATAGGATTCAACAGTCCTAGAGAGTTAGAAAAGAAGAGAGAGGTAATGTAATATCTGTGCATCTCACCTTTTCAGAGAAAGAGGAAAGAGATTTGTTTGTCCAGCCCACAACACTGGAGTTAAAAAAAGGATTGCTTGACCCAGCCAAGTGAGAAATGCTCTGCATTTCGGAGAGCATTTTCCATGACTTGTTTAACCCTATCATTAACCCTGGGCCAGGCAGCCCAGGCTTCCACCTACTGAGTTAGGACAGGGCCTATTATCTGTTTCATCCTCGGAGGCAGAAAAGGCCAAAAAGAAATGCTAAAGGGAGACAGCAGAAATGGCATTACTGGGAACCTGAACTGGCTACCAGAAGAAGACAATTGTAGAGAGATCCCAGTTAATTGGACAGTATCCCCAATTAAGCTCATCTTAAAGAATCGTTCTTTATATACATTATGATACAAGTCAGCAAAAAATTATGAATATTGCTGACTATTGGTAGGTTTTGCGAGGAAATGCTAGGAAATGTCCAGTATTGAGAAGAATTTGTTTTCCCTTTGGAATTGGAGAAGCTTCTATGAGACTGAGACTTCATGCTTTAGTCTATCCTTGTGAAGCCTCTTTGATCTTCTCACTGTCTGAACCTATCCCAGTCAGGATGGTAGAAAGTGTTATCAAGTTATAGCCAACTTATGGTGAGCCCAGCAAGGGGTTTTAAAGGCAAGAGATGAACAGAGGTGGTTTGCCATTGCCTGCCTCCGCATAGCAACCCTGAAGTCCCATGCAAGTACTAACCAGGGCCAGTCCTGTTTAGCTTCCAAGATCTGATGAGATGAGACTAGCCTGTCTTTCTAAAAAGAGATTGAGCCTCACTGCATCATATACTTATTTTGACTTTATTTAATTAAAATATTTATCTCCTCCATATCCCTAACAGGTAATTCCAGTCTCCTTACAAAAAAAAACAACAACAGGAGCTGACAAATCTGGTTATAGTCTAAGAGTAAGATTTAACACCATAGTCAGTTAAACAGCAATAACAATATACTATAGTTATGAATCAGAATTCCAAAACCAACTAATCAGAAAGCTGCTGTAAGGTAAAAATTAATTTCCTGACACAGCCAAGGCTGGTGCCTTCAGCAGAGGCTCTGCTTCCTTTGCAGTGGTCTTCCAGAAGAACTGAGGAGAGCACCAGCCTTGGCTGTTTCTTGCTCAGGCAGGTCTAATTACTTTCATCAAGAGGGCATGAAGGAAAGAGATAACCAGAAAGAATGAAGTTGGTGCTCACCTTCATACTGGGAGACGATGCCCTAGAAGTATGTTGGTCTTATGCTGAGAAGGGCTTTAAAGGTAAGGGCAAATGCTTTGGACTGAACTCAACAACAAATAGGCAACAAATGAAGATGTTTCCAAAATATATGTAATGTAGTAAAACTGCTACATTTTGCAGCAATTGAAGTTTCCAGATTCTCTTCAAGGGCAGCCCCACATAGAGCTGCATTACAGTAATCAGGGCTTGAGGTTACAGCATGGCCAGATTAGCTATACAATCCTCATTAATTTTTTGATGACAGGATTTAATCTATATAGTGTAAGGTTGCCTCTATTTCTGTTGGAGAAGCAGTCAACCATGAGCCTTGAACAGAAAGGAGAGGCAATCCCAGCTCATTGTTCTCAACTGAGGCAGTTCCCATTATTTATTTTTATGTCAATTTTTGCAATTAATTATGGATGCTGCAATCAAGGCCTTCTCCATCTTATGAATTTTCCAATAGTACAGGTCATTGGTCACTTCCCTAAGGGGCTGTGGTATCTGAGCCATCATGAATATCCTTGACACGGGTCTCTTATTCCAATGGAGCAACTTAATCAGTGTATTAATGAAACTTCATCATTTACTCTTGAGAGATTTCATTGCTTTGCATTGCTGTAACATCATCATCATCACCATCATTCAACCATCAGAATGTTATTAGAAGAGGCCAGATGGATCAGAACAAGGTGTTATCCAGTCCAGCATACTGTTTAAAACAGAGCCCAAACAGACATCGTCACAACAGTGATGATGTTAATTGTCATCATTACCAAATTTCTGTCCACCACACATGTTAATACTTGTGGACTGGAATATCCATTGGCCACTTTTCTGTTTACTAAGTCTATCCAATATATATTTTAATGCACATTATGGGTGGAATACAACATGCATTGCAGCAGCAATAGGGCTGCATTGCTTCCTACCATGCTCCCTCCAACCAAGTGAGAACCAGACCACAGAGGTTCAGCTCAGGCCTAGCCAGTGGCAGCACCTTTTGCATTGCTGGTGCCAAGGAATAAGCTGAGCTCCTCCTCTGAATCAGTTCCCTCCTTGTTTGGCCAACCACAGCTATTGCTTTGGTAGCTTGGCTGGAGAAAGTGCTCTGAGCAGCAAACCTCTATTTGTTTTTACAGAAAGTATTCAGAGTTCTGAAAATCTGAATATGAAGTTTTTGAACAAAGAAGAATCATAAGTAGGTGCTATGAAGAATTGACCTCAGGAACCCACAGACCTTGCGAGTCTAGCAGAAGGGACAGAGACAACGTATAGACGAGGCAGATGCAGGACTGTACATAGGTATTTCTTATGCCTTTTGATAGCAGCTCAAAAGGAAAGTGGAGGAAAGGAAAAATGGGTATCATACTTGATTTTCAGATTATGTTAAAAAGAGCTAGGACACAGCCCTCAGGAGCTGCTTATTATTTTGAAGCTTCCTTGGAGAATTTAAATAAGTGGGAGTTGGGAGTGCCTGTCTGCTTGGCAATTTATAGAGTACAAGTTTGATATGACAAATTCACGGAGGATAGACCTATTAAAGATTATTAGAGAAACATACCATCCCTTTTTAAAATTTCAAGTATGGAGATGATATACTTCTGAAGACCAGTTTCTGGGGACAGAGATAGGCCTTTGTGCATTGCTTTGTGCACTGCTGGTGATTACCCAGAAGGTGGCAGTGGTTGAGACAGAAGGTTGACTAGATGGACTTCAGCCTCATTGAGCACAGCAATTCTTATGTCTTCTAGCTGTAGCTTTGGAGCTCAAAATGTCTCTTACGGGGCCTGGAGAACCTTCCCTAAATCTATATACTAGCACTGTAAAAATTGCAACAAAGCTAATTGCTAAGACGGTGAGTATGAATGGATTGTGATGGATATCACAAGGGCTCTACAAACTGTAGGTTCCCTATTGGCCTTCCAGAAATGGTTTAAATAGCACCTACTCCCCTCCCAGCTGGCAAAGCTTCACAGAGTTACTTTACATGGCACTAGGCCTAAGCCTATCTATTTCTCTTATTTGAAAATGAAAGCTTCTCACAAAATAACCAAAGTGGCACTCTCTCCACACTTAATTTCAAAGGAAAAGTGTGATGCCACATTGAATACTAATTCCAAGAAATGAATAAGGGTCAAGTTCAGGCTCTGTAGCAGTTCAACTTGCATTTAGGCCCTCTGGTTTTGACGGAGCTAGGAGTGCATTTAGACTTTTAAAAAAATGTTCTAGAAACAAGCTGCAGAGAAAAAGAACAACCCTGACATCACAATCTGACCTGTGGACCAATTACTTCCTGTCCAATTATAATCAGATCTGAACATGAACAAAGTCACTGAAAGAAAAATTTAATTAGAAATATCTCCGCATCTCCCAGTGTCCTGTCTCTCCTAACATTGCAAAGGAAGCAGGACAAAAGAACCTCTGAGATCATATGCGTCTGTGTGAACATGGGATAGGGCAAACAGGAAGGTATATTATCTCTTCTGAGTCTGCCCACAATGTATCAATGACTAAAAGAAATATTGTATATCATGCTTCTGGATGTTGAACTCTGAAATCACCAGTAAAGCTAAATTTTACCATGTTCATTTTTAGTTCTTATAGATAATCCATATAATCAAAAATAAGCCTTGTAGCACCTTAAAGGCTAACAAAATTTCATTTCAAGATAACCTTTCACAGATGAGAGCCTGCTTCTTTAGATGCACTGACTGTACTCTAGTCCATGAAAACTTATGCTCAAATAAAATTATGTTAATCTTTAAAGTGCCATAAGACTCCTGTTTATTTTTGCTGTTACACCCTTGGAATTCTTTTCTTATCCTTAGAATCAACCACAAAGTGGCCCTGCACAGACCAATAAATATTATTCACAATGACCCTGATGGTAGCCATGTATTGCCCATTGTTCCAGTGTGATCATCCCATATCTCACTACCATATTTTCTATATTTGCATTGCTGTTACTCAGTTCACATGGCATACTATTGGTCCCTGGGGATAGCAAGGCATTGGAAAGTATGCAAGTCAGTGCTGTCCTTGGTGCTGAATCACCCAATGAACTTACCTTAGAAATCTGTGTGATTACCTAGTTAAAGGCTGAATCCACATGTACCAGCATAGCGCTAAACTGCTGGAATGCCAGCATCTTCCTGGCGCGATTTCTGATATCATCACATCATGAGAGCGGCATTGTGGTGTGATGACGTCAGAAATCGTGCCAGGAAGACGCTGGCATTCCGGCAGTTTAGTGCTATGCTAGTACGTGTGGATTCAGCCAAAGAGAAAAGAACTATTACGGTCATAGGATTTGTATTTTACAAGAGCAACTCTGGCTTTTAGAGTATCTTTTATTTTTTATGTCTGAGGCATGGATATATTTGCAAAGTAAATCACATCACCTGTTTAGTAGAAAACTTTGCACCCTCTGGCTTTTTTTTCATTCTCTAAGAAAATGTTATCCAATGAGATTTTTGTTCAGACTCTGGAAAAATCACAACTTGTCTGTTCTTGAATGCAGACCAGATGGAAATCATAAATCAAATGAAGCCTCCTTTTTTGTTCTGTTTGGGTCTGCAGCACCTGTCTGGCCATTTGGCAACTCAACATTTCAAATGGTTTCATCCCTCTATCTTGCATCTCATCACATGTTTGTCCCCTGCAGGTACCATCCAGGCACACTTCTCATAGTGGGCAGAGAGTCCATGCCTGAACCTGCAAATGAATTCAGTGATTGTGCATCACCACTCCCCATTAAGATGCATTAGCTGCAGCAAGGCCTCCCATATTGATATGTGTGCAGGATTGTACAAGGAATTTCTGATCAGCAAGAGCATGCCTGATTAGCCAAGTGTGAGGCTGCGCAGTTAAGGCCAGTCAATGCAAAAATTCATTTAAAATAATAATAAGTCCAAACACCAGGATTCCTTAGATGAAAAATGCAATAACAGGCTCCTTGTCAATAAATCTAGCACCTTACTTGAAAAGAAACTTAAATATTTCAGCATTTTAGGATCGACACACACTGAGCCTGAAATTCCAGACTTTGCTTTGAAATCTCCACTCCAGCTATGTTGAAGCTTAATGAGAAATGGCACAGATTGGATCCTCGGGAGCAGTATTAGCTTTGGCAGCCACCAGATCAATTTTACAGCATTGCTCAGGAGAAAAAGAAAAATGAATCCAACAGGACTGGATTTTAACACAGAACTTAGAAGGCAGACCAGAGATGAATCCCTGCTATGTTTCTCAATGTAAAAGCTGTCAGTGGTAGAGCAGAGCTCTACATATGCTTAAACACTCAGCTGGAGCCTAGCACACACCAAGCTATTATTTACACAGAGTCAGGTCATAAGTTATAACCACAATATGGCCATCATATGGAAAATGGCTTTATTTGCATTGCATATTGTTATAAGGTTATCCCATGCACGAATCCAACTTTCTTCCTAGTTTCCATAAATGGTGCTCCTACAGGAAATCAGCTGTGCAAATATTTTGACCTGATATAGTGATGCTCATCCGAACTCAGAAAAAAAAGTTCATCCCAATCTGCAACGAAGTTAAATTTTCTATTGGGCTCAACTTGGTGTGTAGCATTCCAGAATGGCATTGGCCTGATCATTGGCTTAACAGTTATTTATTTTTTTATTATTTTAATTTTACTTCATTTATATCCTGCCTTTCTTCCCAATGGGAACCCAAAGCAGCTGACATTGTGTCTCTCTCCTGCATTTTATCCTCACAAAACCCCTATGAGGTAGGTTAGGCTGAGAGTGTGTGACTGGCCCAAGGTCACTCAACAAGCTTCCATGGCAGAGAGGGGATTTGAACCCAGGAGTCCTGGATTCTAGTCTGACAATCTAACTACTATACCACACTGGCTCTCAGTAAGGACATAAGGACAGCCCTGCTGGATCAAACAAAAGTCCTAGTCCAGAATCTTATTTTCTACAATGACCAGTCAGATTTTCCTGAGAAGTACATATGCAGATGATGAGGGCAACAGATTTTCTCTATTCTGTCTCCCTGATAATCTGATTTCTACCTACCTACATATCTACCTATCACAATTTTATCATTCAAAGAGTTCCGGGCAGCATATATGGTTCTCTCTTCCTGTGTCTGCACAGTTTTATTTTATTTAAATCATTTATATACCACCTTTCTGCCACTTATGGACCTAAAGCTAGCAAACAATTAAAACATGTTAAAAACCAACATTTAAAAATGGTATGCAAGAAAGCCTTGAGGAGGATTATTGAGTAGGATGGACAAATCCCCCTGGGGAGGGAATTCTCAGCTGACAGTATTCAGCATGGCAGCTCAGGTAGCTGCTATTGGTGCCTGCTCACAATTTACAGGGTTGCTGGGCTCAGTTATATATGCCCCAGGGTCATCCTGAATACAGCATGAGCTGCTTTTGTGCCTGAGCAGTCACTGGCATTCATTATGTTGGCACACACCCAAAACTTACTGGTTCCAACTTCAGTTCCCAGGCCGCAATGTGACAATGCACAAAGCGTTTGCAGCTTAATATAGATCCATCAGTGAATATGAACACATTCACCTTTGGGAGTCAAGCAGCCCAAATGGGCAATGTTAGAGAGACAAGCCACACTGCTATTCCCTTGTCCCCCTCACACCTGAACAAAAACAAGACAACCATGGAAAGATTCGCTTTTAAAAGTTAATTTTATTTGTTGAGTGATTTGGATGAGTGATGGAGAGCTGTTACCAGAACTGCTTTTTATTATAAGGGGAAATTAGCTTTAGCAGTCTGTAACTTAAATTAGCGTGGATCTTAACCTATGTCTACGGAGGTCCTGATTCCAGACACTCTAGTGAAAAAGAGGCAGACTACAAATAGGTTCCAAACACGTGTATTTGCTAACAATGTGGCGTAAGCCTAAACTTGCACAAGCATACAAGAGAACACACAAGATCTAAGAAATACAGAGTAGGAAATACAGAGACTTTCGCATTAGCTGGTTCCCAACGATGGTGGGGAATACTCACAATCCTGTAGCGAAGCAGAGACACAGCAGCGAGGTGGCCCAATGCCAGCACTGGGACCACAGACGGACAGCGAGGGGTTCTGGATAGGAATGGCTTAAGCACCGAGTGGTCTGAGAGACCAGCTTAAATACCCCAAAACGTACCCTGGGGCTGGTGCTGTACTTGGTGGTTCTCACAGTTTAAAACAAAGGTTCTAATGGGTTACTGAATGGCTTAGATGGGCCACTTTGGTAATCAGATTGTGATAAGTGACACCTCAGGAAGAGGGGACAAAAGAGGGAGGGGGAAATCCAAGTGGGCTGAAAGGATGTTCCAGCGGACAGGGCTTGTCCTGATGTCATCAGCTCTGGAATGCGGAGGTTTCTTTGAGATGCATTCTCTAAGTGCTTGGGATGGTCGGCACTTAGTTCCTTCTCCGGGGCGGCTCCTAAGATATGCAGAGCGGGGCGAGGTGCTCTCGCTGCGGACGTGGTGTGCCCGCTTCGCTGAAATGGCTTCTCAAAGCAGTCTCTTCCTCTGGGTCTTCTGGCTGCCTAAGAACATGGATGCCGGCTGGGCATGGCTGGGGCTGGATAGCAGGCTGCCCGGTAGCGAGGGCAAGCTCGGCGACCGGCTCGCGGGAGGCTCCAGGCGGGAACTGACCAGGGAGCGCCTAGCCAGGCTCGCTGGAGGTTTCCCCGGCAGGCGCCCGGCTGCTAGCAGCGGCTTGGGCCCATATGAGGCAGGCTTCCATGGAGGCAGGGGGAACAGCACTTTAAAACACAGTCCAAGGCAGGGAACAGGCACGGTCCGTGGCAGATGGCAATGCAGGCACAGGGCACACTTGTAATAAAGTCCAAACACACACTGGGAAGTCCAGATACAGGTCAGGGCAGGGCTTGCCCAGGAAGAGAGTCCTTTGTGCAGTTAACCAACCATGGAGTCAGTGAACTACACAGTCTATTGCAGCAGCAAGGTAATTAACAAGCAAGCAGGAAACTGACACGTGTATCAGGACACACACGTGCAAGGCAATCTTCGGTGCAGCAGTAAAACAGCAACGCAGGAAACTTTAACACAGTTCATGGCAGGCCTTAAAGCATGAGAGGGGGCCTACTTGGCAACAATTCCCCCCCCTCGGAGACCACGTGACGTCAGGCGTGTGGGTCTCCGAACTTGACTTCAAGGCGAGGTGGTCGGCAATGTCCGGTGGTCGAGCTTCGAGCGAGGAAGGAGTGGGAAGGGAAGGAGGGGGAGGCGTCACTCAAAAATTTAGTTTGGAGAACCACCTAACCGAATAAGTGCAATTTAGATCAGCCAATGGGCTGCAGGTCTCTGGGTTCACACCAGGAGGTGTGCTAAGTGCAACCGTCAGAATAAATAGCGATAGCAATTCATAGTTACATAAGCAGTAATGAGCAATTCATAGCAATGAGTAATTCATATACAGCGGTAAATTCATGGGTATAAGGTTAAAAGCAAAGGCAATTCATGAGCCAATTCATGAATGCAGGATTGAAAGGCGAAGATAATTCATATACAGGTAAAAGCACAAACAATTCATAGATGGGTGATAATTCATACAGGATAAAAGTGAAATGTGCAAGCAAGGCATAGACCAATTCATCAAGGGTGGAGCAATTCATAGATGGTTAAAAACATAAATACAGGTATCTATATAGGATAAAAGCAATGATCTAGGGAGTTAAAACCAATTCCTAGAGATAGCAGCAATAAAAGCAAGTGCGGAGAAACAATTCATGAGGGTAAGCGGCGGAAGGGCTCATAGGGGGTCAGAAAAATAAACTTCGCAATTAAAAGACCAACTCATACGGCCAGATTAAAACCAAATCCATAAAGTTTAAAATCAGTAATTAAATAACCTTTAAAAGAGACCATTCCGGAGGGGTCTCAGTTAAAACCAAATTCATAAGATGATAAATAGGCTAAAATCACTTCGGCGGAGGGAGTCAGGTTAAAAAGGCAATTCATAAGGTTAAAAACAAATTCATAGGAAAGAGAAATTGATAGGGGACGATTAAAAGATCCCAGTTCACGGGAAGATCATGGGCGCACTTGCAATAGATAGAGTGAGGGAGTACTTCGGGGTTAAATTCATAGGGGTGAAATTCATGGAAGGCAATGGAAAGAAATTCATAGAGACTTAAAACAATGGAGTGGCAAAGATCACAGACGGCTCAGTCCGCAGTACAGCTGCTAGACTGGGTTGCATATATACAGGAACAAGTAAGCTTAGTCCATGTGTTCCAAAACACACTTCCACCCCCCCTTGCTGTCTGCGTCAATCCGCAGAGCAGGGTCAGTGAGCAGCGAGAAGGGCTTCAGGCACACAGTTCTAGTCCTCATGGAGGTAGTGCCGCTGGCAATCGAGGCGGGCCGTGGGCTGGGAGGCAGAGAAATTTGTCCCCCCCTAGTCCACAAGAGGGCCTCGGAGCGGTGTCCGGCAGCAAAGCGTCCATGGGGCTGGTTCAGGATCCGTACACATAATAAAACATAAGCATAGTTCATAACACTATAAATAATAACACAAGCAAGGGATCAAAATGGGGCACCAAGAACGACCTTTAAGGCAGAAGGAGGTCGGGATTAGATCGATCCAAGCGGTGAGACATCTGGAGTTGCTGGAACTGTCGGCGGCTCCAACAGGCCAAATAAAGTAGTGAGGCACACAACAAAACTTGGAAAGCCAAAATAACGATGATCGGGTGCAAAGCCAAATTGTAAATTCCAGTGGCAGTGGGGCTCCAGCCAAAGAGGGTTTCCCACCACGAGTGCTCACCGGTGGTCTTGATCCGCTGGGCAAGATCCAAAATCTCCTTGCCGTTGTGGGACACAACCAAAGCAGTAGTGTCCCCGTCCCTCTGGATACTCTGGAGGGTGTGATGGAGCTGCGGGTGGGCCAGGAGCTCGTGGATCAGCTCCAGATCGATGCCAAGGGGGACTGGCTTCACATAACGATAGATGGAGGGTGCCACCAGGATCTCTTCTTGGGTCCAGACCGGTACCGTGTAGGTGAAGTCGCAGGCTGCCACCGAAGACAGGTTGCAGAAGCAGCGGTTGACTCCCGGGATCACAGACTTGAGCTGGAACGAGTTCAGGATCACAAAGTCGCAGGCCGTTCGCACGCAGGCACATCCTTTCCCAAGGTAGACGACAGCGGAGCTGTTCTCCTGGACGACCTCGAAAGAGCACTCGTTGAGGGCGTCGACTTGCGGGGCTACACAGGGGTGATGCGGTGCAAAGGCTTGGTCCTGGCAAATGAAGCCGGTCTGGTCTCAATGCTGGCATCCTTGGAGGCTGACGAGTTGCCATCCAGTCGGGGTGAAGCGGGCCCAATGGTCGGGATGTCTGGCGTAGAGAACTTCGGTGTCGCTGACTTGGAGTCCCAGAGGCACGACTGGATACAAGTGGAATGACTCGTGCGCACTGGCCGTTAATAAAAATAATTTAAGTTCCTGGGTGGTCGGTGAGAATGAGGAATTTACGAGAGACCACCAGGATTCAAGCTCCAGTTCTATGGGTGACAATTTGGGCGTAATCAATCTTTTAATTTCCAGGGGCAAGTGCCCGTCCGTGGCTTGCCGAATTAGCCCCATGGCCACAGCCTGGTTTAATTGTTGGGCTTGCATACATGCCATGGCTATTGACATGTTGCGTTCAAAAGACTGCGTTCCTTTGAGCAGCAGAGAAAAATCTCTTTCAATTTGACTCTCCCAGTTAACTAAAATGGAGCTGATCTCGTGTTGCCCATTCGAAATGGAATTTAGGGACTGCACCACCGGTTTACCTAAGTCGGAGATGCTAGTCGTGACATGGGCAAACTTATTAGTGAGAGTCTCAATATTGACCGAATCCATGATTGCTAAGCCTCCGGCTGCGGGAGCAGTCCAGTCGGCAATGCTTCGTCTGGCACGCGAGAGAGAGGGAGAGGGATCGATCCACAGTTGTAGCCATGCATTCCAACCCTTGCTACCGGCCTCCAGATAGGGAGCGCACTACGGCAGCCTCTGGGTTACATTTAGCTCAGCTAAGTCTATGCGGATCTCTTTTAAAGACATTTGCGGGTGGACTAGAACTCTCTCTCGAATGTCAGTTTTCAAAACATGGGAGCCCACTATATGCGTGCCGCCTTGGCTTAACTGTTCATTGCTAGCAATCAAAGGGTCAATTTGGATGGTGTGGGTCTCCTGGGTCCGGATCAGCAGGGAATAATTGCCTGGTTCGTGAGTCAAATTTACAAAGAGCAGCCCAAGCTGGTGAAATTTCTCTACTAGGGGCTTGGTTTGGCATTCGGGCGTCTGTTGAACCAGTATCCAATCGGGTGGGCCATGTTTGGCTAGGTCTTCTTCTTTTACAATCCAATCCAGGTCAGGTTCTCCCAGCGTTCTATAGCGAAGGAGAGAGCCGTGCCTGAAGGGGGCGTGATAGTGACTGATGCAGATTCAGTGGCAGTAGTGCCTAGTAGGATGGTCATTCTAAAGGGGTCTCCTGCCTTCCATACTGCGGCCGACACTAAAATAACTTCACAGTATGGTCCGAGAGCCTCAGTGACAAATGGCGAGGTTTCGAAATTGGCAGGGGTGGTATATTTGTCTACCACCGGGACTGTGGTGGGGGCTGGCCTGATACGGGGAAGGAACATACATGGAATTGGAGCAAGTGGTGAAACCGTATCGGTAGGCGAATAGCATACTAGCTCTTGGGACATGGTTTTAACTCCTACACATAAAATAACAAGCTCTGGGGGTCGGATCCACTGCTCGTCGCAGCTGCGGAAGTTTGTGCGATCCGTAGGGGTGGTCATATTGCTCTGCTGTACAACCTTGCAGACCATCATTTCATTTCCTGCTAGTGTATTAATACATCTCCAGTGGGGGTAGGGCATTAATTTGGACGGGCGTCCCTCTGTTAGGGTGCCTGCCAGCACGAGCAAACACAGAGTAGCCAGGTGCCTCATCTCCTGGCCTTCCTTTCCTTTTTGTAGCGAGAATATCCTGGGGAGACCTGCGGATATAAGTACAGGTTCCCTGAGTTTGTTGCAGCAAAATGAATGAAGTAAAGCAGGGAAAAAGGAGGGTGTTTTTCTGCCAGCACTGTATGTTAAGCGGGGTTCGAACGAGAAGTCCCGGAGCATTAAGCGAGCCAGCTTGTTGCTCTGGGGGACTCCTGTGCGGGGGCTTCTTCCTAAAGCATGTATATTTCAGGGGGGACGTCTTTACGTTGAGCAAGGGTTGGCTGTGCGTTAGGCGGGATTATGCAAACTCGCCCCAGGGGTCCCTGGGTGCTTGGACTATGTGGCCTTCAGGTGCCCCTTGCTTGGCGGCGGGCTGCTCTTATCTTGCGGGCTGAGAGCTATCGGTCCGGCTCGGCCTGGCCTTGCCGCTTTAAAAGGAAAAAACCTAGAGAGCGGAATCCAGCAACTATAAGGGTTGCTGCTTAAGGAGACCTTCGCTTAACTTAAAGAAAAACACACGGAGCAAGAAGCATACGGGTCTGGGGTACTTTTAGGTTGCCCTTACTTGGGGTGCCTGGCAGGGCTTCATTATAACTTCAATATGTCTCCCCCCCTTCTTTTCCCTTATATGGTACGGGCAAGGGAAAAGATTACATTAGATGGGGCGGGCGGCTGCTGGCAGAAAGGGCCGAAGTGGAGCCGAAGGCGCTCGGCGGCGTTTATCGAAAAGCGGCGGAGCTGGCGGAAATCTTTCGGCGCCACTGGGTCTGGGTTGTTCGGGGGTCATCTTGGCGCGGGGGATCCTGGCTATGTAAATGAGGCACGCTGCCTCTTGTGCGTAGCGAACGCACCTCAATAACACATTCCAGGGGGCACATATTTACAAAATACTGGCGGGTCTTTTACCTTTGCACTAAAGCGTACTAGATGGTGGCGCCGTATAGCAACTCACCATGACGAATATGAACATTAGTAAAAGAGGGGGTTGATGGGCTGGATGGGGGTTTCCTTCAGGGGAGGCACGGCCCTCAAAGCCAAAGCCAACCATCATGCGAAAGCGTGGGTCTGACAGGTGAGACCCCGAATCTACGTAGATGCGGGATCTTCACCAGCACGGCGGGTGAAATGTTTTCAAACAAAGAAATCACCTTATTTGGTGGTTTCAACGTTGGAAGACTGCATTCACTTCTGGGCTAAAGCCTCTCCAAACACTTTCACACACAGCAAATCTCTTTTGCCTGTGCAATTTTTTTCCGAACACGCGGCTTAAAATCCAATTAAGAATCACTCTCGGTGGTGGTCCTATTTGGCTTTGGTTGCCGTGTTTCTCCCTAGGGTCCCAACTGTGAGGCCCGCCTAACGAAGTTAAAGAATAGAACTGAAACAAAATTCTTAACATTTATACATATATATATTCTGCCGTTTCTTTTATACTAGAGCTACAAAGGTCTGGTCTAAGGGGACACAGGGTATCTCTGGCCCAGGGTGAAGGGACTTCTGGCGAATCACTGGGCAGAGGGGGGCTGGACTGGCGGCTGTTCCCCCAGGGTCATACACAGGCGGGGCGGTTTGGAGCGGCTTCCCTTTCCATTCCTTTAATTGAGAGGCATGGAAGTATTTTAGCCAGGTGCCTCCTGTCTTCCTCTGGATGGCTACCTGATAGACGGCTGGAGAGACTCTTTTCGTGATTGGGACGGGGCCTTGCCATTTGGCCGCTAACGAGTGTGCCTTCTGTGAGAACTTCCTATATAAAACGAGCTGTCCTTCCTCCCACTGCCTCGGGTTCCTGACCCATCCTAGTTTGCGGTCCATATCCTTCTGAGCTGTGCCTAACTTCTGGGCCACTTGCATGTGGACGGCGTGTATGGATGAGAGGAGGTCCTGAACCCAGGCGTCATTAATTACTACGGGTTGCATGTCAGAAGGGAGCTGCGTGTCTAGCCAGAAGGCTTCTGGGAGCTGCATTTTCCGTCCTGTCATGACCATATGGGGCGTGAGTCCGTGAACTGCGGTGGTGCCTCTGATGGCCATTAGAATTATGGGGAGTTTTTCATCCCAGTCTCTCCCGGAGGATCGAACCATCTTGCGGAGAGCCTCCTTGAGGGCCCGGTTGGTTCTTTCTATGGCGCTGGAAGCTTGGGGATGGCCGGCTATGTGAAAGCGTTGTTGGATGCCTAATGCCTTGCAAAGTTCCTGGGTGACTTCTCCAATAAAATGTGAGCCCAAATTGGAATCCATGACTCGTACAGTGCCCCATCTCGAGAATACATTGTTGAACAGTAGTTTGGCCGTGGTGGCTGCAGTGTTATGCTTACACGGGAATGCCTCGACCCATTTACTAAAGGGATCTATGACAGTGAGACAGTAGTGATTGCCGCGGGGAGTGGGAGGAAGGGGACCGATAAAGTCGATTTGTATACGAGCCCAGGGTCCATCAATTCTCTGATGCTGGAGGGGAGCTCTAGGTCCAGTTGGGTCTGCATTGACCATAGCACAAGACAGACAGTTGTCCACCCATTGTGCTACTTCGGTACGCATGCTAGGCCACCAACCAACCTCTTTGACCCTCTCCAGAGTCAGGTCCTTGCCTCGGTGTCCCTGCTCGTGGACAAACTGAATCAGGTCGGCCCTGACTTCCAGTGGCACTACCCAGTGGCGTCCACCAGCTGTATCTACTGCCCAGACTATGCCTTCCTCTTTTCGAATCACTAGTCTTCCTGTCTGGTCTCTTCCTGCGGCTAAGAGGTCAGCTACTTCTGGGTCGGACATCTGCAGTTGGGCTAGGTCTAGTGTACCCGCGGTTCCCTGATCCTGGCTGCGGGCTTGTGCCCGGGTGGTGACAGGGTGGAGGGGACAATCTGGGGCTGGTTCCGGTAAGGGAGCATTTTCTGTGGCGGCTGCCTTGGCTGCGAGGTCTGCCTGATCATTCCAATAGGCGGTTTCTGAGTTCGTTTTCTGGTGTCCCTTAACATGTGTGACCTGCGTTGGTCCTGTACGAGACTGAAGGAGCGTAGCTACTTGCTGCCATAGCTGTAGGTGGGCTACGGGTTTCCCATCACTAGCTCTCCACCCCTGATTCTGCCACACCGGGAGCCAGACGGTGGCAGCTTTGGCCGTCCAATCCGAGTTTGTGTAAATGGCAAGTGGGCTTTCTGGGGGCTCAAACTCAAGCACTGCCAGAAGCGCTTGCACCTCAGCCGCTTGGCTGGAATGGGGGCGGGCTGGACCTTTGAGGGTATATGCGTCGCTCACTCGCACAGCGCCGTAGCCTGTCCGAGGGGAGCCTCCAACGTGAAAGGAGGAGCCGTCGCAGAACCAGCACGTGAAGCCGTTCAGTCGGGCTTCCTCTAGTGGGACCCCCCAAGTGACTGGCCAAACAACCTGCGGTGGCGGGTCCAGGGGGCACTCATGCTCGGTCCCGGTTACTAACAGGCCATAGGGGGCTGGTGGCTCAGTGGCTTCCTTTTTAAATTCTACTTCGTGGTTGACCAAGGCTAGGGTCCATTGTGCTATGCAGGCGTTAGATACCTGCCCGTCCTGTATTTTTCCAGATAGGATGTACTTGAGGGGCGTGTGGGTGGTCTGAACTATCGTGCGCGAGCCACCTATGATGAATTCCCAATGGGTCAGACTCCAAACTAGAGCAAGGCAAGTCTTTTCGCATGGGCTGAACTTGGTCTCTACTGAAGTTAGGTTGCGAGAGGCATAGGCTACTACTCTAGCGGCTCCCGCTTGCTGCTCGGTGAGCGTGGCTCCGATGCTTTTGTCCGAGACTGCTAGCTGGATAAAGAACAGCTGGGTGACATCCGGATGGGCTAGGGCTGGGGCTGCGGCCAGACTATGTTTCAATTCGGCCAAGGCTGTCTGCTGATCTGGTCCCCATTCCCAGGGAGTGTTCTTTTTAAGTAGGGCATAAAGAGGGCGAGCCTTATCTGCAAACGACTCGATAAAATCTCGGGAGAAGTTGAAGGTTCCTAGAAGGGCTCTAAGGGAGGGGACGTCGGTGGGTGCAGGCAGCTTGGAAATGACCTCCATTCGCTGGGCGTCCGGGGTGCGACCCTCGGGTCCCAGGGTCAGACCCAGGTACTTGACACTGGTCTGAACTAATTGGGCCTTTTCCCTGCTTGCCTTGAACCCAGTCTCGCGGAGGAGTTCTAGGACTTCCCTCGTGACTTGGCGAGCTAATTCTTCTGTGGGGGCGTGGACTAGGATATCATCCACGTAACTCAGAACATGGGGCCTCGAGGAGGGTTGGAGGCATTCCCACATCTGAACTACATGGGCATGGCAAATGCTGGGGCTGGAGTGGAATCCCTGGGGTGTCCGCTTGAATGCGTATTGCTGGCCGTGAAAAGTGAACGCGAATTTGTACCAGCAAGACTCATGCAACCGGATGGAGTGGAAGGCGTTGGCCAGGTCTATGACCGAGTAGAACCGGGACCCAGCGGCAATGGCCGTCAGGATCTCGTTGTACTTGGCCACAACCGGGGCAACTGGAGGGGTGGTGGCATTCAGGGCACGGAAGTCGACCGTCATTCTCCAGGTCACTCCATCTGCCTTCAGAACTGGCCACAATGGGGCGTTGCAGATGGACTGCATCGGGAGTATGATGTCCCACTCAAGAAGTCCTTCAATGGTCTTGGCTATCCCTGCCTCGGCTTCGGCTGGGTACTTGTACTGTCTCTGGGGAGGGGGGTCCTGTCCTTCAATCAGGACGCAGGCGCCCTTCACTATTTCACATTCGGCCTTGTCCGTCACCCAAACTTCGGGAAAGTCCTGAACCCAGGGGTCTCCTGTGATGGGGGCGAGAGGCAAGGGGGCCTTGAGGGCTGCGCATCGATGGACTGCATTGACAAAGTCTGGGCCTCCCGGGATGCGCCACAGGAGCCCGTTCGCCAAGTCAATGGTCAGTCCCTCGGCTCGGAAGAACGGCATACCCAAAAGTCCATCATCTTCTCCCCGGTTTGCGCATGCTGAAATCCGGGTGGCCAGGTTCCCAACGGAGAGGGGGATATCCTGCCAGACCGGGGATTCCTGCATGCTGCCTCCAAAGCCGGCGAGCTGCATGGTGGTAGGGGTCTGAGTTCCCTTTGTAACTAAGGTGGGCCGGAGTATATTAAGTGAAGCTCCGGTATCTATAGGAGGGTGGCAGGCTTCTTCTTTTCCCCGGGAGTCCCGATCCCTGCCTTCACTGTCAGTCTCCCCCATGTGTCCGGCTTTAGTCTGGCAACTATGCCCACGGAAGGAGACTGGGACTCGGGGCGACCCTATTCTGAGCCTGCGCCCTGGTCGGTGGAAGCGGTGCTTCCTCTAAAGGGGTTGTTGGGGCTCGGGCGTTCTCGGACCGCAGCTATCGGGGGACCCGGAAAGGAAAGGTCCGGCGGTAAGGGGGGTGCTGTCGGGGGCACTGGGGGTTGCTGCTGGTCTTCCCAGTCCATGATTGCCTTCATTAGAACGGACGTGGGCTTTCCATCGAATAGCTCCATGTTCGCTCCAATGTTTTTGAGTCGCATCCAAAGTTCCTAACGGAGGGGGTCCCTGGACTGGGGCGTATTGCCGCGGTCCTTGTAGCCCTCGTGGTCGCCTTGCGGTGCTCCCCAAGCGTTAAACTGATCTGGAGGTGGGTAGACCTGATGGTTGTACGAGTGCGATGCTCGAGAATGGGAAGAGGCTAGGGGCGCATCTTGCGGCCAGGGCTCGTGGGGTCCCTGCTGGGAGGAGGAACCGTAACTCGGGGTGGGTGCAAAGGAAACTCCCGGGCGGTAGTCCCTTGGCCCTCTTCCCCGGTTAAAACTGCTGCTCCTTCCCCTCAGGATTCCTCCCCTTGCCTCCGAGTACGAGTTGCGTCCCTGCGGTCGGTACTGGGAGTGGGGGCCATGATTGGCGTAAGTGACTGCACTTATCGGCTCGCTCTCCTTCCTACGGGAGGCCGGGGACTTCACATGGCGGATCGCTCCGGTCTCTCGCAACAGGCCAGCAATGCTCCTGATGCGAGCTTCCAGGTCTTCCCATGAGATGCTCCCAGGTTCTACTCCTGCCAGGGCTAGGCGAGTGGTGCTGTTGAGCCCATCTATGACTGCCCTTCTGAATTCTAGCTCATCGAAGTCGGGTACATCGCTGGCATCTAGGTCCACTTCGTCTGCTAGCTCAGCGAGAAGCTGCTTCCTCGCTAAGTATGCCTCTGGGTCCTCTCCGGGCTTTTGGGACTCTGCAATGTACAGGGCCTTTAAGCTCTTGGTGGGCCATAGGAATGCGCACAGTTCTTTAATGGCTCCATACTGGCTGCGGGTGGCTAGTCGTCGATTGGACACGTAAGCATTAAGGGCTGTGACTATTTCGGGGCTGGCGCAGTGGCGGGCCAGTTGGGCCACGTCGGAACCACTAGCGGAGGGCTGGGAGGTGGTCACATGGGTGAACCACTGGATAGCCGTGTCGCGGTTTAGGGGCCCCATGCGATCTGCTATGGCTTGGAGCTCATCGGGCCTCCAATTGCGGGTTTCCTTAACGACCCGGTCTGTCTTCCTGCCATCCTCGTCCATGGATACTATTTCTTTAGTAGCTATCGGATGGAGTGGCTGTGGGGCTTCCTCGGGCTGGGGCGAAGGGGGTGACCAGCTGTTGGTACTACCCTCGGGGAGGGCCAAGAGGGCTGCGGGGTGCACGGCGGAAATTACGGCCTGCTGCATTCCCAGGTGCTGTTTTAGGGCCTCTATCTCCCTCTTACAAGCGGAGTGGTCTGCTGCGGCTATCCTTGCGACTTTCTGCTCTGCCATAAACTGGGCAGCATGGGTTAATTTGGCAATCTTCTCCTGACCTTCAACTACTGCGTGCTCAGCCATATCGGCACGAGCGGTGGCTACTTCAGCCTTGTGCTGGGCGTCTTGGAGGGCAGTGGCTAGTCCCTGCTTCTCCAGCATGAAATTAACGCGTTCTGAACGCCACTTGGCTGTTTTTTCCTCATACTCTTTCTTTTCCTTTCTTAGCTTTTCTATCTCCTGCTCCTGTTCTTCCTGAGCTGCCTGTAGCTTATTAATTAGGGACACGCTGTCCTGTAGGGCAGTGAAGAGTGCCCAAGCTCCATATCTGTCCTTTTTGCTCGATCTAGGTTTCTCTTTGTCACAGAAGTCCTGGAAGGCGCTTCTAACTATCTGGAGCGGGTCGGGTCCCTTGAAGGAACCGGCTTCCCAAGGGCAATCTCCCTTCTTAACTAGCCACTTCTCCAGGCGGGGCACGGTGGGGGCTGCCCGGTACATTTTACTTTTGTTTTGAGCTGATCTCGGGGGAGGTTAAAGAGTAGATCAGCGACACCAAGGGTGGGGCGATTAAAGCTCCCTATAAGTTTTCCCGTCTAGGGGCCGTTCGGAGGTTATTTTCCTTCGGGTCCTCGGGGACTCTTACACTGGATATTCAGGGGTTTTAACAACTTTTTCCTCTCTATGTTCCTTTGGGAGGTTTATCCTTCCCTCCGGTTCTCAAGGATTTTTAAACTGGGTACTACACAGGGTTTTGCCAGGGGGTTTTAAGGTCCTACTTTTAGGTTTACAAGGGTATTTTTAATGGTACTACACTCAATCCTTCTCCACCGGGGGAGAGGGGAAAATTCCTATTCCCGTTTCAAGCTTGCCTACAAGCCACGGGACCAGGAAACATTTACTGGCTCAGAAGGTGCTCTCAAGCTCTCTAAGCCCAAGAACCAAAAAGAACGCTCAGTGCTCCCAAGCCTCTGCTCAGAAGCCAAAGCTCAGGGGTTTCCCAAGCCTATGTGCTCAGAAAATCAGAAAGGTGCTTCCAAGCCCCTGCTCGGAAGCTACAACTAAGGGGTCTCCCAAGCCTCTGCTCAGGCAACCAGAAATGCTCCCAAGCCTCTGCTCAGAAGCTACAATGCTCTCAAGCTCTCTGCCCAAGAACTAAATTCAAAGTGTCCCCAGGCCTCGTGCTCAGAGACAAACGGTTAAACTGTCTCCAAGCCAAGACCAAAAGACTGGATGCGCTCAAGGACTGCCTCTGCAAGTCCCCAAGCAAAAGTGCCCAGGAGTAAAACTACGGTACTCCCAAGCGGAAAGCGCTCAAGAGTTCAAACAACTCCCAAGCAAAAATGCGCCCAAGAGTCCTACTAACTCTCAAGCGGAAAAGGCGCCCAAGAGTCTACCTTCAAACTCCCAAGCGAAGTGCGCCCAAGAGTCTAACTTAAAACTTTCAAGCACGGTGCGGCTGGCTGCCGCGGGGCTTCAGGAACCTGGCTTTAGATTCCCAAAGCTAACTGACTGAACAAACGGACTATCGATCCCTTCACGTTTCCTCCGGAGCGGGGATTGAAGCCTAAGTGCTGGCAGGAACGGGGTTTGGACGGACTTAGGAGAGATGGGGGAGGGCGGAAAATAATTTTATATGTGCTGCTTCAGGATGTATATATGCGTATATATCTAGAGCCTACTTCTGGGATCCCACCCACATAGACGCGTTTAGGCGGCCCGGAAAGTGGCCAGGAACTTCACCAGTTCAGAGGTCCTCACCCACAGTACACCGGTTATAACGGCTGGAGGGCCTCGCGGTGCACCACAAAAGGCAAGTAGTCCAAAGCTGGCTGAAGGAGGAAATGGGGGAAAAGCCAACCCACAAGATAGAAATTCTCGCTAGAGCCACACACACTCACACTTTTAATTCCCTGAGCTAAATTGCACTCTCTACACAGAGGTCTGGAAAATTTTCCTCTAAGTCAGTTCGCTGAAGACACGCGTGTCGACTCACGTGTATTCACACGAACTGGGTTATGCCCGCATTCTCCACCAGTAAACTGTTACCAGAACTGCTTTTTATTATAAGGGGAAATTAGCTTTAGCAGTCTGTAACTTAAATTAGCGTGGATCTTAACCTATGTCTACGGAGGTCCCGATTCCAGACACTCTAGTGAAAAAGAGGCAGACTACAAATAGGTTCCAAACACGTGTATTTGCTAACAATGTGGCGTAAGCCTAAACTTGCACAAGCATACAAGAGAACACACAAGATCTAAGAAATACAGAGTAGGAAATACAGAGACTTTCGCATTAGCTGGTTCCCAACGATGGTGGGGAATACTCACAATCCTGTAGCGAAGCAGAGACACAGCAGCGAGGTGGCCCAATGCCAGCACTGGGACCACAGACGGACAGCGAGGGGTTCTGGATAGGAATGGCCTAAGCACCGAGTGGTCTGAGAGACCAGCTTAAATACCCCAAAACGTACCCTGGGGCGGGTGCTGTACTTGGTGGTTCTCACAGTTTAAAACAAAGGTTCTAATGGGTTACTGAATGGCTTAGATGGGCCACTTTGGTAATCAGATTGTGATAAGTGACACCTCAGGAAGAGGGGACAAAAGAGGGAGGGGGAAATCCAAGTGGGCTGAAAGGATGTTCCAGCGGACAGGGCTTGTCCTGATGTCATCAGCTCTGGAATTCGGAGGTTTCTTTGAGATGCATTCTCTAAGTGCTTGGGATGGTCGGCACTTAGTTCCTTCTCCGGGGCGGCTCCTAAGATATGCAGAGCGGGGCGAGGTGCTCTCGCTGCGGACGTGGTGTGCCCGCTTCGCCGAAATGGCTTCTCAAAGCAGTCTCTTCCTCTGGGTCTTCTGGCTGCCTAAGAACATGGATGCCGGCTGGGCATGGCTGGGGCTCGATAGCAGGCTGCCCGGTAGCGAGGGCAAGCTCGGCGACCGGCTCGCGGGAGGCTCCAGGCGGGAACTGACCAGGGAACACCTAGCCAGGCTCGCTGGAGGTTTCCCCGGCAGGCGCCCGGCTGCTAGCAGCGGCTTGGGCCCATATGACGCAGGCTTCCATGGAGGCAGGGGGAACAGCACTTTAAAACACAGTCCAAGGCAGGGAACAGGCACGGTCCGTGGCAGATGGCAATGCAGGCACAGGGCACACTTGTAATAAAGTCCAAACACACACTGGGAAGTCCAGATACAGGTCAGGGCAGGGCTTGCCCAGGAAGAGAGTCCTTTGTGCAGTTAACCAACCATGGAGTCAGTGAACTACACAGTCTATTGCAGCAGCAAGGTAATTAACAAGCAAGCAGGAAACTGACACGTGTATCAGGACACACACGTGCAAGGCAATCTTCGGTGCAGCAGTAAAACAGCAACGCAGGAAACTTTAACACAGTTCATGGCAGGCCTTAAAGCATGAGAGGGGGCCTACTTGGCAACAGAGCCAAGATAAAGCCCTGTGACAAATGTGCAGGTGCCAAATATTTGCAATGCAGTTTAGAACTATTTCAAGCACTCAACAGAAAGCAAAGTTTTCCTTCAAACGTTTAAGGCTACTGCTTGCAATTTGTGATCAAACAGTGACTTGAATAGAAGAATGTTCACCACCGCTGAAACCTCTTATTCTTGGTGTCCCTTCAAGGGAAAAAACAGAAGCTGCTGAAGGTACTGAAGTTCCACCAGCCTTGGACCTTCTGTTCCCTTTATGCTCCTACTGGTTTCTAACCTGTCCTTCCCCTTTTCTGTCTAACAATATTGGTTTCTATCTTTCTTTGCTGAGCCTACTCCACTTCTTTGCATGTATTAGGGAGAGTTTGCTCTGCTACTGAAGACATGAGAGGTCACCTGGGAACATCAAAGCTTCAGGTCACTAGTTGGA
Organism: Eublepharis macularius; assembly: GCF_028583425.1. Taxonomy (NCBI): domain Eukaryota; kingdom Metazoa; phylum Chordata; class Lepidosauria; order Squamata; family Eublepharidae; genus Eublepharis; species Eublepharis macularius. Next base: position 123,487,729 of record NC_072793.1, read on the forward strand.
TCCCCAAACTAGTGGTAACACAGAGAACACGAATAAAGTTCACTAGGGCATCAATTATTATGGGGAAAGTCCCAGTTAAAATAAAATAAATAGCCCTGACAGCATTAGCAATGCCAGGATTCTCTAAGCTACGCCAAACTGTCAGCCAAAATTACTGTCAGTTTCCTGTCTTCTCCTCACCTTACCTTTCAGATAAAGTAGATACTAAGCAGCTTGCTGTGCAAGCATGAACGCAGAAGGAGAAGGAGGTGGGGGGGAGTGAAGGCAAACTTGGAAAGAATCACTTTCCTTTGGGTGCTGGAGTATTCCGACATCAAACCTTCTGTCCTCATTAAGAAGCGCTGTGTGTGCAATTGTGACATCTTTATTCACATACCCCAAGACTTCAAAGCCTTCAGGAGATTTCCTTGGTGGATTTAACATTAAAAAAAAATCAGGAGATGAAACAGAGCAAAAGGCAGCCCAGTGCATTCTGGCTTTAATTAGAACTTCGGCAAAAAGAAATGGAATTAGGCAGGAGCCAGCGACACAAGTATTGGCTCAGGCACATCATACACACAACCTGTAACATGGATATAGGCACATTCTCCTTACGTGCTTGTACGCTTCTTTTCTACCATGGGTGCATATTTAAAAGTGTTGTGCAGATAATGAATCTCTCAAGATTATTATTTTGGTGCATCCATAACATGCTAATCTCATAGACTTAAGAACACGGAAGGTGAAATACATAGTAATGTCTTAAGAGTCATATTTTGATATTAATATATAAAAAAGAGCAAAAGCAAGAAAAACAAATGAGATACCAGTGAAGCAATGCAGGAATGAAATTTGATAATAGAAAATGAAACTGGATACTCCATTTGTGGAAAAGCATTTATTTAGATGAATTTAACCTCTTTTGTTGCTTGTTTTTCATCCCAGGCTCACAATGTCTGTGTGTTTAAGCAGTGCTTATTCATTAGTTCAAATCATTTCCCACTTAATTTATGCAAATGCTCTTGGTCTCTAGCTTTTCCATCACATGCAATTGCATTTAAATTAAGTGCCTTTGAAATGTGCAGTTCGAGGTATCTTGATTGGGCACACAGGTCACACCATATGCCCTCACCTTCTGATTTGGTTGGAAAGATTACTGGCTGCTTACCTTGGCATAATACCACAGAGGTCAATAGGAATACATTTGTGCTTGTAGCTAGGAGACTGGTTGCCTTTTCAGAAATAGCATATTAGAAATACAAAATAAAAACCTTTGGCAACTATGAGCATTTGGTCACTAAACATTCACATACATTTATGCTATCCGAAAATTTATTTTCTGCAAACACATTTTTTTTTACTTCACAGTATGTGCATCCTTGTTTCAATGTGGTATTATTGACACTTCTGGGGGCGGGGTACAAAGCTACATCTTGAAATGCATTTCTGTTTCTCTTGCTCCTCTCTAGAGTAGTGGGTAGAAACAATTCAATTGGGTGTCAGTATTTTACCTAGCCTTAAACTAAAGGCCACAGCCTTCAAACCATGTAAACATTTTTCTGCTGCTGCTGTTAACACTTGGGGAGTGCCAATAGTGTGTCAACAGAACACAGAGGTGATAAATTCTGTATCTCAGATGGTTTAAAATCTAGTTGATGAACAAGCACTGAGAGCCAGTTTGGTATAGTGGTTAAGACGAGCAGCAGGACTCTAATCTGGAGAATTGGATTTGATTCCCCATTCCTCCACCTGAAGCCAGCTGGGTGACCTTGAGTGAGTCACTCACAGCTCTTCCTGAGCTCTCTCAGCCCCACCCGCCTCACAGGGTGATTGTCCTGAGGATAATAATAACACACTTTGTAAAACAATATACTCAACAGTCCTATATTCACATTCTAAGCAGTGTGTATAGGGGAGGGATCAAGATCAGACCTGCTGGTCCCACCCTCTTAATTTATTTTGCAAATGTATACCCCACCTTTCTGCTCTCATAAGGCCCACCAAGGCAGCTAATGAAATAAAAAAACATACATAATGAAGCCACACCTTTAAAAAAATTAATGCCAACAAAAACTCATCATTAAACCCCAATCAGGAAGGAGGGATGACTGAGAAAATGTCAAGCAAAGCAAAAAAGCTTTTACCCACCGATGGAAGATGGTAACAGAAAAAGACAGAGAGGAGAAAGTTCCAGAGTTTGGGTACCACAGTGAGAAGACCCTCTCCCGGATTGCCCCCTGCCTAATCTAAGAAGGCAGAGGCACCTGAATCAGGGCCTCGTAAAATGACCATGGTGGTTGGGTAGGTTGGAAAGGGAGAAGATGGTCATTCAGGTATGTTGGTCTCAAACCATATAGAGTTTTAAAGGTCAACACCAGCACTTTTGAATTGTGCCCAGAAACAGATTGGTAGCCAGTGCAGATGAGCAAAAATTGGAGTGATATGTTCCCTGTGACTCACTCCAGTCAACATCCTGGCTGCAGCAATCTGTACCAATTGAAGTTTTCAAACAGTTTTCAAGGGCATTCCCACATAAAGCACATTGCAGTAATCTAAGCTAGATGTAGCATATAGTATGTGGCCAGATCCTTTCTGACCAGCAAAGGCCACAGCTGGCTAACCAGTTGAAACTGGTAAAAGGCACTTCTGATCACAGCGGCCACCAGTTCATTCAAGAGCACCCCAGACTACAGACTTGTTCCTTCAAGGGGAGTGCAACCCCATCCAGAATGGCTGACACTTTAAATCCAGAGTCAGACCCGCCATTCACTTCTGTCTTGCCTGGATTAAGCTTCAATTTACTTGCTTGCATCCCCTCTTAAACTGCTTCCTGGCACTAGTTCAATGTTTCTACAGCCTCCCTGGGATCAGATGGAAGCGTGGGATACTGCTGAGCATCATCTGCATATTGATGGCAACCCTGCCCACACCTCCAGATGACCTCACCCAACAATTTCATGTAGAAGTTAAAAAGCATAGGGGACAAGATGGAACATTATGGGCCACATAGACCAGAGGCCAAGGGGCTGAGCAGCAGTACCCCAGCATCACTTTCTGAAACTTACCCTCCAGGTAGGTCCAGAACCACTGCAAAACAGTGCTTGCTTCCCAATTGTGGCACAGATGGATACTCTGATTGATGGTACTGAAAGCTGCTGAGAGCTCCAGGAGAATCAACAAGGGGCAAATGCTCCAGCTAGCTGCTGCACTGGCCCTGGTTCAGGGGAGCAGGAGTGGGCCGCTGACCCCCCCCCCCACACACACACCCAGCAGAGGGGAAGGGGGGTGCCTGGTGAGAACCCAACACTTGCACTCCCCTCCTGACCGTATGTTCTCCCTCCCATTCCAATTGGTCCACATTAAAGCAAAGCTCTAATGTGTTAGACTGACCGCTCTGCAAATTTCAATTAAATGGGCTTTTACACAGAGAGCCAAACTGCAAGACCATCAAAACTTGAGGGAAACTGACACATGTCCAACTCGTGTCAGGCATCACTTGTAGCTTGTCTCATAGAAATGGGTGGTTTTGGCTAGCAAGTGCATTCCTCTGTTTGATTGTTGTTTCTGTATGCATGTCAATGGAACAGACCTCTATACAAGTAGTACACTGTTTTATGTTGTATATGTGGGTATGTTATGACCTATGGCTACAACAATAAACCTATTAATCAATCTATACAAGTTATGCATAATTTGTTTCATAAAAAGTTTTCCTCAGTCTTGCCTCTGACTTACTCCTGATATTTCCTCTTTGGCACTTACTGTGCTTCTAACACCGTTGTACAATATTGCATTTAGAAGCATTGGTTGATTTTATGCTGCTCCCATTTTTTAAATGAGTATGGCATAGGAGAACTTTCTGATAGATTTTATTCATTACAATTCCAACTTCACATCCTGATTTTAAAACTTTTGAAAATACCTACTTGGATTCCTTGGCTGTATCCAAATTCATCACCAAAGCAGGAAGCCAAATTTATGTATACTCCACAGCCAGACACTAGGAGCAACAATTTTTTATCCAGAAACCCGCTTTTTTCTGCTTCAGTCACAATTCAAACCACAATGAATTTAATTACCCCTTAATGAAAAAAAACCTTGTGTCCAGCTTTTACTGGTTCGTGGTTTAAAAGTAATCTAAACCTATTCCCACATTATATTCAACCATGAACATGGGTTTGGCCCACAACAGGATATAATTGCAGCGATAGTAGTTCAGATCTTGATAAAGCACATAGGGTTTGGATCTCACACAAAAACTCTGCTGACAGAAATGATTTTTCAGTAGTCTGAGACCTCTCCACATCTCCCTCCCACTATAGCCCAAAATGTCCCCCCAAATGCTGTTTCTAGGAGACAGAATACCCCAGGAACAGCATGAAAGAAAAATTGGAGTCTCCCTCCCCCTCCATCAGCAAAGATATAATTGACCACTGTCTAAGAATGCTTGATAGGTTTCATCTAGTTATTCTTAAATCGTGAACTTCTAGTTGATTCCCCTTGGTACCATAAAAATAACAAAGAAAAATGATAACATGCAAGGGGCTTCCTTGGAATTTCCACAGTTTTCTGAAGAACCAACCCATCTTACTGTTTACTGTGAAAAAAGCTTGCCTCTTCAGCATTACTGTAGCTAAAATAGCATTTGAAAACCATCCTACTATATTAAAAGAGTAAGCATATTCCAGTCAATTCACTTCCTAACGGGATAAGGTAGGGATAAGGAGTAGAACAGGGGGCAATGCCTGCCCCCTCTGAAACCACCAGAATCAGATGTGGAGCAGGCAGCAATGTGGCACCCCTTCCACCCAGCTGGGATCAGGCACGGAACAGGCGGTAATGCCCGCCCCCTTCAATTTGCTAGAATCAAGCATGGAGCAGGTGGCAATGCCTGCCCCCACCTTCACCCAGCTGGGATTAGGTGCAGAGCAGGTGGCAATGTCCCCCTTCACCTGGCTGGAATTAGACATGGAGCAGGAGACAATGCCTGCTCCTGCTTCACCTGGCTTGGATCAGGCACAGAGCAGGTGGCAATACCTACCACCCCTTCACATAGCTGGCATCAGGCACGGAGAAGGTGGCAATGCCCGCTCCCTGCTTTCACCCAGCCAGCATCAGGAGCGGAGCAGGTGGCAATGACCACCCCTACCCTCACCTAGCTGGGTATAGGTGTGGAGAAGGTAGCAATGCCCACCACCTGCCTTCATCCACAGGGATCAAGAGCAGAGCAGGTGGCAATGCCCCCCCCCCGCATCACCCAGTTGGGATCAGGAGTGGAACAGGTGGCAATGCCCACTCCCTTCACCTGGTTGGGATCAGGAGCAGACCAGGTGGCAATGCTTGCCCCCTGCCTTCACCCTGCTGAGATCATGAGTGGAGCAGGTGGCAATATCCGCCTCCCTTCACCCAGTCATGATCAGGTGTGGAGCAGATGGCAATGTCTGCCTCCCTTCACCAGATGGAATCAGGCATGGATCAGGAGGCAATGCCTGCCTCCCTTTACTCAGCCTGGATTAAGCATGGAACAGGTGACAATGCCCATGCCTTCTCCAGCCAGTTTCAGGAGCGGAGCAGATGGCAATGCCCTCCCCCTGCCTTCAACCAGCCAGGATCAGGAGTGGAGCAGGTGGCAATGACCACTCCCACCCTCACCCAGCTGGGTATAGGCATGGAGAAGGTGGCAATACCCGCTACCTGTCTTCACCCACAGGGATCAAGAGCAGAGCAAGTGGCAATGCCCACCCCCTACATCACCCAGTTGGGATCAGGAGTGGAACAGGCAGCAATGCCCACCCCCCTTCACCCAGTTGTGATCAGGAGCAGAGAAGGTGGCAATACCTGCCCCCTGCCTTCACCCTGCTGGAATCATGAGTGGAGCAGGTGGCAATATCTGCCTCTCTTCACCCAGCCATGATCAGGTGTGGAGCAGATGGCAATGCCTGCCCCCCCTCAACAGCTGGAATCAGGTACAGATCAGGAAGTAATGCCTGCCTCCCTTTACACATCCTGGATCAGGCATGGAGCAGGTGACAATGCTCACCCCCTGCCTTCTCTGGCCAGGTTCAGAGCAGAGCAGGTGGCAATGCCCTCCCCCCACCTTCACCTAGCTGGGATCAGGAGCAGAGCATGTGGCAATACCTGCTCCCTGCCTTCACCTAGCTGAGATCAGAAGCAGAGTAGTTGGCAATGCCTGCCCCTTCCATCACCCAGCTGGGATAAGGAGTGGAGCAGGCGGCTCCACTTTGCTTGGCTGGGAACAGGAGCAGAGGAGGTGGCAATGCCTGCTACCTACCTCCACCAGCCGGGATCATGAGTGGAGCATGAGGCAATGCCCACCCAGCCCTTCACCTTGCTGGGATCAGGTGCGGAGTAGGTGCCAATGCTTGCCTGATGCCTTCACCGAGCAGGGATCAAGCATGGACGAAGAGGCAATGCCCGCCCCCCTTCACCCGGCCGGGACTGGTCATGGAAGAGGAGGCAATGCCCACCTGCCCACCCTTCCCTTTCTAGAGTCCGTTGTATTTTTCCCCATAACAGGCTTTGTTGGTAGCCTTTCATAATGTGTATGAGGTAGACATTTGTATTTCACTTCATTGGACTGTGGGCACAGAGAACAAATGCAGTAAAGTCTTAAGTTGGGAGCATCCTTCCATGTGATGGCTATAAGGGACAAGGAATTTTAAGGATCACTTAAAAAGTCTTATCATGACTTGATTCTAACCAAAGGGTTCACTGCAGTCTGCAGAGCTCTGCATTATGCATGTACTATTTCCCCTGAGCAGTTACAAAGTACCACCCCCCCAAAAAAAACTTTGCACCCTTGTGACAAAGCAACAGACTCTAAACTTAGGGCACCATTAGATGAATATTGTGTTTAAACCTGGTGTTTGCAGCTACTTTTATTGACAATGGCACTGATTAACAATTATATTAATGGGCTTATTTGGTCTCAGATATATTTTGCATATGTTCTTTTGTTCTCACAGTTTTCTATTCCCTGAATCAACCCCCTACAGTATGCAATTAAAAGAGAGATATAAGGAAATCATAGATGGATGGGTTGGGCAAGAGGGAGGAGAAATGTTGATCTCCTGCTGTTCAAAAACAAGCTGGGAGGGATGCCAAAAGCATGGAAGGTCTATTTCTCTTGCAAAGGAACAGATTTAAACTCAAGAAATGGGGCCATGGTTCTTCTTCAAGAGTAGATTCTACTTCATAGTATAACTGCTTGTTAGCTAATGGGAATTTAATTGGATTCACGTGAATGTCTACAACATTGCCTATAGTTACATGCCAATGCAAGAGTGCGTGTATTGATTTGATTATCTTGTTTTGTCCACCTAGAGTTGATATTTTCAGTTGGTTTTTTCCCTGATCAAATGAAGTGTTTTTTTCACTGATTAATTAATTTTAATTTGTTTTCACTTGAAGCACAAGATTTGTTTTTTTATTGATAGCAAAGTAGCCATACTTGTGATATGCTGCAATTAACATTCTCCCTTGTCATTAGAACTTAAGGCACTCCTTCTTCAATAAAATAATTTATACCCATTGACCTATTGACTTAAATCTTTCTTACTAAACCACTGGTTTGGCTTGGAAAGCAAAAATACTGCTACATTATGTGCCATGCTTTAGTTTCTAATTAAAAAATCCCTTGCCATATGCTTACTTCGAACTCCCTGCATAGAGTGTTTCTCAGAAAGATCACTTCCTATCAAGATAAAAGAAATTGTAGCTTCCCCAAATATATTCCCCAGAGGCCCACAACTGTGAATAATTGGTTCCTACCAGTATGAATAATTGGTTCCTACTTATGGAGAACCACTTTGCACTGTTATACCCAAATGGAGATGTATCGTTCTGCAAGGCAGGACAATAGTCTGCTTCTAATGTGGAAAACAGACTGCCCTTTTCCTTTTCAGGAAAACATACTAGATTCAGGCTATCATTAGGGCAACCATATCTAAATTCAGTATAACATTAGAGTGTTGCCAGAATTACTGAACTTGAATCTCCTGTCATGTATCTAAGTGTTGATCTAGTTGAGCTCACCACACTTATCACACCTAATTAACAGCCGGGAAGTAGATAACCAAGTTTCACAAGGGAACTTCCCCTTGGAGTACCTGCCATTTCAGAACATCTTTCTTTTTAAAAGTACGCTCACCAAAATACTTCTGAACACACAAAGCTACCTTACACCAAGTCAGACTTGATTTATGAAGGTCAGTATTGTCTAGTTCTCCAGCTCTCTCTTGGGGGTTTCTCTACTGAAGATGGTGGGGATTTATCCTGGCAAGAGATGGGCACGATCCGCATTACGAACGTCAAAAACCCACGAAAATGGTGATCGCGCGATCGTGACCCGGCAGATCGTGATCGTCCACGGCCAACGATCCAGCGGTCGAGAGAGGCCTGGATCGTGGCGTTCAGGCTCGATTCGGGAATCCAGACACTCAGGCACCAGCAATCTATTCCCCTGGCAACGGAGCCAGGGGAATGCCTGAGCTCTGTTTGCCCTCCTTCTGTCACCTTGGAAACCCGAATGGAAGCCCAGCTTTCCTTGATCAGCAGGGCTTCCTTCCAACCACGGAGTAGCAAAGCAGTCACAAGTTGGGAGAGGACACCCAGGGGAGGGAGGGGGAAGGGGGTGTTCTGTATCCGTGGGCACTCCAATCTCATCCCTGCAAACCCTGATAGGCAGCTCTGACGGCCAAACACAGACGGCCGAACACAAACACAGATGCCATCGGCATCATCCACCGTTCTCCTGTATCGCTGGGAACAGTGGGGCGCCCCTCTGCTTTTGCCTCCACAATCCACGATCCACGATCTGGGTTCAGGAACGGGAGATGGTCGTTGCTGTTCGGGAATTCGGGATCATGGTCTGCACCAAACCATGATCCTCTGGTTCTGTAATTTTTTTTGGTTCGTGCCCATGTCTAATCCTGGCTCCTTCAGCATGTAAAACAGATATTCTGAGCCATAGCACCTCTTTCTGAGGCAGTTTCCATTCCAATAGGTATAAAATGTACCACGAATTGAAGGCTTTTTCAAACCATTTTTATTGTCCAGTTTGGAAGTAACATTATCCTATTATCGAAGGCTTTTCCAGCCGGAGAACGACGGTTGTTGTGGATTTTCTGGGCTGTATAGCCATGGTCTTGGCATTGTAGTTCCTGACGTTTCACCAGCAGCTGTGACTGGCATCTTCAGAGGTGTAATGGTTTCCAGTCCTGAATACAGCATGGTTTCCAGTCCTGAAAAACACCAGGCTAACAAAATACCCTATACCCAACAATAGCCCTTCAGAGAAGATTAGCATATCAGGCACCAATACATATGCAAAAGAACCTCCTCAGGATACAGTGAAGCCTCCCTCCATTAGCATTCCACACCCTGGGAAACTCTTACAGGATGACTCAGCTCAACCCTACCTTCCTGAGTAGATATAAATTACCTGCCAACTTCTTTCCCGCATTGTGACACTGAGAGATCTCTGTCTTTTGGTGCTACACCTCTGAAGATGCCAGTCACAGCTGCTGGCGAAACATTAGGAACTACAACGCCAAGACCATGGCTATACAGCTCGGAATATCCACAACAACCATTATCCTATTAGTAAGAAACAAAGCCCACCTGCTTCTATGGCTGGGCAAATCCTGTCACCCCTCTTAATTCCTCACAGTTTATACATTCTCAAATGTGTTTCTTGTCGATATCACTGTGAAGCTCTGAGTCATTGAGGCAGGCTTGGCTCACACTGGCTTTTCTGAACCCTGGGCCACAGAAGCCTCAAATATTAGTTTAAGAAAAAACACCTTCAATATTATGCCACAAACAGAATATTAAAATATAGACATTATAGCATAAAGATTGGCATTTAATGCATCATCCCAGGTGATTGTTGTCAAAGAATTTATAACTTGCAGCATGGCCTGATTGTCACCCCAAAGTTACCTGATTCTGTCAGCTAACGCATCCACCTACAAATGGGAAAAAGTTCCAGGAAGAAAAAGAGCACTGGTTATTCCCTCTAGCTCTTATTGTGGTGGCTAAGGCAGTACATGCCATCTGCCTCTCAAACAGACTCAGACCAATCCTCTGGCTACATGTTGGTGTAACTGCAGTTCTATCTCTGGCAGAAGTTCCTCCCTTCCATTCACTCTCTACATGCAGTTCCCCTTCATGGCCCCTGAAATGCACTGACATGTTGTGAAAAGATGTTGCAGAAATGCCCTGCCAGGTGCCACAGTTTTGCAAGCAAAATTGAGGAGTCTAGTAACCTCTTGTAACTCCTGCAAAGTGATCGTTTGGCCTGTCAAATGATAAGGGTGCTACCTTTAATTGCCTTGAATTTGTCATGTGATAGCCTTCAGAACTGATGGACAGAATCCACCTCAGTATTAAAAAATGGTAAATAGGTACCGGAGCCTGATATTTTCTCCAGGTAGGAGAACATTCAGTTCCTCTGAGACAAAAACAAACTCCACAGACTAAGTGTATATGCTTAGTTCTCCCAGGCCTGAAAAAGATGAAATCATCAAAGTATGATCTAGAACATCAGATCCTGCCTACTTTCTAAGTGTTCACTCACACATGGTAATCAGCTTTTCAAATGCTGCAGATTATAGGAACCACCCATCAGCATCAGCAGAGCCCTATGTACCAATCCAGCACCATCTATTAGGAAGCTAAGAAAACTGAAAGAGGGGAAGCATGACTTGATGTCATATTTGCCCAGCAAAGCTCCTGCCAGATGCCAGGCCAGGGCAGCACAGGCCATGCTCCCAGAGCATGGAGGGCTCAGGCAAAGGGTTAATTCCAGCAGTATAGTCAAAGTACAATCCTAGGTCAAAAGCACAGAGTCCAAAAGCTGGTGGTAGTGCAGTCCAAGGGACAGTCCAAAATGCAAGGTCAGGCGTTCCAAGAGTAGTCTGTGGGCAAATTCCAGAGCTAGGCAGGGTCAGGGCCAGTCCAAGGAGTCACAGAAAACAAGGCATCTGCCCATGCACAAAAAATGACAACATGTTACTTCCACACCTCACGGTCTTCCTTGTCTTGGTTTTATAGTTAGGTAATGGAGGGCTGGGCTTGCAGCCAGCTGCTTGAGAATTATCCTGTCGTTACTCCTCATCACTATCCAGGAGGTGTGAACTTTGCCATCTCTCCTGTGGACTTGTCCTTAGCCTTCATCTGTGGTGCTCCATGGGTGTGGGCGATGCTGGAGGGCTGGGAATGATCAACTGAGTTTCACCTGTTGTTTGTTCTGAGTTGGAGGGCAGCAGGGGCTCTGCCTCAGCTGCTGGCTGTTGGTCCTCATGAGCCTGAAGCTCATCAGTCTGCTTGCTGGTTCCTGGTTCAGGGCTGGAAACCCAGGACTCTCCTCATGAGGAGCCCTCAATGCTGCTGTGCCCTGACTGGCTCAGTCACAACAGCTCCTCTTGCTGAAAGATATGCATTAAACAGAACAAAGCTCAGCAGGAATAGCATTGTAGGAATAAGCATTACGAAATTCCTGAGCAGAAAATATACATGGAAGTTGCTGTTTCAGGTAGTTACTGTGATTTTATGGAATGGTAACACGAATCCAGAATGCTTGGGAATTACAAAACTCCACCCCCCCCCCGTAAAAATTCATGTTGTTTTTGGTGTTCAGGTGCTTACTATCAGCAGTGCAGCAGACATCTTGTTTTGTTTTGATTCTACTGATTTCCAGGCCAGTGGACTGGGAAAGGCAGCTCCTGACTTGTGCAAGCCAGGCACAGAGTCCAGCAGAGCTGTGGTTCTGGCTCGCTCCTTCTCATTCCTTCATTGCCTTGTGGGAGTGGGACCCTTTTTTCCTCTGCAAGTAGGATGGCTGGGGGCACCTTGTTCAGGGGCCCATAGAATTAGACAACTTGGTCCAATTTGTTTGAAATTTGGGGATTCTTTAGTGGACAGGCAGCCTTAGCTTCCTTGAAACTTTAGTGTCTTTGGATTGACAAACAGCCACTGCAGCCCCACAAAAATTGATAATAATAATAACATTTGATTAATATACTGCCCTTCCAGACAACTTAATGCCCCCTCTGAGTGGTTTACAAAGTATGTTATTATCCCCACTGAGCTCAGAGAGCTCCTAGATGCTGTGACTAATAACCCAAAGTCACCCAGCTGGCTTCAAGTGGAGGAGTGGGGAATCAGATTAGAGTCCCACGTTTTTAACCTCTACACCAAACTGGCTCTTCAACTGGCTCACCAAATCATCACCCATTGGGAATAATGACAGAGCTGTGTAAAAGGATGGGGCAGCATGGTAAGGTTTTCTGCAAAGGAAGCCTTCCTCACTTTGTGAAAGGAAACAAAACAGACCAAAACAAGGAAGTATGGCAAACACAGTTTTCAGCAGAAAGGTAAAATCTGTTTGTCAGTACATCACTGTACAAGTAGGAAAAATAAATGAATGAAGACAGGATTTTTTTTAATGCCAGTGGCCAGCCAGCACACTCCTGCTAGCCCACAACTTGACAACAATCCCCCCATAGGAATCAGTAGAGAGACGTGCTCCTGCACTGAAAGGCATCTACTTCAGGGGTTGGTAAAATGGAACACCTCTGTTCAATCTGCTTGAAATTTAGGGGTATTTCAATTAGAGAGAGGAATGTGTTCTGTGCAAATTTAGTACAATTATCTTTATAAATAATTGCCCCAGACTTTTCAAATACATTATCCATCAAAAATAATTATCATGAAATTCAAGAATAGAGATGGGCACGAACAGCAATATGAACAAAAAAAAAGCCACAAACAGCCCTATCTGCTGTTCGCAAACAAGATGTTTGTGAGGCCCCATTCTAAACGAACAGGTGGTCATTGCAAGCCTCGTTCGTTGCTGTTCATCAAGCCAGACAGTTACTTTTACTTTGTTATTTACCGCAACCACTGCTGCTTCAGCCCACCAAGAATGTCCTGTGGCCCTCTTTCACTACCCCAATCAGCCCCATTTGAACTAGATACAGGAGATAAGATCCACTGCAGTTGATGTTGCAGCAGTTTATATTATGGCACCACTGTTGCTGTAGGAAGAATAGCAGAATTTGGTTGGAATAGGTTGGGCAAAGCCAAATCAGAACGCTGCACCTATTTTGAACCTTTTCCTTCTTCTATGTCTATTGTTGTAGAGACAGGGCCCAGGTTTAAATATAGCAATGCCAGGTCCTCAGTGGGGGTGAGGGATACCCTGTCCCCATCTTTTGCCCCCCCCCAGCCCCGCTCACCTGGTAGACAGGGGAAAAAAGAGGGGGAAAGCATGCCTGGAGCCACTAGAGCATGGGGTGAAATGGGGTCATGCTCCAGAGGTCCTGAGACTTTGAGGTCTCAGTGGGGTCAAATCAGCCCCAAACATGCCATGTTGCTTCCATTTTCCAATCAGAAGTGACATCTTTGGGGACTCCAGAATGCATGCACATGAAGTGTATGGACAAGAAGACTCAGAACCAGTCCTCCTGCCTACCTGCAGAGACCCACCCACCACTTTTGATGTAGGGGGACATGGCATCCCTATTTAAATGGGCTTTATCAAAACTCCCCATGATGGGCTGCCTCATATGGGCCAGGGTAAATGTCTCAGGTGGTGTCTCCATAGCCTGCCTCCTCCTTTGGAAGCCAAGCAAAAAAGCTACTCCCCGTATTCTTATTCTGCAGGCTATAGACAGAACTGGATAGGGTACTAAAGTTTGTGATTAATTGGGTCATAACACAAATTTTGCCAGCAATGGTGAGCTGAAATCCAAATATAGCACCATTCCCCTTGCTCCCAATCCCCACCCCAGTTAATGAGCTTTTGCACATGAATGATTTGAGCTCAGCAGATCCAGAGCCAAGCATAGGCACATGCACAGAGTTGCCTAGTGTTATCCATGTGTTCTCAATGAAAGCAAACAATCAGAAGAGATAACTTGTGAGTACAAGTATCTCAAAGTATTAACATATTTTTTTCAATTAAAGAGGGGTGAAAATTTTATTCATCCACATCCTAAAGTATATTACAAATGCCCATCTCAAGCACTTGTTAGGAACATCTCTTCTTAAGATTTGTAATTTTGCCTAGGCCTTGAAAAAACCTTTCTTTAATATGATGTAGCTCCCTCCTTTGTGTCAGCATATATACTTGCCAGTTAGGCAGGAAGGCAATGTGCCAAAATGTCCTATTGAGAACATTAAACATGCCTTTCTTTTTGAAACTGTTTCATGAATGAATCAACTTAGAAGTCACATACATGCCATCTCTGAATAACCATCTTTTTAAAATGCATTGTATGAATAAAGGTCCCTAGAAAGTAACATTCCCTGATGGTTTTCCTGCAGTGGAATTCAATGATGGCTTTGCTCTGTGGTGGACCCACTTTGCCATGTTGTCATGGCAACCCGCTGCAGCCCCATACCTCCAGAATGGAGAACATGGCTTGCACAGCCCACTAAAATGTGTAAAAAAATTCAAAGAAAGGAAGAAGAGTAGGACAGGGAAAGAGACAAGAGAGATTAATGACTCGGACACAATCAAAAACAAAAGTTAAAATGGAAATGTTAATCATTTAAAAGAGGGCCTTTGGTAGAATTGCCTGCTTTATGGCTTAGAATAAAAAATAGAAGAAGTAGAAGTCTCTATAAGAATAATTTAGTGTCTCATGTAATGAGCTTCCTTTTTCCTTGGTAGTTCCATGTTCTGCCTTATCACTTACTCAGTGATTGACTGAGCCCTCTCCTTGCTTTTCCTGCTAAACAGCAATTCACCATCTGGCAGTCATAATTCCTTTTTTATCCTATATTCTTTTGTAATTAGAAAATAAATTACTTTTTTCATAAGAAGAACAAAACATGTCTGGCATATTACTTACAGATGAGCCTGTGGAGGTGGAGCTCTTTTGACTGAGGGGAGTGGCACTGAAACACTTTCCCTTAAACCTAATGAGCAGGTCTCTAAAGACCAGGTAAGTCCCTGCCTGGCCTTCAAGAGCAACAATGAAGTGTAGATTCATAAAGGAAAATAAAGCTACCATTACAACAAGTTCTTCTGACCTATCACGCACTCTGCTGTAGAAGGCTGGCAACTGGCACTGGACACACCCAGTGTGTCATCAGAAGTGTAAGATTGTCCCTCACTTTAGGGAAGTGCTTAGTCATACCACATCTTTGCATATAAAAGGTCTCAAGTTTGATCTTAGGCATCAGGTGCTGGGAAAGGCCTTTTCTTGCCTGAGATCCTGGAGAACCATAGCCAGTTAGAATAGTCACCACAGAGATACATGGTTTAATTCAGTAGAAGGTACTTTCAAACGTTCGTTATCACGGGAGATAAATAAATGTGTTTTAAGGCATAGAAGAGAACCTCTGCTAATAACTGGTATCCTGGTACATTTGCATTTCTTTAATGTATGCATGCTCCCAAATATTATTTGTAGTCACCTTTTAACATTAATGGATGCAACTTTACAAAAAAAAATTGATGACCAATGGTACGGGGCAAAATGTTTTCAATCATGATCTGCATAAAGCCATACTGAAGAATTTCCTTTCCAGAGATATCAATTTAACACACTTTTGCTTTGTTTAGTCAACAGTTAATTATTTTTTTCATTGTGTCCTTAGATGCTGAAGCCAGTGCTCATGGGTGGCAGGAGAACAGGGCTGTCACTTTCACACACCCCAAGCTGGCTTCAGCCAATGGGCTGAAGCTGGTGCAGGGTGTGTGAATTTGACAGCCCCATTCTCCTGCCACCAGAGTGGCAGGAGAATGGGGCTGTCAGTTTCATATACCCCGTGTGGGAATTAATGGATCAGCGGCGCCAGCCTGTCTGGCTTAACAAACCACTGACGACTCTCATGAACCGGGTAAAAAAAGTCATGTTTGTGAAAAATGCGGCCCACAAACCGCGTTTTCACGAACCATGAATCAGCCTGGTTCGTGCATTTTTTTTTGCTTCATATTGAGATTCGTGCTCACCTCTAGTGACAAAAACGTCCTTTCCCCTTGTTCCTGCCCACTCTAAGTCCCAGAGTGGACTGCAGCAGTCTAAAACAATGGCCTGAATGAAAGGGACAGAGTTGTCAAAAACACCACAGCTTCCATTTCAGAAGACTTCTTCCCTAAATAGAAAGACTTCTTTCTGTGAACACGTTAATCTTCTGGAGAATGGATTTCTATTCTTTTAACTGCTGCTGTCTTCTCTTGCTTCAGAAACTAAAAAAAACAACTCTGACTTACTTTATACTTTAAAAAGTGCCCTGTAAGTATTCATATCTAAGTGGCTGCAATAAAAGTAGAGCAAACGTTTTTCATGTCTCTAGCTACTTTTTGCAATCTTTCAAATATATATATATATATATATATATATATATATATATATATATATATGAATAATGTCAGCGTAACCATTTCAGCTCTTTCCCGTATTCTAGCAACCCATTTTTTTCTTGTAGCATTTTCTCTCTTGTATTGTTATTTGCAGCATTTTTCTATGTTATGTTTTATCTTGTTCTATGGTGCATACTATTTTATTCATGTTAGACTATATGTTACCTTGAATAAATTGGCAAAAGCACGTTGTAATTTCATATATGTAAGTAAATTCACTGTATGTGCCATTCAAAACATAAGTTGTCTTGCCCACCCATTACACTATTATGATGTACATTTTTACAATGTCATATATGAGGCAGGCCAACGCATTGCAGACGGAGACAATCTGAAGGTATACAATAAGTTTTGAAAAAAGGAATTGGGTGGATCAGGTACAAAACTTTTAACTGGGCTGAAAGATATAGCAGAAGCACAGGGAGGAAAGTGAGGGTATGTGATTGTGGATGAAATGGGAGAAGTATTCTGAGGGACAGAGATATGTCACAGAGAACACCATGGCAAAAGACCAAAATCAAAAATGGGGATCTAATGGGTAATTGCCCTGACCTGGATAGGCCAGGAGAACCTGATCTTGTCAGATCTCAGGAGTTAAGCAGGGTTGGCCTTGGTTAGTAATTGGATAGGAGACCTCCAAAAAAAACTAGGGTTGCAGAGGCAGGCAATGCCAAACCACCTCCACCTCTGTTTGTCTCTTACCATGAAAACCCCACCAGGCATTGCTATAAGTCAGCTATAACTTGACAACATTGTCCACTACCAATGCGTTATTAATACCTGTTTTGGTCCCAGGCCTTAAAAGGAGCTCAAATGGGAAAACCAGAAGCTGTGGCCTGAAACATGCCCTGCACAACAATTACTATTGATAGTGTTATTTCTATTTGATCTCCATTTATTGTGCATTTTCATGCTTTATTTTTATTGTACTATTGTTGATGTCGTTATCCTCCCTAAGCCCACTTGTGGGGAGTGCAGGCAATAAGTCCAATAAATTAAATTATATTAAATAGGGGTGCCACAACGTCTGGTTGTTTTGATGTGCAACCTGTGCTCTGAACAAGAGGGCTATTGTTAGGACAAAATATGGGGAAACAGAATGGTTTCTATTTGGCAAGAGTGTCCAAAAAGGATGCATAATATCTCCCTATCTGTTCAACTTCTATGCAGAGCATATCATACGGAAAGCTGGATTAGATTCAGAAGAAGGCGGAGTGAAAATTGGTGGAAGGAACATTAACAATTTGAGATATGCAGATGACACCACATTACTGGCAGAAAATAGTGAAGATTTGAAACAACTATTGATGAAGGTTAAAGGAGAAAGTGCCAAAGCAGGATTATAGCTGAACATCAAGAAGATAAAAGTAATGACTACTGAGGAGTTAAACAGTTTTAAAGTTGACAATGAGGAAATTGAAATTGTTCAAGATTTTCTATTCCTTGGATCAATCATCAGCCAAAAGGAGAAAGCAGAAGAAGACTGAGACTTGGAAAAGCAGCTATGAGGGAACTAGAAAAGACCCTTAAAGATAAGGATGTCTCTCTGGGACCAAGGTCAAGATAATCCAGACTATGGTATTCCCCATTACTATGTATGGATGTGAAAGCTGAACAATGAAGAGAGCTGACAGGAAGAAAATTGAATCATTTGAAATGTGGTGTTGGAGGAGAGTTTTGCAGATACCATGGGTGGTCAAAAAGACAAATAAGTGGGTTCTAGTTCAAATCAAGCCTGAATTCTCCCTAGAAGCTAAAATGACAAAACTGAGGATATTGTACTTTGGTCACATCATGAGAAAACAAAACTTGCTGAAAAAGTCAATAATGCTTGGGAAAGTAGAAGCCTGTAGGAAAAGAGGAAGACCAGAATGAGATGGCTTGACTCAATCAAAGTTTGCAAAATCTGAGCAAGTCTGTTAACAAAAGGACGTTTTGGACATCATACGGTCAGCATAGGTTGGAGACGACTTGACAGCATAGAACACACAGACATAACACATGCATAATGGGCCTGACAATAAATATGTTATCAGGGTAAGCTGCAGGAAGTCGCATGAAAGATAAGTTTTAGAGGGACTCCTCAATGCCCATTTACAAAAAAACTAGAGATAATTTATGGATCAATAAATGTATTTGATTCCTTATATGTTCTGCTCAAAGTGCTGGTTTCATACCTTTAAAGCCCTTCACTATTTGGAATCCCCTACTTGGTGTATCATCACTCCCAGAAGGAACCTCTGGTTATCCCAGCAGTTTCTGGTTTCCATCCATTTTGGCAGACAGGTGAGCCCTGCCCCTTCTTACAATGGTTACCTCTGTATTGTCAAATGACCTCCTTGAGATTGTCAGGCATCATCATGGATATCAGGAAGCCATGTAGAACTGAAAAATCAAAAAGAGTCCAGTAGCACCTTTAAGACTAACCAACTTTATTGTAGCATAAGCTTTAGAGAATCACAGTTCTCTTCGTCAGATGCATGGAGGGCAAGAAGAAACTGGGCAGATATAGAGGAAGAGAGGGGAGGGAGGAGTAGATGCAAACAGCTGCTTCTGATATGGAGATCAGTTTGCTTCTCTTAAGGAAATCAGTTATTTAATGATAATGAGATAACCATTCATAGTCCCTATTCAGTCCCAGCCTAACTGAGTCAAATTTAAATATGAATTCCAATTCAGCAGCTTCCCATTGGATTTTGTTTTTGAAAGGTTTCTGTTGAACTACAGCAACCTTTAAGTCTTTGATGGAATGTCCTGGTAGATTGAAGTGTTCTCCCACTGGTTTCTGGATGTTGCCATTTCTAATGTCAGATTTGTGTCCATTTATTCTTTTGCGTAGAGGTTGGCTGGTTTGTCCAATGTACAGAGCAGATAGACATTGTTGGCACATGAGGGCATATATCACATTGGAGGATGAGCAGCTGTAAGAGCAGAGACAGTGTAGTTGATGCCATTGGGTCCTGTAATTGTATTCCCTGGGTAGATATAAGGGCAGAGCTGGCATCTGGGTCTGTTGCAGGACCTGGTACCTGTGCTGGTGACTCTGCTGGCCGATTCATGATTGTAAGTGAGAAGTTGTTTAAGGTTGGGTTCTTCTTGCCCTCCATGCATCTGATGAAGAGAACTGTGATTCTCGAAAGCTTATGCTACAATAAAGTTGGTTAGTCTTAAAGGTTCTACTGGACTCTTTTTGATTTTGCTACTACAGACTAACACGGCTAACTCCTCTGGATCTATGTAGAACTGAATTACTTAAGAGGGCATTAGAAGGTGGATATCTGCGATTAAAACAGCCACTGTTCTCATATTCACCCACAGTCTTTTATTCTTCTTTATTCTTTTATTCCTCCATTTCTATAGTTTTAAGATTTGCTATAAGCAGATTTTGGTCCCATTTGGGAGAACTCTAAATAAATAATCATGCTGCAGCCCAGCAGTTGCAAGTAATGAGTCAAAAAGGAGAAGGCGAGCTCTTGGAGACTAGGAACAGCTGGTACAAAACCTGTTGGACAACACTATCATTAATACATCATGACTGCATACAGCTGTATGTTGTATGGTTTCTCTGTGGTCACTTGCATGTTGAATGTGAAGTATTTGTGGTGTATCTTTGTGATTCTAGGGGCAATCATTATCTGGAGCAAAATGTAAGGTGAATGCATTATTCCAGTGCCAATGGGAGCAGGTAGATATGGAGGTAAGATTTAGCAATGATGGCTAGTATCTGGAAAGGATGCTTACTGCATACGTGGGGATTAGGGGGACAGCCTTACAGTGGCTGGTCTCCTTTCTCCAGGGTCGGGGACAGAGGGTGGCTCTTGGGGGAGATCTATAGCCCCGTCACCCTTTGGTGTGCGGGGTTCTGCAAGGGGCAATACTCTCCCCGATGTTCTTTAACATCTACATGCGCCCCCTCATCCAGTTGGTGTGGAGGTTTGGGCTGGGCTGTAATCAATACGCGGATGACACCCAGCTTTTTCTGTTGATGGACGGCCAACCCGACACGGCCCCAGACAATCTGGCCAGAGCTCTGGAGGCTGTGACGGCATGGTTGAAACAGAGCAGGCTGAAATTGAACCCAGTGAAGATGGAGGTCCTGCAGCTGGGACGGGGCTGCCAGATGTTGGGATCCAGCTCCCTGCCCTGGATGGGACACCACTGGCAACTTTGCCAGTGGTGAAGAGTCTGGGCGTGCTCCTGGATGCCTCCCTATCAATGGAGGCCCAGGTCACGGCGGTTGCCAAGTCTGCATTTTTCCATCTTCGTCAGATCAGGCAACATGCCCCCTACCTGACACCCCAGGACCTGGCTACAGTGATCCATGCAACGGTCACCTCCAGGCTAGATTACTGTAACTCACTCTATGCTGGGCTACCCCTGGGCCTGATCCGGAAACTACAACTGGTCCTGACTGGTATATCTTACCAGTCAGATATCACACCTGTCCTGCGCCAGCTGCACTGGCTTCCAGTTGAATTCTGAATCAGGTTCAAGGTGTTGGTTCTTACCTTTAAAGCCCTGAGCGGGTTGGGACCGGCATATCTTCGGGACCGCCTCTCCCTGTACGTTCCCCAGAGACCGCTTCGATCAGCGGATAAATGTTTACTGGTGGTCCCTGGCCCTAAAGAAGCCCGCCTCGCTTCAACCAGGGCCAGGGCCTTTTCAGTCCTGGCCCCAGCCTGGTGGAACGCTCTGTCAATGGAGACCCGGGCCCAGTGGGACGTATTATCGTTCTGCTGGGCCTGTAAGACAGAGCTGTTCTGCCAGGCGTTCGGTGGTTGAAGGGGGCGGTGCCATGTCGGCCTCCCACCTTTGGGGTGGGGGAGGGTTCTCCCCACCATTGCACTTGGTTAATTTATTTCATTATTGTTTTGTATATTGATTTTAGTATTGTTGTTTTCTTGTTTTTATCGATTTTAAACTGTTCACTGCCCAGAGCCCCTGGGATGAGCGGTATATAAATTGAAATATATATATATATATATATATATATATATATATATATATATATATATATATATATATATATATATATATATATAAATATCTAATCTCCTTAACATCCTGAGAGCTGACAATGCAGGAGCTCCTATTTCCTCTACCTCTTTTCTAATATTATGCAATACCAGATTGAGGAAGCATAAAACTGCACACCTAGCTAACATGCTAGTTGGGAAGGCAGAGATCTTGAAGGACATTGTGCTTCCCACTTTCAGTATGGTTCAGTTGACCTTTGCTGACTCAGTTAAGCCATGGGGTTATACTGGATTCAGCACTGCTGCTAGAGAAGCAAGTTAAGGCTGCTGCGAAAAAAGCAACTCAGTCTGACCCAGACGTTGGCCTTGTACGCGGCCAATCTGGCCACCTGGATCCCCGCCAGAGTGACATCAAGACAAGATTACTGTATGTACTCTTCATAGGTCTCCTCTCAAAGTCAGCTCGGAGACCCCAGCTGGTGCAGGATGCCACAGCTCAATTTATTATCAGGAGCTAGGTAAAGCATGCATATGACTCCCATTCTGTAGCTGCTTCATTGGCTACTCAACAGTTATTAGGCTCAATTCAAGGTTTTCACTAACTCTTACAAAGCCATTCATTTCCTCGATCCCTAATATCTGCAAGACTGCCTTTCCCCCTGTGCTCTACCTTGACAGCTTCATTCATCTGAACAGGGCCTTCTGCAGGTGTCACCTTACAAATGGGCAAAACCAACAAGTGCCCGTGCAGGTACACTCTCTGTTGTGCCCCCATCTTAACAACAACAACAACAACAACATTCAATTTATATACCACCCTTCAGGATGACTTAACACCCACTCAGAGCGCTTTACAAAGTATGTTATTATTATCCCCACAACAAAACACCCTATGAGGTGGGTGGGGCTGAGAGAGCTAGATGCTGTGACTGACCCAAGGTCACCCAGCTGGCTTCAAGTGGAGGAGTGGGGAATCAAACTTGGTTCTTCAGATTAGAGTCCTGTGCTCTTAACCACTACACCAAGCTGGCTCTTGTGGAACAGCCTGCCTGACCGAAGTTAGGAGGGGGTCCCATTCTACTGGCTTTCTGCAATTATGCAAAACTGAATTATTCAGAAGGCCTTTTTATACAGGCTGGAGGGCTGAACTGTAAGGAATTGGTTCAAAATGATGCTTTGATAAAGGGATAGGAACTATAGACAATATTACTGCATAGTGTCTGTTGCTATATGCTTCTACTAGGTAATTTCTCTTGCAAAGGAACAGATTTAAACTCAAGAAATGGGGCCATGGTTCTTCTTCAAGAGTAGATTCTACTTCATAGTATAACTGCTTGTTAGCTAATGGGAATTTAATTGGATTCACGTGAATGTCTAAAGGACAAAAACGTCCTTTCCCCTTGTTCCTGCCCACTCTAAGTCCCAGAGTGGACTGCAGCAGTCTAAAACAATGGCCTGAATGAAAGGGACAGAGTTGTCAAAAACACCACAGCTTCCATTTCAGAAGACTTCTTCCCTAAATAGAAAGACTTCTTTCTGTGAACACGTTAATCTTCTGGAGAATGGATTTCTATTCTTTTAACTGCTGCTGTCTTCTCTTGCTTCAGAAACTAAAAAAAACAACTCTGACTTACTTTATACTTTAAAAAGTGCCCTGTAAGTATTCATATCTAAGTGGCTGCAATAAAAGTAGAGCAAACGTTTTTCATGTCTCTAGCTACTTTTTGCAATCTTTCAAATATATATATATATATATATATATATATATATATATATATATATATATATATATGAATAATGTCAGCGTAACCATTTCAGCTCTTTCCCGTATTCTAGCAACCCATTTTTTTCTTGTAGCATTTTCTCTCTTGTATTGTTATTTGCAGCATTTTTCTATGTTATGTTTTATCTTGTTCTATGGTGCATACTATTTTATTCATGTTAGACTATATGTTACCTTGAATAAATTGGCAAAAGCACGTTGTAATTTCATATATGTAAGTAAATTCACTGTATGTGCCATTCAAAACATAAGTTGTCTTGCCCACCCATTACACTATTATGATGTACATTTTTACAATGTCATATATGAGGCAGGCCAACGCATTGCAGACGGAGACAATCTGAAGGTATACAATAAGTTTTGAAAAAAGGAATTGGGTGGATCAGGTACAAAACTTTTAACTGGGCTGAAAGATATAGCAGAAGCACAGGGAGGAAAGTGAGGGTATGTGATTGTGGATGAAATGGGAGAAGTATTCTGAGGGACAGAGATATGTCACAGAGAACACCATGGCAAAAGACCAAAATCAAAAATGGGGATCTAATGGGTAATTGCCCTGACCTGGATAGGCCAGGAGAACCTGATCTTGTCAGATCTCAGGAGTTAAGCAGGGTTGGCCTTGGTTAGTAATTGGATAGGAGACCTCCAAAAAAAACTAGGGTTGCAGAGGCAGGCAATGCCAAACCACCTCTGTTTGTCTCTTACCATGAAAACCCCACCAGGCATTGCTATAAGTCAGCTATAACTTGACAACATTGTCCACTACCAATGCGTTATTAATACCTGTTTTGGTCCCAGGCCTTAAAAGGAGCTCAAATGGGAAAACCAGAAGCTGTGGCCTGAAACATGCCCTGCACAACAATTACTATTGATAGTGTTATTTCTATTTGATCTCCATTTATTGTGCATTTTCATGCTTTATTTTTATTGTACTATTGTTGATGTCGTTATCCTCCCTAAGCCCACTTGTGGGGAGTGCAGGCAATAAGTCCAATAAATTAAATTATATTAAATAGGGGTGCCACAACGTCTGGTTGTTTTGATGTGCAACCTGTGCTCTGAACAAGAGGGCTATTGTTAGGACAAAATATGGGGAAACAGAATGGTTTCTATTTGGCAAGAGTGTCCAAAAAGGATGCATAATATCTCCCTATCTGTTCAACTTCTATGCAGAGCATATCATACGGAAAGCTGGATTAGATTCAGAAGAAGGCGGAGTGAAAATTGGTGGAAGGAACATTAACAATTTGAGATATGCAGATGACACCACATTACTGGCAGAAAATAGTGAAGATTTGAAACAACTATTGATGAAGGTTAAAGGAGAAAGTGCCAAAGCAGGATTATAGCTGAACATCAAGAAGATAAAAGTAATGACTACTGAGGAGTTAAACAGTTTTAAAGTTGACAATGAGGAAATTGAAATTGTTCAAGATTTTCTATTCCTTGGATCAATCATCAGCCAAAAGGAGAAAGCAGAAGAAGACTGAGACTTGGAAAAGCAGCTATGAGGGAACTAGAAAAGACCCTTAAAGATAAGGATGTCTCTCTGGGACCAAGGTCAAGATAATCCAGACTATGGTATTCCCCATTACTATGTATGGATGTGAAAGCTGAACAATGAAGAGAGCTGACAGGAAGAAAATTGAATCATTTGAAATGTGGTGTTGGAGGAGAGTTTTGCAGATACCATGGGTGGTCAAAAAGACAAATAAGTGGGTTCTAGTTCAAATCAAGCCTGAATTCTCCCTAGAAGCTAAAATGACAAAACTGAGGATATTGTACTTTGGTCACATCATGAGAAAACAAAACTTGCTGAAAAAGTCAATAATGCTTGGGAAAGTAGAAGCCTGTAGGAAAAGAGGAAGACCAGAATGAGATGGCTTGACTCAATCAAAGTTTGCAAAATCTGAGCAAGTCTGTTAACAAAAGGACGTTTTGGACATCATACGGTCAGCATAGGTTGGAGACGACTTGACAGCATAGAACACACAGACATAACACATGCATAATGGGCCTGACAATAAATATGTTATCAGGGTAAGCTGCAGGAAGTCGCATGAAAGATAAGTTTTAGAGGGACTCCTCAATGCCCATTTACAAAAAAACTAGAGATAATTTATGGATCAATAAATGTATTTGATTCCTTATATGTTCTGCTCAAAGTGCTGGTTTCATACCTTTAAAGCCCTTCACTATTTGGAATCCCCTACTTGGTGTATCATCACTCCCAGAAGGAACCTCTGGTTATCCCAGCAGTTTCTGGTTTCCATCCATTTTGGCAGACAGGTGAGCCCTGCCCCTTCTTACAATGGTTACCTCTGTATTGTCAAATGACCTCCTTGAGATTGTCAGGCATCATCATGGATATCAGGAAGCCATGTAGAACTGAAAAATCAAAAAGAGTCCAGTAGCACCTTTAAGACTAACCAACTTTATTGTAGCATAAGCTTTAGAGAATCACAGTTCTCTTCGTCAGATGCATGGAGGGCAAGAAGAAACTGGGCAGATATAGAGGAAGAGAGGGGAGGGAGGAGTAGATGCAAACAGCTGCTTCTGATATGGAGATCAGTTTGCTTCTCTTAAGGAAATCAGTTATTTAATGATAATGAGATAACCATTCATAGTCCCTATTCAGTCCCAGCCTAACTGAGTCAAATTTAAATATGAATTCCAATTCAGCAGCTTCCCATTGGATTTTGTTTTTGAAAGGTTTCTGTTGAACTACAGCAACCTTTAAGTCTTTGATGGAATGTCCTGGTAGATTGAAGTGTTCTCCCACTGGTTTCTGGATGTTGCCATTTCTAATGTCAGATTTGTGTCCATTTATTCTTTTGCGTAGAGGTTGGCTGGTTTGTCCAATGTACAGAGCAGATAGACATTGTTGGCACATGAGGGCATATATCACATTGGAGGATGAGCAGCTGTAAGAGCAGAGACAGTGTAGTTGATGCCATTGGGTCCTGTAATTGTATTCCCTGGGTAGATATAAGGGCAGAGCTGGCATCTGGGTCTGTTGCAGGACCTGGTACCTGTGCTGGTGACTCTGCTGGCCGATTCATGATTGTAAGTGAGAAGTTGTTTAAGGTTGGGTTCTTCTTGCCCTCCATGCATCTGATGAAGAGAACTGTGATTCTCGAAAGCTTATGCTACAATAAAGTTGGTTAGTCTTAAAGGTTCTACTGGACTCTTTTTGATTTTGCTACTACAGACTAACACGGCTAACTCCTCTGGATCTATGTAGAACTGAATTACTTAAGAGGGCATTAGAAGGTGGATATCTGCGATTAAAACAGCCACTGTTCTCATATTCACCCACAGTCTTTTATTCTTCTTTATTCTTTTATTCCTCCATTTCTATAGTTTTAAGATTTGCTATAAGCAGATTTTGGTCCCATTTGGGAGAACTCTAAATAAATAATCATGCTGCAGCCCAGCAGTTGCAAGTAATGAGTCAAAAAGGAGAAGGCGAGCTCTTGGAGACTAGGAACAGCTGGTACAAAACCTGTTGGACAACACTATCATTAATACATCATGACTGCATACAGCTGTATGTTGTATGGTTTCTCTGTGGTCACTTGCATGTTGAATGTGAAGTATTTGTGGTGTATCTTTGTGATTCTAGGGGCAATCATTATCTGGAGCAAAATGTAAGGTGAATGCATTATTCCAGTGCCAATGGGAGCAGGTAGATATGGAGGTAAGATTTAGCAATGATGGCTAGTATCTGGAAAGGATGCTTACTGCATACGTGGGGATTAGGGGGACAGCCTTACAGTGGCTGGTCTCCTTTCTCCAGGGTCGGGGACAGAGGGTGGCTCTTGGGGGAGATCTATAGCCCCGTCACCCTTTGGTGTGCGGGGTTCTGCAAGGGGCAATACTCTCCCCGATGTTCTTTAACATCTACATGCGCCCCCTCATCCAGTTGGTGTGGAGGTTTGGGCTGGGCTGTAATCAATACGCGGATGACACCCAGCTTTTTCTGTTGATGGACGGCCAACCCGACACGGCCCCAGACAATCTGGCCAGAGCTC
The DNA here is from genome assembly GCF_028583425.1 of Eublepharis macularius. NCBI lineage: Eukaryota > Metazoa > Chordata > Lepidosauria > Squamata > Eublepharidae > Eublepharis > Eublepharis macularius. The sequence goes on from NC_072793.1 coordinate 123,514,900, forward strand.
TGGAGGCTGTGACGGCATGGTTGAAACAGAGCAGGCTGAAATTGAACCCAGTGAAGATGGAGGTCCTGCAGCTGGGACGGGGCTGCCAGATGTTGGGATCCAGCTCCCTGCCCTGGATGGGACACCACTGGCAACTTTGCCAGTGGTGAAGAGTCTGGGCGTGCTCCTGGATGCCTCCCTATCAATGGAGGCCCAGGTCACGGCGGTTGCCAAGTCTGCATTTTTCCATCTTCGTCAGATCAGGCAACATGCCCCCTACCTGACACCCCAGGACCTGGCTACAGTGATCCATGCAACGGTCACCTCCAGGCTAGATTACTGTAACTCACTCTATGCTGGGCTACCCCTGGGCCTGATCCGGAAACTACAACTGGTCCTGACTGGTATATCTTACCAGTCAGATATCACACCTGTCCTGCGCCAGCTGCACTGGCTTCCAGTTGAATTCTGAATCAGGTTCAAGGTGTTGGTTCTTACCTTTAAAGCCCTGAGCGGGTTGGGACCGGCATATCTTCGGGACCGCCTCTCCCTGTACGTTCCCCAGAGACCGCTTCGATCAGCGGATAAATGTTTACTGGTGGTCCCTGGCCCTAAAGAAGCCCGCCTCGCTTCAACCAGGGCCAGGGCCTTTTCAGTCCTGGCCCCAGCCTGGTGGAACGCTCTGTCAATGGAGACCCGGGCCCAGTGGGACGTATTATCGTTCTGCTGGGCCTGTAAGACAGAGCTGTTCTGCCAGGCGTTCGGTGGTTGAAGGGGGCGGTGCCATGTCGGCCTCCCACCTTTGGGGTGGGGGAGGGTTCTCCCCACCATTGCACTTGGTTAATTTATTTCATTATTGTTTTGTATATTGATTTTAGTATTGTTGTTTTCTTGTTTTTATCGATTTTAAACTGTTCACTGCCCAGAGCCCCTGGGATGAGCGGTATATAAATTGAAATATATATATATATATATATATATATATATATATATATATATATATATATATATATATATATATATATATATATATAAATATCTAATCTCCTTAACATCCTGAGAGCTGACAATGCAGGAGCTCCTATTTCCTCTACCTCTTTTCTAATATTATGCAATACCAGATTGAGGAAGCATAAAACTGCACACCTAGCTAACATGCTAGTTGGGAAGGCAGAGATCTTGAAGGACATTGTGCTTCCCACTTTCAGTATGGTTCAGTTGACCTTTGCTGACTCAGTTAAGCCATGGGGTTATACTGGATTCAGCACTGCTGCTAGAGAAGCAAGTTAAGGCTGCTGCGAAAAAAGCAACTCAGTCTGACCCAGACGTTGGCCTTGTACGCGGCCAATCTGGCCACCTGGATCCCCGCCAGAGTGACATCAAGACAAGATTACTGTATGTACTCTTCATAGGTCTCCTCTCAAAGTCAGCTCGGAGACCCCAGCTGGTGCAGGATGCCACAGCTCAATTTATTATCAGGAGCTAGGTAAAGCATGCATATGACTCCCATTCTGTAGCTGCTTCATTGGCTACTCAACAGTTATTAGGCTCAATTCAAGGTTTTCACTAACTCTTACAAAGCCATTCATTTCCTCGATCCCTAATATCTGCAAGACTGCCTTTCCCCCTGTGCTCTACCTTGACAGCTTCATTCATCTGAACAGGGCCTTCTGCAGGTGTCACCTTACAAATGGGCAAAACCAACAAGTGCCCGTGCAGGTACACTCTCTGTTGTGCCCCCATCTTAACAACAACAACAACAACAACATTCAATTTATATACCACCCTTCAGGATGACTTAACACCCACTCAGAGCGCTTTACAAAGTATGTTATTATTATCCCCACAACAAAACACCCTATGAGGTGGGTGGGGCTGAGAGAGCTAGATGCTGTGACTGACCCAAGGTCACCCAGCTGGCTTCAAGTGGAGGAGTGGGGAATCAAACTTGGTTCTTCAGATTAGAGTCCTGTGCTCTTAACCACTACACCAAGCTGGCTCTTGTGGAACAGCCTACCTGACCGAAGTTAGGAGGGGGTCCCATTCTACTGGCTTTCTGCAATTATGCAAAACTGAATTATTCAGAAGGCCTTTTTATACAGGCTGGAGGGCTGAACTGTAAGGAATTGGTTCAAAATGATGCTTTGATAAAGGGATAGGAACTATAGACAATATTACTGCATAGTGTCTGTTGCTATATGCTTCTACTAGGTAATTTCTCTTGCAAAGGAACAGATTTAAACTCAAGAAATGGGGCCATGGTTCTTCTTCAAGAGTAGATTCTACTTCATAGTATAACTGCTTGTTAGCTAATGGGAATTTAATTGGATTCACGTGAATGTCTAAAGGACAAAAACGTCCTTTCCCCTTGTTCCTGCCCACTCTAAGTCCCAGAGTGGACTGCAGCAGTCTAAAACAATGGCCTGAATGAAAGGGACAGAGTTGTCAAAAACACCACAGCTTCCATTTCAGAAGACTTCTTCCCTAAATAGAAAGACTTCTTTCTGTGAACACGTTAATCTTCTGGAGAATGGATTTCTATTCTTTTAACTGCTGCTGTCTTCTCTTGCTTCAGAAACTAAAAAAAACAACTCTGACTTACTTTATACTTTAAAAAGTGCCCTGTAAGTATTCATATCTAAGTGGCTGCAATAAAAGTAGAGCAAACGTTTTTCATGTCTCTAGCTACTTTTTGCAATCTTTCAAATATATATATATATATATATATATATATATATATATATATATATATATATGAATAATGTCAGCGTAACCATTTCAGCTCTTTCCCGTATTCTAGCAACCCATTTTTTTCTTGTAGCATTTTCTCTCTTGTATTGTTATTTGCAGCATTTTTCTATGTTATGTTTTATCTTGTTCTATGGTGCATACTATTTTATTCATGTTAGACTATATGTTACCTTGAATAAATTGGCAAAAGCACGTTGTAATTTCATATATGTAAGTAAATTCACTGTATGTGCCATTCAAAACATAAGTTGTCTTGCCCACCCATTACACTATTATGATGTACATTTTTACAATGTCATATATGAGGCAGGCCAACGCATTGCAGACGGAGACAATCTGAAGGTATACAATAAGTTTTGAAAAAAGGAATTGGGTGGATCAGGTACAAAACTTTTAACTGGGCTGAAAGATATAGCAGAAGCACAGGGAGGAAAGTGAGGGTATGTGATTGTGGATGAAATGGGAGAAGTATTCTGAGGGACAGAGATATGTCACAGAGAACACCATGGCAAAAGACCAAAATCAAAAATGGGGATCTAATGGGTAATTGCCCTGACCTGGATAGGCCAGGAGAACCTGATCTTGTCAGATCTCAGGAGTTAAGCAGGGTTGGCCTTGGTTAGTAATTGGATAGGAGACCTCCAAAAAAAACTAGGGTTGCAGAGGCAGGCAATGCCAAACCACCTCTGTTTGTCTCTTACCATGAAAACCCCACCAGGCATTGCTATAAGTCAGCTATAACTTGACAACATTGTCCACTACCAATGCGTTATTAATACCTGTTTTGGTCCCAGGCCTTAAAAGGAGCTCAAATGGGAAAACCAGAAGCTGTGGCCTGAAACATGCCCTGCACAACAATTACTATTGATAGTGTTATTTCTATTTGATCTCCATTTATTGTGCATTTTCATGCTTTATTTTTATTGTACTATTGTTGATGTCGTTATCCTCCCTAAGCCCACTTGTGGGGAGTGCAGGCAATAAGTCCAATAAATTAAATTATATTAAATAGGGGTGCCACAACGTCTGGTTGTTTTGATGTGCAACCTGTGCTCTGAACAAGAGGGCTATTGTTAGGACAAAATATGGGGAAACAGAATGGTTTCTATTTGGCAAGAGTGTCCAAAAAGGATGCATAATATCTCCCTATCTGTTCAACTTCTATGCAGAGCATATCATACGGAAAGCTGGATTAGATTCAGAAGAAGGCGGAGTGAAAATTGGTGGAAGGAACATTAACAATTTGAGATATGCAGATGACACCACATTACTGGCAGAAAATAGTGAAGATTTGAAACAACTATTGATGAAGGTTAAAGGAGAAAGTGCCAAAGCAGGATTATAGCTGAACATCAAGAAGATAAAAGTAATGACTACTGAGGAGTTAAACAGTTTTAAAGTTGACAATGAGGAAATTGAAATTGTTCAAGATTTTCTATTCCTTGGATCAATCATCAGCCAAAAGGAGAAAGCAGAAGAAGACTGAGACTTGGAAAAGCAGCTATGAGGGAACTAGAAAAGACCCTTAAAGATAAGGATGTCTCTCTGGGACCAAGGTCAAGATAATCCAGACTATGGTATTCCCCATTACTATGTATGGATGTGAAAGCTGAACAATGAAGAGAGCTGACAGGAAGAAAATTGAATCATTTGAAATGTGGTGTTGGAGGAGAGTTTTGCAGATACCATGGGTGGTCAAAAAGACAAATAAGTGGGTTCTAGTTCAAATCAAGCCTGAATTCTCCCTAGAAGCTAAAATGACAAAACTGAGGATATTGTACTTTGGTCACATCATGAGAAAACAAAACTTGCTGAAAAAGTCAATAATGCTTGGGAAAGTAGAAGCCTGTAGGAAAAGAGGAAGACCAGAATGAGATGGCTTGACTCAATCAAAGTTTGCAAAATCTGAGCAAGTCTGTTAACAAAAGGACGTTTTGGACATCATACGGTCAGCATAGGTTGGAGACGACTTGACAGCATAGAACACACAGACATAACACATGCATAATGGGCCTGACAATAAATATGTTATCAGGGTAAGCTGCAGGAAGTCGCATGAAAGATAAGTTTTAGAGGGACTCCTCAATGCCCATTTACAAAAAAAACTAGAGATAATTTATGGATCAATAAATGTATTTGATTCCTTATATGTTCTGCTCAAAGTGCTGGTTTCATACCTTTAAAGCCCTTCACTATTTGGAATCCCCTACTTGGTGTATCATCACTCCCAGAAGGAACCTCTGGTTATCCCAGCAGTTTCTGGTTTCCATCCATTTTGGCAGACAGGTGAGCCCTGCCCCTTCTTACAATGGTTACCTCTGTATTGTCAAATGACCTCCTTGAGATTGTCAGGCATCATCATGGATATCAGGAAGCCATGTAGAACTGAAAAATCAAAAAGAGTCCAGTAGCACCTTTAAGACTAACCAACTTTATTGTAGCATAAGCTTTAGAGAATCACAGTTCTCTTCGTCAGATGCATGGAGGGCAAGAAGAAACTGGGCAGATATAGAGGAAGAGAGGGGAGGGAGGAGTAGATGCAAACAGCTGCTTCTGATATGGAGATCAGTTTGCTTCTCTTAAGGAAATCAGTTATTTAATGATAATGAGATAACCATTCATAGTCCCTATTCAGTCCCAGCCTAACTGAGTCAAATTTAAATATGAATTCCAATTCAGCAGCTTCCCATTGGATTTTGTTTTTGAAAGGTTTCTGTTGAACTACAGCAACCTTTAAGTCTTTGATGGAATGTCCTGGTAGATTGAAGTGTTCTCCCACTGGTTTCTGGATGTTGCCATTTCTAATGTCAGATTTGTGTCCATTTATTCTTTTGCGTAGAGGTTGGCTGGTTTGTCCAATGTACAGAGCAGATAGACATTGTTGGCACATGAGGGCATATATCACATTGGAGGATGAGCAGCTGTAAGAGCAGAGACAGTGTAGTTGATGCCATTGGGTCCTGTAATTGTATTCCCTGGGTAGATATAAGGGCAGAGCTGGCATCTGGGTCTGTTGCAGGACCTGGTACCTGTGCTGGTGACTCTGCTGGCCGATTCATGATTGTAAGTGAGAAGTTGTTTAAGGTTGGGTTCTTCTTGCCCTCCATGCATCTGATGAAGAGAACTGTGATTCTCGAAAGCTTATGCTACAATAAAGTTGGTTAGTCTTAAAGGTTCTACTGGACTCTTTTTGATTTTGCTACTACAGACTAACACGGCTAACTCCTCTGGATCTATGTAGAACTGAATTACTTAAGAGGGCATTAGAAGGTGGATATCTGCGATTAAAACAGCCACTGTTCTCATATTCACCCACAGTCTTTTATTCTTCTTTATTCTTTTATTCCTCCATTTCTATAGTTTTAAGATTTGCTATAAGCAGATTTTGGTCCCATTTGGGAGAACTCTAAATAAATAATCATGCTGCAGCCCAGCAGTTGCAAGTAATGAGTCAAAAAGGAGAAGGCGAGCTCTTGGAGACTAGGAACAGCTGGTACAAAACCTGTTGGACAACACTATCATTAATACATCATGACTGCATACAGCTGTATGTTGTATGGTTTCTCTGTGGTCACTTGCATGTTGAATGTGAAGTATTTGTGGTGTATCTTTGTGATTCTAGGGGCAATCATTATCTGGAGCAAAATGTAAGGTGAATGCATTATTCCAGTGCCAATGGGAGCAGGTAGATATGGAGGTAAGATTTAGCAATGATGGCTAGTATCTGGAAAGGATGCTTACTGCATACGTGGGGATTAGGGGGACAGCCTTACAGTGGCTGGTCTCCTTTCTCCAGGGTCGGGGACAGAGGGTGGCTCTTGGGGGAGATCTATAGCCCCGTCACCCTTTGGTGTGCGGGGTTCTGCAAGGGGCAATACTCTCCCCGATGTTCTTTAACATCTACATGCGCCCCCTCATCCAGTTGGTGTGGAGGTTTGGGCTGGGCTGTAATCAATACGCGGATGACACCCAGCTTTTTCTGTTGATGGACGGCCAACCCGACACGGCCCCAGACAATCTGGCCAGAGCTCTGGAGGCTGTGACGGCATGGTTGAAACAGAGCAGGCTGAAATTGAACCCAGTGAAGATGGAGGTCCTGCAGCTGGGACGGGGCTGCCAGATGTTGGGATCCAGCTCCCTGCCCTGGATGGGACACCACTGGCAACTTTGCCAGTGGTGAAGAGTCTGGGCGTGCTCCTGGATGCCTCCCTATCAATGGAGGCCCAGGTCACGGCGGTTGCCAAGTCTGCATTTTTCCATCTTCGTCAGATCAGGCAACATGCCCCCTACCTGACACCCCAGGACCTGGCTACAGTGATCCATGCAACGGTCACCTCCAGGCTAGATTACTGTAACTCACTCTATGCTGGGCTACCCCTGGGCCTGATCCGGAAACTACAACTGGTCCTGACTGGTATATCTTACCAGTCAGATATCACACCTGTCCTGCGCCAGCTGCACTGGCTTCCAGTTGAATTCTGAATCAGGTTCAAGGTGTTGGTTCTTACCTTTAAAGCCCTGAGCGGGTTGGGACCGGCATATCTTCGGGACCGCCTCTCCCTGTACGTTCCCCAGAGACCGCTTCGATCAGCGGATAAATGTTTACTGGTGGTCCCTGGCCCTAAAGAAGCCCGCCTCGCTTCAACCAGGGCCAGGGCCTTTTCAGTCCTGGCCCCAGCCTGGTGGAACGCTCTGTCAATGGAGACCCGGGCCCAGTGGGACGTATTATCGTTCTGCTGGGCCTGTAAGACAGAGCTGTTCTGCCAGGCGTTCGGTGGTTGAAGGGGGCGGTGCCATGTCGGCCTCCCACCTTTGGGGTGGGGGAGGGTTCTCCCCACCATTGCACTTGGTTAATTTATTTCATTATTGTTTTGTATATTGATTTTAGTATTGTTGTTTTCTTGTTTTTATCGATTTTAAACTGTTCACTGCCCAGAGCCCCTGGGATGAGCGGTATATAAATTGAAATATATATATATATATATATATATATATATATATATATATATATATATATATATATATATATATATAAATATCTAATCTCCTTAACATCCTGAGAGCTGACAATGCAGGAGCTCCTATTTCCTCTACCTCTTTTCTAATATTATGCAATACCAGATTGAGGAAGCATAAAACTGCACACCTAGCTAACATGCTAGTTGGGAAGGCAGAGATCTTGAAGGACATTGTGCTTCCCACTTTCAGTATGGTTCAGTTGACCTTTGCTGACTCAGTTAAGCCATGGGGTTATACTGGATTCAGCACTGCTGCTAGAGAAGCAAGTTAAGGCTGCTGCGAAAAAAGCAACTCAGTCTGACCCAGACGTTGGCCTTGTACGCGGCCAATCTGGCCACCTGGATCCCCGCCAGAGTGACATCAAGACAAGATTACTGTATGTACTCTTCATAGGTCTCCTCTCAAAGTCAGCTCGGAGACCCCAGCTGGTGCAGGATGCCACAGCTCAATTTATTATCAGGAGCTAGGTAAAGCATGCATATGACTCCCATTCTGTAGCTGCTTCATTGGCTACTCAACAGTTATTAGGCTCAATTCAAGGTTTTCACTAACTCTTACAAAGCCATTCATTTCCTCGATCCCTAATATCTGCAAGACTGCCTTTCCCCCTGTGCTCTACCTTGACAGCTTCATTCATCTGAACAGGGCCTTCTGCAGGTGTCACCTTACAAATGGGCAAAACCAACAAGTGCCCGTGCAGGTACACTCTCTGTTGTGCCCCCATCTTAACAACAACAACAACAACAACATTCAATTTATATACCACCCTTCAGGATGACTTAACACCCACTCAGAGCGCTTTACAAAGTATGTTATTATTATCCCCACAACAAAACACCCTATGAGGTGGGTGGGGCTGAGAGAGCTAGATGCTGTGACTGACCCAAGGTCACCCAGCTGGCTTCAAGTGGAGGAGTGGGGAATCAAACTTGGTTCTTCAGATTAGAGTCCTGTGCTCTTAACCACTACACCAAGCTGGCTCTTGTGGAACAGCCTGCCTGACCGAAGTTAGGAGGGGGTCCCATTCTACTGGCTTTCTGCAATTATGCAAAACTGAATTATTCAGAAGGCCTTTTTATACAGGCTGGAGGGCTGAACTGTAAGGAATTGGTTCAAAATGATGCTTTGATAAAGGGATAGGAACTATAGACAATATTACTGCATAGTGTCTGTTGCTATATGCTTCTACTAGGTAATTTCTGCATATTTTAACATGTATTACCCCTCCTTCTTCCAAGCAGTTAACAACTACAAAAAACAACAGTTGATATTTAAAGACAATAACATTTAAAAACAGATATTACAAAATTTAAGAAATAGATACTACATTCTTACAGTGAAAATTTACAATTCAGGATAAGGAACATCCCCAGAATATATCAGGCATACATCTCAGGCAGCAAAGTGGAATAGTAAAGCTTCTACAATTATAGTGAGAGACAGCCGTGAGGAATAACCCCTACTTCACTATTTTTAAAAGGTCAGGATAGCAGGTCCGTGTAAAATCAACACAAGTCAGAAAATAAGATAAATATAAATTTATATTCATACCTACTGGAAAAACAGTATTTAACTTGAAGATCCACCAAGCCTCCTTCCTAAATAATTCTCTTCTAATGATTTCAGGGTTTGTGGATTTACAAACCAGTTGGTAACTGCCTGGAAGAAGGATATTCAGAAATGGGACGTGAATGCTAGTTCCCCCGTTGCAATTACTTTTCATATTTGGAGTAATATGGACATTTCTTAATGAATTATGTATTTATGACAAATTTGCTCCTTTGAAACATTATTATGATTCGAGGCACTGTCACTTTATATGTATAAGCACTGGTCACTTTCTTGCTATTTATTGTTATCTATTATAATTAGCCATTAGCAATTAGCACTTTATTGAAATATCTCACTTTACTGTTGCAGGCTTGTGACTTATATTGCTTATCATTCATTGGTTGATTATATGTGCTGGCCTCTGAGTCCATTTGCATTTTCTTGGCAGCCACTTGATATGTATTAGATAATATATGAGACTGAAGACATCATGTTATAAGTTACTCTTTATTGAACATTGTTACATTGTAATTGATTTTGTTACTATTTCACAGCACCTTGTGCTTATCTTCCTAATTCCTTCTGTGAATCTCTCTCTTTATGTTTTGGGTTCAGGAGCAGAGCAGGTGACAATTCCCACCCCCACCATCATCCAGTTGGGATCAGGAAGAGAGCAAGTAGCCACGCCTGCCCCCCTTAACTCGGCAGGGATCAGGAGCAGAGCAGGTGGCAATGGCCCCCACACACACACCTTCACCCGGCCAGAATCAGGCATGGAGCAGGAGGCAATGCTTGTTTCCCCTTCACTTTCCTGGGATCGGGAGTGGAACAGGTGACAATTCCTGCACCCGCCTTCACCTGGCTGGGATCAGCTATCCCCTCTGCTTGAAGTTGCTTCTTCTGTTGCATTCACTGTTGCTGTGTCTTCCTAAAAATATCATCATCATTATTACAACAGCAACAATAGCAACAACAGCAACATTTGATTTATATACTGCCCTTCAGGACAACTTAACATCCACTTAGACTGGTTTACAAAGTATGTTATTATTATCCCCACCACAATCACCCTGTGAGAGAGGAGGGGCTGAGAGAGCTCCAGAGAGCTGTGACTGACACAAGGCCACCCAACTGGCTACAAGTGGAGGAGTGGAGAATCAAACTTGGTTCTCCAGATAATCCTCTGCAGCCTCATACTAAAGCTCCAGGTGGATGCACTGGTGTACATTGTGTTTACTAAAGCAACCCTCAATAGCAGCTGAAGTCCAGCCAAAATTTTCTCAACATCTGCACATGTCATGATTCATATTTTTTGTTTTAACCCTGCATTTTTTTTTACATTTGCAGATTTTTTTTGTTAACTTGGAGTTACCCAGAGGCTTTCAGACCCCCAAATGATAACAGTTTGTCTGCATTACGTGGATGTTGTAATAGTCCTTGGCAATTAGTTAGTGATATTAAATACTAAAAGTAGCCTTCTCCTCCTTTACAGTCAAAACTTCTAGAAATATTCTCTCATCTTTCTTTTATGATGACAGTATTTCATTAGAGTGAATAAGTCCAAGCTTGTGAATGTATTTATTTATTTATAAAATGTATTTCTTGCCTCTGAGTTTTGTCAAAGAGGCTTACACTGCATAGACTGCTAAAAATATGACACTGATAAACGGGTAAAAATCAAAGATCATTGTCCAAATAAAATATAAAATGGAAGATTCAATCCTCAGATCAATAAACAAGCCCTTTTCAATTTGAAGCACCAGACTGCTATAGTGGTTAGACTGTTGCCACTTGCAGTGCACCAGTAGGAAAAGCCAGGAACTCAACATCCAGCAGAAGGCTTACCAAAATAAAATGGTCTTCTTGCATAGCTGCAAAACCTTCTCCACACCTCTTCTGCAAGACAGTTTTAAAGAATGGCTAATACTAAGAAATGTTGACAATCTTTTGGATGCCAGATAAACATCCTTAAAAAGTAGTTGCTTTCAAAAGCAAGTGTCAGACTGGTCTAAGATGACCAGTGAGTCTATACTTCAGCTACTTGAGTATCTGAAGCAGGGCTTTTTTTCAGCTGGAACATGGTGGAATGGAGTTCCGGAACCTCTTGAAAATGGCCACATGGCTGGTGGACGAGCCTCTTGATCTCCAGACACAGGGGAGTTTAGATTGCCTTCTGCACCACTCGGTGGCATGGAGGGCAATCTAAACTCCCCTCTGCCTGGAGATCAGGGGGCAGGGCCACCAGCCATGTGACCATTTTCTCCGAGGGCAACCCACTGAGTTCTACCACCTCTTTTCCCAGAAAAAAAGCCCTGATCTGAAGTATAGTACTTTAGATATTTGAGTCATCAGAGATGGGCTTCAAAGGTTGATGTGGGCTTTAAAGGTTGATTTGGTCTGAGAAACATACCAATTTTAATCATATGCAATGTGATTGGAGCCATGCTGCATAAATGAACGCGCACACACACATACAGCTGCCTTATATAGACTCAGATTATTGGTTTGTGAAGTATTGTGTACTCAGACTGTCAGTGGCTCTTCAGGGTCTCGGTAAAGGTCCTTCTCATCAATTACTGCCTGGTCATTTTTAATTAGAGTTAACAGGAATTGAACCTCTGCAAAGCAGAGGCTCTTCCGCTGAACCACAGTCCTTCTCTAAATGGAAACTTTCCTGCCTCTCTCCTCTAGTCTTCTAGGAACCCCTGAAAGTGTGTGTCTGTGGATTAGTGGACCCAAAGAAATATTAAGGGGGTTAAAGGGTGTGAGAGGGGAAGCAAGAAGGGGAATTGGCAGAATTGTTTTCTCATATTCCACAAGTACATGTACCTGGCCCAATTGGAAATAAAGAAATAAAATGGAAAAACAAAACTATAGGCCGGCCAATGTTTGCAGAACTAGTACTACATGGAAGTGCTGCCAGCTATACTATTGCAGTTTGCACAAGCTGCACTTTCCTTCAAAGGTATGCCAATGAATAACATATTACAGTAGTCCAATCTGTAAGTTAAAGAAGCATGGATAAGCCTTGGTAAGTAGGCACAGTACAAAATAGAATAAAGTTTCTGAATTAGGTATGAAATGTACAAGGCACTCCCAGATACTGCTTCAACCTGCTTCTCAAAAAAGCAGAGCTGAGTAGAGACGGGCATGAACCGAAAAAAACAACGAGCATAATGTTTGTTGTTCATTGCCATCCACGAACAGGGACTCGCGAACAACCAGGAATATGGCCCTGTTCACGAACATATTCGTGGTTGGCTGTTCATGGGGGCCAGCAGGCTCTCCTCCAGCCATCATCCAAATCAAGATCCCTACCACTCCAAGAAACCTGACCTGAGCAAGCATCCTGAAAGGTACCAATAATAAATAATAGCTTGGCCCCAGACCCTGGCAGCAGCCCTGGAACTTGAAGGGGTAGATCCCTACAGCATCACTCCCAGAAACCTTACCTGAGCAGGCAGCAGGAAAGATACCAATAATAAATAATAGCTTGGCCTAGAGCCTGGCAGCAGCCCTGGAATTTGAAGGTAAATCCCTATCCCATCGCACACAAAGAAAATTCAAGCTCCAGTGCACTCTCTCTATCAAAATGCCAACAGCAAATCTCTCTCCACTGTCTGCAAAGTCGGAGCTGGGAGCCTCCCTCCCCCCTGGGCTCTTCTCTCTTGTTGTAACAAATTTGGAGCTCCACACTTGAAAGAAAGACCTGCCTATCAAGCTAAATTGGGCTTAGATTGGGATTTCCAGGGCAACAGCAGGAGTTCAGACAGAGTTCAGACAATCCCTGCCTAAGTTGCCAAGGGAATTGATTGCAGGTGCCAGACTGTCTGGCTTGACGAACAGCAATGAACAGCAATGAACGAGGCTTGCAACGACCACCCGTTTGTTTAGAATGGGGCCTCACAAACAGCTTGTTCGCGAACAACAGATTGGGCTGTTCGTGGCTTTTTTCTGTTTGTATTGCTGTTCGTGCCCATCTCTAGAGATGAGTCCCAGGAGCACCTCTACCCTTTTCAATTGATCAAACAAGGTTAAATAGACCCCTTCCAGGCTCAGTGGGCCTGCTTTCTCAAGGGCACTTGGTATCACCTCCACCTCTTGTCTCAATTCAGTGTTAGCATGCTCTTCCACATCCACCAGACCACAGCTTCTGCTCTAATTCAGGACAGCGACACCTAGAAGTTTAGACAAAGAGATATATGGTTGGTGTCATTAATATACTGATGATACCTGTAAGGAAACAAGCCTGGTTGACCAGGAGAAATAGGTTTGCTTGGTAGAAGACTGTATGAATTATGGGTAAGCTTTTCCATTGTGAAGGTTAATTTACAAGAGCTTATTTTGCAGCACAGGTGTTCTGGCTGAGGTCTCCAAGGTTAGAGGCAAGGTCAAGCGTTTGAACTTATTAAGATTATCTGAGCCAGCTGCAGTTCCCGAGAGATTATGGTATGCTCTTATGGTAATGCTATGTGGACTGGGTGTAGCTGCAGAACATCAACTTCACATGCTATTGCTGGGCAATGATAGGTTGCTATTACTGGGCAATGATAGGTTGGTAAGATCTCCCCAGGTTGCTAGGCAATTGGGAATAAATTGGAAAAAGTCATTTTGTGGTGTTGCTTGTTGGGCCACTCTGTCACTTTTGGAGTACATCTTTGGTTTGATTCTTTGGACTTAGAAATTTTGATGCTGACTAAGAATGCTGTGTTTCACCTACAAGTTAACATCATGGCTTGGAATGGCAAAAGACTCTGCCAGTTATAACTTATGGATAGCCTTAGGTTTCAGTTAGATCTTTATTGTTTTATCTATCCTTTTCACACTGCCAAAAATATATCCTTTTAATGCACATTTATAAAAAATAATTCTTCATAACTGCATGGTATTTCTTTTATTTTTACTCATAACAGTAAAAAATATACAATAATAAAACCTGGCAGCATAAATATAAAATCAGCAATTAGTAACACAATGTGTAAGACAGCCGCACACATATTGTACTACTCATTCAGCCTATACAAACCTGTGGGCAGGGTGGCCGGTTATAGATGGATACCTGCTCCCCCATGGCAGGAGGCCAGCGCAGACAATTTGGATGGCTCACCTGCCTCGATCACCATATGCCTGCTGGAACATCTCTGCCTTGCAGGCCTGGTGGAAAGACAGCAAATCTGAATGAGCCCAGGTTGCTGCAGACAGAGAGTTCCACCAGGTTGGTGCCTGACCAAGAAAGCCCTGGCTCTGGTTGAAGCAAGGCAAACCTCTTTGCTGCTGGGGACAACCAGTAGGTGAGTCCCAGCGTACCTGTGGCCTTAAGGCCACGCTAAGGGCCTTAACCTAAACTAGTGTGCAGACCAGTTCAGACCAGCTACTTTTAAAACTTTTATGGAGACTTGGTAAAGCTGACTCTCTTGTAATATCCGGTAATGCCTGAGGCTTGTTTCCCCCAGTTTCTCTATTATTTATTTATTTATTTATTTATTTATTTATTTATTTATTTATTTATTTATTTATTTATTTATATCATTTATAGTCTGTCTTTCTTACTGAGACTCAAGGCAGATTATAGGCTAGTTGGAGAAAATAGTGGAGGTACTACCAGTGCTGTGTTCAGGAGAGTTCTTTTAGGATTGGGAATTTCTACTGATTCTCCTGGGCCTGTGGCTTTTTGTTTTCTTTTTACAATATCCAGCGCCCAAAACCTGAACAATCTATTAACAATCTTGTAAGCAAATTAAACCTCAAAACCCTGGGGGAAGCCACATGTTAAGTCACAGATTGTTCAATCATTTTCTCTAGAGGAAACACTTTGCCACTATTCTGCTAGAAAAGACTGAAGTCAACTGACAACTGTGCCCCAAACCATGCACTGGACATTTCAGTAAGATGGTATGATTGACAGTGTGAAATGCAGCAACAGATCTAACAAGATTAAAAGGGTTGAATTTCTTTTTTTCTTTTGGGGACTAAAGATCATCCACAGCTCCTACTAAAACCTCTTTTCACCCATAAACAGATCAAAACCATCCAGTTTGAAAAGCCTCATCCAGGTGTGCCTGAAGTTAATCTACCACCACTTGTTCTATCATTTTGTTCCAAATGGATGAGATGATAGTTTGCCAGATGAGCCTTATCAAAGGAAGGTTTTTTTAAAGCAGAGGTCATAAATTAGCCTCAGTAATTCAGAATAATAAAATGCATGAGACATCAGAAGGAAGGCACACATTTGCACAATAAAATCCAAATAATCAGTCTTTAATTTATATAGAGTAATTTCCCATTAACTTGAACCAAATTGTTCAGGGACTGACAAAGTGTCTGCTTATCATTTTTTTCCAGAAAGCTCTTTCATTGTCCATTCATGTGGACTCTTCTGAGCATGTGCACTTTGGCCATCACAGGCTCTCAGACTCTTATGTCCCATCTTTTTG
The DNA here is from genome assembly GCF_028583425.1 of Eublepharis macularius. Lineage (NCBI taxonomy): Eukaryota > Metazoa > Chordata > Lepidosauria > Squamata > Eublepharidae > Eublepharis > Eublepharis macularius. Next base: position 123,530,634 of record NC_072793.1, read on the forward strand.
ATATGAGGTTTCCACATACTCAGAAATTCTTATTTGTAGTTTTATACTGTGACTCCATAATCTAAGAAATGGAGGCATGAGAAATGATGACCTTCCCAGAATTTTAACACACACTAACAAGTAGTGTCTGTATTACATCTATTCTGCACTAGTGAGTACAGATGAATTAAGGAAGAAAGAGCTATTCCAGATCTAGTTAATCAAAAAAGTAAGCATCTGATGTTGCATAGACACATTAATAATGTTTGCAGGCATGAGCAATTAAATAAAAGAAGTTTTAAAAAAGGAACATTTTTTTAAAAAAACAAAGGAACAAGAAATGTAAAATGTTCATGAAGCTCCTGCTCTTATACTAAAACCCCTTAGGCAACAAGTTAATCCCTAGGGTTTTATAATTATTATAGGCTGTAGGTGGTGGGTAAAGTTCTACAGAGAAACTAGATTCATCTACACTATCCTGTAGTTATTGCTAACATAACAAAAGGTAAAATCCTCTTTATCCATAGTTTGTGAAAATGAAGCTCCTAGATATTTGAAATTTGCCATGTGGCCTCAATATAGCACCATAATCAATGTTAGCCTATCTAGGCATCTGATTATCCAAATGTTTTGGCTCTCCCTAGGGCCATTTAGTTAAATGAAGCTGCACGGTATTTAAAAATGTACAACAGCGGAAGGAAATGCCAAACTGGTTAAAAAAGCTAATAAACACCCACTCAGCCATCCCACATCTTCATCTTCTGCTACACTTCACCTCCAGTCATAACAGTGTGTTTCACGCTGACGCCTACGGCTCCCAGTTGGAAGCACCAGCTGCAGTGCTCTACTGTTCCTTTATGTAAAGCTACAATGCAATGCAATAAGGCTCCTGCACAGCTGTACAGTGCATTCCTGGTAGCCTCTAGAACTGTTATTTCCAATTGGTTTGCTATGGCAAATAAGTAATTAAAGGATCCCATAGGCCCAAAGTACACACTCACAGAGGAGGTTGCCAACTGTGTATCTGAATGACTCATCACTCTGGACTCGCCTCCTTCCAATCTGCCTGCACAAGGGGTAGAGAATTTTGCTGCATTTCTACATTAGGTGCAAATAGGTAATTAAATCACTCCTGATTTAGAAACAGAGCTGAATTATTGTCTCTCAAAGAATTCTCCCTATTGTGGCTCTGCATGAATCCCTACTCTAGGCTGGCCTCCTGAACAGTGGCAGAAATATTTGGGATAGGCAGTGAGGATAATTCTCAATCTTACATAATCTAAAGCAAACCTTTATAGACATAAGAGTGAAGTGGGTTTCCAGTTCCGATTTCAAAAAAAGTGAAGCTCGCCATCTGTCATTAGTACAGGCATTAAAAACTGCCCTGTACTGTGCCACGTTAATGGTCCATCTAGCTCAATATTATTTGCTCTGATTGACAGCTGTTCTCCAGAATCTCAGGCAGAGAAACATCTTTCCAGCTACTCAAACATCAAAGGTGATCTGAGATACATGAGTGTGATGCCTGGTACTGAAACTGAAACCTTCTGTATGCAAAGCACATGCTTTACCACTGAGCCATTGGCCATCAACATTGACTCTAGCTAATAGTGATGGGCAAGAACCAAAATACGAACCAAAATTAAGCACGAACCAGGCCAGTTCATGGTTCACAAACCAGCCATTCATTAAATCCCATTTCTGATGAACTGCCACGAACTTTAGGCTGGTTTGTTTGGTTTGTTTTTTGGTTCATCACTGCAGACAGCCTGGTGCCAATCAATCAGTTTCCTAGGCAACAGGGGATGGACTTCCTGCAGACCTTCTGCTGACCCAGAAGTGATGATTTTCTGACCTGGATGTGACGTTTTCACGAACCAAAAACCAGTTCGCAAACCAGGGGCAGGTTCGTGAAAGTTCATGGTTTGTGAAATTTGATGAACCATGAACCACATGGTTCGGGTTTTTTCTGGTTCATGTCCAACTCTACTAGCTAACCTACATTCCAGGGCTATTATGAAACCATGTCTGAGCTCTATAGAGCAAGGAATGCAAATGTGAAACATAAACTCCTGAACTGTTGAATTTATCACTAACTTACAACCATTAAAGTAACAGAAGTCCACTGCGAGTCAGGTGAAGGAAGTCTTTCCATCCCACATGGAAGAACATAAAACAAGCCATGTACCATCACTGTGTGCACATCTTGTTTTTCCTAGTTCTTTATAACTTATGGGCACTCCTGGATCTGAGCCTCTTTTTGGATAAACAGATGGCAGCATTTGCCCAGGAGTGCCTTTCACCAGCTTCGGCTGGTGAGCCTACTGTGGTCCTTCCTGAGCAGGAAAGATTTTTTCCACTCCAGTATGTGTCATGGTAACATCTAGATTAGATTATTGCAATGCACTCTACGTGGGTCTGCTCTTAGAGACTTTCCAGAAGCTACAGTTTGTACAGAATGCTGACTGAAGTGGGTCATAGAGACCATATCACTCCTATCTTGTTTCTTCTATACTGGCTTCCAAATTGCTTTTGGGCCAATTTAGGGTACTAGTATTGACTTTTAAAGCCCTATACAGTTTGGGGCAAGCATACCTTAAAAGACTGGCTTCTCGCATATGAAATTATCCATTCACTTCAGTCATCTTCAAAGGCTGTGCTTTGGATACCCTCACCATCTGAGGCTAGGCAGGTTGCAACCTAAGAAAGGGCCTTCTCAGTTGTGGCACAAAACTTTGTAACTCTCTCCCCAGGGAGATTGATCTGTCCCCCTCTATTGCTGACTTGTGTCCATGGGTGAATACTTTTTGGTAACATTAGCCCTATCCCCCAATAACTTTTGATTGATTAGATTTCTTTCCCGCCCTCCCCACAAGCAGGCTCAGGGCAGGTTACAACATCAGAAACATCAATAGATATATAAATACAGAGACAACAATAAATATTCTATAAAATTTATTTATTTAATTTATTTACGTCATTTATAGTCCACCTTTCTCACTGAGACTCAAGGCCGATTACACAGTATGAGGTTAATACAATCAGTATCAAGTAAGTACATTTCAATACAATACCATAAAGTAAACATATACAAGTTTAAAGATATAGCTTTAGCAAGGATCCAAGACACAGTAGAGATACTGAAGCAAAACATAATCAATTCTAGGACTAACATTAGACAGCCTGGAGCAATGGTTGTACACAGGAATACATATTTAAAGCAGCAGATAATATATGAGGCAAAAATGGTGATGAAGTCTATGATCCACAACATGTTAGTGAAGCACCTGAGACCCCATCCCTACAATGCAGCCCTCCCATTTGAGTAAAAAGCCTTTTTGAATAGTTCAGTTTTGCATTGTTTATGGAAAGCCAGGAGAGTGTGGGGGCTCTTCTGACTTCCTCAGGCAGGTCATTTCACAGGATAGGGGCCACCACAGAGAAAGCTCATGTATGGGCTGCTGCTGACTTCACCTGTGTGCAGCCTAGTACCTGCAGGAGACCCTGTTCAGATGAGCAAAGCTGCTGTGGAGGAACATAGGGAGGGAGGCAGTCCCATAGGTATGCCGGACTAAAGCCATGAAGAACTTTGTATGTAATAACTAATACTTTGAACTGAACACGGTAAACGATGAGTAGCCAGTGGAGCGACTGTAGGATATATACAATATAAAACAATAAAAATACAATAAACAACAACTTCCAAGAAGTGGCTTTCAGGAAGTCAAACAAATACATACAGGACTATTGTGGGGCCAGACACAGCAGATCCACTAAGATCGAAGCAGCAAAAGTAGAGCAGACTAAGATGTCCAGGCAAAACGCTGGCCAAATAGTTCACCAGTTACTCAACCCTGGCCATAGGCCCGGTGGAATATTTCTGTTTTACAGGCCCTCCTCCCTGTTTTTGATGTTGTGTGTTCGTCTTTTTATTGAATAATTATGTTATTTTAAATGTAGTTTTAATTTAAATTGTTTAAAATGTTGTTTTCATTTTTTAATGTTTTAATGTTAGCTGCCTTGGGGACCCTATTTGGGTTCAAAGGTGGCATACAAATGTTTTAAATAAAATAAATAATATCATGTGTCCAGCCTAATCATGTGACCCTGAAAACAGTGAGCTTAAGCATTCTGAACTCTATATAGAATCATACAATCTTAACAGACTTTTTAAGAGCTTCTGTTTTAATTTTTCTTCCATATATTGGTGTATGCATTTTTTTGTTAACCTATGGAACAACAAGAAGTACATCAGGAAATGTATATACCTGTGAGGCTCCTTGGGGAAGGGTCTGCTGTCCACCCCTCTACTATGGTGCTGCCACAGTATCTGGTCCCTTGAGACCCCTCCTATTGTTGGCTGCCTGCCAACTGCTGCCCTCAGAACTTCCCCAGAGGAGCTGGGGTTGAATCACCCCTGAAAGCCCCTGCCTGCCTTAAAGTCTGTCTCTTAGCAATCAAGTTAAGTCTTCCTTCTCCTCCTTAGCTGAGGATTCTTAGCCCTCTTTTATCCCATGACTTGCATGAACTGGGCAAAAAAAGGTGTGGAGTTTGTGGGAAATGCGGTCCCACAAACCACGTTTTCACGAACCACGAATCGCCCTGGTTCATGCATTTTTTTGCTTCATATTGTGATTCATGCCCACCTCTAGAGAGCAACCAGGATGATCAGGGGCTTGGAGACCAAGCCCAATGAGGAAAGCTGGATGAATACTTCTTGGGATGCTTTAGGCTGTTCCTGCATTCAGCAGCGGGTTGAACTAGATGGTCTGTAAAGCCACTTCTAACTCTATGATTCTGTAACTACTGAAGCAATTTAGTATTTACAAGCATTTAAACCTGTATCTCTTCAGTGTTTTATATTATAAAACATTTATAGCATTTCTACATAAGCAAAATTAAGGGAAAGCCCCATCATAGTGATTTGCGTATATAAAATCACCACCGCGGATCAAATGATAGAGAGCGTTTTCATATCTCCTGGCATCACATCACAGACAATAATCTTCAATGGAGGAAGCTCACTGATTCAGCTGCAGGGAACTAAGACCTTGGGCAGATGTAACACTCTTGCTTCACCATATGCAGCCATTTTAAGCAATGAGGAGCAGGCTGCAGAGGTCATAGGCTCTCTTCCTTCCTTCTGAAATACAAATACAACCACCACCACCTCGCACACAATTCTTGGTTCCCAGCTTGGAACCTTGATTCAGATTCAACTTAAGCAGGAACCATGGTTAACTGAAAAGATATAGCCACAGAATGCATGCAGTAAAGCTGGAGGGAGAGAGGGAAGGGACTCACAGAGACAAAAAAATCTCATGGTCTTGTTTTTCTTAAAGAATAAAGGTTGCAATGGATTTTCCAAATGTTTCTAAAATAACATTTTTGGTAGACACAGTAGGGGTGTGCATAATGGAAAAAATGAGCTGAAATTACACACAGAACTCGCTAGTTTTTCTCGTTAAAGCAGCTTCTGGAACTCTGAACCAAAACTGGGAAATGAAATTGAAACGAGTCCCCCCTACTAAAAAAATTGTGTGTTTCATTTTGCTTCATATCTTCCAGTGGCAAGCAAGCACTGGGCAGGCTGTCCTCGCAGGCAGCAGCTTATGTTCCTGACAATGCCAATCAGATCCTAAGGGGAAATAGACTTTATGTTATTAATTCTGTTGGGAGGAAGAGAGAATGAGACCAATATGCATGAATGCATCTCTCCACTCCACTCAATAGGTACTCAGGAAATGGCATTTTCTTCCTCCCTGACAATCAAGTCCTCACGAAGGAAGACCCCTCCCCTCCTATCAGCTTTGGAAAAGTTTGGAAGAGTGACTCCAATCATAGAGTGCAATTCAAAAGGTGCTTCCCTGGGAGTAAACAGTGTATTATTGAATAACATAGGACTTACCTCTGAGAAGGCCTGTTTAGGATTGCTCTGGGTCTGGGTCTTTCAGGGCTCTCTCTTTTTCTGAGTCAAATGGCAAACGCCTTTCAAAAACAATCCTGCTTGCTCCCAAAGCAAAGGGAAAACTTCTGGGGAAATAAAACAGTCATTCTGCCTGTTTGTGCTTGGGCTATGGAGAAGATTGGCAGTGAGAATGCCCCATTTTGCAGCAGAACACTTAGCATAAAAAGGAAGGATTTGGAGGGAGGTACTAAAACTAATGACAAGAATGCCCACTGAAAACAATAGGAGAGGCATGAAGGCCCTTTGGATATAATGTAAGCCACAAATGCCAATTGTCTTGCATTAGCTCCATTGAAATACATTACAGTATTGAAAAGTTGCAATGGAAACGTGGAATGGAGTTAAAGAATCGTGCTCTGTGGCTGGAATGATAGCCCCAAGAGTGAATGACGGTCCCTACGACCCACTGAACTGCTCTGGGTCTGGAATGACAACTGTTGCAGTGGGGTGATGGTCTCAGGCATTGTCATTCCAGACCCAGAGCAATTTACCTGGACTCAGGGATCAGGGTACTGGAATGTATTTCAATGGAGCCAATGCAAGTCACTTGGCATTCATGGCTCCCATTATATCTGATGGACCTTCAAGCCTCTCCCATTGTTTCCAGTGAGTACTCTTGTCACTCATTTTAATACCTCCCGAATTTGGATTCACCCCTCATTGTGGGAAGTTGGGAACAAAACTACGAAGAACAAGGAAACATGAAACCAATAAGCAACAGCAGAATACAAAAGTAATAAGAAAAAGAAACAAAACAAGTGAACATGAAGCAGGACTGTCTTTTGCACTTGTTGCAGAGTTCGCCTACTTGGAAATACCCTACAGCCATTGCTCCACTCACCTTCTATGGGTCCATTGTTGTTGTTGTTGTGTGTGTGTTATTGTGCTTCAGGAAAAATTCAGTGGATCAACCATTTAAACTAGGAGGGGGACTAATGGTTAAGTGTGAAAACAGCTGCCCCAGAGCCTCATTTGTTTCCCTACCCCTGTCTCCTGAAAAGAACAGTGTGTGTTTGTGCACATGTGGCCAATGTGCACGTAATGGACCCAAATAAAAAAACAAACGGATCAGTTCCAAGCCCTGACTTACTGACCTTGAACAAACTAGTAATGAAAGGGATTTTTCTGGAACTGAAACTGAAATGAAAACTTTCTTGGTACACACCTCTATTAGACAGCCCTGGAGGAAACAGCCCCAAAATGGAGGCTTGATAAGAATCAGCACAAGTAAGAAAGCTGCAAATTTAACAACCATTTCTCAAATATTAAGCTTGTCTGCACTGGGTGAGATGTGAAAATATACTTTACTGTTCATTCCCTTTCAGTCTTCAGCTGCTCTATTGACACTGTTGGCTACAAAGTCCATTCTAGTCGCTTGGGATGGCAAGTTTGGATTAATACTAGTGTCTTAGGAACTGCATAAAAACCGCAAACTCATTTAAAATAAGCCACCATACGGTGATGGCTTTCAACTGCTTCCAAATGGAATCTGATTCCAGCTGTGTTGATTGGGAGGTAAAACTTTATCTATCTAATTAGCAATAACCTGAGCCACATCACCTGACTAGAAGTGGTCAAATAATTCAAAAAAATTATTACATGTATAGTTGTGCATGAGTTGTTGTTGTTCACATTTTTTCACTCCATGCAAATTGTTCTGTCAGATGTTTTGTGGTTTCTTCTCCCCTCCTTCATATGAGATAGTGAACTGAAAAATAACTGAAAGAAATTTTTTCTGGTATTGTTAATACTAGCAATTCAAAATCACTAGGTGTATAAGAACATTTCCTTTGAAATACTGACTTTAATTATCATGACAGTGTAGTGAAATAATTAATCCCCAGTGCAAATGCAATGCAAAAACTGGCATCCCTAGCCAAACTGATTCCTAGCATAACAATATTGGCTGCAATGACTCCTCCTGGCAATACATTGACTGGCAAAATGCACCTCCCCACACATCTTAGAAGGAAGGAAAAGAAAAGAAAGAACTCTGTGTCATTATCAATAGCAATGGATGCTAGGTTGGTTCCTAATATAATTTTCAATTGATTGGATCCATAAACAAGACTTTGTACCTAAGAAATGAACATATAAATGTAACTGGAAGCTATCTTGGTCACAGGAGTGTGTGTGTGTAAAATAATGATTGCATGCTTTCCAAAGTTGCTATATAATTAGTAAAATGCTACACTATCAGTGTAATCTTTTACAAAATTACCCCAGTCTGTTGATTTCAGAGGGTTTAGACTAGGATTACCAGATCTCCTTACCTTCCTGACGGGAGGCGGGGGACCTGGCACTTACATCATCGGCAGTCCCATGATGTTCACTATGCAGGTGTGGGGGTATGCAGAAGTGGGCCCAGTTTTGGCCTCAAACAGGCCAAAACTTTTAGGCCAAAATCAGCCCTCTGCGAAGTGCGCAAGTACTCTCAGAGTGGAATGATGATGTCACTTCCAGAAGTGATGTCATCATGCTGCCCTGGGAGTGCACCTGGGAGGCCCATTCCCATGCCCCTCCCCCCGCTGGCCAGGTGAGTGGGGGTGGGGGGTGGAGAATGAAAGCAAGGGATCCCCCGCCCCCACTAGAGGAATAAGATCCCTAGTTTAGACTTGAGGTACTCTGCATTGGATTCCACTGTAAGCTCAGAATTTGCTGATGTATTTTAATTGGTTTTTCTATTTATTTGCCCAAAACAAAACATAACAAAAAAGGAATAGCAAAAAAGAAAAACAATGCTGGCAAACAAAACCAAAAACAGTGCTGATAAATCTATACATAAGCTTCTATAAAAGGACTCCAAATATCTAAAAAGAAGTCCATACTCAATTGCCTTCTATATGCAGTGTGTTCAAATGCTCATAAATTTATAAGGTCCTCAATCCAATGAGGTATGGAAACTGGGCTTTTGTCTTTCCAATGCTCCAGAATAAGTCTTTCAGCAACTGTAAGGGCATGGAGGGCCCATTTCCATTGATCCTAATTGGTTTCTAATAATATTGAAGTGTACCTTTCAAGTTTAACAATTTGGCTATTAGAATACTCTCTTTTATTTTGTACCAGCATTAATAACTTTGCTATATATGTGAAGTTTCAAACTTCAGGATGGTTTTTGTATTTTGAATGCAAATGTGTAGAATACACAGCAAAATCCACACATTACAGATTAAATGAGTACAGATTACAGATTATGTGTAATGTGCACGTTTAATGTGCACATTACAGATTAAATGTGTTTTTTATGGGTAGGCAATGTGCATTTTTAAGTTTCCAAAATGCTTTTGATGGCTAGGCTAGTCATCAAAATCCAGGGAAAGAGCTAGATTATTTTTTCCACCTTGCTTTCTGTCCAGTTCCAAAGAACTACCATTTCACAAAAAGCAAAGAAAACGCCAGAGGTCAGACAACTGCACATGTAGGACAACATTGGTGTTTTTTTTTAATGATTTAGCTGACTTGGAGTTATATATCAGAAAAATGGCTTGGTCCTAGCCTCCCTTCATGAAGCAGCACCAGGGAGACATATGATGCTTTTAGATGATCAACAATGGGAGGACATCTCTAAGAAAGATTCACAGACAAGGAAAAATGGACAACAGGCACCCAGCCACAGCATGGCGCCTTCCGATAAGTAGTTTAATTGCCAGACTGCATTGCTCAGAAGGAGGAGAAAATCTAAGCTAAATTAAAAGATTAGAGAGATATTTTTTCATCAAGTGTCAACAAATAGACGAAACGGACGAGTCTGCTCAGGAGAAAATAAGAAGAAAAGAACTGTGAATGTTGCAAAAATACATCTATTAGGGCAGCCTTATCAAAACGTGCCTTTGCCCCTATATCCAGCCCTGTATTTCCATAGCAACAGGGCCTTGTCAACAGAGAAGAAAGTGTTTTTGTCAAGGATGGGCCCTAACACGTAAAAGCCATTTCTATTTGGGGGCAGTGTAATCCTCTTAAATCAATACAGCACACATAATAATTACACTCAACAGTTTTTTCCATAAATCTTCACTTTCCCTTTTTTCATTTCCTGTCGTTTGCTATACCGTGAACGGCTGCTTGTTGTACTGTTTCTACAAGTTTGATCCACCTCACATTTCTTTCTGTGGGAAACAGGTCTACAAGTGGAAGTTTGCCCATTTCTTCCATACCTAAAAAGTAATGGAATAATGATTTCCTGAAGTTTTCTGCAAGACCAGTCATTAATTTTGATTACCAGAAGTCATGCAACATTTAAGAAAAATCACTGAATTCAAAGTTCTGAAATCAGAGAAACCAAATTCAATAATGTCACTACAAGGACCCCTTGAAAACATTTGTTTCTCTCTGTGAAGCACAAGCTTAATACAAACTAACATGCAAATATTAACTGTAGCCTTTCTAAGGTGAGAGAATGCAGTGAAAATTCAGTTCTCTCTCTTTATCTGTCACAGGAAACATAACTAAAGGTAGAAATGACACTCAACAATTCTGATCAAACTGATAGTGTTCTGGAAAATGTCCCAAGGAAATCCTTGGGACAAGAATGGACAAGTCAGATGCATGGAGCTTGAACTGAGCAATACTACTTAGCTGGGCACCTATAGCCTTTGTTTTTATAATGAGAAATATTCTTAATTTAAAAACAAGCCAATTTTCTTTCAAAGGAAGCTGCTATGTCATAGATTTCAAAGTATTCTTAAGGCCAAACTTGACATTATGGCATCCACAGATCTGAACCTATGGATGCTGACACTATTTTAGAGAAGAATTCAGCCATTTAAAAATGATGACTGTTGATTCTCCTGGACTTCTCAGAGGCTTTTGATACCATCGATCATGGTATCTTTCTAGACCTCCTTTCCAGGCTGGGTCTGGGATGCACCATTCTACTGTGTTTCCAGTCCTACCTAAAGGATAGGTGGTGTCAGAACGTGGTGCTTGGAGACTGCTGCTTAGCCCTTTGCCTTCTGGCCTGTGGGTCCTTCAAAGCTGCATCTTGTCTCCTATGTTTTCACCATCTACATGAAACCATGGCTGAGGTCATTCGGAGATCTGGGCTGGGTTGTCACCAATATGCAGTTCACATTCTAACTTGTGCTTTCACCCAGTCCCAGGGAGGCTGTACAAACCCTGATCTGGTGCCTGAAGGCAGTTTTGTAGTGGATGCAGGCTAACAAACTGAAACTTAATCCTAGTAAGATGGAAGTGGTTTTGGTGAATAGAGGGTCTGAACTAGGATTAAAGATATTACCTATTTTGAATAGGGTTGCATTCCCGAGTATCAAAAAAATCATGGGAACATCACATGGAAAAGGTGTTAGAAAATGATCAAGTCAAGATCTTGTGGGATTTTAGAATACAAACTAATGAACACTTGAACACAATACACCAGACATAACAGTTGTGGAAAATTGAAAAGTTTGGATAATAGACATTTCAAGATAGTCGAAGAAAAAGGACAAGAAAAAATGTTTAAACATAGAGATATGGCAATAGGGATCACCCGACTATTGAAGAAGAATGCAACAGTAGTACCCATTGTCACCGGGGCACTGGGAACTATTTCAAAAAAATTTGCAATTTAAAAGGGAAAACTGCAGCTTTCTGACATAACACCTACAGAACTGCAACAGACGGCGTTACTTGGAACAGCATACATACTGCACCAATACCTGGCTGATACTTAGGTCTCTGGCGGAAACTTGTATCAGCTCAGCAAGGCCAATCAATGACAACATGTGATCATTATTATTGTGTTGTGTGTAATTTGAATAACAACAACAATTACTGTATTTATATACCACTGAGGCTAAGAGGAGTGGCTTACCCAAGGCAACCTGCTGAGCTCATGGCAGTAGTGGGATTCAAACCAGTAGAGTGCTGATTCATAGTGAAACCACTTAACCACTGTGCTACAGCAGCTCTCCTGGGTTTGTGCCAGTTGACTTAAAAGGCCTACAGTTCCCATTTCTTACTGGCTTTTCCAATAGTGCAATGAGTAAGGACCTCAAGAATGACTGTCAGGGCTTCTGGTCTCAGTCCCACAATGCCTGACAAACTAAGTTGATATGCTTCTAGTAGTGCAACAGTTCTGTTTATGGTGCTACACCAGCTCAGATGTTTTTGATCTTGGTATCAGTCTTTTACATTGCTTTAGACTCCTTACCAGAAACTTACAATATGGTTTGGAATGAAGATGTTGCTGTGAAAACCGGCAATAAAAACACTTGCCACTTTGAGTACTCTAATGTTTTATTTTACCATTTGCCAAAAGATTTGAAAGGATGTCATCTCAGAAATCCCAGAGAGATGGACAGCATAATAATGAAACTATTTTGCATCTTCTCTGCATGAAACATCAACGTGAAGGATATGGAGAAAAATGTTGCCAATTTTTGTTGTGTTGTAAGGAACATGAACATCATAAGATTCAAACCTGGTTGCTTCCTTTGGGAACTTTAAAGTATACTTTAAACTATCTGATATTTAATATGATTGCCTAGAATGATGGCTGTTGCTTTGAGAGTTGGATCAGTTATCACCAGCTTTTCAGCATTCAGCACCATTGGCAGCCTCTAAAGGGTAAGAATTAGAAGAGATATAATGATTATGACAGGAACACTAACAAGACAATATCTTGCATTTCAGATAGCCCACAATTTTGACAGATGGAAATGAAAATGTTAATGCTGCTGTGAAGTAGAAAGAAATAATTCATCATGTACATACTCAAGGGTTCAGAAAATGGTGGTTTTCACAGAATGTTGTGATTGTGGCCACCCCACAAATAGATCAACACATGACACTTAAATCTAGAAATTGGAGCCATGAAGAGACAAAACAGAGAGCTGCTATAGCATAGTGATTAGGGTTGCCAGGCCCCCTCAAGCTCCCAGTGGGGGATTGGGGCCTGGCTCTTACCTCTGTCCTGCCGGGGGTGCTCCCGCAAAGCATGATGATGTCACTTCCAGGAAGTGACATCATCACGCTGTGCATGCCCCCCCAGTGCTCCCACGCTCCACAGGGGCTCGCGTTGGGGGCTGCTGTGGAGCACAGGAACACTCCTGCACTCCACAGTGGCCCAAAACGTGCCCACAGATCAGGCCCGTTTTGAGGTGCTGCAGAGTGCAGGAGCACTCCTGCCCTCTGCCGTGCCTCAAAACGGCCCCATTTTGCCTCAGATTGGGCCCATTTCGAGCTGCTGTGGAGCGTGGGAGCACTCCTCCATGCCACAGCAGGCCTGATCCACATCCAAAACGGGCCTGATCCACAGCCGTTTTGGCATGGGTTGGGCCCATTTTGGGGTGCTGCAGCAAGCAGGTGTGCTCCCGCACTCCACAGTGGCTCAAAATGGGCCCAATCCGAGCCAAAACGGGGCTGTTTTTGAGGTGCTGCGGAGCTCAGGAGCACTCCTGCGTTCCGCAGTGCCTCAAAACGGGCCCAATCCATGGAAACGTGCAGCTCCACAGGGGAATGAGCACGGAGGGTGCACTCCCCCCCCCGCTGGCCAAGTAAGTGTGGACAGGGTATGGGGGCAAGAGCAGGGGTTCTGACACCCCTAATAGTGATAAGTCATTTGACTGAGAATCAGTACTGTGCTGGTTCAAATCCCACTACTGCCATGAGCTCAGCAGGTGGCCTTGGGTAGGCCACTCCTCTTAGCCTCATCTTCCCAGCTGTATTGTGGGGATAATAAGTGGGTGCTAATCTGTCCAGAGGAGTGGTACATGGGCACACTGTAGCTGTTGTCTTTATATAAACCTGAAAAAAAACAAACCCAGCTTTACAGAAAATTCTGAAATAAAAAACAATGGGGAGTGTTAAAAAACCCAAATAATAGAAGCACTGCCTGTACCTTTAAGAAATAAATGCTCTCTCTGCAGTAGCCATTGGTGGGGTGTATAGGCAATCACAATAGCATTGCCAGCCTTCAGCCTTGGTTTCTGTCAGTAAAAATCAGGGGGTGGGCAAGGCCATTTACTGTAGCCAAACGTCTTATATTACAATACTGGAGAGATAAATGTCCATCTTACATATATCAAGATTTGGATGTATGGTCTTATTTTAGATATTTGGACAAATTTTATAGATGCTTATGTGTAGACTTGCCACATTTATATTTCAATTACCTATGAGGCTTTTGTTTTAATTTTTTTTAAAAAAAAATTAAAATGGGAGGGGGGTAACAATGCCCAAAATAATAGAAGCAGTGCCTGTAGCTTTAAAAATTGAATGCCCTATCAGTGGATGTTGCTAGGCAACCACAAGAATATTGCCAAACTTCAAGCCTTGATTCCTGTTAGTGTCTGTACCTTTAAGAAATGAATGCTCTCTCTGCAGTGGCCATTGTGGGGGGTTGCTAGGCAACACAACAGTTTTGCCAGCTTTCAAGCCTTGGTTTCTTTCAGTAAAAAGCAGGGCGAGGGGCAGGGCTTTTTCCAGGGCTGTTTTGGTCTTTAAGGGAGGATTCACTGGGGCCAAGACTTGCAGCAATCATTGGGCAACTTGGTACTGCATGACTTTGCATGGCAACCCAGGCCTGTTTACTACGGTTCAACAGCAGCCACCCCATGAAAGCCAGTGTCGTGTAGTGGTTAGAGTTTCATTCAAGGATCTGGGAGACTCAAATTCTAATCACCATTATGCCATGAAAGTGCAATGGGTGGGATAAAATGGAGAGAATGATGTAAGCTGATTTGGGTCCCCATTGTGGAGAAAGGCATAGGTTGGTTGGTGGCTGGGAAGGAGAGTAGGAAGCAGAGAAAAATGAGGATATGGGGGACAGGAGTTGACTGCATCTGTTGCTGCTGGTTTGCAACATTCCAAAATCTCACTTTTATTTATGAAAACAGACTTCATAATAAATACAAATATCCCAGTTGCCTAGTATAGTGGTCAGGATTTAAATAACAAGTGGTGGTCCCAGTTTTATTGCTGGATTTCAGAAGAGGAACCTACCTAAGCTAGCTTTGGAAAGAACTTTGGCTTTTAAAAATGAACCTGTAACTTCAATATTAGCACTAATAGCATTTTATGCCAAATCTAGAACCAATATTATTATATTGTGTTGAATTATGGGGAGAAGAAATGTCATTTGTAGAATGTGTTACTACTGCATTTGATGCAAAGGGAAGAGATGCTGCTAGCTTTCAAAGTAATACTGCTGGTTGTAAAAAATAGTGGTCTTTGGGCTGACCCAGGAATAGAACCAGTATAGGCAGATGTAGGACAGAACCTCAGGGTCAAGAGCAGTACCTGGGAGAATCCAGACAGTAAAAGACAGCATCTCCTTCCCCAATTGTGGCCCCCTTGTCCCCCCATTGTATCTATGTATGAAGGAGTTGGGTGCAACTTTCACACATTCTTTTCAGTCCATTTCATTGTAGTCGGTTTCATTTTCCCGGCCATGTCGGACGTTCCTCTCCGCAGGTCCGGGGAGAACTGTCTGAGCAGCCTGACTGGGCGGTTGACCCGCGAGGGTTAACCTCCAGGACTCCCAGTGAGGGAGCCTGGATCCGGGGCGCCGCAGGAAGAACCCTCTGGAAGTAATGCAGGGGGTAAATTGCCCGCTTGCTTCAACGGAGGCCAGCAGACTTCCGCAGCACTGCGTGTGCTGCCGGGCCATGGAGAATGGCAATAAGCAGATTTAAGGTGAAAGCCTGTAAGTAAGCAAATCCCTTCTGATTCTTAAGCGTATGCGAAGGATTGGTGGGAGCTGAAGCTAAGAAGGCACGGATTTCTTCCCCCTTTACCGAGTTTCGGAACTCAGTTGGCGCCCCCACCCAAGATGGCGATGAAAAAGCAGAGCCCAGCAATGAGTAAATTGGTGATGGCGACGCTACAGGGGAAGGGGGAAACCTTGGAAGAGTTGGTGAGATGAGCAGTTTTTGATGCTGTGCAGCCCTTTGTAGCGAAACTGAATGAAATGGGGCAAAAGGTTGATTCAGTGGAGAGCGAGGTGAAAGCCATTAAAGAAACAGCGACCGTAGCAGAGCAGTCTGCGCACGAGAACGCAGTACTCATGAAAGCAACAAGTAAGGAAGTGAAGCTTTTGGAGAATCAATTAATAGGATTGCAAGTGGACCGTGCCCAAACGGTACTGCGTCTTCAGAATGTAAAAGAGGAGGAAAATGAAAATTTAAAAGAGGTGGTGTCTGGACTTTTGGCAACATTCGCAGAGGCAACTAAAGAAGAGTTAAAAAGTGACATCTTGGAGGTCCGGCGGACGTCTTCAAAGTATGTAATGAAGCGGCAGCTGCCTCGCGAGATTATTATTGACTTTTCATCTAGGAAGACTCGGGACACCATCTTATATAATTCGTACAATGTGGACTTGGATTATTTGGGCAACAAGGTTAAAATTTTGAAGGATGTTCCATTTTTGGCTCGTAAAAGAAGATTCAAGTATAAAGGACTTGCGGCTTTCTTGAGGAAATGTGATGTGAAATATAAATGGTTGTTTCCAGAAGGCGTTTTGTTTAGTTATAAGGATCAAACTTATAAGATTACATCAGAAGCCTAGCTGACAGACTTTTTGTTCAATCATCAGGAGTTCCATCAAGACGAATGTCCAAAGTCTGAAGGGGAAGGTGGGGGGTAGGAGAGAGTGGGCACAGCTGCTCCAGCTGCGCAGAGAGAATTGAGACCGAGACTCAAGGGGGGGGGAAGAAGATCTGATCCTGAATATGGCTTGTATTGTATAAGATCTACTAATCTTTTTTTTTTTTAATTTTTATTGGATTAGAAATTATGTAAATATTCAATACAGTCATTTCCCTTTAAATACTTTCAATTCTAACCCCCTCCCTTTCCCCCCCTTTTATTGACTTCCAACAGTTTTCCAACCCCTTATCTATCTTTTTTCTTACTCACAACAATCCGGTTTGGGATCCATGGAGGTCTAACGCAGCTCTCAAAGCTGAGCTGTCCGGACTGCTGTTTTGAGGGCTGGAGGGGCTGAAATTGCCCGCAACCAACTGCTCTCAGGCGGAGAGCAGGCTTAGTACGCTCAAGAACCTCAGGGCGCGTTGATCTCGGGCGAGGGGGGGTCCTGCGCAACGGACTCTCTCCCGTCCCTTGAGGTCCCACCCGAAGACAGGTTTTGCCAAGATCTCTGCAGTAGTCCCGGAGCCAATGCGGTTGACATAAGACCTACATGCCCAAGCTTCAACAGGGATAAGAAGAAGTGAAGGGAATTGGAGATTGAAACAGTGATTACAACCCGTGGAAGCGTTTAAGAAGGTAAAGATCACTATCTCTTGAAACAGGACAGATTATTCAAAGTAAAGAAACATTAAAGTAGATTGGAAAACTGCAACAGATTGATTATAAGGAGGGGAAGTTCCGGCAAGATCTGTATTTAAAAAAGGACTAAGTAAAACGAAGTTATTAAGGAAATTGGACGATTGTTTTACATACCTGTGGTAACAAAGAGATAGTGGGCTGTGAGAAAGTTATACCATCGCGAGAATTGCTGTGAGAGGCCGGGAAACAGGAAGTACGTAACAGTGATAGAGTTGCTGGAGAGGAGCGGCCCTTTCTGGACTAAAGGAAGAAGGGAATCGCCATTTTTGGAAGGGGAAGAGTCACGGCTTCAGCGGAAGAGGAAGTAGGCCATATTGGATTATAAATAAAGGGGAATAACCATAGAGGAACCATAGAGAAAAAACGCCCGACATTTTGGACTCTTTAATTGTTTTTTTTTTTGAACAAGACCGGGACATTTAAACTAAGAGAATATTAAGTTAAACGCCACAGAGCTAAGGAAGCGAGCGGACTCGTGGGAGCGAGGCAAAGCAAGCCCCACGATGTCAAAAAAAGAGTGGCAAGCGGCGATAGAGAACTTGGACAAAAAACTTTCAGAAGGGATTAAGGAACTTAAGGATATGATACCCGAGCTGGCGAAAGAGTTTAAAGAGACACTTAAGAATGAACTGGCAGAAGTGAAAAAAGGTATGGAAACGATACAAAATGACTTGCAAGCGACACAACAAAGAGTTAATGTAGTAGAAAATTCGGTGGAGACTCTAGCAGACACGCAACGAACTGAGATGAGGGTGATGAGGGGTAGAATGGCAGTTGCGGAGAGCAAACATATGGAGAAGCAGCTGAGGTTTCGTGGCTTGCCGGAAGTGGAAGGAAAGACGGCCCAAGAACAGATCACTGAGGTGTTGGCTGAGTACCTGGGGAAGGAGGAGGAGGAAACTGTGGCTATCCTAGATGTGGTGTACAGAATAAATTCAAGATTTGCGACCCAGAGGAAATTACCAAGAGACGTGATTGTGCAGTTCACGACTAGAAATATAAGAGAAATGATTGTGAGTAAGCAGTTTCAAGACCCATTGGAGGTTGATGGCAAGACGGTTATTATCATGAAGGAGCTACCCAGATCGGTGCTGCTAGATCGGAAAAAATACAAAGCTTTAGTCCAGATTCTGAAGGACATGAAAATAAGGTATAGATGGGAAATGCCTGAAGGAATGTCCTTTGAATTTGGTGGAGTGAAAAAGCGCATTAGATCTGAACTAGAAATGGAAAAGTTCATTAGGGACAATGAAAAGGACTTACCAACAACAAGGCTATGAATATGGAGTGTAAAGTTCTATCTTGGAATGTAAATGGACTTAATTCACCCAATAAGAGAAAAAAACATTTTCCACTGGCTATTAAAACAAAAATGTGATATTGTGTGCCTACAAGAAACCCATATTAGAAAGCAGGATGTAAAATATTTAAAATTGAACAAATTGGGTAATGACTTTGTAGCGGCCTCAACAAAGAAAAAAAAGGGAGTGGTATTGTATATAAAAGAGGAGCTACAGCCAAAATTAGTGTTGAGAGATGCGGAAGCCAGATTTTTAGCAGTGGAATGTATATGGAATTTAAAGAAAGTGTTGGTGATTGGAATTTATGCACCTAATGGAGCAAAAGAAAGCTTCTTTGAGGATTTGAGGAAGCAATTGGATGAACTTTCTTATAAGATCTACTAATCTGATCGCATGTTAGAAAGTTAACTTTTAAGAAAAATTGCAGCATGAAGGGAATACGAGAGATGTAGTGTAGTGTTTATTGTTTGTATGTTGCTCTTCCCTTTTTCCCAGCCCCCCTCCCCTTTCCCCCCTTTTTCTTTTCCTTGTATTTTTGTAGTTTTTTGTAGTTTTCTATGTTAGATATTAAAAAAAAAAATTTAAAAAATGATTGTAGTAGGCAACATTGCAGGAGCCTCTGTGCCAGTTGGGAGGGGTGCCTGGAGGATACATTGGGAAATGAGATACCCGGGGCCTGGCAAAGATCCCAAGCATGCCAAGCCCAGATGTCAGCCTAGGGTTAATTCAGAGAATGAGATTTTACTAAAGCCAGCAAAATACAGACTGGTTAGCAACCCTATAAACAGGAGTCAGAATATTTAAAAATCCAGTTATCTCAAAACTGTATGTATGAACTTTATTAAAGCAGAGCTATCCAATGTGTTACCAGCACTGGTCACATTTCATGGCTCTATGAGAGAAGAATGTGCACCCCGTGCATGGCTATTTTGCCTTCATGGAAGCCACTATATACGTAGGGTTTTAGACTGCATCCATTGTAGTGCTCAGGGCACAAGAAATACAGTTGTGTTCCCTTTCCCTTGACAGATGGCTTATGCTAAATTAACTCAGTAAGTATGTTTGCTAGGCTGAGTTTGGCAATCAGCAGGAGGGTCAGGGGGGGACATGGGGGCATGTAATGTTGGTGACATTGCCAACATCACTATGTCACTTCAGGATACAACCTGGAAATTGCTATTACTCTATGGTAAAAATTTTGGGTGATTCCTACAGCTACCATTGTCATTTCTGGAAGTGATGTGTTGGTGACTAGACCAGAGTTTTTTTCTCTAATGGAAGGCAATGGATAGAATCCCCAGAAGCCTATTATAAGTGGGCAAATGGTAAGCCTAGCTATATGGTACTAAAAGATCAAGATGGGTAGTGTTAATCTGTCTGTAGCAGCAGAAAAGAGCAAGAGCACCTATAAGACTAACAAAATTTGTGGTAGGGTATGAGCTTTCATGAGCCACAGCTCACGAAAGCTTGTACTAAAAGATGACAGTCATATCCTGTTAAACAATAAGAATCTTATCTCTTTGAAGATAACAATGAAATTGCTCAGAGATGAAAAAAATATTTAGCCAAACAAACTGACATCATGGACTATCAGCCAATTACCTCTGTGCAGAACAAGCTTCTATAGCTAGGGGTCCCATTCCCCCACCTGGGGTGGAGGATCCTTTGCTCCCACCCTTCCTCCCACTTACTTGGCTGGCGGGGGGCATGTTCCCCAGTTCACCACCCCAGGCGGCACGATGTGTCCCCAGGCGGTGTGGCTTGCCCTTGGGTGGTGCGGTGCACTCCCACACCCACAGCACACACTGCAGCGAGCCCATTTTAAGCCAAATTGTGCCCCGCAGTGGGCCGATCCAGCCTGTGGGAGCATTCCAGGCCACCTTTTGACCCCGTGTGATGATGTCACTTCCTGGAAGTGACATCATCACACAAACTGCAGCCACACAGCAGCTTTAGGGAATAGCTATTAAAAAGTAAAGGCAAACCCAAACACCCTCAGAATGCCTCAGTAGGTAGGGAGGAGCCTCTCTTCCCCACAGATGCCTTCTTAAGGCCATTTGGGCTGCTCTTTATTTTTTAACAGCTGTCTCCCAAAGCTGCTATGTGGCTGCAGGGAACTCAAGCTGGGTCTGGTAAACCCAGACTCAACTTTTTAAAAACTTGCATATCTAGTTTGACCCTTAGAAGGATGTAATTCTACTTAAGCTTGCACTGTAAAGCATTAAGAAAGATAAAGCTGAGGCCTGGCCATGGTAAGAGAAGATGGGGAAAAATTCATGTTTGGGACATTGTGCTCAGAAGGGAGTAGAGATCTGTGCTTTATCTGAAAGGTATACATATGTGTTAGATAATAGTTTTAAAGTGGCCTGCATTTTAACAGTAGAGGCACTTAAAAAGCAATCCATATCCACTCCAAGAACCCTCAGCGCCCTTTGTAAAAATACATACAAACTCAGAATGCAAATACCAATAGCAATTATCTAGCATGGTCCTAAAATGCCTTATAGGCATTTGCAAGATTATGATTGTTTGCTATAGGTATCAGGAGTCCTGAGAGAGACATGACAAAAAAGGTAGTTGGAGAATAACCGAATGACTTTTAAGTTGCAGAACCTTTGGAGCATTTTTGAAGGCTGTGTCTTCTGCAGTTACTGATGACATTAAAATAGTGGTCGTTTTAGGAGGAAATTATCTGTATATTTGTTGTAATCACTACTCAGTTTTACTGCATTAATAAATAACAGGAAGGAAAATATCAGTTTTATTTTTTTTAAACTAGGGGTTATGTTCATATCTCACTATATGACAGATGTATGAATTATTGATAACTGTTTTGGCAAACACCATAAGTAAACTAAACTTGAAAAACAAGACTGAAAATTGTTTAAGAAAAGTTATTAATCTCTTTTAAAGAAAAATGGTTTTACATGTTTTTCTTTTTAGTGACCATGTGTGATTTTTTTCCTCCTCTGTAGTCAGATCAGATGCACACATACAGATATACATAGGTAGGGGTATGCACAAGAAAAAAAGTTGGTAGATTAGGGTTCAGTAATACCAAACTGGGAAAAAAAATTAGGTATTCCTTGATTACCAAATTCATTTTCTAGTTCATTTTGGTAATACATTTGTTAAAATTCTGTAATATTCAGCCATTGTTTCCAATGGGAAACTCAATTCCGGTATATCTGGTGGGCGGGGGCATCATTTTTGGACCAAATTTCAGAAAATTTTCAGGGGACCTACTCCTAACTGTCCTCTAACAACCCCCCCCCCAAGTTTCATAAAGATTGGAGCCCAGGGGGCATAAGGACTAGTTCTCAAACCCATTTCTAATGTGCTGTAGAATTTAGTTTGAGTTGCCATTAGGGATGTGCGTTTCGGCATTCAGAATGCCGAAAGAATGCCGAAACAAAAGTGTTTCGGCTTCTTTCGGGGAATGCCGAAACGTTTCGGGGAATGCCGAAACGTTTCGGGTAGCCGAAAGAAAAAAGCCGAAACGTTTCGGGATTCTTTCGGCTTTCTTTCGGCTTTTCAATGGGAAAATGCCTCCGTCTTCCCGGACGTCTGGGGGAGGCATTTTCCCACCGAATAAGCCCAAAATTGGTGGGGACCTTCCTCTAACCCTTCTCTAACAACCACCCAAGTTTCAGACAGTTTGGACTTTGGGGGGCCATGTTATGGCCCCCCAAAGCAGGTCCCCCCATCCTCCCATAAGAAAGCGAAGGAGCAGCATATTGTTAGCATGCTGCTACTCATCTTCTTCATTATTTCCTATGGGGAAAAAATGAAGAAGCAGGCTTCCTTTGCCAGGGGTGGCATTTTGCATGCAAAATGCCCCCTCACCCTCAGGGGCCCTTCTCCCACCCCTCCTCCCACCCCCCACCAAGGCTCAGCCTGCTCCCACTTGGGGGGGCCATTTCATGGCCTCCCCAAGTAGGTGCTCTAATCTCTATCACTGACAGCTGGGGGAGGCTTGTGTTGCCAGGGGTGGCATTTTGCATGCAAAATGCCCCCCAGCCCTCTGGGGCCCTTCTCCCACCCTTCCTCCCACCCCCCACCAAGGCTCAGACTGCTCCCACTTGGGGGGGGGCATTTCATGGCCTCCCCAAGTAGGTCCTCTCAGCCCCTAAAGTCCACCCCTTACAGCCCCACACAAACCCAATTCCCCCCCAGCTGCCACACACAGACCCAAATCCCCACATTAGCCCCTCACAGAC
The DNA here is from genome assembly GCF_028583425.1 of Eublepharis macularius. Taxonomy (NCBI): domain Eukaryota; kingdom Metazoa; phylum Chordata; class Lepidosauria; order Squamata; family Eublepharidae; genus Eublepharis; species Eublepharis macularius. Next base: position 123,553,391 of record NC_072793.1, read on the forward strand.
CCAAATCCACCCCCACCTGCCCCACACCCATAACCCCAGGAACAGGCTGGCAAAGGCCAGCCCTCTCCCTTTGTTCCCTATGCTGGGAACTTCTAAACTCTCTTTCCCTGGGCAATTCTGCACAGCCCAGGGGTGCCACAATGGTGGGCACACTTCTGAGTGCCAGCTGGTCCCTGTGAAAGAGCACCTGAACCACAGACACCCTCCCTCAAATTCCCCCACCACCTACAGAGATGGCTGGCCAGCCAGCCCCATTGTTCCCTATGATGGGAACCAACTGCACAACAAAGAATAAAACAAGAACAACACAAAATAAAGTTTTAATTTTTTTTCTCCCTTCCAAAGTACAAGTAGGCAAAGCATTATGACACATTACACCAGCAGTCCCCCACACAGAAAAATAACACAACTCACTTAACATCAGAGAATCACAAAGCACGATTCCTGTCAAAAACACTTTATTTCTTGAACAGCTTTAGGTTACACAGCAGGGGGGAACACCAAAGGGCATGGCAGCACTATCTTACACAAAAATAACACAACTCACTTAACATCAGAGAATCACAAAGCACAATTCCTGTCAAAAACACTTTATTTCTTGAACAGCTTTAGGTTACACAGCAGGGGGGAACACCAAAGGGCATGGCAGCACTATCTTACACAAAAATAACACAACTCACTTAACATCAGAGAATCACAAAAACACAATTCCTGGCAAAAACACTTTATTTCTTGAACAGCTTTAGGTTACACAGTAGGAGGGCACAACAGGGCATGATAGCAATGTACTACAAAAAATAATACAACCCACTTCACCGTTTTTGACAGCAATTGTGTTTGTGTGATTCTCTGATGTGAAGTGAGTTGTGTTATTTTTGTGTAGTACACTGCTTTCCTGCTCTGTGGTGCCTTCCTACTGTGTAACCTAAAGCAGTTACAGAAATAAAGTGCTTTTGACAGCAATTTTTTGGGGTGATTCTTTAATGTGAAGTGAGTTGTGTTATTTTTGTGTAAGATACTGCTTCCATGCCCTTTGGTGTCCCCCCCTGCTGTGTAGCCTAAAGCTGTTCAAGAAATAAAGTGTTTTTGACAGGAATTGTGCTTTTGTGATTCTCTGATGTTAAGTGAGTTGTGTTATTTTTGTGTAAGATAGTGCTGCCATGCCCTTTGGTGTTCCCCCCTGCTGTGTAACCTAAAGCTGTTCAAGAAATAAAGTGTTTTTGACAGGAATCGTGCTTTGTGATTCTCTGATGTTAAGTGAGTTGTGTTATTTTTCTGTGTGGGGGACTGCTGGTGTAATGTGTCATAATGCTTTGCCTACTTGTACTTTGGAAGGGAGAAAAAAAATTTAAAACTTTATTTTGTGTTGTTCTTGTTTTATTCTTTGTTGTGCAGTTGGTTCCCATCATAGGGAACAATGGGGCTGGCTGGCCAGCCATCTCTGTAGGTGGTGGGGGAATTTGAGGGAGGGTGTCTGTGGTTCAGGTGCTCTTTCACAGGGACCAGCTGGCACTCAGAAGTGTGCCCACCATTGTGGCACCCCTGGGCTGTGCAGAATTGCCCAGGGAAAGAGAGTTTAGAAGTTCCCAGCATAGGGAACAAAGGGAGAGGGCTGGCCTTTGCCAGCCTGTTCCTGGGGTTATGGGTGTGGGGCAGGTGGGGGTGGATTTGGGTCTGTGAGGGGCTAATGTGGGGATTTGGGTCTGTGTGTGGCAGCTGGGGGGGAATTGGGTTTGTGTGGGGCTGTAAGGGGTGGACTTTAGGGGCTGAGAGGACCTACTTGGGGAGGCCATGAAATGCCCCCCCCAAGTGGGAGCAGTCTGAGCCTTGGTGGGGGTGGGAGGAAGGGTGGGAGAAGGGCCCCAGAGGGCTGGGGGGCATTTTGCATGCAAAATGCCACCCCTGGCAAGACAAGCCTTCCCCAGCTGTCAGTGGTAGAGAAAAGAGCACCTACTTGGGGAGGCCATGAAATGGCCCCCCCAAGTGGGAGCAGGCTGAGCCTTGGTGGGGGGTGGGAGGAGGGGTGGGAGAAGGGCCCCAGAGGGTTGGGGGGCATTTTGCATGCAAAATGCCACCCCTGGCAACACAAGCCTCCCCCAGCTGTCAGTGGTAGAGATTAGAGCACCTACTTGGGGAGGCCATGAAATGGCCCCCCCAAGTGGGAGCAGGCTGAGCCTTGGTGGGGGGTGGGAGGAGGGGTGGGAGAAGGGCCCCTGAGGGTGAGGGGGCATTTTGCATGCAAAATGCCACCCCTGGCAAAGGAAGCCTGCTTCTTCATTTTTTCCCCATAGGAAATAATGAAGAAAGATGAGCAGCAGCATGCTAACAATATGCTGCTCCTTCGCTTTCTTATGGGAGGATGGGGGGACCTGCTTTGGGGGGCCATAACATGGCCCCCCAAAGTTCAATCTGTCTGAAACTTGGGTGGTTGTTAGAGAAGGGTTAGAGGAAGGTCCCCACCAATTTTGGGCTTATTCGGTGGGAAAATGCCTCCTCCAGGCGTCCTGGAAGACGGAGGCATTTTCCCACAGAAAAAAGCCGAAAGAATGCCGAAAGAATGCCGAAAGAATCCCGAAAGCCGAAAGCCGAAAGAGATTCTTGTTTCGGCTTTCGGCTTTAACGATAGAGAATCTTCTTTCGGCTTTCTACTTTCGGCTATAGCCGAAAATTTTTGGCTTGCACACCCCTAGTTGCCATTATCTAGTAATCATGTCATATTGCTCTAGAATTTGACTGGTCCCTGTTATAATGAAAAAACCACAAACAATATATTGGTTTCTATATTCTCTTGGAATTTTCCAGATATGCAGAAAACTATGACTTCATAAACTTACCAAAGGACTCTTCCCTGATAAAAATAGTATGCTGAGGACTGAAGGCCAAAATCTATGCTACATTTGGTCACAAGTGAGGTTGGCTTTCCCCAAACTAATTCAGTTTTCCCACGACTATACAGCAGCTGCAGGGAGCTGTTGTATGCCAGTTAAAGAAGTAAAAGTGCAAGAAGAAATTAGCCTTCTCAATCTCAATTAAGAGAAAATTCTCTCAATACTTTCTCCACAGAATGCATAATTTTATCACCTTTTCCCCATCTTTTTTCCGAAGCTAAAATGTCACAAACACTTTGGTTTTTCCTCTTAGCCAAGGCACTCTAAGCCCTGACCTGGGTAGCCCAGGCAAGCCTGATCTCATCAGATCTCAGAAGCTAACAAGGGTTGGCCTTGATTAGTAATTGGATGAGAGACCTCCAAAGAAGACTAGGGTTACTATACAGAGGCAGGCAATGGCAAACCACCTCTGTTAAGCTTTTGCCTTGAAAGTCCCCACCGAGGTGTGTGTGTGTGTGTGTGTGTGTGTGTGTGTGTGTGTGTGTGTGTGTGTGTCACCATAAGTCAGCTAGGACTTGACAGCCCTTTATACCACCAAGGCACTCTAAGTTACCCCTTAAACAATTTAGTGCACATATTCCACCTCTGCATATGACTGAACATAACATTCCAAACAGAGAGATGCACCATCAGCAAAAGTGTGTCTGTGCGATTTCATCTGATTTCCCCTCTTCATTGCATCTCTCATACCATAAGGCATTTCATTCAGGAAGGTCCACTGGTCTCCAGTATTAGCTTTTGAGGGGTCATAGGGGGCTGCTTGGGAATGAGAAGATGGAAAAAGTATTAGTAATTTGTAGGATTCAGCCTATTACTATGAGATCATCACAGAAAGGATTAATTAGCATATGCTCTGGAGACTGAGAGAAAGGCATAAAAGCAAAGGATCACACACTATCTTCTTCATCAGCTTGAGAAAAGACACTTGGCCATTAATCAGACTGTTCTAAATCTATGGCCATAGCCCATTATGAAAACATGCATGCTGCATATTCACAGCTCAGTGTGGATCGAGACCTCATCCCTCTGGTCCATTATGGAATCCCCACGTTCTCATCTCCCTTTGATGTATTCATTGCATCAAGGGCATAAAGGTAACTTTATCTCTTTGGTGCACACACATAAAAACTCAATGGTGGGTGGCATTATGAGTTTTATTGCCAAGCGTGTAATGACTGCTTCTCTTTTGCATGAATGAATTCAGTGGTGACAGGTATGTAATTCATAGCTTTGTAAAAAGCTTCAAGAGGAAGTGTAAGAAATGTACTATATAAATGTCAATATAATGCACATTTTAAAGACTATGGTTTGAATCACAGAGAGGCAGGTTTGTGGACTGGTGAATAAATAGAAAAAGAACAGCAGGTTTTTCTGGGTAATGATGACTGGGGATTTGTGCAGCAGTTCCATAAATGCACTCGCTCTGTCTAAGCATTTCTATGGTCCTCATTAATGGAATGTCTGAGTGACTCACGAACATCAGGAAATGTATCTGCACAAAACAGTAGGGAAGTATATTACCTTGATTTTATGGAAAGGACACAGGAGCACAAGCAGATTAAACAAGTTCTTGGTTGCATACACAAAGTCAGCAGGTAACAGTGCTAACGATCCCCTGTCTCTCCTTGGCCTTAATGAGAGTGCTCTTTCTCTTTGCACTCTTGCATACATTTGGTGCTTCTAGGGACAGAAAGGCAAGAGCCCATAAGATACTATCACTATGACTCAAGGATTGCCAGCATTTTTTCTAGCAGACAAGATGACAACTTTGCAGTGGGATCCCTGTAGGTCAAGGCTGCATCCACACCTCATTGAATTTTATATTATTTTTGTGCTTTATCTGGGCTCAAGTTGTATAAAGTGAAATAAACATGGTGGTTGTTTTCACAAGAGGCTTGGAACAGGTTTTTTTTACATTTTTTGAGCTGAGGTAAACTACAAACGTCAACTAATGTTCCACTAAAAGGTAAGCTGCCCAAATATTCAAAATCTGTTTGGAAGACTTAAAGCTGTCTTATACTGAATTAGTCTAGCCATGAGTGCAGTGACTCTTAAAAGTCTTCAGGAAAGGATTTTCCCAGTTTTGTAACTTAATGAGACTGAACTGGGAGTTTCTTCATGCTTTTCCACTAAACCTAGGCTCTTTAGCTTTCATCTATTGGCTTCAACAGGAGAGACCATTAGTCTCATCCATTTAATACAGTGACATTGATCAGCAGGAGGAAAATCTCAGAAGAAAAATCAGATCCACAACTGGATGGGCTTGTCCACACAGGACAATCCAGTTGCAGGTTATTACTATAGTGTGACCAATGCTGTGTGGATGTAGCCAGAATCACATGAGCAAAATTAACAAAAATCATACATTGGGCACCTTCATGAAATGTATAGCCATTTTGCAGCACTGTCCTTCAGATGCTTCATGCCACTCACTTTATACTGAAAGCTACAAAAACCCCAAGAAATGCTGAGACAAGCGTCTTTCCATTCCTTTCCCACGCATCGTGCGAGAACACAGATGCGTCAACTCAATACCATCATTATCTGCATAGGAAGAAACCTAATGCTAAGGTTCAGTGTTGATAATATGGCTTTCACAAATATATATAAATACTTTGATAGTTAAAGGAGAGGAGGAAATAATATCTAGATAGGAGATTCAGAGTGCAAGACATTTTCCCTATCTGTCCATGTACGAAGAGGAAGTCAGAATGCATAGCCATCTGATACAGATTGTTCTCTCTCAATGTCAAGTTATCCAATGTGGTTGTCTTCCATAACATCCGTAAAGAGGCTTTTATATGTGATTGTATCTGGAATCGGAGCACTTAGCACCTCAAAATCAATGTGGGACTGTGTGGACCCCCGCACTGGAGACTTATGGTAGGGATATACCACCAGACATTTACTAATTCTGACATTACCTGATCCATGCCCTGTTCAGAAATATTGTAAATGCTTAAAATCCAAAGAGAATTACTTCCAAAATTCAGAACCACTGTAAGACTTCTGATATGACAGTCATTCCAATGTATTCTTGTATGGTTCCATTTTCCCAGGTAGTGGAAAGTGGGAGAGACAGTGAAGGAAAAGAGTCAGTTAAGCATATATAAGTATGACAGAGGTGCTGTCTGAATAGAAGAGTTATTTCATCATCCTGTCAAACAGAATCATCCCAACTGGCATTTCTGTGCTTGGCATTTTCATTTTCTGCCAATCATTAAACAGTCTCACTAGCTTTGGGAGGTCTTTCTGATGCCATCTGAGCACAGGTCCTAGTTGTCTGAGCTGTTCTCTTACCTGAGACTGCACCCATGCTAAGCAGGCAGAAGAAAGTCATTGCTTGGGGTCCACTGGCTGAAAGATAGGATGATATTGAGAGGCTATGTTGCGTCACCTTCTCCCATGAGAGACAGGCAGCACATGCTGCTGATGTGATCTTCATGGAACAAAGGAAAACAGTTTTTAGCCATCACTACAGTCATCTAGGCCTGCGGACATACTGAAGGGGGTGCTAAGGCTTCACCCCCAATAGTAATCACAGACATACACCAACATAATGAAAGCAATCATTGACAAGTCAATGAAGGATCAAGATTGTTTCTCTGTGTGACAGAAAACTTTTGATTCTGGGTCTGAGATCTCAAGTAGAAACACTGAGCAACTTTTTCTTGATATGAATATACTAGCCCAGATAGGAAGATAGACAACTTCTCCCATTCCGTTGTAGAAAAAAAAGAAGGTTCTGATTTTAAGCAAAACCTCTGTGCCAGGACCAGAGAATCAAAGCCCCACCACATCTCCATTTTAGTCCATTGTTTCCAGCATTTATAGCTAGCATTTGGCATCAAAGCTAGGCTGGCATAACATTTTTGAAAGCCCCAGATAACAAAACAAGGCAAGGGGGGACAGTGTAATGATGGATCCCCTCTGACCAGCCCAGTGATTCTGACTTGGAGGGCTCAGAAGAAGAGCCTGAGGAACCAGGCCAGGGAGCCAGGAGGACAGCAGGACCAGGGAGGGCCTGAAGCTGCAGAGGCACTGGCTGTCCATGCCTCAGAAGCACCTGAGACTAGAGATGGGCACAAACAGCAATACAAACAAAAAAAGCCACGAACAGCCCAATCTGCTGTTCGCGAACAAGCTGTTCGTGAGGCCCCATTCTAAATGAACAGGTGGTTGTTGCAAGCCTTATTCATTGCTGTTCGTTGCTGTTCATCAAGCCAGACACCTGCAATCAGTTCCCTTGGCAACTTAGGCAGGAATTGTCTGAACTCTGTCTGAACTCCTGCTGTTGCCCTGGAAACCCCAATCTAAGCCCAATTTAGCTTGATAGGCAGGTCTTCCTTTCAAGTGTGGAGCTCCAAATTTGTTACAACAAGGGAGCAAAGAGCAGGGGGGAGGGGGCTCCCAGCTTTGACTTCGCAGACAGTGGAGAGGGAGAGAGACAGTTGCTGTTGGCATTTTGAGAGAGAGAGTGCATTGGAGCTTGAATTTTCTTTGTGTGTGGTGGGATAGGGATCTACCCCTTCAGGTTCCAGGGCTGCTGCCAGGCTCTGGGCCAAACTATTATTCATTATTGGTACCTTCCCTGCTGCCGGCTCAGGCAAGGTTTCTGGGAGTGGTGCAGTAGGGATCTACCCCCTTTAAGTTCCAGGGCTGCTGCCAGGCTCTGGGGACAAGCTATTATTTATTATTGCTTCCTTTCCTGGTGCCTGCTCAGGTCAGGTTTCTGGGAGTGGTGCAGTAGGGATCTTGACTTGGATGATGGCTGGAGGAGAGCCTGCAGCCCCCCCCCCCCCCACGAACATGTTCATGAACAGGGCCATGTTCGTGGTTATTCGTGAGTCCCTGTTCGTGGTTGGCAATGAACAACGAACATCCTATTGGTTGTTGGGGGTTTTCCGGGCTATATTGCCGTGGTCTTGGCATTGTAGTTCCTGACGTTTCGCCAGCAGCTGTGGCTGGCATCTTCAGAGGTGTAGCACCAAAAGACAGAGATCTCTCAGTGTCACAGTGTGGAAAAGATGTAGGTCATTTGTATCTACTCAGGAGGGGTGGGGTTGAGCTGAGTCATTCTGTAAGAGTTTCCCAGGGTGTGGAATGCTAATGGCGGGAGGCTTCACTGAGTCATTCTGTAAGAGTTTCCCAGGGTGTGGAATGCTAATGGCGGGAGGCTTCACTGTATCCTGAGGAGGTTCTTTTGCATATGGATTGGTGCTTGATGTGCTAATCTTCTCTGCAGGGCTATTGTCGGGTGTGGAGTGTTTTGTTGGCCTGGTGTTTTTCAGAACTGGAGCCCATGCTCTGTTCATTCTTAAGGTTTCTTCTTTCCTGTTGAAGTTTGTCTTATGCTTGTGAATTTCAATGGCTTCCCTGTGCAGTCTGACAAAGTAGTTGGAAGTGTTGTCCAGTATTTTGGTGTCCTGGAATAAGATACTGTGCCCTGTTTGAGTTAGGCTATGTTCAGCCACTGCTGATTTTTCAGGCTGTCCAAGTCTGCAGTGTCTTTCATGTTCTTTTATTCTTGTCTGGATGCTACGCTTTGTGGTCCCGATGTAAACTTGTCCACAGCTGCAGGGTATACGGTATACTCCTGCAGAGGTGAGGGGGTCTCTGCTGTCTTTTGCTGATCGTAGCATCTGTTGTATTTTTCGGGTGGGTCTGAATACTGCTTGAAGGTTATGCTTTTTCATAAGCTTTCCCATCTGATCAGTAATTCCTTTGATATATGGCAAAAACACTTTTCCTGTAGGTGACTGTTTTTCCTTGGTTGTTTGATTCATCCTGGGTTTAATTGCTCTTCGGATTTCATTTCTGGAGTAGCCATTTGCCTGAAGTGCGTGGTTTAGATGATTAATTTCCTCATTGAGAAAGCGCGGCTCACATATCCGTCTTGCACGATCCACTAATGTTTTCATTATGCCTCTTTTCTGTCGGGGGTGGTGATTGGAGTTTTTGTGTAAGTACCGATCAGTGTGAGTTGGTTTCCTGTAGACCTTGTGACCTAACTGAGAGTTTGCTTTGCGGATGACCAAGGTATCCAGGAATGAAAGTTTTCCCTCACTTTCTTTCTCCATTGTGAATTGTATGTTCAGGTGGATGTTGTTGAGATGATTCAAAAACTCCATCAATTCTTCCTCCCCATGGCTCCAAATGATGAATGTATCATCCACAAACCGGAACCATACACTGGGTTTGTGGGGTGCTGATTCTAGAGCTGTTTTTTCAAAATGTTCCATGTAGAAGTTTGCTATAACAGTTATAGCAAACTTCTACATGGAACATTTTGAAAAAACAGCTCTAGAATCAGCACCCCACAAACCCAGTGTATGGTTCCGGTTTGTGGATGATACATTCATCATTTGGAGCCATGGGGAGGAAGAATTGATGGAGTTTTTGAATCATCTCAACAACATCCACCTGAACATACAATTCACAATGGAGAAAGAAAGTGAGGGAAAACTCTCATTCCTGGATACCTTGGTCATCCGCAAAGCAAACTCTCAGTTAGGTCACAAGGTCTACAGGAAACCAACTCACACTGATCGGTACTTACACAAAAACTCCAATCACCACCCCCGACAGAAAAGAGGCATAATGAAAACATTAGTGGATCGTGCAAGACGGATATGTGAGCCGCGCTTTCTCAATGAGGAAATTAATCATCTAAACCACGCACTTCAGGCAAATGGCTACTCCAGAAATGAAATCCGAAGAGCAATCAAACCCAGGATGAATCAAACAACCAAGGAAAAACAGTCACCTACAGGAAAAGTGTTTTTGCCATATATCAAAGGAATTACTGATCAGATGGGAAAGCTTATGAAAAAGCATAACCTTCAAGCAGTATTCAGACCCACCCGAAAAATACAACAGATGCTACGATCAGCAAAAGACAGCAGAGACCCCCTCACCTCTGCAGGAGTATACCGTATACCCTGCAGCTGTGGACAAGTTTACATCGGGACCACAAAGCGTAGCATCCAGACAAGAATAAAAGAACATGAAAGACACTGCAGACTTGGACAGCCTGAAAAATCAGCAGTGGCTGAACATAGCCTAACTCAAACAGGGCACAGTATCTTATTCCAGGACACCAAAATACTGGACAACACTTCCAACTACTTTGTCAGACTGCACAGGGAAGCCATTGAAATTCACAAGCATAAGACAAACTTCAACAGGAAAGAAGAAACCTTAAGAATGAACAGAGCATGGGCTCCAGTTCTGAAAAACACCAGGCCAACAAAACACTCCACACCCGACAATAGCCCTGCAGAGAAGATTAGCACATCAAGCACCAATCCATATGCAAAAGAACCTCCTCAGGATACAGTGAAGCCTCCCGCCATTAGCATTCCACACCCTGGGAAACTCTTACAGAATGACTCAGTGAAGCCTCCCGCCATTAGCATTCCACACCCTGGGAAACTCTTACAGAATGACTCAGCTCAACCCCACCCCTCCTGAGTAGATACAAATGACCTACATCTTTTCCACACTGTGACACTGAGAGATCTCTGTCTTTTAGTGCTACACCTCTGAAGATGCCAGCCACAGCTGCTGGCGAAACGTCAGGAACTACAATGCCAAGACCACGGCAATACAGCCCGGAAAACCCCCAACAACCATCGTTCTCCGGCCGTGAAAGCCTTCGACAATACATCGAACATCCTATTCATTTTTTTCTGGTCGTGCCCATCTCTACTTGAGACCACCATGCCAGAGCCTGCATGAGGAGCACTAGATGATCATGCTCCAGCAGAGCCTGAGACCACCCTGTCAGAGTGAATGCTTACCACCTGCCTCAGAGATCCCTACTAGGTCCCCTCCAAGCAGGATGTGCAGCCAGGCCCAAAGTCACTCAAGATTGCCTCCCATGCTGCAGGAATGGTGGTGGTGAAAGGCCCGGGCAGAAGTAGTATAAAGGAAATGAAGTGTGAGGCTGGTGGCGTGCCAGTTTCCTGCAGCCTCAGAGCAAAACACTGAGAGTAGTAATTCCTTACAGGATCCTGGCCACAGCCTATTTAGGCTGAGACTAGAGACGGCTGCATTGCTGGATCAACCAGTCCACTCCATACAAGCCCTGTATAACAGCACCAAGCTCCAGCCTATGGCTTCCAGCCCAACCCCCTGTTGCTCTGCTCCCTGAGGGTGCCCAGCCACATGACTGCCTGACTGAGGCATCCAGCCCAACAGCAGATAGGACAGTAAGCTTTCCTCACCCAGACACTCCGTTTCTGTTTCAGAACAGACCATCATGCCCATGTGAAGCTTCTGGGAAAGCAAAATCTTGCTCACATGTAGCTCATGCATGCCTGCTCTGCAAGTGAGAATTTAATTCCCTGTAGAATAATGAAACATTCTCACATCAGCCTGAAATTTGGCAGAAAAGATCTTTTGGATGAAGGTTGAAATCCCTGAGAATTGCATCTCAAATGGGAAAGGAGGAGAAATTACAACCAGAAAGAAGCTTGACATTGAAAAGAATATGACTTACTGACTTGTAATGGCCTTTGACTGTAGCAATAAAGTTTGACTTAAAAAATACATGATTAGCTAAAAAAAGATTAGCTTTAATTTCAGTAGTAAAAAAGCCAACACAAGTTTTAAAATGACTTTAAAACAGAATCTGACTAATTTTTTGCACACCCCTAACTCCTAGTCCAAATGAACTGGCAAGAACAGTATGAGTGGTATTGTAAAGTCCCTATGAGTCACACACATACCTGCAACAGTGTTGGAGCTGCTTCTTCATAGTGTCTTCTACACAGCTGCAGCATGTGTGTGAATACTTGAATCACATGGGCAGAGGTGATGACATGAGCGTGTTCCACTTGGCTGTGGCCCTCCCTCCTGGTGGCTTGAAGTCTGATAGGAAAGCCCTCTATGATCAGCTCTGCCCCTGTGGGTATAGTATTTACACATACACACTACAGTCTCGTAGAACAGCTTTGTGGAGAAATGGATTGACTGCAGGTGTTTCTGGGAAAGCTCTACCCCTCCTACTTGCAATACCCTTCTGTCAAGAAGTACTTTACAAAAGAACTTCCTGTGTGGTACTACTGCTGCTCCAGTGAGGAAGCAATTGTCTGGAGTCACTGTCTTTCATCACTAAAACAGCACATACACACATATACAGATCTCAGTTAGATCCTTTGGGAGCCTCCTGTAATACAAATATTTAGAACACTCAGGCACTAGAAGAAGATTTTTAGTGCTGAGATCATGACATGCCAAAACCTGGGCAAATGACTGTAATTAAGTCTTGAGGAGTCATGTTCTGCTTTTTATAAACAACACAGCATGTGATAAGGCAGCTCCTCTGTGTGTGTGATGGGAAGACAAGCGAGTGGGAAGGAGAAAAAATTAGTTTGTCTAAGCAAGATATGTTAACTCTTCAAACATGTTGAGGCACACCAAATCACTGGCTAAAAAAATGCACAGCTCTAGGAACTAACTAAACATAGAGCCTAAATCAGAGCACAGCAAAGCCTGGAGTAATTTGCAAGACCTCTTTTAGTGAAAATCTAGAACTCATATATACCTTGATTACCTCCATCTGTAATTTTGTTCTCAGCATTTGGATTTTTTAAAAAATCTTAATTGTTAGTGAATAAAGGCCCATAATTTTGGAAACCTGACCCCCCCCCATTTCCCCATTCCTAATTGTAGGGGGAAACATGGCTGCTGAACAGTTACACCTTCAAGTTTAGAAGGGTGAAACTTTGCTCAAGATGGCTATGTTTGGCGGGCTTTGATAAAGTTTTAAACAGTTATTCATGGTGAGGAGAAAGTGGATGGAGAGAACTTTCCACACTCTTTCATAACACTTGATATAAGATTCATCCAGTGAAACTGATTAGTAGTAGATTTGGGACAATCGAAGGGAAGAACTTTACATAATGCACAATTAATACATAGAAACCACTGTTACAAGATGTCACAATGGCATGTAGTATAGAATGGCTTTGAAGGGTGGATAGAGAAATTCATGGCAGGTTGGTCCATCAATTGTCCATGGCTGAATGGAATGTCCATGTTCAGAGGCAGTTCAACAGCAGTTGCTGGGTAGACAAAAAGAGCTGTTGCCACGTGGACTTATCCAGCAAGGTCCTTTTTATGTTTCCAAGATGTACACAAATCTAATCAACCATACAGCTCACTTGGTGACCTCGGACCAGCCCCTACCTCTTTGTCTAAAGCTTCTCACAGAGTCATTGTGAGGATAAAATGGGATTACACCCATGTACACCACCTGATACTTATCTAGTCTTCTTCCTCAAGAAAAACAGTACTTTGATCTCCCAGAGACAAAACTGAGAACTGCACCAACTCAATAACAAAAGGAAATAATCCAAAAGTATTGTAGAAAGTCACTTGGATTCTTAAAAGATCAACAAGTTTTGAGCTATTAAGTTTTCATTCAAGGCTGTTTTCTTTCTTTCTTCAATTCTTTCAGAGGAGAGTGGACTTTCCTTCTTACCAGTTGTTTGCTTTTTTTCTTAAAGAGAGAATTACCTCCAAAAGTGTTTTTGAGCTCAAGACAAGCCTGTATTTTAAGAATAAAAGAAACTTGCCATAGCACCCTTGGATATTTTGCCTTTTGTTTTGGGTTTTATCCATCATCGCCACACCTGCCAACTCTTCTGCTTTCCTGGTGTGCCACAGGAATGGCTCCTAGCAAGCAGATGAAATCAGCACATATGATTGATCCAGTTTAATTTCTTTGCTGGGTGTAATGGACTCAGAACAGGGACTGGATGAATTAGATTTCCCCATTGCATCTTCTGCCTCAGATAGGTGAGAGTTGTGGCTTATTAGGAAAGCAGCTGAGCTTTTATTTATGTAAAATAACATACGGTATTCTAATTGTGTTAACATTGTGGGAAAGCCTCTGAAAAATCCAGGGCTCTCTTACCCACTCACCCCATGCCTATTTTTAATCAAAGAATTGATCTACAAGCAGGGCTTTTTTTCAGCGGGAATGTTGTGGAACAGAGTTCCGGAACCTCTTGAAAATAGACACATGGCTGGTGGCCCCGCCCCCTGATCTCCAGACAGAGGGGAGTTTAGATTGTCCTCCGCACAATTTGTCAATCTAAACTCCCTTCTGTCTGGAGATCAGGGGGCGGGGCCACCAGCCATGTGACCATTTTCTCTGAGGGCAACCCACTGAGTTCCACCACCTCTTTTCCCAGAAAAAAAGCCCTGTCTACAAGCAAGTCTGGAAAAGGATTTTGGGGGTCACAGAAAATTCTACGAAAACTGTCAACAGTACACTATGAAGTGAAAATAGTAAATGTCATACTATAATGACCTACCTCAAAAAGACAGAAACCTGAAGAGGCTGGAACATCTTCCTTATGCCCAACACCCTCCAAGAGAAGCAGTTCAATTATTTAACTTAAGGGAAAAGATAAATGAAGAGGGAGGGAGGAATTGGGGTTCAACTGTTTTGGAGATGCTTGCTCGCCCATGTTTTGGAGATCACACAGCTATGGAAGGACTACTTGTTCAGCGGTAACAGAAAGGCTCTCTTCGTGTGTCAAAAACTTTTTCATTATTAAACTAGGTGTTCCCAACTTCCTGTGAACTTGGTCTTAAATTAAGTCCTGCTTCCGAAGGAGACAAATACATATTTTATATATTCCAAACAGACTTTTACCATAACTGCACATGCCCATCTCTGCACAGCCATGTTTAGAAATATTATTTTGCAGAACAAATAGTTGAAGCTTCGTTTCACCTCTAATGTACATCATCTTCCTTTCCACTTTCTCTGTCCTTACTTTCCCATTCCTTCTTCCTTCTTTGTATGTGTGTGTGTGTGTGTGTAATGCTGCATTCTTTCCCTTCTCACTCTCTTTTGGCCACAGGATGTATCTGCTCCCCCCCCCTTTTCCTGCCCTCCCAGCTTTTCATTACTGTCATCTTTTTTTCCCAGCCACTGAACCCTTCATGTTGTTCTAATTGACAGACGGGGTTTAAAAGCATATTCGAAAGCGCCTGTCTTTTTAAATAGACTCCTGTCTCATCAAAAGATGTACAGCAACATTCCATTAGAGCAAATCATTTGAAAATAGATTGGGCTTTTAGTAACTGTGGCTGTATTTTTATAGTTGGTCTATTCAGCGAGGTTCTTCCATTGCCCTCCATCTCTTTTTTCTTTCTTTTTGGAAAAAAAGAGAGAGATACATTAAAGAAAGATTAGGGACTATTTTTGTTTTGTTTGGATTTCTTCCCCTTTAAACTTCTCAAGCAGCTTATTTCTACAATTCATTCTTCCTTGCCACGGCAAGAAAGTTGTGAAATGAAAGTGGTGATGAAAAATGCAAAAACCTGCACACACGTTGCAACAGAAGAGGGAATGGAAGGGGAAAGTAGCATTAGCCTGCCCACTGTTCTGCCTGGCAGGACCAATTTCCTTTGCCTTCACAATTTATCTATTGACAGCTAACCTTTGGCTTTGCTACAAGCTTTGTGTGTGAAGTAGGGCTTTGATGTACAGTCCCAAGAGAATATTGAGCAACTGATTGGTTCCAGAAAGAATCACAAAATGTGCTTCTTCCAGTGGAAAATATGCTGTCTGAATATGCAAGTGTGGAACACGTTTTCTAGAATTCACAGACTCTTGGAATCTTGCACTAAACCATATCCTGGGACAGGTCCCAAAAGTCGGCAGCGACTTGATGGCAAAAATAGAAAAGTATTCTCTCACCTCTGCCTGAACTCAGACAAGCTTGCAAAGACTGTCCAGAACACATAGAGGCAAGCTTTTCCCTCTGTTCTACTAACTCTAGTCACTGACATTCATCAAAGGCTAGCAAAAAGGAACATCCATGCACAGAGGCAGTGTACCTTTGAAAACTATACGCTAGAGATAAATCACCTTCATTGACTTCTAGTGAGTAAAACTATTTAGGTTTGCTCCATAAAGCGGAGAGTCAGTGTGGAATAGTGATGAAAGTCAAACTAGAGTGCAAAAACATGAGCTAGAGCCAGGTGGCAGATGCAAAGCAGTGCAGCAGACTATGCTACATGCAGTTATCAGTAGCAGATCATGCAAAAACAATGCTCCCAAATGCATCTTCTGCTAAACTACTGCAGGGTACACAATATGGTTGGGACCTACTCTATAGCATACGTATTCCAGCTTGAGTGAGATTCAGAAGCAGAAGCAGAGCCTCTTCTGCATATTCCTTCGTTATTCTAGGGCTCTTACAGGGGCTGGGGTTTCTTTTTCTAAAATGTTTCTTTTTTGATATAGCAATTGGTTCCTCTTATTCTTTTGTCCCCTTTCAAAAGAGTAATTCTCTTTGATTTCTCATTAATTTATTTTGGTGGGTTTGGGGGGCAGGTTACTGTGTGATAGTGTAGTTTCTGTTTATACCACACAATGATGCTTTATGTGCCCTTCAGCTTTTCCAGTCTTACCCACTTCACAGTTGTTGTGATAAAAATGGAGACTCCCTGCCCTCCCCATGAACAGGTTCAGGGTAGGTTACATCAAATATAAATACAGTATAAAATCACAATAAAATCTGGTTAATCATAATACATACAAAATGTCCGCTTACAATCCCCAAGGTGTCGTTCCTTATTCTTTGCATCCACCCCTGTTAATAGTACATAGGGGAGGAAGGAAGGAAGGGGAGGGGGGAGGGGGCAACATTCAAATGGGGCTGATTCATAAGGGGGGCAGGGTGATAACTAGAGATGAGCACTGTAATGATTCCAAGTAAATGTGTGCATGTGTCTTTAAATGCTTGGTTTGAGCTAGGTGAAGAGTGGGGGTGAGAGAGGAAAGAGTGAGTGATGTGATTGGTTGATGACTGAGAGTGTGGGCGGAGTGAATGCAGTTTAGGCACAGATTGGACACTTGTCTGCTTCCCTCAAGTTTTGATGGGAAATGTAGGCGTCCTGGTCTCGCAGCTTGGCTCTCTGACTGCTCTCCAATGGACTTTTCAACTGTCACTTGTCCAACATTCCACCAAGCTGCCTACATTTCCCATCAAAACTTGAGGGAAGCAGACAAGTGTCCAATCTGTGCCTTTTGTCACTTGTGGTTCTGCTCTCGAGTGCAGGGAGAAAGGTTGCAGTCAGAAGAAAGCAGGCTAGCTGTGTGCTGCCTGAGTATACTGAAGTATTTATGACAGAAATATAACTTGTGTGGAACCTGAACTGAGCATGTTTGTGAAAGGACACTCAGTCAGGGAAAGAGAGGCCAGCTGTGTGCTGCCTGAGCAGGTTTAATATTTCTGTGAATGAGAGTCAGAGAAAGAGAGGCTAGCTGTGTGCTGCCTATATTTGAATTATTTGTGAGAGAACTATTGAGTCTAGTGAAGGAGGCTAACTGTGTGTGAAGCCTTAGAAGAGATCTGTGTGAATGATTTTATAGGAAGTAACTTTAAGAACTAAGAACTACTTTTATGAAACCAATACGCTTCTTGAAAAATAAACATTTATTTTGTTTTGTTATTTATTTTATTTATTTTTTATTTATTCAATTTATATACCGCCCATCCCCAGGGGCTCTGGGTGGTGAACAGTTAAAATTGATAAAAACAAAAACTAAAATCAATATACAAATAATAAAACAAATTAACAAGGTGCAGTGGTGGGGAGAACCTTCCCCACCCCAAAGGTGGGAGGCCGACATGGCACCGCCCCCTTCAATCACCAAACGCCTGGCGGAACAGCTCTGTCTTACAGGCCCGGCGGAACGATAATATGTCCCGCTGGGCCCGGGTTTCCATTGACAGAGCGTTCCACCAGGCTGGGGCCAGAACTGAAAAGGCCCTGGCCCTGGTTGAAGCGAGGCGGGCTTCCTTAGGGCCGGGGACCACAAGTAAATATTTATTCGCTGATCGGAGCGATCTCCGGGGAACGTACAGGGAGAGGCGGTCCCGAAGATATGCCGGTCCCAACCCACTCAGGGCTTTAAAGGTAAGAACCAACACTTTGAACCTGATTCGGAATTCAACTGGAAGCCAGTGCAGCTGGCGCAGGACAGGTGTGATGTGTGACTGGTAAGGTATACCAGTCAGGACCCGTGCCGCCGCATTCTGGACCAGTTGTAGTTTCCGGATCAGGCCCAGGGGTAGCCCAGCGTAGAGTGAGTTACAGTAATCTAGCCTGGAGGTGACCGTTGCATGGATCACTGTAGCCAGGTCCTGAGGCGTCAGGTAGGGGGCAAGTTGCCTGATCTGACGAAGATGGAAAAATGCAGACTTGGCAACCGCCGTGATCTGGGCCTCCATCGATAGGGAGGCATCCAGGAACACACCCAGACTCTTTACCACTGGCAAAGTTGCCAGTGGTGTCCCATCCAGGGCAGGGAGCTGGATCCCAACATCTGGCAGCCCCCGTCCCAGCTGCAGGACCTCTGTCTTCACTGGGTTCAATTTCAGCCTGCTCTGTTTCAACCATGCCGTCACAGCCTCCAAAGCTCTGGCCAGATTGTCTGGGGCCGTGTCTGGCCGTCCGTCCATCAACAGAAAAAGTTGGGTGTCATCCGCGTATTGATGACAACCCAGCCCAAACCTCCGCACCAACTGGGCGAGGGGGCGCATATAGATGTTAAATAACATCGGGGAGAGTATCGCCCCTTGGGGAACCCCGCACACCAAAGGGTGACGGGGCGATAGATCTCCCCCGAGCGCCACCCTCTGTCCCCGACCCTGGAGAAAGGAGACCAGCCACTGTAAGACTGTCCCCCTAATCCCCACATCGGCAAGGCGGCTGGCCAACAAATCATAGTTAACCGTGTCAAACGCTGCTGTGAGATCAAGTAACACAAGCAGCGCTGACCCGCCTCGATCCAGATGCCTGCGAAGGTCGTCTGTGAGGGCAACCAAGGCTGTCTCCGTCCCATGGCCAGGACGGAAGCCAGACTGGAATGGGTCCAGGACTAGAGCATCATTCAGGAATTCAGGAATATCCCAGTGTAGCTGTCATTGCTATATCCCATTCATATCCTCAGGGCCACATAGAACCACGAAGGAGCCTGACGTTTAAACACATTACCAAAGGGGAAATTTGAATAAAATATTTTGGAATAATATATTCCTGGTGGCAGCAAACTACCCAGAGGATGTAAGGGGAAGTTTAAAAGAAAAATCTACCCCAAAGAAAGTACAGGTCATAACAGGCAAGAACAGCAATACTAACTAAAAAAAGCCACTAACAGCCCAATCAGCTGTTCGTGAACAAGCTGTTCCTAAGGCCCCATTCTAAATGAACAGGTGGTCCTTGCAAGCCTGTTGGTTGCTGTTTGTCAAGCCAGACAATCTGGCACCTGCAATCAATTCCCTTGGCAACCGGAGGCAGGGACTGCCTGAACTCTGACAGAACTCCTGCTGTTGCCCTGGAAACCCCAATCTAAGCCCAATTTAGCTTGATAGGCAGGTCTTTCTTTCAAGTGTGGTGCTCCAAATTTGTTACAAGGAAGCAAAGAGCAGGGGGGAGGGGGATTCCCAGCTCTGGTTTTGCAGACACTGAGGGAGAGAGAGTTGTTGTTGGCATTTTGAGAGAGAGACAGGGAGAGTGCATTGGAGCTTGAATTTTCTTTGTGTGTGGTGGCATAGGGATCTACCTCTTCAAGTTCCAGGGCAGCTGCCAGGCTCTGGGCCAAGCTATTATTTATTATTGGTAACTTCCCTGCTGCCTGCTCAGGTAAGGTTTCTAGGAGTGGTGTGGTAGGGATCTTGATGGCTGGAGGAGAGCCTGCTGGCCCCCCTGAACAACGAACATGTTCGTGAACAGGTCATGTTTGTCAATCTTCATTGTTTGTTGTTCGTGGATGGCAATGAACAACGAACACCATGTTTGTTTGTTTTTTCTGTTTGTGACCATGTCTAGTGATAACACAGCCCCCTCCCAAACAGGAGACTGGTAGGGAGGCTTACCAGATAGCACAGAATGGCCTCAACCATATGCCTTGGTGGAACATCTCTGTCTTACAGGCCTGCTGAAAAGATAGAAGGTCTTGGCAGGCCCAAGCCCACAGACAGAGAGTTCTACCAGGTTGGAGCCAGGACCAAGAAGGCCCTGGCTCTGGTCAAGGCATGCAGGCAAAAGTCATAGTACTTGGTGTTCTTTTGTAGTTTGCTATCTTTTGTTAGGCTAAGACTTTGTTCCTTAACTTTATATATTACATTGAAATGAACATTATACTTCATGCAGCTTTTTGTTACTAAAGTGCTGTGATGGGGAAACCAAACCCAATGAATTTGTCCCTTCCTCTTATAAAGAAAGAAAGACTAGGAGACATATACAGGATTTTAGCCATATTCTGTGGAAGGGTATACAATAAGCCTGCCAGATGTTCCTATTTTTAAAGGACTGCCCCTTTTTTCTGGAATATCTTATCTCCACAGGAGTCTACTATAGCTACTTAGAAATCCCTACAGCAGATGTCACCATTCTACAGTCTTTCTGATTTTTTTTTAAAATGGCTCTAGCAATCCTTGTTAGTTGCCACTTCTTTCTGAGGGTTGTCAGTGAAGATTCTGAGCCAAATGACATTACAGCAGGGTTTCCTGTTGAGAAGCTGATTGATCAAATGTGAATCAAGATTCACAGTTGGAAAAGTGGATTTTGTGCAGGGGATGAAGTGAATTTCTGGCACCTGGCAGCATAGCTATGCTTAATTGGATAGCTTTCAGAAAGTGTGGAGAGATGAAGAAACTTATGGTTGATGTTCTTCCTCAAGGTGATTTAATGAGGATTTCTGCTGGCAGGAAGAAGGTTAAGGTGTCATATTAGTGCTAGAAGGATAAAGAGGGTTTCAGTCTCAGAAGGAAACATGAGTCATCAGGTCAGCCATTTTCAGATTTGTGTAGTCCACACACTTGAGAAACCTTCTGAGGAACAAGACTTGGCAGGGAGCACAGCAGAATTCCTGTCAAGGAAGTTATGCCAGAATTGTGAGTAATCTGAGTTTACTTTTGTCCCCTACTCCCCCTTTTCTAATATAGCTTTGTTAGTTTTCTGGCTCTCCAAATGAAACTAGTCACAGAAATACCACCATAAAACACACACACACATCATGAAGCAATGGACTTTGAAGTCCCATCTCCTCTGTCTTGTCTAGGAACTAACAGAAGTTTCATTTGCACCTCAAATGTGCAACAAAGAGCAATGGCAAAGTGGGCTAAGGGCTACAAAGTAGATGTTTGTTAGCAGCACTTAATGATGGAGTTTAGAGTTTTTTCCAATGTTCTGTATTTAACTATACTTTAGCAGTGGCCAATTTCAGGTGCCTATGAATGAATGAATGAATGAATTACCCAGATCCATTTCAATATGTCTTAAGGCCACGCATGTACTGCAATATTTATACTAACTGAAATAGTTGATAATCTCTATAGGGAGATAGAATGGAGACAGCATGACAATGTTGATTCTCTTAGATCCTTCAGTAGTTTTTGATAATATTTCAGCTCCCCACACCTGTGGCTTCAGAGCTGTTTTTGCCTAACTTCTTTTCCAAATAAGGAAGATGCTGAGGTTGCTTGGGGGGGGGGGGCTGTTGAGAGGCTGCTCTCCTTGCCAATCAATGGCAAAGAACAAGAAAATGGCACTTGCCATTTGGAGCTGCCCACCATCTCAGTTTGGCAAGGTGGGAGTAGCTGATCGCTTTGGGGCCAAGCAGGAATATTTTAGACTCTTTCAGATTGGCTGAGAAAAGATTTTTTTCCTTTGCCACTTTGTCAGGATGGGGTGTTCTAATTCGGCCTGGTTAAGACTGGTTAGGCCCTATTGGAATTGGCTGTTTCTGGGGGCAGCATCTCTATCCCACCCCAGACTTAGCCCCTTCACCACCTAACCAGCCTCGCAGGGTGGAGACCACAGCCCTGACCCCACCTCCAGGCAGCTTGGTCCCCCAAGTCACGCTGGGAGAACAGGCAGGAGGCTGAGGACAGCTGGGGTGGGGTGGGTGGGGTCAGCCAGCACATAGATGAGAGAAACAGCAGCAATCAAGTGCAGGGAAATGCAGCCAGTGGGCAGTGGAAGATGGTAGCAGTCGAGCCACAAAAGGAGGCAAGGCAGCCACAGACAGAAGAACTGCAGTGGCACCTCCAGCCCAGCCAGAGGGAGTGTGGTGGCAACATGAGGTAGCCATGTGGTCTTGTCATGAAGCAGCCTTGTGAGTTGTGACTGCAGCCCTAGATTCCACTCCTGGTCAGCTGAGACTGCAGGAGAATGCTAGAGGGCCAGCTTGCATTGTGGTCACTAATTGGGCAATGGGAGGGGGGTGAAGAGCTCTTGGGACTGCTGTCTCAATGCCCCCACCCTGAGACTCCCAGGGTGGAAACAAATAGGGCAGGGAGGGCAACTTTCCCTGGACCCTGCTTCAACCATTGGCCTTGGGATTGGTGCAAACACTGGGGGCGGGATTAAGAGGGGGAGCTGGGAGTGTGGGAGGAGATATAAGGAAGGCTCCAAAGAAAGGATGGAGAGAAGTACAGGAGACACTGCTGGAGGACAGAGAGAGGGTGTGAGAAGAGTTGTAGCTGCTCTTCAAGGGAACTATTAGGCCTGGATGGGGAAACACTACCTACAGCCCCTCTATCTGAGGTCTGCCAGAGCTGTTGTCTGGATGGCTGATGGGTGGGAGATGGATCCTGGCCCCTCTCAAAGACTCAAAATCTGGATCAGTGCAGGTTTTTGCTTAAGTTAAGGGGCTATGGTAAGCATCCTGAGGCATCTTATGACAGGGGGAGGATTCCCAAACTGGACATTCATGGCTTGCTGTTCAGGGGGCAATGATAGGATCCCCTTGGGGACTGGGACTTCATCTATTCAAATCCTAGTGTTTACCAGTATGGTTGAGGGGAGGGGGGAGAGTAACAGTGTCTCTCAGCATTAGGGTTGCCAGGTGCTCTTACCCTCCCTGTGGGAGAGGGGACCAGCACTCACCTTTCCTTTGTTCCTTGGGTGCAAAGCGCACCTGCACTTCTGGGCCTGTGCGCATGGTTTGCAGCAGGCCCTCTGCTGTGAAATACAAGAGCCCTCTTGGTGCAGTGTAACAATATCACTCCCAGGTCTGACATCATCACACCACCCTGGGAGCATGCCCTGGAGCCCTGAGAATGCCCCTGAGAGCACACCAGGGGCTCTGGGATCCCTACTTGGTACACATTGATATAAGACCATGAAAAGCGACTGGTGGATTGTTATTGCTATTTATAGACTGCCCTTCTCACAGGTTCAAGGAAGATTACAGTTACCTTGCGCTTGGAGCCAGGTTGGGTTTGCCTGTTAATGTTGGCATGCTTCTGGCAGTGTGTTAGATAGGTACCCACACTGAGGGTTGGGTATTAATAAGGCTGAACCCTATTTCATTTGTGGTGTCTTTATTTTGGGTATCGTGGGGCAACTCACCACAGTTTCTTTTTAAGGTATAAGAATTGGAGGCACTGTATTATGATGGTTCTATTCCTATTTCACTAGGAAGTTTCAGAAGTTATAAGGAATTTTGTTTGCATCTTGTTTAGCATTCTTTTCCAACAGTGGCTAGCTGTATGATTCTGAGAAGCCTCCAGACAGGGAGTGAAGGAAACAGCCCTCTCTATTTCCCAAGTATCTGGTATTCCAAGTATAGTGCCACTAAACAGGGAATGCTACTTCCTCCACAAATGTGTCTGTTTTTCTAAGCTAGTGGCAATCAACACAGCATTTGGAAGTCAATTCCCTAAATTAACTATATGTTGTGAAAAGAATTTGTCCTGTACCTACTGCTGATCAATTCCAGTGAATAACCCCTAGTATTTATGAGGGAAAGAGAGAAAAAATACAATTGGAGTTTGAACATTGGTTTGATGGTTGGAGTGTCAATATGCATATTTTCTAGAAATCTTTTATGGTTAAAAGTGATGGTTTTAAAGTATGTAAAATAACGGAATATAGGAATGTGAGCTTTGAAAGTCTCTCAGTGTGGGAGAAAGAATGAGTGCCTCTAAAGTCTTTCACCTGCTAACAGCTCTGGAAAACTCTTACCTTCCCTCTTGTGTTTGGTAGTATTTTCTTCACAAACAACGTATCAAGGTAATTATTACACTTCTGAAATCGCTGAAGCTCAGATGCAACGTACCTAGTAATCATGTCATGAGAAGCTTCAGTTCTTCATTTTACAGTGCATTATACAACAAAAGGCTTACTTCAGCCAATCACTATGAAGAAAATATGGTAAACAGGCTTCCCCCAAGTTCCAATGAAACCTTTGTCACTGTTCTCATTGTCAAATACATTGTGTGGACAATCTGTATTCACCAGAATGAAAAGCTTCAAAGGCTACTGCCCAGAGTTATTCTGTTCTTCCCAATAGTATAAGAGATCTATCCACATCCA
This sequence comes from Eublepharis macularius, assembly GCF_028583425.1. Taxonomy (NCBI): domain Eukaryota; kingdom Metazoa; phylum Chordata; class Lepidosauria; order Squamata; family Eublepharidae; genus Eublepharis; species Eublepharis macularius. The sequence goes on from NC_072793.1 coordinate 123,577,639, forward strand.
AAGGATAACATTTTGGAGGAGTCCTGTTCTTGGTACCTTCCTTCCAGGGCTGCTGGGGTGGGGACTAGACATGGGCACGAACCACAAAAAACTCGAACCATGGTTCGAGCATGGTTTCCAGTTCTGAAAAACACCAGGCTAACAAAACATTCTATCCCCGACAATAGCCCTGCAGAGAAGATTAGCACATCAAGTACCAATCCATATGCAAAAGAACCTCCTCAGGATACAGTGAAGCCTCCCGCCATTAGCATTCCACACCCGAGGAAACTCTTACAGGATGACTCAGCTCAACCCCACCCCTCCTGAGTAGATACAAATGACCTACATCTTTTCCACACTGTGACACTGAGAGATCTCCATCTTTTGGTGCTACACCTCTGAAGATGCCAACCACAGCTGCTGGCGAAACGTCAGGAACTACAATGCCAAGACCACAGCAATACAGCCCGGAAAACCCACAACAACCATTGAACCATGTGGTTCATGGTGTTTTCACAAACCAGGACCCACAAACTCCCATGAACTGGGGCAAGTTCACAAACCAGTTTGTGGTTTGTGGGGTTTAAATGCTCGTTTCTGTCTGCTTAGCAGCTGCAGGGAAAGGAACATTTAAACTCCTGGATCAGCTGCTTGTCGGGGAGATCCTCGACAAGCAGCTGATCATTTTAGCGGTGTGTGCTTATTCGGGAATGGATTCCCAAAAAGGGTCCCTTTCCTGCCGCTTGCAAGCGACAGGGCCATTTAAACTATCAGATGGCAGGCGGTGGGTGGGGGATCCCCAGGGGGAGCTGATAGTTTAAAGGGACCTGCTGCTTGCAAGTGGCAGGGCCCTTTAAATGGCCTAAAACCCACAAACCCCAGCCCCAACCCCCCCAGCCCCCCACTTACCTTGGCTCTACTGCTGGGGTGGTGGAGGCTGTGGCCCAGTAGCAGCGGCTCTGGCCTTCTCTGCCACCCTGCAGGCCCACGACCTCCTCCTCCTCCTCCTGCAAGGGGTGGGAAGGGCATTTTTGGCCTCCTCTGCTGCTGTACGGGCCTGCAGGGTGGCGGGGGAGGCCAAAAATGCCCTTCTCGCCCCTCGTGGGAGGAGGGAGAGGAGGCCACAGGCCCGCAGGGTGGTGGAGAAGGCCGAAGCTGCTGCTGGTGGACTGCAGCCTCCTACATCCCAGCAGCAGAGCCAAGGTAAGTGAGGGGCTGGGGGGCTGGGGGGGCTGGGGCTGGGGTTTGTGGGCTTTGGGCTGTTTAAAGGGCCCTGCCGCTTACAAGCGGTAGGTCCCTTTAAACTATCAGCTGGAAGGTGGCGCGTTGGGGATGGAAATGGCCATTTAAACTCCTGGCCGGGCAGCCAAGCCCCACTGTTTACATGATCAGCTGCTTGTCGGGGATTTAAAGGGCATTGCCCTTTAAAACGAACCAAATGAACCAGTAGACCAGTTCATGGAGGTTTGTGGAAATGAGCTCTCACGAACCACTGGTTTGCGAACCACGAACCGGGCTGGTTTGTGGGGGTTTTTTGGTTTGTATTCAGGTCCGTGCCCATCTCTAGTGGGGATTAAGAGAACAATATTCTGTGGGTCTGAGCCTTATATAATGTGCAGTAAAGACTTTGAATCAGCATCCCGAGAACATAGCTGAAGTCCCTTCTAGAATACCCCCCCAAAGAAGGTGCTGTATTTATTTTTTAATCCTGCTTTTCTTGAGTAATGGAATCAAAAGCGCAGCCCAATATTAACAGGAGGTGATGGGATCATCGGAGCTTAGACTTCTTCCTGCCTTTCAAAGTGAAGCAGAACTTCAAAACAAAGACATCTGCATGGGAATGCAGACACTTACCTGTCTCAATATCCCCCGCCTCCCCTTGATAATAGTATTTCTGCTGGTTGATTCCTTTATAGTCCCAAATACAAGAAAGGATCTGCCCGATATTTAACAGTGACATGTGAACATATTAATCTCCCAGAATGAAAATTTTATTTCTTGATCTATGTTTTCTTGTTGATATATATTCAGTCAAGCAAATGGTTCATTGTAACTTGGTTTATTTTCCCTTCCTAAATCCAACTGTGATCAAAAGGATATTGCCCCTACTAATCTACCTTGAAGTGGTACCTTTACACACCACTGTCACTGATTGTCATTTCATTTTTCAATTTCCCTCTCCCTGAGATGGTATGTTCCCACCTGACCATTATCAGTGAAATCCACCAATAAAGTTTAAACATTTTGGCTTTAATCCATTCATGATTGATGCATGTCATCATTCCACCATTATCCATGCATTTTTGAGCCTATGGATAGCCCCCAGCACCTTCCAGAATTGGATCAGACTCCCCAGCTATTCTGGTCCATCACAGGAACCCTCTTAAGATTGCCAGCCAGTCTCCAGCTTCATGCCAATTTTTGTTTGTGCCTCTCTACTCCTCTCATCAGACCTTCCAGCATTTCTGCTTCAGGTCAGGGTTGTATGTTTTCTCTTTGCCCCCCCCTTTACTGTTAAGGCTGTATTCATGCATTATTATTTACCGTAATACTGTGCGTGTGTGCGTGCATATCATTCATATCAACCTCATCCTATTTATCCTGTAATCTCTGTTCTTGAACAAACCATTTTATTTGTGTCATTTATGTTCTGCCTACTTGCATTTCTTTACCTAATAGTGCTTTCCAGATCTGGGACCCTGGTATACACTTGACTGTGGTCCCTTTAATGAATGTTACCCCAGCTATGTGTGTATACACACAAGGAGGACACAGTGTTGTGGGTCATACATGTGTAGGCCATTTGGGTAACACTTCCTACAGTTTAAGAAGCTCTTCTTATAACAGAAGAACTTGTAAATTGGAGGAGGGCTCTTTAGGCTAGGTGAGCATTCTTCAGCTTAAGAATGGATACATGTTACTGTTGTGAAAAACAATGTGTGTTTGTTCTACTCATTGACCTTTAGTCCCAGCTACCCACATCTGAGGAAACACAGTTTAATGCTAGTTCCCTGAGTCTGCATTAGAGATGGGCACGAACCCCATTACGAACTTCAAAAACCCATGAAATTGGCGATCACGCTATCGTGATCCGGCGGTTTGTGATTGTCTACGGCCAACGAACCAGCGTTCAGGAGACGCCTGGTTCGGTGCATTCAGGCACAGTTCAGGAAGCCAGACAGTCAGGCACCAGCAAACAATCCCCCTGGCAATGGAGCTGGGGTAATGGCTGAACTCTGTCTGCACTCCTTCTGTCACCCTGGAAACCCGAATGGAAGCCCAGCTTACCTTGATCGGCAGGTCTTCCTTCCAACCACGGAGCTGCAAAGCGGTTACAAGTTGGGAGAAGACACCCAGGGGAGGGAAGGGGAAAGGGGTGTTCTGTAGTCATGGGCACTCCAATCTCATCCCTGCAAACCCCAATAGGCAGCTCTGATGGCCAAAGACAGACCTCCTGCATTGGTCAATGGGACCTGTGCTTATAAATAGCCGTGGGCTCCCAGGCTGGGTTTCACTTTCAGTGAGCAGTGAGGTGGGACAGAGCTCTTGCTTGCCACTTGCTAGCCTTTGGGGAGAGAGACAGAGTATAATTGAGCTTGGATTTTTGTGGGAGTTTCCTGGGGGCCTTGGATTGGAGAGGGTATAACTCCAAGATCCCTTTTGCAATCTTGTACAAACTTGGGTGATGGCTGTAGGAGAGCCTGCAAGACTCCCCGGGAATATGGGCTCTGTAAGTGCTACAGGGGCTGTCCCATGCCCAACGAACTGTGAACTGGTTTGGCAACGGAAAATGTTCGTTGCGGTTCACAATCTCGGGATCGTCGTCGGCACTGAACCACGAACCGCTGGTTCGTTATTTTTTTTTGGTTCGTGCCCATGTCTGGTCTGCATAGGTTTGAACTGAAGCAGCACTGGACTCCCTGAGGGAGAGATGGAAGATTTAATAGCCTGGCCTAATGAAGACTTTAGCACCATTCAGATTGTTAGAACTGGGATTGCCCCACCTCTGACTTCAAGTGTTCCTCCTGATTTTTGAATGGATATAGGCCGTATCTGTGGAATCTCTACCTTGGAAAAATGCAGAGCACAGATCATCTGTATGATTTGTGTGCAGGTGGGCTGCATTCAGATATGGGGGTGAGGGACAGGAGAGATGGGCAAAATCTTAATCCTGGTTCTTCATGTTTATTCTGGGTAGATAATTTGTTTGAACTGGGCTACATATACATATCTGAACTGACCTCTTTTCAAGCCTCTTTTGTGATTTGGACAGAAATGTGTGAAACTGCTTCCTAAATAGGTTGGCATATAAAACCCCAGTCCTTCTGTCCCCTTCTGTCCTCTGCTATCCTTTGTTACTCTCCCTTGCTGCTTTGTCTGGCTGCCCTGTAACAGTTTCTTGCTGCCATTATGGTCCTGGCCTGGGACATGATGAAATATTTGTTTATAGGATTCATTTGCAGGGGCTCAAGTAATGGAGAGAGTAAACAGAAGCCCCATCAGCAATGCATGTATATGGGGGGGGGGAGGGTGCCTCTGTTCTCAGTGTATTGGTGCTCAAACAAGAGAAGGAAATATGCACAATCCTACGGATATGGCACCCCTGTAATTTGTCTTCTGACGTTATATGCTGACTGCATTGCCAAACTCCCGACCTCAAGCGATCCGTCGGCCTCAGCCTCCCGTGCTTAGACTGGGATTACAGGCGCGCGCCACCACGCCCAGCTTTTAGAGACCGCGTCCCACTGTGTCGCTCAGGCTACAGTGCAGTTTATATGAGAATTCATAGTGCGATCCTTATGTATGAGAATTCATAGTGCGATCCTTATGTATGAGAATTCATAGTGCGATCCTTATCCATAAGGATCGCACCCCTGTAATTTGTACAGAGTCTTGTTCTTCAGCTAACAATAGATGGGGGGGGGGCTGCAGTTGTCAGTTTTCCATTACTGTGGAAAAGAAATGGTTCCTTTTCTGAAATCCTCATTGATCAGCCAATGGAAACCAATCATGCCCTCCCCTCCCCCAATCCTTGTTCAACCTGGCCGTGTTGCAATTAAGCCCAAGAAAGAAGCAGAGACAGCACATTCAAACCTTCCCATGAGAATCTCTCTGTGCTCTTTTCTTGCTTTCCATGTTCTGACTTCTTGAGGTAATAGTGATAATCTCTGTCGCTTTGTTGGATTCTCACAATAAACGGCTTCTGAGATTGATTAAAAACCCTCTGCTCTGCTTTGCTCTGCTCTGGCTCAGCATTGATTTTAACTGCAGCTGCTTCTATCTTTATGTGCTGCACATCATAGAAGTCAGAGCTGGAAAAGACCGATTAGGTCCCATCTGGTACACCTCTCCTCCCCCTTCCTCTCTACATGGGCCAGCAGTTTCTTCTTTCCCTGCCTTTATAAAGTCATCTGTCCACTCCAGTCTGACATCACCCCAACATTGTAGCTTTAGACTACCACTTTATGTCTAATTCCAGATTTCAGTTATCCTTGGACTAGTATAGTGGTTAGAGTGTTGAACCCAGCTTCAAATCCACACAAAGTCATGAAATTCTTAGCTTCACCTATCTCATGGGGTTGTGGAAGGGATAAAAGAAGGTAGGAACCATATAAGTTGCCTGGAGCTACCTGGAGGGAGGAAAGTATAATCATAAGGCAAGTTTCTTATTGACAGATTTCTTTCTTTCTAGCTTCCTTGTTTTTTTATTGTTTCTTTTTTTTATATTTTCCTCCACCTCTTTCATGTAGGTAGCTGTGTTGGTCTGCCATAGAACAGCAGGATTTGAGTCCAGGAGCATCTTTTTTGTTTCTTGTGTAGGGACTGCAAAAAGAATAAATAGAGATAAATCTGACAATAAAAATTACAACACTCAAAAACCAGTGGGAGAACACTTTAATCTTCCTGGACATTCCATTGCTGACCTAAAAGTGGCTGTCTATAAACAAAAAGTTTCAAGGGCAGATTACCTGAGATTGCTGCACCCAAGTCCATTCACAGGTTAAGAACACTAGGACCCCAGGGCTGAATAGAGTCATAGGATTCTTATCTCACTACAGATGCTAATTTCTGCTCTAATCAAGCTGCGTTGTACCTTCACATTCTGACTCTCTCCTTTGCTTCACTTCTCCCATCTCTTGATTGGGATATAAAGGTTCAGAGATCTCCACTCCTCCTTATGTCTGAAGAAGGGAGCTTTGACTTTTGCTTATACTCAGAAAATCCTTTTGGTCTCTAAGGTGCCACTGGACTCAAACCTTACTGAAATCCTCCTTCAGGAAGATAGGAGCAGTTTACC